>NC_132845.1:63206686-64406686 GCF_048164855.1 Canis lupus baileyi
ACTTGTGTTTGAAGTCTAGGCCTTTTCTAGAGAAACTTGCCCCCACACTGGAATGGCAACAAGGAATGACTCCTCCTCCTCATGGAGCTGCCTGATTTACATAAAACAGAAGCTCTCAGATCTAGTGAGTGTCTGAAAGATCTCTTACTTTGCATTAGTCATTAGTTAACTCAGAACAAAAGGGATTAGTCAGAGTCTTGTTTCTTCAGGTTCTTTATGGAAAGCCCCCGTACTTTTACGGACTTATTCAAGTTAAACAAAGGAAACCCTTCTCCCAAACTATCACTATTTACTGTATTAGAAATTAGAACCTGACAGAGTTTAAAAATACAGGAACAGATAAACATGAATCCTGTTAGCCATCAGAGTGATGACATCATCACATGATGTCATGTGGCTTCTGGAAAAATCCACCATCTACTCTCAAATGAATGACAGTGAAAAAGACACATGATATCTCAGTATTATTCTGAAAGTCGTGTTGATCTTGAGGGGCCCCTGATAGAGTCTCAGGACCCCCAGACCACACTCAGAACCACTGCACTCAGAACGCTCCCAGTGGCAGGATCATCAAAGCCAAAGCTGGAAAAACCCAAAGGGTACCCCAAGTCCAGTAGATAACTAACTGGCAGCATCCTCTAGAGGAGCCCATGAGAATGAGCAAGAGGGAACTATTAGCATATGCATCAACACGATGAATCTCAAAATATTATGGTGAATGAGAAAAACAAGTCACAGTGAAATACTGGCAGTATTCTTGATTCACATGATGCTTAAAAACTGGGAAAGCTAAACACAATAGTTATAGTAGCTAAATACACATATGATGTTTACTTTGTAAGTGCTGGTGCTGATCTAAGTGCTTTACACTTATTAACTCAACCCTCAAAACTATGCTTGCGGTACGAATTTCTGTTCCATTTTACAGACGATAAAACTGAGGCACAAAGTGGTTAGAACCAAGCATGTTATAAGGGTTCCTTGTACTGCTTAGAGATACTTTGGTGGTAAAAATACAAATAAGAGGAATGATGAACCCAGATCAGAAGAGCAGTTATGATGGGGCAGTGGCATACTGAACAGTCAGAGCATGCACGGTGGTGGGTGGTAAATTACCACAAGTTTCTTCTTCTGAGCAGCAGGTACAGATATGGGAATTGTTATATTTAAATTGTATATATGTTTTCAGATCCTCTTCTATACTCATGCAGGATATGAGAAATACATGTTTTACAATTTTAAAAAAGAAGAGAGGGATGCTTGGGTGGCTCAGCGGTTGAGCGTCTACCTTCAGCTCCGGGCGTGATCCCGGGATCCAGGATCGAGTCCCACATCAGCCTCCTTGCAAAGAACCTGCTTCTCCCTCTGCCTATGTCTCTGCCTCTCTCTCTGTGTCTTTCATGAATAGATACGTAAAATCTTAAAAAAAAAAAAAAGAAGAAGAAGGAGGAGGAAGGAGGAAGGAGGAAGGAGGAAGGAGGAGGAGGAGGAGGAGGGACAGAAATCCAGTGAGGGCATCACAAAATCACCCCCCAGCCACCCCGCCCCAGCTGGCAACTCCCCTCTAGCCTTCTCTCAGGCAAGCACTGGTCTTACTGGAGACCCCTGGCCAGCACTTTCCCTAGATCCCTGGTGGAGGCTGCTTGCTTTCTATCCGCCCCCTCTCCTGCCACCAGGTTGCTTGGGCTGCGGCCACCAGTGGCTTTGTCACAGGACCATGAACACAGGAGAACAACATAATTTAAAAAGTACTACACAAAAAAGGCAGATATCTGGCATCGCAGACTGAGGACCTTGAAGTTGAGCAGAAAGGCCTCTGGTGGCCATATGTGAAACAGGTGCTTGGGCAAGCAAGGAAACTAGTGCTGGGTGAGGCAGGGTGCATGCTCCTGACCAGCCATCCCCTCTGTCCTGTGTCTTGGGGACGAAGTAAAATGTTGACAGAGGACTAAAGAGGTAGTCATTAGGATTTACTCAGGATTTCCAAGTGGAGGAGAGATCACTTTTACCAAACCCATTACCCAGGCTTGCTTCTAGGCAGCCCTGCCTTTGAAAGAAACTGAGGCACGGACTCACAAACATTGTACCAGTCCTGGAACATGGAGTCGGCTCATCACTGGTCACAGGCCAATCCAAGTCCCAGACAGGGGGCAAGCAGACACCAGAGCCTGAAGTGCCCTTCTAGCCGTCCAGACAACACTGAGGTTCTCCTCATCTCTGGTCATGGGGTGTGCTTCATCCCAAACCCCAGGACTCAGGCCCCCCCCCCAGGATGCAGCCCCCACCCCTTAGGACACAGGATCCACTGAGCTCCCAGGATGCCTCCCCAGAACCTGTGCAGGTCTACCCAGGTACATTTCACACCCTGTGAGTCCCACCAGAATCACCTCTAAAAGCCTGTGGCTGTCCCTTTAAGCCTCTGCACCCCGCCCCCACATCCCCCTTCCCTTCCTTCTGCAGCAGCTCATCCAGGGAGCTAAGTTTAGCTCCCACCACTTCCAGTCTTCCCTCTAGGGACATCCTCTGCTGGTGGGGCGGCCCCAGCAGCACAGCTTTCTGAAGGCCCCAGACGCTTGCTTCACTGAAAGCACTGAGAGCCTGATGGAGAACAGCCCTTGGGTCCCTGGGAGGACAGAGGACCCCCCCCCCCCGCCCCACAACAGTTTTGGGGGGCTGGAGTGGCATTCTTCTGTCTGGACTCTTCATCACTCCAAGGCCTCCTGTCCTCCACAGTGGGGACAAGGGCGGCCTGGTCAATCCTCACAGTCTGTGACTCATTTGGGGCCAGCTTGTTTTGGGCCTGAAACAAGAAAATCTAAATGGAGCCACAATGTGACATGCACCTCACAAACCCCAACCCGTTTCCTCTGCCACCTGGACCTTGGCTGTGGGAGTCCTTTCCTACTCAGGCTCATGGAAGAAAACCTGGTCTGTGCAGGAGTTCACGGGAGGTTCACATCCCAGCCTGCTGCACCCTGTCCCCTCCACTCAGAACCAGAAACCTGACCCAAAGCTGTGTCCAGACCAGGACACAGGCACATGGGCTGGGGCTCCAATGGGAGCTGCCAGTTCTTAGACACCAGGCCTCTGACACACACATGGTTCCAAGGATGGCTGATTTGCAGACAGATTTTGAGAAACTATAGAGGGAAAATAAAAGTAAGGAAAAGCCAGGAAACATATTTTTTTAAAGATTTTCTTTTTAAGCAATCTCTACAGTCTAACATTGGGCTTGAACTCACAACCCCAAGACCAAGGACTGCATGCTCCATGTCCTGAATCTGCTGGGCGGCCCCCAAGAAAGAGGAGATTGAAAGAGCTCTTCTGTAGCCACTGGAATGGACTGTATCATCCTCCAGAACCACTGCTAGCTAATCTGTTTAATCTCTAAGGACAGAAAAAAAACCCCTACTTCACAGTGTACATGTTTCCAAAACCAGCCTCTCAATCCTAAACTCAAACATATTTTCACTTGATGTACAATTTGGCAACTACTGGTCCTTCTTTCATATATGCTTGAATTTGCAAACAAAACAACCTCATGAATAGTTGCCAGAAAAGGCTACTGAGAAACAAAAGACATCGGCCGGCCGTGTTGCACTAAAAAAGATCGGCAACTACAAAGATTGTGTTGATACTTTTGGTTGTGGTTAGCGCCACACAGCTTTTTAGATCACTACTTCGAATTCGGCTCCCAGCCACGCTGTCTCATCGGTCAGACCAACAAACATCAGAGCCTAACAACAACTCAGGCTGTCCAGCTGCCCAGCAGATGAGCCATGACCAGAACCTGCCCGTGACCCTTTCATATACATCACGAACACCACAGCTTCATCCTCATTCCTCCACAACTGCCACCTCTCCTGTCAGTCCCCTAACACAAAATCTGACAGCAGAGAAATCTGTGAGACAAAATATGTCAAAAACCTTGACTCAAAACACCAAAAGCTCTGACTCTAGGGTTGAGGAGGGTGACACAGGTTTCATTGCTAGGAGGAGTTATAAGGGTCTAGCAGGTGCCCAGCTGGGAGATGCTGCACATACTCGATGTATGAAAGATTGCAGGTGGGGTATGTGGTTGGGTCACAACATCACTCACTTAGCTCTGCGGTGTCAGGCACGGTGCCATGCACTTGATGTGCATTATCCATTTAATCCAGACACAGTCTAGTTATTCCCATTTTCCTACTTGAAGAAACCGAAGCTTAGAGGTTCACTGGCCCCAGGTCGAAACAGCTGCTCAGCCCCAAAGGCCAAGCTCTTAAGCAGCCCACTTGCAGAGCTGGGTGTAACGTGCAAGCAGTGTAACTGACCACCAAGAACCACACGCTAAGCTCTCTATATAAGAGTTAAGTCCAAATGTGCTTCCGAAAAATTAAATTAAAAAATCGGAATGAGGACAGTAATCTTATTTGTCATATGACCTGTCAGGGAAACAGAACTCAGAGAGGCAAGACAATGAGAGGATAAATCATCTGGACTGGGCAGAGCTTTGAAGCCAACTGCTTCCCCCTCGACGGTGGAGGAGAGCCAAAGCCAAGGGGTCAGGGTGCTCTTCAGTGGGATGTTTACCCAGCCTTATCCTCCCCCCACCTCGGGCTGAACAAAAGGGAAAGAGAAGTACTCAAAGCAGCCTTCTCTCTGCCAAAAACTGACTCATCCACAATGCTTCAGCTTGGCTTTCTGGAGCAAAAGGCCAGCTCTGCTCGTGGAAGCAACCAGAGCTGTGGCTGGCTGGGAGGAGAGGGCCAGGGGCAGGAAGCCAAAGGCAGGGATGCCCCAGACGCTGCGGCTGGTGAGCCAGGGCTCTGCTCCTCATAAAGAGCCCTTGTGCTTTATGCCCTCGCCACCAGGGCTTGTAGGCTAAGGGTTCCGGTGCTCTTGGACCACAGGACCACTGACTCAGCACCCACCCCTCCACAAATACTCTGAAGAGACTGACCACTGCCTCTGGAGTCCTCTCTTCTTCCAGAATCACTGAAAACTTCTCTGCTAACAACGTTTGCAGGATTTCATGAGACCCCACCCCCCACCACAAAAGCCTAAGGAAGCACAGAATGGTACAAATGCCAAAGGTAACTCCCAGGAGAAAATGATGCCCCACAGCATGTGAGGTGAGTTCAGAGAGATCCAGACAGAATGACTTTATTGCAGTATGGATGTCAGCATGCACTTGGCACAGTTTATGTGCTTCATCTGGCAGAGAATGCTCAGAGCTCCAGCACAGGTAGCCTATAAAGGATTTCTTCCTTTGGCCTCGCCAGCTGTCTGAGTAAATACTTGGTCTGAAAAAGCTCCCTGAACTCCCTCACCCCGGCAACAGTGTAGTTCTGTTGAGTGGGATGAGGCTCTGATACGTGTGCATGGACTCCTTTTTTGACTACATGGTCCTATGATCTAAAGCTAGCTGAAAACAAAAAAGAACTATCTCAAGGTCTAAAATAGCTGGAGAGAACCATGCAAAGATTTACACTTTCCAGATAAGCATCGCAAAGAAGAGTCTCAAAGTAGGCACCTACTGGTTACTGTGTTGTGTTTACTACTGGATTGTGCCACCATACTTAAACATATGGAACCTTCACTAACTGCTCTCAATTAGCCTAAAAAAAAAAAAATTCACATTAGTGAACTTCTACCTTAAAAAAAGATTACCTTACAAAACAAAATGAGCAAATGATCTTTATTTAGGTTCTGCTTTGTCACCAAGGTGAGCCTGTCCAAAACCACCTGTAAAAGCAACATTCAGGTTAAGGCAAAAGATGAAAGTTTATGTAATAACTTTTGTGAAACCGATTTGCTAAGTAGTTTGGAGATCAGACCTCAGTGAGTAGCTAAAAGTCCTGATCAATTCCCTGTCTTTTTTTCCTTCTCTGCAGTAGAAAATGAGATGTGAAATAAACACCCAGTCCCCTTTCTGCCATCAAGAATCAGCGCCAGACAGAGCCAACTTAGAACTTGGACCTCAGGAGCAAAGTGCCACCTACAGGAGTGTGCTCTTCGTGGAACGCCCACGAATGTGCATAAACCCCAATTCAGGCTGCTTTTGGGGTACCTCCTTAGAACAACATCAGGGATTTGTCCAGGAACAGAGCCAAAGGAAAGGTAAGCCACCCACAGCCTGAGCAGCGGCAACCTTCTGGACAAAGGGGACATTTGAAAGGTGTCAATAAATTGCTTCTCAAAGCAACATGTTTTCCACCTCAAACGGAGAATTTTGCTTGATATTTCCGAAAAATGTTTTTAAACTCAGTCAATAAAGGAGTGAATTGTAGGGTTATTTCACAAAATCTTGCTTCTTAATGCTCAGAGAAGACACATATTTTATCATATTCTGCACTGAAACTGGTAGACGAAATTCCTTTTAAGAACAGAACATTCATTGAGAAGACAAAGCACTAGATTTATTAACGGTGCCTCCCCCTGCCCCTCAGCCCAGCCAGAAACACGGTTCCTGGTGACCAGCTCGGCTGAAGCTGAAATGAGCACTAATGACGGGGTAAGGTCTGGTCCTGACCCCCATGCTCCACTGAGTTTACCTAGGAAGTCTAATTCACTCCTTTCTTTCACAAAAAGGATCAAACTCACCCTTCTTCAGAGATCTGGAATTCGTACTGTAAAAATCACCTCCCAAAGAGCAAAGCTTCAGCTCTCTTGGGAGGCACCTTTAAATCAAGCCGTGTCCCTAGCCAGAGAATGGACAGCAGTTCACATGTCTATCGCACACAGCTGAATAGATCAAACGTGGCTTATCCACACAATGGAATACTAGTCAGGGATGAAAAGGAATAAAGCACTGACCCATGCTGCAGCAGGCACCAACCTCAGACACATCATGCAGAAGGAAGGCAGGCAGACACTAAAGGCCAAATACTGCATGACTCCATTCACATAAACCATCTGGAAAACCAACAGAGCAGAGAAGGGATGAGGGGCTGCCTGGGGTTATGTGTACATGGGCATGAGGGGCCTACGTTTATTGAGCCGTTTATGAGGACGGTTCAATTCGCTCAGAGTCAACAAATGGTACACTTAGAAAAAGCTGCTGAAAGAGAAAAAAAAGTTTCCATAAAACCAAGTTATTTACTCAAGAATGCTCCTGTTTTGCTCACACTGAGAATTAATCATCTCCATTTAATAACTTCTAAGTAGTTCGGGCTGGAGAACTATTTCAGAGGCTCAGGATTTTTGTGGCAGGTAAAGCTCCAATTATAAAGTCGGTTATGGGGCTGTTTTCATCTTTATTAAGTCACTGGTATTTAACAGAACAGCAGCAGGAAGTTACACAGACCCTGAATATCAATGAAAAGGACCTCAAGTTGATAACTGTGCAAGGAGCACCAGCCTCCTGCATGGTCCCCTCAAAGAGCCACCCCTGGCCCCGTATGTGGGGTGCAGAGACAGCAGGTGACAGGGGCTCTGCTACACTTTGCCAAGTCTCCCTACACTGATACAGAGCTTTGGCCTCTTAGAAGCCCCTAAAAAAGAAAGGCAGGAGCCAGTGCTTTCGCTTGGTCTAGCTGCCAGTCTGTGGAGTCACTCCCAGGGTGTATCTTCTCTGACAGCCTCACATTGGGGGTCTGGGTAGAAGCAACCACAGGTCCTCCACCTCCTTTCACAGGACAGGCACTGACACATGTGGCCCAAGAAGCCTGTCAGGCTGCATTTTACATATTCTCCTCACATTTATCGACTGCCAAACTCCTTTTCCATGTGAGGCTAAAAAGTCTACTCTCTTTTAAATATCAGGGGGGAGGGGGAACCTTCTTTACAATGTATGTTTATGGGGGATCCCTGGGTGGCTCAGCAGTTTAGTGCCTGCCTTCGGCCCAGGGCGTGACCCTGGAGTCCTGGGATTGAGTCCCGCATGAAGCCTGCTTCTCTCTCTGCCTGTGTCTCTGCCTCTCTGTGTCTCTCATGAATAAATAAATATAATATTAAAAAAAAAAAACCAACAATGTGTCTTTATGAAAAAAGGAAGGCAAAATCATTACCTTAATAATTTAACTAAAAAAATTTTGGTACCTGATTGGAACTATGTCAGGTAGAGACATAGCAAGGATTAAAAAAAAAGCATTCAGAAAAAAATTCTAAGATAAAGACTGAAACAGAAGGTGGGGGGGAGAGAGGGGGCGAGGAGGGAGGAAGGGAGCTGTCCGCAACCCAGTGAGGCACACAGCGGTTCTCAGAATGCCTCTTGCGACTTCTAGAAGTTCGACGTGATCTCAAAAAAAAAAAAAAAAAAGGAAAAAAAAAGGCTAAAAAATTATAACCAGAGACTTTTTGTCTTTGTGAGAACAAAAGCAACAATGCTACTGGAGGAAGATGGTTAACAATACTTGAAAAAGCCAGCCAAGTAAATGCCTACTCAAAGTTTGTTTTAAGAAATTCTTTCATAGAGATAAAGGATGGGATGGTGCCCTGTCTGCAGAAGGGCTGCCTCAGGGACTCACAAGTGAAACAGATCGTCTGATATAAAGACACTGCAGGAAAAGGAGTCCAAAGCTCCCTTGCAAAGGTTGCTGTGCCTTTTCTGGAAGTCTCCCAAGGCTGTTGCCCTGGACTCTTCACCAGTTTATTATTCACTGAGATGTGCATCTTATGTTCCTGGGGTTTTGCTGACCAGATTACAGTTGAGATTCTGTATCAAGTTAATTTGTTCAATTATCTGAATTCTCCAAACCATGGTGGAGCTGGACTTTTAGACTTCAGGCTTCTCTCTGCTGCATCTGGGTATCAGGTTTTACTTTGTTTCTACATATCAATTAGTTATTTTCTCTACCACAGTTTAGGGATCCAGAATCATGCTTTTACTTGACTTAATGCTAAAGAATTTTCTCTCATTCAAATATTTTGCTAAAATCATAACTTTAAAAAAAGATTCACAAATTCTGTAGGACTTTGGTTCTAATACTCTTAGTTGAGGGAAAGAAACCAAAAACATTTCTAACCCAGAACCTATCAGCTAATTTAATCAAAGCCAAGGTCTGTCCTCTGAGCTGTAGCTACAAATGAATGTGTCTGCATTTCTTGGCTTGTCTGCAAGCCTGAGGGGAGCTGAATACCACCCCTCCCCAGCAGTTTTCACCCCAGCTGGGTACTAGGCAGCATCTGAAGTACCTCTCATTTCTCACAGCACGTGCCAATGAATCCTGACCGGAATGCAGAGATTAATTACAGCTGGACTTGCTCTGCCCAATCCGTTTAGTGAATGGAGGCCCCAGAGATTTAAGGAAGCCTTAATTATTTAAAATGCTTCTGTTGAGGCTGAGTGCAGGACTGTTGAGGTAGGTCTACTTACTGCATTTTGTATGGTGACAAAGTAACAATCTGTACTGAAGAAAATGGGGATCCTTTATAAAGGGAAAAGAAGCACAACCCCTGGAATCCCTATTAAGTTTTCCTAAAATTTTCGCCCTTGAGATTTATAATCATTTTTGTTGAAATTAAGGGGAAAGTAACATTAATCTTGCCAGGCTGATGGCAAAAGTCAAAGCAAGCAGATTTTGTCCAATGAATGAATGGGCAGGGAATAGTGGGGACTCTTTAAACTCCAGAACTCACTTCTGGATTTTGTGACTCATATATTCACCACTAACAAGCAGGGAGATCTGCATCTGGTGTTTATCACTAGCAGCATATCTTGTAGTATGTTGCCCATTATCACACAGACATCTACTTTTCTTAGAATTGTGGTGAAGACACATAAAATATACCATCTAAATCATTTTTAAATGTACAGTTCAGGAGTGTTAAGTATATTCACATAGGCATAAAACAGATCTCTAGAATTCCTTCATCTTGAAAAACCTGAAATTCTTTTAACTATTAAACAACATCTCCATCCCTTGCAACTCCCCAGGCCTCTAGGGACCACTCTGCACTTTCTGGTTTTATGAATCTACCTTAGATACCTCATGTTAGTGTAATCATACAGTATTTATTTTTTGTGTGTCTAGCTGATTTATTTCACTTAACAAGATATTGTTAAGGTTCATCCATGCTGTAGCATGTGGCAGGACTTCCTTCTTTTTTAAGGCTGAATCATATTCTACTGTATGGATAGAGCACATTTTATTTATCCATCCATTTGTGATGGACACTTGGGTTCCTTCCCCTTCTTGGCTGCTATGAA
This sequence comes from Canis lupus baileyi, assembly GCF_048164855.1. Classification (NCBI taxonomy): domain Eukaryota; kingdom Metazoa; phylum Chordata; class Mammalia; order Carnivora; family Canidae; genus Canis; species Canis lupus. Next base: position 63,216,819 of record NC_132845.1, read on the forward strand.
TCATGTTGCTACCAACATGAGGGTGCAAGCATCTGTTCTTTTTTTTTTGTTTTTTAGATTTTATTTATTTATTCATGAGAGACAGAGAGAGAGAGAGAGAGAGAGAAAGAGAGAGAGAGGCAGAGACACAGGCAGAGGGAGAAGCAGGTTCCATGCAGGGACTCAATCCCCGGATCCCGGGATCACGCCCTGGGCCAAAGGTGGGCCACCCAAGCGTCCCGCACCTGTTCTTTTGTATGTTAAGTGGGATTGCTGGATCATGTGGTAGTTCTACTTTAAATTTTTTGATGAACCTTGATGCCTTTTTTTTGATGCTCTTTTTAAATAGCAGTCATACTGTTTTACAATCTCACCAACTGCATACAAGGGTTCTAATTTCTCCACATCCTCCCCAACACTGGTGTTGTCGGTATTTCCCAGTTTTTTGACAGTAGCCATTTTGATGGGTGTGAGGTGATATCTCAGTATAGTTTTGATTTATTATTTCTTTGTTGATTGCTGATGTTGAGCACCTTTTGTACAGTGTTGGCCATTTTTGTATATCATCTTTGGAGAAAGATCTATTCAAATCCTTTGTCCTTTTTTTTTTTTGTCCATTTTTTTAAAAAAGATTTTATTTATTCATGAGAAACACAGAGACAGAGGGGAGAAGCAGGCTTCTCACAGGGAGTCTGATGTAGGACTCGATCCCTGGATCTGGAATCACGCCCTGAGCTGAAGGCAGACATGCAACTGCTGAGCCACCCAGGTGTCCCTATTTTTTGTTGTTGAGTTTTTAAAAAATATATTCTGGATATTAACTCCTCATGAGATATGTATATGTGACTCTCCCACTCCATAGGCTGCCTTTTCGTTCTGTTGATTGTGTCCTCCAATGCACAAAGTTTTTAAAGTTTGAGGTCGCTCTCTTGGTCTATTCTTGTTTTGGCTGCAAGTGCAGGTATACTATTCAAGAAATCACTGCCAGTGTCATAAGGTTTCCCCCTAATTTTCTTCTAAGAGTTTTATAGTCCTAATCTTAGGGTTAGGTCTGTAATCCATTTGGAGCTAATTTTTGTATGTGGTTTAAGGGCCCATATTTTTTAAAATATAGCATTCAACTGAATAGATGTAATAAAAATTTGTTTGACCTTATCAATAGCCATTTGGCATATTTCCAGTGTTTTGCTATTGTGAACAGTGATGACACAAATATCTTTTACATAAGCCCCTCATATGAGAGCAAATATCTCCTCGTTTTTTAGGAATTAAAATTAACTTTTGGCCGGGTTGTTTCAAATTTCACGTTTTACTGATTCATGTGTATTGCAATCCCTTACCTTGAAACCTTCTAGACTAGGTAGGTATATTTTGGAATTCAGAAATTTTAAGATTTGGGGAAGTAATATGGTTCATATGCTATACATTACAAAATGTCCCTAGTTGGGACCTAGGGTAGTACCTTATAACCTATGCTAATACTTGTGTAGTAATATACATGTATATGTCACACACACACACACACACAGGAGTATTTACAATCAGTGGGGAGGTAGACTATAAATGCCCAAAGGTAAGTGAGGTTAGGCTTTGCTAACAAGCAAGTGCTGGTCAGGTCAGATTGAGTTTTGCTGCCAAATAAGCAAGTTTCCATCACCAAAATCCATACACAAAATTCACAGAAGTGTAAGGGTTGAGGAACTGCTGATTTGAATCTGTATCTTTCAGCTTCACCATCACCGAGTTTAACCTAATGAAGGTGAGGAACCTTCCGATCTAGGTCCTGCCCTACCACACCAACGCTTCCCCACTCTTTCTCTGGTGTAGGAAACTCAGTTAAACACTAGCTATGTTGAGGACTGCTCAGAATGGAAATATCCAAGAGTCCTCTGAGATCTGCCCTTAAAAAATCAAGGACAGAAGGCACAGGGAAAAAAAGATTAGAATGAAGCCAAATGCTAATAGTGACCATTTCTCTTCCAAAATTGTTTTAATGCAACTATAGACATAAAAAAAAAATCATTCATTTATAAAGCTAGGTAACCAATGAATACATACAGGTAAAAAAATTTTAAAACCGAGATAAAAGCATTCGTACTCCCCCCACAACAGTTAGCCACTACTATCAATTTGGTACTCATTCTTCCAGACCTGTCTCTAAATTCCATGCACAGACGTAGCTGTAGAAATTACTAGTTTTATTTTATTTTATTTTTTTTAAATTTTTATTTATTCATGATAGTCACAGAGAGAGAGAGAGAAAGAGAGAGAGAGAGAGGCAGAGACACAGGCAGAGGGAGAAGCAGGCTCCATGCAGGGAGCCCGATGTGGGATTCGATCCCGGGTCTCCAGGATTGCGCCCTGGGCCAAAGGCAGGCGCTAAACCGCTGCACCACCCAGGGATCCCGAAATTACTAGTTTTAGTATTTGTTTGGCCTTATATAAATGGGATCACATGCTGCATATCATTTTTCAACTTAGATTTTACCATGTCTTAGAGTTATGTGAATCTTCATTCCTTCTAACCACCATCCAGGATCCTGAAGGGTGACGCATGCGATGTACTTATGTAGGATTACTGGTGGGCATTTCTACAGTTACAATTTCTGCTACCATCATCGATGCCATAGTAACTGTCCTCATACATACATGCCACTCCTGGGACATGCACGTCCGTAAGCTATGTTCCTACAAACAGAACTGCTGGCCCAAAGATTGTCCACATTTACATTTGTAATCACTCTGGCAAATTGCCTCGCCAAAAGGTTCTACCAATTATATCCCAAAGAACAAAGGCTGAAGGATCTATTTTACCATGGCCTCACCACAGGGCCGGATATTAGCAATCTAATCCTCTTCCCCCTGCCATTTGATAGGTGAAAAGTGGTCTTTCATTACTTTTTAAGTCTAGCCTCTTTCGGGGCAGCCCGGGTGGTTCAGCAGTTTAGTGCCACCCTCAGCCCAGGGTGTGGCCCTGGAGTCCTGGGATCGAGTCCTCTGTCGGGCTCCCTGCATGGAGGCTGCTTCTCCCTCTGCCTGTGTCTCTGCCTCTCTCTCTCTCTGGATCTCTGATGAATAAATAAATAAAATCTTAAAAAAAAAAAAAAAAGTCTAGGCTCTTTCCTGACCACTGGAGGAGGGAGGATTAGGCACTTTTTTGTACTTATAAAAAGCAAAAACTTTATAATAATGATAAAAATAGATGACAGTAACATGTAAAGGTAAGATTCAGTTCCAACTATAGATGGGCTTAGCATTATGAGGAAAATAGACTCTGTGCTCAACATTGTTAGGATGCACAGATAGCCATGCATACATCTAAAATGCATGACTTTACTCAAGTTCACTGCCATTTATAAAGAGGATAACCATATGCCTCAGTTTGCTTCGGGCACCCTATTTCAAGCTTATGGTCCTGGTGAAATTATCAGCAGAGTTTTTTTCCCCCCACTAACAACATGCCCTGATTCGTGTTATCAAATTACATGCTCACACCGATTTTACATGTAGATACATGGTGGCTCAGTAGCCACTAGAACTCTAGCAGGTCAGAGAGTTCAGGGGTGACATCAGCAGCAAGGCTAGTGATAGGGCAATGTGGCTCCCCTGGAATTGGCATCTCTTGTTAGTTTAAGACCTCACGGTTTCTGAAAGCTAATAGGAAGTGTGCCTCTGACTTTGTTTCCCCGTGCAGGATCATTACAGATCAGAATTACAGCACCCATTTGTTCCTTGGTTGTTCCCTGCTTAAATGCCAAGCTGTTCTGTTGCATTCTGGCAGTGTTTTAAGATCGTATGAACATGGATCTTGTGAGCATTAGGCTCTGATGACTTCCTGGTACAGCAATCACAGGAAGAATACAATTAGCGAATGAAATTATTACAATCAAAGAAAAGAGCCTAATGCATACAGAGTTCAGGAACCTCAACATGCACAGTGTTTCATTCAGCTTTCCAAAGAAAAAACAACATCCCATGTGTCTAGAGTTGCAAAACAATAACCAAACTTATTATGTATGGACAATGGATAAACTCAACTGCACAAGGTAGGGATACTGCTTTAAATCTACTGTTTCTGTCCCTCCCTTATCCTGTCATCTCTCCTAATAAAATATTTCTGCCTTCCATGTTTGGAAGACATAGTTTGTCTTTCTTTTCCATAAAAGGAGAAAAAAAAAAAGTCCAGATAATTAAATTTTTCTAATGGGTGCCAATAGTTTCAACTTCCGCACCACACTTCCCACTGGAAGGACACAAGTCCTGTGGCAGTTATCACGATGTTACATCGGTCCAGGAGAAGAAGCGTTAAGGCAGCTTGCTTGGTAGACACATCTGGCAAACTCCGCTCATTGGCATGTTTCATATGACAGATGCAAACTCGGAAAGTACTAAGTAAATCCCGGTCTTCAAACAATTACACTTAAATATTTTATGTGAGTCACAGTACAATGTAGCCACCTTCGGGGACCCACAGAGGAGAGCCCTCAGATGACTCTGACCCTGCAGTGAAGGGAAGGTAGCAACTTCTGGCCTGACAGCAGAGACCAAAGGAAGACTGCCTCGTCTTGGGAGCTCTGTAAGAAAGGCGGTCCTTTCCTTCCCCTCCCATCAAAGCAGAGAGATCCCAGGCCTTGCTGAGCTGACTATGTAAACAAAGACAGTGATGTTCAAAGAAGGCTCTGCTCAATGAGTTACTTTCGAAGGCACAGGAAAAGAATCCACTTAAAACCTGACCCGATGAACAAAGAGCATTATCTTTATTTTTTTAAAAAAGATTTTATGTATTTATTCATGAGAGACACACAGAGAGGCAGAGACACAGGCAGAGGGAGAAGCAGGCTCCATGTGGGGAGCCCGATGTGGGACTTGATCCCTGGACCCCAAAGGCAAATGCTCAACCATTGAGCCACCTAGGTGCTCCTTAACTTTTTTTAAAAAGATTTTATTTATTTATTTGATACAGTGAGAGTGAGAGAGAGAGAGGGAGCGTGCGCACAGCAGAGGGAGAAGCAGCATACCTTGCTAAGCAGGGAGCCAGACGCGGGACTAGATCCCAGGACCCTGAGATCATAACCTGAGCCGAAGGCAGATGTTTAACAGACCAAGCCACCCATGGTCCCCTATGTTTAACTTTTGATATACACACTTTTTTTTTTTACACACTTTTCCAAGGCAATAGCTCCATTTTACACTCCTGCTAGCAGCCTCTGAGAGCGCCAATCCCTCCACATCACCACTTGTGTGGTCAGCTCTTCTAAGAGGGTGCAGGGGAACCTCATGTGGTTTCCACTTGCATTTGTGCACGGACGAGATACTGACTCAATCTTCTCACGTGTTTAAATTTACCATTTTAATCACCATTCAAATCTTTGGTCCATTAAAAGAATTCTGGGTAATTTGTTTTCTTATTACGGAGTTTTAAGGAGTTCTTTATATATTCTAGATACGAATCCTTTATCAGATATCTAACTGCAAATAATTAATTTTCATTCTCTTAAAAGTGTCTTTCAAATGCAGATTTTAATTTTTGGACCTTGATTTGATTTTATACATGTTATGGTAAAAATTAAACAAAATTAAAATTTTGGATTCTCTATCTCATTCCATGGATCTATTTGCCTATCATGATGCTAATCCTACGCTGTAGATTTACAGTAAGTCTTGGAATCAAGTAGTGTGATATTCTTTGTTATTCTTTTTCAGAGTTGTCGTGGCTACTCTAGGTTCCTTGCATTTCCATATAAATGTCAGAATCAAATTGTTAATTTCTACAAAAAGCCCACGGAATTTTGTTGAACCTATAGGTAGATATATTGATATATTGAGTCTTCAGACTCCTATACATGGTATATCAGCCTACATGTTTAGATCTTCTAATTATTATTTACCTATACATCCATTTATTTAGGTCTCAGATATATGTTTTTGTAATTTTTCAGAATATTCCAAGATTTTGTACATCTTTTATTAAATTTAATGCAAAGTACGTTGTATTTTTAATGCTACTTTAAGCTACTTTTATTCATTGCTAATACATAAAAATATAATTATTTTTAATAGACTGAAATTGAGAATAAAGTACAGAGATTTCTCATAAACCTCCTGCCCGCCCCCACAACCTCCCTGATAAACAGCACTCATTGACCAGACCTTTTTTTTTAAACCAAAAATGAACCTGCACTGATACATCATCATCACCTGAAGTCCATAGTTTACCTTGGAGTTCACTGCTAGTGTGTACATCATATGGGTTTGGACACAGGTATAATAAGATGTTCCTAGTGTTTTAAAAAACCCTCAGGCCTGTGTATTCATCATCTCCTGCCCTGTGCCAGCTACAACCACTGATCTCTGTCTCCTAGTTTTGCCTTCTCCAGAATGTCATATACATGGAATCCTACAGTTGGGAACCTTTTCAGATTGGCTTTTTTCACTTAGTAGTATGCATTTAAGGTTCCTCCATGTCTTTTCATGGCTTCATTGCTCATTTCTTTTTATTTCTTTTATTATTATTTTTAAATATTTTGCACCAGCTGTGGGCATGGGGAATGCCATGCTCTCCTTGGACACTGAGTATTTTCTCCCCCTTTCCTTCCTCCCTCTCTCCTGGAAGGCTGGGTAGCTCATTTCTTTTTCTTTTTTAAAAGATTTATCCACTTATTCATGAGAGACACAGACTGAGAGAGAGAGAGAGAGGCAGAGACACAGGCAGAGGGAGAAGCAGGCCCCTCGTAGGGAGCCTGATGTGGGACTCGATCCCGGACACCGGGATCATGACCCGAGCCGAAGGTAGGCGCCCAACCGCTGAGCCACCCATGTGTCCCTGCTCATTTCTTTTTAGAGCTGCATAACATTCCACCATCTGGATGGACTAGAGTTTGTTTGTTTGTTTATTTATTTATTTTTAAAGATTTATTTTTTTATTTATTTATGAGAGAGAGAGAGAGGCAGAGACACAGGCAGAGGGAGAAGCAGGCTCCATGCTGGGAGCCCCATGCGGGACTAGATCCCGGGACTCCAGGATCGCGCCCTAGGCCAAAGGCAGGCGCCAAACCGCTGAGCCACCCAGGGATCCCCTGGACTAGAGTTTATGAATAAGTTCACCTACTGAAGGACATGTTGGTTGTTTGCAAGTTGTGGCACTTACCAAACAAAGCTGCCACAAATAGTCACATGCAGGTTTTTGTGTTGATGTGCATTTTAAATTCCTTTGGGTAAACGCCTCAGAGCATGACTGCTGAATCACAGGTAAGAGTATGTTTAATTTTATAAGAAACCACCAAGGTGTCTTCCAAAGTAGCTGTACCATTTTGCATTCCCAATAGCAATGTTTAAGAATTTCTGCTGCTCCACATTCTTTTTTTTTTTTTTTTTTTTTTAAGGATTTTATTTATTTATTCTTGAGACAGATTGAGAGAGAGGCAGAGGGAGAAGCAGGCTCCTTGGGGGGAGCCCGACATGAAACTAGATCCCGAGTCTCCAGGATCACGCCCTGGACTGAAGGTGGCGCCAAACCGCTGAGCCATCAGGGCTGCCCTATTCCCTCTGCTTCTATTCTCTGAAAGGAATTGTGGAGAACTGGTAAATTTTTTCCTTGAATGTTTGGTAGAATTCACCAGTGAGCCATCTGGGCCTGGTGCTTTTTATTTGGAAAAGTTATTAATTACTGATTCAATTTCTTTAATAGATGTAAGCTGATGCAGATCACCCATTTCTTTACATGTGAGTTTTGGCAGATTGTGTCTTTCAAGGAATTGGTTCATCTCATCTAGGTTATCAAACCTGTGGAAACAGATTGTAGAATTCCTTTATTATCCATTCAATTTCCATGGGATCTGTTGATCCTTGCTTCCATTTCTGGCATTAGTAACTGGTGTCCACTCTCTTTTTCTTAGATGGCCTGATTAAAGGATTATCAATTTTACTGATCTTTTTCAAAGAGACAGTTTTTAGTTTTGTTGATTTTATCTATCGATTTCCTATTTTGATTTCATTAATGTCTGCTGTAATTCTTCTCTTCTGATTACTCTGGACTTAGTTTTTCTAGTTTCTTTTTTTGTTTGTTTTTTAAAAACATTGATCGATTTATTTATTTATTTATTTATTTATTTATTTATTTATTTATTTATTCATGAGAATACACAGAGAGAAGAGAGAGAGAGAGAGAGAGAGAGAGAGGCAGAGACACAGGCAGAGGGAGAAAGGCTCCATGCAGACTCCATCCGGGTCTCCAGGATCACGCCCTGGGCTGTAGGTGGCATTAAACCGCTGATCCACCAGGGCTGCCCTTTTTCTAGTTTCTTAAGGTAGAAACTTAGACTACTGATTTTAGATCTTTTTTCTTTTCTAATATATGCATTCAATGCTATGAATTTCCCTATAAGCACTGCTTTTGCTGCTGCATCTCACAAATTTTGGTAAGTTGTGTTTTCATTTAGTTCAAAATTTAAAAAACATTTCTCTTGAAATTTCTTCTTTGACTCATGTGTTGTTTAGAAATGTGTTGTTTAATCTCCAAATATTTTGGAATTTAAGATTTTATTTATTCAGAGACACACACACACACAGACACACACACACACACACACACACACACACACACACACAGAGAGACAGGCAGAGGGAGAAGTAGGCTCCTGCTGTGGAACTCAATCCCAGGACCCTGGGATCATGACCTGAGCTAAAGGCACTCAACCACTGAGCCACCCAGGCATCCCTATTTTGGGATTTCTTAACAATTTTTCTGTTATTGGCTTCTAGTTTAATTTCATTGTGCTCTGAGAGCAGACACTGTATGATTTCTATTAAGTTTGCAATGGTGGCTTTATGGTCCAGAATGCAGTCTATCTTGGTTAATGTTCCAGGAGAGCTTGAGAAGAATGTGAATTCTGCTGGTGTTGGATAAGGTAGTCTTTGATGTCAATAATATCCAGCTGACAGTGTTAAGTTCAACTGTGTCCTTACTGATTTTATGCCAGCTGGATCTGTCCATTTTTGAGAGGGAGTATTGAAGTTTCCAACTATGATAATGGACTCATCTATTCTCCTTGCAGTTTTATCAGTTTTTTTTAAAAAAGATTTTTATTTATTCATGAGAGAGAGAGAGAGAGAGAGAGAGAGAGAGGCAGAGACACAGGCAGAGGGAACAGGCTCCAACCTCATTCTTTTACATGTGGGTTTCCAGTTTTTCCAGCACCATTCATTGAAAAGACTGTTCTTTCCCCAATAAGTGTTACTGGTACCCTTGTCAAAAATCATTTGAACATAGCACAAGGACTCACCTCTGAGTTTTCTACTGTATTCCAGTGATTGATAAGTCTGTCTTTATGCAAGTACTACACAATTTTGATTACTAGAACTTTGTAGCAAGTTTTTTTCTTTTTATAAGATTTTTAATTATTTATTTATGAGATACACAGAGAGAGAGGCAGAGACATAGGCAGATGGAGAAGCAGGCTCCCTGTGGGGAGCCCGATATGGGACTTGATCTCAGGACCCTGGGATCAGGCCCTGAGCTAAAGGCAGACGCTCAACCACTGAGCCACCTAGGCATCCCTATTGCAAGTTTTGAAATCAGGACGTCTGAGTATTGTACTTTGTTCTTTTTTTAAGATTATTTTAGCTATTTTGGGTCCCTTGAGATCTCATGTGAATTTCACAAGGAGTATTTATTATTATTATTATTTAAGTCCCTGCCTAACATGAGGTGGGCTTGAACTCATAACCCCAAGACTGAGTCCCATGCTCTACTAACTGAGCCAGCTAGGTGTTCCCTGTCTTTTATTATTAATGGAAAAAATCATTAAGGTTTTGAAAGGGATTGTACTAAAATTGTAGATCACTGTGGATAATATTAACATCTTCATTTTTTAAAGATTGTATTGGTTTGAGAGAGAGAGAGAGAAAGAGAAAGAGAAAAAAAAAGCATGGGGGGGAAGGGCAAAGGAAGAAAGAGAAGCAGACTCCTTCCTGAGCAGGGAGCTCACCGTGGGACTCCATTCCAGGACCTCCGGATCATGACCTGAGCCAAAGGCAGATGCTTAACCGACTGAGCCACCCAGGAACCCTGAATTGATATTTTAAAATATTAAATTTTCCAATCCATGAACATGTTTTCATTTATTTATGTCTCCTTTAATTTCTTTCAGCATTATGTGTAATTTTCATTCACAAGTCTTTTACTTTCTTGGTTAATTCTAAGTATTGTTTTTAATGCTACTGTAAATAGAATTGTTTTCATAAATTTCCTTTTCAGATTGTTCACTGTTAATGTATAAAAATGCAAATGATATTTGCATGTTCACTTTTTATCTTGCTACCTTGCTGAATTCATTAATTAGCTCCAACAGGATTTTTGTGGAATCTTTGGGCTTTTTACATTGTAATTATGTCATCTATGAACAGAACAGAGGTAATTTTACTACTTCTTTTCCAATTTGGATGCCTTTTCTTTTTCTTACCTACTGCTGTGGCTAGAACTTCTGGTACTTTGTTGAACAGAAGTGGTGAAAGTAGGCAGGCTTGTCTTGTTCCTGATCTTAGAGGAGAGGTTTTCAAGTCTCTCATCACTTAGTGTGATGTTAGCACTGGGTTTTTCATATGGCTTTTATTGTGTGGAAGTAATTTTCATTCATTAATAATTTGTTAATTGTGTTTATCAAAGGGTATTGAATTTTGTCAAAAGTTTTTTTCTGCACTGAGAATACCATGTGTTCTTTCATCCTTCATTCTGTTAACATGGGGTATTAAAATGACTGATTTTCATATGTTGAACCACCCTTGCATTCCCAGAATAAATTGCACTTGGTCACTGTATACGATCCTCTTAATATGCCACAGAATTTAGTTTGCTAGTGTTTTGTTGAGGATTTCTGCATTTATGGATATAAGGGATATGGTCTGTAGTTTTCTCACACTCTTTGGCTTTATTATCAGGATAATGATTGCTTCACAGAATGAATTAGGAACTGTTCCCTTCTCTCTCTCTCTCTCTCTTTTTTTTTTTTTTGGAAAAGTCTGAGAAAGATTGGTATTAGTTCTTTTTAAAATGTTTGTTAAAATTCCCCAGTGAAGGCATTGGTTCCAGGGCTTTTCTCTGTTGGGAGATTTCTGATTACTGATTCAATATCCTTACCACTCACAGGTCCATTCAGCTTTTCTATTTCTACCTAATTTAGTCTTAGGTTCTGTGTTTCTAGGAATTTGCCAACAAATTTGATAACCTAGATGAATTAGACATACAGCTGTTCACAGTTCTGTCTTACAATCCTTTCTATTTCTATATAATCAGTAGTTAGTTCTCATTTTCATTTCTGATTTTAGAACCTGAATCTTTTTCTCTTAGTTTATGTAGCTAAACATTTGTTGATTGTATTGCTCTTTTTGAAGAACCAACTTTTGCTTTTACTGATTTTCTTTATTGTTTTCTGTTCTCTATTTCATTTTTCTCGCTCTCATCTTTTATTTCTCCCCTTCTGCTAGTTTCAGGTTTATTTGTTCTTTTTCTAGTTCCTTTCGTTGTAGAATTAGCTTGATTTGAGATCTTTCTTGTTTTTATAATGTCAGCATTTATGGTCATAAATTCCCCTTTAGCCCTGCTTTTACTCCACCCTGTAAGTCTTGGTATGCTGTGATTTTGTTATTAATCCATTTCTAAGTATTTTCTAGTCTCCCATGTGATTTCTTCTTTGGGTTAAGAGGATGCTGTTTCATTTCCACAGATTTGTGAATTTGTGAATTTTCCAGCTTCCAGAACCAACAGGAGAGTGCATATTAAATAGTGTTATGTTCATATAATAGTATCCTGCAAACCAATGAGAATGGAGGATTTACAACCCATGCCACAATGTGGATGAATCTCAGGAAACATGATGCCAATGGAAAGAAACTAATAACAAAAGAGTAAAATATGTATGGTGCCATGTATATTAAGTACAAAAACAGGCAAAACTCCTCTATGCTGTTAAAGGTCAGGATTATTTCTGGAGAGTGGGAGAGTCATTCAAGAAAAGGGGTCTGGAGGTGCTGGTGATTTCATATCCTGATTTGGGTGCTGGTTAAATGGATGTGTTCAGTTTGTGAAAAGAGAGTTAATATAGACATACTTCTTTTTATATGTAATGTATATACATAGATGTGTGTATATGCACATGCATATATATACATGTATAACAAATTCTCCAACAAAAGTATTTTAAGAATGAAACAGGGAAAAGTAACAGGTAGCAGTGGGTGGGGTCGTGATGTCAATCAAGAAGGCCAGGGCAAACTTCACTAAGAAGGTAATATTTGAATCAACTTTTCTAAGATGTGGAAGGAAGAGTATGCCAGGCAGAGAGAACAGCAAGTGCAGAGGCCCTGAGGCCAGAGACTGTGGTCAGAATGTTGAAGGGATCGCAAGAAGGCCTATATGCTTGGAGCAGAATGAATGAGAGGAAGAGCAGATAGTGGGAGTGTCAGGAAACAGGACACATCATTAATTTATCAAACATCTTAATTATATAAGGTGCAGCTAAAGCACAAAGTTTAAGAACATAAATCTACACCTGTTACTGAATACTCCTTTCAGACTTAGGATTTATCTCCCTTTTTATACAAACCACTTTCAAAGATGAATAAAACCAAACAACTGTAAGAATAAAAATATGAATAAAGCCTTATCTATTAGTTGGTTCCTTAACAACAATAAAAAGACAATGTTGCACATATTTATGAAGCAAAATCTGTGTTTGAAGAGCCACTTTCTTACTTGGGGTTTGGTTTATGGTTCATGCATAGTGGCCAGCACAGTTAAGCACCCAATATATGCAAATCACTATTAATATCACAATCAATAATATTCTAAGAAGTGTGAATTGTATAATTCAGTTTACTGACATCTTTCTTTCAAGTTTACTGGTAACAAACTTTCCTCATAGAACTTGAGCTTTTCACTACATTATGAATTACTTAACATTTTAAAATTAAAGCTTCTGAATAGATAATACACACATATAATACAAAATTCACAAAGTTTAAAAAAGACGGTGGTGGGGGGGAGCCCTAGAGAAATAAGTCTCCCAGCTTCTAAGGTCTTAGGCTTAACCAAGTTATCCCTCTTCTGGAGTTGGTACACTGCTTTTTCTTGATTTTACAACCTGTTTTGGGTTAAATACCATGATATAAGTTGGCTGGAATGAACTATCAGCCAGCCAGAATGGTCTTGGGAGACTAGGATTTAAGTAAGAAGTTCTGGATGAAAAAGAGCAGGTCAAGAATAGTGAAAGAAGAAAAAATAACCAGGAAAGGGAGCCTGATTCCCACTCCCCTCGTCGTAGTCAGCAGAACTCAGGAGGACTGCCATGCCCCATGTCTCAGAAAGAGCTGCAAGCTACAGCTCTCCACCAGTGCCATTAATAAATGCAGCAGAAAAGCAAAACAACCTTGAGTAATGAACACCTGTCTCTAATCAAACAGCCTGCTCTCAAGTAGTAGGGATCTTAGCAAAGGACTCCAACCATCAAATCCTGCCTGTGAATCACACAGAATGTACCAGGCTTTCAAATCACAACAGAGGGGAAGGGGCCTCAGGTGAGGCGGCACTGACTGTGTGTCAAAATACGTAAGAAGCTTCCCACACAAAGAAGGCCTGGCCCCAGCTGTCCTGTTAGTGAAGCCTGATGGCTGCTCACTTTTCTGGGACAATACAACACCTGTAGGTCACTGATTCACACACCTTCCCTGCGATTCTTATTAGTGATAGCTCTCCTAAAGAAACTGAGTAAATATCGTAACACCCCCAAATCGCTTACGTGGCTTCAAAACTCCAAAACAGCATAGAAAAAGCAGGCGCATGCACAAACACACACAGATTATAAAACCCACACATTCCTGCTCTATGCTTACATTATCTTGATTGTGGGCAGGGTCTTGTGGTGTATACATACTTACTTACCAAATCACACAATTTCCATATGTGTAGTTTATTATGTCAATTACACCTCAACAAAGCTGTTAAAATTCTTTTTAAAAATGAACATTCTAGGGATCCCCGGGTGGCGCAGCGGTTTGGCGCCTGCCTTTGGCCCGGGGCGTGATCCTGGAGACCCTGGATCGACTCCCACGTCGGGCTCTCCGTGCATGGAGCCTGCTTCTCCCTCTGCCTGTGTCTCTGCCTCCCTCTCTCTCTCTCTCTCTCTCTCTCTCTGTGTGACTATCATAAATAAATAAAAATTAAAAAAAAAAAAAAAAGAACATTCTACATTTAAAGGACAGGGAAGTATGGGATAAATTTTGAAAAAGTTCCATCAAGAGGGGCATGAATAAGTGATTTTGGTGCTAAAATGCAGAAAATTCACTTAAGAAGAATCATGCCAATCGCTGGCAGCGCTGTTTAAATGCAGCAGCATCTTGGCAACAGCTCCATATGCCTTTCCTTTATGTGGGCCTTCTGCTTTCAGGGCGTGTCCACAGACATGGTCTCCTGACACAGCACACCTACAAGACAGGTAGTATAAACCCTCCTAGATGGATGAGGAACAAGGGCTCTGCGGGGCAGTCTGCAAGTGGCTAAAGTTAGTGGCAGAGAAGCCCAGGCCTCTGGCTTTGCTGCCCCCTGCCCACCTTCCCCCTACCCAAGACAACACGTGTGGCAGTGCTGGTGACCTGTCAGCCTTTCTCTGGCTACAGAATCATTCTACAATTCTGTAGTGACCATGACACCAGCAAAGGGAAGGGATAGGTCACCTATGGACTAGGTGCAAGGGGAAATGCAGAAGGAAATACTTGAAATCTGAGAATCAGCATGAAAGGAGAGAGGAGAGAAAGGCTGCTGGCGATGAGCAAGTTGACAACAGAGCCTGGGTCAGACACCAGTACCCAACACTCACATCAGGAGCACAACCAGGTGGGAGAAGGGAGACCATGGGGTTGTTGGCCCTTCAGGAACATAGGCTACTGTGGAATCACCGACCTCCTGCACTCAGGCAAAACCATGACTCCCACCAGAACTCCAAGGATGGTCACATCTGGTGTGAGACATGACTTGTCCCTTCATACTGCCTGGGAGATACAAACGCAGAAATGGGCTCTGAAGAATGTGCTAAAATGCTCCAGAATGATGCAAAACAGCTATGCAGTAGGTATTTTCCTTTCTCTCCCCGAATTCTGCTTTTCTCAAAATTCAGGGGGCTGGGGTCTCCTTTAAAATAAATATTTTAATGCAATTTAACACTCTGGGTTCAAAATTCTTGGAAAGGGAGGAGGACAATCCTATTTTAATTAGAAAGGCATCCTTTTTCCAGTGCGTAAAAACAACAACACAGATCTGGCTATGTAGCCAAACACATAAAACGTGTCTTCTTCAAGAAATGGAGAAACACAAAGAACTGAAGTGAGCCGAGTACGAGGTTGATTAATTGCCTTTGGGAAAGGCAGGAGGGAAGAGAGAGTGAGGGCAGGGTCACTGCCGTGGGCTGAATGTCTGTGTGTCCCCCAGCCTGCCCCATTTCTTACGTTGAGGCCCCAGCCCCAATGTGAGGGGCTGGGAGGTGGGGCTTTGGGGAGGTAAATGGATTTACAGGAGGCCTTGAGGGAGAAAGCCCCATGGTGGAATTAGTACTCTCCCTCCTAAGAGAAAAGAGTCCAGAGCTTGCTCTCTCCCACATGCCAAGATGAGGCCATGAGAGCCCAGAGAGAAGGCAGCTGCTGGCAAGCCAGGAAGGGGGCTGCCTCCAAGAGCCAAATCTGCAGGCACCCTAATTTTGGACCACCAGACTGCAGACCTGTGAGAAGAGATGCCTGCTACTTGTGCTGCCCCATCTATGTTCTGTTACAGCAGCTTGATCGAGCTCAGAGGGCTGTGGAACCTGCCTGCACAGTTCTGGAAGGCACACAGATAAAGCCTTGCGTTTATTTCTAAGCTTTGAACTTACGAGGTGCTCCTGTGATCCCAGCAAAGGTGTTTTCCAGTATGAGAAGATGAGGGTCCCAACCAGTCTCCTGACCTATTTATTAGGTGGTCAGCTGTCCATACCCACAAGGAATCCCTGAGGAAATGCTTGCACACAAACTTTCCCAAGACTCGCTGGGATACACTTGCTCAGTTGTTAATACTGACCTGCTAGAAATGCTTAGCGACTTAACAAAGAAAAGGCATGTTTTACCACAATTAAGAAAAAAGGCATAACAAGTTCATAAATCCACCATTTCATCTGGTTCTAATGCAAAATTCTCAGAAAAGTTCCCTTAAGGACAGCCTGAATAGGGCAACCCTTGCTTTTCTAGATGCCTCTTTCACTAGATATGACCCAGTTTTTCAGTCTGATGACCACTTATCAATCTTATCAACCTAGCTGTGGCCTCCATTCCCCTGTGTCCCATGTCCTTGAATGATGACTTTCATGAGAAGCCCATCTTGGTGAAGGGCTGTCTTCGTGACCGAGTCAGGTTTATGTGGACTTCTCCGCACACTGGCAGGTGCAGGTGCCTGCTGCCGGCACCTGAACCCTGGTGCACAGAGGAAGGAAGAAGAGAAGCCTGGGTCTGCAGCCCATGGCCCAATGCTGAGTACAGGAGAAATTCTAAATCAGCAGACTGGTTTCCTGGGCAGACATGCCAGCATGATGCTGGGTGTTTTCACTGCTCTGAGTCGATCTGAAAGGAGGTGTGCTACCCTTGGACAGCTGAGGATAGAGGCTCCCATGACAAGCAGCAAAAGGGGCTCTGAGAGTCAAGGCTCTCTCAGCACTCGCTGGAGTGGACTGCATTCTTGAAATATGGTCAAAGGAGGGGAGGTGATACAGCCATCCTTCGAAACTTTCAGATTAACAGCACATTTAACTTAATTAGAATTACTCAGACTTTCAGCCTTCTTTCAGGAACAATGCAAAAGATTTATTTATTTATTTATTTATTTATTTATTTATTTATTGCAAAAGATTTATGAAATTGTTTTCTGCAGATGTTTTTACACATCATACTAAAATGTTTTCATGGCTTTTTCTGATTATAAAAATAATTTATTCTACCATTATTAAAAATAATTTTTAAAAAAGATTTGAGAGAGAGAGCGCACACAAGCAGGGCGGGGAGCAGAGGATGAGGGAGAAGAAGACTCCCTGCTGAACAGGGAGCCTGACCTGGGGTTCGATCCCAGGACTGTGGGATCATGACCTGAGCTGAAGGCAGACACTTCACTGACTGACTCACCCAGGTGCCCCCAAAATAATCTTTAAAATACTCATTTTTGCAATTTAGACATATATAAAATAAAAAGTAATTGGAGTAGTTCAGTGGACATATTCACTCCAGGTTTTAATTCTCTATGTTAGTATATATGCATATATAGTAATAAGTATGTATATATATGTGTGTGTATTTTTCATATATACGTACTGCTGCTTGATCAGTTTTCACTTGATAGGTCAGGGACTTCTTTCTACGTCAGTGTACATGGCTCCCTTTTAGCTTCTCTAATAGCTATACAGCATCTGATCCATGGTCAGTAACCTAATTTGTGGTCTGCCAATCCCTACTGGAGAGTATTTGGGGTATCTCCTCTTTGTTTTAGCTTTTATGAGCAATACAATCGATATTCTTTACAAATAACCTTTGCATATTCATCTAAGTGTATTTTCCCTTTCAAATATCTATCATTATTACTGTAAGTTATAGCTTGACATAAGGCAAGCACACAAGAGATAAATGTACAGCTGAACTGTAGAAACGGCAACCACCAAGGTCAACAAGTGGACCACACAGATCACTTGAGAAGTGCCCTCATATACTGCCCACCCTGACTTGTAAAATTAACCACTGTCCCTGATGCTCGTGGTAACATTTCCTCTTTTTTTAAACAGATTTTATTTATTTATTTATGAGAGACACACACAGAGAGAGAGAGAGAGAGAGAGAGAGAGGCGTGCAGAGACACAGGCAGAGGGAGAAGCAGCTCCATGCAGGAAGCCCTATGTGGGACTCGATCCCAGGACTCCAGGACCACGCCTTGGGCTGAAGGCCGGTGCCAAACCACTGAGCCTCCCAGGGATCCCCCATTTCCTAACTCTTCCCTGTAGTTTAATCACCTTTGCAAGTACTCAGCAACATTGTTGCATTTTACTGTAATTGTGTGTACATCTGCTTTCATGTCTGCCTTTGGTTCAACATCAGGATACTTGTTGACAGGAGCTGTCCTTTGTCCATTTTCCATGAAGGACTTAGGAATAAAAAACACTTTACTTATCCATTTGCTGAGAAACATGTTAGTTTTTCCAATTATAAGTACTGCTGCCCTGCACATTTACACACACACTTTTCTATATACCCAGGACTGGAACCACTGAGCCACAGGGAATGCAGATCTTAAACTTGAGCAAATAATACCAATTTGTTTTCTACACGGGGTGTACAATTTATACATTCACCAGCACCAGGGCTTCTGAGAATTCCTATTACTCTTATTATCCTTGCCAATTCTCAGAATTGTCAAATGTTTTAATTTTGCAAATCTGGTGAGCATATACTATCATTTCATTGTTTTAAAAATGTCTGCTAAGACTTTAACCCATTTTTCTATTGAATTGCCTATTTCTTGTGGATTTCTGGAAGTTCTTAAAACATTCTGGACACCTCTCCTTTGTCAGTTATAGATGATGAACATGTTCTCCATTCCCACAGCTGGTGGGGTCTCTGGATAAACAGGAGTTCTTAATTTGATGGCAGTCAAATTAATCTTTTCTTTTGCATTTATTTGTATTTCTTTTCCTTCCTTCCTTCCTTCCTTCCTTCCTTCCTTCCTTCCTTCCTTCCTTCCTTCCTTCCTTCCTTCCTCCCTCCCTCCCTCCCTCCCTTCCTCCCTTCCTTTGAAAGAGCATGCGTGTGAGCAGTGGGGGTGAAGGGACAGAGGGAGAGGGAGAGAGAGAATCTTAAGCAGGCTCCATGTTCAGCAGAGAGCCTGACGTGGGGCTCAATCTCATGACCCTGATATCATAACCTGAGCCGAAATCAAGTCAGACACTTGGGCAGCCCCGGTTGCGCAGCGGTTTGGCGCCGCCTGCAGCCTAGGGTGTGATCCTGGAGACCCAGGATCGAGTCCCACATCAGGCTCCCTGCATGGAGCCTGCTTCTCCCTCTGCCTGTGTCTCTGCCTCTCTCTCTCTCTGTGTCTATGAATAAATAAATAAAATCTTAAAAAAAAAAAAAAAAAGAGAGTCAGACACTTAACCAACTGAACCACCCAGGCGCCCCTGCATTTGCACTTTTAGTCACTTAAATTCTTCCCTATATCAAGATCATACAGATTGTTCTATACTACCTCCTAAAAATGATGTAGTTTTGCTTTTCATATTTAGGCTGCTTATGCATTTGAAATTGAGTATATATTATAGGGTCAATTTCATTGTTCTCCACATGGTTCCACCAATTACTTACCTTCTTCTGCTGCACCCATTCCCCAGTGTATTGGTTATTAAAGTTTTTTGGTTTTGTTTTTTTAAACAAATCTTAGTGTCAGATTTATTAGAGAAGGGGTTAGCAAACTTCTTTCCTGTAAAGGTCCAGATGGTAAATATTTGAGGCTTTGTGAACCACATATAGTCATCTTTTTTGCATATTCTTCTTTTCTGTGCTTTTAAAAATGTAAAAAACATTCTTAGCTGGGGGTCCAAACAAACACAAGCCACATGAAAGTTAGCCTGCAGGCCATAGTTTGCTGACCTTTATGAAGGCCAAGTCCCTCCTACTTTTGTTTTTCTTCAAAAGTAGCTTGACATAATTAGTCCTCAGGGGAATGCAAATCAAAACCACAATGAGAAAAATAAAAGAAAGCTGGAAGAAGTACACTTCCTAATTTCAAAACTTACTACAAAGCTATGGTAATCAAAATAGTGTGTTACAGGCATAGGATAAACATATAGACCAACAGAATAGTAAATAAACCCAACACGTATGACCAACTGACTTTCATCCAGGGAGCCAAGACCACTAAATAGGGAAAGGACAGATGTTCAACAAATGATGTCAGAACAACTAGATGTCCAGGCAAAGGAATGAAGTTGGACCCCTATCTCACTCCATATATAAAAATTAACTCAAAAATGGATCAACAATCAAAATGTAAGAGAACCATCTAAATATAAAAAGAAAACATAGGGGTAAGGTAAATCTTCCTAATCTTGGATTTGGTAATGACTTCTTAGATTTGACACTAAAAGCATGTCCAACAAAAGAAAAAAAATAATAGATAAATTAATCTTTAATCTTTCTTGTTTCAAACCCTCCATCTGGAATCACTTGCATTTTTGCTTGAAGTGGAGTCTTTGGTATTGTAGATAATAAGCTCTTTCTGTGTCTCAAAGGTCTCTGTTCTGCCCTTGATTTTATAGAATTCTAGATTAGTGGTTATACTCTTTCATAGACACCACCACCTCAAAGCATCATTCACTCTTCATGGTTTCTGTTGTAGCTTTTGGGAAGAAAACTGCCAAACTGTCCCTCCTTGAAAGTTCATCTCTATCATATTCTGAAGCTGCTTTTAAGAATTTTCTGTCTTTGGCTTCTGCAGTTTTATTGTGATATGTCTAGTTATAGATGTCTTTTTTTTTTTTTTTTTTTAATTAATCTTGTTTGGAACTCTTTGGGATTCTTGACCATGACCTAATGTTTTACCATTTACCACTATCTCTTCTGACAGTACCTCTGCTCCAGGCTTCGTTCTGTAACTCTTGCTTAAGTGTACATTACACCTTCTCCCATCAAGCTCTGCGCCTCTCAGTTTTCTTATTTTCACTGTTTCTTTCTGTTCCACATTCTTGAAATTGAGTCTTGCATTTCTTCAACTTTACTAATATTCTCTTTTATTGGGCTCAAACTAACACATCCACTGAGCTTTAGTTTTGGTTTTTGTATTTTTTAATTCTAGAAGTTCTAGTTTATTCTTTGAAGATATGTTAAGTCATTTTAAATAGTTTCCACATTTTTTCCCCTGAAGATATTTTCTAACTTTCATTTTCTTAAACATCTTAAGTATAGTTGTTTTACCTAATTTTTTTTTTTTAAGTAGTCTCCACACCCTGCATGGAGACCAACATGGGCCTTGAACCACTGACCCTGAGATCAAGACCTGAGCTGAGATCAAAAGCCAGATGCTTCATGGACTGAACCAGTCAGGTGACCCAAACATAGTTATTTTCAAGTCTGAGTCTGGTAAGTCCAGTATCTAAACATCATGGGTCAGATTTTGCTGTCCTTTCTTCTGGTTCTAGACATTGTGCCCTGTTTCCCTGTGATTCTGGCTATCTTTACAATGCTTCCCTGAAACCCATCTTTAAAAACATTTCTGGGGAATCTCCAAGGTTTAAATTGAAATGTCTTTCCCAGAGAGGTTTCCATTTGCTTCTACCAGGTACTTGGGCACACTACCTGTTTGGTGTCACTTTAAAATAAATGCACAGCACTGCGTTTTCTTTGACTGCTCTTATGAGGCCCAGCACTGAGTCCTCCAGGGAGCCTACCTCCACGTGGGTTTCCTTTTGCCTCTTCCCCCTCCCTGCCCTGGCTCTGCAGTCAGGCAATGCTCTCCACTCTCCCCACTTTATGGGTTTACTTTTGGTTCATCCCCGCACCCCCATGAGGTCCCTGCTCTTCACAGGACTTTCCTATCAGAGTCCTCAACATTGGCATCTTATAGATCCTGAAAGGTCTATGAAACTCTGTAGTTCAGGATTGTGGTTTACATGACTGCACATCTCTGGGGAACAGTTGCCAGGGCTCTGTGTACCTCTGCAGGTCTCACGCTCTCAGGGGTTGCCCTGGTGAGTCTTTACCATCTTTTCTCGGCACTTAGATACTTTCATAAAATGTTTTCAACATTCTATCTAGCATTTTAGTTATCTTCAGCAAAAGTCTCTGGATTACTAGGCTGCTGTAATTAGAAGCCAGAAATCTTACAGTTACTCCTTCAGAGTAAATTCCTTGGAAGATGAATTACTGCCAGAGGATGTAACACTTTGTGTTTTGACACACACCGAGAAACTACATCACTTTACTCTCCTGCCGCCTATGGATGACAGTACCAGATTCCTAGGACCTCAATCAACCCAAGCTGTTCTTTATAATCATGACCAATCTAACCAATAAAAAATTACTGCCTGAGTGGCTCCATCAGTTGAGCGTCCAATGTTGGCTTTGGCTCAGGTCATGATCTCAGGGTCATGGGATCCAGCCCCGCTCTGGGCTCTATGCTCAGCAGGGAGTCTGCTTGAGGTTTTCTCTCCCTCTTCCTCTACCCCTCCCCCTGCACGCACTCTCTCTCTCTAAAATAAATAATCTGAAAAAAAGTCACTCATTTCTTTAATTTGCACTTCCACGGATAATAGTGAGGATGGTAATTTTACTTCTTTCACAGGGTCTTGTTCATAAGAGCTCTTCATGTTGCAGCTGTTTTATACATTCTCTCTCTCTCTCTCTCTCTCTATATATATATATATATAAAGCTTTGTTATATGTTGCAATTTTGTTCCTAATTTGTCATTTCTCTTTTAACATTCTTTATGCTGATGTTTGCCATACAAAAATTAAAAATGTTTACTCAGTCAAATCTGTTATTCTTTCTCTTGAGGTTTCTGGTCTTGTTATCATGTAACATATTCCATTATTAATTCCACCATAGTCACGCGTCAGAGACATTGCAGGTTGGGTTCCGGACCACTGTGATAAAGTGAACATTAGATAAAGCCAATCAAATGAATTTTCTGGTTTCCCACTACACACAGAAACTATGTTTAAACTATACTGTAGTCTATTGAGTGTGCAGTAGCATTATGTCTAGGAAAACAAGGTACGTGCCTTAAGTATAAAAAATGCTTTTGGCAAAGAAATGCTAACCTGAGCTTTCGAGGAGTCGTACTCTATTTGCTGGTGGAGGGTCTTGCGCCTTGAAGTTGATGGGTGCTGATCGATCAGGGTAGTGGTTGAAGGCTAGGGTGGCCATGCCAAGTTATTAAAATAAGAACATGAAGTTTGCTATACTGATGGACTCTTCCTTTCACAAAAGGTTTCTCTATAGCATTTGATGCTGCTTGATAGCATTTTACCAGAGAACTTTCAAAATTCAACTCTCCAACCCAGCTGCTGCTTTATCAACTAAGTTTATGCAATATTCTAAATCCTTTGTTGTCACTTCAACAATCCTCACAGCATCTTCACCAAGTATGGATCCCATCTCGAGAAACTACCATCTTTGCACATCCATAAGGAGCAACTCCTCATCCATTCAAGTTTGCTGCAATTCAGTCCCACATTCAGGCTCCATTTCTGGGGCTCTCAATATTTCCACAATCCTTTAATGTGGGAAGAAGAATGATATCTGTGAAGCACAGAGAAATGAGGTATGCCTGCATATATAACATTTCTACCTGAATCATCATGTCACCAGCTTACAAGACCTCCGAAGGCAGAGCCTGAAATAACGTTATTCACAGGGATCTATGTTTAAATGCTTAACACTTCATATTTTTCCCCCTACAGGAGTAGATTTTAGAAGTCTGTAAGTATATAATCCTATTCATGATTAATGAAATGCAGGGGAAAGGGCAACATCATGAGCAGGAACACATAAGTTTCTCACTGGCCCCTGATCCAAGAATAGCACAGCTCTGCTTCCTGCTTCTGTGTCCTGAAGCAAGAGCCACCCAGCGGAGAGCTCAGCATGCCTCCCCAGCCAGAGGACAGCTCAGCATGCTCCCCACCCCCACCCAGGCGAGCCTTCAAAGGCTTGGCCCACTCGGGGTTCCCTGAATCGTAATCCTGGCCAGACCGTTCATTAGCTGTGTCGTGGCAGGCAAATTTCTTCAACTTCTAGGCCAGGCCTCAAACCATCTTGGTATCAAACAGGAAGATTTAGTTAGAGAATTTCAAGTCCCTCTGATATGAACAGTTAGTTTTAAGAAGGCTGAGTTTTCCCCTACAAATCACATTGTGAAAGTTAACTTCGCTTGAAAGGTTAAACACACACACACACACACACACACACACACACACGGTATCAAACTGAAACTAAAAAAAGTAATCTCTAGTCTTGTAGTCCTGAAATAGAACTCTATTTTCTCTAGAAATTATTCACTAATTCCTAACATTTCTGAGCTATTCTTTTAAGGTAAAAAACTTGATGCTTTTTTTTGTATATATGTATATACATCTGTATCGTATCTGCATATTTAGCTACCTATGTAGTGAGACAGACAAACCATGGCACCTCCATACCAGGGAGTACTACTTAGACAGAAACAGGCATGCTATTGATACATGGAGACAAATGTCAGCCTCAGAAGGTCACACATTATATGATTCCATTCATGCAATCTGATAAATTTTAGGGATGGAGAACAAATCAGTGGTTGCCAGGAGCAAAGGTTGGGAGGAACGGTGGTGTGAACTATGAAGGAGCAGCACCGGTAGGTCTGGAGTGATGGAGTCCTGACTCCAGGGATGGTCACACGTGACCTGGAACCATACACACACATGCAAACACTGATCCCAATTTCTCGGTTTTCTTATTATATTGGAGTCATGTGAGATTGACCTATAGAGGGAAATGGCTAAAGGATGCAGGGACCTCTCTGGGCTATCTTTGCAATTTCCTGTGAATTTATGATTATTTCAAAATACAAAGTTAAAAAAAAAAGTGTTAGGAACAATGAGCACCTGGTAATAGGTTAGCATGTCAACAGAAACTTGTTCCTGGAAAAAAAAAAAAAAAAAAAAAAGGAAGTAAAGGGTATCACTGGCAACTCCCAAAAGAAGAACTATAAATGGCTAATAAACTTAAGGAAAGAACTAATAATCATGGAACTTTTCCACTTATCAGCTGGTAAAACATAAGGAAGAATAAAGTCAGTGTGGCTGGAGAATAAAAACAGGACAGCCGAGGGGATGGGAGGCCTGAGAAGGTGCACATGGTTGAGTATGAGGAGGAACTGCCTGTTGACCTCAGGGCTCACTGATTAAAGCCCAGGTCACTAACCCAACATCTGGGAACCCCCTCTGCTCCCTGGCAGCAGAGGGAGGGGGGGCTGACACTTTACCTGGGTGTGTGTGGGTGTCTGAGCTGCTCAACACCTTCCTGGCACGGTTTGTCTTGAAACCTGAAGCAAATGAAGGGTGACTGTCCTTCACAGAGAGGGGACATG
The DNA here is from genome assembly GCF_048164855.1 of Canis lupus baileyi. Taxonomy (NCBI): domain Eukaryota; kingdom Metazoa; phylum Chordata; class Mammalia; order Carnivora; family Canidae; genus Canis; species Canis lupus. The sequence goes on from NC_132845.1 coordinate 63,241,961, forward strand.
AGGTCTGACATGGTGACCTTGGCAGAGCACGGATGGTGGGACGCGTTTGGACACCAATACCATGACCATGGGGTTTACTTCCATTGGTTCCAGGGGCTGCTCCAGGGGTAGGAGGCCCGGGAGTCATTTGCAAAGAGAAATGGATTCTGCAACAGTGTTCTCAATTTAGAATATAAAATAAAATACTGGGCTCAGTATCAGCCACAGGGCTGACGTGGAGGGGTCCCTAAGCTGGGTGGGCAGTGAGACCAGAGGACCTCCAAATTCCTCTCCAGTTCTAAGACACACAGACCTAACCACTTCTCATCACCTCCACCATGATCGTGCTGATCTGAGCCACCATCCTGTCACCTAGATTATTGCAAAAGTCTTCAAACAGGCCTCCCTGCTTCTATTATCAAAACAGCTGCCAAAACAACCCTGTTAAAATGTAAATCAAACCACACCACATCTCTGCCCAAAGCCCATGCCCTTCCAGTAACCCCTCAAAGCCCCCCAGAAGTCCCTCTGCTCTGGGAACTCATCCCCTCTTACCCTACCTGCTCACTGGGCTCTGAACACCAAGCTTGACCCCAACCCATAGCCTTTGCACTGGTCACTCTACCAGCGAGGACACTTCCCTCTTCCCCTTGACACCTATGAGGCCTGCTCTCCCACCCTCAGGGCTTTCTCGAATGTCACTCAGGGAAGCTACAGGAGTTTGGGCTCCCAGAGAGCCCCAGGCAGATACAGAGGCTGCAACAATATGGCCCAGGTGCCTGTGCCATGCTCTGTATGTCACTTCCACTTGTGGGTTTGTGCTGACCGCCCAGGTTCTCAACACAGGTCAGGATTAGCCTATGTGGAGCAGGATGGGCTGGGGCAGATGTGTCCAGTAATTTTAAGAGCAAGACTCAGAACAGAGTCCCAAGGCTACACTCTAGATTACCATAGCAGAAGAAGACACAAATGTCAGGAGAACTGAAGCTATGCTAAAGAACCCCCACCCTGTGATGCCCTATTTACCCAAGTAGGCCCCTCTCTCCACACACGACCTCAGTTCCCTCGGGTTTTCCTCTAATAGACACCATACGTGCACTTGGGCACACACACACGTGCCTACAAATTTATTGACTGTCTCCTCTTATCAGACAGTCAGCTCCATATGCTGTTTGCTGCTATTTCCCCAGGAAGCAGGGAGGCTGTGCCACAAATATCTGCTGAAGGAATGAACTCCATAGAATGTAAAGGACACAGAAGACAGAAAGCACAGTCTTGAGGCATCCCTACTGGCCCAGAGATGGTACTTCAGGGTATTACATTACGTGCTATTATGACTGTCTTGGTCCTCAACACAGGAGAGTTAATATCACTCGGAGACCTCACACTAAGCACTAACCCTGCCCCCAATCACCTTAGAGGCAAAAAGAACTCTGGCAGAGGCTGCTGGCTGCCACCCTGGGCCACACTGAGCCTCTGCCTCAGCAACACCAGTCGGCAGGGCCCACAGGCAGCAGCCTCCTCCACAGGCGTGGTGACGAGACTCAGACTCCAAGGATGTGGGACTTGCAGGAAGTGGCCCTGAAAGGAAGAGGGTGGGACACTCCTCTGCACCCTCCTCCTGCTGTCTGGTGAGGGCACGAGTATAGGAAAGGGGTCCACAGAAGGACACTGGGAAGGACCTGGACGGAGGCCCACCCTCCCATCACCGGACTGGCTGTCCCAGAAAAATATGGTCCCTCCCATTTTGTTTTTTCTGCCACGTGCAACCAAATATTGCAGCAGTAGCAGACACGTAGAACACTTACCAGCTGCTACAAACAGCAGGAGACCAGTACCGTTGGAAAGCAGAAAGATTCTCTGAAATGCCCCAAACTGCACTACAAGAAACTGCACTCACTGTACCTGCTGGGGTTTCCTGTCTTCCTCTAGCTTAAAACCTCTGATTACAGCATTTAAATAAGTCATGACCGTAGGGTATCTTGATAGCAGACAGAAGGGGAGAGAGTTAAGAAATCCAGTGAATGGAAGGGGCCTGGGTAGAACTCAGGCAGGCAGAAACTTGTTGAGACCAGCCACAGGGCCTTCAAGACACAGTGGAAATGCCTATGTTCTCCCCACACAGCACGTGGACATAACCTGCCAGGCATGCTGCTACCTCCCGTCTCATTTCTAATCCACCAGCTACCAGGGGACTGTTCCTATGTGGCTGAAAGCAACAGCCAAGCCATCATGGAATACACTTGTTCCTAGAAGGATGGGGCTGGGTGTGTCAGTCCCTTTGTTTCACATACCCTCAGAGAAAGCTACAAAAAGTTACTGTAGCTACAAATTGCCTCATCTTCAGCTTAGCATCTCTCTCTAACATCTCAAAGGTTTACTAAGTGAGCCCAGGTCCACCAACCTGTAGCATCCAGCTTTTTTGAAAAGGGATTGGTTCATTCTATACTAAAATGATGGAACTATCAACCGGCCCAACTGATGTCTGTTTCAGGAATGCTAAGGGGAATTTGGGGCACTACTTTATCCTGGAGCTTTATAAAGAGGCATTCCAAGGGGATCCCTGGGTGGCTCAGCGGTTTGGCGCCTGCCTTCAGCCCAGAGCATGATCCTGGAGACCCAGGATCAAGTCCCACGTCGGGCTCCTTGCTTGGAGCCTGCTTCACCCTCTGCCTGTGTCCCTGCCCCTCTCTCTCTCATGAATAAATGAATAAAATCTTAAAAAAGAGAGAGAGAGAGAGGCATTCCAAGCCTGAGAACTTGTAAACCATGATCCTACAGTCCGTAAACCATGATCCTACAGTCCTTAAAAAGCACACATCCACTGGCATGGGGGGGCAGGAGGAGTAGGCGACCAAGCAAAGCCAACACAGACCCTGCCTAGCAGAGCTATGCAATCAACCCAGAGTAACTCTGAAGCCCCAGGCGCCACAAAATCTGAGTCTGACACATGTGGATTTTATGTCAGGGGCTAGGCTGGCAATTCCAGTGACTCTTTTTATAGTCAGCACGCTACTCCCTAAGCCACAGGGTAATTTCCCTCTGAAAATGTCACACTCCGTGAATTCTAAGGAGGAAGCATCCACATACATAATTGTGATGAACGACCTTCCTCTGCATCTAGAATTCAGCCTGAACACCCAGCCTCTTTCCCAGCAACCTCTGGTAATGTTACAGGGACTTGATTCCTTCAAATGGGACAGAAAACAAAAATCATTCTGTGTAATAAGCAGAACCGTTTGATTTCCAGAAATCAAGAAATCCTGTGCAGTCAACATAAATGTGCTCCTCTGAACTGAGCCTTTGGTCCCATCTTCCACAGCAAGAGAAGACATCCTCAAGAAAGCACAATGCCCTGCCACTTGGAAATAAGAACAGAAAGGATGTAAAAAGTGATTCACAATCCAGGATAACTGTCCTGTGTGTGCAGCGCATCTGCACAAATGCTGGGCCACAGTCAGACAGTGGGAAGTCATGTGAGGAGACCAACAGGAGGCACCAAACCCCCAGGATTGCTGTCCAGTCCTCCCAGCAGGAAAAAGGTTCACCTGGCCTAGAGTAGCACCAAGTCATCAATGTAGCTGACCAGCCACAATCTCAAAAGCATTTGGTGAAAAGCAAAAACAGTCTAATTTATCCAGAGAGTTCAGCATCCAGTGATTTTCCTCACGGCTCACCCTGCGTGTCTGGGGGGTTGGGGGAGTCCAACGATGAAGATGAAAATTAATGATATAAAAAGCAAAGAGTTGTGCAAAAGGACACCCTCCCCCTCCCCCACGTAGCGCTAAATTGGAAGTGGTGAGGCTGTGTATCACCCACTCTGTGCTGGTTCAAGTTCTCACTCTCTCACCATGCAAACAGATCGGTCATCTGCTTTGAACACCTCAATAGCTCTGCTGCCTACAGGTGACTCTGCGCTGCTCCACGTGGCCTGTGTGGCCACAGTGAACGTGCTGTAGCTGTGATCCTCACTGCTGTGAGGCCTGCCCCTTGTCCACAATGAGGAACAGGGTTGAGTGAACACAGGCTGAACCAGTCCTTGTGTGGTTCTTCCCTGGCCACCATGCCCAGTCTCCTCCTGGCTCCTGTAGTGGCCACGCTGGTGAGACCTCATTCTGCTGCCACCACCTCGCAAGCCCAGGAGAAGCCAGAGCTGCACAGGCTGAGCACAGAGATGGGGGCAGAGCCAGGGAAGGGACAGGGCAGTCCCTGGAGTCCCCGAGGCCCCGCACCACTTCTGCTATGTTCCCTCTGCTGCCTCACTCCCGACTGTCCCCAACAGTTCATTTTACCTAATCTTTACAAATATCCTCCAAAACGTCTCCTCCGGCCCCTACCTGCCTAGGCAGAATGGCCTACTTTCTCCCTTTATGCCTTATGTAGCCTGTCTGTCTATTCCCCAATTATATTTCTTGGCACATTTTCCTGCTACTACTTGTTTGCAAAAGTGTCTGTCTTACCAGTTTTCAGAATAAATGGGACTTGACTTCTGCACAGAGCCTGGCAGTGAAAGTCCACCTGCCCACGCCCAGCGAGGAGGGCTCTGATGTGCAAACCCACAGTCCCTTTCGGGGTAGGAGTACCCTTCTGATGAACAAGACCGTAAATTCAAAAGTATAACAGAAAGCAAATTGTGGAAATATTATCCATATTCTGTATTACAAGCACATTAACTAGTTCATAATTTGCCAGGAACATTTAAAACTCCAAAATTCTCTTTTATTAGAAAAAGGCTATAAAAGTAGATAATATTGTGTTTGTTACACCTATGAGAAAAACCTCTAGGCTTAGTGTCTTGCTAGGTCTTACGTAAATGCATTTTGAAAGATAAGGTCTAAAATACTACGGTTATCTTTCTTTTTCCTGAGCTGCAGAGGTTGTATCAAACTCTGTGTATGAAATGGCAGTCGACATCGGCGTGCACATAAGGGCAAGACTGTCTCCCCTCTGGAGCAGGAGAATTCCCTCCCCACATACCCATTCAACTCTCCACCAAGGAGAAAGGGCCCTCACAAGGCAGTCACCAGACTCGGCCTTTCTTCTTCTTTTTGTTTCTGCCTCTGCCTGGAATGGCAAGTAAAACCCAGAGGGCAGAGGGAACAGGAAAAAATCCAACACCTGGCCGACAGCAATTCTCAGAGCTGCTGGATCTCTCAGCTTGTCACCCAGGGAGGAGAGAAAAAACTAAAAACAAGTTGGTGAAGCATCACCCTGGAAAGGTTTTGACACGAAGAAAAAGATCCAGAGAAGAGAGACCAGGGTTGAGCTGCAGACGGGGGAGGGGAGGGCTGATCACGCTGCATGACGATGTTCACACTCCTCATGGGCTGGACCATACACCTTGGCAGTGAAGACTGTGAAGGCCTATTGTCTGCCTATTTTACGAAAATGCTCTAATTTTTTAAAATAAAAGCAAAAACGTAGAAAAGTACAAAGTATGGCAATAAGCACCCATATACCTACTACTCGATGAACCAAACCCACTGTCAACGCTGCCCGTTAGGATAGTCCTGAAAAACACAGCTTCCTGGAACGGTATACCCCCCCAGGCACCGTGTCCTCAGAGATCCCAGCTGGTGGAGGGCACAAGACGGAAACAGGCTAATACTCATATTATGGCAGCCTCTTAGCTGAACCCCATGTGAAGTGAGGTCTAGATTAAAGGCTCTTGAGGACAGGCACATGGCTGGTCTCATCACTGCTGTATCCTCAGCATATTACACAGTATCCAGCATACAGGAGGTGCTCCATTAAATGCTGTGTGAGTGAATGAATGGAGAAACAAGCAGAATGACTTCTGAGGCCCAAGTACCTCATGGTGATCACTCAGAAGACATAGCCTTGACTTACTCAGCAGGGAGGCCCCTTCTGCTTGAGGATGCTGCACGCAACATAACACGGCAAACAGAAGTTTGGCAAAACCGCCCTACCACACCCCCCCAGACGGAGCGCTTATTCAACAGGAGTTGTAAATAATCCGCTCTGGATGTTTATACTTGCTCCTTTGGTAAACTCTTAAATGGTTGTAGCGATTTCTGCCTTCTTTCCCAAAACATATCAGTTTATAGGGAGAAAGACCTGAATCCCTAATTCACACTTAGAGGTTGTCTTCCCTGGTTATTTCTGATATTCCTGCCCCTTAGAAGATTAAGATTTCCTTCCCATGACAACAACACCCTCCAGTTCTTTTGACTCTTCTACCTGCATTTTTAAAGTTAACTTGAAAAAGAAAGTGAAAATGAGAAAGGGTTATGAAATGTCACCTGTAAGATCCACCAATGGACATTAATAGGAGTGGGCCAAAGCTTGAGGGGAAACAGGGTAACTGCATTGTCTCAAAGTATCCCCCCAAACATTTAATAGTAACAAGAAGGAGAGTAACTTTACAGCAGAGAAACCTGGCAAGCACAGCCTTCCCTGAGTGCTGCAGGCTCATGTCACCAGGAACTGAACCTCTGAAATGAAGCACACCATCACTTCTGTGTTTTTCTTGCCAAAAAAATGCATCATCTTATTCTAATGATGAGGAAATACCAGACAAACCCAAATAGTGACACTCCACAAAATATGTGACCAGTGCTCTTTAAGTGTTGAGGTCACAAAAACCAGGAAAAGACGTGGGACTGTCAGTGACCAGAGAATAAGGAGCATGACCACTAAGGCAACATGGGGACCGGAGCCAGAGCCTGGCACATAGCTAAGTCCCCTGTGGGAGGATGGTGGAATTAGAGTAAGGTCTGTAGCTCCATTCACAGTACAGCACAGCACCTATCTCCCAGCACTGACAGCCTCAGGGGAGACAGGGTCAAGAGCAAATGGGAACTGTATGGAAAAAATGACCACGCAGACTGCCTGCATGACCTCTCCAGAAAGTGAGACAAATACAAATCACTCGTTAGAAAAAACTGGCAAAAGCATGAATAGGCATGGCCCAGAAAACACATGTAGCCAAAAAACATTATCAGGAAAATTTCAATTAAACCGAAGGAGATACTATTACAATTTCTAAAGTTGGATAACTAATACTCAATATCAGCAAGGATGAGAGAGCAACAGAGAATCTCTTCTGCTGCTGGGAGAGGCAAGACTGCTATGGCCGCTCTGGAAAATGATCGGACATAACTTGTCTATTTGGAGGTCAACGTGCCCAATGACCGGGCAATCCTGCTCATATGGGACGTGTCCCAAAGAAACCCCAGCACACGCGTCTCAGGACATACACACAACAAAGGCCACCGCACACCTAGGAGAGAATGGATGGATCCTGATTTATTCCCATGGTAGAAAGGAGGGCTGCAGTGGAAATGAATCAACCACAGCCATGCCAGCAACACAGAACTGTGGGTTGCAGAAGCATATATACAGTATGAAACCATTTATATAACGTTTGAGAATAGAGAAAACTTTTAAAGTACATACTATGGCAAAACTCTCAAGAAAGGAGGGGGCTGATGGCTCCAAACTCGGGGTCCCAGCTCCCAGGGGCAGAGGGTGTGAGAGTCCCAGGTGCTTGGAGCCCTGGGGTGTGGGCGGGGATGGGCGTGGGGGGTGTGGATGGGCAGGGACAGGCACAGCTGTGCCAGTGATAGGGCAAACAGATACTTGGTCTACAGAGAATGAAGGATAGCTAGGAAAAAAACAAAATGCAAACAGGCATATCTTCTATGAATCTAAATGACAGAGACAACCAGGCATTTCAATATTGTCAAACTTTAAAATGGAAGGAAAGAATCCGAAAAGAACTGGGAAGGTTGAGATTAGCTCCCAAGGAGCCACACAGTACAAGCTGGAAAGTGGTTCTAAGGAGACAGTAATTTCCTGCTATGAACAAGCCTTAAACACTTTGAGCTTCGTAAGCTACACCACATTTTAGTATTTTAAGAGTCTTTTGTACTCCTTGAACAAAACATTGACTCAGCCAGCCTGAATTCATGCTGCCCCTCTTGAACCATTTAAAGATAGCTTGATTTGCCTCCCTTACATGTTTTTTGTTGAACATTAGGATTTACAGCAATCTGCAGCTTGCCTGTGCTCGGACAGTCTTCAAGGAACTTCTGCTAAAGGTTAGCATCAGCCACATAGAACACACTCGTGCCGCCCAGGCATGGCTCACTCACCAGCTGGAACTCACTCCTCCGGCTGAAAGCCTCCCTGATGCCGGAGTCCCTCCAGAGAGCGCTCAGAGCGGGGACGTAGAGCTGGAAGGTGGCGGGTTCCACCGGCAGCCCCGCTTTGTTCTCAAAGGCCAGGAGGAACATGCCGTGCTTCTCATTTTCTGAATACTGCCATGGAATGCCAAGCTTGTCTCGGGCATCGACAAGAACCCTTGAACCCTATGAGATAAAAGAGACAGAAAGGGCTTAATTGTGCTTCCAAGACGACCTCACAACAGAGAATCTCAGCACGGGCATCGACTGTCATCAAGCAGGAAACTCCCAGCTTGGGAACCAGAACCTGTCTTTTGGTTCGTTTCATCAAGGTGCCCAGGTCTTCACTCGCTGACACCTGGCAGCTCCTTGACATCAGGAGGACACAACTGCCTGTTCCAGCTAAAAGCAAGTGGAGAGACACAGACAGGTGACCAGCAATATGGAGATGGGACAAAACCAAAATGAACCACCAGCTAAGCAGCCTCCCCTCACAAAACAGGGCTTTGGGGTTGGGGGTGGGTACATCCTAGATTTAATACCACCACTGCTGGTGATGATGCGAAACCGTTTTCATTATTTTGCTTACTTGCTCACTGTTAATGTATTTCTGGCCCCTCTCTTATCTCACAGATGGGCCAAAGGGATGGAGAAACTGCCTCAAATATAGGAGCCGAGGTGTTCAGGCTGCAGGAGATATGGTCTTGGGGACAACAGCCCCATCGGGAAGCAGGTCCAGTTCATCATTCTTAGGTTAGTGTTTCCCAATTAGCAATACTGTATCTAAGCAAGTTTCTGAGAGGACCCAGTGAACACTGCACCCAGCAAAGAACGGCAGGGGGCCTGGCCTGTGCATTAAAGCCTTCTTGGACTCAGGGTGGTGTGGCAGGCCCAGCACAATTGGAGCAGTAACTCAGACCCTGGTGCAGAGAACACAGGACCTAACTGCCCACCTGGCACTTGCTTTGAAAAAATAAAAATAACTGCTTTATTGGATATAAGTCACATAACACACAATTTCCCCATTTAAAGTGTACACCTCAGTGGTTTGTAGTTGGCAGTTACCCTAAAAAGTTTCACTTCCAACACTCGAGTCAGGGCAGATTCATCAGTTCTGCCTTCCTTGTATCTCTGCTATAGCGGTGGTTTGGTGCCTACACCTCCCATTTCTGCCTTGAACCACTGTGCTGAATGGTAATGGGGACCAGGGAGAGTAGCTGCCATCTTTCCTTTTCCATCTTTCCCAGCAGACCAGGACTGCTGGTGAGAGGCGTTCCTGTGAGTTCCCTCCTTATAGCCCACACTCGTGTGCCATCAGGATCCAGACCCATTTCTACTGACCCACAAATACATGTTCGAGGCTTACTCGGGGTAAAGCACCTAGCTAGGCATGGTGGATAACAACACGTTTATGAAGCAGAGTCTGATCTCCAGAAACCTGGAATCTAGCTGGAGAGAAAGACCTATGAATTAAGAAAATTAACACCCATTCATGATAAGAAGGCTCAAGAACTAAGAATGCAGGAGAAACTTCCGTAACTTCACGAACACTGACAAAACCTACAGCTACTGCTGTAACTGATGGTGAAGGTGTGATTCCCTTCCTCTATAACTGGAACAAGACAAGGATGCCCACGTTTAGCAGTGCCAATCAATATGTACTGGTAGTGCTAGCCAGTATGGTAAGGAAAAGAAATATAAGGTATAAAGATGAGAGAGAAAGAGAGAAAAAAAAAACTGAGCCTATTTTCATTTTTTTTTTTTTTTAAAGATTTTATTTCAGAGAGAGAAGACAGAGCAGGAGCAGGGGGAGAGGGAGAAGTAGGCTTGGACATGGGGCTGGATCCCAGGACCCTGGGATCATGACCTGAGCCCAAGGCAGATGCTTCACCAACCGAACCACTCATGCAACCCCCACACCCCTGTTACACACTATATAACAGCTAACACAAACAAAATGAATGATGACACCAGATGGTGGTGAGGACACAGAGATTGCTGGTGGGGGTGTGAGATGGCACTGCCACTCTGGAAAAGCATTTTCCAGTATTTCCTTTTTTTTTTTTTTAAAGATTTTATTTATTTATTCACGAGAGACACAGAGAGAGAGAGGCAGAGGCACAGGCAGAGGGAGAAGCAAGCTCGCTGCAAGGAGCTTGATGTGGGACTTGATCCTGGACCCCAGGATCACACTCTAAGCTGAAGGCAGGCGCTCAACTGCTGAGCCACCCAGGCATCCCCATTTTCCAGTTTCTTAAAAAATTAAACATATACTTATCATACTCCAGCCATCTCACTCCTGGGAAATGAACCCAGAGAAATGGAAATGTATGCCCTCACAAAAACCTGTGCAAGAATGTCCAGAGTAGCTTTATTCCTAACAGCCCAGAACTAGAAACAACCCTAAAGTCCTTTTTTTTAAATTTATTTTTTATTTTTTTATTGGAGAACATAAAGTCCTTAAAAAGAGAAATGGTCACACACTGTGAGAGCCCCTGCACCACGGAATGGGACTTGGCAGTAAGAGGAAACGAACACTTGATTCATGCAACAACCTGGATGGATCACAAGAAAATTATGCAGAGCCCTTTCACGAAGATGGAGCCGAAGGCAAAGAAGGAAGCCCCTGCCCCTCCCAAAGCCGAAGCCAAAGCAAAGGCTTTGAAAGCTAAGAAAGCGGTGCGGAAAGGCATGCACAGTCACAAAAAAAAGAAGATCCACATGTCACCTACATTCCGACGACCCAAGACCCTGTGTCTCCGAAGGCAGCCCAAATATCCTCGAAAGATCGCCCCCAGGAGAAACAAGCTTGATGACGATGTCATCATCAAGTTCCCCTTAACTACTGAGTCAGCCATGAAGAAAATAGAAGACAACAACACACTTGTGTTCATTGTGGATGTCAAGGCCAATAAGCACCAGATCAAACAGACTGTGAAGCAGCTCTATGACCTTGATGTGGCCAAGGTCAACACCTTGATCAGGCCTGACGGAGAGAAGAAAGCATACGTTCGACTGGCTCCTGACTATGATGCTTTGGATGTTGCCAACAAAATTGGGATCATCTAAACTGAGTCCAGCCGGCTATAAATCTAAATATAAATTTTTTCACCATAAAAAAAAAAAAAAAGAAAATTATGCAGAGTAAGAAAAGGCAATCTCAAAAGGTCACTTATTACGTGATTCCGTTTATAGAGTATTCTTGAAGTGACAAAGTTATAAAGACAGAACACAAATGAGCAGCTGCTAGGGACTGGGGATGGTAGAGGAAGCAGGAGGGCGGGTGACTTGTGCTAGGGTAGCTGGAGGATCCTGGAGGTGAGGGAGCTGAGATGGGCTGGTTACACAGACCCTCACAGGAGAAAGCATGTCACAGAATCTCTCTCTCTCTCTCACTCACACACACACACACACACACACACACACACAGACACCAGCAGTGTCAATTTTCTGGTGGTACACTTGCACTGCAGTTCTATAAGATGTAACCACTGGGGGAAACTGTGTGATAGCCCTCCCTGTTATCTCTGCAAGTTCCTGAGAACCTATAATCATTTCAAAATAAAAAGTAAAAAAAAAAAAAAAAAAAAAAGTTAACCAGCAGCCATGACAATAAATGTTCCGATTTCATGGGTCTCAAAGTGAGCTTTTGAAGAGCAGGTTCACATCAACAAGTGGCAACAATGGATTAGAACCCACCCAGTGGGGAAAGAGGACTTGAATAAATCCTCAGCTCTCCTCCCTCTGGGTCCCAACCACCCCATTCCTGTCTCTGGGTCCTTCCCATCTCCTTACTTTTTCTGACAACGTCACACCAAACTCCCATCTGCCCAAAAGGACAATACTGAAAAGCTTCAAGAACCCAAGAAAACAAAGATGTTTCATATTCTCCACATTCTGCACAACAGAAAGATGTCTGCATACAGAGAAGGTAGAAGAGATCTCTCCAGTAAGATTCTTGTCTTACAGGTCACAGCACCTTCATATAAATCAGACATAGCTCCCCACCATCCTGGCACATGAGGCCCCTCAACTGGCAAAAGTGCTGGGTCGGAACCTCGGCCCACCCCCACCCCAGCCCCAGCCCCAAGTCTGGTAACCAACCCACCTACATTCCTGATGGTCCAACACGCACAAATCACACTCAGCAAATTCGGTCTGACACACCAGGTATCACTTCAGTGCTCTTTTTACACATTAAAACAGTCCAGCTTCACAAGTAGCACATCTTCACTCAGAAGGGAAACGGAACCTCTGCTCCCTGGGGAGTTTCATTTTTATATGCCTGAGATGAAGGCCGGGAATCAAAATGGACTTAGAAGCCTGAGTGATCGTTTCCAAGACTGCTTTCAAAACGGCACAAACCAGGCCTTCCCTAATTATTGGGGTGAACACAGGTTTGGCTTAGAAAACCCTGGTCCATCCAAAAGCAGCCTGTGTTCCCACTGTACACTGCCACCCAGGCAAGCCTGGAACTGGTCCAAATTAACTTCACACAAACACCAAGAAAAGGCTCCTTATTTCTCTTTTTAAAAACCCAGGGAAATGACAAAACTGCTGATGAACTTTATGCCAGTTAGCTACGGTCTGTTTTCTATATCTTAGTCTCTTCATTTAGAGGGGAAAAAGCAACAAGAAAAAAGAGGTCCCTCTTGCCTTTTAAAATTTATCCTAGTGAAAAACTACTGTCTGCCAACTTTGTTCTGAATACCCAAAACTGAGATAAAGGAGAGGTTTCTACTTTGGGACATTTGCCTAAAATTGGAGCCTTCTTTTTCTTCCTTTTTCGAGAGAGCATAAAATCTTTGGAGAATTTCTATTTATTGTACTTTAGCAGAACTGATGGCTCTCATTATCATTATATAGAGCTGCTTATGTCACCATCATTATATAGAGCTGCTAATGTCTTGAAAGAAAGATACTACTGTACAGCGGATGCACTACAATAATAAAACACCTTGCCTCATTCTTTTGTAAGAAAAGACCTATTTCCTGAAATGTAAAGCCCAGAAAATCCATATACACTCAGAAGAAAAAGAAGAAAAGAATTAAGGCAGAAGACAACTTGCTTGTCTCATTGATAGCTTTAAGGAGAGCTGTTCTTTCAGTAACAATGTTATGGAAGTATTAATTTTTTGAGAACCATACATTTTATTCAGTTATCCAAAGGTGAACAGATAAGTCTTAAGCAGTTTGGTGACCTCATCTTGATACTATGTAACACTTGAAACTGTTCAAAGAGTACATTTTTAAGACAACTTATAAATCCAGCATTTTAAACTTTTTGTCAAAGAATAGATTCCCTGTCTGCTGGGGATGTAGATTTGGGGGGTTTTCAGTTTCACTGGACGGAGACCAAAACTTGCAAATCCTGTTATCTCATTTCAAAATAAATGTTGTTAGTTTAGCGCCTAATCAAACCAAATCTTTTCAGTCATTCCTTACTAAAATCTTCCCACAGTAAATACTAATGCCAAGATAGATCTAAAATGCTAGTGGATCAAATTAGCTTTTTCTACAGAATGAAACAGTGACATGAAGAACATGTGAAGGTCTAGAATGTTCACCCAATCAGATAATAGCATATCTACTTGGAAAGTTCTTTTCAAAAATATATTATTATTATTTTTTTAAACCCACTAGGGCCAAGTTGTTTGCCTCTGGCCACCGTCCAAATAAAAGAAATGCTGCCAGAAATGTAAACAGGATACATTTCTTTAAGTTAATGAGTCCAGCAAGCAAAGGCAGATGGCTCCTGTTCGTTTGTCTCTGAAGCTCAAGTGGATGAGAGCTTCTAATTGAGAGGGCAGAGAAAAAGTGAGAAAAGGAAACAGCAAGCAGACCGTCTGATCCTCAGAGTGCCACTACAGGACAGAGGCAGCAGCCCTCTGGCCGGGTCCCCTGCCCTCTCCTGTCCCCCCTCCCCCTGCCCCCAGCTTCTGGGAACAAAGACACTGACAGGACAGGCTACTGCTCTGTTCTGGAATTGTACATGGAGACGTCCCTCATGCAAGGACAAGTGCCAGGGAAGATGGGGGTCGGGGGCAAAAAGATGGTAAACACGTTGCCTGCCCTGAGAGCTTCCAGGACACAGCAGCAGCACAGAGCACTGGATGCGCAGGCCAGAGAGGAACGCCACAATTAGAGGCAGGAGAAAAGTGGTGGGATGGTTGGGAACAGCACCATCGGTGGGAGGAGCAGGCCAAAGCCAGGGGGCAGAGAAGTGGGGAGTTTACTCTGCAGGAGCAGCGAATAATCAATGATTGATCACAGGGTCTGGGAAGGAACAGCTGCCTGCACAATCAGCAGTGGGAGGGAGCCATGCAGGTGTGGCAGGGAACAGGCAGCAGGCCTCCCCACAGGAGATGAGAGCTGACAGCAAGAAAAAGAAGTCATCAGGGGTGGGAGGTGAGGGGGCAGCGGAGAGAGTGCACGACCAGACCATCAGCCAGCTCTCCCGAAATGAGTGAGGTGGATCCAGAGGACGGTCTGGCTCTGGAGGGGTGAGATTTGGATAAGTTTAAGACAAATTAAATTTCATGGGACAGCAGGACATCTAAGGCCACGCTTCCAGGAAACAGAACTGTAAGGAAAACTCTGGGTTTAGGAAGTGTGCGGGAGAAGCAAACTGTTGTCATGAGCTTTTTCTGGGGACCCTGGAAAGACTGGTGCTCCTAAAAGCTAAAATATAAATAAATAAACAAGGAATTCCACATGAGTTCAGAATTCCTCAGATCTCCCCAAATGGAATGTGAAAATCCATGCTGAATGTCAGAACTCAAGAGCCAGCAGACTGCAGACTTCTAGAGTCACCTCCCGGAGCCTCGCAGAGAGCAACTTTTCCTATTCCCTTTCAAGTGGCAGGCTCTAAGGCCCGGAATCTCCTTGGACTAAACATCCATTAAAGGTTATAAAGACAAATACTGGTACAAGGCGGAATGAAGCCTTCCTGCCAAAGTACAGTAAATAATAAAGAAATTTGAGAATAAATACTATCATTCCCAGGGGGAAAATCCCATAAACACTACAAATAGGTAACACAGCTTTAATACACTCATTCAGTGTTTTCAAGATTCAAGTCAGGATCCACACAGTGAAATAATGTTTTGAGTTTTTAAAAAATGAAACAGAACGTAATGGTAAATATTTGAATGACTTGTAAATAGTTACCACAAGTGTTTCATAGAAATTCTGTTTTGGGGCACTTGGGTGGCTCAGTGGGTTGAGCACCCGACTCTCAGCTCAAGTCTCGATCTCATGGTCATAAGTTCAGGCATGGGGCTCCATGTTGGGTGTGGAGCCTACTTAAAAAAAATCTGTTTTAAAGCAAGATCTGTATACACAGGGAGAGATATATACACAGACGGATGTGTCTGTATATGTCCAGGCATCCACACCCACACCCACACTGGGTAAAGTGCATTTTCTACTGAGCACTGTACTGAGCCACTGTACTGAGCCGCTGGACAGACTCTCTCAGGGTCTGCTCTGGGGTGGGCCCTCTCTTGTGCCTCTAGCACTTCAAATCTAGGGAACTGAGCTGATCTCAGAACTCCCAACAGTAATGAGCTGGGTTTGGGGAAGGACGGATAAGAGTGGAAAGAGGTTGAGGGAGGTGGTGTGAGAAAATCGTGACATCCCTGTCCTTTGGGAATAGTGCCACCAGACTGCATTTGAGGGAACACAATCCTGGCCAATCTGTCAGGGACATCTTGGACAGCAAGGTAAGGTCTGGCAATGCATCTCATGATATTTTCTACCCTGTAGACACTAATCAGGACAAGCAGTTACATGCACTTTGGAAAGACCACTTTTTGACTTGTCCAAAGGTCAGATATGTGACATGCACATCAGAAGCCAGTCCCTGAATAACTGCCACTGCTTCCAGCCTGATCCAGCTTGGGGCCTTGGCTTATTGTGGGAAACAACAGCACAGAGGTCACAAATATGCTATCTTTCCACAAACCCTTCAAATTCTGATCAGGGTGTCCAATGAGCAGATGCAGACATGTACAAAATTCATGCTCTTTCAGCAATCCAAAGGCTGTGTCAGGGATGCTACAGTAACACATTACCATTGCTCACACAACAGTACTTGCCACGTGAACAGTACTGTGGTAAGTGCTTAACATCCATTAGCTCATTTCTGCTTTATAATACTGCAAGGTGAACAGCCCTGTGCCCATTTTACAGATGGGAAAAACTGAAGCTCAATCACATAGCCAGTTAAGTGCAATTCTGTGATTCTAAAGCTGGTGTTTTTATTTATATTCTCCACCTCTGTGGATTTATCAGGCAAGCAAAGGTACAAAGAAAGGGGAGAAGTGGTCTGTCCGCCATCTGTCTTTCAACCACTGACAGCAGGCCTGAGACTACAGCCAGATCTGAGTTAACCTTTGAGGACCTCACATTTCTGGTATTCTCTAGAAGATTTTTTTTTTTAGAAGATTTTTTTTTAAAATAGCAATTAAAATCTACAAGTATGGGATATGCTTATGCCTGGCTAAATTAGAGAAAATTTAGTGAGTTCAGATCATACTTTAATCTCCAAACAGAAAGAGTAAAAAGGATCCTGACTTTTGAAAACACTGAATTAGCACATTAAGCTTTGTTACCTGTTTGTAGCGTTTATGGGATTTTTTTTTCCCCTTTGGAATGATATTCAGTATTTATCCTCAAACTTCTTTATTATTTACTCATGTAAACTACCTTAGCTGCACAGAATTAGAACATTCGATGGCTGCTCTGTCCAACTGAGAGGTCCTTAGCCACGCATGGCTACTGGGCAATGGAAGAGTGGCCAGTCTGAATTGAGATGTGTTATAAATACATACTAGATCTCAAAAACTTAGTATGAAAAATAAAAACAAGTATCCTTTAGTTTTTAATACTGATCACAGGTTGAAATGATAATGCTTTGATATTTTGGGTTATCAAAATATATTAATTTTCTTTGTTACCTTTCTTAGTGTGGCTAATTTAAAGTATGTGTGTGGCTTACATTACATTTTCTGTTGGACTGAATCACTCTATGGGAACATTTCTTAAGATGGAATTTGTTTCCTGATTGCAAAAATATTTTGAGCGTAGAAAACAGAGGAAACATAGAAATAAATTAAGAAGAAAATTAAGTCCTCATGAATATTACTATTTAGAAATGACTTGTTAATGCAGAATGTTATTGGTCTTGTTCTTTATAGAATTCTTTGTGTATGCATAAACATCTTCTAAATCTTCAAAAACATTTCTAGCAATAGATCATAAACATTTCCCCATGTCGTTAACTATTTCAAAACTTCAGGATTTGTAACTGCTGCATAGTAATCCCACATATGGGGCGGGCTATAATTAAACTGATCCCCTGCTGCTGAATGTCTGAGCTGTTTCCAAAGCATGGAAAGTATGGACAACAAGGCCAGGAGCTCCCTGAATGGGCTTATCTGCACATATCTGACTACTGTCCCTGTGAGAGATTCCTTAAAGTTGCATGATGGAATTGTTGGGTCAAAAAGTATGTGCACATTTTTGAGGCTTTTGATAAGTATTACTGAAATGCTCTCCAGACACACTGTACCCATGTACACATTTATAGCTGGTAACTTTTCATTTTCCTAAAATTGTTTTTTATTTGGTTTGGCTTTGCTAAAATTGTCCTACAATAATATTTAACCAGTCACATCCTCAAACCATAGCTCCAACAGAAATCCCAATCATTACCAACTGAAGATGAAGCAAATTGATGGGGTGCCTGAGTGGCTCAGTTGGTTAAGGATCTGGCTCTTGATTTTGGCTCAGGTTGTGATCTCAGGGTAGTGAGATCAAGCCCCATGTTGGGCTCTGTGCTGGGCACAGAGTCTGCTTGGGATTCTCTCTCTCCTTTTCCCTCTCCCTCTCCCCCACTCATGTCCTCTAACATAAATCTTAAAGAAAAAGGAAAAAAATGAAGCAAATTTAGAGTGTGTACACATACACACACACATATATTGACAACCCAAAGTCAGGAAAAAATAGAAAATTAATAGGCATTTGGCTTCTCTACTTCAAATAAGCTTTTATAGAAGCATTTTCCCCCTCTAAGTCCTATTAATAATAAACCAAATAAATGAATAAAAGTGAGTTAATTAAAAATAGATAAAATCATGAAGTAACTGTTAATAAAAATGCTTGAATATCTAAAATCTCTCGCTTCCAATTAGAGAATGAAGCTCAGCCACCAGTACTTCCAGTGAAGCACCTCACTTGAAGGCAGAGAGAAGATGTAAAACCTTTAGCCTGAGTTCTTAGAAGTTTCCCAATCAGGAGAGCCTTGAATTTGATGGGAGAGTGAATGCCAATTCTTATCTATACAGACAGAAATCCTTGAAATAGTGAGGCATTAAGATAAAGTGTAAGAGGCAGAAAAATTGCCCGGACAACACACCAGCCTGACGGTTCTCATTCCTCTCTCCAAAGCTATCCTTTAGGAAGTCTGAGGCTGACTATAGGACTAACTGGAGAAAAGTGAAAAGGCAGTAAAGTTACTATGGCAGAACATAAATAGCACCAAAGATGCACGTGGCCATGTCAATACATCCACCATCAGTGTGAGGCAGACTCCACTCAACTGCTAAGACCCTTTTGGATTAAGTCTTGGGGGTACTCACACCTGGGCAGAGGAGCAACAGGAGAGGCAGCTACTTATGCATCCAAGGGAGCTCCTGGAACATTGCAGACTGGCTTCCTGGCTCCATTGAGGAGCTGCATAGGTCAAAGCACCTACCAGCCCCAGTATTAGCTGGGCCCTCTTCTGCATTCTGGAGCTCCAAACTGCTACAAGGAGGCCCTGCTCTTGGGGTAGCTGGCTTTGCAGACCTGACCAGTAACAGTTTCAATGTTTGAGAATGAAAATCTCCATCTATGCTTAATTAGCACTTATAAAAGAGCAGAGAGCCTCCAGGATTTTCACTATGTGTTTCATGAATCTGTGCATGTGTTTCCTTGTGACTCATACACCATCACTTCCTTCTTTAAATACAGAAGCAGACCTAATATGCAGTGATTTCTAATACCGCACAGAGAGTGGCACAGCTTAGCTGCAGGTTTGGCAGCTTTCTGCCACTGTTATGCCTACAGGAATGTTCCTCTCCAGGTCATGTCTGCATGCGTCCCCTCCAGTCCATCTTCAAAATTCAGTTCACGGCACTCCTTGCTCAATCTCTTTAAGAGTCCCTGTCTCATCAGAGTAAGAGCCCAGGTCCTTGAAAAGGCCCAGAAGGTCTCACATGACCTGACCTTGTTGTTTCTCTGACTTCATTTCCCCTTCATGTCTCCTGTAGGCTGCTCCACTATAGTCACATGGCCTCCCTGCTACTGCCTCAGGGCCTTTGTACTTCCAGTTCCTGAGGCTTGAGACCCTTTGGCTCCAGATATCCCTAGATTGCTTTAGATAACACACTCCCTCAGCTCCTTTGATTCTTTATTCAAAGATCAGCAAGGCCTTCCTTGGCCACCTTATCCATGACTGAGACCTTCTGCCACTCCAAGCCCACTTGTCCTACCTCTTCTCCACTTTATATCTCTCTTTAGCACTTACCACAAGCTGGCTAATGGATCTATGGTTTACTCATGCATCTTGTGTATTATCTTTCTCCTTCTACCGGACTGGTTGGCCCCTGGTGGAGTTTTTTTTTGGGGGGTGTCCTTGGTCTGTTTTGTTCACTCCCATATTCCTGGGGCCTGGCACACAGTAGGTGGTCTACTCACTGAGAGGATAAATGCCTGGATTTCAGGTTCCTTATCTGCTAATCAAGGATAACCACCCTTTCTACTGCTGAGGCTATAGTGAGGAACACTGCAAGTAACATATTTATATACTAACTACTAAATTTTATACCCAAACTGATCAAACAGCATACAAACAAATGTCATCAATCATTTCAATTTACTTCTCACTGGAAACCTTATCCCACATGAGGAATCATTATTGAGATTAATACATTAATATTGGCTCATATATCATTTGAGAGTAATTTAGTTGTATAATGGGTCTGGAAACTCCTCTAAAAACTATCTCCTTCCTATACGTCCAAGATAAAAAGCCAGTTTACAGGAAAAGTTCAACCAAAGAGATAGTTTAATTTACTGTACCAAGTAAATTTTTTTTTGTACCAAGTAAATTAAAACTGTAGCATGACAAAGTTTAAATCAAAGAAATGCCCCACATCTGTGTATTGCTTCTTTCCAAAATATACAAATGCTTTTATGATTAATAAGATACAAATAATTATTTAAAAGCATAATATGCTTGGAGCAGTCTTCTAATGTTAGACCTACTCCCAACCTGCAGACCCGGCCCAGCAGGCCCTGGGAAAGTGATAAGAGCAAACAGGGAAGTAGGGCTGCAGGGAAGATACTGAGGCCAGAGCTCGGCCCTTTCAGACAAGACACACAGAGGACCAGAAGCAATGAAGACTTTCCCATAATCAGGTGAGGAGGCTTCCTCTTCCAACAGCAAGAAGAGTTCAGAATATGGGCAAGAACACAGAGCTAGTGGAAGCCCCAGCCTGACATTCCCAAGCAGGGCATGTGGCAGGCTGGGGGCCAGGCAGTGATATCAGACATAGAAAGGAAGTCTCCATTCCTATTCCTATTTGTCACAGCTGCTGACCTGGCTCTGCACCCAGCAGAGCAGTGCTCTCCATCACAGCAGCCTCATAGCACCGTGACTATGCTCGGAGGCGCAGCTGCAGGTGTCAGGCCTGCTCACGTGTTAGACAAACATCAACAAAGCCACCAGAACTCTGGTCAATCTACAGTGGCCCAGGGAGCCCCAAGACAGAAGAGAACATCAGAATCTTTGAAAGGGACTGGAGAATACACATGCTGCTTATTACTCAGATCGATTTTATTAATGACCAGTAGAGTAATTCAGAGAAGAAACCTCAAAGTGAAATCAATGTACATGTACACTGCCTATGCTCACAAGATGGAAAGCAGTAAAGAAGGGCTGTAAAACGAGAATTATTTCTACTGAACAGTGAGTCCCCATGAGCAACACTTGATGCGATTCCATCAGGAAGCCCTAATGGAGGGCCTGCTGGGCCAGCACCGACGTTGTGCTGGTTTCAGATGTCCCTGCAGGACACACGGGAAGCAGCAGCTCCCTCCAAACAGGTTCTGCAGATGATGTCAACACAGCAAGCATCCATGTCTACTCCTTAAGAAGCACCTTCCAGGGGTGCCTGGGGGGGCTCAGTTGGTTGAGTGTCTGACTCAGTCGTGATCTCAGGGTCATGGGATTGAGCCCCATCCCTGCATCAGGTTCTGTACTCAGAGGGTCTGTTTCCCTCTCCCTCTGCTCCCACTCCCTGGTTGCACTCATTCTCTTTCTCTCAAATAAATAAATAAATAAATAAATAAATAAATAAATCTTAAAAACAAAACAAAACACTCCAGAAAGAATCAGGTAAAAAGTCACATATTTCTTGCATATAAAACCAAAGGAAATCTGACATTTAGCCCAGAAAGTGTTAGTTACCTAGAGGTTGTAGGGAACCCCCCAAAAAGTCTCCCTAGTAATGCCACACTACCACCACAGAAGAGGTAGTCCAAAGGCTTTCAAGTGTTAAACACAACCAGCATTTCAGACTGTTCTTCACCAGAAACCTGCAGACTAAGTTAATCCTCATGTTTCTAATTCCATGAAAAAAACCTATTTTTAGTTTTCAAGTAAGTAAGAATATCTCCTTAAGGACACACATCTGCTTTTCCTCAAAATTATGATAAATCATTTGGGCAGTGTTTTCCTTAGCTTTCTTTTTCTTTTAAAGCTGCTAAGACACCAGCACAGTCTTTAGACCTCTGTAATTTACTAAAACCGGGTGAGTTCAGGCTCCTGCTCAGACTCACTGAATTTCCTTGACTGCGCTGCCAAAGCTGCTGAACGCACAGACACTCCTGGTGAACTTCCAAGTCCATGTGGGTACCATGCGGAGAATTGGGTGGGGTGGGTAAGTACAGGAAAAGACACGCACCCACCACAAAACCTGTACCTTAAACTAAAGATAAAGCTGGTGAACAGTGACAGTTACTCAGCATTTGTAGGTAGATTGCAGGATGCACACAGTTGGCTCCCATACAAAGCAAGGGTTAGGGGTGCCGCCTCCGTCCCTCTGCACAGTTGAAAATTCATGTATCAACTTTTGACTCCCCCAAAACTTGACTACTAACAACCTATTGTCTGACCAGAAGCCTTCGGGAGAACACCAATAGTTAACACATACTCGGCATGGTCTACATACTCCATACTGTTTCTTACAACACTGCGAGCTGTAAAAGAGAAAATATAAAGAAAATCATAAAGAAGGGAAAATCATGTACGGTGCTGTATTTATAAAGAAAAAACCCACAAAACCATGTGTAAGTGGACCAGTGTAGTCTAAACTTGTGTTTTTCAAGGGCCAACTGCACATACACAAAATCAGACGAACTGACATTTAAAATGTAATTACTACATCTCCAATCAGAAGAGGTTACAGCTTATGTTTTTTTAGCTCGAAGATGAAACAGTTTCAAAACTGTAAATATTTATCAGCTTTGATGAAACTGAAGGCTCCTTCTCAGCAGGAAGATGTTTTTGACTTTAAATTATTTAACAAGTAGATGAGGACAGACACAGTACAAAGTCCATCAGGTAGCCCCTACCCTCTCTGCCCCCCAGAGGGGACAGAGTGGCCGGTGGGTGACACTAGCTGCAGGGGTTACAGACACTAAGGACACTTGCTATCCCTGCAGGGAAAGCTCACCTCGTGCCAAGAGAGGAAGATGCCAGGGACAAAATGACAGTCATCCAGGGAGAACACTCAGATGGGAAAAATTAACCAGGCCTAAAAGGTGGGGCAGAGGAGTGTGTGAGGGAAAAAACAGACGGAAACGCAAGTAATTGACCAGCGCGAAGTGTAAGAGCAGAACTGGAAAATCGGGAGGCTGGGATTAGTCACAAGGCTGGGATCTGAGGCTGCGGCTGTTGTCTGCCGGCCTGCAGGCTCATGGGCAAGACGGGGGCTGCTCAGGAGGCAGTGTGGTGCCCCAGATTGCAGCCCCGGGCTGCAGTGGCACTCAGCGGGCAGGCTGGGCCCAGGGCGGATGGCGGCTTTCCCTCTGCTGACCTGCTCCATGCAGGTCAGCGTCTGGCTCTGCGAATCCCATAACCTGAACGAAGGACAAGGAAAGGTGCCAGAATAAAGACCCTCTCAACTCTGGCTCACAAAGCAAGTCAGAGTCCCAAACTGAGACTCTCGGGAAGTTCTTCTGCCAACAGAATCTTTAGTTGAGAGTCACCTCATAGAGGCCCTACCTTGCTGTCCCATTTAAGACTATAACCCCCACCACAAACTCCTGATTTCCTTTTCCTGCTTTTTTTCATGGCACAGAATTTTACAGAATTTTAAAGTTAGAAGAATCTCAAATCAAATCACCCTCTAGATAGGAATTCAGGAATTCCTTGTATCATCTTTCTATCCATTAATGGTCGTCAAGCCTATGTTTGACAGAAAAAAGGTTCCCGAGTTATACTGCCAACCCCATAAGCACCTTCCTGTACTGTGCCCTTGTCCCCTGCCCCTCCACGGAGCCCTCAGCTCACCCTTCCCTTACCACAGTGCCCTGAAATGATTTGTGTGTCCCCATGAGGCCACATGCTTGTGCAGCTCAGTGCCTGTGATGCAGCCACCATTCTCTCTACTGCCGAACACACAGTAGGCACCCGATAGACCGTGCAGGGGATAAGGATTATGTTTCTAACCCATGGTGGGCAGCCCCTTCTGTCCAGTCCAGGTCATCGTCAAAGCCAGCAGGTGCCAACATTGCACAGCAGAGACAAGACAGATGGGCCACTGCTCTCCTGAAGCTTATGCAGACTGAAGGGAAGAGGGATATCACGAGTCACAGACAGAAGAAATCACCACAGCCCAGCCCCTGGACAGGACCTGTGCTCTAGAGGCAGTAATGGATCTGCAGGTCACTGTCAGCAGGGTTGTCAGGGAAGGTCGCTAAGGTGATAAGCTGACCTTGAGGAGGAGAAGGAGCCTGCCATGCGGTAAGCAGCAGGCTGAGCTTTCCCAGTGGAAGGGAAGCAAGGCACTGAGCTTAGCAGTTTTGAAAAACTGAAACCAAACACCTGAAGGGCTGGAGTGTGGCCGGTGAGGAGTGGGTGGGAGATGATAGTGGAGCCTGCTAGGTGCAGGCTCTGCAGGCAGCCGAGGTACAGGGCCTCAGGAGCTTTCCTGGACTATGGTTTGAAAATATTACATGGGATGCCTGGGTGGCTCAGTGGTTGAGCATCTGCCTTTGGCTCAGGGCATGATTCCGGGGTCCGGGATCGAGTACCACATGGGGCTCCCTGTAGGGAGCCTGCTTCTCCCAATGCCTGTGTCTGCCTCTCTCTGTGTGTCTCTCATGAATAAATAAATAAAATCTTAAAAAAATATATTACAAACTAACTTAAGGCTAGGAGAAACGTAATGTTAGTGTCATTTCACCAAACAATCTTAAAAGTTTGCCAATATGGATTTGGAAATAACCCATTTGGGAGCCTGGCTCTTTGGGTTATCAGTTTATCTACATGCACAGAGGTACTTTAATATTTCCCCACAATCTGTCAAGACAACAGAACAGAGGGTTCTACTTATAAATGCTTTCATCACATGGCAGTGGATCAGGGTAGAGCAGAGACTTTTCACTTATTTGTTGGCAAACAGAAAGCACCAGCACCACGTTTACTCTGAGGACCCGTATTGTCTAGAGCTGAGCTTTGATAAGCAGCCTGTAGTTCAGTCTGAATCTGAGGGAGAAAAATACAAACCTCTAGATTTTATAGATGTAGATACCACGAATGGTCTATATTGTACTATCATGATACCAAAGAATGTTCTTCCCTATGCCACCCTGGTCTGAGCACCACCCAGAGCAGAGGGAACGCTGTCCTGCCTGCAAAGCAGAAATAGGGAGTGGCAGGGACTCCCAGTCCTAATTCAGAATGACACTCTCAGCCCACTCATGTCGGGTGGGGCGGGTCTGCAGACCGAGGGTTGCAGGCCAAATCCAGTCTGTCTTCTGATTTTGTCTGGCCTGTGAGCTACCAATGGTTCATTGGAATAAATATTTGCATTTGATTTGGTGGTAGTAACACTAACTTTGAACCCCAATTAAATGCAATGTCATTCCCCCCAGAAAAGAATTCTATTCTCAAGAGTATACTGTATTACATAAAATTGTATTCTACATAACAATTCTCATTGTTACATTTTGAATTTCATCATAAAGTGTGTGGAAATTAATTTTCTTTCTTATTATGTGGATATCTACATAATAGACTTGATATGGACTCCTGGCCTGTGAAGCCTAAAATATTTATTCTCTCTACTAAGAACATTTGCTGACTCCTATGATTTTTCCTTCTTGCCTGCAAGTCAAGTGTATCTGACATTACGAACCCCACGAAAGGGTTATCAGGGTCCTCTCTCTGCAGACCACTACTTCTCAAGCCCTGGCTGCTGCGAGAGTCACTGGGGAGTTTTAAACATCCTGATGCCGAGGCTGCACTCCAGACCCATGGAATCAGAGTTCCCTGAGGGTGGAGCCTGAGCTGGGCACTTCCAGAAGGGCCTCAAGTGACCCTACCACTGTGACCACTGCAGACTGGAGGGAAACAGGCTTGTGGGGGGGGGGGGGGAGTTTAAAAAAAAAAAAGAGTGACTTCATGTCTCTGGGCATTCCTAATCTAGGTTGCAACTATCTTTGAATTATTTCTCCTTGTATTCATGTTCTCTATTTTCTGTGTTTATGATGCTCTAACGTCTCTGCAGCCTTGTAATCCTGGAGGGACTGCCCCTTCCCCGGCTAGCTAACTCCCTTTCACTGGCCAATGAAACCACCCAATGCAGAGCCCAGGAAGCAGGACCCCTCTGGCCTAATTACCCAGGGCCAGCTGGGACATCCCCATAGACAGGAGCCCACCCAACTATCCACGCCACCACCACCTGTCAACTGCTCACTCCGCTCAGCCCACTCTTTCCCATGAAAGTACCACAAAGGCCCCTGGCCATGCTTTTACTTTTCCCTCTGTCTCCTGACTGGCCCTGGTGCTTCCCGAGTGGCCCTGGGTAGTGGGCCACACCCCTTTGCTGAAAATCTGTCGGTATAAACTTCTTCATGACCGACATCTCCGTGTCTGTATGCCTAACTACTCCTGATTAGAACAAATCCTGGGTGGGGACACCTGGGTGACTCAGTGGTTGAGCATCTGCCTTTGGCTCAGGGCATGATCCCGGTTCTGGGATCAAGTCCCACATCAGGCTCCCTGCATGGAGCCTGCTTCTTCCTCTGCCTAGGCTTCTGCCTCTCTCTCTCTGTCTCTCATGAATAAATATATAAAATCTTAAAAAAAGAACAAATCCTGGGTGTATTTTCTGTGGCTCCTCTAGCTCATGTACTTGACACGTCCCAACACTCTGTGTACTCAAACACATACACAGGAAATTTTTCACTTATCTGATATAAGGAATACGATTTTCCAGTTCATTTAACAGCTTCACTAAGACTTTCCACAAGAAGCAGTATTTGACAACACTCCGTGCAAAGCTGGAGGACACAGAACTTACCTTGCAAGTCCACGTCTAAGTACCTGCTCTGAAGAGACCAGCCATAGTGCACTGCACACGTGAAGAGGATACAGTGCCGCCTTGTTGGTTGCAGGGAAAACAGAAAACCACCTTGCTATGTGTTAGTAGGGAACAGATTACAAATTATGTAATTATGCTAGTTACATAATACATACATACATATTGATCTGTATGTACCAATGCGGACACACTGCAGACATATTGTTGAGCAAACCAGTTTTTAAAATAATATATTCAAAATACAATTTATGTAAATTCTTTTAATATTTATTTTAAGTATGGTGTGCAAATACACCCACGTGTGAACGTGGTAGGGGAAGGGCAGAGGCCGAGAGAGAGGATTCAAGTGGACTCTCTGCTGAACACAGAACCCAACATTGGGCTTGATCCCAGGACCCTGAGATTGTAACCTGAGCCAAAATCAAGAATCCCTTAATTGAATGAGCCACCTAGGTGTCCCTTAAATTCTTAAAAACACATGAAATATGTATACTGATTATGGATATACACACAGGTACTAAAAGTATCAAAACACAGACTGAATACAATCAAATTCATGCTTGTGGCTGCCCTGAGTAGAAGGTGGTAAGAGCAGACAATCGCAATGCTAAGAATGAAGCCAGCATTCGCTGAACCCTATGTCCAGGGAGCCAGGCTGGCAGGCATTTACTCACTTGACTCTTAGGGCAACCAGGAGACAGCTACAATTATCATCCCCATTTCATAGGTGGGGAGTCAAAGCTTGCAAGATAACAAAAAATCCACATCCCCTGCTCCCCACCTAACTGAACTACTACCAGTGTAACGCGCAGGGACTCCTCAGGTTCTCCAAGTGATGTCCCTGCCTGTACTCTGGCCCGCACTCCCATTTCCCACTTGGTACACAGAGTGATCCTTTTATATATAAACACCAAGTCGGATCATTTCAGTTCTCCACTGAAAACTTTCCAGTGGCTTCCCACCACACTTGGTTTTAAATGCGCGGCCTACAAGCCCGTGTGTGATCTTCCCCATCCCTGCCATTGCTGACCACACTGCACCCACACTGACCTTTCTCTGTCTCTCCAATCCTCGGGCACACCCAGCCTCCGGGCTTCTGCAAGCACTGTTCCCCCTCCCTGCAGCACTCTCTCTGCCGCTGTCAGTGGGGCTGGCTTCCTCTGTGAGTCTTTGCCAGCTGTGTGACTCCCAGACCTGCTCCCACAAATCAGTTATGCTCACCTGGCTACCTGACTACCATGTAAAGTTTTAACCTTACAACTTTATAAAGATGCAACTGCAGCCACATCTTAATTAACAAAGACAAAACCCCACGGAAATCACACATTCTACAAAGATTTAAGTGAAAGATACAAATCAATGATTTTCTGATTAATGTTCTGCTTATTGCAGGCTTAAAAGTTATTCTGAAGATTTTTAGATTATTGACGTTCTACAAAGACAGGCTGAGAAATAAAAGCAGTTGGGTCACTCTCGTTTTATTTCGGGAGACTCTCTTCAACAGTGAGAAACCTGCTGCTTCCAGGGGTCAGGTGCCCAAAGGCTTTCCCCTCCCCCTACACCGCCCTCCTGCAGAAAGATCACGTGAATGAACTAACCCACCAGCATTCCTTTCAATAGTAAATACAACTGTGAGAAAATGGATGTCAGACCCCAACTGAGGGCAGAGAGACACCAGACCCAAGTGTTTCCAGTTTTATAGAAAAATGAATAATCACCTTTACTGGCTACTCATGAAACTCCCAATCAGTATGCATGACTCTATATAAGGAAACAAGGCTGTAACTCCCTGCTAACTCACTGGGTGGACAAAGCAACTCAGGCTGAACATTCCCCAGTGGGTAACGGTGGCTCCTCTGGCCATCCTACCCTCTGCACCCTGTGTTCCACTTCCACCTTGCCTTAGAAAGAAACCTCCCTACACAAGACCAGGAGGCGATTTTTCTTCCCTTGGCAAATCTACCAGCACAGGGCTGGTTGCCAGGAAATACATGGATGGTCCTGACCTTCATTACAACATGAAAAATATTTTATGAGATCATCAAAATTAAAATTTGATTTTCAAGTTCTTTCAGACTTCTTTCCTCTAAAAATATTTATTTGCACATCCAACAAATACATAAATGCCTACACACCCATACCGTGCCAGGCCTTAGGGATACGAGGTGTGTTAGGTCAGGTCCCTGCATGGCCCCCCAGGACTGGCATTCTAGGATGCACTGACTGAGAACCATGCAAAAATGTTATATAGGCACACAAACTGCCAAGATTCAGATTGACATGACAATTTCTTAAATCTAGCTTTAAAACGTTAGAATGTTACTACTCGGCTTTCCTATGTTCTGTTTTTATAACTTTTTACCTAAATTTGCAAATCCTGAAGCTGCTGCTGGACTTACTTTTTTCTTTGAGATGTTCTACTTTGCAGGTTTATTTCTTTCTTCACCTCCCACATGCCACTGGGACAATATCCTCATAATTCAAAGACAATCTTCCCATCTGAACCAACATCTGTGATATGTCCAATAACTAGGAATGGTTAATTGTGAATAATAGAGACCTCAGATCTGGGGATTCTTAACTTCCCAAACCTAAGATCTATCTTAAGGGAGTCCCTTTGTTGAGCTCTAAAGACAGTGACTTGCAAAGAAGCTGAACGAAATTAACATCCTCAACACCCCTCTAACCCCCCCAAGATGCTCTGCTAAAACCACTCCTAAAAGCACTGGATTTATCATCAGAGTTCCTCATGCCCGTTCCCTGACCTCACACTTACCAGAATTCAATATGGTTTAAGAGATTAGCAACAATAAGCCTTTCAGGAACACTACAGTTACTAACCACTACTACGCCTCCAAATAAGTAATTTTAATTCTTCGTGACTACTCTTACATTATTTGGAACAATAAAAAGTCAGGTCTCAGGCATCTGTGGCGGGCTTTGCTGGATGGTCTCTTCCACACTTGCTGGACTATATACAGTCCAGAGCCAGTCCCCGAGCACGGATGATGGGTCCTCCTCCCCACCACATACACCACGCCCACTGTGAAACCCAAGGGGCCTGTATTTCCGTGCAGGGACAAGGCTATTTATAGAACAGGCTACTGATGTAACTGAAGAATTGATAGCAGGAAGGGCAAACTGTATCCCCAGGAAGGTAACAGGAATGGAGAATGTGATGAGGAGATGAGAGCCAGAAAGAATTAGCCATTCTTGGTCTTTCAATCACACGGATAACAAACTTCTGCAGATTTAGAAAAAGAAAATCATTTTGGAAAGGGCCCAGTCCTTCCTCAAAAGAACTGGAACAGTTCATCCAATAAGCACTTTGAAGAATCTGCTACAAGGTGGAGTACAGAGAAAACCAAAACGACATCCTGAACCTCAAATGATCTTGAATTCTAGTTGGACAGACATACAAAGTTAACAACAACGACAAAAAGTTAAAAATCATGTTGGCACAATAAAGTGCAAAATACAGTTAATATCTAGAAAGTGCAATGTAAATGAACGATCTTGATAGAATAAAGAACTTGCAGTAAAACTATACAGAAAGACAGTTATTTAGAGTTTTTGTTTTTGATAAAAGTAATACCTGTGCTTACATAAGTAAGCAAAATAAGAATAAATCCCCTTTAATTAAAGATAACTACTCATAACATTTTGGTGAATATAATCATGCCCCCCCCCCCCGAGAATTTATTTATTTACACTCAAACTTTGGACCTTAAAGAATAATAGCTCACTCCCTTTCTAGTTAAACATATCACAACCACATTTCCACATCTCAAATATATTACTTTCAATATCAGTGCCTTCAAAACATTCCCAGAACCTGGTCATCTCTCACCATCTCTACTCCTCGCACCCAGGCCTCTCCCTCTGGAATGACAGCAACCACTAACCCATGAACGTCCAACTACCATCAGTGGGGTCACTCCTCTGGGGAAAACCATCACATGGAGCCTGTGTCCCTGAGACATAAAGCCAGAGTGCATGGCCCCACTGGACCTGCACCCGTTCTTGGCTCCCTTCCCCTTTCGCAGGGGGGAGGGGATTCCTCCTGGTTCCAAGCCACTACCCAGTCTCCAGGCTCCAGCCTCCAGCCTCTTGGCATCTTCTCTGTGAGAAGCACTTTCCCCATGTCCCCCCTGCTAGCTTCCAGCCTCCTCCCCCTGTTCAAAGGTCACCTCTGACAGCAGGCTCTCATCCACTCCCCTCCTCCTCCCTCCCTCTGCTCTTCTTTTTCCCATGGCACCTCATGCCTTCCATCACTCTAGAAAAGTTAACATTGATTATGCTGGCCACTTATTTCCCTGCACTAGAGTATAAGCTCTAGAGGACAGGGACTTTTTCCTCCCACTGATTCATCCTAAGCACCTAACACATAGGGGCATTCAATAAATCTTAGTTACATGACTTCTCAATGGCTGTGTGGTACCCATTATACACTATAATCTAACCAAGTACCCCATACTGCTGGCAGTCAGGTGTTGTGGGTTGTTAGCATTATGAATTACACGGCAGTGCAGACCCTTGCTATTCAAAGTGGTGAGGACCAGCAGCAGCCCAGACCTCACCTGGGAGCTTACCAGAAATGCCAAGTCCCAGGTCCACTCTCTCCCAGGCCTGCTGAATGGGACTCTGCATCCTCACAAGACTGCCAGGTGGTTGTATATACATGGAAAGACCCAGAGTATACCCCTGAGGGAGCCTCCTCTCAGGTCACAGAGAGTGACAGCCTGGCCCTGGGTGGCACACAAGCCCTGGTGACCATCTTAATCATGGGCTTGCCCTCAAAAGAGAGGTGATACCAGTGTAACGCCCTAAATCAATCCGAGCTATCCATGGGAAACAAACAGCACACTCATACTAGGGATGAATTACAAGGTGAGAGCTGAGCTGAAAGGGTAGACTCCCCGACCTGCAGTTCAGGAGGAAGACTTTCCCTCCTCCCAGAATGGCTGTGTCCTCATTCTAGATGGTAATACACAGAAGCCACATAGTAAGGAAAGTGTCAAGTAAAAAAGAAGGCCCTGGAAGGGAGGGAGCCATCCTAGCAAGGACAGGGAGCACACCTGTGCCCACATACAGCTACCACAGTCAGTTCTGGTTCAGAAGTTATGAGATCATGTAGAGATTAAGGACTACCATAATTTCTGAAGCAGAAACACAGCCTTCTGCAAACTGCATGAGAAGGCTCATGCTAACAGTCGAGTGAAGGATACAAAGCAGACAAACCAGCAAAACGGCTGTTGGAGAAATGCAGGCACACAGCAATCAAGACAGTGGAGAAGAACATGCCTTTGACACACTTTCCTTTGATGTATTTTCATCCCAGTTTTACATTCTCAACATTCTCTTTAAAATAATTTTTAAAAAAACTCTTTAAAATCTCTTCGTATTTCTAATTCTTTGGCATCTGGTTGGTAAAAATGGTCAGTAGTTCTCAAATATATATATGATGATCATTATAAAAATATGATGAGTCCTTACACAGGTTTGGTTAAATAGGAAGTGAAAGTCAAGAAGTTAAAGAGTCTTAAAAGCAGAGCAAAACAAATAGACTCGTGAAAAGATCCTCAGTGCCACTGAGAAATGCAAATCAATATAACACATGCTATCATAAAAAAGGCAGCCAACAGCAAGTGTTAGCGAGGAGGTGGAGAAACGAACCCCCTGTGCACTGCTGGAGGGAATGTAAAATGGTGTAGCCAATTGGAAAACACTCTGGCAGTTCCTCAAACAACTAAACGTAGGTGTTCCAGCAATTCCACTCCTAGGTATACAACTCAAGAGAAATAAAAATTTGTCCACACAAGGCATAGGCCCACACATGAATGTTCACACAGCATTATTCACAAGAGTCAAAAGGAGGAAATGATCCAAATGTCCACCCACAGAGGACTGGATAAGCAGATTATAGTCCATTCACACAGTAGAATGCTACCCAGCCATAAAAAGGAAGGCAGTGCCAGGGCATGCTACAGTGTAGATGGGCCCTGCAACATTATGCTGACAGGAATGAGAAAATGAGTCACAGACTGGGAGAAAATCATCACAACGCACATCTGATAATGGACTGGTATTCAAAATATACAACAAACTCTTAAAATTCCAGAATAAGGACAACCCAAAAAAATGGGCAAAGGGTCTGAGCTTCACCAAATAGATTGTAAATAAGCACATGACAAATATTCCCCATCCTATGTCATTAGGGAATTGTAAATTAAAACAACAAGATGCCACTTGGCACCTACTAGAATGCCTAAAATCCAGAACACTGACAACACCAAGTGCTGGTAAGGGCATGGAGCAAGAGGAACTTTCAATCAAAGCTGCTGGGAATATATAATGGTGCAATCCCTGTAGAAGACAGTTGGGTGGGTTTTTACAAAATTAAACTTAGACCAGCAATTACATACCTTGGCATTTATGCAAATGAACTGAAAGTTTTTACCTAAACACAAGTGTTTTTATAGCAGCTTTCTTCAGGATTTCCAAACTTGGGAGCAGTTAAGATATCCTTCAAACAGGTAAATGGGTAAATAAATTGTGGTCTACCCAGACAGTGGAGTATTATTCAGCACTAAGAAGAAATGAACTATTAAGCCATGAAAAGACACGGAGGAAGGTTAAATGTATATTGCTAAATGGTAGAAGCCAACCTGAAAAGACTTCATATGGGACTCCTTGATGGCTCGTGGTTGAGCATCTGCCTTTGGCTCAGGGCATGATTCCGGAGCTCTAGGACAGAGTCCCGCATCAGGCTCCCTGCATGGAGCCTGCTCCTCCCTCTGCCTGTGTCTCTGCCTCTCTCTCTGTCTCTCATGAATGAATGAATGAATGAATGAATGAATGAATGAATGAATAAATAAATATTTAAAAAATGAAAAGGCTTCATACTATATGACATTCTAGAAAAGGCAAAACTATGGTGAAAGATCAGTGGTCACCAGGGGTTAGGGGGAAAGGAGGGCAGCATGAATAGGTAGAAGGCAGGGGGGTTTTAGGGTAGCCAAACTATCCTGTGTGATGCTGCAATAATGGATACACTTGTCAAAATACAAAACTATAGCCACCAGGAGTGAGCCGAATATAACTATGGACTTTAGTTAATAATAATGTATCAGTGGTGGTTCATCAATAACAACAATGTACCATATTGATGTAAGATGTTAACAGTAGGGATACTCTGAGGAGGGGAGGGGTGGGGTGGGTGGGAAGTCTGTACCTTCCACTCATTTTTTTGTAAACCTGAAACTATTCTTAAAAAACAAGGCTCATTAACTTAAAAAAAAGCTAGACATAAAAGGCTACATATTTATATGAAATACCCAGAACAGGTAAATGTATAGATCAGCACAGATCAGCAGATGCTGGGGTAAGGGGTAACTGGGAGCCACTGCTTAAGGAGTCCAGGCTTCCCTTTGGGGTGGTGAAAGTGTCTGGAACTAGACAGAGGGGATGGTTGCACAGCACAGTGAATGTACTAAATGTCACTGTTCACTTTAAAATGGCTAATTTTGTTATGTGACCTCGATTATGAACAAAGCAGAGCAAAAATAAGAAGGTCATATCAAAGCAACTTTGCTGGTCAAGTTTTTGATGTCTGATCAAAATTCAAACACTGTTGTCCTGATTTTAAACACCTAAACTGAGAGAAGAGCCAGCAGACAGACTCCATCAGAGGCCACCTGGGGAGAGACTGCAGGACCAGACAGAGGACAGCAGGACGCAAGGTCAGCAGTTAGGTTCTGCATATCACGTTTGAGATGCCCATGGGACCCTCAGGTGGAGGTGGCAAGGAGACAGTGGTATAAGAGTCCCAAAGGGACAGGGCTAGATGTGTAAATTTGGTGGGACACCCGGGTGGCTCAGTGATTGAGCATCTGCCTTGGGCTCAGGGCATGATCCCAGGATTCAGGATCGAGTCCCACATCGGGCCTCCTGCATGGAGCCTACTTCTCCCTCTGCCTGTGTCTCTGCCTCTCTCTGTGTGTCTCTCATGAATAAATCTTTAAAAAAAATAAATGGGTAAATTTGGAAATTACCAGTAGATGGAAGAATATCAGAGGACTGAGGACATAAGTTTTTATCATATCTTGTAAATACTACTTCCCAGTTTGCTCAACTCTACGCTCTCTTTCGCCAAGCAGAATTTCAGAAACTGTTATGGAGTCAAAAAGATCCATCCCATATCCCTTTTATCCTGTCTTTGGTGTCACAATCTGAAAAGGCCTGAGATCTCAGAAGTATCCATCCACATTTTATTCTAGTATTTTAATTTTAATATTTTTGCCCTTAATCCTATAGAATTAGAGTCTTAGAAGGGGATCTTTGTTTTCCTAAATGATTAGCCATTTTCACAGCATCATTTTATTCAACCATCACTTGCTCCCCACTGTTCTGAAATATGATATTCATGATATTCTAAAGGCCCTGGTACAGGTGGGTCAGTCTGGGATTCGCATCTACTTCACAGTCCATGCTTATTCCTGAGTACAACTCTGCTTTAATCATGGTGGCTTTACCACACTTCAACATTTCTCATGATGACTGCCCCAAACACACTGCATTTCCCCCCAGAATTTTATTAGTTAAGACCACACATTTATCCATCATGCAAACCTCAGAATCATTCTGTCAAATTCTAAGTAAAATAAACTGGGATTTGACTGGTATTGGGTTCCATTCATAAACTGGCGTTATTACAGTATCAAGAATTTCCATTCACAAAAAATAATTTTTCCTAGACCTTTTATGTTCTTCAGTGAAGTTTTACGGCTCTAATCTTATAGGTTTTACTCACTTCTTGCTTATCCCTATAAGTTTATCCTAGGTTGCTGTTATGAACAGAATATATTTTTAAATTTTTATTTAAATTCAATTAATATATATGTATTATTAGTTTCAGAGGTAGAGTTCAGTGATTCATCAGTTGCATACAATACCCAGTGCTCATTACATAACATGCCCTCTTTCATGCCCATCACCCAGTTACCTCATCCCCCACCCTTTTTCCCTCCCGTGACCCTCAGTTTGTTTCCTATAGTTAAGATTCTTATGGTTTGTCTCCCTCTCTGATTTCATCTTATTTTATTTTTCCCTCCCTACCCCAGGATACTTTTCTATTATAGGATAGTACATGCACTCACATGTTCAAACACAAACATTTATTTTGTATCCAGAAACTTCTGGAACCCTGTTTAATCCAAACAACATTCGGGGTGATACTTACCACTTACAATGCTAATTTTGTTTCTTCCTTTCTAGTAGATAGGCGTAATTTCTTTTTTTCTTTTATTTAACTGACCAGAAACTCAACAACATCACTGAATTAGATGAGCACCTGGCATCCCTGACTTGTTCCAGCCTGAAATAAGAATGTTTTATGCAGGGAGAACCTTTCCTCCAGACAACACCCCTACAGCCTAATTGTAACATATCTGTGATTCTATCTACTGCGTACTTCATGGTCTCTTGGATCATGTTGTTTACATAAAATAGGTTAGATGAGGAGATCAATGTCAAAACTATTTGGGGAAAAAGTCATAATTGACGAAACAATCATTTGAATATTAATTAATTATAAAAACAATACAAAAGAAACTATTCACAGATATCACCAATTACCTATAAAACTGGTGGACATAAGAAGGCTTAAGACTTGTCTTTTAATCTACTTCAAAAACACCTACATTTAAAACTCATACTCAATCCTTTAAGAATGTTAGTGATTTTAAAAATTAACAAGAGACTAGAAAAAGGCATTTACATTGTCAGAAGAGTTTTATTTTATACCAGATATAGGAAAGAGAGCTCAGGCAACGTGGTGGCTCTTTTCCTGAAGTTACTGAGAATTAGGAAACAAGACAAGTTTCCAATTAGAAAAAAAATGTTGAAAAAAATGCTAAAGATGCTGTGGTCTCCTTGGTAAATATTTACACATTCTGAAAATATTCAAGATTACAAAAATTCTAAAGGAAGATTCAAACCACAAATTAAGTTAAACACCTACGATTAAAAATGAAAATATCCTTGTAGCTGTAGAGAGTTAACATAGGGGGGGAAAGGCTTTAGGTAATCACTACTGGACTGTTTTACTATATCAGGTATATTTATTATAGTTATATTAATTATGTGAATAATATAGAACATATTCCTGAATATTCACACTATAAAATTATTACTATCAAGACACTCTTTAAAATAATGCTTACTGTAGAAAACACATTTTAAAAAATAAATTCATAATTGCTTCACAGAAATAAACATGTGGTATTTTGTTACTCTTCTGGTATTTTTTCCTAGCATGGTTACATATATTTTTACAACAGATCATAGAGCATGAACTGCTGTGGCAGGTGTGTGTTTCAGAGTTTTGTGCAGTGCCCTAGGTGAGACTGGGTGGTGCTTGGGCTCACCTGAGACAGCTGTCACACTGTGCTAGAGTTTCCAGACCTATTGCTGCTGTTGTAGCACAGGAAACCATACACCACTGCTGGGAAGCTTAGCACTACTCAAGCAATACATCCATTTTTTAAAAAGAGGAGCCTAAGTAAGTCAACATCATCCCTCTTGCTAATGCCTCTGTGTGTTACAGAGCACTGATCGTCAGTCTCTCACCTGAAATGGAGCTCCCAACCTGCTCTTCACCTGATTAGGAAGCTGCCACAGTTAACAAACAGGATAATTACATGAGAGATCTGAAAACCGTAGAGCCACAAACATGCAGAAGTAGTCAGCACTGTTACATGGCACCAGGGAAGGCAGCAGGAAGGCCAGAGCTGTTACCACATGTTGTAGGTGCCTGCCCCTGGGTCCTCCTGCCCCCACTCCCAGACCCTCCTGCCTCGGAGCCCACTTGCTTTCATTAAGCGTGCACAGTGGGTTAAATGCCAGGAAAGCAAAACCCACGTGGCTGTTCCTGCTCTTTTGAGGCCCTCAGCTCAGCAGGTGCCCAAAGAATTAAGTTTCTCTATGCTCAGACGGATCCTTCTTTAGTGACCAGTGCCACAGCGGGACACAGAGATGGGTAAGACCACAAGAGTTGGCTTGCAGGCCTCACGCAGGGAAGAGAAAAGGAAGGCTTCCCTGGCCCAGGGAAGGGGGGTTGGTCTAGGTGCGCATCTCGCATCTCGGCGCAGACGCCTGCAGCCTGCAGTGCTGGGCCCAGCGCCCCACTTCCCCAACTGGGGGAGATGGGTGGCAGGCAGAACCAGACCCATCCCCACACCCTGACAAAGTTTCCATGCACCGGCCCCCCCCTCCCCCCCCGCCCCGCCACCACTGTGTCTGACTTTCAAGACACATAACCGTGTGTGTGGCCTTTCGGTGTCTCGCTAACCTTTACATGTGTCCTTTCTTCTTGTTACTGCTATATCGGACCCCCGGACTCTGGTCTTATATAACACATGCTTTCACAGCCAACCATCTTTTCCAGACTCGGGTTTTCATCTCCCTCTCACGTGCCACCCCCACGCTCCTCTGGATCCAGGGCAGAGGGTGGGCAGGCTGCCTCTCTCCACCAACCTGTTGTTGGCAGCAGGGCTCTGGGGCAGCTTCCCTGATGGCATCTCTAGCAGTCTTTCCAGGCCAGAGCTGAAGTCTGACAGATGGATGTTGCTTTCGATCGGCGTCTGAGGGTGGGGCAGGGGAAGGAAAGTGGACCCTGTCTGGGGCACAGTGGGCTTTCTTCTGAAATCCTACAAAATGTCCAGCACTTCAAACTCACTCCCGTCTCATGAGCTTTGGCTTAGTGCAGATTCTGCTTTTGCCAAGGTCCCTTTGCTTTTGAGCGCTTTCCCTAACCTTTCCCAGGGCTCCATTCCAGACGCGGGTCTGCTTCTGGAGAAGCAGAAGACTAGTGAGAGCATTCAGGGTGCACGGACCTGCCTTCGTTCTTCAACGTTACTGTTGGGGGTGGGGCAGAGACTCACGGCCCCAGAATCGCCTTTCTGCTTTGGGTTGCAGTGCTTTCGAAATGTTATGTTGGACCATATGAAACTGCCATCACAGGTTCTGTGAACCTGCCCCATGCTAACACACTGCTCTGGATGGAGCATTTAAAAAGTGAATCAAGGCAATCCTCCACTCAAAATTCTGCATTCGCTGCCCACTGTCACCAGTTACCTTGGCCAAGGGGGCCCTGCCAGGTCCTGACCAGGTTCTCTCTACCACCTTGCCATCCAGCATTTCCACAGAACGTTCTTTCAATTCCTTAAAAGCCTGCTTCTTTCCTGCCTACTGCTTCAGGGCATCTGCTCCTGTGCTCTTTCTTAATTCCTCTGCCTGAATTCTTTTCTTCCAGCTCACCCCAGACCTGGTGCCTCCCCAGGATTCCTGTGCTTTCAGCCTCAAGTCACAGAATACCCAACTCAAAGTCCGTGGATTATGAGGACACAGTGTGGGGCTAATGGAAGCTCTACCCATAGAGGGAAGGAAAACTTGGTTTTGTTCCTTGTTATAGCTGCAGTATGTAGGGAATCTGTTGAATAAATAAAAGAAGTCGAAAGCTATCACACAGAAGGAGGGTTTGTATCTTGTGCCGCTCCACAGAACACGATGTCAAATGGATTCGAGTGTTTCAGGGCCACCCGAAACAACTCAGTGTCAAGAAGCAGGTCCAGACAGGTGAGTGATGGCCCCGGTGAGGAACGCTGTGGGGAGGGCAGAAACTCAGGGACTCTGAGGTTCGGTCAAGCCCCTAATGTTTCTGCAAACCAGCGAGCAGTTAGCATTCTCTGGCATGGCTGGACAGACACAGGTGGGACCGCCCTACAGTGAAGCCTCCAAAACAGGAACAGTGGCTCCTGGTGGGCAGGGCGGGGTGGCTCCAGAGGAGGGAGCCTCGAAGGTGACAGACCAGAGTGTACATCCTTCTCCAAAACTCACTGGTCCAGCAGCTCACTCCTCCTCCCATTAGCACAGGGGGAAGGGGAGGAAGGCAAGAAAGTACTGGGGCTGTAATCTCCCCTTCATCAGAGTAAAGCCCCCAATCTGATTTTACGGGGTTACTGAGGACCAAAGGAGGTAACAGAGAAGGGGCCTCAAACACAAAAACCAAAGCTCCTGATACAAGAAAAGGTATTCTTCCTTCTGGGCAGGCACGTCCTCCTGGCTTCTGCAGCATCTTGCACACAAACACACACTTCATCAGTATATGTTGGCGTGGCTTCCCAAGATGATTACTTTTAATGAGACATCTGCTTTAAGCAGGATGTTCTAGGAGTGCTGGCATGTTTGTTTAAAAACCCAATCGCAAAAAAACAAAACAAAACAAAAAACACACACAAAAAAACCCCCAATCGTATCAATATGTACTGATAAGGAGGTGAAGGCCAGTCTTCCATCTCTCAATCCTGACCAGCTAACCTCTCAGGGAGGGTCTCCTTTCCCACATTGCTCCACACTTGGACTTTTCAACCTACAGGTTTCTGATCAAGTCATCAGAGTCCAGGGGAAAATCTTTCCCTTCCCATCCTAAAACAAGACTTACAGAGCTTCATTTTCTTGAGAAAACATGTACATGGCCACAAATACACAGTTTGGGGTCATCCTAGGTGTGCCAACAATGTCAGATATAGAACTGGTATCAGGGGAAGACACAGATTAAACATCCCAGGTTGTAAAAATTACAAAAACAAACTTCTGAAGCAGCTACTCCCTTTCACCTATATTGGAAACCAGCAGCAAAGGGAGAATTTAAATAATCAATCCCTTTCCCAACTTGCTAAATGTCAAGTCTTTCACCCAGCATGCTGTATAACTTGTCCTCAAAGAGGAGCACCATTTTACCCTGAAAAAGCCAGCACCCTGCCACCCATGGTGCTCAGTCAGCAGCTGTGGTGCACTGAACCCCCTGCTACAGCTTATCTCAGCAGTTGGGTCACTGACTTGTCCCAGACATGAATCTCATCATACAGCCTGCAGACAGACAATTGTGATAGCCTCCTTCAGCAAGGCTGGGGCTCCCACCCAGCCAGTGACTTGACCAGTGATGTCCCCTCTCCTGCACGCCCTGCTATGTGTTTCCTATCCCCACACAAGCCAGCTAGGTAGGTATGCAGTGCCAAAGGACTCGCTGCCGTACACACAGCACAGCAAAAGGCCTGGCTCTGAAGGTCGGGAGCAGGTCTATCTGTGGCCCCAACATCGATCCTGGCCTTTTCTGGGGCCAGCAGGGAACCTCCCTTTGACTGTCCCAGACAGGCACTCAAGGGCTGGATGGAACCAACACCATGCACAATCATCAGAACATTCAAGGCAATGACAATTTTAACCCTGCACAGGACATGGGTTCTGAATCTGAGTGTTCCGGTGGCTTAGTTTCTGCTCAACTCAGTTTCAGAATCTGACTCCCTCAGGCCTGGGTTCACTGGCTAACACCAGTCAATTTTCATTAAGATCAGTCTTCACTCCTGAGTCTTGATGTATGTAACAGAGCCATCAAAGTTGGTGCCATGGTTTTAGGCAGTAAAACAGGTGCCTGCCCAAGTTGAGAGAGTCTACTTGGCTTCTGCTTAAGAAAGCAGGGACGGGGAACATTTTCTTGTCATCCAGGACAATGGCAGGGCTGCTCTCCAGCTCTTTTCTATCCACTTGCAAATACTCCTGAGCTTTACAACTGTTCCTTTTCTGTTCTACAGATGTGGCACTTCCAGAGCTCATGTTCCAGATGGACGCAGACCACCGAACCAATGAAGTGTCAGCTTCCCGACCCACTACTGCAGAATGCAGTTTTCCTTTCCATACACCAATGTGCCTGGGCCTACCTGAACATGCACCCTAACAGGACCCAGACAAACTTCTTATTGCACAAAAGAATCATTCAAAATATCTAACCATGTGGCCAGCAGCTATTCTTCATATTCTGCTCACTCAAAGGGCAATCAGGTGAAACCGAGCAGCTGCTTTGTCCAGCCCACTGGACAGAAGAGGCAAAGAGGACCATGGCTTTTGCTGAAATACAAACTACAGCAGTTAGAACAGGAAGTAAAGCCGTGTGTCTGGAGGGAGGACACTGTTCGTTGTGACGCAAGTGAAGCGCCAGGTCCAGCACACATTAGCTTCTTTGGTTTGAAGATCACCCTGTAATTACATCTCTAGATAAGCCTTAAGTATAGATTTTCAGTTCCATTTACAACCGATAGGATCCATGGCCTCACTCTTAACTCTGTAATAACAGAAAATAATCATGAGCTATCAACAGAACACTATCTAACATCAAGCACAGCTATGTTCCAAATCTCATGTGACAGATGACTGGAAGGTCAAAACTGCTCCCTTAAAATTGGTTTGGTTAAAATAACCAACATGTCAGCCTGAAAGCTGGAGGGGAAGACCAGTTGTCCATGTGCTAAGAATCCCCAATAAGGACCAGACAGGCCTCTGGATTTTTTTGACCGATAGAAAAAGACATTTTTGTTTCTTGGCATTATCAAAGGACCAACCATGTGTGTCCAGGTGTAAAAGTAAATTTGCTTACTTAAAGGCAATTAGCCAACAAGGTAGTAAAACCCCAGCTGTTTTTCCAGACCCTGGAAGTGCATTTACGCTTCTGCTCTCACACAAACCCACCGTAGCAGCAGGTGCAAAGTGATTCTGAACCCAAGAAACAAAGACTCTGCAGGCCAGAAGTTTCAAAGCGCTTAAAAATACAGAACAGCGGTGGAAGCTTCTTCGAAGTCCTATTCACCTTCGCAAAAACTAATGACACAGGAAATAATCCTACAAAAGATCTCAATTTACAGAAATTTAACATAATCTCAGATATTTTACCACAAAATTGCTTAACCTGCAGTCCACACAGCATAAGTAGGCCCACTTTGAGGCTTAGGATGGCAAGGGACCCCTTTAAACTATGTGCATGTGTTGAACAGGACACATGCAGGACACTTTCTAGTGCCACAACTTTCAGATAGAGAGCATCCTGACCAAGGTCTCTAGCCAACCACTGCATTATGACTAGTCCTCTGCACTAGAAAGTTCTCTCTAGCTCCTGCACTCCTTAATGATCCATACTATTAGAATTCTCTGTCCTAACTGGTAGAAACGCATGGCATGGAGATGGTCTCTCTCTCTCTCTCTCTCTCTTTTTTTTTTTTTTTAGATTTAGATTTTTTTTTTTTAAAGATTCCACTTACTTATTCATGAAAGATGGAGAGATAGAGAGATAGAGAGAGAGAGAGAGAGGCAGAGACACAGGCAGAGGGAGAAGCAGGCTCCATGCAGGGAGCCCAACATGGGACTCGATCCCATGACTCCAGGACCACGCCCTGAGCTGAAGGCAGGCGCCAAACCGCTGAGCCACCCAGGGATCCCAGATGGTTTCATTTGGATGTTTCTCTCCACCTGCTAAAACTCCATGGAGACTTCAGAGGCCAGCTTAAATCATACTTCCTTCACAGGCTTTTCCAGGTAGCTCAGCCAGAATTAATCTTCCCCATTCTCACTGAACCACCAGTCTCCTTTTACAAGGACATTAACATGCCATACATTCAGACTCTATGTTAAAGAGTACAACCATCTCCCCAGCTAGTTACAGCACTTGAAGGGTCGATGCTGGGCAGGATGCCCCATTAACTAACCCCTACCCCACAGTGGCGAGCACATCACC
The DNA here is from genome assembly GCF_048164855.1 of Canis lupus baileyi. Classification (NCBI taxonomy): domain Eukaryota; kingdom Metazoa; phylum Chordata; class Mammalia; order Carnivora; family Canidae; genus Canis; species Canis lupus. The sequence continues at coordinate 63,285,367 of NC_132845.1, forward strand.
TTGGGTATATGATCAGAAAGTATTTGTTGGTTTTTGTTTCAGTGTCAACAAGAGACCACTAACTCTAATAATCTCATTCTTCACAAGGTTTCTATATCACCCACATAAGCATACACTAGGAGGTCCCATCTCTGGGTGGTTAAATGATACACTCACACAACTCTGTGTAAGGTAGTGAGATTTTCTGTCCATGAAACAAATGCTAACCTTTCAAATGGCTTATCTTGTATTTAATTCCAGCTGGATGTGGGATTTGTTCCTCACAAATGGCTCCTGAAAGTACAGGTGAGGAAGGTGGAGGCCCTGGGAAATAAAGCCAAGCCGGTCTGAAGCCTGCCCACAAATGCCGAGGTACCTGCCATCACCAGAGTATTACCAAGCAAGTTCATACACACAAACTTTAGGGATAGCCCACACAGGGAGGGAAAGACCAGCATCTTCAAGATTATAAAAAGGAAAAGAATGAATAAGAAGTCTTACTGGGAATATTTGTGGGTGGTCAAAGCAATGAGTAGAGTCAAATAATCCCTGCAGAGGGTAGTGTGAGGTGATAAAGTTAAAAATGATAGCCTGAAGGAGTCCTGGACCTGGAATAAGAAGACCAGGATGATGGAAACTTCTGGTTCTGCCAAGATGGAGTAGCCCCATGCCTCCTGAGTCCTCTCCCTTACCACTAGAGATGCTCATAGGAAAGATGGTAGAGACAAGAAGGCAGGCTGCTGGGACTTCAGGACCTGAGGAACCATGTGGTGGGGAGTTCCCAGGTAGCCTTACTGCTTACCTGTCCAGGACAAGGCGCTGCACAGTCTCCGAGCTAGAACAGCCCAAAGGCACAGAGGGAAAGAGCTAGAGAAAAGCTTGTTCTCCCTAGCAGAAGGACTGGGGAAAAGGTGGTCTTACAACAGAAAACCACTTTGGCAACACCTATCCTATTCTAGCCAAATATTAACAGAAAAGTTGCATACATCAGCCACCGAGGTTTTGGCAGGGTAGAAAGAAAAGCTGATCTTCCGCTTCCCCTTCCTGCCCTGAAGAACCAGGAAGCATCCTCTAAGTGGCCCAGGTAATGTTGGCAGGGCCAAGCCAGGATCTCCTCTCTTAAGTCTGGAAGTGCAGGAGGTGCTCCAATTCCCCAACCAGGTTGGTGTTAGTGGGAAGCAGGGCCTTCACCCCGATCCAGTCCCAGAGGCAGGAGAAGGGGGTGGGAGGCTGGGCTGGTTGCCATTCTGCTGTTCCTGATACTCCCTGGGATCAACCAGGCCGGGAAGAGTTGATGTCACATCCCACTCAACAGGACTCAAGGACTCAAGGACTCAAGGACTCAAGGACTGGGAGGTCAGTAAGAAGAGCCACTGACCCTCCTATCACCAGAGTCTCAGAGGGAGGGGACAAAGAGTGGGGCTGAAAAAAATATTTGAAGAAATAATGGCCTGAAACTTCCCAGGTTTGACAAAAGGCACAAATGTACATTTTCGAGAAGCTGAACAAACCCTAAACACAATAAACTGAAAGAAACCTATGTCCAGACAAATCATAGTTAAACTCTGGGAATTAAAGGACCAATGTGCAATCTTAAAAGCAACTAGAGAGACAGGACACATTTACTTACATAGAAAGAGCAATTCAAATGACAGTGAATTTCTCATCTGAAATGAAGGCAAGAATAAAGCACATTTTACAAGTACTAAAAGGATGTGTCAACTGTGAATTCTATAACTGGCAAAGAGATCTCAAGGATGAAGGGGGCTACATCCTTGGATATAGAAAAGCTGAATTTGTTGTGGCAAGGCCACCCTTAAGAATGGTTAAATGAAGTTCTCCAAACAGAAAAGAAAAGGTAACGGAAGGCTCAGCGCCTCAGGAGGAAAGACCATCAGAGCAGGTAAAAACACAGGCAGATATAACTATCTTACTTCTCACAGATTTCTTTTTTTTTTTTAAGATTTTTTTAATTTATTCATTTATGATAGATAGAGAGAGAGAGAGGCAGAGACACAGGAGGAGGGAGAAGCAAGCTCCATGCCAGGAGCCCGACGCGGAACTCAATCCCGGGACTCCAACATCGTGCCCTGGGCCAAAGGCTGGCGCAGAACCGCTGAGCCACCCAGGGATCCCCTCTCACAGATTTCTTAAATCATATTTGATGACTGACATAAAACCATCTGATGTGGTACTCAATGTATAATAACAAATACTTAAAAACATATACATATATTTAAGAAGTGGGGGGATCCCTGGGTGGTGCAGCGGTTTGGCACCTGCCTTTGGCTCAGGGCGTGATCCTGGAGACCCGGGATCGAATCCCATGTCGGGCTCCCGGTGCATGGAGCCTGCTTCTCCCTCTGCCTATGTCTCTGCCTCTCTCTCTCTCTCTGTGACTATCATAAATAAATAAAAATTAAAAAAAAAAAAAAAAGAAGAAGTGGGGAGGGTAAAGGGATCTAAATGGAAGTTCCCACGTTTCACTCATAGTTGTAAAACACTAATGCCAGTGCACTGGGATAAGCTATGCATGTATACTGTAAACCTAGAGCAATCAAGAAAAGTAAACAAAGCTTTAATTGACATACTAAAAAAATCAATCACCAATTGATGAAGATGGAATCCTAAAATATGTTTAACTCACAGGAAAGTAAAAACAAAACAAAACAAAAAAACAAACAGAAAAATAACAAAATGGGAAACTTATGCCCAGCATATTAATTACCTTACCTTAAATGTAAATGGCCTAAATACACACATTAATTAACAAAGACTGACAGAACTTAAAAAAATACGACATAGGGATCCCTGGTTTGGCGCCTGCCTTTGGCCCAGGGCGTGATCCTGGAGACCCGGGATCGAATCCCACGTCGGGCTCCCGGTGCATGGAGCCTGCTTCTCCCTCTGCCTGTGTCTCTGCCTCTCTCTCTCTCTCTCTCTCTCTGTGTGTGTGTGTGTGACTGTCATAAATAAAAAATAAAAATAAAAAATAAAATACGACATAACAATGTGCTATCTGTAAGAAGCTCATCTCAAAGCAACAATGTGGATAGGTTTAAGGGATGGGGAAATACACAACATGAAAACATCATTTTTTAAAAGTGGCTATATTAAAATATCTGGGGCAGCCCCGGTGGCGCAGTGGTTTAGCACCGCCTGCAGCCCAGGGTGTAATCCTGGAGACCCTGGATCGAGTCCCATGTCAGGCTCTCTGTATGGTGCCTGCTTTTCCCTCTTCCTGTGTCTCTGCCTCTCTCTCTCTGTCTCTATGAATAAATAAATAAAATCTTAAATAAAATAAAATATCTGATAAAGTAGGCTTCAGAGCAAAGAAATTACTAGAGGCAAAAAAGGATATTATACAATGACAAAAGGATCAATCCATCTGAAAGTCCTAATAATCCTAAATGTTTATATACCACACAACAGAGTCTCAAAATGCACAAAGCAAAAAGAGAAAGAGACAAATCCACAATTATAGCTGGGAGACTTCTACATCTTATTCTTAGCTAATGACTAAACAAAAAAAATCAGCAAGGATACAAAACTCAATACCACCATCAACAGTAATACCTGACATGTGTAGAAAACTCCATCAAACAACAAATACATGTTTTGTTCAAGTGCCCATGAATATTCACCAACAAAGGCCCACAGAATATATACTATGATGGGCCATATTCTGGGCCAAAAGACAAATCTAAAGTATTTAAAAGAACTGAAATCATCCAAGGTATGTTCTCTGACCTTAATTAAGTCATAGACATCAATAACAGAAGGATAAGAGGAAAGTCTCTAAATTCTTGGAAACTATAACACACCTCAAAATAATCCATGGGTCGGGGATCCCTGGGTGGCTCAGTGGTTTAGCGCCTGCCTTTGGCCCAGGGCGCGATCCTGGAGTCCCGGGTTCGAGTCCTGCGTCAGGCTCCTGGCATGGAGCCTGCTTCTCCCTCCTGTGTCTCTGCGTCTCTCTCTCTCTATGTCTATCATAAATAATAAATAAATAAATATTAAAAAAAATAATCCATGGGTCAAAGGAAATATCTGAAAAGAAATAAGAATACACATGACACTGAATAAAAGCTAAAGTACAACATATCAGAATATGTTGGACACAGCTAAAACAGTGCCATGTGGGAAATTTATAGCACTTAAAATGCTTAAATTAGAAAAGAGGAAAGGTCTCAAATAAATAATCCAAATCTTTACCTCAAGAAACTAGGGGGAAAGGGCAAAATAAACCCAAAGGAAGTAGAAGGAAATAAGAACAGAAATATGTGATATTGAAAAGAAGAAAGCCATAAAGTTATTGAAACAAAAGCTGGTTCTTCATGGGCAAAAAATAAATAAATAAAAGTGATAAACCTCTAAGAAGACTGTAAAAATAAAAGATACAAATCATCAACTCCAGGAAAGAAACAGAAAATATGCCTCTCACCATTCTCATACAACATATTACCAGAAGTTCTAGCCATTGCATTAAGGAAAGAAAAAGAAATAAAAACAATGCGTATTGGGAAAGAAGAAATAAAACTGTCCCTATTTGCAGAGAACATGATAATCTGTGTAGAAAATCCCAAGGAGTCTATAGGAAAGCCCTTAGAACCATTAAGTTTATTCGGCAAGTTTACAGGACACAAAATCAAGACCAAAATATCAATTGCATCACTGTATATGAACAAGGTGCATGCGGAAACTGAGAATAAGAGCATAGTATCATTTACAACTGCTCTAAGGAAAGTAAGATACTTAGTATACACTTGAAACACATAGAGTCTGAGAATTGCAAAATGCTGATAAAGAAATCAAAGAAGACAGAAATAAAGACATACCATGTTCATGGACTGGAAGACTCGACAAAGTAGAGAGGTCATTTCTCCCCCAAAATGATCTATAGGTTTAATGCAATTGCTATCAAAATTCCAGGAAGATTTTTTAAAGATTTTATTTATTCATGAGAGACACACAGAGAGAGGCAGAGACATAGGCAGAGGAAGAAGCAGGCTGCCCGCAAGGAGCCCGATGCAGGACTCTATCCTGGACCCTGGGATCACGCCCTGAGCTGAAGGCAGATGCTCAACAACTAAGTCACCCAGGCGACCCAGATTTTTTTATAGACACAGACAAGCTTATTCTAAGATATACAGGGAAAGACACGGGTCCTAGAATAGCCAAGCCCATCTTGAAAAAGGAAAATGAAGTGGGAGAAAGCACTCTATCTAATATTAAGGCCTACTGAATAGCTACAATCAATGGAATGTGATAATGGCAGGAGAGATATACAGATCAGTGGAACCTAGAAATAGGCACATACAAATATGCCAAGTGATTTTTGACAAAGGTGCAAAAGCAATTCAATGGAAGCAGCACAGGCTTTTCACCACATGGTGTTGGAACAACTGAAAATTCAAGGCAAAAACAAAAGCAAAAACTATAAACTTCCAAGTAAACATCACACATTTTCATGGGATAATTAATTCAAAATGGATTAGGAACTTAAATGTATAATGTAAAACTAAGCTTTTATTTTTATTTTTTAAAAATATTTTATTTATTTATTCATGAGAAACACAGAGAAAGGCAGAGACACAGGCAGAGGGGGAAGCGGGCTCCTTGAGGGACCCCAGGATCACAACCTGAGCCAAAGGCAGACACTCAACCCTGAGCCACCCAGGTGCCCCAAACTACCAAACTTTTAGGAGAAAAAAATAAATATTGGGACCTAGGGATAGGCAAAGAGTTCCTAGTCTTGATATCGAAAGCATTGTTTATAAAGGAAAAAAGCTGATAAACTGTCTTCATCAAAAAAAGTTTTGCTCTGGATGAAAAGGAAAGCTACAAACTGGGAGAAAATACTTGTAAAACATAATATGTGACAAAAGACCAGAATCTAAAATGTATAAATAAAACCCTCTCAAAACATTCACCAACAATAAAACACAATGAACAACAAGCAATAAAAAACAAGGAACCTAGGTAGAAAATAGATAAAAAACATGAAGAGTCATTGCACCAAAGAGGATATATGGATGGCAAATCAGCACAAGAAAAGATACTTTCCATCATTAGCTGTTAGGGAAATGAAAATTAAAACAGTGATGAGCTAACTCTTGCACACCTATTAGAATGGCTGAAATAAAAAAGGGACATCAAAATGCTGGCGAGGATGTGGGGGAACTGGATCACTCAGACGTTGCTGGTGGGAATGTAAAACTGCACAGGCACTCTAAAAAGTTTGGCAGTTTCTTGTAACATTAACCATGTAAGTGTCATACAACTGAGCAACTGCACTCCTGGGCACTTATTCCAGATAGAGGAAAATGTGTGTATGTGCAAATACATGTACGTGAATGTTCATAGCAAATTTATTCATAACAGGCAGAGAACTGGGACAACCCAGAAGCCTTTTAATGGGTGAATGGTTACATGGTGGGCTGTGGTAAATCCTTACCATGGATGCCACTCAGCAAACACAAGGCACAAATTACTGATTTTCAATACACATACAATAATGTGTGATTCTCCAGGGAATTTTGCAGAATGATAAAAGAGGTGACATTCTGCATGGCTTCATTTACATAATTACCTGGAATGAATAAAAATTATAGAATTGGAGAACTAATCAGTTATCACCAGAGTCAGGGAAGGGCAGAAAGGAGTGGCTATAAAAGGCAACATAAGGGATCCTTAATGGTGATGGGAATATTCTGTATCTTGATTCTGCATTGTCAATATTGTGGTTGTGAAACTGTATCACCGTTTTGCAAGGTATTACCATGGAAGGTAACTGGGTAAAGGGTACATGGGCTCTCTGTGTTATTTCTTACAACTGGATGGAACTCCACAATTATCCCACAATTAAAGTAAAAAAAAAATTTTTTTTTAAGACTAGGTTTTGCTCCCCGCTCTGCCATCTACTAAATTAGGTAGCTGACCTTGAGTAGATTTTAAACTATCTTCAATTCTCTCATTGGCTAAATGGGACAATACCATCTAAAGCATGATAAAAACTAAATGTCACTCACGAAGGACAGGGCAACGTGCATGACACATAGTACTTCAAAAACAGCCTCTTAACACCAAATCTATGTGAAGACATAGATATCACGCTAAACGGTATCATTCAAATGTCCATTACTAAAGCCATTACAAAGCAATTAATTTAAAAGGTCTATTCCCAAATCGATTGGTCTAAAAATGGTGTGGCAAAAAGAAGAATTTTTGGTTTTAAAAATTGGAAGATGAATTTCCAACTAGTTATTGAAATAGTCACAACAGGTAAAGTGAACTTAAAATAGAACTACAGTTAGTAAAAGGTTGGGAAGGAAAATAGGATGCTAACAAATTTTATTTCTTTTGATTGGGAAGGCAGTACAAGTTAATGTTTCTGCGCAACGGGAAAAGGTTAAGACTGAGTTTTCTAAAATGCACTCAACACAACGACTTAGATTTGAGAGTCTATGTTTCTAAACATTTTCTCCACCTCCAGAGTTAAAAGAAAGTGGGAAGGAGTCAGCCAAATCCTCATATTTTTATACCTGCTTGGTTTGGAGGTTCAGAAAAGCAGCAAAAATACAATCTGGCTCTGTGATAAAGACAATGACATGCACTTTACCCCAGAAGATGAGGGGAATTTTAAGCACACAGTGGATCCCTTGAATCACACTGGGCTCCTAGCCTTAAAGTTGATGAAGTACTGGCCAGAGCTGACTCACAGAGAGGCTTTTGAAAGAGGTGAAAAGGAAAGGAGGGTTTTATCATTCAAATGATTCTCTTCCTTTCATTCCCGGCAAGATTCTAAAAGAGCTATTTCTATTAAAATAAATTATTTTAATAACAAATACAGAAAGTGGGAATGCCAGTGCAAGCCTGGAAGGAGGAAGGCCTGGGAGTTCAGACCCAGGGTTCCAGTGCTCAGATCCCAACGAGGAGCCACTTTCCTGCGAGGCCTGGAGCGTCTTTCTCATGGGTGAAGTGAAAGAAATGTACTAGATGGGTTTCTACAGCCCTCTGCTAAATTTAAAGTCCCTTGGGGCACCATAAAATGTACTCTCCAGACAGCTGTCTGGTATGACAAACTCTCCTCTACCTCTGCTTTGAGACATACCTGTAATTTGCTTTCCCCAAAATGGGCCTGGGAAAAGAGTAGGTGAGAGGGCAGGGCAAGGAGTAGGGAGAAACTAAAAAACACAACCAGAAAACCCCCGAAATGACCTTAGGTGCAGGAGAGAATTTACTTTCTGCTGCTCGTGATCAATTTTCTCCAGATTTCCTTTCTTTGGGGCCCCTTGGCACAGACTCACAGTAGAAAGAGACTAGAACCCAAACTTTGTCAACTCTACAGGTTTTGTGCCCCTCCCCCTTTTCCCCCTCCAAGAATAAGAGGAACAAGGAATAAGAGAGCCAGGCGATCGATTACACACCACTTACGAGATACACTGAAAGTTGCAAAGCAAGGAGTTAATTTGTATCCTGATGCAGACCAACAAAACAATTACAGGGCCGCGGAGGAAATGTGAACACTGGCTGCGTATCTGAGGATATTTAAGTAAGGGGGAACTAATTCTTAGGTCTGATAAGGGTACCGTGGTTGTTTTTAAAATGAGGCCTTATCTGCTGGCGGCATACGCTTAAAATACTTTCTAACGAAGTTATACGAGGTCTGCGATTTGCTTCAAGCCACGGGGCAGGGGTCTAGGTGAAAGCAGCGTCCAGGAGCAGACCAGCGCCGGAGTTGGGGGAGGGGGCGTGGGTACGCACGGCTTGTTCTAGTCGCTACTTTGTGTCGGTCTGAAATTCTCCTAACAGGCAGTTCCACACAGGAGAGACTTGCGGCGGGTCTGCCCTCGGGTCTACACCGCTCGTGGGAGGGCAAGGAAAAGAAAGGCTCCCGGACCTCAGGGGGCGGGCAGTGTGGGAAGCGCGCAGAAGCCATCCTGCAAGGGCGCGTCCGCGACGGTGTCCAGGACCCGGCCCTCCCAATCCGCCCAAGCCGGCCGGCTTTTCCGCCTCTGCGTGCCCCCAGCCCTCGAGAAGGGACAGGCGGATGCCAGGGTCCGCCTGCCGCGGAGACGGGGTGAGCACCCACCCCCACCCCCCGCCCCCAGGTCAGGGCCTCCCCAGGCCAGCACCCCCCCAGGGCAGTGCTTCCCCAGGCCAACCCCCACAAGCCAAGCCAGGTCCCCCCCAAGACAGGTCCCCCCCAAGACAGCGCCCCCAGGTCAGCGCCGCCCCCAGGCCAGCGCGCTCCCTCCAGGTCAGGGCCTCCCCAGGCCAGCACCAAGCCCCCAGGGCAATGCCTCCCCAGGCAAGCGCCCCCCCAGGTCAGGCCCCCCACCCAGGTCAGCGCCGCCCCCAGGCCAGCACCCCCCCAGGTCAGCACCCCCACCCCAGGGCAGTGCCTCCCCAGGCCAGTGCTCCCCCAGGTCAGCGCCCCCCCCGCAGTGCTCCCCCAGGTCAGCGCCCCCCCAGCAGTGCTCCCCCAGGTCAGCGCCCCCCCCCGGCAGTGCTCCCCCAGGTCAGCCCCCCCCGGCAGTGCTCCCCCAGGTCAGCGCCCCCCCCGGCAGTGCTCTCCCAGGTCAGCGCCCCCCCCCCGGCAGTGCTCCCCCAGGTCAGCGCCCCCCCCGGCAGTGCTCTCCCAGGTCAGCGCCCCCCCCCAGCAGTGCTCCCCCAGGTCAGCACCCCCCGGCAGTGCTCCCCCAGGTCAGCGCCCCCCCCGGCAGTGCTCCCCCAGGTCAGCGCCCCCCCCAGGCAGTGCTCCCCCAGGTCAGCGCCCCCCCGGCAGTGCTCCCCCAGGTCAGCGCCCCCCCCCGGCAGTGCTCCCCCAGGTCAGCGCCCCGCCCGGCAATGCTCCGCCAGGTCAGCGCCCCCCCCGGCAGTGCTCCCCCAGGTCAGCGCCCCCCCACGGCAGTGCTCCCCCAGGTCAGAGCTTCCCCAGGCCAACCCCCACCAAGCCAAGCCAGGTCCCCCCCAGACTCCCCTCACCCCCACCCCAAAGCCGGGGGCACTCGGCCGCCGGGAGCTGCGGCCAGACCCGGGCCCGCACCTGCGCGCACCTGGGCACACCTGGGCACACCGGGCCGCAGGTGCGCGGGCGGGGCCGCGGAGGCGCGCGCACCTTGAGGATGTTGTCGAAGATGGTGTCGCGGAACTCGAGCAGCGCCTTCTGGTCGAACTCGCGGCCGTGGATGATGCGCATCTGCTTGAGGAAGGTGGACTTGCCGCTCTCGCCCGCGCCCAGCAGCAGGATCTTGACCAGGCGCCGCACGGCACGCCGCTCCCGGGCCAGCCCCGCGTCGATGTCCCGGCTGCGCCGCCGCGCCTCGCGCTCCGCGTCGCGGGCCCCGCCGCCGCCCGCCCTGCGCTCGCGGGCCCCGCCGGCCTCGGCCGGCAGCAGGCAGCGGCTGAGGGTCCGCACCACGCCGGACATGGCCGCTCAGGCCATGGACCCCGCCGCGGGCGAGGCGAGCCCCGCGCGGCAGCCGGCCGCTCCCTCAGGCCGCGTCCGTCCGCCCGTCCGCCGCCGCCGCCGCCCCGAGGCCCGCTCTCGCCCGCCGCTCGGCCCCGGCGGAGGGGCGGGGCGCGCGCCGCCGGAGCCCGCCGATTGGGCCGGCCGCCGTCCATCCGGGGGAACGCGCCCTCCGATTGGGCCGCGCCGCGCCGGGAGGCGGGCGTCCCCCCGCCCTCGGGGCGGGATCGGCGCCGAAAGAGGCGGGACCTGTGGGGTGGGGGCGCTTCTCATTGGGCGCCGGGGATGAGGTTCTTTCTTTCAGAATGAAAGGGAGGCGGGGCCGCTGGGGAGGCGGGGCGGCCGTCCGCCATGACCGGTTATAATTGCTCCGGGCTCACGTCAATCACGGCGAACGGGTTTGGGATTGGGGGCTTGGCGAAACGGGGAGGGACCAGAAGTGCCAGGTGTACAGAAAGATGCTCCCTGGGCTCCCAGATTGGGTCAACCTGCGAGAGCCGGAGGCCAGCCCAGTGAACTTTGTGTAGCCCGAAAATGCCAATAGGAGGTGCAGCTGCTCGCCTTAGGTTTACAGAGAATGCTGTTCCTAAACCATTTTCCTTCCAGAAACGCGGGGGAAGGGGACACACATTTTCAGACACATACACCCTTTGAGAGTGGCATGGCCTTTGGGCTTCTGTCTTCTCTAAAAGCTGGCTAAGCATCCAAATCACCAGAAACTAACTACCCCCCCCCCGCCCCCCCACCCCCCTCCCGCCAAAAAAAAAAATCTTATGTAGCACAGTGATAGGGGTCTGCAGTTGCTGGGTCTGAGCTGAAATCTCCCTTCAATCCCTTACTGGTTGCAGAAGTTTATAAGCAACTCCCACCCATCCTCCTAACATCCCCTGTTTTTAGCTTTAATCTCTGCTAAATGAGGGCGTTGATAGCATCTGCCTCCTATGGTTATGAAGGCGTAAACCGAAAACATCAACTCATAAAACACTTGGCACACTGCTGAGACCCAAGAAAGTTCTTGCTAGGAGTTAGCTGACCTTATTACAGATTCATACCTGTCCCAGATGAAGTGTGAGTCAGAACTTCCTGGAAGGAGCTCAGGTTTATCTTCATGAAAAGATAAACTGAGGCATATTAAAAATTGTAAGAGTTTGCAGTATTTGCGCAAAAATGGATTCAAATTGGGAAGTGTCAAACAAGAAGTGGTTAAGAATGCTCCTCGGAGTGGGCCAAGGAAAAGACCTATATAGAGAAAGTGCCCCAAGCAAAGAAAAGAAATTGATTGGCTATAGCTTATACAGGCTAGCTGGCTGTTTGTGATTGGCTGTCTTTTTAGCATTTTGATTTTGTAACCTTGAAGCATTTACAGGCTTCTATTTTGGTTTGCTTTCCTAAGTCACTTAAGTCTAATGGCCTCCTTGTTGGATTATTTTAGCAAGTCTTAAAGATGATCCTGTCCCCAGACTGTCCTCACCAGGTGGAAAAAGTAAAAATCAGCTTGCAAACGACTGACTCAAGTAGCGAGGTTCCACACAGGGCCGACTGGAGCCCTGCTCTCTCTTTCGCTGGATCTCTGTCTCTGATTAGAGAGGGGTGAGTGATAGAAACAGTGATTTGTTTGGCTCTTGTGGACATTGCTGCTATAAACATTGGGGTGTAGGTGTCTCAGCTTTTCCCTGCATCTGTATCTTTGGGGTAAATCCCCACCAGTGCAAATGCTGGGTTGTAGGGTAGCTCCATTTTTAACTCTTTGAGGAACCTCCACACAGTTTTCCAGAGTGGCTGCACCAGTTCACATTCCCACCAACTGCGCAAGAGGGTTCCCCCTTCTCCACATCCTCTCTAACATTTGTTGTTTCCTGTCTTGTTAATTTTCACCATTTTCACTGGTGTGCAGTGGTATCTAATTGTGGTTTTGATTTGTATTTCCCTGATGGCAAGTGATGCAGAGCATTTTCTCATGTGCTTGTTGGCCATGTGTAGGTCTTCTTTGGTGAAGTTTCTGTTCATGTCTTTTGCCCATTTCATGATTGGATTGTTTCTTTGCTGTTGAGTTTAATAAGTTCTTTATAGATCGTGGATACTAGCCCTTTATCTGAATGTTTATAGCAGCAATGTCCACAATAGCCAAACTGTGGAAGAGCCCCGGTGTCCATCGAAAGATGAATGGATAAAGAAGATGTGGTGTATATATACAATGGAATATTCCTCAGCCATTAGAAACGATGAATACCCACCATGTGCCTCAACATGGATGGAACTGGAGGGTATTATGCTGAGTGAAGTAAGTCAATCAGAGAAGGACAAACATTATATGGTTTCATTCATACGAGGAATATAAAAAATAGTGAAGGGGATTAAAGGGAAGAGGAGAGAAAATGAGTGGGAAATATCAGAGAGGGTGACAGGACATGAGGGACTCCTAACTCTGGGAAATGAACAAGGGGTAGTGGAAGGGGAGGTGGGCGGGGGGACGGGGGGACTGGGTGACGGGCACTGAGTGGGGCACTTGACAGGATGAGCACTGGGTGTTATGCTATATGTTGGCAAATCGAACTCCAAGTAAAAAAGTATACAAAAAAAAAAAAAAAAAAGAAATAGTGATCTGCGATGTTATGTCCTCCCGTTCTGCAAATAACCTCTGCATACTCATGAAAATGCCAGATACCCGGGACTTTGGAAGAGGAAGCCAAAGGTGGAAAAGATGCATTCTTTGTGTCAAGAAACTTCCACATTAGGGAAGTTAGGGAGCCAGGATGCTCAAGTCACCAAGCACAGTGGAGACTTTCAGAATCCCTAGTTTCTGCCCAGGAACCAGGGTATGCAACAACCTCAACTCCCTGAGGTTCCTGAGTGCTAATGATATGCAGCATGTCATTTACAGAGGCATGAATCTTAGCACCTGTGAGTCAACATATTACTTAGTACTCTGTCATCCTGCAATAGTTGATGAAAAAGAACGTCTTCTTTATGAAAATGTCTTTTTCTGCAAGAAGACAAAACACAAATTTTATGACAGAAGTGAAAAGGATTTGCAGAGGCTTCAGAAAGCCGTGTTTCTTAAACAGGAAATAGGAATTTTTCTGTTTAAGGAACAAATAAAGAGGAAAATGTAGAATTCAGCAGTGGACCAGAATTAGCTCTTCATTCAGTCAAAAGAAATTATGAAAAGGTGATTCACAAAATCCTCTGAACAAGTAAGTGCTCTGGACGACATTTACAAATAGCTCTGTATCTTTATAAATAACTTTGTGTCCGTGTTTATGCAATTATTATGCCGAGTCCAATTTGGGGATTTGATAAGGTCTCTGGACATACTTTATATTTGTCAAAGGGCTCAGGTGCTTGAAGTAAACAAGTTTATCTGTGTACTTAATAATCTCTTAATTATCCCTTACATTTGTATGACACCTTATAGTTTTTGAAGTGCTTCCACATACATGAACTCATTTATCCTCTGAAACCTCCTGGGAGGGAGGCACGGCAGAGATTATTGTAATAGAAGATTCTGGGTCCCAGGAAGTTAATGTCACATGTCAGGGGAAGTACAGCGAGTAAATTGCAGAAGCTGGATTGGAAACCTGACCCAGTGTATTCCACATGTGCAGTATGAAACGGATGAAAGCATGAGAACTTTGAAACTTGGCTCTATCTCCTACTAGCTATGTGACCTAGAACAACTCACTTAACCCCTCTGAGACTTAGTTTCTTTATATGTAAAATCAGGGGGGTGCCTGGGTGGCTCAGTCAGTTAAGCATCTGCCTTCAGCTCAGGTCATGATCCCAGGGTCCTGGGATCAAGCCCCGGGTCAGGCTCCCTGCTCAGCCGGGAGTCTGCTTCTCCATCTGCCCCTCTCCTGCCCCCACCTGTGCTCTGTCTCTTGGTTTCTCTCTCTCAAATAAGTAAATCTTAAAAAATAAAATAAAATAAAATCATGAAAAAAATAGGGCTGTGATAAATGTTGAATAAGCTAACACATATAAGGGAGGCCCTAACATATCATAGACATTCAATAATTTCTAACATTATTATCATTATCATGGAGCTTTGGGGACCCATTGCTAGAAGTTTAGAATAATAACACTGGCATGATGATGAAGAATTCATAAAGACAATACACTGTATAACAATCTAAAACCCGGGAAAAGGTCAGGTTAAATAAATTAAGGTACAGCCATATAGACGAAATAACATATAGTTCCTAAAAATAAGCAAGATCAAAATTTGTAAACAGATGGCCACCATGTGTTTAAAGATTGGTAGAGGGGTGGGAGGGGTGGCCTGAATGCTCCTCCCAACTTGTGTTCAATTCCACCTCCTGAGCTAAGGGGCAGCCAGGAGGGAGGGTCCAATGGCAGGGCCTGGAATGCATATGTGGTGGAATAGTGAGCTTCTCTGGAATCTCTAGAAAAGAGAACAGCCACAGGACTCTCACTCTCCAGCTGGGTGGGAGTGAGGGGGTCAGCAGCTCCAAGGCCTGGGATAAGGCCCAGGACTCTGGAGTTCCCAAAAAGAATAAATCCCCTTGCATCCTATGAATGTAGGTCCATGTGAGGTCTTCTTTGGCCTGGGTAGAATGTGGGAGAGCTGCATGGGCAAAGGTACTGAAAGATTTCTCGTCTCTGAGAATGAGAGCTTGGCAACAGCTACAACTGCTAAAACATGGAGCTTCCTTTATGTGCTCATCAGAGTAGCAACATCTTGCCTGTTGCATCATATTTTCTCACTAAAAAGGACCCTAAGAGTTTTCCCTGAAAGCCAAAGAGCTCTGAGTAGGAAAAAGAAAGTCTGAATAGGCTTAAGGGGACCCAGGTGCCAGAGAGAAGAAACAGAACATCTCAACTAAAGGTAAATAGATGAATGCTTCACATCATTATCTTCATCACCATCATCACCACCACCACCATCATCACCATCATTATTATCATCATCCCATCACCATTATTGTCATTCCATCTTTGAAGAGTTGCTCATGGTATAAAATGGCATTGTACAGGCAAGTGGGTGGCACAGTTAGTTGGTTGAGCATCTGACTCTTGGTTTTAGCTCAGGTCATGATCCTAGTGTCATGAGATCAAGCCTTGCATCAGGCTCTGTGCTCAATGCAGAGTCTCTCTCTCTCTCTCTTTACCCCTCTCCCCCTTCCAAATAAATAAATCTTTTTTTAAAAAATAAAATAAATAAAATGGCATTGTGCAACAACAATAAATGATGATGGTAACTATTGAGAAATATCGAAACAAGATGAGAGAATGGAAAGATAAAATGGAAGAAGTATCTCAAAACCTAAAGGACAACTATAAAGAGATGGAAATCATGAGAGGAAGGGTGGGAGAGTTACATGGGAATGCTAAGAGTTCTAGAAGGATGGGGGGAAAGAGATGGAAAAGAGAAGTAATAAAGAGACTTCTTTTTCTGACAGGATTGTAGACCAAATACTCAGACCAACCCTTCTGCAACAATTAAAAATGCCTTGTAAACTATTCAAAACTTTTTTAAAGAGTCACTGAGCTGAGTAAGGAAGGCTCAAGGGCCAAAGTCAAAGCGGAAACAAAAATTCAGAGTTAAGTGGATTAGTGGTAAAGCCACCAGCTGCCCTAACAACATCTGCTGAACCCCTGAAGATCAGACTTTCTATTTTCCTGGCTGCGGGAGATAAAGCCTAAAAATCATTAAAGGTAGAGAGTCTGATAGAAGATACCTGTGTAAATCCAGGCCCAAAAAGGACTACAAGCTCAGTGAAAGAGCTGGTAAAATCAACATACGGATGTCAATCATTTATCAACAGATTAAGTTCCAAGGGAAGTGAGCGTACATTTCTCTAACAACCAGTGAACACAGAATAAAATAAGGCATCATGAATGAAAGCCAGTCCAAACTACAGACAGCAAAATCACACTCAAAAATGTGGGATACTAGACTTGTCAAATACAGATGATAGAATCAATATGCTTAATATCTCTAACGAAATAAGAGAAGGAGAGGTGCCTGGGTGGCTGAGCTTTGGATTCTTGGTTTCAGCTCAGGTCATGAGCTCAGTGTCTTGGGATCAAGCCCCATGTCGGATTCCATGCTCAGCCAAGAGTCTGCTTAGGATTCGTTTGTCTCTCCCTCTTTCTCTGCCCCTCTCCGTCACTCCTGCATGCACATGTGTGTATGCATGCTCTCTCTAAAATAAATAAATAAATCTTAAAAAAGAGAAATAAATGAGGGTATTTAAAGTATGAATAAGGGATAAGAGAATATTTTTAAAAAGTCTGGGAATATGTGAACAAGAACCAAATAATACATCTAAAAATGAAAACTGGGCAGCCCAATCGGCTCTCGCTTTCTGTTGTTTCTTCTGGTGTTACAAAAGCTAATCCATGCAAAGGCTTAGAACAGTTCCTGGCCCCTAGTGACTATCATATAAACACTAGCTATAGTTGCTTTCTCTCTGGCTGCTTTTAAGGTCTTCTCTTTGTCTTTAATGTCCTTCAAAGTCACAATAGTATATCTCCATCTAGATTTCATTTATCAAGCTGAGCATTCATCAGCTTAAAAGTCTAAGCTATGATTTCTTCAGATATTGCCTCTTCTTCTCTCTAGCCCCTCTGGAACTCTGGTTAGCTAATATGTTCAGTAGATCTTTCCTGTCTCTTATTCTCCATATTTTTGTGTTGGATTCAAGGTAATATTTTCAGGTCTGTATTCCTGCCTACTCTCTTCATCTGTGTCTTAGTCTGCAATTTAACATACCATTATGTTTCTATTTCAATTATAATTTTCATTTGTATTTTTTGACATATATATATATATATATTTAATTTATTCATGAAAGGCAGAGACAGAGAGACAGAGAGAGACAGAGACACAGGCAGAGGGAGAAGCAGGCTCCATGCAGGGAGCCTGACGTGGGACTTGATCCTGCGTCTCCAGAATCACACCCTGGGCTGAAGGCAGCGCTAAACCACTGAGCCACCTGGGCTGCCCAAGATGGCCAGTTATAAGCCAAGGAGAGGAGCCATAGAAGAAACCAAACCTGCCAACACCTTGATTTTGGACTTCTAGCCTCCACAAATGTGAGAAATTCAATTTCTGTTGCAAATCCACCTAGTCTATAGTATTTTTGCTATGGCAGTTTTGGCAATCTACTATGATGTGTGTTAAGAAGATGAAAAATAATCTCAGAAGGAAGCTCTGTCCTACAGAAAGAAAGAGAGGACAGTTTGTGAATATATAGGTAATTCTTATCATTGACTATATATTAAATAATAAATTTAACTTGTGGAGTTAAGGAAAAATAGAACTTGAACACTGGACACCAAAGCTATATGTATATATATGAGGAGGGGATGATCATAAAGTACCCTAAG
The DNA here is from genome assembly GCF_048164855.1 of Canis lupus baileyi. Taxonomy (NCBI): domain Eukaryota; kingdom Metazoa; phylum Chordata; class Mammalia; order Carnivora; family Canidae; genus Canis; species Canis lupus. The sequence goes on from NC_132845.1 coordinate 63,303,173, forward strand.
ATCTTTGAATTATTTGAGAGGAGAATAAACATGTTGATTAATGTTAAACTTTGTCGAGTTAAATATTCATGCTGAAATGTTTAGGGTAAACATAAAATGAAGAGAAATAGAGTGTGCAAATTCCACATCAGCAGATGGGAAAAATGGAATGAGGAAGCAAAAGTCAACCAAGACAGAAGAATGTGAGGAACGAAGGAGCTAGAAACACAGGAATAAAAAGCAGGATGAATGGGGCAGAATGAGGTGTAAATACATCCAAATATATGGCTCATTAAAATAAGTGTGAACACACTAAAATAGCTCAAAGACAGCAAGAGTCAGACTGGATAAAATAAAAACAAGGTCCAGCCAGCTACCTGCTCATACCTGATGACCCAGAAAAGATCAAAGTAAAAGAATGAAGGAAGATTTGCAAGGCAAATACTCAACGAAAGAAGTCGACATATCTATATTAATAGGAGACAAAGTAGATGTTAAGTCTGAAAGCATTGCTAGTGGTGAAGAGTCATTTTATACAATAAAAAAGTTTATGGCACTGGTAATATATAACAATTCTAAACTTGTACGCACTTAAAAACAGCCTCAAACATTGAAAGGAAAGAATGGACACAATCTCAAGGAGAATCAGAGGAATCCACCATCACTGCTGGGGTGTGGGTGTGGATTAAACACACCTCTTTTTTTGTTTGTTTTTTATTTTTTATTTATTTTTATTATTTTTAAACACACCTCTGCTAATAATTAATAGTTCAAGAAATAAAAAAATATGAATGTGGGACTCTTTTACCTCGGTGGCCCCCCAAAGAACCACTTCTCCTGGCATGAATCTGGATTGGTTGTGTCAATCTGGATTGACAAATAGAGTGTGGCCAAGGTGATACCCTGCCAGTTTAAGTTTTGAGCCTTAAGGAAGCCTGATAACTTCTGTTTTCCATGCTCTCAGAGCCCTGTGATGCCTTGACAGGTTCAGCTGCTGCGCTGGAGAGACTGTGGGAAAAGGTGATGACCCTGGAACTACCTGCAAAGGGAGATTGCTCCAGCTGCCCCGCAGTGTCCCAGCTGAGCAACGCCCTCAAGCAACCCATAGCCAAACCGCACCAAGGGAAGAACCAGCAACAGCTGCCTGGCTGAGTCCAGGTTGCAGAATCACGACCACATGACATGTGCTAAGTCACTAAGATTTGCTATGGACTGACTTGCTATGCACCAGTAGATAACTCAAGCAACAATGAACAAGTTTGACCTACTACAGATAGGTTTAACAGTGAGGCCAATGATTACAGAACACAGATTCTGTTCAAATACAAGGAAAAGGCCGCCCGGGTGGCTCAGTGGTTTAGCACCGCCTTCGGCCCGGGGCGTGATTCTGGAGACCTGGGATCGAGTCCCATGTCGGGCTCCCTGCATGGGCCTGCTTCTCCCTCTGCCTGTGTCTCTGTTTCTCTCTCTGTATCTCTCTCTGTGTCTCTATGAATAAATAAATAAAAAAAATCTTAAAAAAAACAAAACCAAAAACAAATACAAGGAACATTTCCAAAATTGACCACAAAGGATGTTAGAAGACAAGTTTCAACACATTATCAAGGATTGGTATCATCCAGATCTCATTCTCTGACCATGTTGCAACATGTTGCAATTGAATTTGATATTGTTATCATAATTATTTAAAAAATGCATCAAGTTAAATTTGATGCTATTAACATTAATATGTCTTCTGAAAACTCTAAAGTTTTAGAAATTAGAAATAGACCATCCAAGCAAACAGCCCAGCTTGTTTTTTTTTTTTTCTTTTTTTTTTTTTTTTTTTTTTTTTTTAAGATTTTTATTCATTTATCCATGAGAGACACACAGAGAGAGGCAGAGACAGAAGCAGGCTCCATGCAGGGAGCCCGACACGGGAACCGATCCCAGGTCTCCAGGATCCCAGGTCTCCAGGATCCCGCCCTGGGCCGAAGGCAGGCGCTAAACCACTGAACCACCCAGGGATCCCCGAGTCCAGCTTGTTAAACTTGTTTGTTATGGTATCAAAGGAAAAAAAATCATTGGGATTGTTATTGCCTGCTAACCTGGCGTATCCTTACTGCTGCAACTGCCATGTGGCGATGTGGTCTAATAAATAGTCCATTCTGATCCTGGTTCCATCCTCTACTCGTTGTATGGCTTTGAGCAAATTGCTTAATCTCACTGTGCCCCGCTTCTCATCTGCAAAGTGCAAACAATAATGCTATGATAGTACCACAGCAGAACTGAAATTATTATTTTTTTAAATTTATTTATTTATTTATTTATTTATTTATTTATTTATTTATTTATTTTATTTATGATAGTCGCACAGAGAGAGAGAGAGAGGCAGAGACACAGGCAGAGGGAGAAGCAGGCTCCATGCACCGGGAGCCCGACGTGGGTTCGATCCCGGGTCTCCAGGATCGCGCCCTGGGCCAAAGGCAGGCGCTAAACCGCTGCGCCACCCAGGGATCCCCCAGAACTGAAATTATTGAAGGTTAAATGAGATCTGTAAAGTCCTAAGAAGAAAGATGTGCAAAAAGTAGGATCTCTGTAAATGTTAATTATTACTATTACTACCTTCATATTCTATACAATGACACTAACACTTGGCAATGTAAAGTCTCTTGCCCAAAATCGCATACCAAGGAAGCGACAAAGCCAAAATTTCACCCCTGTGTTTCTGCCTCCATTGGCACCCTATTCTCCCTTTATGGCATTATGTGTCTCCCCCTCTGTGGGTCCAGGAATAGAGTCACTATTCCTTCCTCCCCTTGCCCCCCACAAGCTAAATTCTGGAGAATTTAGCATCTTTCGCTCATATTCTGGAGAAAGATTGTTCCTGCCTCAGGACATAGGTACTCCCTCAGCTCCCATAACTGTCCTGCTCTCAATTGTCTCCCAGCCCTTTTGGGCTAAGCTCAAACCATACTTTTTTGGGAAGCCTTTTCTGATCCCAAACTTCCCCCTACACCCTACCAAAGTAGGCCCAGTTCTCATTATCTATTCTCCTAGTACCCCACGCTTTCCATTTCCAACATTTATCACACTTAAAACTATTTGTGTCGTTATATGTTGAATATCTCCCCAACTGCATCAATGAGGCAGTCTATCTATGTATGGCTGGAGCCCTGCAGCTGCACATAGTAGGAACTCAGTCACTGCTTGATGAGTAGATAGGTGGAAGGAAAGAAGGAGGGAACAAAGGATGGATGGATGGATGGATGGATGGATGGATGGGTAGAGGGATGGATGGATGGGTAGAGGGATGAGTGGATGGGTATTTGGATGGTTGAATGGCAGGCATAGTCTCCAAGAGCCTTGAGGGCATCACGGAGGACCCTCTTTTTAGGACAGGCCTTGTCATTTCTCTTGGAAGTGGACAAGGGAATTCTTCAGGAGGCTGCCTGCCATGGTTTGTAAGAGAGTTGTCTTGCTAGCTGATTATTTCACCCAGAGTCAGCATGTTTTTAAGGAAGAATTAGTCGTGGGACCCAGGACTCAAGGCTGAGGCACTTCCCTATTTGAACCTAGGTTCTACTTAATTTGACCCCAAGTGCCAGGAGAACATTTATGGGAGCTAAGAGTCAGCAATTTTAAGAGCCAAGTCAACAGTCTGAACAGTAGGGTGACTTTTTGTCTCAGGTGCTTGTCAAGGTTCAAACATTACAGGTTGGTATGGGTTATCATTTCATCCTTGGTAGCAACACACATGGAGACTTTCTCATCACCTTTGAGGAGCAGGCTAGGATCTGGCTAGGATTTGGGGATGTTTTGGGGAAATGCTCAAGAAACAGCGAGCCAGCTCACAAGGGCTGCACAAATGCAAGGTCAAGCAGAAGGACACATGTTCTTTAGACTTAGGGTAGCCTCATGAAATTACCCTAAATCTAAGACTTATCATTTCTGGCTGCCACTTCAAGTCCATTAAAGTTTGGGTGGGGGGCTCCCTTTGAGATTTTATTTGTTTATTTTATTTGAAAGCGCGCGAGAGAGATGGGGCAGAGGGGGAGAGAGAATCCCAAGCAGACTCTGCACTGAGGGTGGAGCCCAAAGCAGGGCTCGATTTCAGTACCCTGAGATCATGACCAGAGCTGAAATCAAGAGTTGGATGCTCAACCAACTGAGCATCCCAGGTGCCCCTGAGATCTCCTTTATGTCAATTCATTCCAGGACCCAGGCTGGCCCGGCAGCTACCATCTCGAAGACCGCTTGTCACCCAGCAGAGGGAAAGAAAGAACTCTGGAGGGTTTTGCACCAACAATGAAATGCACAACCCAAAAGTGACAATGTTGCTTCTGCACACAGCAGATTGGCCAGAACTTGGGATGGTGAGTTTTAGGTATCAGTTTGGGGAGGTCATTGTGCCCAGTGATTTAATCAAACACTACTCCCGGACATTGCTGTGACAGTGTTCTGTAGGCGTGGTTGACATCTACAATCAATTGGCTTTAAGTAAGGAGATTACCCCCAATAATGTGAGTGGGCCTCATTCAATCAGTTGAAAGCATTAAGAATAAAAACAGGTTTCCCAAAGCTGAGGAATTCTGCTTCAAGACTGAAGTAACAAATCCTGGGTCTCCAGTCTGCCGACCTACCCTACAGAGTTCAGATCTGTCAACCTTATATCCTGTGAGCCATTTTTTAAAAGCAAATCTCTTGATGTATATAAATACAAGCCTCTTGATATATGTATATGCTACACTATACACACATCTATTATATCTAATATATGTAACATATTATATATATCATTGTGAGTGTGCATATATTATATATATTATATACATAACATTATGTGTATATAGTACCCTGTTGGTTCTAGTTCTCTGGGGAAACCCCAAACTTATCCACAGCTACTTGTGTCTTCCTCAACGGAGGGACCAGGAAGTACCATCTTAACCACATACCAAAATCTTCGGATAGTAGTAGTAATAGCTCCTATGGAATTATTGCAAAGGTTAGAGATAATATATGGAAAAACTCTTAGGGCGCAAAATATATCCTGCGTATACTAGGCTATGGCATTTGCTAGCTGTGCTGACTCTTGGACCAGTTACTCACCTCCCTGTGTCTCAGTTTACTATTCTGTAAAATAGACAGGAACTAGTTGAACCTGAATGGTTGGAAAGATGAAGTGGATCAACAGCCAGGAGGAATTTAGTCTGGCACGTGGGAAGTTACTTTATTCCTGTTATTGCCCCGCCTCCTTCCTTGCACTTGGCCTTCTCATCCCATTGCAGCTGTCTGGAAATGCTGCCTAAATTCCTGAAGGCTCTGCACCCTATAGGCCTGGGAGCATTGTCCTCTCCATCCGCCATCCTGCCCTGCAAATACTAGGCAAGAGCAGAGTCCCATGGTGGCCTTCACTGGCTCCCTGGGCCCCCCTTCTGGTAGTCTGCACAGACCAAGGCTCCCAGAGCACAGAGGTGTAATGGGTGGTGGGCTCAGAGCCTGCTTCCCGGGGAAGGAGAAGAACAGGGGGGCTGCCCAGGCTCAGAGACCCCTCAGAAGGTGCCTATGGGGAGCAGTATGCACAAGAGCCCTGGAGCCTGAGGAGCTTCCTTGGGAAGCAAGGAGCTGTCCTACGACGGACTATATACTTTACAGGGCCTGATACAAAATGAACATGTGGGGTTCCCTGTTCAAAAGGTGTTGGCCATTTCATGGCAGAAGAGCATCGAACCAGGTGTGCGGCTCTGAGTCCGCTGAGAGCATGGGCCCGGGGGTGGGGGAGTGGGGGCAGGGGTGTAGGAGGGGGAGGCATCTAGGGTGAAGATCCTCACAGGGAGCACATCTGTGGCACGGAACTCCTGGGTGGGGAGCATAACCCGTCCTCCTGCGATGTTGGGTTGGACAGCAGCTCGCACCGGGCTCTGGGGCGGAGCGGAGCTGTTTATGGCCTATGTCGGGAATGCACAGGAAATGGTTTGGTTTTCCCCACTAGTGATTCACTCCCTCAGCCTTGCTCTCTCGTTCTCTGCTTCCTGTCCCTTTGCGAGGGCTTGGACAGATGCTGTCATTTCCCGGGCACTTTTGGGTAATAAAAAGGCCTGTTTGGTTGAATCTAAAACTTCCATCTCAAATCCAATTTCACGCTCATCTTGTCCCCTCCTGCAGAGCAGCCAGGCCTTGACCTGAGAGCCCCAGGAGGGAGGCAGGGAGGGGGAACCGACTGCCTCTCCTTCCTCTTCCTCCCTCTCTGCTTAGCCTGAGCTGTGGCGGGGAGGGAGAGGAGGGAAAACAAATCTAGGGTCTCTTTCTTAACTTGACAGTGACACGCCCCCCGCAGGACCCCCGATTTCTCCCCCAGCCTCCTCAGCTGCTGTCTGCTTGTGTGGCTGGCATGAAGGGATGGGGAGACGGGGAGCTAGCATTTGGGCCACTTCAGCCCTGAGAAGACATCTTACCTGTGTCACTGCTGCCTGGGGGCACCTGATCGTTCTCTCCCTCCAGCTTGGAGGCCAGATCACAGCTCTGGGACAACGGGAAAGGGCCCTCTTCATAAGGCAAGACACAGAGACACTCAGAGCTCTTCAGGGAAAGCCAGACAACAAACAGCTGCTTGTCTGGCCTTGGCACAATAATAATATCATACGATTGCAGCTTGTATTTACCTAACATGTTTTCTATGCGCCAGGAGATGTGCTGAGCACTTTCCCGACATTAAAGCATTAAATTTTCTCAACTAGGTGGTATGTGCTATTTTAAATCCCATTTTCCGTTGTTGAGAAAATTCAGGCTAGGAAAGGTTAGGAACCGTGCCCATGGCCTCAGAACCCTGCAGTGGCCAAGTCAGGGCTGGATGCAAGCTCTCCCTAGCTCCATACCCTGTGCTCAGAGTGACTCTACTCTCTGACCTTGTGGAAGGCACCATATAAGGTGCATGAATACTATGGTGGTGATGGTGGTGGGGGCTGATTCTGCCTGTGGAGAATCAGGGAAGACTTCATGGAAGAGGTGACCTTTGGGTTTAGTTGTAAAGGGCAAGTGACATTTGCCAGGGGTGGGGCGAGAAGGGCACAGCAGCTGGAGGGAATGACATGTGCAAGGGCTCTGAGGCCTGGACCGTACAGCAGATAAGGACTTGCAGGGAGCTCTGGGAGGATGGGGCCCAGGTCCTGTGTCAAGGTAAGTGCTGGGGGATGAGGCTGAGGTGAGCCCCACGGAAACCCTGAGAAGCATTCTGGACTCTATTCCTGGACTTTGAGAATTCTCACAACACTGAACCCATTATAAAATTACCGGGGATCCCTGGGTGGCTCAGCGGTTTAGTGCTTGCCTTTGGTCCAGGGCATGATCCTGGAGTCCCAGGATCGAGTCCTGCATCGGGCTCCCTGCGTGGAGCCTGCTTCTCCCTCTGTCTGTGTCTCTGCCCCCGCCTCTATGTCTATCATGAATAAGTAAATAAAATCTTAAAAAAAAAAAAAAGATTTAAGATTACCTCATTACTTACACGCTCATTCTCCACCTCCCCCATTAGGGTGGACACTCCGTGATCTGTAGATCCCCAACAGCGGGCGTGAAGTGGGCTCTCAATACATGTTTGGGGGAATGAATGCATGAAGTCCAGGTGGGCTGGGAGGTGTGGTCCCCACAGCTATACCTTCCTGCCACTGTCTTGAGGTCCTCAGGTTCCTGCTGAGCCGCAGCTAGGCTCTGTGGTAGTTCCACCCTGGCCCCAGAGACCGTCTGGCTGGGGGTGTCCCTAGCATCCTGAAGAACCTGACTTGAAATTCCCACCTGCCACCACCAGGTGGTGCTCATGCCACACAAGGAAACGCAGAGTGGGTTCTGCTGGGTTGCGCGAGCAGGGGGAGGGCAGGTGCGTGGGGGGAAGCTCATCTGGGAGCCACAAATGAGTTTTCCAGGCTGCCATTTGTTTTCATTAGTGCCTGGATTTCCTTCCCCGGGACCAGACTGGGGTGACCAGCGTCGTGGGCCCAGGGCCTGTGTCCCCCTTCCCAGCTACAGGCCGCTGTAGGTGAGAAAGCAGGATGGCATGGGGAGAGGGTCGCTGGTGTCCAGACCTGGGATGCCTGTGACTGTCACTCTCGTCCAGCCAGTAGCCCTACCACTGCCTGCTATGCCTGCCCACCAGCCTTGGGCTTGGCCGCTGGGATGAGTGAGGCCATTCTCAGCCCACATCTCCCCTTCCCAGGCTGCTGGCCCCTATCCGGATGCTCAGCAGACCCAGGGCAGCAAGGTCAGCCTCCTGACACGGCTCCAAGGGAATATGCCCTGGTCCCTTGGCCAGGGTCTTAGCTCGAGGTGGGTGCTTCCAGCCCTGGGGGTCTGGCCACACCTGCCTTCAGCCACACAGCTGAGTTCTGGAAGCTTCTGGGACCACCCTGGGAAGGGAGTGGTGCTGAGGATGCATTTCTCACTCCAGGCACTCAGGTGAAGCAAAAACCAGGACTGTGTTTTCCTGTCTTGAGCTCCTATTTTGACCCATGGCAGAAAAAGCCATCTTGGCCAGTTCTGAGTAAACTTGGTCATTTAAACTCAGGCCTCAGAGAGTTTCCTCCTTGGTAGCCTGCTCGCTGCCCCTACTGACTTCCATGCTGCTTGTGCTCCCTGCCCCTGCCCCGAGTGCCCTCCACTTACCAGATTTCCCTGGGTTCTGTGTGTCCCCAGATGTCCAAGCTCTGGGGGCTTCCCATGCCTCTCCCCAGAGCGGGAGGCTGCAGGACCCCCTCTCGGATCCCCTGTAACGTCTGACCCCCGTGCTCCCCCTCTATCTCTCCTCTTTCCTCCCCCGGCTGGAAGGGGCTCCATCTAGTTTAGGAATGGGGACAATCTATTCTCCAGATCTTATTTTCTTCCCAGAGAAAATAAGCCACATTTTGTGTTCTAATGGTCAAGATTTGGCATTCTAAGCGCTCTCCCCCGAGGGGACGGCTGCCCGCCCACCAGGGAGGGACGTGGGGTTGAAAGGAGTGTGTATATGTGCACCCCCTGCATGTTTCAGGGAAGGTAATGCCCCCAGGACTACCACTGGTCTCTCTAAAACAAACACACCTGTTCCACGTGGCAGGGGCGTGCCATTGTTCCTAGGATCCACGGAGAATGCTCTGGCCTCAGGAGGCTGCCTGCCGTGAGCTGGGGCAGGTGTGTGCAGGTGTGTGCCGGGCGGTGAGCAGGTGCTAACAGCGACCTGGGCTTCTCCTCCCACAGTCAGAGCAGAGCCGCTGACCTTGCAAATAGCATGCAGGCTGCAAACACGAGCCGCGTAGGTACCCGGAATTATCTAGTAGTCTCATTACAAAAGGAAGAAGAAACAACTAGAATACATTTGAAGAACATGTTTTACCAGGTGCCTTGGTAGCTCAGTGGGGGAAGCGTCTGCCTTTGGCTCAGGTCATGATCCCAGGGTCCTGCTCCGTGGGCAGCCTGCTTCTCCCCCTCCTCCCTGCTCGTGCTCTCATTATTTCTGTCTCTTTCTCAACTAGATAAATCTTTTTTTAAAAAACCCACACTTTACTTAATATGTGCAAAATAACAACGGTAATCAATATAAAAGTTATTGATGATGTAGATTCAGTGTCCAAAGTCCGGTATGTGTTTTACACATGGAACACATCTCAACAGCTCTCATTTTAATGAGAAATACTTGACCTGCATTTAGATTTCACAAAACCTACAACTGGAAAAGAGATTCGCCTACCCCAGGTGTACCAAACGTACTTAAAAGTTTCCCAATGACTGAATTCAGTGTCAGTTTTCAAATTAAAATAAAAAATTTGATTCCTCAGTCTCACGAGCCACATTTAAGATGTTCCATAGCCGCATGTGGCCAGTGGCTACTCAACTGAACAGAGCAGTCTAGAATGTTCTCTCCTCTTCCTCTCAACTCACATTCTCTGCCTTTATCTGGCTAGCCCCTCTTGGCCCGTCAGCTCCTGCTCTCCCCCAGCCTTCCAGGATGGCCTGGCACCTGGTCCCTGAGTGGGTCCTGCTACAGATTTGTCTTACAAATAAATGGCTGACCTTGAGATGCACAGAGATCCACCCTTGGGGTTGGGCCTTGGTGTTAAAATGAGGCTGCAATAAAGCCCATATCTGACAAAGGACCCATATCCAGAATATATAAAGAGCTCACAAGACTCAAGAGCAAAAAGGGGCACCTGGGGGGCTCAGTGATTGAGCATCTGCCTTTGCCTGAGGTCATGATCCTGGAGTCCTGGAATCAAGTCTTGTATCAAGCTCCCCACAGGGAGCCTGCTTCTCCCTCTGCCTGTGTCTCTGCCTCTCTCTGTCTCTCATGAGTAAAGAAAGAAAATCTTAAAAAAAAAAAAAAAAAAGAAGAGCAAAGAAACAACCTAACAAAAAATGCACAAAAGGTTTGAATGGACACTTCACCAAAGCAGTATTTGGTTGGCAGACCAGCACGTGAGAAGACTCAGCTTGAGACTATGATGCAGGTCTGATGCGCAGAAGGAAGGAGGGTGTGTAGGGAGAGCCTTGAATAGCAGGGCAGCTCCCAACAATCTCAGCCAGGCCAGCGGGGGCTCACTGGAAGTAGTCGGTAGGGCAGGAACGGGCTGCCTCCACCTGGGCCGGGCAGCTCATTGGGCTCCCTTGGCTGCCCCGGGGCTGTAGCATTACTGCCATGAGGCTGCCAGCCAGGCTGATGTGTCAGGGTCCTGACCCAGGCGGTATGTCAACCAGGGGCCAGTGGTGTCAGAGAACAAGGGACCAGAACATCGCCAAGGGATGGACTACAAACAGCATTGTGGGAGCACATAGGGGTAGGAATTGTATCCCACATGAGGCTGTGAAGGTGGCAAGGGCCAGTCTTGCAGGGCCTGTGGGCAACATGTAGGATTTCAATCCTGGCTACCAACTCCCTTTGATTCTAATGGCCAGTCCAGCTCAGACCAAATCTCCCTGCTGGCCTGGCCTGGGGCCCACCAACCGGTGTCAGATTGCTGCCAAGTCCCTCTGGCATTCTGGGCACTCCGGCCTGATATGTGGCCTGATGCTCTCAGGCAAATTTGAGAACCAGCTTTTTGGCCTGGGGGTGGGGATGGGTGGTAGAGTTGGGCTCCAGAGAGGCTCAAAGTGGGCCACGTGGTCCAGCAGCAGCAGCATCGCCTGAGAGCTCATGAGGAATGCTGATTCTCAGGCCCCACCCAGAGCTGATTCTCAGACCCCCAGCCCGGAGATGGCATCCGGGAATCGGCCTTCCATAAGCTTAGCCGACGATCTTGTGCGCATTCCGGCTGGGGGATGCCCAGGGCTAGGGCCAGCTCCACGCTATACACGTGGGTGGACTACGCCCGAGCCTTGCTCTAGGTGCTGCAGCTAGGCCGAGGCCACGTGGGGCCAGACAGCACACCAGCCCCGTAGGCTGTGAAGAACATAGTTGATGCCGTCAGTAAAAAATGCCTCAGGGACCCAACTTGTGATTTGGGGAGAAATGCCTGGGTGGTTGGCATGAAATAGAATTCACAGGCTCATTCTTCTGGAAAAGAAATCCGTTCATCAGCATTCAGAGGATGGGGTTGGTGCCATGCCGGGCACAGTTTTGGGAGCCATGGGACGACTCTGGCCAAGACCCACCTGCTCTGCAGACAGTTTCTGAAACAGCCAAACAAACAAGGTGCCAGGAAAGTTGCCCAGGCTTCAGGCTGTGTTCCTTGCTCCGCCCACTTGTCCTTGGGCACCTGCCCTGGAGTCCCCTCCTTCCTGCTTATGCTTGTGTGGAACATTCCTTGGCCCTGCGCCCCTGAGGGTGAGGGGCTGGGGTTTGAGTCCACCCCTTCCCAGCCAGGGTGTGCAGAGGCAGCTGGGACCAGTGGGGAAGACCCAGGGTACCCGTCTTTCCCTAACTTTGCTTCCAGCGGCGGTGGCAGCAGCAGCATGTGGCTGGTTGATGTGAGCCGTGGATGACATAGAACCGGTGAACGTTACCCATCGGGACTTGCTTTCCCTTCCAGTCACCAGCTCACCATATACTGCTCCTGCCCCTCTGTGGTTGGGGTGGCTCCTGGCATGTTAAGTCCTGACAGCCTGGTCTGCCTTGCAAGTGGGCAGAGCATGCTCCCCTGGCCCAAGTTCCCCCCGGGAGGAGGCATGCGTGGGAACTGCCCAAAGGGGACTTCTGGCTTGACGGAGTGCGCAGAGCACTGGCCACAGGAGGCCGGGCTGGGGGACACCTGGGTCCGGCTTCTGGCTTGCCAGGTTTGCCAACGGGAGTGAGCAACTAACTGCCACTTGGCACAGTCCGAGCCATGCTGACAGGTGAGGCCAAAGGGCAGAGGGTGTTATTATAGAGGAGAGACTGTGATTTACAGCAGCAGCGGTCCGGGACAGCCGGGCTCGCGGACAGCAGGGAGATGGAAGAGGGCTGGCAGGATACTAACAGGATGAGGGATGTGCATTTCATTGAGACGGTGTGCTGGAGTCCACGCAGCAAAGATTAAATAGCCCGTCCCCTGCATGCAGAAAGGCAGAGATAAATCAGGCTTTACTGCAAGCAGGGTGGCAGGGAGTTAATTAGGAACAGGAAAAAAAAAATACATTTCAACTCACAAAGAAGCCGAGTGAGCAGCAAAGACCAGCTTGGCCCCACAAGGGGTTGTTGCTCTTGGGGAGACGTTGCTGTCCACCCTTCCCACTGAAGGACACATGGGGCTCCGGGAAGTGCTAGCACCCAGGTGGGAGAGGGTGAGACTGCTGGCAGCCCTAGTTGCTGCGCCCACCCTGTGCAGCTGGTATGGCTGGTGCCCCGCCTGTGGGATTCGTGGGGTCTTGACTTCTAGGCTGAGGACCAGGTTTCTGGGCTGGGTCCCCATCTTCCTGGTGAAGGATGCTCAGTAATGCTTATGGAGGCAGTTTGCCCTGAATCCCCCGCACTGCCGTTGCTGCTGTCCCACCAGCCAGTGCCTGCCCCCCGCCCCCCTTCTTCCAGCATCCCCTCCATTGGGCTGTTTCTGCTTCTATGCCATGGCTTATGCAGTACTCCCCTACCTGGGATGTGCCCCATTCAAAGCCCAGCTGATTTCCAATTGGGCATTAGCTCATCAATCATGTACTGGACCCCTCCTCTGTGCTGGGCGTCCTGAAGTAGGATCTAGGATCCTTGGAGCCGTGTCACTGCAGCATACAGAGCCTTGGGCAGGCAGTGCCGATACAGTGTTTGGAGGTGTACTGGGGGCAGCTCAGGGGCTGTGGGCACCAGAAGAAGGGCAGCTAGCCTCACCTTGTGGTGGGAGAGGAGGAATTGGTGATCAGGGAATTCTAGAGGGAAGCTTCGCTTGATGTACGTGACAGTCAGTTTGGGCTGTAGATACAGCGCTGTAACAAATATCCCCAACCTTGTCACTTAGAATGATAAGGCTTCCTGTATTGGTCATATGCTGTTGGCTGTGAGTCCATGCATCTCGCGCACAGGCAGCTGTCCTTCTGGTAGTGACCAGGCAGCTTTGACCTTTGGGATCCCTCTTCCCTGAGCCCCCAACATGTGCGGGTCTGTGAAGGGAAAGGATCAGGAGAGTTTCCCATGGTTAATTCAGTGCTCTAAGGAACAACACAACTCACTGGCCATGACTGGTCATGTGGTGTGGCCCGATCTGAGGGGGTGGGAAGTGGAAATTAGCCATGGATCCTGAAGGTGGGGGAACACAGTGATAGTGTAGGTGCACCGGAGCCTCTCCACCCCCTGCTGACTCCTAAGAGTAGGAAGTAGCCAGAATGGGGAGGGACAGCAACGGGAGAGAAGGGGGAGAGCACAGGGTTCTCCACAGCTGGAGTGTGAGTTGTGTGCATGGGTGGGTGTGAGGGTATATGCACGAGCGTCTGTCTGTGAATACATACACACATGTTCACCTGTAAGTATATGTGTGTATGCATGTGTGACTTTGTGCATGCGTGGTTGAGGGTGCACATGTGTGGGTGTATATGTACACACGCACAGAAATGGCTTCTCTGTGTGTACACGTATGTGCAAGTGTGTGCATGTGTGCACATGTTGTTAGTGGGGGTGTGTATATATGTGTACCTGTATACATGACTATATGTACCTATGTGCATGAGTGTATGTTGTGTGTGTCCTTGTGTGCATGTGTGGGTGTGAGTGTGTATGCACGTATGTGTGTGTGTAAGGGGTAAGGTGATAGAGTCGGGACAGGAAGCAGAGACCAGATCGTGCAGGCTTTGGAAACTAGACAGGAGGGCAGATTCTGTCCCGAGGGCAATGGGGAGCCCTGGAGGGCCTTGAGCTGTAGGGACCAGGCTGTCTTTGCATCTAGAAAGATTCCTCTGGAAGCAGAGGGTCAAACAGGCAGAGGGAGCGTGAGTGGTTGTGGGAGACCCTTGCTGTGTCCAGTGGGAGGTGAGGGTAGCTTGCACTTGGGTTAGGGCTGATGATGGAGTGAGGGACTGGGCATGGCACCTCCCCCTGAGCATGCCTGTCCTGTAGGCTCTCGTGCTGGACGACTGTCCAGGCTGACTTCATGCACGTTGCTTCGAAGCCTGTGAGTCCATGGAGGGCACAGATCGTGTCTGGAAATTGTAGCCCTTGGGGATGTAAAAGAGGATTTAATAAATATTGGTTCTCAAAAAAGAAAAATGTGAAATGGGGAGGGGCCCACCTTTCTGGTCCCCCACATTGGGGCAACATTGCTCCAGGATCCTGGGAATTCCCTAACACAGCAGGAGCTATCAGAGCAGAAAACTGACTCAGACCCACAGCATCTTTGAAAGAGGTCAGGAGACATCACCTTAGGGCTGCACTCTGGGCAAGGCCTCTGCTTTTCTGGGCCTCATCCTCTTTCTTCCCTACCTTCTGCTTCCAGCTCTGGCCAACCCCCATGTCCTGCAGCTCTGCAGCCCCTGAGTCATCATCCCCCTTTCCAGGGCCACCCCAAAAGGTCAGAGATGCCCCAGTCCTTGCAGGAGGTGCCCAGAGTTCCAGCAAGGTGGGTGCAGGAAACAGCGGGGGTGGGGGGCGGGGGGCGCACAGATGGCTGAACTCTGGGCACCGGTGTGAACATCTGACGTCCAGATGGGGATATGGAAACTTCTAGATGAAGCCAGATGCTCTGCGGGGGAGCATATGGGTCTTGAAAAAAGCTTTATGGTTTGTATCATTACAGAAGTATTATGTGCTCATTGCAACATTCAGATCTTTACAAGGTGGGAAGCAGACCCTCCCCTCCTCCCTCCAATTCTGCCGCCCAGAGGTGAGCTGTGCTGACAGTTCACATTCACAAGCCTGCATATGGATACACATTGTTATGTCTACATGTGCTTCGTGCACGTATTGCATATAAGGTTTAGTTTTCTTCTTCCACGGGCCGGTACATCTTGGACTTCTTTGGATGTCAGGACACCCAGAACAGCCTCGCTCTTCCTAGAATTCCATGGGTCCATGATTTAGGTGCTCTGTGAACTACCAAATACTTTCTTTTGCTCTGATTTGGGTCTATTACAAGCAATGCTGCAGTGGGCACCCATGGACACAATCGGTGGGCGCTTGGAGGAATGTTTCAGCAGTGAACTCTGCTCTTAGTTGGCCTGGGGCTGAGGCCTGGCTCGCCCGAGCAAACTCTGTGCCTCAGTTTGCCGATCTGTGAAATGGGATTCCAGCACGCCCTCCTCCTGGGTGGATGTTCAGCCCGGCATTAGCGCCACGGGGGGTCGAGCTCTCTGATTGTGGGTCTCCGCCTGGGATTGGATGGCTTGGGGCCCAGGGCCCAGGATCCCAGGCTCCAGGGGAGCCTGGCTGACAGTAGAACAATGCCCAGCTCTGGGAGAACAACAGGCCCTTCCCCGCCTGTCAGGGCGTGAGGATTACATACAGAATAATGCAGTCCCCGATCAAACCTGCAGCTGTAACTCAGGCCCCAGACGCTGCCAGCGCCATAAATTTGGGCGGGAAGTGCTGCTCTAGCAGTTTGTGAACAAGAGCGGGGGAGGCCGGTGAATTACAGCCACGGAGGAAGCGGCCCCCTGCCCGGCATTGTTAGCCCGAGCCAGGGATTGATTGCTCACTGGCTTAATGAAATTGAATTTTAATTTATATCTCAGCCCACAATGGGGTTAGGGGGTGCATGTCTCCGCAGAGGTGGGCTCAGCCTCAGGGGGCTTCTTCTGCGGGGGCGGGGGCCACAGCGCTGCAGCCAAATCCTACAGGAGAGAGCAACGGGCTCCCCGGGGTGGCACATGCTCCCCAAAGCTCCAAGCTTCTGCCGGTCAGGGGGGCTTTGGGAAAGTCATGTCATCTGCTGGAGCCTCATCCCTCATCTGAGCAAACCTGCCTGGCTCAGGTATAAACCCACAACAAGCTGGATGAAGGGAGGGTCCCTGTCCCCTCCCTGCATGGGGGCTGGGAGCCCTGCCAGGTGCTAGGACCAGGAGTGGAGATGTCCCAGGGAGGTTAATGATTCTTGGGGCTCTGTGGGAGTCCCCCACTCACCCCTCCCAGCTGTCCAAAAATGACACATTAAAGCCTGCTGCTGCTCAGTGCCAAGTTAAAGTAATTTCGAGGGCCTGCTAGTTGTGGGGCGCTATCCCTGTGGGCACGTTTGTCCACGTCACCACATGCTCTGGGTGGGTGAGGAGGGCTCATCACAGAGTCAACATTTCAGGGTGACACTGGCTTGAATTCCAGCTACATGTTTCCTGGCCTCAATACACCACTTGCCCTCTCTGGGCCTGTTTCCCCTCCTAAGCTGGAGATGGTGGGAGCACCTACCTCCTGGGGTGTTTTTAGGCCTCAAGAGGTGGTGTGTCTGGCCCATGGCGGAGGGGAGATTGGCAGGAGCCACAATTCCCAATGAGCTTCCCCAGGTGTGGCCCAGATGTCATGGGCAGTGTGGGTGGGGACTGCAGGGGCAAACATCACCAGGACTCAGCCCTGTGGCCAAGGGAGAATGAGGCCCAGGGTGTAGGGGGCTTCACAGAGGGCCGGAGATGTGCAGGTGTCCCGGGAGCAGGGGTCCCGCCGTGAGAGTCAAACCTGCCTGGGGGGAGCCCAAAGGGCTGGAAGCAGGGGCAGGAGAGGCTAAGCCTGACCTGCCTGAAAGGCTGGGAGCAGCACCAGACTTCCCTGCCTTTCCCATGCAGTGGTCCCCATCAGGGCACCTGGACACCCATGTGGGCCCTGCTCGGGGCTTCCTGTGTGACGCTGGGCAGGATGCCTCAGGTGCAACCTTCCCGCTAGTGAGGCAGGGGGATGGCCTAGCTCCTGGGTGTCTGGACCCCTCCCCAGCTCAGACCCTGCCCGTCTCCCACTAAGGTACCTGTAAGGCCTCTGGGCCAGTCCTGGTTCCAGTCTACAAACACCAGCAGGCTGGTGAGGGACCCAGCAGGCAGTGCTGCCTCCATCAGTAAGCTAGGACCTGCCAATGAGGCAGCAGCTGATGAGTGAAGCCACCAGTTTGGATACAGGCTGTGTGTGTGACAGAGGAGTCGGGTGGAGAGGGAACCCCAGACTGTCTGTGCTGAGGGCGCCTTGATTATACAGATGGAGACACTCAGGCCCAGAGAGGGACAGACACTTGCCTGAGGCAGCCAAGCAGGTTAGCAGGTGAGCAGGAGAGTTGGGACCACCTTGGGTCACCCTGGCATGGGCCCAGGCGAGATGTCATTAGGCCCACACCCCCGCCCCCTCGAATGAGCGGGTGCAAAGGTGTGGGTTGTTCCTGGGTCCTCAGATAGAAAGGAAGCCAAGTGTGGTACCATCCCATTGTCTTTCAGACTAACAAGTTAATCCTTATAATTTTTTGGTGAGTGGATGGTCCCTTTGTATAGTAAAAAAAAAAAGCTGCCCATCCTATGGTAAGCAGGAGGAGGCAGGACTTGTGCCCCACTCAGACCCCCACCTCAGTGCAGACATGCCCACCTCAGCGTCTGTAGACGAAGTCACTTGTTCTTCAGCATAAACTGAACTTTCTTCTATAAAGAATGTTTATGAGAAGCCAGCATTGCTCTCTGAAACCACAGCACAAAAATAAATGTCTCCAATGTGTCCTGTATGCTCACATTATACTGTATATTATATGATATATGTATTTTAATATATTACATATATATTATTTATGTATATCACATACACATCATTATATATTATTTTTTAAAAGTCTGTATAGTTCCCAATGTCACTTGCATATTGCATACTGGGACAAGCTCCCTAATCCTGAGCCTGTCACTCTGTTCTTTCAGGTTGAGGTCTGTTGCTAAACTGCGTACCCCGCAAGCCAAAGCAAACCCGCTCCCAAGGAGGACCTGATCGGCTGGCTCTCCCAGGGCTGGGAAGGGACAGAGGACCACCGAGGGGGACGGTCTGGCCCCAGGTCAGGACTGGTGGGTGCAGCAGGTGGCAGGCGCGATGCACACGGGGTGAGCACATGGCTCTGGCCTCCTAGCAGTCTCCTGAGGGAATGTTGATGTTCCTCCTTCATTTTACTATCTTCTCACGACATAATTCAAACAGAGAGAAAACTAGAGAGTAGCAGAATGGACCTGCCCTGTACCTGCCTTCCAGCTCCCCTGAATTCTATTACTTGCCCTGCAGGTGCTTTTTTGGATTTAGTGCAAGAAATAGACCATGACAGCTGTGACTAAGGTCCCTCTCCCCCTCCCTGACCCAAAGCCTTTTCCTTTCTCTCCCATCTGGGAAAGAGCCACGTTTGCAGGCGACTATTCACCATTCCATTAAAGGAATTTATGCTATGATTGGGCATGGATGTCCGTGTAAACAGTCCGCGCGGCACTGTCTTCCAATTTTATACAAGGTGTCACGCCCATTTTACAGCTGGAAACACTTGTGCAAGTTCATATAGGTGTGAGTGGCATGGCCAGGCTCACACCCCCCTCACTGAGGCTTCAGGAATCACTGAGAGAAGTTTCTCCTTGGCATAGGTCTCCCGGGGCCAGTGTGAGGATGCTGGATTTATTGATATGACTTTTGGGGTCAGGGGACCTCTGGGGGAGCGCCGGGCGTCACAGGGTCCAGGTTACTGGGGGAAATGGCAGAAGCCAAGAAGAGCCTGCCTTTTTGGCACCATATTATTTTACAGAGAAGTCAATAGCTCTTTGCTCCGGCAGGCTGGTGTGGGAAAAGCCTGTGGCCCTGGAGGTGACACGGAAAGCCAAGTCTTTGCAGAACCAGGGAAGGCTTAATCCTGGGAGATTTATGTCACCAAGGATTGCAGAACTGTGGGTCAGGGGAATGGGGGTCCCAGTGGCCTGTCCCTGTCTCTCTGACTGAAAAGTGGGTCAGTGGGCCCAAAGATGAGGATCTATGGGGGACAGGGTTTGATAAGTTGGCCATAGCCTGCCTGGGGGAATTTGAAGAGGAGGGGGGTACACTGGAGGGCAGACGGCAGCCGCCAGGTTCCCTGGTTCCCTCCAGGCTGCCAGTGGGGCTGGCGGTGATGGAGGGAAGTGGTGGCAGGGGTGCTCCATGAATGTGTGTGTGCCCCCCCCCATGGACCTAACACCCCACACTGCAGTAGACACAGGTTTGCACACCCAGCTCAAACACAGATGCATGCATGTGCACACCCAAACACACACACAGGCACAGCACAGTGAAGTCTTTCCTGCCACTAGAGGGTACTCGAAGTCTTCCCAGCCTATAAATGCACTTGCTGAAACAGGTGTGCATGCTCCTGTGCTTTTGAGGACACACACACACACACAAACACACATACACACAAGGTGTGTCAAAAAGAAGAAAAAGAAAGAAAGAAAGAAAGAAAGAAAGAAAGAAAGAAAGAAAGAGAAAGAAAGAAAGAAAGAAAGAAAGAAAGAAAGAAAGAAAGAAAAGAAAAATCCCTAAAAAAAAAACCAAACAAACCCACAACAGCTGATGGTAATCCAAGCAGACGAGGTCTTAGATCCTTGAGGCTGCTAACTATAATCGAGCATGAAAGGAACAGTGCCAGATTAACAGAGATATTTAATGCTTTCCCTCCCAGATCAATAGGCTGCACGGAGATTTTTCCCAGACGTGTACACCCTGCCGAGTTAGCCCCTGCTCCAGGTTTTGGGCATCTGGTACTTCTCCTTCCCAACATCCGCTTCTAACCAGTAAGAGCCGAGTAGGGGGTGCGGGGGCAAGAAATCGCATTTCCCATGGCAACATGCCTGAGTCTTAGCAGCCCTCCTGCCCCCTCACCTGGACCTGGAACGCAGCAGGAACCTGGCCTTGCAAGTGTCACTGAGTGCCCGGCCCCCACCCTTCCTGCTGGGCCCAGAGCCCTGTCGGAGGGCAGCCCGTTGCCCCCCGCCCCGGGCTTCCTACCTTCCTACGCAGCCCCAGGAGGGGCCCCTCACCCTCGGGCACAGAGAAGCAGGACTAGCCCTGGCTGTTCCCCTGTGTCCTCATGGGGACGTTCCTCCCTTTTATCTGGTGCAAAGTCTGGCTGTGAGTGTGCAGGGTAGCGGTTCCTCGGTGAAGGCCCTAGGTGAGTTCTGGGCCAGGCCTCCCCAGCTCCAGCTTTAGTTGAAGATCTGCCTCCTTATGCTGAGGGGTCCCTGACCGCACGCCCCCAGCCATGCTCAAGGTCAGACACATGCTCGGCTGTCGCCAGGCCCCCGAGCCCAAAGCAAGCACGTGGCGGGCGCTGGTTCCATCCTCAGGACTTGGGACCCCAGGCCCCCTGGTCTGTCTGTCCTGTACCGTGGAGGCCGGGCTGGGCTCCCTGGCCCTGTCTCAGTGCCGCTTCCTGCCGGCTCCAGGCTTTGCTAGGTTTGGGAATAGAAGGGTGAACAAGACCCAACTTGTGCTCCGGACAGTTCCCTCTGTCAGGGCTTCTTCATTTGGGGCTGTGAGCAGACCCCAGGGGGTCTGTGTGCGAGTTCCGACCGGACAAAATCACAGCCTCATTTTGTCTAACTCTGGATTGATGTTTGTGTTTCCTTCCAGTACAGACGGGGGCAATGAACCACAGGGGGTGGACGTGTCCCTGGGGCTTGCTCGCCCACAGAAACACGGTGTCTGGGCATGTCGCTGATGCTCCCGCAGGCGACTGGACACAGTCTCCTGCTCATCAGGACAGAAACAGTGACGCTGGCATCCTCAGCCCTAGATTTTGCTGTCGAATCTCGTTATCGTAATGCATTCGCGAGAAAGCGCATCAGTGACCAGTCTAAGAGTTTACTCTTAAATACTTTGATAACCGTATTTCAACAAAGATGTTTTCTTTTACAATCCTATGAGCTTTATGTTATGCATGAGAAAATGCTACCTTGAGAGGCGGGGGTCTCTGAGGGGTTTCAGATGCCTGAGGGATTCCTGGTGCACAAAGCGGTGAGAACCGCAGCCGGCCGGGGGGATGCCAGGAGAGTGGGGGCCGGATGACCGGTGGTGGGGAGATCTGGGAGTCGGGGGAGAGGATGTGAAGGGCACAGCACGTTAGTCTGGGAACTCAGGTTGAATGTTGGGCTTCTTGTTTGACGGCTGGTGGGCGTGCCACGTATGGAGGGGATGAGGAATCCGTTTTGGGGGCAAATGGCACACTTGTTTGGTCTTGAACATTTGGGCAAAATTGACCTTAGAAGCCCAGGGGCCCTGACCTTACTAGAGTGGCCCATTTGGGGGCTCCACTGTGTGGGCCTCACAGCTACCCCATGTGACACATCACATGCCACATGCCCAGGTTTTATGGCCTCACTCTACAGCGGGTGACTTTCAAGGAGTTACAGAAAGCTATCTTAGAAATTCCAATGTCCCCTTTCCATGTCCCCTGGGATCATGCATCTGCCAGCCCACAGATGCCTGAGGACCCCTCATGGTGCAGGCATGCTGTCACCGAAGCACCTGCTGCCCACCCTTGGGCTGGGGACAGGAAGGGTAAGGAGCAGTCTGTACTGGAGGAACTAATGGCCTTTGAACCTTGGTCTGGGTCTCTCTGTCTCTGTCTCTGTCTCTATCTCACACACACACATACACACACACAGCCTCAGACCGACATTCGTGTCCAGTCAGACAAGCTGGGGGAGACTCGCTGCATCGGTCAAAACAAGGTCAGAGCCGAGCATGACACGTGATAGGAAAGAAGGAGATTCCTGTATTAGACACTCATTTCCAGTCAGCCATACCGGCTCGGAAACTTTCGATACAATTTTTAGACGAGCACCTGGGGTTTCGAAGCAGCCAGCGCTAAGAGAAGAGTGTGAGCCCGTGCCCCTCACTCACAGGCGGCTAATTTTAGCATCCAAACAAACCAGCGAGCCAAACATCATCTCCTGGTGCACGTCCCCTCTCACCCGCCCCCTTCCTGTGAACCCCACACTTCCTGTCGCTGGCGAGCCATGCTGCTGTGGTCCCAAGGACCCAGGGACTTGGGGACCCAGGGATGCAGCGACCTGGGGACACAGACACTGAGGAACTCGGGGACCTGGGGACCAAGGGTCCCAGGGACCCAGGCCTGCAATCCTGTGGGCAGAGGGCTTTGTTGGCACCACGGATAGTGCAGACAAGGAGGGACGGAGGCAAGCCCCACCTCCCCCTCAGCACCCTCCATGGGGGGGCCTGTCCCTGTCCCTCCCGAAGACCTGGGCACTCCAGTGTGACTTCCACCTCTGCCCATATAGTGGAGCCTGATGAGTGGTCCAGGTGAGCTGTGCCAAGGATGCCCCAGCCAGCTGTGAGGAGCACCCCCAGGTCCCCCCCTCAAATCTCTGTCCATTCTCAGCAACTGAAACTCAGTTTTACCATCTGTTAAATGGGATGATGTTTGCCACAGGGACAGATGGGTGCCAGGCTTGGAAATGACATGCAGAGTGCCTGGCACACAGCAGTGGCATCATCTGCTGGAGGGGGCCTCACTCGTCAGCTGACGTGAGGGTCTTCTTCAAAGTCAGAGGTCCAGGAGCCTTGAAGCAAAGGGCGCAGGCCATCCCTCCCCAGCTCACCCGAGGTGATGCTCGGAGGCCCAGGTGGTGAGCAGATGAGCAACACAAATGGTAGAAAAGCCATGTGGGTGAGGAAGGGCTGCCCACACCGGGGAGGCCCTCAGCCCCATGGATGCAGCTCAGTTCATCCACAGAGGTCTGATGACAAGAGGCCAGGGTGCCAGGCGGGAAGGGCAGCCGCCCGGCGGAGGGCTGGCCGCGTGGAGGGGCCACGGTGTCCCTAACCCAGGCTGGCGTGGAGGGGGCGCTTGGACCCTGCAGGAGGAGCACGGCTGGCCCAGCCCCAGAGACCCCAGAGACCCCTGCAAGCAAAGGTGACCTGTACCTTTGGTTTATGACTTTTTCTCAAATGAATAAAAATTCAATGAAACAACTGGATCGGGAGAAATTAGGTGTGAGCCAGGGAAAGGTCACGGAGGGAGGAGTGACTGTGTGCTGCTCTCGGGGACTGCCAACATGCAAAACCACCTCTGGTGTCCTTCTTGGCCTTTCTCTTCTCTGACATCGTGAGCCAGAATCAAACGGCCTTTGAGGCTTGTGGGAGTGCGTGTACCTGGGTTGCCTCTCCCGTGCCCACAGCTGCTCACGCCAGGGGAGACACCTGACATGGGCCGGTCCAAACACATCCCTCGGCAGGAATGTGCGGCGGCTGGCTCAGGGGACATCTGTAGGACACCAGCCCTGCAGATGTGAGGCCAAGTGTAAGACGAGTGACTCAGAGAAAGCAGGCAGGGGTGAGGGGAGCCACCTGCCTCCTGTCAGGAGCGAGGGTAGGCAGAGGAGTGCTGTTAGATGGCACGACCTCTCCCCAGACAGAGAGGGGCTGCTGACTCGGAGCTTCCCCCAATCCCTTGGTGTCAACACTGCCACCACGCTGAGGCTCTCCCTGTTTCTGTCTGGCTCCGCCACCGCCAGTGCCACCGTGGTTGCTGGCCACTTCCTACCCTCGAGGGGCCTGGCTGTTCTGGAACTTTCTGGTTGCAGATATTCTCAGCTGCTCTGGTGATGTGACCCAAGGGTGGCCTCTCAAACATGGCCGAGGCCAAGAAACACAGTCCAGCAACCAAAAAAGGAATCCTGAGACTTGAGTTCCTTAAATGTTGTGGATCAAACATGGTCATGCTAACCCTGTAGAATGTGCTCTCTCTCCTCCTGTTGACTTCTCTCCCTGCAGCCACCTCCTCCTCTCTTGGAGGATTTCCCCCAAGTTGTTGCCCAAATGCCTCTCTCTCCCCACTCCTGACATCAAAGCTCCAAGTGTGGGAGTTGTAGAGCCCTTCCGGGGGGAGGGAGGGAAAGACGCTGAACTGGCAGAGTCAGAACTCTAGCGGTGGAGAGGACAGTGTATCCCATCACACAAGAACCCATCTTTCTTTTTCACTTGAGTTAGCCTCGGCAGGCTTCGGTGTCTGCCCCAGGACCTTTGCACCTGCTGTGCTCACTGCTTGAATGCTCTTGCCCCGTATTTTTGTTTTCACGGCTTGTTGCCATTCCCTTCAGGCTCCTGCTCAAATGTCACCTCCTCAAGGAGGCCATACCATCTAAACAAGCTCTCCTGTGACAAATGCTATTGTTTCTTTCCATAAAGACCAGTCTTGTTTTCTGTGTTTGAGTGTCAATGTGTGCAGCCCCAAAATGGGAATACAATTCAATATTGGCTAAATGAGGCATCAGGGAAGGGCTACTGGGGGTTTCTGAGAAAGATGTTCCTCCACAACAAAGGAGAGATCCTACCTTCGTGTTTTGGGCGCCAGAGGTGAGGATGTGATGTCTGGAACTGTGGCAGCCATCTCGTAATGATGAGGTGATTAGCCTGAAGAGGAAAGCCAAGTGTTCTCTTGAATAATGAGAAGGTCTGGTAAGACAGGGTTTGCTTCCTACATGACACCAAGAGATTCAGCTGAGTCCCAGCTACTTCGTTCAGATGGATTACATGCTGGCCAATTTCCCATGGTCCCCACAGGTCCCTATGGCCTTACTATGGCCCACATTACTCACTCACATCCTTGCTGGACCCTGGGCAGACCCAAAGGCAATGCGATGACTTGCACTTAATTGTAGTCCATCCCAGCAGCTGCTAGCACCCAGTTACTGGATCCAAGGGGTCAGACAGACCTGCTGTCCACCCTGTGAAGCTCACAGTCAAAAGAGTCACTCCAGGGCAGCCCGGGTAGCTCAGTGGTTTAGCGCCACCGTCAGCCCAGGGTGTGATCCTGGAGACCTTGGATCGAGTCCTGTGTTGGGCTCCCTGCATGGAGCCTGCTTGTATCTCTCTGCCTGTGTCTCTGCCTCTCTCTCTTTCTGTCTCTCAAGAATAAATAAATAAAATGTTAAAAAAAAAAAAAAAAGAGAGAGAGAGAGTCACTCCAACATGGGCTGGTGAGAATTGTGATGGGTGTGCACCTCAGGTCAGGTCAGGTCAGGCTGTCCTCCCCCAGAGTTGACAATGCAGCTGACGCCTGATATATGAGTAGCAGTTAGGCAGATTGAAGGGAACAGCATATCAGGGAAGAGGAACAGCCTATGTGGAACCCTAGAAGCCAGAGGAAAAGCAAGAGGGCTGATGAGGTTGGGTGTGATATGTGTGGTTTGGGTGTGTCCCAGCCGTCAGTGAGAGGCAAGGTCAGCCTGGACCAGTGTGGCAGGTGTGGGATGGGGAGAGGGTGTGTGTGTGAGAGAGAGACAGAAACACAGAGAAAGATACAAAAGGAGACTCAGTGAGAGAAAGCTGGTGTCACCCAGCTTTTTGGCTGAGTGATGGAGTCAGGGGTGGGTGGCGTGGGGCAGGTTTGGGATATAAGGGGGTGAGTTTGGCTTTAGGCCCTGGATGGACTAGTATCCCTTACCGGATGGGAAAGGGGGAGTGGGGTCCCAGCACAAGCTTCTCTCCTTTCAAAAACCATGCACACGGCTTTGCAGCAGAGAGCAGCCCCAGGGGCCGGGGTCTCAGAACTTCAAAGTTTAACCGAGGCCAGAGGGTGTGGCAATTGGCTGTCCATACACTGACTGACGGCCCCTATGGGTCAGATAGGCCCATGAGAAAAGTCCCAGACCAGAATGCCAGGCCCGCTGTGGTCATCCACCACGGAAGCCCCGGCCATGAATGGGTGCCACCCTGTCGGGGGGCGCTGGGGTCTGTGCCATGCATGGGGTTACCCATGCAGGACTCCTGTTAGGGGCGTGCATCCTGCAGAGAGGCATCTCCCAATGACTGGGGAAGTGGTCGGCGTCCTGGGCAGTGGCCGGGGAAGTGACGCAGGGCCACAGCTAATCCCTGCCAATAAGCTACACGTCTGTGGAGGAAATGACGGGGTGGCTGGCCAGGGACACTGGACAGCTGTGGAAAGGCACAGGGAGGAGCTCCCAGGTATAAAGTACAGGACGGCGTGCGACACAGTGGGGAGTAAGAATACACACCGCCCGTCCGTGCGTGAAGCCCTGGATGGCACAGGAGACTCTGGGGGACGGGGATGGGGAGGGGATTTACGTGCATGGTCTCTGATAACGTGTGCTTCCAAAGGCTGTGAATGTTCTCTCAGGAACGGGTACAGAGCTCCAGATTCAAAACCAAGGTGAACTGTTGCATCTTCTTGTGGAGACTCTGCTCCCCACCCCCCCCCACCCCCACCTGAGGTTTTGGGTCCTTACAGGTGCCCTCCAGGCAGTGATGGGGACGCACCTGGCAGGTGTTCACACTCACAGCTTCCCTCAACTCAGCACTAGACCCATGAGGTCTGAACTGTTCTCAGGGTCTCTTTCTCTCCAGAGCCCCCACAGCCTGGTGACCTCATCTGGCCCAGGGGTTGGGGGATGGGAGGCGGGGGCCAGGACAGTGAGAGCAGGACACTTTCTGCTTTTAGTGTGGGTTCCTGGGGTTTGAACAAAAAGCCAAGGTTCAGCCTCACTTGGAAACTGCTCCCATCCCTTATCCCCCAACCTCCGTCCCTGGAGACGTCTCTGGTCCCAGGCCCTCAGAGCACAGGGCAAGACTTCGTGGATGTTGTTAGAAGCCCTGCAGAACATTCTGGGTAATATAGGGGCTGGAGCAGGTGCTTGGAACCATGTTTCCCCATCAGGCAGCCATAATACCGTGGTTGACCTTGGCAGGACTGCCAAGGACAAATCCAGGAGAGGCAGGGTAGTGGGGCTGGAAGTGGGGCGTCAACCTAGATAGCAGCGGGTTTTGAGGGCAGCATGATGCCAGGGGCAGCCATAATACCGTGGTTGACCTTGGCAGGACTGCCAAGGACAAATCCAGGAGAGGCAGGGTAGTGGGGCTGGAAGTGGGGCGTCAACCTAGATAGCAGCGGGTTTTGAGGGCAGCATGATGCCAGGGCTCAAAGACATCCCCTCCTGCACTCCCCTCCCCACCCCCAAAGTGTGGCCTGGTTAGGTAGAAACCCAAGCAGGCTGCCTCGGTCAAAGAGAGGAAATCCACATCCTCCCCCATCTGATCATCCTGAGACCTGCCCCCAAGCCAGCCACTGCCCCGGGCGCCGACCACTTCCCCAGTCACTGGGAGAGCAGAGAGCCACGGCAGCTGCCACCAGGGCTCTGCCTCTGGATTGCAAGGTCCAGCGGAGAGGCTGCAGTTGGCAAGTCAGCTTACCAGCTGTGTGACCTTGGTCTAGCTACTTAGCCTCTCTGGGCCTGTTTATTCCTGTAGAAAATGGAGAAAAGTTTTGGGATCAGTAAGTAAAAGAACACTTACAAAGTGCTTGTTGGCACAGAGTAGGAACTCAAAAGACAGTTGCTAATGTTTTCCCAAGCTGAGAGCATCAGCCATTAATCTTCTAGGGATTGCAGGGCCCCTGGGGAATCTGAGAAAGCCTGCAGTGTCTCCCCAGAAAAGTGTAGATCTACACAGACAACGCGATTTCCGGGGCTCCGAGCTGTGTGGCTGGTGTCCTTGGAGGTAGCCCAAGCGTTCATCACTAGTGTTATCAGCCTGGCACAGGCTCCCTTCCAGAGCCTGGGCCCCGGGCTCCAGGTGCGGGCAGCCAGCCCCAGTGTGCATCTCGGGCACCTCCCCGAGCCCTGGGCCGGCTCCACAGGGAAAGCACGGCTTGCAGACTCTGGTGGGGTCGCTCCAGCTGCAGCTGGGCTTTGCAGACAGCTCTGGCACTCTCTGCGGTCGCCCAGCCCCAGGCAGGCCCCGCTTTCCTTCCCAGGCAGCCTCGGAGCTGCCCACCGCCGGGCTGCTGGCGGCTGACAAATCAGAGCCCGGAGCTCCAGCAGATGATGTCAGGGGGCTTCTTTGAAATCCTCCCGTGGACCGATTCCCCGGGGTGCCAAACCCCAGCCTCCTGCTGACTTCACGGTTCCATCCGGGGACTGACCCAGAACACAGAAACTCAATCCTGACCTTCTCTCCTCCTGCCCCATCTTATTAGCATACGCACAGCCCCACAGCCCTGCATTCTGGAGCCTGGTGAGAATGACTTGGGGTGGGCGGAGGGCAGGACTGGGGGTGGGGGGAAAGCACCCACAGCAAATTTTTTTCAGGTCTCTCTCCCACCCCGTGTGGTTTCTTGTCTCCTCCCATCCCTCAAGTTACATGCAATTCACGAGTTTGGTTATTCTGCACAAGCCTGAGAATCTGAAGTTAGATAAATATAAATAAATCAGCAGACCTTTCACTCTGGAGCCCTCTTGCAATCACATCTGCCCCCTTGGCTCTAAGTACTTTACGAGGAAGCACACAGGGTCTGAGTGGTGAGCCACGATTGCCTCGGCTTGGGGAAGATTTACTGTTCAATGTAAAGCTCAACCAAGATGGAAGCAGAAGGCCTTCCAGCGCCCACAGGGCCTCTCAAGGTGGGTGGCTTATCCGGCCCTAAATAACCATAGCTGGGCTTCCCGAAGCATGGCCCCTCCAGACCTAGCACATTCAGCTTGATTCTGGGGGCTGTTTCAGAAAATAAAAAGCATCACTAACTGGCTCTTGGGAGAATGCCCTTTGTTTTTAAGGCACCGCTCTCCCTGGCAAACTGGGATCTCAGTGTTGGAGGGACAATTCGTCATCACAGAGGGATGAAGGGACCAGGACCCCCACCGCGGACCCCCCGCCCCCCACCTCCCTGAGCTTTGTGGTGCTCATTTGACTTCTCAGGGTCAAAATGCTGCAGGATCCACAGCGTTTGTTTTTTAGACTAAGATATTTATCAAAAGCTTGTGTACTCGTTATTCGTATCTTGAATATGCGGCAAAAACCTGGCAGATCAACTCATGCCCACGGTGTTTAAGACCAAGGGCTGTTCCTGCATCTGTTAGGAATTGCTTCAAGCTATAACCAAAGACTGAAATAACAGCCATTGAACACAAGATAAAAATTTATTTCTGTCTTATGCAAATAAAACCTGAGCGTAGTCCTGGGCTCCAACGTGCCATCTGTAACTCGGACTCCTTTTCTCTTTCTGCTCCACCATCTTCTGTGCAGTTTCCATTCTCAAGGTCACCTCAAGATCCAGTATGACTGCTACAGCTCCAGCCATCACATCTGTATTCCAGGCAGGACACTAGAGGAAGGGCTGTTTGTCTGCTTTGTCTTTCCTCCAAACCTTGTCACCTTACATTTTCTTGATTACCCTAGGTGCAAGGGAGGCTGGGATATGTGGTCTTTTAGCCATACATAGTTTCCCAGAATAAAACAGGATTCTGTTGGTAAGGGTATTGGGTTGTCAACAAGCAATTGCTCTTATAGTTCCCATGAACCCACAGACCTGGAATTGAAGCCTAGCCTGCCACCTACCCGGTTATGAATATTCAGTATGGTGGCCTGCTTTGGCCACACGCTGTTGGGTCCATACTTGGAAAATCTGCATTAAGCGGTCGAGGAGGAGAGTAGCTCTAGAACCCATAGGGCCTTTGCTATCTGTTGGGGAGGGAAGCACAGCTCTCCTGCACATACCCACACCCCTCCAGCTCCTGGGCAGTGGGAGCACACCCCACAAAGACCCCCACCCGCTGAAACGGAAGATGAAGTAAGGCTGCGTGTATGAATGTAATGTGCAGAGATGCAGAGAGCCTGTGCGGGGGGAGCTGACTAAGGGGCCCTGGCCTCAGGGCTGGAGTTGGAGAGGTAGGGGCTCCCAAGTAGCCTGTGGAAGGACAGGCCCTTCCCAGAGTGGCTTGATAGCTTGTCACCCAAATCAGGACATATCTTAGCCAAAGAGGGAGCGGCCAGGAATTGCACCCAAAACCCCGGTACAAATCAGGTCTGTCCTGGGTAAGCGGGGATGTACGGCCTCCCTGCCTGCACCCCTATGCACAACTCAGGGCCTGACTTAAGCTTTCCAGAAGTGGTTTGCAGGTTACAGTGGCGGCAAGAGTGGAACGCCTCTGCAAATGATGAAATAATATGAATTTTTAAAAAAAGGCTGAAAACAAGGAAATGTCTCCATTTTAATGCAAGAAAAATAATAGCATGGCACGTTTCCCCTTCCGCCCCAACTGTCCTGCCTGGGGAACGTGTATTTGGAGCGTCCCAAGGGCTGGTGGGTGCCCTGGCGTTCAGGGTCCCTGCCCCACGGGTAGCACCCCTGTTCCATGCGTTACATTCATCTGCTGCTCAGGCTTCCGCGGGGCCGCTGGCCTCGGGCCTGGCGTCGTGTCCATCGTGGGGCCCGGCCTCCCTGCTGACTCCGTAGGGCAGGACCACTCGGCCAGGTCAGCCCTGGGGTGGGGGGGCCCTAAACCCGTCCCGCTCCCACCGGAGTGTCCACCCGCTCAGCTGCGTCTGCCCCGGGGCTCCCTGGCGGGGGAGCCCCCTGACCGGGTGGACGGAGGCCCCTCGCCCCCACGGCACTGGCCGCTGGGGTCCGGACACCCCCCGGGGCTGCGCTCAGACTCGGGGGCCGCCTCACAGCTGGTCCTCGTCCACCCAGACGGTCTTGCGCTGTTCCTCACTGATCTTGTCTTTGAGGACCCGGAGCAGCTCCTCCACGCTGCCCCACATGTCGGCCTCCACCGTGGCGTACAGGCAGGGCAGGGCCTCCAGCTCCTTCTCCTTCAGCCGGCACAGCCGTAGGAATTCCTCCTCCGTCTCCGGCCGGGGCAGCATCTTCCTGTGGACAGGGGTGGGGGGACACGGGGGCTGTGGGAGCCGCGTGGGAGCCCAGGCGCGGGGAGACTTGGGGTGGGGCTGGGAGGGCGCTGTGCCACCTGACCCCTGCCCGCCCCCCGGCTGTCACCTGCCACGCCGGGTCTCCATGGTGCCCACCGCCTTCCAGCACAGGGCTGTGCGGCTGGCGGGGCCCGGGGGGGGGCGGGACCCTGCTACTCTGGTCACTGGGGAAATCCGAAGAGGTGGGACTTAAAAAATCTTTTGTTTGGTTTACTTTTTTTTTTTTTTTTTTTTTAATTCTTCCATTTTCAGGGCTAGCTGATGGGGCAGGGGAGCTGTTACCCTCCTTGGTCTTAATTGTGGTACAAAGCGTGTAAAAGTCCCCAGCCTGACGGTCTTTAAGAGTACAGTTCAGTCATGGTAAGTTTATTCACCTCGTTGGGCCACTAACCTCTGGTACCTCTTCATCCTGTAAAGCTGAAACCCATACCGACAAACACGCTCATTCCCCGTCCGCCATCCCCGGTCCCTAGCGCCACCATCTACTCTCTGTGAATCCGTCTCCTCCAGGGGCCTCACGGATGCTGAATCATACGGTATTTGTCCTTCTGTGTCTGGCTGATTTCGCCGAGCTTCATCTCTTCAAGCTTCATCCAGGTGGCAGCAGGTGCCAGCATGTTCTTCCTTTC
Organism: Canis lupus baileyi; assembly: GCF_048164855.1. Classification (NCBI taxonomy): domain Eukaryota; kingdom Metazoa; phylum Chordata; class Mammalia; order Carnivora; family Canidae; genus Canis; species Canis lupus. The sequence continues at coordinate 63,334,802 of NC_132845.1, forward strand.
CAAGGCTGAGTCATAGTCCAGTGCACGGATGGACCACCTTCTGTTTGTCTGTCCATCCATTGATGGACACTTGGGCAGCTTCCGCCTTTGGACATTTGGGAATAAGGCTGCCTTGACTGTGGGTGAGCAGTTATCTTTTTGAGACGATGCTTTGGATTCTTCTGGGCAGATGTCCTGGGGTGGAACCGCTGGATCACACGGCCATTCTGTGCGGACCCTCAGTCTTCTACAGCGGCTGCGTGGTTTCACGTCCCCGCCTGCGGTGCGCTAGGCTTCTCCCCATCCTCACCACCACATGGGCGTTTATGGGTTTTGGACAGCAGCCATCAGAATGCGTGTGCAGTGGTGGGGTGGGGAGTTTTGTCGTTTGCTCATTCATGGGTTCCCTGGTGCCAAGCACTTAAACAGGTGCCCAGTAAAGATCTGGTGAAAGAGGCAAGTGGCCTAACCTCTCTTCCTCTCCCTTGTAGCTGTCTATAGGAGAGGTGAGGTCAGGAATAGTGCCACGTAGTGGCCAGGCCCCAAACCCCACAGCCAACCTTGCAACAAACACCACAGGCTTGACCTTGAATACAGATTCAGACCTTTCCTTGCCACCTGCCAGATAGGATCTGGGTCTTGGCTCTTGCTCAGGGGTGGTCCCAACCACACAGCAGCTGGAGGGAGCCTTCTACGTCCTGTTGGATCATGTCCCTTGGCGTGGTCTGGACCCCTCAGCTGCAAGGTCACTGACCTCACACTGCCCACCACACCGCCTCCTGCAGCTGTCCCCGCCCCAAAGTCTGGGTCCTTCTCTGCCAGCACCTGCTCGGCTTGCCCTCACTGTTCTGGGGCTGCTCCCACATCAGCCTCCCTCCCCAGCCACCTGGGTCCTGCAGCCATCCCTCCCAGCACTTGTCCCCCCCGGACACGTTCTGTGTGTGTTACTGTCTCCGCTGCTAGAGGTTGGAGGTCGTGGCTGCCTTGGACTGCAGTCAGGCCCTCAATGAGGACTCCCTAATGGGGTGAGCAGGGGGACCCCGCAGCCAGTGGTTCTCAGTGGGGACCCCAGAGGTGTGTCAGGGAGAGGAGGGGTCTCAGAGCCCTACCTAAACCTCTTGATGTTCTTCTCTGACACCCGAATGAAGAGCACGATGGGGTAAATCCTGGACTTGATCAAGTCTCTGGTGCAGCTGATCCCGGCCTCCAGAAGACAGTGTTTGTCCTGCAAGCACAGCAGTCAGCGGTCAGTAGCTCCTCCAGCCCCTCTGGGGAGCTGGGGCAGGGCCCGAGATGCAGGGCCAGGCTCTGCAGGTCAGGGACAGGGACGAGAGCCCCGAGTACCCCCAGCTGCACTGGGGAGAGACCCAAGGGGAAGCCCGACCTCTGTAGGACAAGTCCCTGCTCGCGTGGACACCTGGTTCCACAGTGCTGCACACAGCGGTGGGCAGCGGCAGAGCCGAGGCACCTAGCCTGAGGGGAGGCGGGTGGCATGAAAGGGTTTTAATCAAAATCAAAATCGGCTTCCAGAACACCTGCTGCTCCCCTCAGCTTACGAAGGTGTTCTTGGTACTGTCAAGGGTGGAAAACCCTCGAAAGGTGAGGTGGGGCTGGACAGTCCTGGGAGCATCTGCAAGGGTTCTCGGGCACCCGTGAGCTCATCCCTTCTGAAGCAGGACAATCTCTGTTTTGCTGGAAGTGTCACTTCAAAAACAAACCCCCCAAAGCCCAAATGCTCTGCATTGAAAGAGAAGGTCAATACAGGGAAGTGTGTGTGTTCCTAAGTGTGCAGCTCAGTGAATTTCCACACCCTGAACATGCCCTCGTCCCTGTGCTCCTTCTGGTCACCGCGCTCGCTGGCTCCCTGCTGGCGTGGCCACTGCCCAGACTCCTCACGGCACAGATCCACTGGGCGGCTTCCCCTCTCCAGGGACAACCATCTCGGCTCGGCCCCCGCCCACTGATGCCCTGTCCACTCCAATATCAGAATTCCCTATAGCTGCTGTGGCCCAGACTTGAAAACCAAACCAACTGCTCCAGGCTGGCTAACAGCTCTGCCCATGTGTTCATCAGTGTGAGTGACAATGTGGGGTGGCGGATGGGGGGTGTTGGGTGGCAGATGAGGAGCTCCAGTGGGCACCTGCTCTGCCTACCCACCCCAAGGTCACCCAGGAGAGCTGACCACCCCCCGCCCAGGGGCTGGCCTGATAGCTTTGTTTTGGAAAGGTCCCGGAAGGAGAAAGAACTCATTGCTTGCGGCTCACAAGGATCCCGTTGTCTGGCTCCAGAAGACTCTCCTGCATTGCAGCCAATAACCCTTCTGCCACTCCATTTCCCCCATGACTCTTGTCGCCCATTTGCTCTCCCTGTCTCTCACCCTGATATATGCTCCCCCTGCCTCTGGCCCTTGTTCTTGCAGCTAGGCACATGTACAGCCCTGAACGATGTGAATCAGAACACTAGTGCCAGGGAACCATCAGAAACAGAAGGTGGTTTCAAAATATAAATGTGCATGTTGGAGCCCAGAGAATGAGGGTATGTGGAGAGGTAACGTGGAGCAGAAGGCAAAAGGAAAAGAAGGAGGCTTGCCCACAGGGAGGTGAGAGCAACTCTGCACCCCACCCTTGTCTATGGCTGAGGTGGCCCCACAAAGACAACCAGTGGTGTCACCTGATCCAGCCCCCTGCCTCCCACCTCACCTTGGCAGCCACAGCTTCAATGTTGGCAGGAACAATACATTCGAAAGTGTTGGGGTTCTTCTCTCGGGAGTAGATGATGGTCTCTGTCTTTTGCTTTCTGAGGAACTCGTCTCTGGTGACAACATCTGAGGACAGAAGGTCAGTCCTGAGGGCAGCACAAAACTCCCCTTTCTGGGCTCAACAAAACTCCATGTTGATCCCCTCCTGGCCACGTTTAAACAAACCGTAGCTCCTCTACTAGACTGTGAGGCTTCTCAAGGGTAGGGTCAAGGTCGCAGTTCTTTACACTTTCCACAGCAGCCCACAGAAGAGCTGGTTGGTAAATTCTCAGCATTAAGTTTCACTGGACAAAGTAGCTCAGGCACTTAGGTGCAGTACTGGTGATGAAGGGTGTCCTGCTTTACTCATCAATCCATCTATCTACCTCGTCACCCATTCATCCATCCACCCATCCATTCATGCAACCATCCATCCATCCACCCATCTATCCTTCCCCATCCACACACGCACCCATGCATCCAACCATTCATCTATCCATCCATCCATGCAACCATCTACCCATCCATCTAACCATTCATCCATCCACCCATCCATCTACACATTCACCCCAACCATACATCCATCCCTCCATCCATCCATCTACTCATCTATCCATCCATTCACCCACCCATCTATCCCTCCACCCATCCACCCAGTCATCTACCCATCCACCATTCATCTGCCTATCTACCCATCCACCTACCCATCCATTCATCCATCCCCCCACTCCATCCCTCCATCCATCAAGCTAATTTTTATTGAAATTTAACATTTATTGAAAATCTACTAAGGGCCAGCCAAAATAAAAACACAGCTGGTCTTGTACTTGAGAACCTATGACCTAGCTGGGGAGAAAAATGTGGGATACAGAAGACAATGAAACAATTTAGTAGGTGCAGTGATGGGTTATTTATTGTGGCAGGAGTGAGAAATGTGGAGGGAATATGTAGGCTTCCTGGAGGAGGTATGTACTGGAGGCCCCACTCACTTGCTGGGTGACCACGTCTTTAATCTCTCTCTGTTTTTTTAAAGATTTTATTTATTCATGAGACACACACACACACACACACAGAGAGAGAGAGAGAGAGAGAGAGAGAGAGAGAGAGAGGCAGAGACACAGGCAGAGGGAGAAGCAGGCTCCATGCAGGGAACCCGATGTGGGACTCGATCCCGAGTCTCCAGGGTCACACCCTGGGCCAAAGGCAGGCACTAAACTGCTGAGCCACCCAGGGATCCAAACACATCTTTAATCTCTTGACCTCAGGTTCTCCATTTATGAAAGGAGGAGGGTGGAGTCAGCCTAGGCTAGCCGGGGAAGCCCACACTAGTCCTCAGTGTGCACTGGAAGTGAGTGGGAAGGGATCCGGGGAAGAGTCAGGAGGAAAGGAGCTGCAGTTGATTTCAGGGGAGGGAGGGAGCCTAGAGCGCCCACCCCACAAGGCCTACAGGCCCCCAAGGGGAAGACAGATCATGTTTGCAGAGTTTAGAGTGGCTGAGTGGGATTTCCATTTTTTTTTTTTTTAAGATTTTATTTATTTATTCATGAGAGAGAGAGAGAGAGAGAGAGAGGCAGAGACACAGGCAGAGGGAGAAGCAGGCATGTCCATGCAGGGAGCCCGACACGGAACTCGATCCCAGGTCTCCAGGATCACACCCTGGGCCGAAGGTGGCACTAAACCGCTGAGCCACCCGGGCTGCCCTGAGTGAGATTTCCTAATCAGGCTTTCTACCTAACCTCATATTGTCAGGGAGCCAGCTCAAAAATCCTTGGAACCCTAGGCAGGAGTAAAATCCTTTGCCCAGAGCCTCCCTGCAGGATGTGTGAGGCTCCCAGGGAGCCAAGCAGAGGAAGGGCATGAGGGTGCACATGCCTGAAAGGTTCCTGCACCTGAAGCTGGGCTATGGAGAGCTTTGGAAGTACTTGGACCCCGTGGAGAAGGGAGGTGGTTGCTGCAGTGGCTGCAGGAGCTGGCATTCAGCAAGCTGTGGGACTCATGTCTGTGCCCTGCCCACTCCACATGGGGGCTGAGAACCTGGAACCCATGGTACACTTGGTCCAGGGTGGCCTCTGCCCATCTGTGAGCTTCAGACTTGTACAAGAAGGGGCCACCATTATCCTGGTTTTATAGGCAAGGAAACAGGTTGATAACTTACCCCAAATAAACAGCTAGGGAGTGGGCAGGGGTAGAACCAGAGCTGGAAGCCACTTGTCTCAAAGTACATGATCTTTCCCACCAACCATACTATTTGCTGAGGGCCTCCTAGGGGCCAGGGGCTGTAGAGGAGTGACACAGGGGGTGCGGCCTCTCACTACCCACGGAGCCGGGCATTCCGGGAGACCTCAGGTGCGTCGGTGTCAACACGCAGCAGAAGGCTGTGTGGGGAGCCATCTCTCAGGACTCAGCAGGTGAGTCTGCTCCTGCTCAGGTGTCATCCACCCTGATGTTAGAGCTTACTGATAAACACAGGAGTGAACGCATACAAAATGTGCATCCTGGCCAGGGGCTATTCGGAAAGCTCCATACTATGGGTTCCCAGCCTGGCCCCTCACAAGAACCTCCGGGGGAGCTCTGCATAAAGGACTCCCAAAGGATATGGCCCCCCTGCTCACAGGGATGTTAGCAGCAGCAGGAGCAATCACACAGATGAATCTCAGAAACATTATGTGGGGTGAAGGGAGCCAGGTATACGTGATTTCAAGCTACATGGCTCCATTTGTAGAAAAGTCTAGAAAATGCAAACTGATGTGTTTTGGGAAGCTGTTCAAAAGTGCCTGGGGCAGGCGGACGGAGGGGAGCCCAAGGGGGCACAATGTTCTGTCTCCTGGTTATGGCTGGGGTCACGGGGTGTAGACACCTGCCTGAACGCATTCAACCCCACACCCAAAATGGGAGTGGGTTGCTGAATGTGAATGGTACCTTAGAGGGCAAACTTAAAACTCTGACACCTCCACCTCATGTCCACTAGGATAACTACCATTAGGGCAAATGACAGGTGTTGGTGAGAGTGGGGACAAACTGGGCCCCTGTGTGTGCTTGTGGGAATGTGGAATGGTACAGCCTTGTTGCAGATGATGGTGGCAGTTTAAAATAAAAACAAAACACAACTTCTAGAATCACCGCGTGAGCCAGCAATCCCGCTGCTAGGTCTATCCGCAAAAGAACTGTAAGTGGGCACTTGAAGAGATCCTTGCTCACCCATGTTCATGGCAGCATTATTCACAACAGCCCAGAGGTGGAAGCACCCAACGTGTCCACAGACAGATGATGGATAAACACCGTGTGGCACACCCACGCCGTGGAATATCCACTTGGCCTTAACAAGGAAGGAAGTGCTGACACCTGCTACCACGGGGATGGACCTTGAGGACACTTTGTTGAGTGATAGAAGCCAGAGGCAAAGGGATAGACACCGTAGCCTGCACCCCCCGCCCCCGTGAGGTCCCCAGGGGGGCCCAATTTACAGGGGCGGACATTAGGTGGTGAGAGCCAGGGGCTGGGGTGAGGGATGAGTGTTTCACGGGAATAGAGTTTCAGTTGGGAAGACAAAAAAGTTCTGGAGATGAATGTGCTTGATACCCATGAACTGGATGCTTAGAAGTGGTTAAAGTGGTGAATTTTATGTTATGTATATTTTACTATAACAACAACAAAACTACCCTCCTCTGGACACCTGACATTTGGTTGGTATGGGCGGCCCTGCACGTCCACTATTTCAATACAGATGATGCTGAGGATGATTCTAGTTTGCAGCTGAGACTGGGACTCAGCCTCCTGTGTGTAGGGTGTACGATCATGGTTCCCCCTAACCACATCAAGGGCATGGAAGCCCCAGTGATGGATGGCTTGGCTCTGACCTAAGGGCCCAGAGTGGGGACCCCAGGTCATGTCTCCTAACTGACTGTTCCCTTCGTCTTGAACCTTCGGTGTGAAAGGCAAAGGGAAGGCCAGCGTTCCCTGCTCTGGAGCCACAGTGAACTCAGCGAGGGCTGGCATGGCAACAGGGACTGAGACTCTCCCTCCCCATGCACACCAGGCCATGAGGGAGTGTGGCCCTTCCTGCTCTCCTGCCCGGCCACCTGATCTGATGGAGGAGGAGAAGGAGAGCAGGCATGGGCTCCTGGCCGGCGGGGCACACTCACCTGGCTTACACATGGTGAACTCCATTGCACCCCCAGAGTTGAGCAGCTTCTGGACCAGAGCCTTGGCCAGCATGGTGGGTGTGAAGAGGACCGGCCGGCGGCGCTCGCAGTAGAAGGCACGTACCAGGCTGTAGGGGATCAGGCTGAGGTTCTTGCTGAGCTCACTCTCTGGGTCCAGCTCTGCAAGAGGACAGGAAAGGGCTGGCTGTGAGACCCCGGCCTGCCCGTCAGGGTGTAGGGCACGGATGTCCTGGGAGCCTGGCTGGTCCCAAGGAGCCTGCAGGAACCAGGACACCCTTTGGCCACCCAGGAATATTCACGCAGTAACCCATGGGCCGGGCCCTGTTCTGGGAGCTGGGGCCAGGGAGGTGGTGGCGGCAGGTGGCAGGTAAGCAGCATGTAGCAAGCCCCACTGCTCAATCTGGGCAGTAGGGCTGAGCTCTCAAGGAGGGGGCTGGAGCGGGATGGACAAGGATGGGTTTTCTGAGGACAGTCAGGGCCTGGGGCTGGTGTTTAGACACGGAGCCAGGTGCGGAGAGCTGGAGCTGGGCAGTGTGGGCAGAGGGGTGGGCGGGCAGGGGGTGAGAGAGGGGGTGGCAGGAGCTGATGGGGTGGCAGTAGGGGCCTGGGGCTTACTTTGGAAGCTCTGGGAAGCCACCAGGGCCAGAGGCAGGGAGTAATGTGGACTCCTTGCTGCCTTTTCAAGGCTGGTGTGTGGGGAGCAGAGCAGAGCCAGCCCCAGGCAGCTCCAGGAACTGCCTCCCCCAGGGACCAGCAGCCCCCTGACCCGGCTGTCGAAGGGCCAGTCTGGAGAGGAGCCCAGCACCTCTGACCACTGGTGCCCGGGCCAGCCTGGCCCCATGAGGACAGCCGGGAGGGCTGGCTCGCCACCAGCAGGGGACTATACACCCAGTGACCCCTGGCGGGCTTGATAAATGGCAAGAAGCACGCTGTGGGGAGAAAAATCAATAAGTGAACACTTCACAGCAAACAGCTCCAATTAACACGGGCATCTGGGCTCAAACCAACTGCAGCAAGTGTTCGTTAGGGGTGAGCCTGGCGGGACGCCACCCCGCAAGGCTGTGTCTCCCAGCCGAGGCCAGGCAGGTCCCCTGGCAGCTCCTCCCAGGCCGGGACCCCTCTTTGGAGGGAGTGGGTGTTCCAGCTGCTCCAGTGGGGACCCATGTGACCTGCACAGCGCCCCCTGCAGCCTCCCAGCCAGGAGGAGGTGGGGAGGGGCCAGGCCATCAGCACCATACCTTCCTGCTTCTCGGTCAAGAGCTTGGTGGTGTCCAGTGACGACCGGGCCAGGCTCCCCAGCGGGCTCCCCGAGACTATACGGACTCGCTCGTTGCTGTTCATCCTCTTATATTTGTTCTCAGACCTGCTGACGAACTAGAGGACAGAGCAAGAGCCTTTGCTTCTAACCACACAGAGCTGCCTCTCAACCCAGACACAGACAGACCTCTGCTTAGACCCCAGCTCTGCCCCTGGGGGGCCGACTCAGTCCCCTCCCCTGGCCCCCTGCAAACACAGGAGGCACCTAGCAGGCCGAGAGGGTCCTCTGGCTGTTTGGGGAATCATTAGTAGGTAAGCAAGCAAACAAATGGCGACTCTCCTCCCTAACCATGCTTGAAGCCTGTTGAGGGGTGGGCTGTGGGTGGGGTGCATGGGGCGGCCTGGTCCGGATAGGCCCTCAACAAGTCCCTCTGGTAATCCCATGTGCATTCCTGGGGGGGGGGGGGCACGGGTGGAAGGTCCCTGGCAGGGAGCCCCCACTGGCAGGACGGCTCACAGTCTACCCACAGAACCCCCTGCCTCAGTATGCTCTGGGGGGGTGGGGGGCGGGTCCCTGCTCCCTTGGACAATTCAGAGCCGAGCCCTAGAGGGTGGAGAGGGATGCCCCAGTGATGGACACAGAATCCAAATTCCCACCTACTCCCTGGGCTATTCTGATCTTTCCTCTACACCCTCCTGCAGGAAAGAAAATCCAGGAGCTGAGATCATAGTCTGGCTCTGTGGTTAAGTGGCCCCCAGAGTGAGCCATCCAGAGATGCCCAAGGCTTCTGACTCTTGCATGACATGTGGCCAGTGACATGGGCAGTAGGAACAGCTCAGACTCATTAGGATTCCTCCTAACTCTGAGTTTCTTTCTGGCACCTGTCTGTATCTACCTAGTTTCAGGGTCACATCATTAGCCATTTCTCTGGGTTTCCTATGTTCTCTGGGAGGGGCGGAGTGACACACAAGCTTCCCTGGGGCCTGATTAGCACAGTACCAACACAGGAACGTCCTTGCAGGACCACACCTTAACATTACTCCCTTAGCTCTTGTCAGCAGGTAACAGAAGAAAGGGCCACACAGAATGCTTCTGCATTTCTGTGAAATCCCTTCTGAAGCTATCACCTACTATGCTATTCAATGTCCTTGTAAAATGATTCATGCAAAAAGAAAAATCCATTTTAGAATTAAATATAAGGGAAAATTTTTTCTGGTCCTAAAGAACTAAAATGTTTCTGTGGTCAGGGAAGGTTTAAAGAATCTATAGCATTTCCCTTTTTTCCTTGGCTGCCAGGATGCTCAGAGATAAATTTCATGCTCCATCGGAGAGATGCAACTGACCCGGACACCTACGGTGTTTGTTTTCTTCTCCTGATACAGTTTCTGATCTTTCTACTAATACTTGAATAGCTAAGTTGTTTCAGTTCTTTCAGCCATAAATTCCTCAAATCTTTTTCTGAGAGCGATGTAGCTTCCAACAGGTGCAGAGACGGTCTACCGACCAGTGGCGGTGAAGGTAAAATGGGATGGGAATTGTGAAGCACCGTGAAAAGCTAGACGTGATGTACGGACACAAAGCAGTTATTTTGGCCAAGTCCTCTCTTCTTGGCAGCGAGCGGGCGGAGCCACAGCCCACGGTGATCGCAGTGGGCAGGCGCTCCGAGCGCTTTACCTGAAGGAGCTGCCCGAAAAGGAAACTTGCTCGCGAGAGGCGCGGACTGACCCGGGGGTCGCTGGAGGAAAGCGGCTCCTCAGGCTGCAGGGTGTTCTGAAACCAGTTAGCAGTAGGTCAGGCGCGCTGGGCGGGGCAGGCGCTCCCGCGTCCTCCAGCCCCCTCTGTGGAATCAAAGCGTTCCAGACGGGGAGCAAGCATGGGGGGTAAGAGGAGCCCCGAGATTTGTTCTAGCAGAGACCAGAGGTGCAGAGAGGGGAGGTCCCCGAGGGGCAGGCTCCTCCGTTCCCGAGGAACCAAGTCCCGCAATCCATCACCCTTGAGATTAGTGGCTCCCATGGGACCCCTCCCCAGACCTGCCCTGGGGGGTGCGATGGAGCCGGCAGGCCGCTGGGTGACCTACCCGGAGCGCCCTCAGGGTGTGGTGGGTTGTGTCCGCCTCTTCTCGGTTACCTCTGTGCATGAGGCGCTGCAGCTTGACCAGGAGGAGTTGCTGGGCTCTGGGGGGACGGGACGGGAGGGCAGAGCCTTAGGGCCGGGCCTGCCCCAGTGCACGGAGCACTCTGGGGTGCTGGGAGCACCCCAGGGAGGACATGGCGCCCGGCAGCTCAGCTTGAGTCCCGCAGCCAGTGCAGACTGCGGCAAAGTCACCCCTCTGGGCCCTGGTAGATGGGGGCTGCTGAGGCTGACCTCACGGGGCTGGCCTGGGCGGCAGCTGGACACCAGGTGCTTTACAGACGCCTGCCTGCCTGCCTAACCCGGGGAAGCCGGATGCGCTACTGCTATGCTGTCACATAAGATGTCAGGGAGGGGGCCTACGGCAAGGCAAGGGCTAGCACAGAGCTTAAAATCAAGAGCCCAGGATGCTCTGGTGATGCCCGAAAGAGGGTTTCCTCGGCACTAGTGATGCAACAGGACCCAAGGGAGCTATATCCCCGGGCAGGCAGGGGAGGCTTCAGGAGGAGGAGGGAATGGGCGGCTCGCTGGTCAGCAGGCGAAGGCTGCCCTATGAGCCCCTCTACGGGGCAGCGGCCCCCCCACCGTTCCCCGGCCTGGTGCCGGCTCTGGCCTCACCGGCTGTAGCTGGGTATGGTGCCCACATCCAGGTCATGGTCTGTGAAAGGGTCGACCCGTGCACACAGCCACTCATGCCTATCCTGGTACATGGTGTCACGGACGTGCACGATGTCATCGCACTTTAGAGACAGGGAGCAGGCGTCCAGCTGGCTGGAGATGTTCAGGTTGAGCCGGATGTAGAAGGAGTCCCCTGATGTGATCAGGCCCTCCTCCATGTCCTTCAGCAGCTTCCGGTACCCTGTGCAAGGAGAGAGGGTAAAGGAAGCTCGGGACGTCCATCAGTGGAGGGCCTCCTGCTGCCAAGAACCTCCAGGCGCAAATTCCCTCCTTGCCACCCCCCAGAGACACGCCTGTGTGGCATGTTCTTCTTGGGGCCCATGGGGACACTCCCAACAAGCCAGTAGCTGTGTCATGTGTGGGTTTTCCTCTTTGCCTTGGCTGCCCAGGAGCTCAGAGCTAAGTTTTGCACCAAGTTGCCTCAAGTCTAGGACCTCGGCTACGATCTCTACGCCTAGCTCACCACTGGGGGGTTTTCTTCCCTTTCATTGTTGCACGACTCATACACATGCATCGTTCTTACAAATGCATGCACCTGGCAAGTGCGCTTGGAGCCTCCCTCATGCCTCCTGGGTCAATACTGTTCCCCCCTGTGATTCCTCATGCTGGCACCACAGCATGTGCCACATGGCATGGAAATGGACGTGTCCTTCCATGTCTGGCTTCTGCTGGTCATGTTACATCTGTGACACTCGCCGCAACGCTGCCACATGGCATATGTGTCCCCTTTCATCACTGCGAGTGTGCCACGGGCACTCATTTACTGCTCCTCCTGTGTGCACACCTGTGCTCTTTCCAGGCTCTGGCTGCAATGGCTCGCTCTGCTGTGAACTTCCTCATAAGTGTCTTTGGTGCATGGACATGCATGCTCATTTTTTGGACTCTACTCACAGAAGTGGAATCACTAGGTCCCTGATTAGCTAGACATGTAGCTCTGTAGACAGTGCCCAGAGGTTTTCCAAAGTGGTAGGACCACGGCACGTGCTGTTTCAACCTTATTTAATACCATTGTCCTTTATAGCGTGAGTTTTTACAAATCCCTTTGGAAGGAAGTTGGGCATAAACCACAAATACAATAAATCCAGCAAACTGAATGTCTGTAGCATAAATCCATAACATAAATCCCCAAATCGGCCCCACATGCACAGAGCTGCATAAGACAGTGGAAGCTACAACTGTCCTAGAGCTGGACCCAGCATGTCCACGCCACACCCACCAGGCAGGCTGGAATCAGCAGGATTGTTTGATTAGTGTTCCTGGAGAAGTGTCGGACTCCTGGTTGGGTCCTTCCCACTCTCCTGCTCAGGGTTAACGCCCATCACTATCCAAGCTCTCTGCCCCTCAGAGAAAGGCCCACAGATGGGACCTGCTGGATAGGACCTTTCCTGAACTGGAATCCAGATCACAGGGCTACAACTCTGGGGACTCTGCTGGCCAGTGGCCAGTGGGCATGGTGCTGCCCAGAGACTGTCTGCTGAGCTGGAAAGCCAGGCTGGGAAGATGGGAGGAGCCTGCCTGCAATGAGGACGAAGTGGAGGAGGAGGAGGAGAAGGCTGGGCCTTGTGTGTAGGGACAGAGCATGACGATCGTCTTCCACACCAAATGACAGGGCACTGCCAGGAAGGAGGGCAGGCTAGCAGGCGGCAGTGGGGAGCGGCTAGAGAGAAAGTGGCTATTTATGCTCTGTTGAAACATTCATGAGCCCTAGTGGTTAAAAATAAGATCCAGCTGCAGAGATAATCATGCAGGAAAAAAACCCAGAGGTGAGAATGGGGCCTTAGACTTTGGGAAATGGAAGACAGAGCCTGCTGCTCACTGCCTGGGAGCTGCGGCTGAGAAAGAGAAGGGGCCAGATGGGAAGGGAGTGAGGCCTTCCGGGGATTGTTCTGGAGCCCAGCCACGGAGCAAAAGGCCTGGTCCAAGCTTTGGCTCAGCAGACCTGCTGGTGCGGGAGCGGCCAGCCCCGAGTCCCTGCCTGAGTCAGGACCAGGAAGTAAGCTTCAAGCTGGCAGGGGGAGGGGTGAGCCAGGCCAGGCAGGGAAGGGGCCGGCCGCACGTGGCCAGGCATGCCATCTACACCGAGGTGTGCCAGGGCAGGTGTGTGCTCACCTGTGCTCACATTCATCTGCCCTTCCCTGCCTGTTGTCCTGCCAGTCCCTCCTGACGGGGATGGGCCTGGCTTGTTCCTCCCACTGAAAAGGTGAGCCAGCAGAGGATGCTTGTCCCTGGTCCCACCCACATCTGGTGTCCTGCTGGCCGTGGCCGAGCGCATGTTTGAGTCTGGTGGCTTTACCTTCCTGGTTGACTTTGTAGTACAGTGTGACGGAGCCGCTGCACCTCTGGATGGTCCAGTGCACCTCCTCCTTTGTGCACGTATCCAAGGGGACCTTTTGTCTCTCGCCTTTGATGCAGCCTTCCAGCTAGATATCAAAGACACACTGCTCTTCCCGGCTCCATGGGCGGGCAGAGCTGCAGGGGTGAGGCCACCCCACAGGGAAACCAAAGCCTTTCTCCCCAAACAGTAACTAGCTCAATGTCGCTGAGAGCAAAGGAAGCATCCCATTTAAACTCATTTGCCTCCCCGTGCACTGGTGTGTGTACATGTGTGTGCATGTGCACGCACAGGCTCTAGACACACGAGTGACGGCCTTCAGATGGAAGGAGAGAGACTTAGGGCCAGGGGGCTGCTCCCTGCCTCCCTCCAGCTCCCTCCTCCAGGTGGGGGTGGGGGTGTGCCCTGTGCCAGGACATGTGCAGAGGAAGTAGGGGAAGACCCCGGGCACCCTGGCTGTGCCACCACCTCCTCCAGCCCCCGGCCCCTCACCAGTAGCAGCTGGTGGCCCTCATGGAGGCCAGCCTTCTCGGCCAGGGAGCCCGGCTTGACCGAGTGGACGAAACTCCCTCGTGCGTTGCCCCCGAGCAGGGTGAGCTGTGAGATGAGGCTGTCGCCGTTCAGTGTGGTGTACTGCATCGAGGGCCCGGGCCCCCGCACGTGCCCCACAGATGTGACAGATGGCCGGAAGGGTCTGGGTCAGGGAAGGAAACAGTGGTTAGGTGGCTGTGATTAGGACACCTGTTACCTGGCCATGCCATGGAGATCCCACCCCTGGGAGCTGCAAGAGCAGCCACCTGAGGTGAGAGCTTGCAACCTGCTCCTGCCGGGAAAGCACACAAGATGCTGTCCTCCAACCAGTGGCCGTGGCCACACTGTGCTTGCACCCTGGCTGACCACCCCTGTGGGCTGGGCCAACAAGGGCACACTGGCTGCTCTGTTCCTCCTCACACACCAGGTGGGCCGCTCTGGGCACAGACCACAGGGCTTCCCCCATCTCATGGGGGGCGCTGGGGCCAGTCGGACATCCAGTGCCACCCCCTTGCCTCTACCACACTGTGTGGTCCTGGGCAACCCCCATCCTCTCTGGACCTGATTGGGGGCGGGCAGTGGTTTCTGGTTCTGGGACACCGTGGTTCCTGATTCTAGAACATAGGGGAGGTGGATGGTCCCTTTTTGGGAGTTCTAGGGGGTGAATGGCCTTTACCCCACCATCCCTTCTCCCAACTCTGGCTCCCCTTTCCCACGACCATAGTACCTTTCTAGAGAGAACTTCCTAAACATGAGGTTGACTTGCTCCAGGTCATAGGCATCCAAGCCCTCGGACTGGTGGGAGGAGGAGGAGGAGTGGACAGATGGGGGTCCAAAGGAGGAGCGCTCATGACTGTCATCTGCAAAGGAGCCAGTGCACATGAGGACCAATCCCTGCCCCTCCCCACCGCCCTCCCAGGAGGTTCTCCTGCTGGGCCTGGGCCAGGAAGCTTCTAGAAGATGCTTTACACTGAATCTTCTTCTGCAGAGCCATCCCCTTGCCTCGGAGTCCCTTCTTAAGGGAAGTCTCACCAGCTATCTGCTTTTCAAGCCTCCTGTTTCTATACCTGGGAAAGGAGTCTGTACCAGCAGGCACCGGTTCTGCTTCTGAATTGGGGTCCATGTTTTCATCTTGGGACCACCTGAGGTCTTACCATCTGCCACTTTTGGGGATGTGGACTGGGGCAGGACCCAAAGAGCAGAGTCTGGACTGAGTATAGGAGCCCCCTCTTCCCAACTCAGCGGGAAGGACTCCGAGGACTTGGTGCAAAGACACCCACTCCACACGGCCCAGGTGCAGGGATGGAGGATGTGCAGACCCGGCTCTGGGCTGATAACAAAGGCTTCTCTGCAAAGGGAATTTGTCCTGACGCTGCAGAATGCCTTGGATGGCTGCCCAGAATTCTCTTTTGAGCTCTCCCCTTTCCAAAACTCCTTCAATTCTTCTCATTACCCAGCCTCTATTAGGTGCTAACCTCTCTTTAACACTTGATAGCTTCTGATGGTCCCCAATTAGGGAGAGCTGCTAATCCTTCATTTTATCTGCTGGCAGCCTGAGCTGCTGAGGGTGGAGGCAGAGTTGAGGGAACCCCGGGAATGAGAGGGCTGGCAGGCCACACCCGGGGAGTCTGGGCCAGCCCCGTGCTTCTAGCTCGGGAGGAACAGGGGCCACCCAAGGCACGGAGGCATCTCCAGGAGGCCTCTGAACCCTTCCTGCCCCTTCGTCTTCTGCACACAGTCGAGTGCTCTGGATGGTACATTCACTGGTTCACAGCTATACTACCTGGGTGTTGGCCAAGTCAAGGACTCAGGGACATGAGTTTTCGTGTCCTGTGCCCCAGGCAAGGTGAGGCGTGGGGGCTCAGTGTCTGCTGGGCTAAACCAAATCTACACCCCCCCCCCCATTGGAAGAGTCCGTGGCTCCCAGGAGACTGAGCCCCCATTCCTGGCTCTCTGTACAGATGTTCAATGCCCAGGGAATATCCTGACAATCACATCAGTTCAAACAGCCCGTGGGGCTGTTTTAGGATTGCTACATACCCTTGGGTCTCCCCAGGGCTCGCTCACCTCATTTCCTATCCCCCTCCCTGCTCCTACTACTCGTTATTTTCAGGTTGGTTGACAGCTTCATACAAAGATTCTTAGGCTGTCTCCCTGCCTTACACCCACCCCATCCCACTGTTCCTTGAGCTCTCTGTGGCTCCATGCCTGCATTTGCAAAAGGAGGGTCCCAACAGCCTTTCTGCAAACAGTTGTTGTTGATTAAACTCTCTCTTAAAAATCTAGACCTACCCGATTCTGTGCTCAGCAGCTACACGGCCCCTGCTGCCTCCAGAGGATCCAGGCTCCTCAGGCTGTACCCCCACTCTCGAGCCTCCACCCGGCAGCTCCCCAGGGATGAGGCCTTGCTCTCGAGTACAGACAGCAAGCACTACCTTCCCCAAATCCACGCCACATATGTTTCCTGAGGACCTAGGCGGCACAGGGCTCTGTCTTGAGCTAGAGGGTCAGGGCCATGGTGGGCGTGGCCCTGACCCCGCTGGAAGGCAGGTGGCCCCCACACCGGTATGTCTCAGATCTGCCAGGCACCTACCATCAAAGTCCAAGACATCAAACCCACCGCTGTCGTTGTCTTCCTCGACTGTGCTGTAAGACACAAGGGAAGGACGGGGTGATGGGGGGGTGGGGAGTACATGTGTGTGTGGGAGCTCTCCAGGCCATGTGGTGGTTGGTTGAAGGTGGGGGAAGATTCTGGGAAGTTCCAGCTCTCCAAGAGGCCTTGGTTTTGAGAGGGCAGCATGGGCAGGAGGGCTGGATAAGGCTGGATGCTCTGCTGGAGGACAGGGTGTCCCAGGGAGCCGGAGTGAGGAGGCTTGTGAAGGGCAGGTCACAGAGTCCCCAACAGCCCCACCTGGGCCCTTCACCCAGGACGGGATGGGGGTGAGGTGGCAGTGTGCTCCTCACATGTGGTTCTTGCCATAGAGCAATGAGGCCCAGACCGGGCTGTCGGCAGAACCAGAGATGCAGATCCCATCCTGCAGGCCACTCCATGCTGCCAGCTGTTCTGGAAACCACCCAGTGATCTCTGACTTTGAGTGTGAGACACCAAATGTCCAGCTGACAGGAAGCATCTGAATGTCTGGGGAAGACCACGCTCCACTGTGGTTTTCCCAGCTGGGGACACTGATGGTTTCCAAGAGGCGAGGAAGTGGGACAGGACGCAGGAATTGGGAGGCGATTTCTGGGGTCTACCACTTTTTGGCAAAAAAGCCACCCCCTGGGGCCTGGGCACTGGGGAACCTGATTTCTGGGCAGCTCGGGGCAAATGGACATAGGCTTAGTCAGCTGGTAGCTAGCTGGGTGACCCTGGGAAGGCCACCTGCCTTCTCTGAGCCTCAGCCTCATCTCTAAAGTGACAGCATCCTGCCTACCTTTCAAGGTTGGCTCACGGACTGAGTGAGTGGATGTGGAAAGGCACCCGCAGGCACCCTGCTCCCTCCCCTGTCACCCACCTGCGGTGAGGCGCGTCTTCTTTATAGCGCCTGAGGATGGAGTCATTTCCTGGGGGCTCGGCAGTGATGGACATGATGCTAGAGCGGCTCCGGTGGGGCTGCTTCAAAACACACACAGATGTGTGATGGGGAGCCGGGTGTTTACTCCCAACCCCGTGCCTCCGTGGACATAAATATTATATACGCAAGGACTAAACTGAACACGGATGCATCTCCACCCCCGACTTGCTTGAGCTGGTTCTCAGCAGCGACCTTGGCCAGAGAAGGCTTGAGCTCAGCCTGGGGCGGCCGCAGCCGCTGAGCCTGACTCACATCTGCTCGCACATCTGCTCACCTCGGGAGGGGGCGGGGAGGATGCAGGCGGGAGTCCGCCAAGGCTGGGTCAGTGGGGGGGCAGGGCAGTGCCTTGTGCCCTGCACAGGCTGAGCTCCGTGGCCCCTGGGCTGCGCCAGCCATGGACACCTACTCTGCACAACAAGAGGACCTGTGGGCCTGGTGGTGGTGGCAGCAACAGATGCTGACCAGGCGGTATGGCTGCTGGAGGACGACCCTTTGAGAGGAGGCCTGCCAGCTCTTGGCAAGAGCTGCTTTAAATAAAAGCCTCAGATTTCGCCCCCCAGAGCTGCGACCAGACAGGAGCCATTCCTTATCAAACCTCTGTGTCCCCCAGGGCCTGATTTTGGAAGCTGAGCTGACAAGCTTCCCAGGGCTTCGCCTCTGGGGTTAGAATTTCTAATCCCATGCCTTCTGCTGCCTGGCTGCGGGGAGTGACACTAGATGCAGGGGCTGGGACCCCGCGGGGGTGGGGAGGCGGAGGTGGGGGGTTGGGGCCGGGGTCCGTGGTCTCGGGCTCCAGCAGCCCCAGCAGCGCCAGCCGGGCTGCCCGAGGTGCCCAGGGCCCCCAAGTTGCAGCAGAATTTTCAGCCGCCGCCTGTGCAGTTCGCTTCCGCTCCTCAGAGGCCCATCCGTTCCTCCCACCAAGTGTTAAATTAGGAAAGGAGGCGGCGAGAAGGTGTAAATACATCGTGAGCTGGTGGAAACATCTTTAAATAAACATAAGGAGGGTCTGGGCTGCAGCCCCGGAGTGACGCTCGCAGGCCCTGCGCAGAGAGCAAAGCAGGGGGCCCAGCCTGCTGGGCGGAGGACGGTGAGCGAGCGTGGGGGCGGGCACAGGTCGGAGCCTGAAGGGGACACGCTGGGGCCCTGGCTTACCATCTTGGAGAACGAGTTGGTGATGGGCAGGGATCTGGAGGAACTGGGGCTGGCGTCTATGCCTTCTTCTTCGTGGCCTCGCCCTGTCCTCATGGAGGCAGGAGGCAAAGGGAAAGGCAGGGAAGAGGGGATGAAGAGCTCCTGTGGGCACCGAGCACCTGGGTGCTGTCCTGTCTGGGTGGCCTGTCCTCCTGGGGGGAGCGTGGGGACAGCCTCCTCCCTCCTCTGGGTTCCCCAGCTGTAGGCTCCCAGAAGGGAGCCCGGTCTTGTACATGGGTGCATCCTGCCATGGCCGGGCCCGGGGCAGCCTCTGCAGAGGCTAGGCCATGTCCTTCGTCTCCGAGGACTCAGGCGCCCCCCCTCCCCCCGCCCCCGGGCTTCCCGACACTCTGTGGAACAACAGGAACTGGGAGCATGTGTCTCTCGTAGAGTAGAAACGTCCCTGCGAGCAACCCCATCCTCAATACGGATCCCACCCTTTCTATGAAACAGGCCGACTGGAGACTGGGCCAATCGTGGCAGAGTCTGTGGCCTCCTCAGTAAAGCTCCTGGTGACCCTCCTGCTCCTTCAGGGGCCACCTGGGGTTCTGCACACACTTCTCTCAGCTCTTGCCTTGCTGCACAGGAGAGCCAGCTTTCCCACCCGGCCCCCTGTGCCTTGTGCATGGACCGTCAGACACACGCACACATCATAATCTGTGGGCATCTCATGCTAGACAATGGCAAAGGCTTGGGGAGAGTCCAGAAGCTCCATTACCCTGCTGCCTCCTTTCCCTCTTCTTGGGGCAAACACTTCTCTACTTCCCATAGGCCGCAGGGCCTTTACACGTCCCTTCTGATAAAGAAGGTGCTATAGATACTTGATCTGGCAATAAGAGGGATGGGTGGACCCCCAACCCTGGGCTCCATTGTCCCCAGATGCTTTTCCTCTGGCCTCCAGCAGGTCCAAGGACTCCTCCTTCCCCTGCCCCATTGTGGACCCAGGAGGGATGCACACTGTCAGCGTGTAGCTCCTTCCCTGTGACCTTCTGCAGCCTCATTCCTGGCACTCCCTGCTCCTACCTCTAGAATAGCAGCATGCCATGCTCCTCAAACCTGCCCCCGCACCCCATTCTATCCTGAGTGCCCTTCCAGAGACTGTGTCCCTTCCTGATGGATCTTTCTCCAGCCCTCTTCCCTCTGCTCTTTCTTGGGTGTCCAGAGCTACTTGCTACCTCTTCACTGATGGCCCTGTCTCAGGAGAGGCTCTGGGCATCCACATGGACCTATTGGCACGTGATACACAGTAGGTGCTTGATTTACCCAGGCAAACCATCCCTAGCCAACTGTCACCCAAGAGTCACAGTGAGGATGAGTGACAAGGATTCTGAAGATGCTGTGTCTTGGAGAACCAGGGGCTCACAGATGGACCCAGACTGCCTGGCCAAAAGCCTGGAAGGAAGGTCAGGCCAGCCTTCTGCTAAGCCAGAGCAGAAGCACTGAGTCCAGCTGAGGTATCAGGGGCTCAGGGCTGATCTCAGTGTGTGTGTGTGTGTGTGTGTGTGTAGCACAGCTGGGACCTTTCTACGTTGCAGCTCCTGCCCTGTCCTGTGACAATGACTGTTAATTTCTATCGGACACCCTTCCACCTGGGGCCCCCAGGCCTGTCCCAGGTTGACTGCACAGGATTGACTGCCCCATTGGAAATAAAGGATGGGGAGAGGCAGACGGAAAGACAGGAGAGGGTCTGGGAGTGCACCAACCTTGGAAATCTGAGGTTCGCTTCAGGCTGATGGGGGATTTGGCTCTCTGTAGCTGTGAGAGGGAAGAGAGGACCAAGGACAGAGGGGACAAATCAGACAAGGCCGGAAACACAGTTCATGGAGGAAGGACCACGTGTGGGCATGAGGCCCAGCAGAACTGCATACACAATGCAGACGCAGGGGTATTTTCTGGAAAGCATGAGGCTTTCGGGCAGCCGCCCTGGCCACCCTTCCCTGGCATGAGGCGGCCCTTGCCAGGGTGGGGTGGGGACCCTCCCTGAGCTGCCCGGCCCCTCTCATGTGAGATTATCTCGTGCATTCATTCCTCGTGGAGACTGAGCCCTGGACAGCCCCGGACGCTGAGCGGAGCGGACAGGATTGCTGCTGTAAGTCCGGCTCCCCAGCGGGCCTCTCACAAGCCATCAGCGTCAATAAACACAGGAGAGACACTCAATACCTATTTGCTAAATAAATGAACGGATTTCGAAATAACGCTTACTTCATTCTCTCTCTCTAACTTCTGCTCCGCTTATGAGCGATGGGGGCAGAATTTGTTAACGCAAACGAGGGAAAAGCTGGGGCTGGGGGGTTCTCCCCAGATGGGGCCGGAGCTGTCGGAGTCCCATCGGGCCCGCGCCCGCCAGCCGCCCACGGCCGCCCTCCGCACCTGGATGCCCTTCAGGTTCATCCTGCGCTTGGGCGGGTGGTAGGGCAGGAAGTATCTGCTGTCTTCCGGCGACTCCTCTGAGGTAGATGAGTCGTCAGCTTCCTGCCCGTTGGTCCTGGGGCTGGCGTCCCCAAAGTTCTGGGAGATGATGGCCACCGGCAGGTTCCTGGGCAGACTCTGGGAGAGAGGCAGGCACCCGTGAGGCAGCGTGGCCAGCAGCTACGGGGGGCGGGCCAGCCTTCCTGGGGGCCTCCAGCTGCAAACTCAGGACACCCACTCTTCTTCTTGACCCCCGTGTCCCTCGCCAGCCCTGAAGCCCAGGTACATGGTTGTAGCACCACCTCCCGCTGGATGCCCAGTTCATGCTTCTAGCACCACCTGCTCTTCGTCACCAACCTCCCTGTCCCTGTCTCCTCCCTCTTTGTCATGCTCACAGCAGCAGGGTGATGGCCCCTGGGGGGTTCTTGGGCCCCGGGGTCAGACATGCTGCCTTCACAATCCCAGATGTAGTTCTGGGCCTGAGCTCCAAAAGCAGAACCTGTCGCTGAATGATGGTGTGACCATCTCTGTCCTCACATGTGAGCCTACCGTCCTGGTGCTCTCTACCAGTGGCCTCAGGGCAAGCTGCCCCCCAAATCACACAACCTTTGTGCTGCTGCCTCCAAACCCAAAGCCTTACTTCCCTGCACAAAATGCACCAAGGTCCCAGAAGAACAACGAACGGCCTTAGCCCACAAGCCGACTCTGCTACCTGCTGTCACCCCTTGGGGTGCATCACCTGCCCCGCCCTGCCTCCTACTCCATTGACAGCAGAACCATCCACTGTGGCCTGCCGCCAGCATGCTGTGTGTCACGCCCACAGGACCTTGCTCAGGCTGTCCTGGGCCCAGAACTTGGCCCCGTCTTCCCTTACCCAGGACAGATGCCCCCACAGCTTTCATCTCTCCTTGGAGCAAATGCTCCCCGAGGGTCTACCCAAAGCCTGGCCTCCTGCTAGGGCTCGGCCTTCTTGGAGCTTCTGCATAATTGCAAACAATAAATGTTCAAAGGGTTGACAGCATAATGCAGAAGCTTCCAGTTTCCTTTACAGGGGCCGAGCAGAGCCAGGGACAGCACTGCAAGCAGAGGTTCCCACACAGTCCTGAGCCTCTCTGCAGGGAATCTTTCCTAAAACCCTGCCAGAGCCAAGGCCCAGGCCCCCGGGGACCCCATGGCCCAACCCAGCTTGTCACGCACAACACTGTGCTGAAATGTCACATTCCTGGATTAATCTCCAGCGGTAAATTTGAGTCTCTGAGGGCCTGACCTCTGTAGGCCTTGACCAGCCATGCCCTCAGCTGCTAGGGTCAGGGTTCCTTGGTAATTAATTGAGGACAGTAATCCTACCTTCCTGGTGGGACAGTTCTGTGGGCAGGAGCTCATGCACAGAAGGCACTGAGCATATACCCATGTGTGACAGCACTCAAATGCACAGCTACGCTGACGGTAACCTCATCTGCTCTGATGTCAGCATCCACTCATGAGCCCTTGGGGCTTATACAGTGACATGTATTAAGTATCGTGCAGTCCGTAAAGAACAGCGTCCTCATAGGTGCTAGGGCTTCAGTGGGCATCAGATACCAGTAACCATCCACATGGTGGTGGCAGCCGCTGGTCAGCAGGGTGGGACGTTAACAGGTGGCCATGGTCAACTAAGAAGGAGCTGAGGCTACCTGGTGAAGTGACTTGTCTAAAGTTGGCTAGCAAGTGGCCAGGATGGGGTTTTATCTTGCATTTTCCAAATTCAAAATTCATCGTGCAAAATTTATGGACGAGCAGGAGGGTCAAGGATATGGGTTGTTCTGGGTGTGTTAGGGCAGGGCTGCCGCACAGGCATGGGGACACCTCAGCAGTGTGGGGAGGCACCCAGCTGCAGGTGTGGGGGCCTCGCTCGGCCCCGCTGCCCCCCATCCTCACCCCGGGCCCACCTGGTCCAGGCCACTGCTGTCTTTGGAGAGACGCCGGAGCTTGCTCTCTAGGTTGACGATGCAGGCTTCCCGCCGGACCATCTCAATCCTCATCTCATCGTTCTTCTCCTCCAGCTCTCGGATCTGCTTCCTGTACTTGTCTTTCTCGATTAAGCACTGTGAGTATTGGGTCTGTGCTTCATCCCGGGAATGGAAGGCCTGCCAGGGAGGGGAGGATGAGGCCACTTTGCTTTTTCACCCCGACCCAACCAAATCAGACCCAGGATGTGGTCTCTGTCTGGATGCCCAGGGTTGGCCACATTGGCTCCTGCTCTTTTCTTGACCCCTACTCCTGGGCATTTAAATCGCTACCTGCAGGGCACCTGGGTGGCTCAGTGGTTGAGTGTCTGCCTTTGTCTCAGGGCGTGATCCCTGAGTCCTGGGATTGAGTCCTGCAATGGGCTCCCTGCATGCAGCCTGCTTCTCCCTCTGCCTCTGCCTCTCTCTCTGTGTCTCTCATGAGAAAATAAATAAAAATCTTAAAAAAAAAAAATCGCTACCTTTCCTGAGAGTACATACCACCGCTGCCGTGTGTCCTGCCTTTGCCAGGGGCTGGGCCCTATACTGAGAGTCCTGGGGTGGAATCTCTTGGAGCCTGCCCCTTGCCCCTAGCAGGTGATGCTGTCTTATCACTTCTATCTTACAGAAGAGGGCTGTGAGGCGTCCACGGGGTAGAGCTAGCCTGCAGCCACACCTCTGATGAGTGACCCAGCCTGCACGTAGCTGTGACCCTAGAGAGGTATCGAAGGATGATGCTCTGCCGTAGGAGCCAGCGGGGCCCGGTTCAGGCCCCCACGACCTTCAGATGCCTGCCCGTACCTGGTCCCGCTCGCGCTCCACCTCCTCTAGCTGTAGCATGACGGTGTTCATGCGGTGCTTGTACATCTCACAGTCCTTGCCCAGCGTTGAGCACTTTAGCTCCAGGTCCTCCTTCTCCTCCAGGTACTGTAAGCAATGGGGAGAGATGGATCGGGGCCAGCAGCTTTCCAGCCCAGCCTCCCTGTGGGCCTGTCCCTTCCTTCCTTTGCATGTCCTTCTGAGAATCAGCTCTCTGAAGAGCAGGGCCACAGTTGTAGGTCAGTCAATTGGCTGAGATTTGCTTTACACCTACTGTGTGCAAGGGGGGATGGGGAGCGGGTCAGGGCAGACACTGTGTCTCCTCATGTGGCCTGCAGTTAGGAGGGGAAGCGGATGCTAGGGTGGCACAATAATGCACTGCCAGGTGCTCCTGCCGGCACGCATGGGGCATCTGTGCCATGCTGAAACCTAGTCCCCTGAAGAGGGTGGGGGCCGGGGAGATCTTGCTAATGCACAGAAACCCGAGGGCACTGGTTGGGGGAATGCTGCTCCTCCATCGGGGGGCTCCCACCTTGTCCCGCAGCTCCTCTGCCTGGCGGACCTCCTCCTGCAGGTTGTAGATCTTGTTGACCAGCTCCTGCCGATCCTCCAGAGCCTCCTTGCGGTCATGCTCCAGGATGTCCAGGATGGCTTTGTCCGAGTCGGGCAGGCTGCGCTTCCCGGCCTGGGTGGGTGGACGGGAAGGGTTGACCATGCTGGGGGTGTGGTGAGGCAGGGAGCCAGGTGGCCCCAGAAGGCAGGGGACAACAGAGCCAGTGACAAATGCTCTGTGAGAGCAGAAGGTTTTGTGCTAGGGAAGCAGAGAAAGAGTCGCTGCCTCTCGGGGTCCTTAAGCAGCTTATTATTTAAGAATTTTATCACCTGGAAAGAAGCATAAAACCCACTTCTGCTCAGGAACATCCCGACGCCTATTGTTCTGCCCCAGCTCTTATCAGAGCCAAGAGAAGCAGTTGCTGCTCCTGCAAACACTTCGTAGGTGACAACAAAGAGAGGGCTGATCTGCCGTCCAGATGCATCCCCTGAAATATCAATTAATCTGCTTCGATTAACCTGGGATTCATTCTCTGCTCCAAATCCGCACCTCAAATGCCAGGCAGCCAATCCTGGGGGAATTGTTCTGGAGGAAGGGGAGGGAAGCCTTTTTTCTTTCCCCGTAGATGTGTTCGGGGCTGTTATTTCTCAGCTACTTCCTCCTTCATACCCGAAAATGAGTCTGTGATGGGAAATACAGGGAGGCACTTGTCGTTTTAACAAATCACGCGGAGCTGAGAGGTGAATTTCTTGGGATCTTTAAGGACAAACAGGTCTCCCGGCTGTCCCTGTCTCACAGAGCCTGGGGCAGTGATTCTGTGGCATCGCAAGTGTTAGCTCACATGTCATGTCTCTGACGAGGGGGTGCAGTGGTGACCCTACTTTACAGAGGGGGCAGGAATGACGTGAATTGCCGTGGGCCACACAGTCAGCAAGTGGGACACAGGCCGGGGCAGGGTCTGCCCCCAGACCCTCACTGCCCCTTCCATCTACTGCCCTGCCCTGGCCCTCACCTGGATGATGGACTGTAGCTCCTGGATTTTGGTCTTCAGCATCTCATTCTCCCGCTCCAGTTCCAGAACTTGCTCCCTCTTGGGCCGGTTCTCAATGTCATTCTTTAGTTTTAGAGACTGGTTCCTCTCCAGCTTGCACTCCTCCTCCATCTTATTCAACCGATGCTTTAGTTGGTCAATCTGAAATGCCCAAGGGTGCCACGGGGACAATACAGTTGGCAGGCAACATTCAGGAAAGGCAATGCTCCCCTGGATCCCCAGCAGACTCCCCACAAAACCTGTGATGCCCACACCTATTCTTCCAGTTAGCTGCAGTGAAGAGCTCAAAGAAACCTTTTGCAGTAAAACAAAGTGCCATCTTCTTTGATTCGTTAATTGAGGATAATTCTGAAAGGTGCTATAGAGAATTCCCTCGGGGACTCCCCTTAAGAACTCATGTTATCACAGGGAGTGGGGTGGCTGAGAGCTTGGGGTTCTGGGCCCCATGACCTGGCTTTACCCCAGAGCCTCTGGCACAGTGTTGTCCTTGTGGGTTTCCCACAGAATTCTATCCGGACAAACTGTACTGCTGTGTAAAGGACAGTGTGAGGCCCTCTGGGTTCACAGTATCTCTGGCCTAAAGGACCCACACTCAGGGCTGGAAGAGTGGCTTCCCGGAGGAGGCAGTTACTACGTTGGGAAATGTGACAAGTGGAGATGTGCTGAGGTCCGTCCTGGACAGGTGAATGTCAGGAAGTGGGCCCAGGAGAAGACTTCTTAGACCTTTGTGCCTAAATGTGTCTGCTTCCCCAAACTGACCTCACAGAACACCCACCTCAAAACTGTCTTCAAGGGCTGCAAGAAAGGGAGGCACCCAAGAGGCGAGCGCCTTTGTACAATTCTAGGCTCATGGGGAGAACAAGTGCAAGGTACCCGGCAGCCAGAGGGTGGTGGCTTTAGCACAGAACGTATTGCCACTGGGCCCCTGTGGAAGGAAAGGAAGGAAGAGGCAGGCACGGAGGCAGCCTGGGGACTCAGCTGGCCAGATATGCTTTCAAGTTCTAGACATGCTTCCCACTATATCATCAGGGAAATATAATATAGGACACAGTCCTAGGAGAGAAACATGTAAGTCGCTGCCACAGGCTAACTTCTCCAAATCCTAGCTACAACAGCACAGAAACCTCTCCTCCTGGTCATGCCAAAAAAAAAAAAAAAAAGAATCCTCCTTGGCATCTTGGAAGGTCAGCCCTGTGTTCCGTGCTGGGTCCAGATCCTCTGTCGCATCTAAGTGGGCATGGACTGCTAGCGCTATGGAGTGCTTACCGGGTCAGCCGTGACTTTGCCCAAATCATGATGCTGTGTCTCAGCAGCCCTGGGGCACGGGAATTATTTTCCATGTTTGCCATTTACAAATGAGTAAACAGGCCAAAAGCCAACTAAGCGGAAAAGCCAGAAGCCGGAAGTCAAATTTGAACTCAGATGCGTAGGATTTAAAAACTCGTGCTCTTGACAAAAATGCTCTACTGCCCACTACGCCACTGACTCAATTCACCTGAATTTGAGTGGATTGTTTACTGATCTGTCTACTTCAACTAAATTGTAAGTGACCTGAGCAGAAATCGGGTTATTTATCCCTGTGTCCCCCACAGTGCTTAGCACTATGCCTTATATCTGGCAGGTGCTTAATAAATATTCTGAGTCTATTTTCCACCCAGCAGCCAGAGTAATCCTTCTAGATATAAATCAGCTGTCACTCTCTAGCTCTCAATCCTTCAGTGGCTTCCCATCACAATTGGAATAAATTCCAAAGTTCTTACCATGCCCTTATGATCTGGACCTTGGCCATTTCTCTGTGCCACTTGCTCATTTGGCTCCAGCCCCACTGGCTCTCTTGATGGTTCCCAAAACACCAAGCGTACCCTTGACTTGGGGCTTTTCCTTTGCTCTTCCCCTGAGCCTTGCACGTTGGCTCCCTCCCTAACCTCGGACCTCTTCTCACATGTCCCCTTCTTAGAGACCCTTCCTGACCATCCTCTTAAAGTAGGATCCCTCACCTGCTATTCCCATCCTTCTTCCTTCCCTCTTCTTAATAGCACTTATTACTACCAGGTGCTTACATATTTGTTTTCTGATTAGCATGTGAGCTCTATGACAGCAGGGCCTTGGTCCTGAGTTATGTATCCCTGGAAAAGAGCCTGGTGCACGGTGGCACTCGATAAATAAAAGGGATGAATGAGTTAAGCAAATTCCCTTCCCGTTCTCCATTTTGGAGATAAACTCATTAAAGACATCAATCATTTGGCTGGTGGATTGTTCATTGATAAGTACATTGACAGTCCCACAGTGCCATGCTGAGCCTTGTGGATACAGTTGAGAAGGTTTCCACAGAACAAGTGTGTTCATCTCCTTGCTGATTTTCCTGAGGGTCACTCGTGGTCTGGGCCCCTGGGTTCTCCATCTTCCCCCTCACCTGGCTTTGCAGAGGGACTGTGAGTACATGTCTGCACACTCACATGGTGGCTCTTGGTCCTGAGCAGGTGGTGGGAATAACCACTGGGTCCATGTGTGCACATCTGTACAACGTACATGGTGGCTCTGGGTCCTGAGCAAGTGGTCCCCCCATGGTTCCATGTACACATGTCCACACACACACATGGTGGCCCTGGGCCCTCAGCGGTCATGCTAAGCCTCTGTGTTGGCATGCACACATGCACAGTGGGTCTAGGTGCCCCCCAAGATCTGTGTCCCCCACTCTCCTCACCCCGCTGAGTGAGCAGCTCTGGTGGCCTGTGTGTGCCTGCATGCACCTGCTCACAGGGTGGTCCCGAGTCCCAGCAGCACCCCTGGTGCAGGCCGCTCACCTCGAGCTGGAGGTCTCGGCTCCGCATCACGGCCATATTCTTCTCCTCGCTGAGCTGGGCGTAGCGCATGGCCAAGTTGTAGTTGTCATCCTTCACCTTGACCAGCTCATCATTGTAGCTGTCGCGCTCCTCCTTCATCTTGTAGTACCGCTCCTGGAAGGTCAGCAGCTCCACCCGTGTCAGCGTCAGCTGCTTCTTCTCGTCCTCCAGCTGTCGTGACTTGGCCAGCAGTTCGCATCGCTGCAGGTCCTTGGCCTTCATCTGCTGCTGTAGCTTGATGACTTCATTCATGAGGAAATGTGTGAGGCCCTCATGGCCCTCCTCCACTGTGGAGAGGGGGAGCCCTGTCAAGCCCGTGGAGGGGGAAAGCAAAGAGGGCCCCAGGTGTGGGGCGGGAGTCATTCATTCACTCACTCACACATCAACATGGAACTCAGCTCTCCAGGCCCTGGGCACATGATCACACACAAATAGAACTACACATGGTGAGGATTTTGCCAAGTAAAGGGGCAGGAACTAAGGATGTGGGCAGCAGGGGGCCAGATCCAGCCTGCTGGGCAGACAGGTTCCAAGTCTCCTGATGGTTGAGCTCAAATGTTGAGGAGGGAAAACACGTTCTAGGAAGGTGGAAAGATATGGTCAAAGCCCTAGAGGGAGGAAGTAGGAACTTGGCACCTTTTAGAAGCTGAAGGAAGACCAGAGTGGCTGGGGTCCAGAGAGATGGAGAGGCAGAAGAGGGAAGCTGGGAGGGTCAGCAGGGGCTGGACCATGATAGGGTTCCTGTGGGCTCCATTGAAGACATGGGTGTTTAGTTGGATGAGGTGGAAAACCACTAAGGGTTTTTAGCAGGGAGGGTAACATGAAGGGTGGAGCGAGCATTGGAGCAGAGCAGGAATGGATATAGGGCAGATGGGGTTGGAGGAGTCTGGACCAGGACAGTGGTGGAGATGGGAGAGAAGGCTGATTCAGGAATATTTAGGAAGTTAAGTCGAGATGAGGCTATCAACGGTCTGGCTCAGGGGTACTGGCAAGACGGCAGGCAAGGCCAGGACAGGATCCAGAGCGTAGCATGAATTTCTGTTCCACCCCACCAACATTCGTGGGGGATGTTATGCATACACCCACTTTTCTTGGCTCCTACTTTGGCTCTCCTCTGTCACCTACCTTTGATCATCAGGCAGAAATGAGTAGTTGACAGCCCAAAAGTGCCACAGGGACATTGTCCTAACGTCATAGATTCATAGCTTGAAAACTGTCTCACCACTGGACAGGCACACACCCTCCTGCCAGTGTTCAAATGCCTCGGATGGCAAAGCCACTTACCCACAATGGTAGAGAATCTCCGGGTGGGCTCCTTTCCAGTCACCAGTTTGTACAGTTCTGGATAGTAAAATTCTAGGCTCTCCAAGAAGACCACATAGCCCCTTTGGCCCTTTGTATGTAGAATGTCCAATAATCGGCCTAGGGGAATGGGAATCACCCGGTGAGAAGAAGAGTACACTGTTGATTGGATGCAAGTCTCCATGTCTGGTCTCATCCTGGACTGTTATCCCCCAATAAACTCTAAGAAGACAGTCTCACCACATTCTGTCGCTCGAGAGTGGTATCTGGGAGTCCAGATAATATAAATCAAAGTGCCAGGCCCTCAACAGGGATTCAGTAGCTGTTAGTTTTCCTTTCTCTAAGAAATTGGTAGAACCAAGATAAATGAAATAGCAGTTATAGGAAACCAACAGTTTCAAAGAGCTTCCCGACTGGCCAGGGCTGAAATTAACCATACGGGCACCAGCTCTTCTGCGATCGAAGGAGGCTGGACGTTTAATAGCAATTACAGAATAATGTACGGTTCTCTGAGACTCAGAGCAGGAAGACAAATCTTGGGGTGGAGAGCTAGGAAAAGTCATGGGAAGCAGGCACAGCTCCATGATCTTGGGGATTATCTCAGAGTCCAGAAACATCTTTAACCTAAATATAATTTGCCTGGTGTTTTTGGTTTCTGTTACGCTAGTTCCACTAACCCTTTACATTTCTTGGCCCTCCCTCAAAAATTTTATTTTCATATATTTTTTTCCCCTGGAGGTCCCAGGGTAGATCTAATAGATAAGTTTCATCTTGTGTTAACGGGCTGTTTGGCGAGGCTGCCTGGAGCACTGTGTGGAGGATATTCTGAAGTTATATCCGAGCTCAGTAGGAAAGCAAGCTGTGATTAGTGATGTCTGTTATGTCTGCAAAAGAGAGTCACAGCATATGAGCTACTTATCACCAGTCAGACTGTGGGGAAGTGATTTTCAAACCTTTTCAACTGTGAGCCACAGTATGAAATAGAGGTTTACATTGTGACCTCGTGCCTATACACAGAGATGCAAATACAGATGAGCGTATATACACATATACGTATATGAAACCAAAACAAGTTTTACAAACCACACTTACTACCTTTGAAGATTGGGATAAAGTGTCATGGATCCCTAGACAGTCTGGAAAAGCCTGTGGACCCCTTCTCAGAATAATATTTTTAAACAGATAAAAAGAAATTGGATTATAAAGGGAATCAATTCTAAAAAGATGCCGTTATCAAGTATTACATTTGAGATTCAGTAATAAAAGTGCTTCTTTACTAATGCATTAATAACACGATCTCTTGGCAGGTCTAATAACTACTAAAATTTTGAGGGTGAGATGAGTGTAAATGATATTTTGGAAGATGTGTAACAGCTGTAATGTGGTATGGAGATATCTGTAATTTCGTTATTGACAAAGTCACAGGTATTGCTAATCCCTACTGTGATCCGTCGCCTACCTACATTCATAATTGATGGAAACGCTAAATCTCGGTTTAGGTTAGTAGATAAAGATATAATTTCTCCCCATCCAAATGCATGGACCCTCTCAGTTCCATACGCAGAGAGCTTGGTGGGGGGAACAGGGGTGGGTAGAAGTTGGTGGACCCCCGTTTGAAAATTTCCATCGTGGAGAAACTTCATTTGGGTTGAGCCAACTACAGGGTATTTTGTGAAGCCGCCACAAGAGGTCGCCCACTCTTTCCTCCTGGGCGGCTCCCAAGGTTTACCTGCCCGGTTGATCTTGGAGGGCAGCATTGGCGCATTGAGTACTTCGTCTTCATCCTGCTCATCAATGACCTTGCACTGGCGCAGGTAGGGGGTGAGCTTGGCTGGGTTGATGTAGCGGCTCAGCATGTGCCGGTTGCACTCCACATTCTCCCACAAGGCATCCTCCTCATCCTTCAATGTCTCCATATAGTCATCCATCTCTGGCCCTCCTCCTTTTGGACAGAAGCCCCAACAAGGTTAATAAAGGAGCCTCCCTGGAATAGCTCCATAAACTCTTTTAGAGTGATCTCTAGAATATATTGTTGAGTTAAAAAGAAAGTAGAGCAAAGTACATACGGTCTTTTACCTCTTATTTAAGAAAGGAAAGGATACGAACATAGATACATATTTCTTTATACACTACACATAAACAGTGGACAAATAAACCATAAAATTTAAAAAAAATTATTTATAGAGAGGGGAAATTTTGCAGTTGGAGTATATCCTTTCCATCCAAGTTTTTATATCTTACTAAGAATTTATCTTTCCCCAAACAATATATACTATTGCATTTGTTTTACAATTTCACATAAAAGACATCATATTGTATGCTTCCTTGTTTCCTTTTTCAACATGTATTTTCTCTCTCTACATTTCTTGAGATTTATCTATGTTGATACATATAGATCTAATCATTCATTTTTTTTGAAAACAACTTTATTGAGATATAATTCATGAACCATACAACTCACCTTTTAAAATTCAATGTGTACAATTCAGTAGTTTTTAGTATATTCACAGTCATGCAACCATCACAATTAATTTTAGAATATTTTCATCATCCCTAACCCAAATCATCTCATCTTGTTTATCCATCTATTGGTGAACATTTGGGTGGGTGCCTTCTATAAAATATGTTGCTATGAAGATGCACGTATGGGTTTTGGTGTAGATCTAAGTTTTTTTTTTTTTAAGATTTTCTTAATTAATTAATTAATTAATTTGAGAGAGAGAGCATGAGACAGAGCGGGGAGGCGGGAGGGGCAGAGGCAGAGGGGAAAGTAGACTCCCACTGAATAGGGCTTGATCCCAGGACCCCAAGATCATGACCTGAGCAGAAGGCAGTTGCTTAACTGACTGAGCCACCCAGGTACCCCTATATCTATGTTCTTATATCCCTTGGGCAGATAGATATGGAGAAGTGGAATTGCTGAACTACCTGGAAAGCCCATCTTTAACATCTTGAGGAATTGCCAAACTGCAACCATCTACATTCCTGCTAGCAATGTATGAGGATCCTAATTTATCCATATCCTTGTCAACGCTTGTGGTTTTCTGTCTGTTTCATTATAGCCATCTGAGTGGGTGGGAAGTATGGTTTTGATTTGTATTTTGCTAGTGACTAATGATGTTAACATCATTTCATGTGCATATTGGCCATTTGTGTATTGAAAAATGTTTATTCAAAACCTCTGCCCATACCCACCATTTGCTTCGATGTGGATGGAACTGGAGGGTATTATGCTGAGTGAAATAAGTCAATCGGAGAAGGACAAACATTATATGGTCTCATTCATTTGGGGAATATAAAAAATAGTGAAAGGGAATACAGGGGAAAGGAGAAAAAATGAGTGGGAAATATCAGAAGAGGAGACAGAACATGAGAGACTCCTAACTCTGGGAAACGAACTAGGGGTGGTTCTACTAGGGAACTAGGGAGATGGGCAGGGAGTGGGGGTGACTGGGTGATGGGCACTGAGGGGGGCACTTGATGGGATGAGTACTGGGTGTTATTCTATATGTTGGCAAATTGAACACCAATAAAAAATAAATTTAAAAAAAAACAAAAAAAACAACAAAAAAAACCCCAAAACCTCTGCCCAGTTTTAAATTGGGTTGCTTGTCTTTATTATTGAGTGGTAGGAATTCCTTATGCACTCTGCATATAAATCTCTTATCAGATATACAATTTGTAAGTATTTCCTCCCATTCTCTTGTTACATTTTTATTTGAGAAAAAGTTATATTTTCACGTTCTTAAAGGTATTCTTTGTAGCACAAAAGTTTTTAGTTTTGATGTAGTCCAATTTATTTTTTTTTCACTTGCACTTTTGGTGTGTGTCTAAAAACCACTGCCTAACTCAGGCTGTGAAGATTTGCTTCTATTTTTTCTAAGAGTTTTATCCTTTAGCTCTTACATTTAGGCCCATGATCCATTTTTAATTAATATTTGTGTATAGTGTGAGGTAAAGTTTCAACTGTGTTCTTTCACAAGTGGCTATTTAGTTGTCCCAGCATAATTTGTTGAAAAGATGATCCTTTTCCCTTTGATTGGCCTCGGCATCTTCATCAAAAATCAACCCACTGTGTTTACTTCTGGACACTTGATGACATTGTAAATGTGAACTGTTTTCTTAATTTCATTTGTGGAATGTTCACTGCTAGAGTATAGATATACAATTGATTGCTCTATGTTGATCTCTCATTCTGCAATCTTACCAAAATAATTTCTTAGTGGTAATAGTTAGTGGATTTCTTGTGATTTTTCTATATGCAAGATCCTGTCACCTGAAATTAGAGATAGTTTACTTCTGTCTTTTCAACCTGGACATCTTTTATTACTTTTTCTTGTCTAATTGCCCTGGCTAGAGCCTCCAGCACAATGTCAAATAGAAGTGGCAAGAATAGACATTTTTGTCTGGTTCTTGATCTTAGGAGAAAAGCATCCATTTTTTTCATCAATAAGTATGATGCCAGTTAGTTCTGTGTGTGTGTGTGTGTGTTTTAGATTTCTTTTATCAAGTTGGAGAAGATCCCTTACATTCCTCGTTTGTTGAGTACTTTTGCCATGAAAGGGTCTTTGATTTTCTAATGCTTTTCTGCATCTGTTGAGATTACCATGTGATTTTTTGGTTTTGATTCTGTTAATGTGGTGTATTACATTAACTGATTTTCAGGTATTAGAAACACCATGCATTCTTGATATAAATCCCACTTAGTCATGGTGTGTAATTATTTTTATATACTGTTGGATTCAATTTGGTAGTGTATTTTTGAGGGCTTTTGCATCTATGTTCATAAGAGATTTTTTTTTTTCTGATGATGTCTTTTTTTTTTTTTAAGATTTTATTTATTTATTCATGAGAGATACAGAGACAGAGAGAGAGGCAGAGGGAGAAGCAGGCTCCATGCAGGGAGCCCGACATGGGACTTGATCCTGGGACTCCAGGATCATACCCTGGGCTGAAGGCGGTGCCAAACCGCTGAGCCACCTGGGCTGCTCTCTGATGATATCTTTGACCGGTTTTGATATTGAGGTAGTATTGGCTTTACAGAATTAGTTGGGAAATGTTCCCTCCTTTCCTATCTTTGAAAGAGTCTCTGAAGAATTTTTTCTTTTGTTTTGTAGAATTCACCACATAGGCCTGGGCTTTTCTTTGTGGGTAGGTATTTGGTTACTAATTCTCTACTTGTTATAGGTTTGCTCAGATTTCCTGTTTTTCTTGAGTCAGTTTCAGTAGTTGTGTCTTTCTAGGAATTTGTCCATTTCATCTAAGTTGTATAACTTATTGGAAACAATTGTTCATATTATTCTTTTATAATGCTTTTACCTATGTAAGGTTGGTTGTAATGTCCTCTCTTTTATATTTCTGCTTCTACTAATCAGAATCATGTTCCCCTGGATCTAGGTGCCCTTGAAACTCTAACCAGGGCATTGAGGGATATGTTGCTTCAATCAGGGAGAACAAAATAAATACCTATTTTAACTTGCTACTGCCCCAGCCATCATACTTTCAATCCATGGTTTCTCTTTTCTCAGTTCCTTGTCATTCTCATTAACCTGAGGAGGTGGGGGAAGAAGAGGGAGGGGAGGAAGAGGAGAAGGGGAGGAGGAGGTGGAGGGAAAGGAGAAGAAAGGAAGAGAGGAAGAGAAGTGGAAGGGGAGAAGGAAAGGGCGAGAGTAGTGGGGAGACATCTCTTTTCCTTGGTCAATCTAGCTAAATGTTTGTCAATTTTGTTATTTCAAAGAACCAACTTTTCATCTGAAACCAATATAACGTTGTGTGTCAAATATTGTCAAATTAAAAACATTTAAAAAACAAAGAACCGACTTCTGGTTTCACTGATTTCTATTGTTTTTCTATTTCCTCACTCACTTATTTCTTTTAAGAAAAGATTTTATTTATTTATTTGAGAGAGAGAATGAGGGGAGGGGCAGAGAGAGAGAGAGGCAGACTCCCCATGGAACAGAGACCCTGATGCAGGACTCAATCCTGGACTCTGGGATCACCACCTGAGATGAAGGCAGATGTTCAACTGACTGAGCCACCCAGGTGCCCTCTAACTCACTTATTTCTGTACTAATCTTTATTATGTCCTCTGTCTGCTTCATTTGGGTTTAGTTTGCTTCTTTTTCTAATTTCATAAGGTGAAATGAAGTTAGGTTATTGAGATCTTTTTAAATAAAAACATTAGAGCTATACATTTCCCTCCCAGCTCTGCTTCAGCTGCATCCTTTATGTTGTGGTAGGTAGTATTTTTATCTTCAATCATCTCAAAGTAAGTTCTCTCATTTCTTTCCTGATGCCTTCTTGGACCTACTAGTTACTTAGAAGTGTGATGTTTAATTTCCCCCATATTTGTGAATTACCCACATTTCTTTGTTATTTATTTCTAATTTAATACCACTGTGGCTGGAAAACATACTCTGTATCATTTCAATCCTTGTAAGCTTCTTGAAGCTAGCTTATGGGCCAGTGAATGACCTATCTTAGAGAATGTTCCAGGTGTGTGTTTAAGAAGAATGTGTCCTGCTGCTATTGGGTGGAGTGTGCTATAGATGTCTGTTAGATTTAGTTCATTTATGGGGCTGTTCACGTCCTCTCTTTCCTTGTTGATCTCCTGGCTAGTGGTTCTATCCATTATTAAAAGCAGGGAATTAAAATCTGCAACTATTCAGTTAATTGTTCAATTTGACTGTTTTATGTATTATTCCATTGCAAGAATATACCATAATTTATTTACCCGTTTCTCTACTGATGAATATTTAATTTTCCCCAGTGTTTTGCATGGACACTTAGTGCTATTTGTAGTAGGAAACAACAGAAGCAAGCTAGATGCTCATCAGTCAGTACTCCATAATCCTTTTGTGCTATGGATAAACTCTGAAAGGGATGTGGTGACATAAAAACATCCCAAGACATATTGTTTTAAGAAAAGGCAAATTTCAGAATACATACATGAGGTATAATACAAAAAAAGAAAAAATTTGGTCTTGGTCCTGGTTTCTGAACAGAGCTCCTAAGACTCCAGAAATCTTCTGAGTGATGAGTGTCTTTTGTATGGTAATGAGATGACTCTTGGCTAAGGGGCCCCTGAGATAGCTTCCAGAGGGAGCCGGATGCCAGAAAGACCAAGTGGTTAGAGGGTTATGACTTTCAGCCCCACACCCCTACCTCTGGGGAGGGGAGGGAGGCTGGAAATGGAGTTCAGTCATCAAGAGTGAATGATTTAATCAATCATGGCTCTGTAATGAAACCTTGATAAAAATCCTTCAACAGTGGAGTTCAAGGAGCTTCTGAGCTGATGAATAAATCCATGGGGGAGGGCTGGGGGGGCGGAGAGGCTTCCACACCTGGGACACTTCTAGACCCAGTCCCCTGTGCCTCGTCATCTAGCTGCTCATTTGCATCCCTTAAACTATAATAAGTATAGTGTCTTTCTGGGGTGTATGACTCATTTTAGCAAATTACTGAACCTGACAAAGGGTTGTGGGAACCTCGGATTTGTAGTTGCTCAGTGAGGGTATGGGTGGCCCTGGGGACTTGAAACTGTCATCTGAAGCTGGAGCAGGCTCTGTGCAGGGGTAGTGTCTTTTGCTGCCTCTGGAGAATTAGTGTTGGGATTGAATCGAGTTGTTGGACACCAAGTCGGTGTCAGAGAATTGGTTGGTGTGTGGAAAATGATACATATTTGGTGTCAGGAAGAAGACATCACAACACGTATAAAACCACTTATGTAATGCACTACCAAGCAAGACTATAATTACACAGGTGTATGTGTGCACGTGCATGCGTGCAAAAGAGAAGGGAGAGAAGTGCAGGGAAAGGGTCCAGAGAACAGGAAGCAGTGGTTACATCTGGGAAGAGGAGTAAGTTCAGAGGTTAGTGATCAAGGAGGACTTGGACATTATACCGTATTAGTATTTACAGCAAGCCCGTACCAGGGCATTACTTATACAGTTTGGAAGGGGAAAAAAAAGACAAATTAACAAAGATGAAAACCAAATATGGCGCAACATGTAGGCCAACAAATATCCAATGTTTGTTCCCCACTCATGTCTTCTGGGAAGATCACAGCCCTGACAGCTTGTTTGCGCCAAGCAAACCCCCTGGCTAGTCAACTGACCTGACTCACTGAGGACTGGGTCCACAGGCTGAGGTGTCCATATAGGGCCGAAGGGACAGAAGGGCGGTGAGTGTGATTGGGGAACTGAGCCAGAAGGCGGCATGGGGTGAGCAGAGCTGAGTCACAGTGAAGCCAAGGCACAGGCAGCGGGGAGGCTGCGAAGGCAGAGAAGGTGGAGGCAGGCAGTGGAAGCTGGTCTACTGAGGGAAGCCTCAGTGAGAAACCCCGAGGTCCAGAAGAAGCAGCAGAAGAGGTCTATCTCCAGGGCTGGCCCCATACTCCTTGGCCACCTGCACTGCCTGGTCCTTGCTGTGGACCTCTGATAGTCTCCGCATTAATCTGAGCTACTTGAAGTGGGTGTTGGCTTCATGCAGCCTGGAGGACATGAATAACCATACATATTTGCTGTGATGAGCAGCTGATTTGGAGTAAAAACAGAAACCCCAGTCCCCATTCCGTCCAGAGAACTTTGCACAGACAGCCACTGTGGAGGCCGAGAAAGTTAAGGCCATTCCACTTTAAGTTCAGCGTTATCACAAGTACAGCCATCCCAGGCCCCGGTGAATAAAAGCTGAACTTGACCTTACTTCAGTTACAGGAAGTAAACAGCTTACAGCTTAATGTCCTAGAAAGCCCCCTATTAGAATGAGAACAGAGCCCAAGGCAGTGGCAGGAAGCCCCTATTAGAATAAGAACAGAGCTCAATGCCCTTGAAGGCCCCATATCAAAATGTAAACAGAACTTGAGGAATTGCTCCACCCCTTCTGGAGGCCCCCTAGACCAGTCCTTAAAACTAAGCTGAAACCCACCTCGGGGTCCAGGTCCCTGCTCCGCCGTGTCGGGTATACTTGGACCCAAGCTCGAGCTTGTAAATAAACCCTCGTGTGTTTGCATCGGTGTCGACTCCTCGGTGGTTTCTCGGATTCGCGATCTTGGGCACAACACCACAACCCTGCCTCACAGACAAAAGTCCTGACCTCTGCCAGTCCTTTCCCTGATACAGAGTATGGCTACCCGGATCATGTGGTGAGCCTGTGGTTTGCTGTGACATGATCATGCCCACTGCAGCCACTCCCCCAACACAGAGTCAGTACGACCATTTCTACTCATAAAGCAAAATGTACTTACCTAGACTATTTTTAAAAGACTCAGTATCCTAAGCACTCGGTTCAACAAATTTATTGAGCATGTGGCAGCCACTGCTGTGTCTATCCATGTCACTCCCCTCGCCCCCCACTTCCTCCCACTTACAGAATTCTCAGATTTTTCAGGAATCGAGCTGCCTCATACTCCAGGGAGGCCAGGCATCTTCTGAGCTGTGAGGAGCAGATCTTGTTTGGTTTCTACCAGTGGTTTAAGAAGAAGCACGTGAAGTGCTTTGTGACACACACAACCTGTGGCAAGTCTGCAGAGGGGAGTCAGTTCTGGTGCTTTTCCTAGATCTTCAGTAGGGACACAGGAAGGAACACTGTCATCCAGCTTTTGGATACCAGCAGGTGAAGGTGTGTGCACCATGCTGGGAGTTGTGCAGCCATCCTGTGACCTGAGGACTCACCGGAGAATAAAAGCTAATACCCTAAGAGCAGAAAGATGGAAAGAACTTGGGTCCTTGATGTCCTCTCCTGGGTCTTGAATTCATCAACATCAGACCCCTCCCACCACTGAACTGCTTCATATGCAAGATAATCAATGCCCTTCGCCCTGAGCCATTTTAAATTGGATCAACTATTACATGCACCCCAAAGCCTCCTGACTAATGAATGTATCTGCTTCATACAAAGAGTAGCTAAGCACAGTGAACTGAGAACCAGGGGCTTGCAGGCTTATGCTTGTTACCGGGTCAAAGGCATGTACCTAGAAATTAGTTAAATGGCAGCTCAAGGAGGGAGGCAAGCAGGTGTGGATGGAGCAGAGAAGCATTTCTGGCCGCCCTTCACAGACACAGAAGGCTGTGCCAGGCACTTGTGAGACTTGTTATGTGCATGCCCAGTGCAAGAGAAACACCTCTTCCAGGGACCGGACTGGCCTGTCAGTGGCCTCTGCTGGGAAGAAGGAAAATGAAAACAAAGCAGGAAATGAGTAGAGCCAAGCTTTTACTCCACTAAGCGGAAATGAAGGGGACCCTCCTACTTTATATGCAAGGAAACGACAGAGCCTCGATCTAGTGTCCGTCTGCTCCATCACTCATACCCCAGTTGCTTTGCAAACACTGGTCAAGTCAAACTTGTGAGAACTGCCTACTTTGGTGGTGAGCGTCCTGCGCCGCGGGGCCATTCACTGGATGCCATCGCCTCCACCACCAGCTGAGGGAGGGTGAGCACCTGCCAGCGCCGAGCACTGTCCCACCACGAGCAGGGACTCGGAGGCGTTTCTCACACAGCCCCTGTCCTTGGGAGGCACCTGCAGTTCGCTGATGAGAGCTGGCCATCAGCACAGACAGCTGCGGAAGGTCATGAGGAGGGCCGCAGAAGAGAAAGGACAGAGTACCCCCGGGATGAGATGCTACCATGTGCCGCGTGATGCACCTGTCACCTACTGTCATTGTCACAGCAACCCAGAGAGGGGGTGGGATTGTCCCTGTTTTATAGACATGTCGTCTGGGCTGAATGGTGTCCTCCCAGATTAGGAACCATGACCCAGCCGGCCTGTTCCCACTCAAGGGCCAAAGACCAAGGTGAGCAGTGACTCACCTCCCGGCATCTCGGAGGGGCTGAAATGAACTTTGGGATCAGAAGAGAGGTTGACTTGACCTGGTAGGCAGTGCACACACCCAGGCTCCCCTCCTCCGTGTGATCTCTAGAGAAACCACCTGATAGGTCAGGAGGCTTGTGTAAGGACGGTCCTTGGGGGCAGTGGCAGCGTGCATCCGAGCCCGAGCCCCCCGAGCCCGAGGAAGCACACCAATGTCCTGAGGGAAGAAGGAGGATAAGCAACGTGTGCCTCCAGGGCCACCACTTGCTACAGCAGTGCAGCGAGGAGGAGAAGCCTGCCCCCATCCTCGTGGATAAACCTGGGAATGTGGCGCCGAGCACAGCAGCCGGTCACGGAGCACACACGATAAGACACTGTATGTCTCTAAAACACACGACTAACCTATGCTCTTAAGGATATACAGCAAAATATACGCTGAGGGGTGAGTAACTGATAAAAACCAGGAATGGTGGCTCCCCTGGTGAGGGCGGCACAGTGGCTGTGATGCCCAGGGACACCCTGGAAACTCTGGTGACACAGTGTCCACTGTATTACTGTCTCACAGACACACACAGATGTAACGCACTAAGTATTTCATGGGCAAAAACTATGGATAGTGTAGCTAGCCTCGAAGAGAAAACCATTTTGGACACAATTTCAGATGTATTTCCTCCCCCACACACTTGGCTGTGACTCCGCCTAACTCAGCCTGGTCTTCTGGGATCAATCTGGCAACCGGTGTCCAGCTCGGGGCAGTTTCCTTGGAAACAATTTGCCCAGGTTCGCGCCCACAGACACCGAGGTGCTGACAGTCTACAGAGCTGGATGATCGTGTCCCCCCGCCCCCCACGGTCAGCTGTGCCCCAACCCCCAGCAGGGGCCTGCATCCACTCTTGAGTCACACCCTAGGTCATGTGAGCCTTCTTACAAACAATGGGAAATGCAAGGTCAAGGCTCCTGAGCCAGGTTCTACAGGAAGGGCCATTTTGCCCAGCTTTTTTTTTTTTTTTTTAATATTTTATGTATTTATGATAGACATAGAGAGAGAGAGAGAGAGAGAGAGGCAGAGACACAGGCAGAGGGAGAAGCAGGCTCCATGCCGGGAGCCCGAAGCGGGACTCGATCCCGGGACTCCAGAACCACACCCTGGGCCAAAGGCGGGTGCCAAACCGCTGAGCCACCCAGGGATCCCCCTTGCCCAGCTTTTTACATGATAGTGAGATGACCTGCCTGTGGACAAACCCCTTAGCAGCTCCTGGTCTCACTCGCCTCCCTCACTGAGAAACATTTGCAGTATTAATGTTCATTTACCAATGAAATCTAGCATCTTTGTCTTTTTTTTTTAAGATTTCAATTATTTATTTGAGAGAGAGAGAGAATGAGTGGGACATGGGAGAGGGAGAAGCAGACTCCCCGCTGAGCAGGGAGCCCAATGGCAGGGCTCGATCCCAGGATTACGACCTGAGCCAACGGCAGACACTTCACTGACTGAGCCACCCAGGAACCCTCAACGTCTTTATCTTGACCCCGAGGCCCTGTAGGGTTTGCCTCCTGCTGACTCGTGGAGTCTCATCTTGACTGAATCCTCTGCTCTTCACCAAATCCGCACACTTCACTGATCTCCACACCTCCCTCTGCCTTGAACTTCCCCACACCACTCCCCTGTCAAGTCTTAGGTAAGCCTCACTTACTGTTTTTTTTTTTTTTTTAAATACACCTGAGATAACATAAGCAAAGTACCTGGCATGTGGTTGGTGCTCAGCAGACAGCGGCCGCTGTCCCGTTATGGAGGTCTGACTCTTGCTCCTCCGGGCTGGTGCCTATCCTTCCCTGAGCCAGTCTTCCTCTGGATCTAGAGCTGCGAAGGCCGGAATCTATAAAAGGAAAGATAATCTGACTTGGCACAAGGGTAGAGGTTGGAGAGAGAACCATTCTACTATCAGAGTGATGCCCTGCTTTGGAAGAAAAGGTCGAAAAATCCCAAGACACCCTTCTCTCCAGGTGACAGTGACACAGTGGACCATGGCCAGGAGCTGCTGGGGAGAAGGGTTCTGTTGCAGCCCATGGCCAGCCTGGAAGGCCACTGGCTACAGGACCTGAGACCTCTGGGCCCAGAGAACAGGGCAGATGGTAGCCTTGGGGTTAGTCCTGGCTAGGGTGGAGGTCTTCACAAAGTCTTCATTAAGACTGTTTGCAGAGTGGAGATGTTCTAATCAGCTACTAATTCATTAGGTCAAAAGCGGCAAACCACATTCCTGAACCCAGAAGAGTTCCCTTCACTGTGAATTATGTTTTCAGCCCCCGGCATGCCATGAGTTTGGGCAGGAACACACCATGGCATGCACTGTAATTTCCCCAAGGTGGTGTTCCTTATAGTGACTGACAAGGCTGTCGTGAATGCCCAGGGTGGCCACTCCAGGAGCCGGGGGGAGGAAGGCCAACGATGTGGAAAGATGAGGCACAACCCCTGAGAAGGTGAGAGGGTGCCCGACACTGGGCCTGACACCTGTCCCGACAGCTGCTGGGATCCTTGTGGTGGGGGCTTCAGGCAGCTGCTCCATGACCAGCCACTCTTACTCGGCAGTGACAGGGACCCTGGGACATCACTGTTTAATCAGGAACTTGCTTGGTTTCAGCTTTGAGAATTAATCACAGGTGACACCAGATCTCCCAGGGCTGATAGAAGCTGCTCTTGTCGGGTGTCAGCTTGGATCGGAGTGAGCTGTCACAGGCCCTCTGCCCCGGGGAGG
The DNA here is from genome assembly GCF_048164855.1 of Canis lupus baileyi. Classification (NCBI taxonomy): domain Eukaryota; kingdom Metazoa; phylum Chordata; class Mammalia; order Carnivora; family Canidae; genus Canis; species Canis lupus. Next base: position 63,377,892 of record NC_132845.1, read on the forward strand.
TGGCAGTGACATGCTTCTCTGGAGGACACCATCTCCTTTGTCTCCTCATGGCCTCCTTGCTCCGTGGTCAGGACAGGAACAGCTGTACTGCTGCCCTGCACTGCGAGTGAGGGCTGGAGAAGCAGGTGATTGCAGGGCCAAGTGCCTCAGCAAAGACCAGCAGGCAGTCCAGAGGCCAACGAGCAAAGGCAAAGGAAAATTATACTTTTCTGCATTTGCAAGAGAACACGCATTTCTTTCATCATCAGAAGAAAAGGCTTTTACAAAATTAATTGTAAGAAAGATTCTAATGATGAGAAAGGAAAAACAGATTTGCACAGGGTTGTACAACTACCCAACATGTCAACATAGTTTAGAAAAACTGAGACACAAGACAACCAATAATGAGGGTGAACTTTCTATTTCTGCTATTAGAATTTTGATTACACCCTCAAGGACTTGGTCATAAGGTTGGGAAAACTTATAGGATATGTCTCTAGAGAGATTAGCTTATTGGTATAACATTCAACTGGCTAAAACATCATCCCTGGTCCTTACAGATTATTTACTATGTACCAGGCACTTGCTAAGCGTAAATGATAAACCTCAAAACTCTCTGAGATAGGTGTTATTATTATTATTATTGCTATCATCATCACCACCATTTTATAGTCAAGAAAACCAAACCTGGGAGAGGTTCAAAGTCATGTAATTAGTACAGAAGTCAGGATTTAGACCCAAGTTTCTCTGACTTAACTCCTATTTCCATACAGCCCCTAGAATCGCTTTCTAAAAAATAAGAACTTTTAGAAGAATTATAACCAGAAAGTGTATGTACATACACACCTTAAAATAGCATTTTTACACACAAACTTAAGACAGAATGAAAACTGAGTTCTAAGATGGCAGCTATGGGTTCAGGGTTAAAAAGAATAACTATTGCTTCTCAAAAGAGGAATCAACTGCTTAGTGAGTTATTAGTATTTATTCAAACACAGTTGGTGCCCATTCGCCCTACAGTGAAGCTGTTTAATCAACAAGCAGAACTTGTACACACTGCTTTTGTCGCCTCTACTTAGGAATAAACAGAGAGCCAAGGATCACTGGATGTTTCAGGAAAGTCTTTATGTGAAAGAAAGAGATCAAAAGAGACAAATTGATACAAAGAACTTGCAGGAAGCAGACAATGAAGAATAAAAGAAAACTTAAGAAAAAACCCCACAACCTGGTAATTAAAATCCACTGAAATGAAATAAGATATTGCATCTATAAGACAATAGTAGGATGCTATGAAAAAGGAACAAAGAACAAGAAAGAGTTCTTGGCAATTAAAATAAAGTATCAGAAATGTATCAATAGAAAGTTTGGAAGACAAAGTTGAGGAACTCTTCCAAAAAGTTAATAAAAAGTTAAGGAGAAGAAAGACAAGAAATAGTGGGGAAAATGAGGTTAATTTAGCTCTAATATCCAAAAAACCAGAAATCCTGTAAAGAAAGTGCAAAGGTTGTTTCCTTTCTTGTCTAGCTTTTGGGCTAGAAATTATCAGAGAAATAATATTAGAGGATTCTCTAGATGTAAGCACATGTGTCTTCAGATTTAAATGGCCTTTCAGGTGCTCAGTACAATCAATGGAAAAAGAATCTTCTCAGAACATCCTTGTGAAATTTTAGGTGATCATGAAATAAGAGAAGACCCCAATAGCTTCCAGAGAGGAAACATCAGGTCATATGCAAAGGACAGAAGTAACTTTGGCATTCGACCTTTCAATAGCAATACTGGAAGCTGGGAGACAATGAAGCAATGCCTTCAATTTTTTTATGGAAAATACTTTTTAACCTAGAATTCTGTTACATCCCCCACCCCGAAACCATTAGGCATGAATATAGAATGATATTATTTTCAGAAAGCCAAATACTCTAAACATTTATTTCCCAGGTACGCTTTCTTAGGAAGCTACTAGAGGATATGCTCCAGTTAAAGTGAAGGAATAAAACAATAAAGAGGAAGGTATGGAGCTCAGGAGACAGAAAATTTAATTGGACAAAGCATCAAGGAAAGTTCCAGAATGAAAGAGATGTGACAAAAAGGAGCTGGCCAAGATTATGGCAGGATCACAGAAGGTCCACTAGAGGGAGGTAGGCAGGGGAAAAGTGAGATAATCTTCTGATATAATTCATAATTTAGGAAATAAATTATGTCACAGGCAGGTGACAGGACTGTGAATTGGATGGAAATATAATGAAGGATAGGCACATAAAAAAACCTCAACAAATAAAAAAAAAAGGCAATATTAACTCTAGGAAAAAAACAAAAGGTAAGAAAGGAAATAATCACAGCATACTCAACATAAACAATATTTCCCTAGTGAAAATAATGTAACACATGAAACTGCTCTAAATATATTGAGAGAATGGAGGAAGGAGAGATGCATGGAGTGGGGTGCTCAGAAAAGAGGGCTAATGAGATCTGCCTAAGAAGATCTCAATAAATAATGCCTTAAAGTGGATATATCACCAATAACTTAGAAATATGGAGGTAAATAACAGAAAAAAGCAAAGATGAAGAAGAGTTAGAAGTGGTTGCCTCTGGGGATCAGGGCTGGGGTGATGGCTAGACTAGGAACTGATGTTTTTATTACAAGCCTACTTTGCATTTCAACTCTGCATGACATAGATTATCTTGGTAAAAAAATGAACAAAAATTAACATATGTCAATAGTTGGAAATAGGGACAATGCATTCAAGTATAAAGAATCAAACAGTTACCTCCATTCTGTGCACTTAACATATTCTACCTTTTGTAGTGCTTGTCAGACAGCTCACCTCTTCATAAACCATAAAAGTGCTGCCTGTGTGCTGGGCACTTCACAGATGTCACCTTGCTTCACAGGAGCTCAATTACGTAGGTTTTACTATTCTAGGTTTTATTATTCCTACTTTATGAGAAGGAGGTGGATCAGAGAGTTAAATAATGGGGGTGAGATCCCACAGCCACTAAGTGGCAGAGTGGAGATTCCAACTCAGCCCTCACTGACTCCAACTGATCTGATCTTAATTAAACTAGCAATCCACAACTAACATTTATTAAGCATAATATTCAATCTAATCAATTAGATTCCTTGCTTCCTAGGCTCTATATCTTTCTCTTTATGGGTTTATTCCTTCATTTTGCAGGAGCATATCCTCTAATTGCTGTCCATGAAAATGTACACGGTAGTAGCTACAGGTAGACACTGTGCTAAATGCTCCGTGGATGATCTCATTTCAAACAACAGCCCTATAAGGTATATGCCAATATCCTCGTTTTAGAGAAGAGATGCTCAGGGAGGTTCAGCTGCCTGCCACAGAGTCTGTCTCATGTCCCATAGAACTTATCATGGGGACTTACTCTTAGCTGCTCAATATATATTTGTTGGGTGAATAAATAAAAATCAAATCCTAAATAAAATAAACAATAAGGCTGTTATTATTTCAAATAATAGTGTCCAGCCTTTTGGGAAAGAGCTGTTTGTGGGACAGATACCTCTTCTCTCCAAGAGCTGCCCTGGGGGCAAAAGCTCTGGAACCAGAAAGGGGTCAGCAGTCAGTCAGATAAAAGCATCTCTGGTTAATTGATTTGCTGGATGATTGGAGTGAGAGGCTTGAGATGGAAGGTTTAATTATTCCAAAGAAACCTCCATTTAATTGAAAAGACTTCTGGCAAAAAAAAAAAAGGGGGGGGGGAGATTATTTAAAAGGATGATCTATTGCCTGTGAAGAAGGACCGGAGACACTGGTGCAGCCATCTATGTGTTCATGGCCCTGGAAATGAAGCTTTATGGACCAGGACCAGAACCTCCCTTCCTGTGGGCCCCGTTCCCCCAATCCTCATTCCTATAAAAAGGACACATAGAGAAACAGCTAGAAAATCCCCCCTGCAGGATTTTTCCCTGGGATCTCAGTTAACTTCTTAACCTATCTCCTTCAGCACATTCAACCGAAACACAGAGATGATAGTATTTCCCATCAATTACCATGTGTGCAGCAATCAGCACAGTTTCCCTGATACATATTTTGAAAGCAGCAATTAACGTTTTAAATTCACAGGGGAGTGGCAGACACTGCTGGCTGCCGACCTAACATCCATTCTCTCTTGGCAATTAATAGAGTCCCAATTTTGTGTGGAGCATTACTATGCCCATCGGAAACCGTGCTTGCAGCCTCTCTTGCAGCTACAGATGGCTATGTGACACAATTCTGACCACTGAGATGGAAGTGGAAGTTTCTGGAGACATTTAGAAGGGCTCTGTAGAGAGGTGGGGGCAGAATCAGGGGAGAGGAGCCTTTTATTTGTCTCTGTCTTCCTACCTGGAATGTGCACGCGATGCCCTGCCACAGAGCAGCTATCTTGTGACCATGAAGACAAAGGTCTAAGTGTGGCCGAGTAGGATGCCACAAGCACTTTGGGCCCAAGCTTAACCTTCAAATTCTTGGTTCATGAGAAGAATAAAATCCCTAACGTGTAAAGTTCCGATTTTGTTTCAAACAGATAAGATCCAAGCCTTCTAAGAAAATCATAATGGTCTCAGCTCCAGACTTCTGAGTCTCACAATCTGAGAAACTGCTTTTTCTATTTGTGCAGTTTCTTTTTTTCTGGATCCAAAACCAGAATGAGCAAGAGATCAGTAAGGACTGAGTACTGCCCATGTAGAGTGTCCCCCAAGGGGTCGGCAGATGGACAGGAGCTAAGGCACAGCCCAGGAAATGGAACAAACAGATGACATTCCTGGCTTGCAGCGCAAGAGCAGGGCAGTTTATCTCACCTGCCTGCTGCGGTCCTGCCTCAGATCCCAAACTGTGCCCCTCATTTTCATGTTTCCAGCCTCTGCCGCGTCCATGGGAATCTCTCCTCTCTCATTCAGCCCTCATTCTTCTACAGGAGCCCACCCTCCCCTCCCCACCCGCCCCAGCTCCCCCGACAGCCAAGCATCCTAGGCACCACCTGTTTGTCAACCCAGAGCACCCCCAACCCCTCCCCAACCGTCTCCTCAAGGACCAGGCCACCTGTAACCGTACCTGGAGCTCCTCAAGGCACTCCACTCACTGATTTTCAGGTGACCTGGGCAAAAGGCCAATGGTTTCTGTGGGATAAAAATATCTCAACCTGGTATCTTTTAGGAAGGGTGGAGGCATCAGTAGAGGTCAGCGTTGGGGGGCAGTGGGGAGCAAGGCACATCAACTGAAGTGAGACCAGGGGCGTGGCAAGCGTTAAGCCCTCCACCAGCCCCAGGCCTGTCACACATCCCGGCTTCTATGGCAGCTTCCCACGGGCACGGCAGCAAAGAACTTTGGAAGGGCACACACCTCTTGCATTACCAAAGGATACTTCTCCCTTCCAGCTCTTGCTTTTCTACCATGACTGCAGAGAAGCTTTAGAAAAAAGCACAATTAGAAATGACAGATTTAAATTGTCCTGAAATGCATATCAATTTATCACATTGGCTCTTTATGAGCATTCGCTCCATCTGGATTCCAGAGCCGTGCACACGGCAAACTGACAGCTCCCATGGTCCGGGAGCCACGGCTGGACCACTTGGCCAAATCCGTGAAGTGTTGTCTTGCTACGGGGGCTGGCCAGCGGGGGAGCCTTGGCCTTGTGATAATGACATACAGCTCTGTCCTGCGCTGGCCTTAGAAGCCTGGTCAGCACACCGTCATTGCCACGGGGTCTGTTATGTCACAGGGACCACCAGTTGATTCCAGTTCAGGAGCGCTTTGTACTTTCAAAGATGGACCCTTTGCTTCATCTGGGTGTGCAATTCTTTTCCATTAGCATACTCTTGATTGTTTGGCTCCTCTTTTGTTATTTGGGTTGGGAGAAACTTGGGAGAGTCCACGGTCCCCCTCTGAAGACTTCATGCCAAGATCGGGTTTGCAGTTGTGCTAACGTGTGGTGGATTTTCAATAAAGATTTGCTGAAGCAACAGTTCTAATGACCCAAGGTATTATGATAAGAACATTCCATTGTTGCAGCACTGTATTCCGTAGTCGGCTAGCCAAGAAGGACTTGGTGACAGCTGGCAGTATGTGGTGGCCACCCTGCTGGACCTCTCCCCATGGAACCTAGGTCCCTGCTGTGGAAAGGATCCACGTTCCTGTGCTTTCCATCCGGTTTTGCCATTGCTCATTTGCACGCCTGCTGTGATTCCTTGAGAGGGCTTGTATTGTGCTCATTTGTGAGTCTGCAGCACACTGCCGGCACGCAGGGTGCTCTCCCTCCATAGGGCTGCCCAGCAAGTGATCAAACAGGTCTCCTCCCAGAGTCTGACCTTGACGCTTGGGGTTTCCACTACCCAAAAGTGGGACACAGAGTGTGCATTCTGGTGCAGGAATCTTAGGGAGATGTAATTCTAGCAGAATTACAAGAGAAGTGGAAGGAAACCATGAGTTACTTTTTGATTTGGGGAACGAGGAGGTGGTTTGGAAGAAATTGGCCATAGGAAAGGCACAGCCCCAAAGTGGACCCTTAACAAGCAGAATCCTGCACCTGGGGCTGGCGTGTGAGTGTGTGGGGTGAGAATCTTCTGAGTGAAAAGGCTCGGCCCTTGCATTTCATGGAAAAGGTCACTAGCGTCATCAGGTAAGAGCCTTACTCGAACAGCAGCCAGGAACAAGCCTGGAAGGTTCTGTGGGAGCCACATCCAGGCCTTAAATCTTTCCCCTTTACCTCCTCCTGGTGTCCTGTGGCTGGCACTGCAACCCCGGGGAGGGGGGAGCACAAGCCCAGGTTAGGATGGCAGAGGGGGTGGGGCTGGAGGTGAGGAAGCATCTGGGTTCATGGGAACAAGAGGTAGGGAGGGAGATGGGCTGGGGACAAAGAGGAAGGAGGAAGGCCAGGGAGGCTGCAGGAGGCTGTACTGGCAGGTGAGCCTGGGCCCAGAGAATGCAGCTCAGAGGCGCAGCGCGGGGATCTAACAGGGGGAATGTAGAAGGGGCTGCTGGGCCACTCTGCCGCTCAGATGGACTTATCTCCAGGGCCCGGGGCTGGCCCGCAGCCTCAGAGCATCCTTTGAGGCCCCAGCAGCAAGGAGCACTGGGCTCTCTCTTCTGCATTTATGAGGCCCACCGAAAACATAGTCCGAACCCATGTGGTAAACAACTGAAAATGCATTTGCGGCCATGGGGCTGTCTGTTTTGTGAAATATCATGAGAACTGGCAAATCAGTGACACTTCTGAACATGTTCCCACATGTTTGAAAATAACTCTGCCGATGACTTCAATCAGGGAGCAGACTGGTATCTAGAAGAATGCAGATTTCGGGTTTCCTACTGTGGAAGCAGAGAGGTAGTGCTGGGGGTGGGCTGTCTCTGCCTCTAGCTCTTATTGATGCTTCCACCGCGGTCTGAGCATACACCAAGTGAAATCAGGGAGTCCCCTCTGATGGAGGAGGGCAGCCCCTAAGAGATGTGAGGCTCTGGCTTTCGTGGGGCTGCAGGGACTCCCAGAGACTTCTTCTCTAAAGGCCTCTGGGTCTGGTGGAAACACTGGGGCAGGAAGCAGCAGACTGGTGTGTTACGTGGACCTCAGACTTTCTTATTTTTACCCTGAGGTGTTCGAGGCTTGAGGTCAGAGCTCTACTTTCTCCTATATCAGCTCCCCGGGCAGTTTTGCAGGCAGCAGAAGAAAGGACAGAGGGAGGGGCTTTAAGGGCCAAGAGAGAGTAGCTTTGCTAGATGCGCGGTCTCTGCAGACTCCTTCGCTGTAGACCCACAGAGCTGGGTGGCTGGGGTTCCACTTGCAGGGCACCCACACGCAAGGAAGGTGTGGAGCCTGTCCGGGAGAGGTTAAAGTGCGCTTGCTTGTTAGTGTGAAGTGACATCGCCCCTCAGAGAAGACAGGGGCCGTGGGCAAAGAATCACAGGAATTCCACTCAAATTAAAAAGAGTCGAGCCAAAAAAACTCTTTGCATAAGGAGGTATCACTGTGTGTGCTACTGCAAAGGACACGGTCCTGAGGTGAGCATCCTGGGTCTGAATTCCAGTTCTGCCATTTGCTGCTGTGTGGATTTAGGCATGTGGCTTATCCTCTCTGAGCCCCCATTTCTTGGTCTGTAGAATTGGACAAGCAGCTCTAACATCTTAGGGTTGCTGCTGTGCACGCGGTAGACACATAATCAATATCACTTAATCCAGCGCATCAGAAGCCAGTGGCAAACTGGAGTTGGAAACCAGGTCTCTGCCGGACGTCCTGTGTAATCACCTCCACGCCAAACAGAACTTAGACGAAAACGTAAAAGATTTGTCTTCAACTCTTTTGTCTGGGCGTCGGGTTGGCATCTCACCCACCCGGTGTTGTTAGCAGCTCTTTATGTCCACCATGCTGCTTACAGCTTCTGAAAAGGGACCCCAGTACACCCTGTGGCCCAGCCAGGATCTTACACAAATGGGCGTTTAATATTTATAAAGTGATTGATTTCCAATGCATAAGCGCTGGCTCTCGTTTCCTTGGTGTAGTTTGCTCCCTTCGGCGGGGAAGACCGCTATGTCCGCAGGCTTGGTGAGGGTTTTCGCCCTGACAGCCTGCTGATGGGATCACATGCCCTTCATTTGCACCCCGCCTGTTTTGCTGTGCCTGCAATTCGGATCTAAGCACCAATCTATCTCAGCCTCTCAATCAGTCATGGATTAGAAGTCTAGAATCCCCGGCTCTCCAATTTCTGACCAGGGAAGAGCTATCTTGTCACAAACCAAGCTGACCGGGTGAGCTGCAGAAAAGCCCGCTGGTCCTACATTCTGTCGGTTGGGACTCTTTCGTCTGCTGGCGTTCCCAAACACGGCATCAATATTGGGGCAGCAATCTCTCTTTGCAGAGTGCCCCTTCCGGGTGCACTGCCCCACCCCGAGTCTGAAGGGCCTTCTGCGTCATCAAGAATAGCTCTTTCTAGGCACTGGTGTGCGGGAGATCAGCTCGGTTTGCAATCGTAATTCTTTGCACATTGATAACCCAGTAGCAGCCAGCACTTTCAGGAGTCCACTGAGGGCTTTAGTCCCTCATCGTGGAGGTCACCAGCTGACCTTCAGAGGACACGTTCCTGGACCAAGCGGAGCGCAACGCCCCTTGTACTGTGGGTGTCTGACATGCCCTGGGTCCTCATTCCATGTCAGAGGACAGGACAGAATGGCTCAGTGACAAAAGCCACAACGACAGCAGGGGCGAAGGTGGGCAGAGTCTAAGGAAAGGCGGCTGTAGTGCGGTAGAGCTGGAAAATCCACTCTCTGCAAAGGAGGTAACTGAGTGTGCCACGCTGAGGGCGTCAGTCACCTAATCTAGGATTACGCTAAACCGGGCTCACGCTTCCCGGGAAGAAAGGGACAATCAAGACTCTGGTGATGGAAAGCTGTAGGACGCGTCAGTGCTTGTTAGCTTCAACTGGGCAGCAAAATAAGAGTGGGGTCTCACCACTCAGCACACTCGCTCAGAAAGGACTCCGGGGCAAACCTCTGCCTCCCGATCCTTCTGGGACCAATGACCCAGTTTGTGGGGGTTCCAGATGCCTGATTCGTCCTGTTCTTCTCCTTCTGTGTGTCTCTTAATGTCAACACGTATTGCAGACATTTTGGGCAGAATCAAGCACGGCGCCTACATCCGGCACCCTTGTTACTTACTGTAACAAGGAGCGTTTCCAGGTGAGACCGGGCAGGTGCAGAAGTGAAATTCAAACCAGTCAGATTTTCTGTCCTGGGGCATTTTGCCGAGAGACGGCAAGGGGTGGGGGTAAGTTAGTTAAAATGCATTAATTGAGCATCCACTATGTTGGGAGCAAAATAGGTTTGTGCGTCCAGTTAAACGTCAGGTTTCTGGGAGGCAGAGAGAGAAGGAGGAAAGCACCCAGGAAGGGTCTCTTCACTCATAATTAACTGCAAAATAAACAGCTCCCCCACGGAATGGGGCCCCTCCTTTCCACAGCCCCTGCAGCCCCACATTTCAATTAGCTCTGTGTTATTCTGGTCCCTTATTACCTCCGAGAATCAAGGGCTGGCTGTAATTAATTGTGATAATGTACTCAGGAGCAGAGCCAACGGCCGCTCGGGAAGGCTGGCCGGAGAGGCTCCCCTCCAGCACGCCCTCCGTGGGCCTCCTTGGGGTTCAGTCCATACAGACTGTGATGGGGGCGGGTGAGGGCAGTGGGCAGCGACCCTCACGGCTAGCTCCAAGCCTTTGCAGCATTGTGGCGCCAAGCAAGGTTCCCCTCCGCCACCTCCCTGTGCCCTGCTTCTCTTCCCGGTCCCGGCAGCAGCCTCGAACCCTCAAAGCCAATGACTCCAGAAATGAAGATGTTTGTAGAGTGGAATATGATTCACCCACGAAATGGGACCGAGGGCTGATCCTCGCTACAACACGGGCAAACCTTGAAAACTTGATACAAACGAAAGAGATCACACACTCGAAAGGGCCATGTGTTGTGTGATTCCATTTATGGGCAATGTCCAGAAGAGGGACACAGAGAGCAGGTGCGTGGCTGCCAAGGGCTGGGGGCTGGCAGGGACAGAGGGCTGGCTGCTTACGTAGATGAGGTTTTATTTTGGGGGGTGTTGGAAATGCTTCGAGCTAGGTAGAGGCAGTGGTTGTGCAACATGAGGTGTGTGCTGAATGCCACAGAATGGTTCACTTTAAAAGGGGGGGTGGGTGGAGGGCAGCCTGGGTGGCTCAGCAGTTTAACGCCGCCTTCAGCCCAGGGCCTGATCCTGGAGACCCGGGATCGAGTCCCGCATCGGGCTCCTGGCATGGAGCCTGCTTCTCCCTCTGCCTGTGTCTCTGCCTCTCTCTCTCTCTCTGTCTCTTTCTCTCTGTCTCTCATGAACAAATAAATAAAAGCTTTAAAAAAATAATAATAAAAGGGGGGTAGGTGCTACATGAATTTCACCTCCATCAATCAGATCAGATCAAATAAATAAAAACAGCTATAATTTCTTGAGCACACACGACGTGCTGGGGCCCTGCTGGGAAGGCATCATCCACTCCGATGAAGAAATGAGAGAAGTGGAGGTGGGGGAGGGGACCTGCAGGCGCGGGGCCGGGTCCACCAGTGAGGCCAGCACGCGTGCTCCTCCCTGCAGCGCCCTGGCGGCGGCTGGCCCCGGGTCCATGCAGCTGTGGGAATCAGGAGTGAGTCTGCAGGGGCTGCTGAGTGCAGGAAAGACCCCAGGGAGGCAGAGGCGGCCAAGGCCCACGGGGTGCAGGTTTGAAGGCAGGACCAGGGCAGAGAAAAGGGAACAGGAACTCACAGTTTTATTTAGCACCCACAGGTGCATAGCATAGGGAGGGAGGGAGGCGGGTGCCAGTGGGCGCTGGCTGGGGGTCTGGCCAGGAAGGGACAGTCATGTCCTTCCTCCTCCTGGAACCTCCAAGACCACTGGCGAGCAGCCCCTGAACTTGAGTGATTTCCCATAGGCCGGCTCACCTGTGGTGAAGCCCCCAGGCAGCTGGAAACATGAAAACACAGAGACTCACATTTTCCACCCATCTGTGCATGATAAGGGGTGGGAGGACGGGACGAGAACGTCGCAGAACATCTCAAAACACTTCGATTTTCCTTGTTAAGGAGAGAGTTCTGTCATAAATCTCTCCTTTTTAATGATCTATTAGGTAAGAGTGTCTTTAAATGAATCTGTCGGGGCTGGAGCTGGTGGGTGTTTCTTTTCACTTTTACACCCCACCCCATCCCGCCGCGCAGGCGCCAGCCACTGTAGGCCACGTTTTTCTGCTGCTCTAGGTTCCTACACAGTGGGATGCAAACACTCTCCCCAGTCTCTGAGAGCAACAGGAGCAGGAATGTGGGGATCTCTACGCTCAGAGATAATCTCCAGCTTCTCGCGTGAAAATGAAAGCTCATAAAATCAGATGCAAACCGGAAAGTCGGTTTTTTTTTTTTTTTGGCTTGTGTCAAATGACTCGATCACCTATAATTAAATAAGACTCCCGTCAAATCTGCACCCCGACACCGCAGATCTGTTTGGACTGGAGGCTGTCGGGAGCAAGTGTTGTTAGCAGGGGATGGGGGAACCCACTGCTGTTGTGACCCTTTCTTTGCCCATGTTTGGGGAGCTGGGAAGGAGTCTGCGTGTAAAGCCAGGCTTGAAGGCCACCGCCTGGTGCTCCCTGGGTGCGTTGCCAGCCAGGGGGACCTTCCTCTGCAGGCCCGGAGGCTCCTCCACCGACCGACCCTATGCTCTACGTGACTCTGAGACACCCCCGGAATTCCATGTTCTGGCATTTTCAAGGATGCCTCAGACCCTGCTGGCTTCTTCCAATGACGTCATTCAACGCTGTCTCTAATAAGCATTAAGAGCCCAGGGGCTGCAAAAGTTTTGGCTCCGCAGGACTTAATGGATTCCTGAAGCATTTCAGTAGGAAATGCAGTTACTTCCCCTCCAGCCCTGACCCTTCTGCTTCCTAGAAAAGTCATTCACAGCCCGCTGTGCCTTTTCTGCCTGTGTTATGATCCAAGGTCTCCCACCTGGCTCTGGCTCCAGCGTGTATCTCTCCCTCCCTGTTGCCTCTGGGCAGGGGCTGGGCCTTGGGTTCTCTGAAGGATCTTTAGAAACAGGCTACTTTCTTTGCATATGCTACCTTACTTAAGCTCCAAGAGGCTGCAGGGTGCTCCCAGGGAGGGCGGTTATCCCCAGAGGGCAAGGGCCCCAGCACCTCTCTGCCCCACCAGAGCACATTCTGGGCACTCACACCCACTCCTCCGCCCTCTGCTCCATCCCCGGAAGAAAGTTAAAAAAAAAAAAAAATCCCAAAACCCACCAGCACATAAAAATGACAGCGTTCTGGTCCAAATCGATCAGGCATTTATCGAGGGCCTTCTCTGGGCTGCATTCCATGCTCTGTGCAATCAAAGTGACAGCATAAAATAGTTGCCCCAGCACCAGCTGCTGAGAGTCTACTGTGTTGTTTAAGAAATTAAGAAACAAAAAGGAACGTGCATGAAGTCATTAAACACACGGTGTGGATGAGAGCAAGAGGGATGAGGTGGAGGGATCGGGGGTTATGCAGGAGCCCCAGCCTGCTGCAGAACCCCCCGCCCCCCAAGGAGAGATGGCTTCACTAGCTCAGTGCCCACGTGCCTCCGAGCAAAAGGATGGGCAGTAGGAAAAAATATACTCACATCTTTGCAAACTAGCTCGGTCCTGGGTTTGCCTTTGGGGGGGTCTCTGTGTGGTCCCCTCAAACTCCCTCTCCTCCAGCGCATTGCCTGCCAGGCCCCCAGAAAATGCTGATGCTGCAGGGAGCAGCGACCTCCCCGGAAGCCCACACAACAGCCCCCTCTGAGGCCGCCTCTATTTTTAGCAGGGGCAGAGGTGGAGGCTGGGGGAGGGGGCTGCCATACTTCCCTTTTTATTTTTGTTCTGAGCAGAGTCTGTGGGTGACTTTCCACAGAGCGGGTAGGCTGGAGAAGCTACTATGCTCTCTCTGGCAGGTAGGGCCACATCTGTCACCGGGGTGCAGAGAGGATGGGGTGCAGGAGTGGAGGGAGGGGCGGGCAGGAGACTGGCATCATTCGCACTCTGTCCTCCTGCTGGCGCCTGCCCCTGTGCCAGACCTTGCCCAGGAACCACGGTCTCCTGACTGTGAACTATACTGAGGAGGAAGTGTGGATGGAGCCTGGAACATTCCAGGAAAGATGCTTCCACAAGCCTCACACCGAGCTGCCCAGAGCCAAACACACCATCCTACTCTTTTGTCCTCTAGACATCCTGGCATCCACAGCCGGCCACTGACTCAGCTCCTCTCTGACTACCTGTGTCTTCTTTGCCTTCCTATCCTGCGGGCTGCCCGCAGGCCTCTGATCACCCCATTCTCCTGGGGGAGCAGAGGTCTGTGTCCTCTGGGGGAAATGAGGGCAGCGGAAGCTGTGGGTGGATAGATCCAGGTGATGCGCATGCACACACACACACACACACACACACACACACACCCCGCCAGTGATTCATAAAAGTTGGCCCTGCCCCCTTCCTAGAAGCTCCCCTCCCCTCCTCCCTCCACCTGGCTTCCCCGGGACTAACAGGTCCCTACAGGGGCGGCGGAGCCAGATCCACTTCAGCCTCACTCCTATGTCCCAGCCTGTATGGATCGACAGAGAAAGGACTGTTCCTTTTCCCCTTTGCCAAAATATTGCACTAAAGTCAGTGAGCTGCACGCATCTTAAGTATACAGTTCAATGAATTTTGAGAAGAAGACACCCTTATGGCCAATTAACAAGTGGAGCATGGCCAGCACCCTAGAAAGTTCCTTCATGGCCCTTTCCGTGCTGGGTCCCCACCCCCAGCCGCAACCAGTACTGGGATTTCTGCCATAAAAAAGTGGAAAAGCACAGTAAGCAGTGTGTAGGGCCTGGCTTGTTCCGCTCAGCTCCTCAGGGTGTGTGCATCTGTGGTGTGTGCCACGGGCTCGGTCCTCAATACCAAGCTTGTGTCCCACAGTTTGTCTGTTTGCCTGTTGGTGGATGTATGAGTTGTGTCCCAAGTTCACTTGTTGGGGACATTCTCGGACACATTGTTACTCGGACATGTGTTGTCATTTGCTTGGGATAAATACCTAGGATTAGAATTGTTGGGTCATGTGGCGGGTGTCTGCTCAACTCTGTAAGAAACTGCCACCCTGTTTTCCAAAGTGGCCTTGGCATCCTGTCCTCTTGGCGGAGCAGGTGAGAGTCCTGGCTCTGCCACATGTCCATGAGCGCTCCGGGAGTGGGGTTCCTTGGGGCAGGCCTTCTGCTTGCAGAGTGGTGACATTGTCCCACCGCTGCTGCTGGCCCACGCTTGTGACTCCTGTCTGTTTCTCTACCTGGTCCTCTCACATTGATGCCCCCCTGCCATGTGTCCTGGGTTGGACAGTGTGCCCCTCTTGAGAGCATGACCGTACGTGGTAAGAGAATCTTTGCAGATGCACCTAAGTCGAGGTCTCCCTGGAATAGGGTGTCCCTGAATCCAGTGACACACACAGACACAGAGGAAAGATGGCCATGTGGCTGTGGAAGCAGGGGTGGGGGTGGCTGCAGGCCGAGGAACAGCAGAGCCACCCGCACCTGCAAGAGGCATGCGAGCATCCTTCCCTGGAGTCTCCGAGGAAGCGCGGCCTTGCCCTGCTCTCACCTTGATTTCTGACTTCTGGCCTCTAGACTTTGCTTTGTTTAACTGGTTCCTGGTAATCTGTTATGGCAGCTTCAGGGAGGGAAGAGCCCTGCAACACCTCAGGAGCTCTTGCTCGACTTGGGGGCTGGAGGGAGAGACCGGGGGGGCTGGAGAGAGAGACGGGGGAGCTGGACGGAGACACCGGGAGGGCTGCCTGGTGGAGCCTGGCCCTCAGGACAGGGGCATGGCCACCCCTCAGAACTCACTGCCTGACCTCGTGTCCTCCCTTTGCGTTGCATCCGTCACAGCCAAGCAGAAGCCAAAGGTCAGGGGGCCTGCGGACGCGCTCATTCAGGGCAACCTCTGGGCATGGCGGGTGCGGCCGGGCTGCAGGGCATCCTCTGAGCCCCCGGGTTCTCCGCTGTCGCATGGGGACCATGACAGTGCCAGCCTCACTGGGGGTGTGAGGATGAAGACGTGACGTCTGGAGAATGTGAGCCCAGCACCTGCAGGTGACCAGCGCTCGGGGCCTGGGCACTGCATGTTCTCCCATCAGGGTGCCCCTGCCTGGCTCTGCTCAGAAGGCCAGTGTCGGTCCTGAGGTCAGGAAGGGGTTTTGGCATCTCCTGGTCCTAACTGTTGTGCGAGTGGAAACGAGCAGGAAGAAGGTCAGCACGTCCCCCTCCCTGGGCAGGGAGGAGCTCCAGGAGAACCTCCTAGGGAAAGCTGATCTTTATTCTTCTGGGTTCCTGTGCTCGGATTCTGAAAGCTGGGCCCTACCCGAACACCATGGAAGGGAAGTGCTGCTCCACTGCAAACCCTTTAGTTGGCCAGCAGTCCCGTGTGGCAGCGGCCGCTACCCAGAAAGCCGAGGCTTGGAGAAGTCGTGGGATTTGCCTGAGGTTGCACAGAGTCTTGGTCTGCTCCTGTCGCTACAACAAAATCCCTCAGACCCAGGGGCTTAAACAACTCATTTCTCATGGTTCTGCAGACTGGGAGGGTCAAGGTGCTGGCAGGTTCGGTGTCTGGTTCCCGGGTGGCCGCCCTCCCATGGTGTCCTCACCTGGCCTCTCGTTGATGTGTGCTCATAAAGACAGCTGTGCCATCTCTTCCTTCCCCTATAAGACCCCTAACCCCATCACCAGGGCCCCACCCTCACGACCGCATCTAACCCTAACTACCTCACCTCCAAACTACTCCATCGGGGCTTGGGGCCTCCACACATGAATTCTGGGGCCACAACACACGGGCAGCTGCGGGAGGGTTTATGGTCTGGCTCTGTGTGGGATCAAAGGCGTGCTCCCATGTCTCCCACAGGGCCTCCCTCTACCTGGTCTGCTGCGGGCAGCATTGGGACACTGTCCACGGAGTGACGACTCCCTGACTCCCCAGCAAATCCATGGAAAGGAAGCACCATGGTGAAGCCTCCATCGTTGATGGTCAGAGCACAAGGTAGTGGGTTTCAGAGCCAGGAGGGGTCTCTGGCATCATTTCAGCCTCCCACACAGTGAATTCCCAGGTAGCCAATCCAAGTACCAATAGGTGGCATGGAGTCCTCGCTGAAGGAAAACTATCCATGAGTGGCCCGGTGCCTGCTACATGCAGACTCAGCTGGCCCTTCGTGGGCATTCCCGCAGGTCGCCTTCCCCATGGCTGCCCTGTGGCGGAGGGCGCTTTACCCTCCATGTTGCAGAAGAGGGTCTGGACACCAGGGCCCACCCCTGGTCTTCTTTACCTCTGCACACTGGTCTTTCCATCATTTCACATTTTTCTTCTTCCCATGGAGAAAACAAATCCTTCTAAGTGGAGATAAACCTACCAGCACCAGGCTGAGTGAAGCTGCTCAGTCCCAAAGGGACTTCAGCGGAAAGGGTGTCCGACCAAGTGGCAGGGCGGGGCCAGATGCCCTTCAAGTCTTTACGTCCCCACCAGGGGGACAAGAACGTACTTAATTAAGAATTCTTCTCTGGACTGGATGAAGCGATGCCCACCAGACTTCCAAAGGATGCAGATGAAGGGTGCCAGGCAGGCAAGGGCAGAAGCAGCTGAATTCTCACCAGCAGCCACCGAGGAGTTAGTGAAGGTGCCCTGACCCCTCCGGGGGAGGCAGCAGGCGCTAAGTGACACGTGAAAGGAAGTGGCATCCAAGAGCTTCCTGCACACACACCCAGTGAAGTTTAAGCCTGAGTAGTAGGTGAAGAAAGATTTCTCTAATATGGCAAGAAGAAGGAAAAAAAAAAAAAAACCCAACGCAAAACATCCGGCCCTGTAATAAAAACAGCAGCCTCATGGGGGCTGGGGGACCCTGGACACAAAACACGCCCCAGGTGGACTGGCACTCTGGTGTACCAGCCGCACCCCCGAGGCCCTGGCCCGTCCTGCCAAGGCCCAAAATGCGTTCAGGCCCGCCCAAGGACGATGGATTCAAACTCTTCCTCTGTGTTATTTGTTTTATTTATCTCCGCCTTGAAACCGTAGTTCTAAATAGTGTAGGCCCTTGACTGCTGACTCAGCTGCCAGAGCCAAAACTCATAAAATCCTATTTCAAAAAGGTCCAATGATTTTATTTTCTGACCATAAATATGAAATTTAATTAGCAGCTTGCTGCTAATGAAGTCGCCATGGAAGCCAGCCTGGAGACGAAGAGCAGGAAGAGACATCCCGCATTAAACAGAATCTGCTGCCCTGTTAACCCTTGCCTCTCCCCCTGCCCTTCGCCCAGACCCCCGAGAGAGCAGAGAGCAGCCTCGGATATGGAAGGTCACTTAGAGACTGGGATGCGGGCCAGATGTCCCCTCCCACTTGGTGGTAAGCCCCTGGGCACTCTGGCCTGGCTCTGTCTCCACAGCAGGGCAGGGGTGCTGGAAAGAGGCTGAAGGAAAAAGCACTAGCGCTTAGAAAGAGCCGCCGATACTCTGCTTCATTGGACATCAGTAGAACAACTTGGGGTAATTCACACTTGACTGAACACGCAAAACCCAGTGCCCACCCTGTGCCTGGCCTCGGTTTCTCTTTTATAAAATCAAAATCTATAAATAATCTATAAATAGTTCATCTATAAAATAGGCATAATACCCACAGCTGGTGGAATTTTAGTGATGATGGAACGTATTTCTAAAGCCCGTGCCTGGAATATATATAGCAGGTGCTTGATAAATGGGAGATTTCATTTTTATTATCCTCGTATGAGTTCATTCGTTAAATCCAAAGTCCAGAACTTGCTAAGATTCTGAAGTCTTATTGAGAAGAAATGGACTATTTCAAGCATCATTCAAGAAGCTGAAGGTGAAACATGAAAAACCCAATCCATATGATCGGTGCTAAAATAATGCAAACATCAACCAAAGTGTGTCCAGTGTCAGTGTCTAAGACCCAGGTGTGTGTGGATGGGGTGAGGGTGCATCAGTCACATGTGCAGAGGTCATGGCTGTGCACATGCACAGACTCTGCAAACACAAACTCCTGTTAGACCTGAGAGCCTCCTTCCCTCCTGATAGAATCTGCAGCAGTGAACTTCAGACTTAGTCTGCAGTCAGGGGGCACAATATTACATTCTAGAACAAAGTTTATGGCAGAAGGTAATAGAGTTTTGAGATTTGTTTTCTTTCTTGCCTTTTTTTTTTTTTTTAAAAATTGAAGCATATTGCAATTCTGCTGGCATTTGAGTTCTTGAACAAGTAGGAAGAGTATGTTCCAGCTCCTTGTGGCTCTGCAGGGAATTCTTCTAGGGTCACGGCTGAGATTTCTGGGATGCTGGAGCCTGAACCCCCTCAGGTATAACTGTCAGCCCCAACAGGTGCAGCTGGCTTTGAGGGTTAAATGTCATAGATAAACTATGCTGTGTAAATCCAACCCTCTTGTCTCCATTTACTAGGATTAGCAGAATGATCTCCTCTACACCACAGGCATCAGATGATTCCCCATATGAGGAACTGCCTTGGTTCATAGGCTGAAATCTCTCACTGATCAGTGTGCCCACGGCATCAGCACCATCTGGAACATATTGGACCTGCAGATCTTCAAGTCTCATCTCAGATCTTCTGAGTCAGAGCTTGCATTTTAGCAAACTCCCTGGGAGACTCACTCATGCACACAGAAATGCAGTTCTAACTCAATCCTCACTGTTTACAGAGATGCAGGTTGCTGACTTGCCTGTTCACTCCCCTTCCAAGTCTTCTAGAATGTTTGTTTGACACCTGTGCTGGTCTCTCCTGGCCCACACATTGCCTGGCCTTTGGTGGAGCTTCTGCTGACTTTCCATTTTGGCTCAACATATTCAAGATCTTAGGGGTGACTGAGCCCTGAATGGGACCAGGTCTTCCTACTTCATGCCTCAGTGGTCCTCATTTTGTCATGGCCTTGTATGCAAGGCAACAGCTCAGGTACACTTGCTTCACTCC
This sequence comes from Canis lupus baileyi, assembly GCF_048164855.1. NCBI lineage: Eukaryota > Metazoa > Chordata > Mammalia > Carnivora > Canidae > Canis > Canis lupus. The sequence continues at coordinate 63,397,387 of NC_132845.1, forward strand.
TGATCAACAACATCACTTGGAAACAATTTCTAAAACTTGAGGACCAAAAAACAAAACAAAACAAAACAAAACAAAAACAAAAAACTTGAGGACCTGGGCTCTGCTGTCCATTACAAATCTCTGCTTCCAACAATCGTCTTCCAATGAGTCATGGAAGAACACTGTTTACTTGTAGCTAGTCCTTCTGTAAAATGAAGTAAGGATTCTTTTGCAAAGTAAGGATTAAGCCCCACAATTATTTCCTATAAAATTCTTGTATTTTATACAACACGATTTTTGGGTGTGCTTGAAGTGTTATTTGTGGACAGGGTTCCCCATGATTTCTACTTACAATAAATCCTAAATGACTGCATATCTTTTATAAAACCTTCTTATCTGGCTTGGTAAATTCAGATCAATCTAGAGGTATGCAGAAAGTAATACATTGTGAATAACAGCAAAAATATTAAACAATTATAAAGTGTGACAAGATATTTGAAACAACTGTTTGTCAACACTGGAATAGGTTGCTTAGGATGACCATAACAGAAGATAAAGTTCAGGAGGTAAACCTCATGACTGCTCTGGCTTTTTGCCTGGTTGCACTTTACATAGTATAGGCAAAAAGGTGGAGCCCAGAGCACGGCAGCTTCACCAAACTGAGGAGACAGAGATTAGAGTTCAGGACTACTGGAGTCTGCAATTTGAGAGGAAGGACACCAAGATGAAATATACAGCACAGAGTGGCTAAATATTGAACTACATTTTTAAAAAAGATTTTATTTATTTATTTGAGAGAGGGAGAGAGAGAGAGAGAAAGGCAGAGACATAGGCAGAGAGAGAAGCAGGCTCCATGAAGGGAGCTCGATGTGGGGCTCAATCCTGAGATTCCAGAATCACACCCTGAGCCAAAGGCAGGCACTCAACCACTGGGCCACCCAGGTGTTCCTTGAACTACAGCTAAACAAGTAAGACTCCATGAGCTTGGCAGAGAAAAACTGCTTATGACCCGAGAAGTTTCAGATGACACACAGGACTCAGAGATGTTGGGGCTCCAACTAGCCAGACTGGAGAGACTTCAGAGTTCAGAGACCCAGAAAGTCTATATCTTCGGAGTAGGACTACTCTAACTCCAAAATAAAGACAGCTCTAGATATACCTACCAAAGCTTAAAAATAAGGTTCAAATGGATCAGGCCTATTCATACATAAATTTACTCTTTGCTAGGTCAAAAATTACCACAAATTACAATCAAATCCAGAAACCTGGTATCCACAATGCCCAGAATTCAAGAAAAATTTTCACTAGACATGTGTATAAGCTGACAAATTTGACTCATAACTAGAAGGAAAAAAAGCAGTCAATAGAAACAGATCCAGAAGTTACAGAAATGTTAGAATGTGCACACCAAGACTTTAAAACAGTTATTATAAATATGTCAAAGATTTAAAGAAAATGAACATAATAAAAAAAATAGGTATGAAACAAGAAACAACTAAATGGAAATTCCAGAGGTCAAAATTAGAATATATATAAGTTATACATTCAAATAGATGGGTTTAACAACCACTTGGATACTGCAGAATAATCGGTGAACTTGAAAACAGGGCAACAGAACCAATAACCTCAGGCACAGAGGGGAAGAAAGGCTGAAAAAGCCGAACAGAAAATTAGTGAATTGTGGGATAATATCCTGTGGTCTAACATTCATGTAATTGGAGTCTCAGAAGGAGAAGAGAAAGAGAAATTGTGGGAGAGAAATTACTTTTAGAATGTTTCCATATTTGATGAAAGATATCAACCCACAGATTCAAAAACCTCAATGAACTTGAAACAAAATAAACACAAAACTGTACAAAGGCATATCTCAAATTGCTGAAAATTGAATATAAAGAGAAAAAATTTCAACCAAACAGAAAAAAGATACACTCTATACAATGGAATAGTGATAAGAATTATTGTTTATCTCTCATGGGAAACAATATGAGAGAGAAGAAAATAGAACTACATCTTTAAAGTGCTGACACAAAAACGTCAACCTGGAGTTATCTGGTGAGATATCTTACAAAAACAAGAAAAAAAAGCTCTTTCTTTGATAAAAAGCTGAAAAAATTCATCACAGCAGAACTGTGGTATGAAGAATGTAAAGAATAGTCTTCAGAAGGAAAAAAAGAATGATACCAGATGGAAACTTGGATCTGCATGAAGAATGGAAGAGTGCCAAAAATAGTAAACATGTAAGTATATATTTTTCATTTTTAATTTCTTTAAAAGATAAGTGATGACTTAAAGCAAAAATATAACAATCTATTGTGCATTTTATAACATATGTAGAAAATACATGTCAATGGAACACAAGGATGAGAGAGGATTAAATGAAAGTATGCTATTGTAAGTCTTTATACTAGATGTAAAGTGAAATAAGTACAAGGTAGGTGTGGTAAGTTAAAGATGCATTTTATAAACCATAGAGCAACTGTGCATACACACAAGCAGCACAAAGAGGTAGGCTAAGAAGTCAACAGAGGAGATAAAATGGAATACTAAAAAATACATTGATTAATCCAAAGAAAGGCAGGAAAGGAGGAAAAATGAAACAAAGAATGGGTGCATCATAAAGAAAACACTCAGATGGTAAATGTAAATGGCCTAAACACTTCAATTAAAAGGCAGAGACTATTAGGGCGAATTTAAAAAATACTCAACTATATGTTGTGTATAAGAGACACATATTAAATATAAAGACAGAAGTAAGATAAAAGTATAAACAAAGAAACACTATTCATAAAACCTGGAATGGCTATACTAGTATCACAAAAGTAGGCTTTGGAAAACGAGTATTATTAGAAATAAAGAGGGACATTTTGTAATGATAATAGAGTCCATTCATCCAGAAGTTATAACAGTCCTAAATGTGTATGCATCTAATAGTAGAGCTTCAAAACACATGAAGCAAAAAATGGATAAGACTGAAAGGAGGATTATACAAATCAACAATTATAGTTGTAGATTTCAACACTCCTCTCAGTTATCAGAACAAGTAGATAAAAATCAAGGACACAGAAGATTTGAACAGCATTATCAACCAACTTGACCTAAATGGCATTTATAAAACATGACAGCTAACAATTGTGGACCACCTGGAGAATACATGTCCTTTTCAAGTGTGTATGAAACACTCACCAAGACCTTAATTTGGGCCATAAGACAAGTGTCAATAACTTTAAAAGAATGAAAATGATATAAAATATGTTTTCTTGCAAAAAAGGAATTAAGTTGGAAATTGATCATTAAAAATCTCTAGATATTTGAAATGAAATGACACAGTCCTAAATAGCCCATTGCTCAAAGAAGAAGCAAGAGAAATTTCAAAAATATTTTGAACTGAATAGAAATAAAAACACAATATAAAAAATATGTGGCATATAGCTAGCTAAGCAATGCTTAGAGGGAAATTTATAATTTTAAAGGCTTATATTAGAAAAGAAGAATGATTTAAAATTAATGATCTAAATATCTACATTAAGAAGCCAGAAAAATCAAAGTAAGTAGAGGAAAGGAGACAATAAGGGTAAGAGTGGAAAACAATAAAATAGAAAATATAATAGCAGTATGAAAAAATACACAAAATAAATTCTTTGAAAAGATTAACAAAATTGATAAGCCTCTAGCTAGACTGATTAAGGAAAAAAAGAGAAAACAAAATAATCAATATTAAGTATCAGAGATGACATGTAATTATGGATCTACCAGGCACTGATAGGATAGTATGAGAATATTATGAAAAACTTTATGTCCACAAATCCTATGCATAGATGAAAAGGATAAAAATTATTCAAAAGACACAAATTCCCAAAATTGACCTAAGAAGAAAGAGACAATTTGAGTTAGCTTATCAATTAAAGAATTTGAAATCATTATCAGAAACTCTCCCACAAAAAAAAAAAAAAAAAAAGAAACTCTCCCACAAAGAAAGCTCTAGACTCATCTGGTTTCACTTGTGAATTCTATCAAATACTTAAGATAGAAATTACACTAATTTTACATAAACCCTTTTAAAATAGAGAGAAGTAATACTCCCCATCTCATTTTATGTGCCCACCATTATGCTGATTCCAAAACCAAATGAAGACAGTACAGAAAAAAACAAAACAAAACAAAACCAGTACCCTTCACAAAAATAGATGCAAAAATCCTCAATGTAATTTTGGCACAAAATTTCAGAAATATATAGAAAGGATAATACATCATGACCAAGTGCGGGTTGATTCCAGGAATACAAGGTTAGTTCAACATTCAAAAATCAACCAATGTAATTCATCATATTAAGAGACTAGAGGGAAAAAAACCATATGATTATCTCAATAGGTACAGAAATTATTCAGCAAAATTCAACACTCATTCACATTAATAGCCCTCAGCAAACTAGAATAGGAGGAATTGCTCTCAAGCTGATAACAGCTAGCACCATACTTCAGGATAAGAGCCCAAGTGCTGGGGCACCTGGGTGGCTCAGCGGTTGAGCGTCTGCCTTCAACTTAGGGTGTAATCCTGGGGTCCAAGGATCAAGTTCCGCACTGGGCTCCCTGAGAGGAGCCTGCTTCTCCGTCTGCCTATGTCTCCTCCTTTCTCTCTGTGTCTCTCATGAATAAATAAATCTTAAAAAAATAAAAAATAAAAATAAAGAGGCTAAGTGCTTTCTCTCTAACATTGGGAACAAAGCAAAGATATTTACTCAAACCATTTCTCTTCAACATTGTACTGGAGTTTCTGGATGTGCAATAAGACAAGAAAAAGATATAAAGGAAATGAAGATTAGAAAGGAAGAGGTAAAAATGTCATTATTTGCAGACATCATGATTGTGTACAGAAAAAATACAAAGGAATCTATAAAAAACATACTAGAATATCAATAATAACTACTCATTATTAATCACAAATTTAGCAACAACACAGAATGCAAGGTTAGTATTCAAAAATTTAAAAAAAAAACCTAAGAAACATTAAAATACTTCAGAGTTAAATACAATGAAAGATACATGAAATGTCCACACTAGAAACTACAAAGCACTGATAAAAAAATAAATAAAATAAAGAAGCCCTAAACCAAATGGTGAGGTATATCATATTCATGGATTGGAAGGCTCTTCAATATCATTAAGATATTAAGGTGTCTGTTAGGTCTAAATTTACCTACAACCTCAATACATTTCAATCAAATATCAAAAAGCTTTTTTGGTATAGCATTAGCAAACTAGTTCTAATATTTATATAGGAAGACAAGGAATAATCCTGGGGAAAAATACAAAATTGGAAGAATATGATATAAATTAATGTATATTAATTATATATGCATATGTTATATACCCATTTAATGTTATATATTACATTATTATATAATGTATAATTATAGCTTATATATTTATATAGAGATATGATTTTTTTTTCTTATTCTTTTTTAAGATTTTATTTATTTATTCATGAGAGACACAGACAGAGAGGCAAAGACATAGGCAGAGGGAGAAGCAGGCTCCCTGTGGGAAGCTTGATGCAGGACTCAATTCCAGGACCCAGGGATCACAAGCTGAGGCAAAGGGAGACTCTCAACCACTGAGCCACCCAGGTGCCCCAATAGATAGGATTTCAAGGCTTACTCTAAAACTATAATCAACAAGACTCTTGTTGAGTAAACTTAGGCAACAAATCAATGAAATGGAGTAGTGAGTCCCAAAATAGATTTATAGCTACATAGTTAATTTTTGCCAAAGGCACCAAAGCAATTCAAAGGTGGCAGAAAAGTGTTTATTATGACTGGTGCTGGGAAAAACTGGATATCCCACATGGAAAAATATAAGCCTCAACTCCTACCTCACCCTAGATGCTAAAATTAACTCAAGATAGAGCACAGATTTAAACCTAAAAACAAAAACAAACAAAAACAAAAACACCCCACCTAAAATCCAAAACTATAATGTTTGGAGAAGAAAAAGAAAGACTATCTTTACAACCTCAAGGTAGGCAAAGATTTCCTAGATCCAGAAAGCACTAGCCACAAGACTGAAGAAAGGAAAGAAAATCAATAAACTTCATGAAAATAAAAAACTTGAAAAACCGCCCATTCAAAGCACTAGTAGGAAAATGAATAGGCAGGGTGCTTGGGGGGCCCAGTTGGTGAAGCATCTATCTTTGGCTCAGGTCATGCAGGATCTCAGGATTCTGGGATCCAGCCCTGCATCAGGCTCTCCGCTCAGTGGGGAGTCTGCTTCTTCCTCCTAGCTCTCCCTCTGTGCTCTCTCTCTTTCTTAAATAAATAAACAAAACATTAAAAAAAAAAAGAAAAATTAATAGGGAGGCTCCAGACTTGGTAGAAATTGTTGCAGTACATATACCCCCGATAAAGGACTGGTACCTAGAATATATAAAGAACCCCTAACATAAAAACCAAACAATAATGAATCCAAAAGTGGATGGAAGACTTGAACAAGTATTTCAGAAAGAAAGAAATACAAATGGCCTATAAGACATGAAAAAGAACTCAAGATTACTAGTCACCAGGGGTCTGCAAATTAAAAGAACAAGAATAACATCACGCAGCCACTAGAACATATAATAAAGAACTGAGAACACCAAATGTGGGGAGGACCGGGCAAACGAGAACTCCAATACCCAGCTGGTAGGGTTGGGGAATAATACAGCCACCTTGAAAAACGGTCTGGCGGCTCTTGCAAAATTAACATGCATTTGTCCCATGATCCAGCAAAGACCTGGGGTCCTAGCATGCAGGACCCTTGGTACCTACTCCAGTGAGTGAAAACACATCCACACAAAGATTGGCACACGAATATTTAGTACAGCTATACTCATGATAGCCAAAGACTGGAAACTAATGTTTATCAACAGAAGGATGGATAAACAATCTGTAGTTACAGGAAGAAATAGAAAGGAATGAACATACATATGATGAACCTCAAAAATACGTAGAATGAAAGATGCCAGGCGTGGGATCCTCGCTGTGTGAAGTTCTCCAATGCGAGGCATCCAACACCAAAGAAGCAGGAGCATTGGCTGTTTCTGGTGGGACGGGGTGTTGCCTGGGAGACACACCAGGGAACTTGCTGCCTGGCGTTGGGAAGTGGTTTATATTTGGATGGGATATGGGTCACAGTTTTCAAAAGGATGAAATCGTATACTCTACCCTTCAGATCTGTGTTTTCCAGGGTACAATGAGGTCTCCATTAGAAAAAGAAATTAGAATTAGTGGATTCAAGGTGACCGCTGTGATGCAAAGTTGTACGTTCACTCACTACCATCTGAAATGGTCTCATGGTGAGTGGGGGAGGGAGGAAGAACTGTGGCAGACAGCCCACCCCAGGGATGAGCTCAACCCCACTGGAGTCCTTGGCATTGTGTGAGCACCAATCCCAAGTGTGTGGAAGTACGAAACGGTTGAGCACTGCCACGTTAGTCTATCCGGCTTAAAAACAACAGAAATTTATTCAGGCCTCAATTTCGGAGGCAGGAAGCCTGAAGTCAAGGTGTGGGCTAGATTAGTTCCTTCTGGAGGCTCGAAGAGAGTGTATCTATTATTCTAGGCCTCTCTCTCTCAGCTTCTGGCAGTTTCTGGCAATCCTCAGCATTCCTTGACTTGTAGCCACAGCTCTCCAATCTTTGCTTCCCTGGCTGTGGCTTTCTTCTCTGCAAATCTGTAGATCCTCTTTTCTTTTTTACAAGGGCACCAGTCATGGGATTTAGGAGCTACTCTTAACCAGTATAAACTCATCTGAACTATGAAAAGCTCATAGTCAGAAAAGACTCATTTCTTTCTTTTCTTTTCTTTTTTTTTTTCTAAGATTTTATTCTTATTTATTTGAGAAAGAGCATGAGAGCATAATGGAGGGCGGGGAAGAGGAAGAAGCAGACTTCCCACTGAGCCCGATGCGGGGCTTGATCCCAGGACCCTGAGACTAAGACCTGAGCCAAAATCAAAAGTCGGCTGCTTAACCAAGTAAGTCGCCCAGGAGCCCCTACAAAGATCCTATTTCTTTTGTCTTTTTAACTTCAATTAGCCCACATACAGTATATCATGAATTTCAGAAGTAGTGTTCAATAAATCATCAATTGCATAGAACATCCAGTGCTCATCACATCACATGCACTCCTGAATGCCCATCACCCAGCTACCCCATCCCCCTACTTGCCTCCCCTCCAGCGACCCTCAGTTTGTTTCCCAGAAACAAACTCAAAATCTCAAGATTTGTCTCCCTCTCTGATGACCTCTCATTCAGTTTTCCCTCCTTCTCCTATGATCCTCTGCACTGTTTCTTAAATTCCACATATGAGCGAAACCATATGATAATTGTCTTCCTCCAACTGACTTATTTCACTCAGCACAATACCCTCCAGTTCTGTCCACGTCTATGTAAATGGTAAATATTCCATTGTATATATAGACCACATCTCCTTTATCCATTCATCTGTCAAAGGACATCTGGATTCTTTCCTCAGTTTGGCTATTGTGGACATTGCTGCTATAAACACTGGGGTGCAGGTGCCCCTTTGGATCCCTACATCTGTATCTTTGGGGTAAATAGAAGTGCAATTGCTAGGTTGTAACAAAGACTCTATTTCTAAATAAGGTTTCATTCTGAGATTCCAGGTGGACATGAATTCTGGAGGACAGTCTGAACCCATATGGTGTGCCCTCTGGTCCCCCAAGTTCACATCCATTCCACCTGCAAAATACGTTTACCCCCTAAGTCTGTAACTGTCTCCAGAAGGCCCCTGTTAACATACACAAGTCACCTGGGAGGAGAGGCTGCACTGGCATATCTCTTCCAGGTATGTCCCATCGGAAAGCTGTAATTTGCCTTAAAAGGCTCAGGGATCCTGGTCCCCGGCAGAAGAGACAAAGTCAGGTAAGTTTCAACCCAGGTGAAACGGGCAGAGCTTCTTCAGGGAACAGCACAGGGCCTGGGTCTCTAAGGGGGCTTTGAACAGCCCACATCTAGGTTTGGGATATGCAGGCCCAGGCAACAGAGGTGCAGCAAATGCATATTTTTCGGCATTAAAATTCAAAAGAGCAACATGGGCACTCATTCAGGCCACTCTCCCTCCAACGCAGGGTTGCAGAAGGCACTTCCTATGGTTACTGGGAGAAAGTGTCTGGTGGCCATCCTAGATTGGCACCTGATCCACTTGGAGGCACGACTGAAATCTCTAGGGCCCTGAGAAACTTGGAACACATGGGGAAAAAACACGTTTGGGGGATCCCTGGGTGACTCAGTGGTTTAGCACCTGCCTTTGGCCCAGGGTGTAATCCTGGAGTCCTGGGATCCAGTCCTGCGTCGGGCTCCCTGCATGGAGCCTGCTTCTCCCTCTGCCTGTGTCTCTGCCTCACTGTATGTGTGTGTGTCTTTCATGAATAAATAAGTAAAATCTTTAAAAGAGAAAAAACATGTTTAGAGGGTTGAACACGTGGGTTCTATACATGAACGCTTTTGCCGGACAGAAGCTCAGAAGTCTGCACAAATGTCTGAAGCTCAGTCAAAAGTGCTCAGGTCTCTGCTGGTAACTCCACTGGCTCCAGCTACAGTAACAGAGCCCCCCAGATTGGGGCCTTAACCAATAGATATTTATTTCTTGTAGTTCTGGGGGCTCCAAGTCCAAAGATCAAGGTGCTAGCGGGGTTGGCTTCTGGCAAGAACTTCTTCCTGGCTTGCAAAAGGGAGCCTCCCTGTGTGCCCTCATCCTCCTCTTATGACAGTGACAGTAATTAAGCATGCCATTTCTTCTCCATCCTGACAAGACGTGTGAACCACATGGACGTCTTTAAACAAAGGGGACTTTGCTGATAGCAGCCAGATGAACAGCGTTCTTCAGACTCTTTCTTGCAATGCTGCTGTTGCTCAGCATATCTCACAGAACTGCCTCCAAATTGCTCCCAGTGACACTTTATAAGTTATGGTCCCAAAGCTTGAGAATCCCAAAGGGGAAGGATTCCAGTCCCTTTGTGTGGGGCGACGCTATCCCTGGAGAAGATGGGGACTAGCACAGCAGCCCCGCCCAAGAGCTTTGGTTCCTCATGCCCCTGCACCTGCCCACCCACGCTGTTCCCTGGGCCTGGGATGCAGATTCCTGATGCTGGAGGTCGGAGGTGCAGCCTCGAATCTGCATGTTTAATGCGATGCTGGCCAGCAGGTACCATTTTGAGTGGCAAAGCCTTCGGCCCCTTTGTCAGTCACCAACAACTGCCATCAGCCATGGGACTAAACCCATAAAGGCAATTTCTCATGGAATCCGTATGACAGCCGCAAGAGGACGGCTTTGGAATCACATGCACTTGACAGGGACCCAGCATCTGGAGACAGCAGGTGACTGGTCCAAGGTCCCTGGAGTGGGTAGTATGGTCAAGATTTGAATCCAGATCAGGTAACAGATGCTCATTTCCCTGCCACCTTCTTTTAAATGCCAGGTGACGTGAGATTGACCATGTTTTTGGTTGAATCTCTCCTCTTCCTGCCTTCTGCTAGCCAGCTGGGATGAAAATCTATCACAGAAGGACAGAAATGGGGACTCGGGAACACATCAAGAATAACAAAACAGAGGTAACAAAGACAGAGGTGACTTTTTCAGGTCTCCTATCACCGGCCGTGATTAATTCACAGCTTTTTACATGCTAATGTTTTCCTGCCTTCTGCCAGTAATAAATAACCAATATGCTTTAATACCTAGTTATTATTCATCCCTTTCAGAAATTTGGATTTTGATTCTTCACTGCAGTTCAATCACATTGAATTTCTTTAACCAGGACAGCTCCATTAAGATTCGCCTCCAAGGACATCCTGGCAGGGCGGTGACAGTAATGGATAATGGGTGACAAGAGAGTGGGGAGCTGCGGCACAAAATATTAGCAGCCATGGAGAAAGAGGGGAAAACCGTAATAAAAAACCACCAACACACCATACTTAAGTAACACTAAGGTTACGACACACACCAATAAAACCAGGAATCCTATAGTCGCGGCTGACACGCCATTTGTAATGTGTCTTCCTTTGCCTGTTTCTACAACAGAGACGTGGATCCACTTCACCATCAGGAAGGTGGCCCTTGCTGACGTGGAGGGCTCCCCTCGTGTTCTGCTATGAGTTGAGATGGCTCGCCACCCCTAGCTGTGTATTTCAGAAAGCTGTTTGGAGCTTTCTTCATCTTAACTCCGTTTTCATGCAACAAAGGCCAATCCTACAAGCCATAGCTGGTTGGAAGGCTCATTTCCTTCCGAAGGAGTTGTCCTTTCTCCTAGGACCTCAGAACCCTCTGTTTTGTCCTCCTCTCAACACATGGGAACTCCCATTCTCTTGGGCCAGTTGAGGACTGGACACCGCAAGCTTCAATTTGCACTGTGGTCACTCCAAGGGCATGAGAAGCATTCCCGAATCTCTGGTGGGCCACCATCCTTCACAGTCACCTGGGCTGTCAACCTTCTCAGGCCCGCCCACTGCAGGGATCTCTGGGACGTGCCCAGGACAAGGAACTCTTCCCCACGGACAGCGCTCTTATCTTTCTCAAATTCATTTGGTATATGGGACCACTTCCAGAATGATGTTTTTAAGTACATGATGTAGGGATGCCTGGGTGACTCAGTGGTTGAGCATCTGCCTTTGGCTCAGGTCGTGATCCGGGGTCTTGGGATCAAGTCCCACGTCAGGCTCCCCTCGAGGACCCTGCTTCTCCCTCTCTCTCTTTGGGTCTCTGCCTCTCTTTCTGTGTCTCTCATGAATAAATAAAGAGGGAGAAGCAGCCTTCCTGCAAGGAGCCCGATGTGGGACTCAATCCCAGATCCTGGGATCATGCCCTGAGCCAAAGGCAGATGCTCAACCGCTGAGCTAACCAGACGTCCCTAAATAAAATCTTATTAAAAAATAAATAAATACACGATATAACATACAGAGGATTACACAGGGAAACTGTTACTTTGAAATACCAAACATTTAAAAGTTATGATCCTCTAATATGTGTGCTTCCTTATTAACACAGCCAATAATGTCTGCCGATGGGGCCCAACAACTCCACCAATTTTGAAATAGGGACTTGCAAATAATACTTTGAGGTATCTGCAATAACCATAATGGGATATGAAAATATTTGTGATTTCTGTTGTGACAAAGTTAAAAGTGCCACTGATGCTGTTGTGGTTTGTCACCTGAATTCATAATTGAAGGAAATGCTGAACTTTCATTAGAACTGATGAAAAAAAAAAAAAAGATGTGATTTCTTCCAGCCAAGTTCCTGGGCTCCTGAGTTTTCTCCAAGGATCCCAGGGTGGGGGGCGCCCGCGCTCCAGGCTAAGCAGCCTGCCCCGGGGCACACCCTCCCTGCATCTGTCAGCAGGTGCAGGAACCCCCAGGTAAGGGACCCCATCTGTCTTGTTTGTAGCAGCAACATGCTGGCAAAGGGCCTGGCATATCTGCAGATGCAGAGAAATACCTGAGGAGTGAATGGCATGGGTACAACCTCACTTTGCATCTGTGTATAGCATTTCTGGATGGCTCCCTGAGAAGAGTGGGGAGCCCTGGTCTTTTCATGTTTGCCTCTGTGTGGACTCGTGCAATCAACACAATGCACAGTTATTTATGTTAACTGAGCTCTAATTTATATATCATGAAATCTACCATTCCAAGTGTATGATTCAGTGCATTTTATATATTTGGAAGGTTGTATATACCAATATCAGCTAATTCCAGAACACTGTCATCACCTCTAAAAGAAGCTTGTACTGGTTGCAGTCTCTCCTCACCCTCCCCTCTCCGCATCCCCTGGCAACAGCCAATCTGGCTTGTCTCTATGGAGTCCCTCTTCAGACATTTCATATAAACAGAATCCTACAATCTGTGGCCTTTCGCGTCTGGCTTCTTTCATTTAGCATAGTGTTTTCATCCACACTGTAGCATGTACCGGCGCTTCATTCCTTTTATGGCTGAATACTATGCCATTGTATGGACAGACCACATTTTGCTTATCCAAACATCTGTGATAGACATTTGGATTGTTAACAAATATTTATTTGGCACCAACATGTGCCAAATGGGAATTCAAGGTGAGCAGCGACCCTGCCCTCATGGAGTCAGAACGGCAGGCACTGAGCCCAGACCTTGGGGTTGGGATCCCTCAGTTTCCCCATCTGTAAAACAGGGAAAATCTACTCTGAAGGTCTCAGGGAGGCTTTAGAAAGTGAATACACGTGAAAGACTTAGAATGTGCTTGGCACATGGTGAGTGTTGGAGAACAGAGTCATTATGAATATGCCAATCACACCATGTGATTAATGCCAGGAAAGAAACAAGCAGGTGCTGACGGTATGGTAGGCCCTTGGATGAGGCAACCAGGGAAAGCCTGCGTCAGTCTTAATCCAAGGCCTAAATGATGAAAAGGAACCAAGTAAATGAAGCATCAGGGAGCCAGGAATCCCGGCAAAGAGAAAAGCAAGTACAAACATATGTAAGAAAAGGCCTGCAGCGGTCCAGAACTATGCTGTCCACTGGGAAGATCACATTGGCTGGGAATATGGGTATAATCTTAAATTTTCTAGCTGTGACGTTAAAGAACATCAAAAGAAAACAGGTAAAAGTAATTTCGGTAATATATGCATTTTGCCTAATACATCCAAAATACGAACTTTTGACATGTGATTAATAAAAAAAAATTGTTGATGAGATAGTCTGCATTTTTTACATTCTAAGACCTGGAGATTCAAAGTGTATTTACACATATGGTGCATCCCAGTTGAGACGCTGTGTTCAAGTGCCCGATGGTCACGCTGGGGAGTGGCTGCCATCCTGAGCAGCACAGAGAGGGCCTGCCGGAGGAGGGCTAAAGGGGTGAGAGTGTTGGATCTATGGGGACAGGAGGCATGACATGACATGGTCTGCATCTTAAACAGATTGAGGAGACTGCTCTGTGAAAACAGACTCTGGGGAGACAAGAGTGGAGGCAGGGACAACTCAGGATGCCAGGGTGAGCCTTGGACACTGGATGCTGACAGTGGACAGAAAGGCTGACTGTTTCATCTCACCACCTAACTCCTGGAGTATAAAAGACCCTTATTAAGGTACCAGATAGTGTGTGCATGCAAGATATTACTGTTGACGTCACCCCAAACACTTCTTGGTATTAGAGCCCATGTCTGTTTCACTCACCCTGCTGTCCCCTGCGCAGAGCCTGGAGCTCAGCAGTTAGATCACTAGTGGAACCTTCGCTGGTCCTGGGCCCCACAGACACTTGGAAGCCATGCATACTGGAGCAGATTGCACAAGCTCCCCTGTGCAGTCTATTTTCCTGCCCAACTACTCATCACAGCCTGGCCTATGAATAATGGATCTTTGCTGGGAGGGCCTCTTATAACCTTAACCTACTGTCACATCAGCTCAGTGATGTGTTTTGGCAAGAACTCAAAGTCAAGAAGGGCATGGGAACTGACCCTCCACCTACGATTGGTCCAGAAAGTGCTGGGACCATCTCTTTCCCCTCCCCTGACTCACTTCTTCCCCACCTGGGGTCACTGTGGCAGGAGGCCACATCCAAAGACTGCAACACATTCCACTCCAGGCCAGAGCATTGCAAGCCTCCTGTAGGTTACCATGGAGATGGGATGTCAGGTCCCCACCAGACAGGATATTTGCAGAGCTCCCAGGTGAATAAGTGTCATGGGCTGAGGGACCATGGGCTGAGGGACCATGAGACCAGGCAGAGTGGGGACTTCAGGACTCCAAAGGAGCGGCAAGAGTGGTCAAAAGAGGAGAAGCAGCTGCTGGGAGTGCATGTGAGTGTGGGCAGCATCCTGGGGCATTTTGCAGTAAGCCACAGCCAAACTCCAGTGAATTTACAGAGAACAGACCCTGACTGTAAAGCACAGCTCTGGGCTGGGAGAGAGGTCAGCAGCTCCCCTGAAGCTCACAGCCTACATAAAGACCCAGCCTACCGTCCCAGGGAAGCACTCTTGCCAGCGAATCTTAATTACTTCTGCTGCTAAGGCATGCCTTAATGTGCCTGGCGCCATGCTAGGTCTCTTTTGGCAGGAAAGTTTGACCATGGAGAGGTAAGTGAAATCTCTAGAAAGAGACCAAGACCCCGGCTACGCCATACTTGGGGTCACCTGGGTCACCCCCCACTTGGGATATGGGACTTAGTTTTATAAACTTGGGGAATTGAATATTTTCCCCTTCGTTCTGGGTCATCTGGGTCACCGGACTCTTCTGAAGCTGACTCATAAAGCAGGATGCTAATTCGTTTTTGTTCTAGTATAAGCGGTCACTTTCCTTCAGAAAAAGATACCAATGTAGACTTTGGAGTGAGGCAGGCCTAAGATTGAACCTGGCTCTGCTGCTTGTTGGTTGAGTGAGCTGGGAAAGTGACTCAATGCTTCATCTGTAGAAGGGGAATGATGACTCTAGAAACTTTACAGGGTTGCTGCAGGGAGTAAATGAAGTAATGTGTAGAAAGAGCTTAGCCCAGGGTCTGACACATGGAAACTCAATTAGTATGTCCTATTAACTGCACATAATTCTGCCCCAAGAGACCAAAATAATGACCGGAGACACACTTACTCTATTGGTACTCACTTTTGAGTAGCTACTACGTGCCTGTACTTCACTTGGCACTGTTTGCAGTGGTGAATAAACCAGGTATGATCTCTGCCTTTGTGGAACTTACAGTCCAGTGGGTGACGTCAGCATGAAATAAATAAGCATAATAACAAACCCATATTAAGACATTGTGATATGAGATCTGAAGCAGTGAATTGAGGTTGTAAGAGGTATCTGCCCAATGAGCAAGTTCAAAATGACAGCAAGGAATGATAGTTCTCTTGGGTCAAAATTTCCCTCAAAGTATGTTTAACAACAACAACAACAAAAAGTGAGCAGTGGGGGATCCCTGGGTGGCGCAGCGGTTTGGCGCCTGCCTTTGGCCCAGGGCACGATCCTGGAGACCCGGGATGGAGTCCCACGTCGGGCTCCCGGTGCATGGAGCTTGCTTCTCCCTCTGCCTATGTCTCTGCCTCTCTCTCTCTCTCTCTGTGTGACTATCATAAATAAATAAAAATTAAAAAAAAATTTAAAAAAAAAGTGAGCAGTGGGAGTGTGAGATATGGTTGAAATGACTGGAAGCCTGGATACTGCATGACTTCTCAGTACCTTAGCTTGTACATTTCCCTAAGGGAACAGCGGCAGGCAGCCTTTCCCAACTTGTTTGACCACAGAATCCTTCCTTTATGGAGCAACTCATAGGGCTGGTGTTCTTTCTTAAACACTTTGAGAAGCATCATCTCAGCTACATGTCCATCAACATGGAAAAGTATGATGAACTCATGTTCACTCCAGAGATGTGTCTGTTCTAAAAACAGGGACTTATCAGTAGCACCAGGTTATGCCTTCCCCAGGATACTGCAGGTAAAAAACACATGGCCAGTTCTGGCTCTCAGATACGAACTCCCCTCCTCTGTCATGGCACTGGTATTCACAGTGGACAAGCCCAACGAATGAGATGGGTTACCTTTGGCTTGGTGTCTACTGATGAGGTGTGGGAAGGACATAGGCATTCCAGCAGCCCAGTTCAATTCATTTTTTTAGGTTGGGTGACCTCCTGCTAGGGATCAGCTCATTCATTTTGCCTCAATTCCTGTCAGGTGGAATTTCAGACGGTAGTGTTTTTTGAGCCTATCCCCAAATTGTGGAATGAGTGGTGCCACACTTGGGGAAGGAGCATGTACACTATAGAGGGTCTGGGCTTGGAGTCAGACAGTCAAATAAATGCCACCATAACCAGCTGGATAACTTACGCAAAATATTTTCTCATCTATAGAGTCAAAATCGCAACATCTCTTCAACTGTGATATGGTGAATTAGTATTTGTAGTGTTGAACACAATGGCTTCCATGTCAGAATGAGCATGTGCATGACTATATAGCCCCCCAGGAACCGACACCAATACCCTCCCCTAAGCAGATCATACTCCAACTAGGGAGACAAAACCAGTATATCAGAGCAATCAGGAAACAATGAGACAATTACATGCTAATCTGCTAAGATTAACAAACGGTACATCCTGATTTTAGTTTCTGACTAATTTTTTATGATAACCTTGAGAATAAGATAATAGAATTTGGGTTGACTATTTTTCCCAACAGGTGAGCTCATGAGTTGTTGAACAGCATTACCTAAAGAGTACCAACAACAGCTCTATCTTTATAAATGTTTGCTGAATAAATAAATAAACCTTGGACAAGGTCTCAAGTGGTAAAACCAAAGAGCTCCTTTCTGGGCCCTGTTGTGTTAAACATTTTTGGCAATGACAGTGAAGGAAGGTGTAAAGGAGAATCTTATCAGATCTGCAGGTCACACAAAGTTGGGAGAGATAGTTAATATGATAAATGCACTCATCAATATTCAGAGAGATTTGACAGGCAAGAATATAGGGCCTAAACCACAGGATGGAATTCAATAGAAATAAATGTAAAATGCTGAATTTTGCTTTTAAAAAAGTGTAAAAGGACAGGATAGGGGAAACTCTGCGTGGCAGAAGCCTATGCAAAACACAGAAACAAAAATGCATATGCACCATGGGCTTTCAATGAACTAAATGTTGAAAATGACCCAATAATGTAACACAGTTACTTAAGACATAATATAGGGTTGTATGAAGAAGGGAAATTCTGTAAAACATGTAATTTCTGCCTTCTCTCCCACCCCTAGCCAGTGCAGGAGAAATTGTGAGGACTATTTTGAGTAGAAGTAGAAGATTGAAAGAGAAACCCAAGTCCAGATGGCTGCAGAAAGGTCAAATTCCAAGCTTGGAAGTGTCTGACACAGGAGTGGCCCTAGGGTGACAGGTTAGAGCTCCACTGGGACAGGAGCAGCTTAGCAGACTCCTACACCCTCAGCCATGACCAGGCAGTAAATCATACAGGTGTCTTCCTGCAGGTGGAAGCCTAGTGGCCAGAGAGGCAGGGCAGCTCCTGGGTGAGAGAAGAAGGATGAGGGATGGGATGCTCAGGCAAGATCCAGGAGCACAGGAAGATTCAAAGCCAAGAAAAGGAAGTCTTGAAGTATCTTTCCCCACAACACACTTGCGATCATCTCTCTCACAGAAAGGCTGAAGTGAACAGATGCAGCCATAACAGACAGGTGATAGTGAATATTCAATGTATATATAGTCCCCTCACTAGAAATTGTGGACATTTGCAGAACACCAGCACCACAAAAGAAAACCAAGTAAAACAAACAACCTCCTCCAGAGAAATTGTTCACAGATCCAGAAGAACAAGTCATAAACAAGAACATGTATATTTAATGTCCTCAGAAAGATGCAAGAGAATATTGGCTCAATCAGTAGAGATTTGAAACATCACTGAGCCAAAAATCATCAAGTGCATCGAAGTTGTAGAATGGACACAGCTCATGACTGAATTAGTGAGCTGGATGATTGAACTGAAAAATTTTTCCGGAATCCAGGGGAAAAAAACAAAAGGCTGGACAGAATAAAAAAAAAAGTAAAGAGAAATGGAAGCCATAGCCAGGTGGTCCAGCCTTTCTCTTACAGGTGATCCAGAGGAGAAAATGAAAAGAATGGAGAGGAAGACAAATTCTAAGATATTCTAGGGGTAAAAAACCCTTCAGCATTGAAAAGATATAGGAGGCCTCTGCTAACAGGACATACAATTGCTAGGAAGATGAAGGAAAAAAAAAAGACTTCATCTATTTACCTTGTGATGAGGTTCAGAACACTAGGCTCATATAGAAAAGTCCTAAAAGCTGACAGAGATATACTGCCTACAAAGAAATAGAATCAAAAGGACCAACTGCAATACCAGATTCAAGAAGACAAGAAAAAAGCTCCATGAAAAAATAATTTTAAAACTAGAATTCTATGTTCAGCTAAAAATGACTCATGTAAAAAAAAAAAAAAGAAAGAAAGAAAAGAAACATTTTTCACACATGCAAGGACTCAAAATATTTACCATCCATGGACCTACAATGAAAAAAATCACCAAGCAATGGACCTCAGTAAGGAGGAAAGAATTTCAAGGGGAAGAAACAATAGTACCTGTTTGCTATGATCTGAATTTTGTCTGTAAAATTCACGTTGTTGTTGTTGTTGTTGTTGTTGTTTTAAGTGGGCTCCATGCCAGTGTGGAGCCCAACATGTAGTGTGAGCCCACAACCCTGAGATCAAGACTTGAGCCAAGATCAAGAGCCAGATGCTTTACTGACTGAGCCACCCAGGGGCCCTGCAAAATTCATGCTAACATTCTCCAACCCCTGTACCTCAGAATGTATGTGTATGTGAAGATACAGGCTTTAATGAGGTGATTAAATTAAAATGAAGTCAATAGGATGGAATTCTAACAAGAATGGAAAAAGATAGTCTAAGCAAATAATAACCAAAGAGAGCTGGGGGTGGGCAGCTGTCCCAATATCAGACAAGATAGATAAATAATTGTTGCAAGAGACAAAGAAAGATATTATATAATGATAAAAGAGTTAATCAGCCAATTAGATATAATAATTATACACATATGTGCACTTAATAACAAAGCCCCAAATTACATAAAGCAAAAGTTGACAGAATTAGAGGGAGAAATAGCTCTACAATAATAGTTGGAGACTTTAATAACCCACTTCCAACAATGAATAGAATAACCAGACCAATGAGAAACAATGATGAGGGGTGCTTGGGTGGCTCACTCGGTTAAGTGTCTGACTCTTGATTTCAGCTCTGGTTATGATCTCAGGGTCATGAGATCGAGCCCTGGATTGGGCTCTGTGCTGGATGTGAAGTCTGCTTAAGATTCTTCTTTCCCTCTGTCCCTCTCCCACCTCTAATAAGAAAACAAAACAAAACAAAACAAAACAAAACAATGGTGAGCAAATCATTACAGGAAAAAAAATAGAACAGGAATACCTGATCACTCCTATAAAAGGCAGAAGTCTAAAAAATCATGAGAAATGGGAATCACAAGATGAGGTACTAAGTCCAATGTGTCATAAATTACAGCAAATATAAAAGGGTTTACGAGAAAATAGAATTCAAGGGGAAAAACATTAAAAAAGACAAAGAAAATGTTTATGTGATTAAGAGGAACTATCAACCACTATGAATGTTTATGTGCCTCATAACACAGCTTTGAAGCACATAAAGCAAACTAAGAGAAATACAAGAAGAAGCTGGCAAAGACACTGCCCCAGTAAGAGACTTCATAAAGCCCTTGACCAATGAGTACAGTTGCAAAAGATCAAAAATAATTAACATGTTTTCTCTAATGGATCTGCAGACCTCTGTACCCAACAAATAGGGAAAACAAATTCTTTTCAAATACACATAGAAATCTTACAAACATTTACCATGTATTAACCACAAAGAAATTTCAAGCAAACAAAAGGCAAAAATAACATATGGCATGTTTGCTGATAAAAATATAAAAATAAAAAAAAAACTGCAAAAGAATATCATTTCCAATCTGTACACCCAAAAATATAAAAACATAAATTAAAAGCTATTTAAAAAGGAATAATAAAGAGAACACTAACTGCTAGAACACATAGGAGAGCTGAGCAAGGTGGCTAAATACAAGATCAACTCATATCTTTACATATGTTAAAATATATTATAAAATAATAGGCCATAGAAGCGCACAGAGGCAAATAATTAGATCAATGAACAAAAGTCTAGCAAACAGCTCAACTATGTGCAGAAATTCAGTGCATGATTAAGGTGGCATTCCAAATCAGGAAGAGAATAAAATGAGTACTCAACGACTGTTGGGATAATTTGCTAACAATTTGGAGGAAATTCTATGCCTCCCTTGCTCTGTTGCAAAAATAATTTGCAGGTAGATTAATGACTTAAAAATTAAATAATGAATTCTAAAAGTATTAGAAGAAACAAAATATGCTTACGACCTTGGGATCGGGAAGGCCTCCCTAAACAAGGCATAATATGCTAATGTCATTTGGGAAAAGATTGATGTGTCTGAGTACATCATAATTTAAAACTTCTGTATGATGGAAAACAGTGCAACAAAGTTAAAAATGTAAGCTATGGTCTAGGAAAACATCTGTAATGTACAAAATAAAGATTAATGCACAGAGCATCAATAAGAAAAAGACAAGGAATGTGGTGGAAGGAAAATGAACCTGCAAGTCACAAAGGTTTCTGTGATCAATAAACAGAAGCAATAATTAAGCGCTGAAAACAGTTGAAACAATGAGATTTCATTCTGCACCTGAATTTCTTCAGCTGTCAAACAAGAACAATAAAGAACCCCACCTCACAGGGTTGCTGTGGGATTCACTGAGCCTATATAAATATATAAGTAGAGCTTTTAGAGCAGTGCCTAGAACATGGTCAACTGTCTATAAGCATTAGTTACTATTATTGTCTTTAGCATGTTTTAGCAATTTGAGTGGCAAGAATTTTCAATCTTGGTAATACAAAATTTTGGCAAAGGTACAGGGAAAAAAGTATTCTCACATTGTCTTGGTAGATTACAAATTGGTCCCGCAAATTTTGGTGGACAATTTGGTGATAATCATTAACACATATGGTGTTTAACCTACATGCAACGATTCCACATTGGTACCTAACCTGGAGAGACATTTACCTCTCTTTACAGGAGACACATGCAGGTGAGGAAGAGCAAAGACTGTAAAGAATCCTAAATGCCCAACAATAGGGGACCAATTACATGAAACATGCTGCTTTCATACCATGGAAAACATTGCTGGCATTGCTAAGAACAAAGTAGAGCTTATATTAACATTGAAAGATCTCCAAGGCATATTTTAATTTTTATTATTTTTAAAGATTTATTTATTTGAGAGAGGGAGAGAGAGAGAGAGAGAGAGAGAGAGAGAGAATGGGGGAGGGGCAGAGGCAGAGAGAGAGAAAGAATCCCCAAGCAGACTCCCTGCTGAGCAGGGAAGCCCAACTTGGGGCTCAGTCCCAGGACCCCAAGATCTCAACCTGAACCACAATCAAGAGCCAGCCATTCAACTGACTGAGCCACCTAGACACCTCTCTAAGACATATTTTTAAATTTAGAAAAAAATTTGCATAGTGATAAGTATTGTATGATGCCACCAAACTAAAACACGCATTTCCCTAGCTACCTACGTGTGCTCAGGAAGAGGTCTGAAAGGTGATGCACTAAACTGACAACAATGCTTTCACTGGGGGAGCACACCAAGATTGATGATATGCTTGTAAACAGAGACTTAATAGCTTTGTCTACATTACTTGCCAAATTTAGAAGAATGTTTTCATGTGTGAATTTTTAGAAATACAAATAAATAAAATATAAAACAAAACCAGACACCAATGCAATCTTTGGTGACTTCATCATGGGGCGAGTAGGATATCCAGACTATAAGAAGCAACAGTCCCCCTGTGTGGTGGGTGGGCCAGACAATATTTGTGGTTCCGTGATCAATCAGAGCATCATGCTCAAAGAGAGACATTCACGACCAGAGGGCACCATTCATAGGATACTTCCCCATTTGCCCAGCACAACTTTAGTTCATGCCGATTGCTCTATAGTAATTATTAACAATGTCCCTTCTTTCTGTCAAGAGTTTCCTGGTTTGATGCAAAGAAGCTCCCCAGAAAACAAAACAAAACCTCAGGCACAGTTCTCCCCAGACGGGTGCAGGATCTGTATGCTGAACAAATGTTGATGAAAGGAATCAAAGAAGATCCAAATGAGGAGACATCTGGTGTTCAAGGATTAAAAAACTCAACGTGATAAAGATATGAGTTCTTGCCAAATTGATCTATATATTTAATGTGATTCCAGTAAAAATCACAGCAGGATCTTTTGTAGATATAGACAAGCTAGTTCTAAGATTTATGTGGAAAGGTAAAGAAACTAGAATAGTCAAAACAATGTGAAAACCCGATTTTGAAACTAGTATAAAGCTAGGGTAGTCATCAGAGTATGGTATTGATGAAGGACAGACATAGATCAAAGGAACAGAATAGAGCCCAGAAATAAACCCATAGAAATATGGCCAATTGATTTTTGACAAAGGTTCAAAGCTATTCAATAGAAGAACAGTCTTTTCAATAAATGCTGAGGAAATAATTGGACATCCCTATGCAAAAAAAAAGGACTTCCACATATACCTTGTATAAACGTTAATTCAAAATTGATCGTCTATTTAAGAATAAAACATACAATTATATAACTTTTAGGAGAAAACAGAAAATATTTGTGACCATGGGTTAGACAGAGTTCTTTTTTTTTTTTTTTTTTTTTTTTTAGACAGAGTTCTTAGACAAGATGCCAAAAGTCCAGTCCATGAAAGGATAAATGGACAAATGGAAACTTTCAAAAAACTAAAAACTTTGCAAAAGACAGTATTAAAAGAATGAAAGACAAGCTACAAATTGGGAGGACACAATTGCACATCACCTGCCTCACAAAGGACCTGTATTCAGAATATACAAAGAATGCTTAAAAGTTAATGCTAAGAAAACAACCCAGTTAAAAAATGGATAAAAGATGTGAATAGGTACTTTGCCAAAAAAGAAATATGGATGCTAAGTGAACACACGGAAAGACGTTCAGCATTGTTTGCCATCAGGGACATGCAATCTACACTGTGATGACACACCAGGACACCATAGCAATCCTACTGGAAAAATGATAACTTACATTCCCACAAGAGCCTGTATGTACACTAACCTTCATGACAGCCTGGTGCAGAATTTGTGTCCAGGCTAAAACCTGGACACAACTCAAATGTCCTCCAAAGAGTGAAGAGACAGATATAGTCCATCCATACCATGAAACACAACTTAGCAAGAAAAGGAACACATTGTTGATATTCACAATAATGTGGATGAATATCAAAGGCATTATGCTGGTGGGGCATCTGGGTGGCTCAGGTGCTGAAACATCTGCCTTTGGCTCAGGTCATGCATGATCTCAGGGTCCTGGGATCCAGCCCTGAGTCAGGCTCCCTGCTCAGTGGGGAGTCTGCTTCTCCCTTGCCCTCTGCCCCTCCCCCTGCTGGTGCTCTCTCCCATACGTGCTCTCTCTCTCTTTCTCTCTCTCAAATAAATAAAAATCTTTTTTTTAAATTTTTATTTATTTATGATAGTCACACACACACACACACACACACACAGAGGTGGATACATAGGCAGAGGGAGAAGCAGGCTCCATGCACCAGGAACCCGATGTGGGATTCGATCCCGGGTCTCTAGGATTGCGCCCTGGGCCAAAGGCGGGCACTAAACCACTGCGCCACCCAGGGATTCCCATCAAATAAATAAAAATCTTAAAAAAAAAAAAAGCACTAAGCTGGATGGATGAAGCTAGTCTCCAAAGCTCCAAGTATGTAATATTCTTGAAAAGAAAAAGTATAGCGTCAGAAGACATCAGTGGTTGCCAAAGCTGGAGTGAGGGAAGTGTGTTACTAATTCAAGGGAGTTGTTTTGGGGTGACAAAGCTGTTCTGCATCTGGATTATGGCAATGGTCACCCGAATCCACATATGTACCCAAACTCACAGAACTACGCAGCAAAGGGAGTAAATTTTTTGTATGTTAATTGAAACAAAAAGTGTTCTGAATTGGACAGTAAGGTATACGGTCACCCTAACCATCCAGGGAGAGGACGAGTTGGTGATCAATGCAAAAACCCAAACAAAAACAGTGGAGGGGACTAATGACTAACTTTGTTGACAGCGCACTGGGTGCCAGGTGTGGCCCTGAGCACCTCCCTGTCAGTACCTCCCTTAAACATATCTGGTAGGTGCCAATGCTATCTCACAGAAGAGGAATTGCTGCTTCAGAGAGGCTGGGGATTTGACCACCATCACAGAGTGCCTGCCAGTGGAGGCCACGCCTACTGCTCCAAAGCCCAGAAACGGAAGCACTGAGTTACGCTGTCTCTCTAAACTGCCATGGTTGGAAAATGAAAAGCTAAAATGAAAAATGATAAGGCTCTACATGACTATATAACAAGAGGAGTGGGGAAAGGAGGCAGGGAGGCAGGGACAGCCAGGACAGTTGTCCACCTGCCTGTCCTCCCCAGCCAGGACACTTGTCCACCTGCCTCCACCCCTTCTCCTCATCATGTGGTGCCCCTCACACATCAGGGGCTGTTCGACTTCCAGGCACCCCACACAGAGCCCTGCCTTACTGACAGGGTGGACTGGATTCAAGTTCCCTCTGGCTCTAAGAGTCCACAATTTCTTCCTTTTTATGGGGATGAGAATCACATAACATAAAATCAACCACCTGGAGCGTACCGTTTGATGGCGTTTTATACATTCACCATCTTGTGCAAGCACCTTTATCTGGTTCTATGCATATTCAGCAGTCAGGTCCTCCCACCCCAGCCTTGGGCAACCACTGGTTTGCTCTCTGTCCCAGAATTGCCTATCCTGGACATTTCATGTAGTGCAACAAGCTGTGGTCTCCTGTGTCTGGCTTTTCGCTCAGCATGATGGTTTCAAGGCTGCCCTCCCAGTAGCAGGTGTCAGTATTCCTTCCTGTGGCTGATTACCCGTCCATTATATGAATTTACCATATTTTGTTTATCCATTCCTCTGTTAATATATACTCAGGTTATTTCCACCATTTGGCTCTTGTGAGTAGGGTGACCGCAAACATCCACGTACAAGCATTTGTTTGAACACCTGTTTCCAATTCTTTTGGGGCCACACCTAGGAGTGGAATAGCTGGGTCATACGGTAACTCTATGTTTAACCTTTTTGAGGAAGCGCCAAAGTGCTTTCCATAGCACCTGCACCATTTTGCAGGCCCACCATAATTTTGTTTTTAATCACAAAATGCAATAGAAATTCAGAGGGGGACAGCAGTGTGGAGGAAAACACTCAGCAGAGGTTTCATGGGCCCGAATGAGACCACAGGGTGCGTCGTCAGCACGGGCAGAGAGGACAGGCAGGCAGCGCAGGGAGGGAGCCCAGGCTGAGCCCCAGAGCTGGGGGCAGTGTGGGCCTCTGCCAGGTAACTAGTAATAGGAAGTTTACTTGATGAGTGGGTTGAGGGCCCTTTAGCAGAGATGGGGCTCTGGCATGGGACCCCATCCCTGTCACCTATGTCCCCTGACCTCTAAGCAGATAACGGGAACTCTACAATAAAAGGCTGACAAGACCGGACAGAGTGCAATGGGCCTTGTAATGAGGTCATTGTTTTGTCCTGACCCCTCAGGTGCAGAGGCTGACACCCAGAGCTGTCATTCATCTGCTTCCAACCATCGTCAAAGAGATGTGCCAAGTGGGGAAAATATCAAACTAGATTTAGCATGCAATCAAACCAGGGAATTAGCCGGCGCCTGCTTCTTCTCTCTCTGACTTTAAAATGAACTCCCGAAGCTCCCACAGTGGGTCAGGAATGCCAATTAAAAAAAAAAAAAAAAAATGAGCTCAGCACCGCGTCCACCGAGGTGCTCCATGGTAGTGGGGGCATTGCTGGGGAATAGTAGGGAAGGCACAAACCCAAACTGCAGCCCTCTCCCCTCTGCTCTTGGGATCCAAAGGCTGTAGGTGTTTGAAAGTCCTCCAAGGAGCCTCCAGGAGCTCGTGCTGTAGCCCACTGTAATATTTACTACATTACAGCTTCTGGTGCACAGAGGGGAGTGTCTGGCTCCCTGCCTCGGGCTCTTGCAGCTGTGGGGGCAGGGACTCACACCAGAGAAGGCAAAGGTCAGTCCACAGGCTGCTGTGACAAAGTACCACAGACCAGGTGGCCTAGACAGCAGGTTTATTCTCTCTCAGTTCTGGAGGCTGGAAGTCCAAGATCGAGGTGTTGGCAGGGTTGGTTCCTTGCAAGTCTTCTCTCCTTGCCGTGCAGACCATTGTCTTCTCCCTGTGTCCTGTGGTTGTCCATCTGGGTGTGACTATCCTGATCTCCTTTTCTCATGAAGGCCTCAGTCAGAGTGGATTAGGGCCCACTCTGTTGACCTCATTGCACTTTAACTACGTTTTTCAAGGGCCTGTCTCCAAACACAGTCCATTCTGAGATCCTGAAGATCCAGATTTCAACATGTGAATTTTGGTGGGGGAGCACAATTCAGCCTGTAATAACTTGGAGAGGCCTTCAGCACTGGAGTGGCTTCCAAGCCAGCCCCCTCCTCATCTGGCCAAGTCAGGTCACTCTGTCTGGCTGTGAGACAGACACCACTCAAGGAAGAGCCAGTTCCAGAACCCACTCAAGGAAGTCATTAAGTGTGCTGAGAAGCTGTTACTTCACACAGCAACATCAGGCACCAGCTCACCGCAAGCTGCATGTGGTGCATGCACAACACCATTGATTAAAACTCAGGGTACCTGGTCCAGCTGGCAGATGAGACAGTAGGTCCTGGAGAACCCAGCTCTTAGAGGGCCCATCCTCCACTTACTAACCTTAGGATGCATTAGGGCATGGCTCTTTGAAAATGCAGAACATAGGATGAAGAGAGAAGAATATGGAACATCAGGCAGCAGAGGCCTGCTTTACCTCTGTGGTGCCAGGGCCACCAGGCTCACTACTTGAAATAGACAGGCCCCTCAACCTGTCAGAAGTGCAGGACAGGGGTGTCTGGGGAGAGACATCAGGAGGATGGTGTTGGTGGATGGTCCCTTTCCCTTGGGTTTCTTCCCACATCAGTCCCAGGTCCTGCTGGGGATCCTGGACTGAGTGATTGAGTTCAGTTTGGCCACATTGTCACCAGGGCTTGAGCATGGCCAGGACAATACTAAGAGCTTGGACTGAATCCATGATCCCAGGAAACAAAGCTCTAAGACTTCTACCAAGAGTCCAGGCATCTGACTCTAAAATAATGCTATGCTCATTCACTGCAGGTAATTTACATTAAATGCCTGGAAATCTACTCTTAGCCCTCAGGGATGCTTCTGATTCTCTAGAATGTTCCCTCAGCTCCAGGCTGAGAACCTCCTAAGGCCATGGCTGTTTCTTACTATCTTTGCATCTCTTGGGTACACCTGGCTCACCTGTGGAGATTTTAGAATACAATGCTCAATGCTCAGGGCCAGGGCCCTGTCCCAAATAAGGCTGGGATTAGCTGTGGTGTGGTCCAGGAAGGGTGAGTTTTGGAAGTTGCTTGTAATGTGCAGGCTGAGAACCACTGCAGCAGAACTCCTGGCTTGAACAGGCATCCAAGTGGAGAAGAAAGAGGGAGCCAGGATGAGAGAGGAAGCAGAGCCAGGAGAAGGGGCCCGTGTGGAGCCTGATGCACTCAGTGGTGCCCCTCAAGGTCTGCTGTGTGTAGGCATCCCCAGGGGCTCTTGGGGAACAGCTTGGAGGGTCTGGGGTGGGGCCCGGGGCTTGAATTTCCAAAAAAGCCCAAGAGATATCAGTTCTGCTGGTCTGAGGACCACATTTTGAGAAGCAAGAGAAAGGGGCATCAGGAGAGAAGTCATCAGCAAATACAGAAAGAAAAAAAACTACTTAAAAATGCTTCAAGTTGGATTTCTAGTTAAATGTCGACACATTTCTCTGTTCCCTCCTGAAACTGTACCAACGTGACAGTAAAGGAACGAAACACACACACACACACACACACACACACACGGGTTGTGTGTTCATATGGACACAGAAAATGGAAAGCAGACAGAAACTACTACTTCTGGGAAGACTACGTAGTCTAAAACATTTGCTAGAGAAGGCTAGACTCTTGATTTTGGCTCAGGTCATGATCTCAAGGTTGTGAGATTGAGCCCTGTGTTGGGCTCCACGTTCAGAGGGGAGTCTGCTTGAGATTCTCTCTTTCCTTCTGCTCCTCCCCTGGCTCGTACTCTCACTCTCTCTTTTCCTCTCTCTCTCTCTGAATAAATAAATAAAATTTAAAAAAAATTTTTTAAAAACCGGAGATAGCACGAGAATTCACTTGACTCAGCCTCAGCTGAGAGGAGGAGAACGTCTTTCTGTGAATCTGTAGCCACCAATTTCATGCAGATTGAGGATCTTAATTTACCTGATTTCATGGACCAAAATGCATCACGCTGAGGATTTAGTTTAAATCGTTTTGTACTCTTGTGCTGCTGGTGGAAATATGTGAGTAGGACCACCACAGAAAACTGTTAGTGTGAAAGCAGAAACACAAGTATCCTGTGCCCCTGATTCCTCTGTTACTAGGCTGGAGACCTGACAGAGAAGCATAGTGTGTTCACGTGGGTCACACACCAGAAGTTCATGGCAGCACTGTTCATCATACCCCCCAAAGGGAAGCCACTCATATGCTCATCAACCATGGGAGAGAAAAAGAAAGTAGAATACTATACAGTAATGTAAATGAACACTGCAACTACTCGCATCCACACGGACGAGTCTCACAGATGTGTGCTGAGTAAAAGAGGCCAGATATGAAAAAAGAACATAGAGTAGGTGGTTCCATGCAAAAGAAAACAGGTAGAACTGCTCTGTGCTCAGGATAGTAGTGACCTCTGAGGGAGGACATGCATCCAGGAGGGGAAGATGCAGCAGGGGAATTCTGTAGTTCTGTATCATTTTCTGTCACCTGGACACAAAACTGCTCAGTCATGATTTGCATATTGTTTGTATGTACATTGTTCTTCACTAAAATGTTTACATTAACCAAACAAACAAAGTGATCCTGCACATAGGGTGCCCAGGCATCGGGCAGAAGCAAACCCATATCATCTTTGGAGAAGCACACACTCAATTCAGGCCTCAAAATTTTTCTGTAGATAAAGTTTCAAAGAACATGGTCTCATATAAATACAGAGGAAAAACTGGTGATTGTCAAAAAGAGGGGGTGGGGGGGAGAGGCAAAATGGGTGAAGAGGATGAAGAGGTGCAAACTTCCAGTCATAAAACAAATATGTCACAGGGACAAAAAAATACAACATAGGGAATATAGTCAACAAAACTGTGATATGCTTAATGTGGTGAGCATTTTGCAATGTTATAATTGTTGAATCACTATGCTGTACACCTGAAACTAATTTAATACGGTATACCAACCATACATCAATTAAACATTTAAAATTAAAAAAAATTAAGTTCAATAAAATTGTCTGTAAAACTGCCAACTCAAATTTTTTTATTTTGGAATTCACAACTGATACAAATCATTTATGAAATTAAGTGAAACATTTGATGGTTCCCAAAGAAACCAACACAGAAAACAATTTAAAAAATGATAAAACAAAGCCCTGTCACCAATCATAGAACAGTAGCTGCAACATCAGATCCACGAGGAATCCAGATATTAGAAACTGAACAATGCAGAATGCAGACATATTATCTTTAATATGCTTAAATAACCAATATTCAATATGTCTAAAGACCTAAAATATAAAACGTAATTAACTCAGAACAAATAGGTAGATTTCTAAGAGAACCAATCATAACTGATGTTAAAAACTTCATGGAAGCACACGGCTCTAGATGAAATTAGGCAGAGTCTGGGATATGCTCTGAAGCACACCCGATAGTGCAAAGGGACATGTGCAGATAATGACATGGAAAGTGTTCATGATCTGAGTCTCTACTTTTGTGTACGTTTGAAAATGTCTTTAATACTATGGTTTTTAAAGCCTTTAAAGGATGGTTGAACGGTAGAATAGATACACCACAGGTGAAGATTAGTCAACTGAAAACAGATATGAAGAAATCACTAAGGTGGCTCAGTCAGTTGGGCATCTGACTCTTGGTTTAGGCTCAGGTCATGATCTTGGGGTCCTGCAGTTGAGCCAAGCATCACGCTCCGTGCTTGTTCTTCTCTCTCCTGACTGAGGAACAACAGAAAGAATATCACGTGTGTTGGGATGTCCAGGAGAAGAGGCCGTACTCGAAGGGGGCATGGTTGAGCATTTCCCAGAACTGGTAAAAATGTGAATCTCCATATACAGGATGTACACCGAATTCTGAGATGGAGAACAAAAGTGTCAATCCACACCCATATATTTTGTGGCACGACTGCAGAACAAACACCATGAGACAGGAAGCAATTGTAAAAGAAGCAAGGGAGAAAAAGACTATGTTCAAAGGAACAGTAGTCACTCAGGGATGAGAAAAATGTCAGCAACCAGGGAAACCTCAGGCAGTGGATGATGATGCATTCAATGTACTGAGAGAATGTATTGGCTGACTCAGAACTGTATACTCTGTGCAATTTTATTTCAAGAACAATAGCAAAATCAAGGCATTTTCAGACAAACAAAAATAGAGAATTTATTGCCAATAGACTCTCATTAAAGGAACTTCTAAGGGATTTATTTCTGGAAGGAAGAAAAATACTAGGTCTAGATGCAAAGAGGAATAGTGACTAAAGAAAATGGTAAATATAAACATAAATCTAGACAAACATTATAGAAAACAAAATTAATAATGCTTATTTTGTGGGTTTAAAAATAATAGAATTTAGGGATTCCTGGGTAGCACAGTGGTTGAGCATCTGCCTTTGGCTCAGGTTGTGATCCCTGGGTCCTGGGATCAAGTACCACATCAGGCTCCCCATAGAAAGCCTGCTTTTCCCTCTGCTCTGTCTCTGCCTCTCTCTGTGTGTCTCTAGTGAATAAATAAATAAAATCTTAAAAAAATAAAAATAAAAATAATAGAATTTAAATACTGGACAGCAGTGCATGAATTGGCATTGGCATGCTCAGTATTTGGAGATGAATGCAAAAGTCCTTGTGTTTGGGGGAGGAGGGCAAAGATATTAGTTAACTTTACATTTTTTAAAATATGAATGTTGAAATGTCTTGAGTCTCCATTAAGTGAATAAAAAATGGAGTGTATAACTTTCAGACCAGAAGCCAGTGGGAGAGGGATAGAATTGGAAGGAAACATGATAAATATCTCAATCTTAAAGAAAAGAAAAAGATTTATACACACACACACACACAGACACACACATATATGTTGGGGAATAGAAAAAGCACAAATGAATGGTTTAACTCAAAAAGATTGTCCAAGTAGAAAAAAAAAATCTAGCTACAATAAACAAAATCATGATCAAGTTACATTTATTCCAGAAATACAAAATTGGTTTAAGTTTAGAAAATAATATAAAGAGATTTGATTAATTAAGAGTAAGGCAAAGAGTTGTACATACTTCAGTAACTGTAGAAACAGCACTTGTTAAAATCTGACATGCATTTGAGATAAAATATATTTGAAAACTAGGAATGAAAAGGAAATAAATGTTCAGAAATGAATTAAATAAATGCACAAAAATCCTCCAGGAAACATAATAGTTAAAAGTGAAACTCTGAAAGCTTTTCCTTCAAGATTGGAGCCAAAACATAGATGTTCACTATTACTGCTACTATTCAATGCTTTGTTAAAGATGCTAGCCAATGTAGTAAAAAAAAAAAAGAAGGAAAGAAAAGATCTAAGACATGAAAAAGAAGGGGAAAGACCAGTATTATCACTCACAAATGATATTATTATCTGCATAGAAAAACCAAAAAACCTGGAGACTAATCATCAGAACTTAAAAGAATTCAGTATAGTTATGAATCCAAGATTAAATATGTAAAAAAGCCTGTGCTTCTCTACACTAGTAAAAACATAAATGCTAGGCTTAAAAAGACACTATAAGAGCAGCAAAAACCAAAAGATAAGAGGAATAGAAGCTAAGCAAGACCTTTAAAGAGATTTTTAAAGTTTATTGAAAGACATTATAGAAGACCTAAAGAAATAGAAAGATGAAGAATGCCTCTGACAAGCTAATTGGTATGCTGGACATGGCCAAGGAAAAAAGTTTGAAAATAGGTCAATACAACTTCCTAAACTGAAGTATAGAAAGATAAAGGAGTAAAACAAAAACAAAAACAAAAACAAAACAGAGTAGAATAAGCAAGAATTACCAGATAATATCAGAGGTGGAGTATATGTGTAGTTAGATAAGCAACGGAAGAAGAAAACAAGAAGCAAGAGGAATATTTGAATTAATAACCAAGAACTTTCCAAAGCTAATGACACCACTGCAAAAATCCAGGAAGTTCAGAGGATACCAAAGAGGATAAACAACAAGAAAAATACACCTATATACATCAGATCCAAACTACAGAAATCCAAAGATGAACAGAAAATCTAGAAAGCATCCACAGCAGGGAGGAAACACCTATAAAGCAATAAGAATCACAGTGCACTTCTCATCAGACAACACGCAGCGAGAATGGAGGGCAGTATTCCAAGTGTCAAGAAAGAAAAAATTACCAACCTAGAATTCTATATCCAATGAAATCATCCTCAAAAGGGAAGGAGAAATACACTCTCCCAGATAAGATAAAGTGCAGAGAATTTATGGCCAGCAGACTTGCCCTGCAAGATGTGTTAAAAGTTGATCCTCAGGCAGAAAAAAAGATAGTATAAAGAAAAGAAGAACACTGGAGAAGGAACAAATAAATATAAAATAAGATCTTTTCATTTTTCTCATTTTCATTTTTCTCTTCCTTAATTGACCTAAAATAGGACTGTTTTCTCAAGTATGGATCTTCCTCAAGTTATGATGGGGTTACCTCTAGTAACCCATTGTAAATTGAAAATACTGTTAAGTTGAAAATGCGCTTAATACACTTTAACCTATTGAACATGATGGCTCAGCCTAGCCTACCTTAGACATGCTCAGAACACTGACATTGGCCCACAGTTGAGCAAAATCATTGAACACAAAGCCAGGGATCCCTGGGTGGCGCAGCGGTTTGGTGCCTGCCTTTGGCCCAGGGCCTGATCCTGGAGACCCGGGATCGAGTCCCATGTTGGGCTCCCGGTGCATGGAGCCTGCTTCTCCCTCTGCCTGTGCCTCTGCCTCTCTCTCTCTCTCTCTCTCTCTCTCTGTGTGTGACTATCATAAAAAAAAAAAAAAGAACACAAAGCCAATTTTATAATAAAATGCTGAATATCCCATGTAATTCAATGGATTGTACTGAAAGTGAAAAATGGTTGTGTGGGTACAGGGTGGTTGTAAGTGTATAGGGTATGCTCCCATACCTGGGAGCTGTGGCTCATTGCTGCTCAGCATCTCGAGAGAAAATCATACTGTAATTGCTAGCCTGGGAGCGAGAACAAAATTCAAAACTCAAAGTATAGTTGCTATTAAATGCACACTGCTTTTGCACTATTGTAAAGTCGAAAAATGAAAATTCGTAAGTGGAACCATTATAAGTCAGGGTCAGTCTATGATAATAACAATGTTTGTGGCTGGTCCCCAATAGTAACCACGTATGAGGTAATTCTAGCACGGGAATGGTGAGGTGTCTGACATCTCTCTCACAGGTTTGGGGGAAAGAACTGGGAGTAAATACTCAGTGATCAAATGCCTATACTACATGTGAAGCAGTATAGTGTCATTTGAAGGGTAACTTGGATTAGTTAAAAATGTATTTTCTAAACTCTTTCAAAAGGTTTTAAAGAAGTATAATTGGTAACCTAAGAGAGGAGATAAAATGGAATCAGGAAATATTTAATTAAAACCTGAGAAGGCAGAGAACAAAAGGGGAAGAAGACAGTCCAGTATTTGTTTGGCTAAAGACAAGCATATTTAAGGAATACGACAATAAACTCAGATTTAGAGCCAGGGTAGAGGAAAATTTGATTCCTGAGAAATTTGGCACTGCAGATCAGAGGGGAAAGGATATGCTGGGACAGCCCCTGGAAATACATTCAAAGATATTTCAAACCATTCACAAAAATAAATTCCATAGACTGAAATGTGAAATCTTTTTGTTAGTATGATTATATATTAGGATATACATTAGTATTCTCTATTATATATGTATGTGTATAATTTGTTTGAATTTTTAAAAGAAATTTAATTTATGTTTTAGAAATGTTTAGAGACTTAGAGAAGGATGAAATCTAGTGCCTAATGGTCGAAGAGCTGTCCAGAAGAGCCCAGCAAGGTTCAGGAAATAGAGGCAGAAAGTGGATATTCGGGGGACAGCTCAAACCAGGAGGCGTGGCTAAAGATGTGGCTGAGGGGCTGCTATTTTTTATTATAAGCCACATGGAAATATTGGACATTTAAAACCAACACATGTATTTCTTAGATAAAGATAAAAATTAAACTTGAAACAAAGTCCAAAAGGTAACAATAAGAATACCCAAATTAAATCTCTTTTGAGCTTGGTCCTTAGGATGGCTTTCTCCATTCTGGTCCAGGGCACAGAGCAGGACACAGCTGCCCCATGAGCCTCCACAGTGACAAATCCTGATCTTCCAGTGAGCCCGGCCCCAACATGGGTGGGGCCAGGACTCTAGGAGGATAAGTTTTTCGTGTAGGGAATAGAGGATGCTCCGGTAATGACTTCAAAACTTCTTCCCAACTTAGTCCTTCTTCTCACTTTCATTTTTCTCCCAAACTGGATGATCTATCATTTACTCTGCCTTGCTTCAGGCTATGCTATTTATAACAATAGAAACAGTATTTTTGGCTTGTCATCTTTCTCCAAAGGAACTAAGATTGCCTCTAAACCTTTAATGTACATACAAAGTACCTTCAAATATTGTTGAAATGCAGATTCTAATTCAGCAGGTCTGGGACTGGGCCTGAGAGTCTGCATTCCTAACCAGCTTCTAGGTGAGGCTGTTGCTGTTGGTCCATGGACCACACCTGAGTGGCAAAGGGACTTGGGGCAACTTTATGGGGTCATGGAAACAGTCTATACCTTGATTGTGATTGTCATTACATGGCTATATATATTTGTCAAAACACACTGGACTGTATACTTAAAATGGGTGCATTTTATTGTATGTAAATTATCCTTCAGTAAAATGAATTTTAAAGGAAAAAATTCACTTTAGAGGGACTATAGATCTAAATGTGAAAGATGAAACAATAAAGATTTAGAAGAAGCCATAAACTCTGGGGTAAATAAATCTTTCTTGAAAAGGATCCAAAAAATAATTGACTATAAGAAAAAAAATCTACATAAATTGGACTATATTAAAATTAAAAACTTTTATTCATCAGCAGACTCTATTAAGAAGGTGAAAAAAAGTAAGCCATAAACTGAAGAAAGATACCAGTAATACTTACATCTGACAAAGGGCTCCTACATATCACATATAAAGAACTACTATAATTCAATAAGAAGCTGCCAACCTAAAAGAGTGACAGGCAAAACACTTGAGGGGGTGCTTCACCAAGGATGAAATTCAAAATGGCCAATAAGCACACAAAAAGGGACTTGACTTAATTAGTCATAAGTGAAATGCAAATTAAAACCACAAAGCTATTTGTTTTGGCTGCACACCCACCGGAATGGCTAAAATTAAGAAACAGACAATAGCACGTGTGAGCAAAGATGTGGAGCAGCTGGAACTCGCATGTGGCACTGATGGAGTGTAAGTCTGGAACATTCTTGGAGAATGACT
Source organism: Canis lupus baileyi (assembly GCF_048164855.1). Lineage (NCBI taxonomy): Eukaryota > Metazoa > Chordata > Mammalia > Carnivora > Canidae > Canis > Canis lupus. The sequence goes on from NC_132845.1 coordinate 63,433,734, forward strand.
TGACAGTATTTACTAGAGCTATCAGCATACTCTATGATTCAGTGGACCCACCCTTGAGTGGAAATACAGGCATGAATCTCCCAAAGATGAGCATAAGAATGTTCACAACAGCCTTACTCACAAAGACAAAATAATCAGAAACAACCCAGATAGCCTTCAACAGTAGTACAGATAAAATGTGGAATATTCATAAAACTGACTGTCACAGGCAAAGCACTACGTGCAAAGTGTGGCTATGTGCAAAATGTGGGTGCCGCTCCGGTAGCCAACAGGGAAGGGGTATCACCGCAAAGCTTTAAACACGGCGTTCAGCTCTGTCCAGCACTCAATTAGGTTTGTACTTGGAATAAACTACCAATATTTTAATTAATTAATTAATTAAAAATTTTATTTTATTTATTCATGAGAGACACAGAGAGAGAGAGGGAGAGACACAGGCAGAGGGAGAAGCAGTCTCCATGCAGGGAGCCTGACGTGGGACTCGATCCCAGGTCTCCAGTATCATGCCCTGGGCTGAAGGCGGCGCTAAACCGCTGAGCCACCTGGGCTGCTCATTTATTTATTTTTTAAAGACTTATTTATTTATTCATGAGAGACACACAGAGAGAGGCAGACACATAGGCAGAGGGAAAAGCAGGCTCCATGCAGGGAGCCCGATGTGGGACTCGGTCCCGGGACCCTGGGATCATGCCCAGAGCCAAAGGCAGATGCTCAACCACTGAGCCACCCAGGCATCCTGACTACCAATATTTTTTAGTACCTCAATGTCCCATGCCATATTTGGGAGATATCTATACTAATAATTATAACTATATTGAAAGTCATTATTATCATTCATTACACTATTTTTTAGCCAGTTGGTTTCTGTTTCCTGATCGGGGTGTTAGTGACGCAGGCACGTGTGTTTTGCGTAACCTCCCTGGACTGAGTGCTTAGGGTTTGTGCACGTCTCTTGTATGAATGTTACACTTCAATGTGAAGTTTATTTGAAATAACAATAAAATGAATCCTGGCCTGTGTCCCGTCAGAGGGGGCCCTGCCTCTTGCCTGGAGTCTCCCATCTGTTCTTGCTGCCACTCATGATCTTTCGAACCTGCACATCCATCCCGGCTTGTGGGTCTTGCTCAGCCCCGCGGCTGGCCCTCGCCCGCAGGACAGCATCTGCCTCCTTGGCAAGGCAGCCTAGGGCTCTCAGTGGCCTCTCCTTCCTCTGCCCCGACCCCTTCCCATCTTTCTGTCTGACCCTGACACTAACTGCACCTCCCTGGCTTGGTGGAGGCTGCTTCTCTGCTTAGAAGGCCCTCTCCACTTCTCCGCTGGTAAAAGCCTTTTCTCCCAGACTTTTTGTTCAGCTTTGACCGGCTCTGGGAAGTCTTTCCGACTCTCTAGGGCAGACCGCGGCTGCTCCTCTTTACTGGGTGCATCCACACCTGTCTCCTCACCACACTACAGGCTGGTTGTCGCAGGGACTCCAGCTTTTCATCCTTTTATCCTTAGCACCTAGCAGGGGCCCCGTGGATGGTGCATGTGGGGCAGGACACATGTGAGGCATGAATAAGTGGATAAGAGTAGTAATGGGGGTTCATGTATGGGAGGTCCGATAAAGGAGTAAATTGTTCTTGATAAATTTTAGATTTGGCAGGGGCCCTTCAGAGCTTGATCTAGGGCCCTGCTAACGAGCAGTGTATACCTGTATCGTGAGTGTGCACCCTCACTGTGTGTCTCCCTGAGAGATGTGCTTGCTGCAGATGTTGGGCACTAGATGGTATCTTGTCTACTAATGCTGTGATCCCCATTTTAGATGAGGAGAGGTGTAGAGATGTTCAGTGAACTCGATCAAGGTTTTGTGGCTGCCGGGAGGCACAACCCACACTTACTATACTTTTTCTTCTGTGAATAACAACCAGGTGTTGAATCATGAAAATGTCCCTCGGGACAGGAAAGGCAAGGGAGGAAGTGTCACTGCCCACTCTGCCCCGGGCAGTGCTTTGACTCAGGCAATACTGTTGGTCCTGCTCAAATCAGTCCCTGTGGGTAGCCACCCCCTCCCCTGCGGAATGGCCCACTGAGAAGGGGTATCACCCCAATGCTTTAAACACGGCGTTCAGCTCTGTCCAGAGACTTTCAACTCCTGCCTGAGATTTTCAGGTTTTAAACAAAACAAAAATCTGATTCACTGTTTCCAGGCCTACAGGAAACACGAGTCCTTTATTTTTCTGCCCCTAACCAAAAAGAAAGAAAGAAGAAAGAAAGAAAGAAAGAAAGAAGAAAGAAAGAAAGAAAGAAAGAAAGAAAGAAAGAAAGAAAGAAAGAAAGAAAAAAGTAAAAGAAATCAAACCAGAAAAAAAGACCCTTTATGTCTTAGAAAAGTTCTGAATGCTTCTCATTTCACACCACACCAAACATTGTTCATGACAAACTTGACAAAGGCTGGAGAATGAAGCCAGAGGAAATGAATCGCATTACAATAAAACACCCTCGCTAATAAATAAGAGCCCGGCCAATGAATCCGACTCAGAATATACCACTGGCAAGAAGAAATGCCCCCAAAGCTTCGCTTAAGCCAAATAATATAAGAACAGATGGCTCCCCTGGGTCTGAGGGAAAAGTTAATGCATACAGGAGGCTGCAAATGGGGACTCTTGTTTGGGATTTTCGCAGAAAACACAGAGCATTAACAACATTCAAGGTGAAAGAAGAGAGACGGGTAGATTTGGGGACAGGGATGTTTTTATCAGGTGACAAAACAGATCGATGTGGGTCTCTCCATTGGATTCCCACAGCCTGCAGGGCAGTGCCCACTCCAGAGCAAGACCAACCACTCCCAGCTGCCTAACCGGAGAATTAATTTAACTCCAGAATTTGGGTAGTAAGGATAAACTCTGAAGGGGGACAAAATTTTATTTGGGGAAGATTTTTGTTCCCTACAAGCATCATGAAGTGCTGGGGACCAAAGCACGGCTGGTAGTACAAGAGGTATACCCCTGGCTGCCTGCAAGTCCTCAGAGGAAGCCACCCTCCCTGGTGTTAAAGATGTTGAGATCTTCTAAGCACAGAAGACTATGCCCCACACCCAACATCATGGTCATCCCCTTCCTCATCATCACTAGGGAAATCCAAATGGCATTGTCCTGCCAGAGTGGGAGAAAATGAAAGCAAAGCCCAGAAAGATGGTTCCGAGGAAGGCATGACTAACATGAATGCATGACCAGAGAGGTCAATTAATAACAATAAAACCTCACATTTTGTTATTTTCAAAGCAATTTCTCACCCACCATCTCATGTGTTGCTCAGAGCAATTTGGGGTGGTAGGGAGGCAGGGATGATTTATCTCCATCTTGCTCGTGAAGAAGCAAAATCTTGTGGCAATGAAGTGATTTGCTCAAGGTCATGGAAAAATCATGGATTTTTAAGGCTCTAAGGGTTCTTGGTCATGACAAGCAAGTGCACAGATGACTAATCCAGGGCACCCAGACTTCAATTTTCAGTTTTACACCCACAGCAGACATGGGTAATTGATCACAGAGCACGGTCCTTCTCATACAAGCCATTACTAGCTGCCTGGAACTGGCCCTCAAGATGGAACCCATGTGCCATCCCAAGTCCTGTGTAATTGCTTAACATCAGAGGAAACTGAGCCCAGAGGGGAGCAGGGACTTGACCAAGACTGCCCAATGGGTTAGTGGCTCAGACCCCACGTACCCTCTTTCTGAGCCCAGGGGTGTCTCCAGCACACCATGCGATACTCCACTTGCTGGTGACCAAGTCTCCACCCAAAGATGCCCCAACAAAGCTTAAGAATAGCATTCTCCGTGACCTAGCCAGAGCTGGTGCGATTTCTGCACTGAGCAAGTGGAAACACTCCTGTTTCTGAGAGAGGAATCAGGAGCCTCTCAGAGATGTTTAAGCCTGAGCACCTGGCAGGGTTGGTGAGTCAGAAATTGGATTCCAGATCTCCTCCATGTCCAGGGAGACAAGTTTGAGACTGTTGCTGTTAGCATCTAGAGCTCAAGAGGGGGCCTGAGCAGGTGATAGAGACCTAGCAGTGATGAGATAGGGAGCACTCCTAAGCTGTGAGAGCAGATGAGACCACCTGGGAAGGTGAGCACAGGGAGAGGAGGCCCAAGGCACTTAGACCCTGAGGTCAAGGGTTATGGAGGAATCAGAAGAGAAGGAGGAAGGAGTGGTCAGCAAGGCGGGACGAAAATCAAGAGGGCGACGAATGCTGTGTTCTGAGGAGGAGGGGGTAGACTGTCACGTGAGGCTGGGGTCAGGTCTGGGAAGGATTAAGAATGGACCTCTAGACTAAGCTGCTAGGGGGCCATCGGTGGCTTGATAAGAACTATTTAAATAGAGTGCTGGGTCCCAGACAGAGGGCAGTGGAGGGGTAAGGGGTACAGACAGTGTAGACAACATATCCAAAGACACCTGCTTTAAAGGTGATGGGCTGAACCGCATCTCCTGAATTCACACACTGAAGCCCTAACCTCGGTACCCGTAGTTGGAGATAAAGCTGCTAAAGAGGTTGTTAAGTTAAAATGAAGCTGTGAGGGTGAGCCCCAGTCCAACATAACAAATGCACAGAGGGAAAGGCCACAGAGGATAAGCAAGTAGGCGACCATCTACTCGCCCGGGGGAGAGGCCTCAGGAGACCCCAGCCCTGCCTGCACCTTATCTGGGATTTCCAGCCTCCAGGGCTGAGAGACAGTAAGTCCCCACTGTGGAATCCTGCTACTGTGGCAGCAGCAGGCTGGTAGAGAGCAGTGCAGAGCCATGTCTGCAGGGAGCGGCTAGGGGACAGGAAACCCAGGGGGACCTGGTCTTTTCTTTAAAGGCGCACGGAGCTGCAGCATATCTGTACTGGGATGGCAATGGTCCTTGGAGAGAAGGGAAGAGTGGATGATGTGGGAAAGCAAGGGTACCGGCGCTCGAGGACTCTGCACAGACAGGATGGGCTCTGGCACCTGTGTGGGACAGCGGGCCTGGTAGGTGGAGGAGAGTGGGAAGGGTGCCATGCGCCCAGACACACAAGGGAGGATGGCTGCTGGCTTAGGGCGGGAGGGCCTCTTGGGCCCTGTAAATCAGACTACCACAAAACAGAGAAGTTTGGGCTTAAAAAATATATTTTATTTTATTATTTAAAAATTTTTAAAAATATTTTATTTATTTATCCATGAGAGACACACAGAAGCAGAGACATAGGTAGAGGGAAAGCAGGCTCCCTGCTGGAAGCCTGATGCGGGACTCAATCCTGAGACCCTGGGATCACACCCTGAGCCGAAGGCAGACGCTTAACCACTGAGCCACCCAGGTGCCCCTTAAAAAGCGTATTTTAAAATTAGTTAAGAAAGATGCAACACTACATAAAAGTGCTATCCGACACTAAGGGTGAAAGGGATGGGTCCGTTCCCTGTGAACACCCCATGCTCTGCTGTAGTCGTAGAAAGGGGGATCCCCTACCTGGAACCACTTTCCTCTGAGACCTAAAACCTCCCTGAATGTAGAAGCCATGCTGCAGAACCTCCTATAGGGGCCCTGGAAGACAGGACTTGCAGAAATGGGGAACACTCCCAGGAACAGGGGATCTCCCCATACCCCTCTCTTGGTCCACAAACAGGGATGGCTCAGGGCCATGGTGCCCCCAAGGAATGATGGAGCTTAACACGCCTGTTTTCGAAAAGCCCCTGAGAATTGGAGCCTGGAGCCTGGGAGGCAAGTGTGAGGTATCACTACTATTCAACTTACGTGTCCCTCCAAACTAACTGCACTCCAATCCCTTTAAAAAAAAAAAAAAAAAAAAAAAAAAAGACCATTTTCTTCATTAGGAAATGTCAATGAATCACATAATCCTTTACTCAGAGGCCAGGAAGGAAGCACTCATGTCATTAAGACACAGTTGTGCTTAATTCCAACATTCATCCACGAAAATAACAATTTACTGAAGCTCAATAATGTTGGCACAGGGTTTCTGTTCGTCTTTAGACTTAAAAAAAAAAAAAAGGATCATTGCCACCAAGACTTCCATAAGAATGTTCAGGGCTGCTTTATCATAATAGTCCCGAAGTGCAAACCCACAGATGCTAACCGGTGCCAGAACGGTAGAGAAACTGCAGTGCATTTACACGGTGCCACCCAGCTACGCGGCTACAGGGACCCCAGTTTCACTGCACACCGCACCAACCAACGAGTCTCAAGCTGGAGGTAAAAGGGAACATGCCCTATGGTTCCATTTAGGTGACTCGCAAGGACAGGCAAAGCAGGGGCTCGAGACACTCCCCGACCCCGGGCACCTGAAGGGACCTGTGTCTCCACTTGGGTGTGTGGCTATGTGGGTGGATGGACAAACTCTTCAGCTGTTCAGATTTGGGAGGTGTCTTGCCTTTCGATAGGGGTGCTGAGGCCCTGGGATTTCTCTTATTGAGATGCAGCTGAAATCAGAAGTCAGGGTCTCTTGAGAGGGTGACAGTTGGGACCCAGAGAAGCTAGGACACCAGCAGTGGAGTCTCCTACTAAGCTAATTTTATATTGTTGTTTGTTTGTTTGTTTGTTTAATTTATTTATTTTATGGCAGACAGAGAGAGAGCGGCAGAGACACAGGAGGGAGAAGCAGGCTCCATGCTGGGAGCCCGACGTGGGACTAGATCCCGGGACTCCAGGATTGCGCCCCGGGCCAAAGGCAGGCGCCAAACCGCTGAGCCACCCAGGGATCCCCTGTGGTTTGTATTTTATTTATTTATTTGACAGAGAGAGAGAGAGAGAGAGAGAGAGAGAGAGAGAGAGAGAGTCAGCACAAGCAGGGGGCGGGGCAGAGGGAGAAGCAGGCTCCCCGCTGAGCAGGAAGCCTGACAGGGGCTGGATCCCAGGACCCTGAGACCATGATATGAGCTGAAGGCAGGTGCTTAACTAACTGAGCCATCTAGAGGCCCCTACATAGCCGGTTTTTTTTTTTTTTTTTTAAAGATTTTATTTATTTATTCATGAGAGACACAGAGAGAGAGAGGGAGAGACAGAGGCAGAGGGAGAAGCAGGCTCCATGCAGGGAGCCCGACGTGGGACTCGATCCCAGGTCTCCAGGATCAGGCTCTGGGCTGAAGGCGGCCCTAAACCACTGAGCCACCCGGGCTGCGCCCATAACTGTTTTTTGTTTTTTTTTTAATCAAAAAGATAACAGATGCTGAGAAACAAAAAAGAAAAAAAAAAAAAAGAGGGACAAGGACACAAAATAAACAGTACAAAATACAAAATAAACACCAAGACCCTCTCCCCAAGGTCCCTATAGAGCAGTTTCTTATATGTGTTAATGTTTTTTGTTCCAGAAACTCCTCTGACGTCCTCTGGAGTCCTGCCAGGTCCATTATCAATGGCTTCACAGAATTCCATGGTATTGGATGGACCTCACTCCTGGGGCACATTTGTGGCTTCAAACTTTTTCTTGTGATAAACAATGCTACAATGAATATCGGTGTGCAGAAACAGTCTTACCTGTGAGATAATTTCTTAGAAGCGGGATTCCTAGTCTAAAGCATTTATTCACATATCCTGTTGGTAAATATTATCAAAGTCATGGTGTGTGAGTGCCTGCTGCCCCTCAACCTTTTCATCTTTGCCAGTGTGACAGGTGTAAAATGGCACGCCCCTGTTGTATTACTTTGCATGCAATTCATAAATGAAGTGTGTTGGCTGGTGTGTTCATATTCTGTTTGCCTATGTCCTTTAAGAATTTTCCTCTTACAGAGCCTGAGTGGTTCAGCTGGTGAAGCGGCTGCTTCGGCTCAGGTCATGACCCCAGGGTCCTAGGATGGAGCCCTGAGTCTGGCTCCCTGCTAAGCGGGAGTCTGCTTCTCCCTCTGCCCCTCCCCCTGCTTGTGCACTTGCTCTCTCTTTCTCGCTCTCAAATAAATAAATAAAATCTTAAAAAAAAAAACGAATTTTCTCCTTAGGTCAAGTTGCCCAATTCTGGAGTTGGCAAGCTATGGTCAAGGACCAATCCGGCACTGCCCATTTTGTGCCACTGTCCAATCTGGCCACACTCATTCATGCCTGCAGCTGCTCTCATGCTGCAAGGACAGAGCTGAGCGGTTTCCACAGTGACCATTTGGCTTGAAAAGCCTAAAATATTTACTATCTGGACCTTTACAGGGAGAGTTTGCCAATTCCTGCGTCTCATTGATTTTTTTGTAAATTAGGAGATAGCACTGCGGTCTCTGTTGTATTGAACTCATCTCTCTGTTCTACCTCCTGCCCCCATCTCCAACAAAAGTAAGCAAGTCAGAAGTACAGCTTGAAAGCAGAAGTCATCTGGGCACCTTCATTTGGAAACACTTTGGTCTATGTTAATTCAGGGGTGGCCTTTTTATACCCATTTTACACATGTTCAAATTGAGGCTCAGAGTCACGATGACTTCCCTGAGGTCACACAGCTGGTGTGTCACAGAGCCAGGGCGGATGCCCTGTGTGCCTGGTTCCAAGACCACAGATCTTCCCACTAAAGGATCTCGCCTCCTTGCAGATGGGGCCAACACCAGGCAGTGGCAGTGGCTGTAGAAAACAGAGTCTGACAGATGTTGCCTTACGGCACCACCAGGATCTGTGGGCAGGGCACGGGAGGCCCCACCTTGTCGCTGCTACAAGTGTGTATGAGGAGTGCTCATTCCTGAGTGGGAGTGGGGCAGGAAGGAAGCCTACACCCTTGAAACAGAAACCACACGGGGAGGAGGGAGCCCTCTTTTGGGGTATGGAGTTACACGCCCCTCCCTCTGGCTCAGCCACTAGTGAGGAGCATCATCCACTGAGGAATGACCCCCCTGCCAGCTTTGTGACACAACAGATGTGCCTGAGGGAGCCTGACCACGGAAGAGAGCACACAAGAAGAGAGCCTGTGCCTGAGGGAGCCTGTCGCAGGAAGAGAGCACACAAGCCCCAGGAGGGTGGGAACAGATCTCCTATGACTCCTTGGCGCTGGGCCATGGGCACCCTAACACAAACGTGACATCATAATCTCAAAGCCCCAAACAGATCATGACCAGAGAGGTTACCCTCCTGACAACAGTCACCCCATTAAAACCACTGACCCACAGAGCAAGAGGAGCTCACAAAGAGTTCAGGGGACGATGCCCAGGGCATGTTCCTCCCACGAGGCGTGTCCAGGTCGGGGCTGGCATCTGGGCACCTGCAGCTTTCAACTGTCCTTAGAAGAGAAGTGTTTTTAGGAGGATACCTTGAAAGTTCTCCTTTCATTTATTTCTGTCCCTATGTTCAAATCCACTCAAATATTTTCTAGGCTGATCGCATAATGCAGCATATCCACACAATTGCCTAGAAGGTGGGGTTTGCAGACAAGGAAACCAGGCAGGGGAGTCCACCCAGCTGGGCTGTGTGGGAAAGCTGGAATTCCAGCCCCCAATCGGGATGGACCTCGGTGTCCGATCTTTCCTCCTCCCGGATCTCGGTAATTCTAGCAAAGGTTGTCATTTGTCACATTTCGTGTTTTCTCATTTTATGCTTGGTGTAACCGATGATCCTGAAAATAATCAGTATTAATATCTGTATTTCACTGGGGAGAAATGACTCTCAGAGGGCTGACGTGACAGGGCTGTCCAAGGTCACAGGCTGAGCACAGATGAACTGTCGTGACTGGCACCCACATCTGGGGCTGCAGCCTGATGCATCTACCCACCGTCCCAGCCAGCCTCAGACCCAAAAGGTGGAGCATGGACCTCCTATTGCCTTCTTCCCTTGATTAGATTATTTAAATAGTTTCACAGATCAGATTGTGCACACAACAGCAGTCACGCTTGTGTTGGGTGGTCATTTGGGAATCCTGGTCCACACGAAGTTATAAACCCTGTCCCCATCATAGGGAGCACTGCCTCCAAGGCTGAGCACGGGCACAAGGGAAGAGGGAGCAGAAAGGGACTTTAAAATGGACTTGAGGAGCTCCACTGAACCTCCGAAGCTCCTCTTCATCTCTATCATCTGAACATCAGGACCCAAGTTGGCCTTCCATGCATGAGGTGCTGCAAGGAGCTGCCTCCATCCTCCACCGCCCTCTCCCTGCTGCCATCGTCATACCAGACACACAGCCCTTTGGTCCTGGGAAACAAGTTTCCTCTTGGGAGGGCAGAGAAATACTATGTAGCAAAGTGAAGACTAGGCCAGGACATTGCCCTGCCTGCACTGGTCTCATTCTAGAACCTTCTATCATGTCCCAGCCTCACCTCCCACCATCCTCCTCCCTTCAATTCTGTTCCAACTGGTTTGAGACTCAGTATGCTCTGGCAATGGTGTGCACAGATGGCACAGCATGATCTACTTAGGGCAAGGACATCTGGGTCTCACATCCCTTCCATGTGTCCCCCACAGTGCCCAGTGCAGTGTCACCTAGACAGTACCACTGGCTAACTCAAACAAGGATCTTCATCTTTAGACCAACAGTTAGGTTCACAAGTCAAGTCATTTTAGAAGATCACATAAAGGATGAACGGATAGGGCAGCCCTGGTGGCGCAGGGTTTAGCGCTGCCTGCAGCCTGGGGTGTGATCCTGGAGACCCTGGATGGAGTCCCACGTCGGGCTTCCTGCATGGGGCCTGCTTCTCCCTCTGCCTGTGTCTCTGCCCCCGCAACCCCCGTGTCTCTATGAATAAATAAAATCTTAAAAAAAAAAAAAAGAGGATGAACGGATAAAACAAAAACCAGGTCCATCTACACAACGGAATATTACTCAGCCTTAAAAAGGCAGGAAATTCAGATGCCCACTACAGTATGGATGAACCTTGAGGACTCATCGTTGCAATCAGCCAGCGAGAAAAAGACAAATGCTGTATGAACCCCTTTGTAGGAGATCCCTGGAGGAGTCACAGAGACAGAACGCAGAGGGGTGGATGCCAGAAACCAGGGGAGGTGAGTGGGGGTCAGCAATTAATGGGGGACAGAGTCTCAGAGTGGAAAGATGACAAAGTTCGGGATGTAAGGACACAACACTGTGAATGTGCCTGATGCCACTGAACTGCAGACCCAACTAAATTTTATGTTACGCACTTTACCACCATTAAGGAAAAAATCACATAAAGAATCATTCATGCGCTGACTCAAGGCTTGACTGGCGAGGCTAGCAGCCTTCCCTCTCGATACCGGTACTAGTATAATCCATACACGTCCAAATCTTTTTGCTGGAGGGCAGTGAGGCTCCCTCTGCCCTCAGATCACCCCCGGCCCACCGCAGGACCATCATTTCGTTATGACTTCCTTGGGGGAATGGACAGAAGCGGGCATTCAGGGAAAGGACAGAGGTGGAGAGTTTTGGCTAAATTCTGAAATTGTCAAGCGACTAATCAACGCGTTTTCCCTCTCTGGAAGGTTGATAACCTTATCCCTTCAAGAGAGTTGTAAATGTCAGGACGCATTTTTTGAACTATAAATCAAAGGCTCTTAGGGCAGTCTGGGCACAGAGGTCAGTTTGGTCCAAGACCAGGTTTAAGCAAACGGCCCTCTGCGGACGCGCTCTGAGCTGGTGCCGGGAAGCTCCCAGCTCAGAGAAAGCTCTGGGTCCATGCAGGGCAGGTGCAGCCGGGAAGGCTGCGGTTCCCCACAGCCTGTGTGTCTCCCTGTGGCCCCTCCAACTGTGCTCTGAGCTCTGAGGCCAGGGAGGGAGAACTCCCCTCAAATCCCTGTGGCCCAGAGCCTAGGAGAGCTGGGGGAGGAGGGGAGGGGGAGGCTCTCAGCCTAACCCTGTGCTGGGCTGGTCCCACCTGGCTTTGCTGGAAAGGAGGGGCCCCTCCTGCCCCGGTTCATACACTCCCCACGGGAGAGGCTGTCCTTCCCCCCTCTGCACCCAGGGGCCCCACCTTCTCGGGAGCGTCTGAGTCAGGCCTCCTCGCTGTGGTCTGGAAACTTCCTGTCCTTTCAGGTGTTAGAGAAGGTTCTTTTCCTCTCTGTGGGGCAGGTGCACAGAGGGGCACCCGGCCAGGCCACTGCCGCAGACCCCCTCCCGGTCCATCCCTCCGATCTGGGAGGGCTGTGGGGGCTGTGCCAGGTGGACACACCCGGACGCAGACTGTCCCAGGGGGGCATGGAGGGCACACGGTGGGGCGGAAAGTGGAAGCAATCAGGATGGCAGGGGAGGGCCTGGGGAGGGGGGCGGCCGGGAGAGTGGGTGAGGGATGGGGTCCAGCCGGCCCGGCCCTCTCAGGTCGCCCCCGCCCCGCGCGTGCTCTGCCCCCGGCCGCGCCCCCATCGCGACCGCCCCCCCCCCCCGGCGGCGCCATCTCCCACGACCCCCCCACTTCTCCCCACCCCACCCCCCGGGCCCGCGGCGTCACGGTCCCCCCCACCCCCGCGCCGTCCCACCCCCGCGTGTCCCCCCCCGCCTCCCGCACCCCGCCGGGACGGCGCCCCCCAGGCAGCGGCATCCCCACGCTGCACCCCAGCCGCGCCCGCGCCCCCCTCCCCGCGGCCGCCCTGCCTACCTGGGGCGCTCATGCTCCGCCAGCCGCGCCGGCCGCCTCCTCCGCGCAGGCCGCCGGCTTCCCCCTGGGCCCCGGCCCCCCGCGCCACCGCCTGGCCGGCCGCTGTCCAGGCGCCGCCCGCCCGGGGCTGCAGGGCCAGCAGGGGGCTTCGCGCCGCCCAGGCCGGAGTCCCGAGGCCGGAGGAGGTGAGAGAGAAAAAAGGAGAGAAAGTGTGTCATAGGCTGGCAGGGGGAGGGAAATGCAAAACCCGACAGGAAATGAGACTAAAAAATGCAAAAGGTTAGAAAGAGATAAGGAAGAGGGGGCGGGGCGGGTTTGGGTCCGGTCGGGGTAGGGGAGGAGGAGAGGGGAGGGGGGGGAGGGGAGGCAGGAGGAGGGGGGAGCGGGCGGGCCCTGGGGCCCCTTCCCCCACCCCCGGGGTGCGGGAGCTCGGGTCCCAGCTCTAACCCCAGTCCCCCTGCCCCGGCCCGGGGAACCCATGGGACCCAGGTGGTGCCCTGGACAGGGATGCCCCCTTCTCCAGCTCTGGGTGGGGGTGAGGCGGCTGTCCTTTACAGGAATTGGTTGCGTTTTGAAGAACTTCCAGACCTCCTCCCTGTGATTTGGCCGGAGGCTTTTCCCACAAATGAGCTGGATGCAAGGAATCCTGTAGCCTTGGGCTCCCTCCTCCCTCACCCCAGGCCTCTCTCCCTTTTCAGCCTCAGTTCTGGAAACTTCCTTGGCCTTTCCCAGCGGTCATCTCTCCGCCAAGGACCCCTGCCCTTGTCTGTCACCCTTGTCACCACTTTGTGGTGACAGAGCCAACTGGGCCTTTCTTCCCCCACTCCCTGTCCTGGGCCCAGAGTACTCACCGCCCCCTCACCCCCACCCCCAGTGCTCTCAAAGTTCTGCTGAATGACCCTGGTAAGAGAAATTGTGGTTTCTAGATGTCCCCGCTTTAGTAATTTACTCTGGGTGCCTTGCTCTTGCAGGACAAGCACTGTAGGGACCAGAAGGTCCTGTGGGGGGGTGGGAGTGGGGGGGTATCTGAAAGGTGAACCTAAAACTTGGGATGAGTCAGACACCCTGAGCATCTTGGACTCTACTCTCCCTGCTGATTTGCTAGTTTCCCTGGCCCCCCACAAATCTCCTTCTATTCTGCCTCAGTTTGTCCCTCTTCTCTCCTCTCTGCCGCTCTTATCATTCACCCTGTAAGAGCTAGAGAACGTGCTCCGCTGTTTTGTGCTTTAAGTTCTCTGAGCATAGTTTCTGGAGCTAATAAAGAGAAGGCATTTGATCCGTGAAGCCATTAAGAGGCAAGTCAATGTTGGCGAGTGGTGGGAGCATAGGACTACCTGAAATCTTGGCAGTCATGAGGGGTGCAGTGGTGGGACTGAGGAACACGGGTTTGCTTTCTGTAGAACATGTTCCAGAATGCAATCAAGACCCACACAGAGAGAAAGTTCCCCAAATACATAGCGCCAAGGCCTGGCGCACCCTTAGTCCCGGTGACCCACCTAGGACCAGGGCGGGATCTCCCTCACGCTCCATGACATCTTCACATCAAGGCAGTGTGGTTTCAAGAGGTATGGTTTCCTTTATGTGCAGTGTGAACAACAGAATTGATGATGGAGCTATATATACAGTCAAGTGCAAATTTCTGTGAAAAGCTTGGTGAATGGTCACAAAACAAACACACACACCTGTAACCCACACACATAATCAAAAATAGAACTTCATCTACACCTGAGAACTCATTTGTGCCCCCTTTTAGGCATCCTCCCCATCACAGATAACCACATTCTGACTCTGACAGCATAGATCAATTGTGTCTGACCTCTTACCTATAAAGTCCAAAAACTTGTGTAAATGGAGCCATGCCTAGATTCTCTTTGGGGTCTGGCTTCTTTCACTCAACATTGTAATTTTGAGATTTAGCAGTGGGATTATATGCAGGTGCAGCTCATTGCAGACATGTCTCTTTTTTTCCCCAACACCTTATTAGAATTTTTAAGCATTCAGACAAGTTAGAAAAATTGTATACTGAATACCCATATATCCCAGCCACCTGATTCTACGATGAACATTCTGCTATATTTGATTTATTACATACATATCCATCTACTTACCCCTGTAGCCATCAATCTTTATTTCTTATGATGCATTTCAGAGTAAGTTGGAAGCATCAGCGACTTTACTTTTAAATACTTCGTCATGCATATCATTAACTAGAGGTGTTTTGGGGGGTAAAATTTACATACATGCATATCATTAGATGGAGGTTTGTTTGTTTAAGGTAAAATTTAAAGATTTTAACTATGTCAAGAAATAAATTTTGACAAATGCACATACTGTGGAACCTGAACCCCTATGAAGACAGAACTGTGTGGTCCCGTGTGGCGGCCACCAGACACTTGGCTGTTCGGCACTTGATATGCAGCTGATGTGAATAAGAAATGGAAATTAAAATTCTATTTGATTTTAGCTAACTTCAAATAAAATCTAAAAACTGGTACTTGATTTCAACTGGAAAACTTGTAAGTATATTGGGAGCAATCTGAATATATTAATCTGCTTTCTCAACGGTAAATTTTGTAAAATCTAAATAGAGGTCAAATATTTTCAAGGAAAATTTAGTGTCTGAATTTGGGTACTATACCTGTAAAAGACACACCAGGTTTGGAAGACTTAGTTTGTAAAAAAGGGACTACAAAATATCTCATTCATAATTTTGATATTGCTTGTTGAAATAAGTCTTCTTGATATGTTCAATTAAATAACAGATGTTACCAAAATGAATTTCACCTGCTTTTTTAACATTGCTACTAGAAAATTAAAAAAAATTTTTTTAAGATTATTTATTTATGAGAGACACACAGAAAGAGGCAGAGACATAGGTTATAGGCTCCCTGCGGGGAGCCTGATGCAGGACTCAATACCAGGACCCCGGGATCACAATCTGAGCCGAAGGCAGACCCTCAACCACTGAGCCACCCGGGTGCCCCCAAAATTTAAAATTTTAAGGCCAAAGAAATATTTCTTTTTTTTTTTTTTTTCAAAGAAATATTTCTAAGGAAACCTGCTCTGAGTGTCAAGGGCTCTCAGAATGGGGACAGTGGTCCAAGAAGATCCCTCCTCATGTGACATTGATCAGAGGGACAGCCTACCTAGACCTCTCCTGACTTGGGCCCCACAAAGCAGTGTCTCCTCAACTATCTATTATAGAAGACATTCCCTGGCCCTCAACCTTCTCAAAAAAAGTTTCTTATCTGTTAGGGACTGGTACTTTTATAAAAAATAATAATCAAAGGAATTACTAGAAAATGAAATTTAAAAAGATACTCAAGATATTGCCAATCATGCTTGGTTCTCTTGGCAATGTCAAGATGCTGTAAAAGTTTCTAAGTGATCAGTTTTGATTTCTGTTACACAGAAGGGCAGGGGTCCACTGGCCAGATTTTGCACAGCGCTGCCCTGGAGAAAAGTCAAGCTACTGGTGTGCCACCTCTGCCACAGAGAGCCCCCACCAGCCTTTAGGTAAGGAGGTCGGAAAACATTTGTCAACCCGGGCCTTTGGAAATGTGGTCAGAAACCAGTGGCTTGAAAGAGGGGACTTTCTGAGCAAATAGGCCAGTGTCTCCTATGTGTGCAGAGGCATAACACAGGGAAGGGAGGAAACATAATGACCCCCCGCCCTGAAAAAAAAAACCCTCTGGTGACTGACTATCCTCAGAGAGATTCCAGCAGAAATCAAACCCATAAAGTCAGAATAGATTCCATTGCTCTCCTCCTGCAGAGAGGGCCAGCTTAAGCACGTACGAAGAGCGACTGCTAAAATACAAGAATAAGCAAACACGGCACAATAGAGGGACTGTGAGATGCCAATGGGATCTCCTAGGCTGGAAAATAAATAAAATAGAATCCACGAAGAAATGAAAAGTGTGAGAGACAAGTTGAGACGTTATATGATCAACTCAAAAGAACCAAGGGTCACTGAAGAAGCATTCCAGGCAGGAAGAGAGAAATCACAAAAGAATATCTAGTTGGGGCACCTGGGTGGCTCAGTCGTTGAGCATCTGCCTTTGGCTCAGGACGTGATCCCAGGGTTCTGGAATCAGGCTCCCCATAGGGAGCCTGCTTCTCCCTCTGCCTATGTCTCTGTCTCTCTCATGAATAAATAAAGTCTTAAAAAAAAAAAAAAGAGTATCTAGTAATGTTTGTGCCCAGGAGTGACATATCTACACGGTGGAGGGGTGCCCCGTGAGGACCCCTGTAAAGAGTGAAAAAAGACCTGCACCTGGATTCATGCTCACGAAATTTCAGGGAAGGAAAGAAAAAGGCCGGAAAGGAGAAGACTCTAAAATCTTCCAGAAAGAGAGAGGAAAAAAAAAAAAAATGTGTGCCAATGAATGCCAAGGATCAGGTGGGACTCCGGGTTCTCATCAGCAGCACTGGATTATCTTCCAGCAAAGAGATAATGAAGTAATGCTCCAGCGTTCTCGGGGAGATTTACTTTAAACGTGGAGTTCCGTATTCAACCAGACAATCAATCAAGTGTGAGAACAAAATAAACACATTCTTAGACATGCAGGGATTTTGGAAATTTACTTCTCAAGCACTTCTCAGAAAAAAAAAATAAAAAAAGGAGATTCCTCGAGAATGTACTACAACCACATGAAAAAGTCTAAGAAAGAGGAAGACACACGCTCTTGAGAACGAGTGAAATGAGTCGGTGAGAACAGGGAGGCAGGATGGTAACCGTGCAGCCGGCCTAGGAAAGAGGTCAGTGCGTGTCACGTACACTCTCCATGAAGACCCCAGCTACCAAAATAGCTAAATGCTGTGCAGGGAACTGGGTTGCATTAGGTTTTATGGCAGAATGATCTGAAAGCTGGATTTGGTCAAAAAATGATCATTGCTAACGAGTTCAGCTAGGAAAACAGTGAACAAGACCCAAATAAGTGATTTTCTTTTCCCAGAGCATCCACCACTGGAAGACGTGTCTTTCCATATTCATACAATTCTTTTTTTTTTTTTTTAAGATTTTATTTACGTATTCATGAGAGACACAGAGAGAGAGGCAGAGGCAGAGGCAGAGGCAGAGGGAGAAACAGGTTCCTCACAGGGAGCCCGATATGGGACTCCATCCTGGGACCCGGGGATCATGCCCTGAGCCAAAGGCAGAAACTCAACCACTGAGCCACCCAGGAGCTCCCATGTAATTCTCTCATAATAAAATATATGATGTCTACAAGAGGCTAGGTAGGGGATCTCTGAATAATAAAGCACAGGGAGAGAACTGGTTGGCTGAGTGCCCACAGCCCCTGCGTTCAAGTTGACACAATCCGTGGGCGGGTGTTGGGGCCACAGGGTCACTGACACCAGCAAACGTGTGCTCGCTGTTTTGGCTGGAAGTCATCTTGTCTTCCTTCCAGCTCCTCCTCCGTGTTGGTAGGACAAATAACATTTTAGCTCTCTCTGCCTTAAAATGTAGCCGGGTGCAGTAATTTCACAGTGCTTTCAGGTGTTCTGGAATAAAAACATCTAGTGCCTCCTATAGCTGCCCCTCCCTCTGCATTCTGCCTGGATGGCATCGGGGTGTGTGGGAGAAGAGTGGCTTGTGGGACCTGGGGGGCCACCAGGAAGCTTGGGGTCCCCAGCCTCTGACCTCTGACTCCTTGGGTCTCTTTCTCAGTTTGCCGCTCCCTCTGCTGGAATTCAGCCCTACATCTGGCTCCTGCACCTGCACATCTGCACATCCAGCCTGGCCAGCTCCCTCTTGGCCTGGGGAAGTGTCTGCCATAGTCTTACCCAGCCCCAAAGTCCACCTGCAACCTGTGCTGGGGGGTCACCTGGCATACCTCGGTGGGCTCTTCCTGGGGGCCTGTGTCACATCTATCTCTGCAGGGCGTGCTGTGGCATTCAGTGTTTGCCAGGGCAGCCTGAGACTCAGGTCTGGTCCTTGTCAGGATCCCGGTCTATCCTCTCTGTCCAACTATTGAGAGAACCACAGCAGACCCCAGAGAAAGGAAAGCAGAGCCTGTGTCCAGGCACAGCTGCCAGTGCTCCTTCCCCATCTGAGCAGAGGCGAGATTCCCAGGGGTGATTTTGGGAGGGGGTGCTTTCACAGGGAAAGCAGAGGAGAGCCAACAAGCAGGGGGATAAATGCTGAAGGAGGGGGCCCCAGCTGGAGCCACAGGTGCCCCCAGAGTGATCTCCCCTGGAGGCTGTGGGCTGCTTGGGGAGGTGTTCACAACAAAGTTTCCCTTGATGGGGTCACCCCAAACATCTTAGAAACGGGACGTGAACAGCAGGGTCCCATGCCATAGCTGCACAGTGGATACGGTTCATTATATTCATTCCATTCCCCTAATTGTCAGCTTTGTCTGCCAAGCCCCCCCTTTTCTCATCATGGTCCCCCAAATAAGTCTCAGTCTAGCCGCCCAAACTCCCACCTTTGATTCTCCTCCCCCACCGAGTAATTTTATCTATCTACAACAGGTTAATAGCTGCTGGAGCCCCGACAAGAGATCAGGAGGGAAAATGAGAGGCTGGCGTTACCTAGAGCCGCCCCTCGGACCCAGTCGCAATGCTGTGTTTTGAGACATTTCTATATTGCACTGAGAGCAAAACAGAATGAGAGCAGGAACCCAGGGGATGATGAGGGCCTAGCTCTTAAATGACCCCTCCCTGGCTGGCGCTCCCCCTCCCTCCACCTCTCCCCTCCAGAGAGCAATCTCATCCTGTGGTGGCTGTCTTCAACTCCAAGAAAATCACTCCTTATCACTGCAACAGTCGCACGCTTGGGACGGCAAAAAGGCATTTCACAAACTATTGATCTGAGAATTAATATATTGCTTTTCTCCCAGATGCCACACCTCACTGCCATTGTATATATTAACACCCCCCAAAATAGCATCAAGAGCAAAACAACCTTCCAGGCCTTTAATTATGTTTTACGTATTTTGTACTTCCCTGCTATTATTGCTCTCTGCTCCTTGGAGCTCATTCCTCTTCATTTCAGACTGCTACCATGCCATCTCCCTATGCAGAGATGATTCAGAAGGGCATCCGTGGATCCACATTACCCCACACGGATGGAAAAAACAACCCGCTGAAAGATCCATTTACTTTCCTGGTGTGCCAAACACCTTAAATGACCCTTGACTTGTTTTTTTTTTTTTTTTCTTTCTTTAATTCCTGCAGAAAGCATGGCTTGAATCCAGGAGGAAATGTTCCCATCTGTAGGCTGGTAAAATACATTCAACAGTTTTCAATTGCTTGAGCTATGAAATATGATGATAGCCATCTATATATCTCATGGGGGAAAAGGTACCTTGAAATTCACTCTGCCACAGTATTGATGGGGAGGCACGTCTGCAGAAAATGGGCAAAATGACAGTACTATGACTTGTGATAGCACCAGTGCTGCAGTGAACTTAGGGCTTTTGGTCTGAACCCAGGAGGGCAGCCTCATGATGGGCCATGGAGGTGCCATCTTGTGCGGTAGGCAGATGTCGGGAAAATATAGAACCAACCCAATCACTGCAGACTGCCGTGCTCTGTCCCTTTTTCCCCTTTCCAAGGGGATAGATGACGGTCTCCAAAACTTGACCATTTTCTTTCTCGGTTAATCAACATTAGGGTAATTGGCACATTACATCCATTTTACAGTGTGGCGTATGTGCTTGTGGCTCCGCATAAATAATGAATAATCGCAGTAATGACCAGAAATGTGTGTGAGCTATTGCAGCAAGCACATAATGGATGCTTTGTTTGTCTTCAGGGACTGTATTACCAGCATGTAACTGATTAGGCTCTAAAACGCTCTGGGTTACCTGAGGCTTGAAAGGTGCTTCATCAAGTGGAGTCCATTCTCTCCGCACAGGCCGTAAGAGTGGCCCAATATGTGCTTCCAGTCCCCCTGTTTAAAAATGGAAAATATGTAGTCCTGCTCATCCATCACCATGCCTGCCAATTGCGTTTTCCCCTCCCTTTGCTTTTAGAGAGAGCAACTGGAAACACCCAAGTAATACAAATGGCTGAGTTATGTCTGTTTTTAGCACACAATGTTTGAACACCAAAGTCAGGGCTCATTAAAAATACGAATGTGGTGGCTTATAGAATTGGCCACTTTCGATATAGTCATCTACACACCAGTGGTTCTCAAACTGTTTTATAGTAGTCTGGGTTTTTATGAGGCATCTCTCAGTATCTGTGTGCATAACACACTTCAGTTTATTCCCCCAAGGTTCAGCTGAGCCCGGCATTTCCGAGATCACCCCAGCCAATGAAGAATTAAGCAGCCCTCCATGACTGATGTGGAAAGCACCTGTCACTTATCAATATCGACTCCAGCGTGGGACCTTTATGTGACAACTAGTCGTGTCTTTCTAGGCATGCACTTATCTAATCCCTTTAAGCGTAAGCCTGTGAATGTTTTACATTCTATAAAATTAAGCGCATTGTTATCTACTTTGAACTTAAGCATACGCAGAGCAGAAGATTTGTGTTTTTGACCTTTGATTACCTTAATCAAAGACTCGAGTCTGTTTGAAATGTTTCCACTGAAATGGCTGAGTTCAGGGTGTCAGAACACAGAGAAACTTGGCAATTTTGAATCACAGATTAATAGCTGGGAGAATAAAGAAGGGAAGTTTGCAAGGAGCAAGGAAAGGAGGAACGATGGAAGATGGGCAGGAGAAAAAATTGCCCCCAGGTTGATGAGACAGAAGCAAATGCTGGGAATGAACGACATGGCTTGAAATGTTGAGCTGAGAAATAAACGCACATGATGAATACGCTGGACACTGTCAAGGTAGGAGGGTTTCATTTGGCATATTGTCCGAGACACCCACTTGGGAGTTGCCAAGAGGGACACACAGAGCAAAATCAAAACCAAACAAGAAACACCAAACAACCAAATGCACACTCTTGTCCACGCATGTGCCTCTACGTATCCCGTATAGACGTTACTTTTTTCAGCACCAACTTTTGTTTTAAGGGATACCACGATCAAAGTACGATGTGCGAATGGCCCACCCTATGTTAAAGTACTTGACCAACACATGAAATATATCAATATTCTATTAATAACTATGAAGTTCCATCGGGCCTGCCTGTATTTCTGTGAGTGCAGCTAGTTTCTTTAGAGTGTGACATTCCAACCCTTTGCCACATGTCCCACCTCCAGCAACAGCACCAGCGTATCTGACAGCCAGAGCAGATCATTTGTAAACACTATCCTCTATACTTCAGAATTAATCTCAGGTACAATTATATTATGATCAGTAACAATCATTATTTGTTTGGTTTTGGTTTCAAAACAATGACCGGTTATAGAAAGAATGAATTGCAATTTTAAAGATGTTATTCAAATTCAGGAAAATATTTCACATGTGAACTAAAATGTGTGCTTAATGAGATAAATATTACAGCTCATGAAGCACCCTGTTTCCCTGTTTTAAATTTTAAACATAAATGACAACTCCAAGCGGCCACAAGAATGGCAGAAATGAAGTAATTCAAGTTGTTTTGTTCTTTATAATCACTGTGCTATTGTTATTCATTAGAAATCTGCTGGGTAAAGACAAAAGTATGCAGTGCTGTGGGGTCACAGACAAGAACCAGTCTCAAATGAGCTTCAACAATCCTGAACCTTTAGGAACTTTATTTATTGAGATATAATTTGTATACCATCAAGTTCACCTACTTAAAGGGTACAGTTCAATGGTTTTTGGTATGGATCTCTACTGACTTGTGTAATCATACCATAGCCTAATTTGAGAACTTTTTAACTACTCCCCAAACAAACCCTGTACCCACTGGCAGTCATTCTCTGCCCTCCACACCCAAGCCCCTCCTCCACCACCCTTCCCTACCTCCCTCGCCAACCACTAATCTATTTCTACAGATTTGCCTATTCTGAACATTTTCTACTGAAGGAATCACACCATCGATGGACTTTTGTATCTGGCTTTTTTCATTTAGCAAAAGGTTTCCAAGGTTCGTCCATGACATGGCATGAATCAGTCTTTTATTTCTTGTGTGGCCAAATATCACTCTTTTCTCTAGATACACCATATTTTGTTGGTCTCTTTTTCAGTTGATGGACATGCAGGTCGTTTCCACTTTTGGACAACTACAAATAAGGCTATGATCATTGATGTACAAGTTTGTTTCCTCTCACTTGAGTAGGTCACCTAAGAGTAGGATTTCGGGGTCCTATTAAACACTTTAAGGAACTGCCAAACTGTTTTCCAAAGCAACTGCAGTGCAGCATTTACGTTCCCACCAACGTGTATAAGTGTTCTGATTTTTCCTTTCCTTGCTGACACGTGTTACTGTCTCTTCTATTAGAACCATTTTAATGGGTATGATGTGGAATCTCATTGAGATGCTGATCTGAATTTCTCTAATGACTAATGATATTGAGCATCTTTTTATGTGTTGATTGGCCATTCTGCATATCTTCTTTAGAGATATATCTATTCCGTTTCTTTGACCATTTAAAACATGGGGTTGACTTCTTAATTGAGTTGTGAGGGTTCTTTATGTATTCTGGATATAAGTCCCTTATCGGATTTGTGATTTGTAAGTATTCTCCCTCATTTTGTGGGTTCTTTTCACTTTCCTGATGGTATTGTTTGCAGGAAAATTTTTAATTTTGATGTGGTCCACTTGATCTTTTCTTTTGCCACTTTCTGAACTGGTGAAATAGCTAAGAAATCAGTGATAACCCAAGGTCACAGATATTTACTTCCATGTTCTCTTCTAAGAGGGTCGTAATTTTAGTCCTTACATTTAGGTCTGTGATCCACTTTGATATGCTATTTGTGTATGGAGTGAGGTAGGGGTCTAAATGCATTCTTTTGCAGATCCCAGCACCCTCGTTGAAAAGACGTTCTTTCCTCACTGAATGGTCCTGGCCCCTTTGTTGAGAATCAGTTGTCTATAAGTAAGGGTTTATTTTTGGAGTCTCAATTTTATTCCATTATGTATATGTCCATCCTTAAGCTGGTACCAGAATATCTTGATTACAGTAGCTTTGTAGTGAGCTTTGAAATCAGGAGGTGTGAGTTCCTCAACTTTGTTTTTCATTTTCGAGATTGTCTTTGCTATGCTGGGCCCCTTAAATTTCCATATCAATTTTAGAGACAGCTTGTCAATTTTTGCCAAACAGCCAGAGTAAATTTTGATAAGATTGTGTTAAATCCATAGATCAATTTGAGGAGGATGAACATGGATGTTTTCCCATTTATTTAGATCTTTAATTTCTTTCAATGATATTTTTAGTTTTTAGTGTATAAGTCTTCATTTCTTCTGTTAAATTTATTCTTTTTTTCAAAGATTTATTTATTTATTTTAGAAAGAGAGTGGGTGCATGCCAAGGGGAGGGGCAGAAAGAGAGGGAATGAGAATCCCCAAACAGACCCCTTGCTGAGTGTGGAGACTGACTTGGGGCTGTATCCCAGGACCCTGAAATCATGACCTGAACTGAAACCAAGAGTTGGCTGCTTTACTAACTGAGCCACCAAGACACACCTGTTGAATCTATCCCTAAGTATTTTACTGCTTTTGATGCTATTATAAATGAATAATTTTCTTAATTTTTTCCTTAAGATTGTGAATAATTTTCTTAATTTTGTTTTCATATTGTTTATTGCTAGTAGAATTATGATCAATTTTTCTATAATGATCTTATGTCTCTCAATCCTGCCAAAATTGTTTATTAGTTTTTAGTTTTTTTTTTTTTTTTTTTTTTTTATGATAGTCACAGAGAGAGAGAGAGGCGCAGAGACACAGGCAGAGGGAGAAGCAGGCTCCATGCACCGGGAGCCCGATGTGGGACTCGATCCCGGGTCTCCAGGATCGCGCCCTGGGCCAAAGGCAGGCGCCAAACCGCTGTGCCTCCCAGGGATCCCTGTTTATTAGTTTTAAAAGTGGATTTTAGTAGATTCCTTAGGATCATGTCATCTGCAAATATAGATTGTTTTACATTTTTTTTCCTAATATGGATGCCTTTTCTTTCTTTTTCTTGCCTAATTGCCTTGGCCAGGTGCTCCAGTGGAAGTGCTGAAACAAGCATCCTTGTCTTGTTCCCATGGCAACATACTCTTGAACTGAACATGCTGTGTAGATGAGTTGGTGCGTGTTTGGGGTGGACTGTGGAACTGAACTAACTTCCCCGTAGAATACAATATTTATTAAATTTCAAGTAATAAAAATGTGCTAATCTGAGGCTCACATATATATTATTAAAACCCAGCAGTAACCACAGCAATTGTTTTGCACTTAGACCAATCAAAGATATTTTTTAAGAAGTAATAATTTATCATTGGCATTATGTAGAATTGCTGGCACAATTAGCTGGTCTTATTATTAATTTAAAATTCTCTATAGACAATGTGTTTTCTTTTCTTTCTTTCTTTTTTTTTTTTTTGACAATGTGTTTTCTACTGCTTGCACCCAAGCAAATGACCCTCACTGTCCCACCCTTGGTGCACTGAGGCCTACACTATTTTTCTGGCAGTCCCCGAACCCTTCTTTGACACAAATCAGACTCTGATGCACATGCCAGATCACTATGGGCCTGGGCCACAGCACCAATTGCTGCCTTGTCTCCATTCTGTGCACAGAAGACCCTCACACATGCCTGCAGATTCGACCAGAGGGTCTGGGGACCCACTGAGTGGCACTCCCTGCTCTGTCTCAACACTGCTGTTCAGGGCCAGAGGGTGGAGGATGATAGTGCCATGGGGGCTGCAGTGTTGAATCCACATACCCCTGAGTGGAGCGAGGGTATGTGAGAATGACACATGCTACTGTTACTCATCATGTGACCCTGGGCTGTGGCTGCAGCTCTTTCAGTTTCTCTTCTGTTAAAAGGAACAGTGGTAGAGGCTTGACCAGCTGCCGCCACCTCGGCCTCCTCCTTCTTTCACTGCCCACCTCAGAATGGAAAGTTTTGTTTCTGTGGCTTTGTTATTGAGCCTTTGGACAGAGTGAGATTCTGTGAATAAACGGGGTAGAAACAACTGGTTGGTTTCATTCCTGCCCTCTTGGGGCTTGCATTCTTGGCCTTGTCAAAATGTATTAAAAAATGTATATTTAAACTGAATCATTTTGTTTTTTTACACAGAGAGGGGGGAAATAGAGTACAGTTTCCTAATGTGAGCTCACTAACTGAGATTAGCCATTTTGAGGAAGAGGAGAGCTGTTTTGAATAAGGAGGTGCATGCTCCAGAAGAAGCTGTTAACAGGAGAGGCCATCAGGGCCCCCGCTCATGTCCCCTGGTGCTCACACTTCTGGCTACAAAGTCTGCACCATTGCCATCTGCAGCCACCCGGGACTCCCCACCTAGAGGCTTTCTGTGGCTCACACGAGCAGCTCTCAGCTAATAGCAGGTACAGCTGGAGGGTGATCACCCACCCCAAGTCACTCACCTGTATAGCAGGGTAGGTAATCTGAGGTGTGCTCCACCTGTCTCCCAGGGGTCCCCAGCTGGTTTCCAGCTGCTTACCATGGTAACTGGATCATGGGAAAACCGTTACTCGTTGCCTTCATTCTCTGTCCAACTTCCTTGCTCTCTGACCGGGATGTTCTAGGACCACTTCTATGTAAACCGCTTGCCCTCAAATCTTTTTGGGGGGGTCTGCTTCTGGGGTCCTCAACCCAAGACAGAATAAAAGGCATGAGGGAGAGGCCTGAGAGAGGGTCTCTTGGGAATCAGGAGTGGCCAGGGCCACTTCCCTTTTTTTTTTTCTTGGTAATGTAATCGACCACAGTAAGGGTTAGCAAACTCCAGCCTGCAGGCCAAACCCAACCCCACAGTCTGTTCCCCTGCAGTCTGGAGCTAAGAAAGTTGTTACTTGGGACGCCTGGGTGGCTCAGTGGTTGAGCAGCTGCCTTTGGCTCAGGGCGTGATCCTGGGGTCCTGGGATCAAGTTCCACATCACGTTCCCAGCAGGGAGCCTGCTCCTCCCTCTGCCTCTGTCTCCGCCTCTTTCTGTGTCTCTCATGAATGAATAAATAAAATCTTCCTCCCAAAAGTTGTTACTTCGTTTTGTTTTATTATCTCATGATACAGGGATGTTTACTTTTAGAGAATCTCGCTTCTTTTTTCCCCTCCAGTGTTGAGATATAATTGACATGTAACATTTTCTTAGTTTTAGGTGTACAGCATAATGATTTGGTGTACTCACACACTGCGAAATGCTCACCACAGTTAGTTCGGTTTGGTTAACATCCATCACCACCACACAGTTAACAGAAATTTTTTCTCGTGATGAGGGCTTTTAAGATTTACTCTTTTAGCAATGTTCGAATATATAATACAATATTTTTAGAGCTCCATTTTAAGGTTCCCACACTTGAGTGTGACAACATGCTGAAAACTGCCACAAAATTGTGTATTTTAAAATATTTTCCTGAGAGAAATGAACTCTTTTAACTAAACACAGTGTGATACAATCGTGCTTTTCCCACGTCGATTAGAGGGCTTATTTTAAAAAGACGTTGATTCATTATGCAGGAAGGCGGCGTGGGTCGATTTACAGCAGTAGGAGGAAATGTGTCTTCCTTCTAACGTAGTCCGTATGCTTCATCTGGAGATGTCGCAAGCCCGCGTGGGAAGCCTTTTGGGAATGTGTGGTCTGGGTCACATGATCTTGAGCTGAGAAACCAGTAAATTTGTTCCAGGAAGCTCTTTTCTATATCTGCAAATTGGGGCTTATAATTCCTCCCTTAGTGGTTTGTTGTGAGAAGCCAGGGAGGCTGGTGAGTAAATATGTGATCTGATCTGTTTCCTTTCCTGCCCCTGACACTTGCCTTTAAGAGGAGGGTGGAGCCAAGGAGAGCTTTGTGTGGCTTCTTTAAAGTTTCCAGTGTCTTTGGTGAGTGTCAGACAAGTGTCAGATGAAAGGTGGTCTAGAGATATAAGATGCTGCTCTGATTACAATAAAGCTTTATGCTTGAGGTGATCATAAATAACAGGAATAACAGTAAAAGGGGAAAAGAGTATTGTAGCTCCAGGTGAAGGAGCCCACCTGTGCTACCTGAACTGTGGGTCAGGGACCAGGAAAACGGAACTGCACAGAGCTGAGGGACCGTGAACACAGACTCTGAGAAATTAAGCCCATCCCCTTAGGAGTGAGGAGTTTAGAAGGGTAAAGATCTCTGTGCTCCTGGGTGGGTGAAGTTGGTCAACCCTTCATCCACTCTTCAGGCACCTCTTCCTCTCACCCCCAGAGGGCGCTCTTTCCTCCTGCCTTGACACGCCCCCAACCCCCCCCCCTCCCCCCCCCCCCCCCCCCCCCCCCCGCCAGCGCCCTTCCACCTGGACCTCTCCCAACTGTCTCCAAGGCTCACCTCCCTGCAAATCCCACCCATTCGAGGGTTAGGATTGCACCTGGTAGTCAACAAGGCTTCCTATGCACCAGCGCTGTGCTGAGCCCTCTGACCTAGGATCTCAACCTCAGGATAATTTCACATCTTGGCTTGGGCTTCCCTGGAAGCCAATGCTGAGACCAGGATCTTTGTGCAAGTGGTTTATTTGGGAGGTGATCCCAGAAAACATGGCAGGGCAAGGGGAAACAAGGCTGGGGAGGCCGAGAACACAGGGTGCTTAGTGAACTAGTCACCGCTGGGGACAAGAGGAGCACGGCTCCCACTGGGGGGGCCTTGGGGACAACTCAGAATGGCATCAGGATGATGGCAGGGAAGACAGGAGCTGTTCTTTATCTACCAGCTTCTTGAGTGTCTAGAAAACATCCACTAGGCAAAAAATGCAGATAGAGCAAAGGAGAGCCTGTGGGTACTCCCTAAAATAGGTTCCAAAGGAGAATGCTGCGGTGCCAACATGCTCAGAGTAAGCCAGTCCCCGTTTTGCAGATGAGGATCCCAGTGCTGCCTTTGGCCCCCGACTCGTGATGGAACTCCTCAGTTCCTACCATCCTGTTGATGTGTTTTCCTTCCTTGCCCCATACTCAGCACCAAGAGGAATCCAGTTGTACAGAAAAGAGCACGGATTACATCCACGACCAGACCACCCATCTTCGAGCCCCAGGGCCTTTGCACTTTCATCCTTGGACTCCTGCCAGCCCCAGCACATGCCTTTCTTGTCTATACTCCAGCTGGAAGCGCACACACACATTTGAACTGGCTCCCACTTGCAATATGAAGGTGAAGGAGAAGGTATTTTAAAGAACAGGTCCACTGTCACAAGTGAAAATGAATTTTGTTCCTAAGTGCCGTCATGTTTCTCCACACATATTACAGGCAATCTAACTTAACCCCCTCGCATGGTGTGCACTTCTTAAAGCTCCCTCCCACCTGTTCCTGGCACCTTGCTGCTCCCAAGGCCGTCCTGGCCCAAACTTACCCCTCTCAGCTGCCCACCCCGGCCCCAACTCCTTTCCAAGCCGACTCTCGGGCTCCCTTCCCAGCCCATCCTGTAAATCAGAGTCCAGCAAACAGGGATCCTTGTCTTTATGAAGTAAAAAACAAAAGATTCTTATCAATGAGAGAGAAGAGAGAACACTTTTTAAAATCTAGGTCCTGTAGATTATATAAGAGTGTGTTGATGTCAATGCATCTAGCTGACCTCTGTCTCTGGTTCCTGAGAAGGGGTGTCTGAATCCTTGCAATTTCCCAATTGACAGAGGAGTGTCCATTATTCATGGTGGGCCTCTCAGACCACACCTGAGTTTATGCTAGCACAATGGTGCAGACGGGGGCCCCGGCCATGCCAGAAGGACCTACTGTGTGATGACAGTGTTGGGGCTCCTGGTCAGGCGACATCAGCCAACCTCTGGGCTGGATGGAATTCAATCATGTGACCAGCAGTGATTGAATCAACCATGCCTATATAATGAAACCCCAGTAAAAACTCTAGACACCAAAGCTCAGCACACTTTGGGTTGGTAATCAGATGTCTATGTGTGGGAAACATGAAGATCTGAGGACACAGAAGCTTGCCTTTGGGCTCTTCTTCCCAGCCTTGCCCTATGGGTCTCTTCTTTCAGCTGGCCCTAATTTGTATCCTTCATAATAAAACAGTAGAAGTCAGCACAGTGCTTTCTTGAGTTCTAGGAGTTGTTCTTATGAATTATTGAACCTGAGGGAACAGCCACGGGCCATGAATCTGTAGCCAGATGGTCAGAAGTGCAGGTGGCCTGGGGACTTCTGAGCTTGCAGCTAGCATCTGAAGTGAGGACAGTCTTAACTGTGAAATTCGACCTCACTCCTGGTAGTTGGTGTCAGCATTGTAGGGCAGCTAAGATAATATAATATAGATGAAAATTTGTCATTCTGTTTGGAGACAGTCACTTTTCAGGTTTGACTAATGCATTGCTCTGGGACCTAGATTTTCCCCCTTAGAGTTTAGAATTCTGTCCTTGTGTTTTGTTTTCTGTGTTTTTGACTGAAGATGAGGATAAGGGTGAAAAATTGTCATTTGGGCATTGAAAACCAGGCCAAATGAGTGGGCAGCTCCAGAAAGTCCTATCGTTTCCCTTTTAAGAGGAGATAGGTAGTTGGGGTCAGAGACCACATTCATAAAAAATCCCAACCTTGCTCCACGGTTTGTGCTACTCAGTGGCTCTACATAAATACTTCCACAAAAGCCAACAAACGAATGACTCATAAGACCCTTTTGAAGCCTTGGAAGTGGCAAAGAACCTAAAAAGAGGACCCACTTTGTCTGGTTCAGAGTTATTGGGATCAAGCTAGGTTTGGTTTCTTTTGTTTACTCATTTGTTTCCAAAAATAAATTTCAGGAGGACAGACCATTAAGAAGAAAAGATGCTCCAGTGTACTTGAAATTGTTGGAGAACCAGGTAAAAAGGCAATAAAATATAAAATTGATTGTGGCTGAGGGTTTTTCTAATGCCAAGGACAGCAGCAGTAGACAGAAGCACAAACTGTGCACCATTGATCTTGGCTGGCTCACACCAGTTTTCCAGAGCAAAAGTCCCCATCAGGTAGTCATGAAAGAGAAATGCTCTATTTGCATCTACAGCCTGGATTTGAGGTCTTTGGGGAATATTCATTTCAGTTATGCATTCTAAATATTTTTCAAGCATGAGTCGTGTCTGACCCACCTTGAGCTGCTTTTACTGGGAGTCTTTTCTCAGAGGCTCCCTAGCCCATAGCTCCATAGCCCTAGCTCCATAGCCCCTCCAGCAGGTCTGGGGAGAGTCTGAGCACTGTGATGTCCTATAAACCTGGGGTGAAGTCATCCATCTTCCACCCACCAACCGTGTGATCTTGGGCAATTCAGTTCTCTCATTTGTAGAAATGCAGATGCTAATAAGTACTTATGGTCAAATGGTATCCCACACCACCCCCCAATTCATGTCCCCTGGAACCTCAGAATGTGGCCTTATTTGTAAGCAGGGTTTTCTTTGCAGATGTCATCAGGGAAGGGTCTTGAGATGAGGTCATCTGGGTTTAGGGTGGTCCCTAAATGATGGGTTTCCTTATAAGAAGAGGAGAGCACACCTGGAGAAGGTCACACAAAGATGGAAACAGAAAATCGCAGTGCTCTGTCTACAACTTCAGGAATGCCAAGAATTTCTGGCAACCGGCAGGAGCTAAGGGAGAGGAGTAGAGCCTCCAGAAGAAGCCAACACTACCAACCCCTTGATCTTGGACTTGTGGCCTCTACAACTGTGAGAGAACCGATTCTGTCATTTTCAGCCCCACCTCCAGTTAGTGGTAATTTGTTACAGCAGCCTGAGAAAACCAAAGCACTCCCGTTACAGAGGATTAGGGTATAGTAAAGGAAAGCCGAATGTGTTTGGTTGATGTAAACGCCCAACCAGCTCTGGTTTGTCTTTTTGTTCTAATATCGGTTCTACTAGATGACACCACGCAGCTATGGATGGTATTCAGCTACAACTATCAGCTTCCTGATTTATCCACCGAAAAATGTCTTAGCATAGGTTCTACCTCTGTGCCCTAGTTTTGGTATTCACTTTTGAGTTTCTCATTTATTTTTGTATGTGTAGCAGACATTGTTGGTTTCCTGCTCATGTGCCCTTGGCACACTGACCCACCCCTGGCTTATAACTGCAGCAACCATAACTCTTTCTGAGAGCTCTCTCTGGCTTTTGGCATCTGCTTAGTTTGCACATGGGACAGGGTGTGGAGCCCCCCCGGGGTTACCCTTCAACCAATGATCCGTGACTGTCAGTGAATAAATCCCCAGCTGGGGTGGCTCTGAGGTGTGAGCCACAGTTTTCTACCACTACAGCAGCCCTGCTCAGCTGGCCACGTCAGTGAGCTGCTTGGTGACATGCACAGCATTGGCTTTCTTCCTGTGGCTTCTATAACAAATGATCACACGCTAGGTGGCTTAAAAGAACAGACACTATTCCCTCACAATTTTAGATGCCAGAAGTCAGAAATCAGTATCCTGGGCTGAAATCAAGTATCAGTGGGGCCACATTCCCTCCAGAGGCTCTAGGGGAGAATCTTTTCCAGAGCCTGGTGGTTGTCAGCAATCCTTGGCATTCCTTGGTTTATGGGCACATCACTCTGATTTCTGTGTCTCTATGTGGTCTTCTCTTCTGTAGTCAAATCTCCCTCTGCTTCCCTCATATAAGGATACATGTGATTGTATTAAGGGCCCATCCAATCCAGAACAGTCTCCCTGCCTCAAGATCCTTAACTACATCTGCAAAGTCCCTTTTTGCCATACAAGGTAGCAGTCATGGGTTTCAGGGATTAGGATTTGGGTATCTTTTGTGGGGAGGCATTATTGAGCTGACTATACTTCCCTTCTGAGATCAATTTCCTGATAAATTACTCACACTGACCTCCTTGTCTTAGGGTCTGACACTATTATTTCATAGGGAATGAGATTCACTCTTTCAGAGAATGAATTACAAATCTGATGTATTCACAGTTCACTAACAGTTATAGTTATAGGAGTCTGAACGAGATTTTTAAATTCTTTGAAGGTTGTTTATTAACTCAGACCCATATCCCAAGATGGAGGGGATGATTGGCTTGAACGGGCTTTTGGATAACAATAATCCAAGAAAAGGAAATCAGGGAGAAGTCTAATGGGGACTCTCACTGCCACTTAAAACACTTCTCAGCTTCAGTCTCTGGGGTTTATAATTTTATATATCTCATGGGAGAGAAATTTGGGTGGGAAGGTCATAAACTGAAATCCTTAGCCATATATCATCATTTGCAGTGGTTTGTGGAGAGTAAGAAGTGGGAAAGGTGTGTTTCCTCTTGGAAAATCTTTCCTTTTCCCATGGCTGTTTCCTCTACATCAATGTTGAGATCATGACTCTGGCTGATGCTGTCAACTTTCATTGGAGGGGCTGAAAATCACTGTACTGCTTTTGGAGATACTTGTTCTTTTGTTCACTCAATTGTTCATTCATTCATTCATTCATTCATTCATTCATTTTCTCTTCTCTTGGGCAAATATCTAGTGGGTGCCTACTACATGGCAGGCCATGGAAGGGCTCCTTCTGGTCAGTAGGAGGGAGATTTCGGGATGACTTTCCTGAAGAAGTAGTATTTAAATGGAGATTCCAAGGATGAATAGGAGTGAGCTGGCTTGACAAAGCAGAGATAAGTGTCTCCTGGTGGAAGGAGAAGTAGCAGAGAAGACCCAGGAGCTTAAGGGGAAGACACAGGGTATAGGTGTTTGGAGTAGAATGACCAGAGATCAGAGATGGAGAGACTGGTGCCCTGCTGAAGAGTTTGTATCTATTCAAAACACAGTGGAAGGCCACAAAGACCTGGAGGCAATATCAGGACCTGATAGGTGTTTTAAAGACATTGCTCACTCTGGCTACTGTGTACAGAAGGCACAAGATCAGGGAGGATGGAAACAGGGGAGGCCACATTGGAATGCTTTGGACACCTGGTTGGGATAGGATGGGTTGGATGGAGGGCACTCTGGCTCCATGTTCCTCTATGGGTTGATCTGTGTCACTTGCAAATTCAGGTTTGAAGTCCTAGCCCCCAGGCCAATACCTCTGCAAACGACTGCATTTGGAGATGGGGTCTATAGAGAGGTGGTTAAGATAAAATAAGGTCACAAGGGTGGGCCCCAATCTATTCTGATTAGAGTTCTTATAAAAGGAGGTGGTCAGGACATGGACAGATGTTGGGGAGCCACCAGGCGAGGGCACAGGAGAAGGTAGCCAGCTATCTGCACACCTAGAAGAGAGGCCTCAGAAAAAAACAACCCTGCTGACACCTGGATCTCAGGCTTTAGACTCCAGAACTGTGAGAAAATAAATTTCTGTTGTTTAAGCTGCTGTCTATGTTACTTTGTTATAGCAACTCCCACAAACTAATACACACTGTTAAAGCTAAAATCTGCAGGCCAAGGGGTCCAGGCTCTCTTCCCCTTCTGCTTTCTCTAAATGCCTTGACTTCTCTCTGCTCACAGTTGTCTCTTGGGTGTGAGGCTGCTGTTCCCACAGATCACCAACTCACCCCCACACAAATGTCATCCTTTGGTGTGCCCGCCTGTTGGCCTTCTGTCCTTTGCAGCATGGTTCCCAGAGTTCTTATCCACCATCTACTTGTAGGTAATTCACTCCCAAATTTTGAACTGTCCTTTCGGCTGCCCCAAGTCTCCTACACATTTATAGTAATTCCCCAACCAAATGAATGTCACTTCTACATTATAGAGACAGACCAAATTAGCATTTAGCAGAGAAAGGGGCTTCTTCTTCTTCTTTTTTTTTTTTTTCAAATCATATAACTCTAAATTACCTTCAATTTCCTAAATGGAATCTGGCTCGTGATTCACTCTGGTATGGAGTAGTCTGTAATGAGATTATATTATGTTTGGGGGAAAACATTCAAATGACCAAGATAATTAATTTTGCATAACAACCAACATATAGCAGGATCCAAAGCCGTAACTCAAAGCCTGCAACCTGCCGGGGCCCCTGGGGGTGATAATGTTTCTTTCAAAATACAGCAACAAAGACAGTTCCAGGGACCCGTGAAATGCAGAGGTTTTAAAGCTGGAAATGTCGGGTTCTTTCTGTTCCAGCTACAATGCTCATATTTTCTCAGTAGCTGTCATTTACCGTGGATCTCTCCTGGGTTTGGGAAGATGAAAGAAATCCTCGTGCCCAAAACAGTCTCTTGGAGGTGCTTTGCTGGGAAGAATCTTTTGAGAACCAATTCCAAGTATTCAGAATGTTTGGTGGTGTTTCAGGGCTCAGCTTATGGTAGGCTGGAGTGTGTGTGTGTGTGTGTGTGCACGCGCGTACGCACACACAGCACACTCCCCTTGTAAATGAAAGAGTAAGATCAAACCCTCTTTGGTTTTTTTGGATCCTCATTGCCAGGTGGCTTTATTTACATGATGTTAGACTTGTCTGAATATCTGGGAAGGATCTGACTCTGCAGCAGTTTTCTAGTCCTGATTCATTGTTAAAATCCCCTCAGGAAGAGCCAGAACCTGGCAGGCTGCCCCCCAACCCTCATCCTTGTATCTCTTGGCTGCATCTAATTCTAACACAGTCTAGGAATATGTGTGAGATTAGGAGCCAGAAAACCTACATTCTTGCATAAGGTCTGCTTCTAACTGCCTACATGGTCTCAAAAATAAATTCCTGTGCTCAAATACTTGTGTGTGAATGTGCACAGTAGCACCACTCACAACAGCCAAGAGAGGGGAACAACCCAAATGTCCATCGGTGGATGAGTGGATAAACAAACTGTGGTATGTCTACGCAGGAACACTACTCAGGCATAAAAAAGAATGAAGTCCTACAAACTCTGCTGTCAGCTAGGAATCTAGCTAGGAATCTAGCTGACAGCAGACAGACACAAAAATCACAGGCTGTAGGATTTTTTTTACATGAAATATTCAGCATAGGTAAATCTACAGAATCAGAACGCAGATGGGTGGGTGCCAGGGGCTGAAGGAGGAGGGAATGGGGAGTGACTGCTGAGTGGTATGGGATTTCCTTTTGGGGTGCTGAAAATGTTTTGGAATGAGGTAGAGGCGGTGGTTGCAGGACATTGTGAATGTACTAACTTGTGAATTGTGCACTTTAAAATGGTTAGCTTTACATTATGTGAATTTCACCTCAATTAAAAAAAGAGATGTCCCTGCTATACTATCTTCTCTCTCTCACTCTAGATCTTGAGGTCTTCATCTGGGAAAATTAGGATGTTGTACCCAAAACAGAGACTATCTGGGCTGGTTCTGCGATAGGCTCTGACCGACAGATGTAGCAGATGTGATGCTATGTAACTTCCACTGCTGGGTCTGAGGACATCTGCAGTTTCCATGGAACCTTCCCGCTCAGAACACAGATGCCACATGATGAGATACCCCAAGCTACATGAGGGGCCATGGTGGAGCTTGGTGGCACCAGCTGCCAGTCGTGTGAGTGAGCAATCTTGATGGTCCAGCCCAGTCATGTCCTCAGAAGAGGCAGGCCAAGCTGACTTCACATGGAGGATTTGTTCCAATACAGAGCCAGCTACAGCTATGGCTACAAGTACACACAGAAACACCCCTATCCATGTGTATCTATATCTATAGCTCTCTCTGCATCTAGCTATAGATATAATTACATGTACGTCTATTTCTTTCTTTTTTTTAAAGATTTTATTTATTCATGAGAGACACACACACACAGAGAGGAGAGACACAGGCAGAGGGAGAAGCAGGCTCCATACAGGGAGCCTGATGGTGGGACTCAATCCCGGGTCTCCAGGGTCATGCCCTGGGCTGAAGGCAGGCGCTAAACCGCCGAGTCACCCAGGGATCCCTGATTTGTATCTATCTATAGATCGATGAATTGGCTCACACAATTGTGGAGGTTGGCAAGTCCAAAATCTGTGGGGCAGGCCAGCCGACTTTGGTCCCAGGGAGATGTTACAGCTCAAGTCCTAAGACAGTTGACTGGCAGAGATCCCTAGTCCTCAGTCTTTTTTTCTGGTATGGCCTTCAGCTGATTGGGTGAGGCCCACCCACATCCTAGAGGGTCATCCGTTTTCCTCAAAGGCTACTGATTTAAATGTGAATCTCATCTAAAAAAGATGGACAACATCTGGACCGGCATTTGATCACATATCTGGATATTGTGACCCAGCCAGGTTGGCACATCAAGGTAACCCTCCTAGGAGGCAGTGAACCAGCCCTGGGAGACTCCCAGCTCTGCCTGGTTCCCCCTACCCCCACCACGTCCCTCCTCCCCATCAGCTGAGTTCTGTGAATACCCGTCATAGGATCTGCCTTTGGGAAAGCCAACCTCAGACAGACAGCCACATGAAGAGAGGAGCCAGGCATGATGCAGCTGCGTGTATTTGTTGAAGCAAATATTTATCGAGCACCTGCTTTGTGCAAGCATTATTTCTAGGTACTGGATATAGAATAGTGAAGCAGACAGGCAGAAAATCCTCTACTGGGGGGGTGGGGGTGGGGGATGGAGCTGCATCCTGCCCTCTGGCTGGGCCAGGAGGTTTTTCTAGATGAGAGTGCAGGATTTAGGCATCTGCCCCTACTTTGTCATTGCCGGTCCTGCCTTCTCCCCGCAAGGACTTGGTAGATGCTGAAGAAGATGACCCTCAGCTTCACTCACTTTGACTTGTGCACAGAGTACCTCCCTGTTGCCACTGGTTTCTTGTCCTTACAAGCAGAAGAATGTGCACATTTCATGCAGCCACTGGCATGATGCAGGCCTCATCTTTTAGGAGGCAGAACCAAGCCACAAACCCTGTGCTCCTCACACCTCTCCAGAGGGCGGAGCTGTGGCCTCCCTGCTTGCCCACGACTCTCTTCTCCCCATCACACCTTCTTCCTGTGCCCCCCCACCCCAGCCACACCACAGTAGGATCAAACCACAGATAGATCCCCCGACGTGAGCCATGGCGATTGCCAGCTTTAGATGCGCGTAAAGGTGCGCTGGTGTTTGGTGACAGATATGGAAATTCAATAAAAGGCAAGTTAATTAAAACAGAACAAGCTGTTGCCTGGGGCAGCAAAATGTAACTGCTTATTATGTGAGTGAATGTTAAGATACAGGGGAGTATAATTTCCTCTCTCTCCCTCTGCGTTTCTTGGAGGCTGTTTGGCAAAGACAGAGCATGAGTCTGCCAGGTGGGGATGGCTGGTTCCAGCCTGAGATGTGTATGTGTGCACATGTATGTGCTTGGCTCTGGATATGGGGTTACATATGAAGAAAACCCACACACTGCGAGCTCCTGAGCAGGACACGACTCATGTCTGGAGCTTACTTGTAACTCCAGTGCACACACATCACCCTGCACCCCGCTAAGGGCACCTGTTGCTAACTGCTGCAACAGTGCTCTGAAACAAGTGTCCTGTTATGGCCTGATTGTGTCTCCCTCCCCAGTGCACCCCCCGCCCAATCCATAGGACCTCTGCTTGTGTCCTACTTTGGAGATCAGGTCTTTAAAGAGGTACAAGTTAAAATGAGGTCATATGGGTGGGCCCTAATCCAACCTTATCAGTGTCCTGAGGAAGAGATTAGGATACAGATACAGAGGAAAGACCAAATAAGGACACAGGGAGAAGAGGCCTTCTACACTCCAAGGAGCGGGACCTCAAGAAACCAACCCTGCTGACACCTGGATCTTGGACTTCCAGCCTTGAGAACTTCGAGAAGATAAACTTCGTTGTCTAAGCTATGGAGTCTGTGGTATCTTGCTATGGCAGCTCCAGCAAACTTACATGCACCTGTCCATCTGTTATTGTCAAGGGTCTTCAGGTGGGCTGGGTGGGCATGCTGATCCTACCTGAGCTCACCTGTGTCAGAGGCTGGCTCTCAGTAGTTCTCAGTGGCCTCACCTGGGACAGTAGCAATGTGTAGCTGTGCTCCTCCTGGTCTCTCACAGCCCTGCAGGGAGCCTAGGCTTGCTGTCATGGTGATGGGAGGGGGA
Source organism: Canis lupus baileyi (assembly GCF_048164855.1). NCBI lineage: Eukaryota > Metazoa > Chordata > Mammalia > Carnivora > Canidae > Canis > Canis lupus. The sequence continues at coordinate 63,472,089 of NC_132845.1, forward strand.
GAGAGAGACAGAAGAAACAGGTCTCCTCAGTATCAGGCTCTCCTGCAGACCTTGGCTTCTGCTGCTGCGTCTTATTGGCCAACGTAAACCACGTGATCAGCCTCGCTGTTGGGGAGGGCGGTGAGGACTCAAACCCTGCTTCCCCAGAGGGACTCTGCAGAGTCCAGAGTTCAAGGGCATACGTTTGGGGTCGGGTGGAGAGGTGGGGTCATTTGTGCAATCAACTCAGGGGATTCCTAAATGTTTTATTTTGAATGTCAAAATCTGAACTTCAAATCTGAGGCATTTGGAAGTGGTGAAGAGGGACAGAAACACTTAGAAATACAGAGTTAGGGATCCCTGCCAGCAGCTATCAATCAGAGATGAAGATAAGGTTCTCTGACATTAAGTCCAGTGGAAAAATCAGAGTCAATGCACAGGGTTTGAGTGACACGGTGTTTAAAGTTTATGCTTACCTTCTACACACGGTACATGACAATGCTGTTGGGAATCCTTGATCTGAGTTCAACAGAAGAGCTCCGTGGTCTCAGCTGCAGCAATCAAGAGCTCAGGCCCCCATTCAGAAAGCCCTTGTCTGGGTCCCTGGCCTAAAAGCAGGGGGCTGTTATTGCTTCTGAAAGACTCCTGATGCTCCCCCACTCCGCAGTTCTTCCCACTCCAGCCAAGTGTGTGGCTCTGGGGGGGTCACTGTGGGTGGTTCCGGGGACTGCATCATCTGCTAGATTACACACTAGGTGAGGGCAGGGACCTTGTCTGGCTGGTGTCTCCAGCTGCCACCAGTCCGACCCCCTACCCCACCACAGGGGCTTCTCCTGGGAAAGTAGGGGAGAAAAACTGGTTGAGAAAGTCGCCTTTTGTCTGTCTCATTGCTTTGGGGTAGGCTGAGAAATAAAGAGATTTATTTATAAGGAAATAAAAAGGTTTGCATTTCTAATGGGCTAAGAACCATTAAGTTGATGCCATCCCCAGCTTGCCTGCCAGTGATGTGAGAGAGACAGATGGTAAAACTGTGACCAGCTTTTGCAACTAAAACAAACACCACCACCCCCATCCTCACCGCCAAGCCTGTCATGGCACCAAGGGACTCACTCTCTCTGGGGGGTCCTAAAGCTAACAATGGTTTGGTTTATAGCTTTGTTTGAACCCGGCTTTGTCCAGCAAGATGTTTCTCAACAGCTCAGAAATATGTGAGTACATTCCTTGAACACGTATAATTTAGTTCCAATTGCTGCTTGCTGGTGCAAACTGCAAATGAAAATAAACAAGATTCATACTTATTTTCAAGCATGTTGCAATATGAGCAAAATTAACGTTGGTAAATAAGACCCTTCTGAAAAAGGATGGAGTTGGTAGAAACTGTTCTGTACCCTGAAAACTAATTCTGAGGCTGAAAAGACCCAGTAATCAAGACGAGAACAGCAATTTTCAGGATGGTGATGCAGCAGCAAATCGGGGCCGGGGCAGGGGTGCAGCGCTCACTCACGAGTGAGATACAATACAATGCAATTTATTTTTCTCTAGCATCTTCACATGCAAGTTTAACAAAATGCTCTACAGCTAATTACCGACTCTCTATGCAAATACAAGCAGAGCATGTGGCACACAATTCATCAAATGGATGGTATCAGAAGACATCCTAGGACAATTGGCAATGGGGAGTTCCACTCGGGGCCAAGCAGAAGCTGACGGCACCACTAACTAGGAGTTGAAAGGCCGCAGGAAGGAAGGGGTCGTGGCCAGAGGATTACTGGGAGTCTGGCCACAGGCAGGCTGAGGTGTCCTGGAGGGGACCAGCAATCAGGCCTCTGATGAACCCAGGGGATTGATCAGGAGTAAGGGATGCAGTCCTTTGGGGATGTGTGGGATGCTCAGGCAGCCCTGGGGCTGGAGGGGAGGTGTGTCACTCAAAATCCTGAGGTAGACCAAGAGCCGTGAAGGTTAGTGGTGGCTGTCAGTGGAACATGCATGTGTCCCGCTGAAGACAGGAGGTCAATGGCTGTGGGTGTCATCGTGCAGGGGACCAGAAGTGGGGGTGTTACAGAGAAGGAGGACCACGGCAGGCCCAAGGGTTGGGGCAGAGGCCTCCTGAAGGTGTCAGATAGTCAGGGTTGGGGGACAAGCTTCAGGGGAGGACAGAAAGTCAAACCCACACCCACTTGTCATGCTCCAGAGATTGCAGGAGAAGGAAGGGTGTGGAATGGACTTTCAGCTGACAGTATTTGAAGGGCACATCAAGGGGTGACACGGGTAGGATCCTGACATCACCAAGTGCTGGGTGAGGACAGCAGGTGGGGCTTCCCCGTTTATGGAGGACCTTGCAACTCGCAGAGGTGGGCTGACAGGGGCCCGGATGGGAGAATTGGATAGACAACCACAGAGCCACCCGGGGAAGCAGGGTTCCAGCTCCTCACTCCAGGCTTCTCAAGGTGAAAGGTGCTTCCCGCGTCAGCCTAACATGTGCACCCAGAATGAACTCTCTGGCAACAAAAGTAGAAGTTAAAATGTAAAACCCCAGTGTGTACAGAGCATTCTGGAAATAATAGAAGAGATCAGTCACTTCAGCTGTTGGCATCTAATAGATCAAAAACATAACAAAAAAAAAAAAAAGAAAGAAAACAAACCAAAACAGAAACCAATGAACTGACTGATATTTCCCTTAATTAAGCATCTTTTGTTTTTGTTTTTATTTTTTTGTTTTTTTGTTTTTTAGACTCTGTGGTCAGGCCCACGCAGTTCCGACTACTGTAATCTTAGCCTGTTTTCATTCTGGAAAATGTGAAGGGGCTCAGAGATTCGCAGATGCAAGCCCAGGGGGTACTGTCTGCTGACCCGCAAATGGGCAGGCTCCCCCCACCCGGGGTGGACACGTCAAAGGCCCTTTACTTTGAAATGGCCGAGAGCCCGGCCAAGCCAGAACCACTGGAGAGTCAAGGCCAGATTTAGATAATCTCCTCGGGGTAATGCTTTTCACCTTCATAAGGAGAAGAATTATGATGCTCTTTCCCTCGTGTCCTCAGCTGATGGCCGGAGAAGAGAGATAATATTTACTATTTTGTCCTTAGAAAACGCAGACCGTATATTTGCGAAGCAAAGACTTGGTATCTTGAGCCAGGGTGGCAGGGGGGCGGGGGGCGGGGGTGGGGGTTGTTGTTGGGCCAGGAAAAGTGGGAGATTTCACCTTATTTATTTATTTAGCTCCCGCACTGGAACCTCCTGCAGAAGAACTCGATGTCACGTCTGCGGAGTGGCCCGGCAGGAAACAAGCCGTCGTTAACTCGGCGGAGAATGGCTCTGGATGTAGGAAGAGGCGCCAGGCCGCAGAGCTGGGAGTGAGGAGGAGCCATCAGCATCGCTTGCTCCTTAGCTGAGCCAGTCCGAAGTGACAGCTTTGCCTGGAGGCTACAAAGCGAGCATTCAGAGAGCCTCAGAAGTGGTCTTTCTTTTATATTTTGCTGAGCGGAGGAGTGTCACTTTTCATTTGGTGTTCCAGAAGCTCGCTTCCCCTCCTCCTCATGAGCCGTGGCTGCCCGTCTCCCGAGAAACGGAGGCACCTGGTGTCAAGGCAGAGGGGTTCTTCCTACCTGCGGGAGGTGGCCGTTCAGTGACGGGAGTCGCGCCTGATGGGGAGGTGGGAGATGCGGGTCCCCCTCGGTGACCTGAACGCACCTGAGTAGGCGTCCTTCCCTTCCCTCGAAATACGAACTGACCCTAATGCAGTGGCATGAAAGTCCTCGAAGCCCCAGGAGAACCAGGGGCCCTGTCTGCTGTCACTACTCTGGGTCACCCCTGGGCTAATATTTTTTTTAACATTTTTAAAAAAAGATTTTCTTTATTTATTCATGAGAGAGGCAGAGACACAGGCAGAGGGAGAAGCAGGCTCTATGCAGGGAGCCCCATGCGAGACTCGATCCCAGGACCCTGGGATCATGCCCTGAGCCAAAGGCAGATGCTCAACCACTGAGCCACCCAGGCATCCCAACCGCTGGGGAAATAAAGATGCTTCTCTTTCCATCTTGAGAAAGAGCTGCTCAGACCCAGCCCTTCTGTGGTCCGAGGAATTCTCTGGGCTGGTGCCGTCATCCCTCGGTGCAGGCAGTGCCACTCTGAAACAGGTGTATGCTTTTAGCTGCCATATTTTGCCAGGAGCTCGGGAAACCTGCATCCCACTTACTGGCATTGATGGATGATCCTATCGGTTGGGGGAAAATGCTCTGGTCATGCACTGCTGATGTGTTAGGAAAGAATTGACTGCATAACATTTACTTTCCAGCGCAGGGCTGGGAACAGAAGGCCATGGGGGGTGAGGGGCGTTTCTTCTTCTTGTCAGGTGGCTCCTGCCTTGACCTACCATTTAGGGCCTAGACGTCAAGAAAACACTTGGAGGTTCCAGAAGCATTTCTCCATGTCGGCAGCTTTGCCGGGGTCCAGAACGGCACCAAGGTTGTCAGGCTGGGGTGGTTTCAGTGGCTTCCAGCAGAGGCAGTGAGCCTCGGGGCCTGATCCCCTAGGATCTCAGGGTCTCACCTCTTAGGCCTTCTGGCCCTCTGGCTCTGCACAAAGATGTGCTACTGAACCCACTGGTCTCCACCTGCTCCAGCCTCGGCAGTTTCCACCCCAGGTGGGCCAGTCCCCAGGGGAGACTCAGGAGCCCACAGGCTGGTGGAGTTCAAGCTCTCCAGCAAGCTGCTTAGCCTCAGCCTCTGCCTCTGGACAGTGGGAGTGCCTGGGTCTGCTGGCTGGGTGGGTGGCTGCAAACACTAGAATGAGGTGTGCCTTGGGGAGCTCAGTGCTGACATGCAGGAGCCATTGCAAGAGCCATTGCATGGGGGACCCGGAGGAAGCAGAAGTGATATGAGCTGATAGAATGGGACGTTTCCAACTTAAGGAAGGGGAGCCAAATGCAGCCCCTTGGCAGCTTGGCTGGGTCAGGGCCAATTGCAATTGCCACACATGAATGGGGCTCCGGGTGGGTCATTGGTATGCCAGTATTCTGAGGCCAGGGTGTCCCCCTGCCGCCAGTGCTTGTCGTCTCCCCTCTGAGCTCTTGATCTATGAAGATCTCCTTGGCTAGGAATGTAACCGTGCTGGAAGAGTTCCAGAATGCAGCCCAGGCACACGGCCGGAGTCCGGCTTCCCCACCTGCATCATGAGACCCCCTCAGAGGTGGTCGGTGGCTGGGTCAGGCCCAACTCGGGGAAAACACATTCTTTCTCGGTCCACCAGGGGGCCATTTACTAAATCTCTGTGACTGACAAATTGTGTCATTGCTTGGAAAACCGGCTCCCTGGTGTCTTAGGGGGGCCACTGCTGTTTATTAACCTGTTGGAGGGCCAATCACTCACAGCTTTCAGGTAGAAATACAGCCAGTTTTTACTTTCTCTGTTTATTGTTTTACACTGTGAGCAGGAATGTGTCACAAGTTGCCTGTGAGGTCCTCCATTGTGGGAGTTAGTGATTGATGAGTGGACACATTTAGTTGTCCATTGTGATAATATGACCAATAGTTGTGATAATATGACCATTATCACATATTCGCAATGCATATTATTAGTATTATAAATGAATTGCTTCATTCTTTCAAGAAGAAAACAATGAAAACCTACTATGTGCCTGGGACTGTACGAGGCCCTGGAAAACAGTGGTGAAGGAAAACCCGACTCGCCCCAACCTCATGGCACTCATAATCCAGTGGGAAGCTGGATGATAGTCAAATAATTATTAGAAACAAGTGTAGAATTGCAAATTGTGTTGGAGGTAAGTTGCACACAGCTCTCACCATCTGGAGTAAGAGTTTGACTTGGTCAAGGAGCTGGGTGGCCTTTTGAGGAACTGACCCTTGAAAGATGAGATGGGGTCAGTTAGGTAGGTGTAAAGGGGGAAGAGTGATTCAGGCAGATGGGACAGCATTTGCAAAGGCCCTGTGGCAGGAGGATGTGAGGCAAGCATGAGGTCAGAGTAGAGAGGGATGGGGACCATGTAAGATGAGGCTATGCAGGCAGGCAAGGGTCAAGCAGAGAAGTTTGTCTTGATACCAAGAGCACTGGGTACCACTGGAGGATGTAAAAGGGTAATGTGGTCAGCCTTGCCTTTTAGAACTGGCTACCTGTGGTGGATTCTGCAATGTGCTGTCCAGTTTGCCCTGCAGAAACAAAGGTCTGCTCTTCCATGTGCCAGGCTCTCTGCTTGCGGAATGCCCTCAGCATGTGGCCCCTTCCTAGCTGGTGTCACTGGCCCTAGTCACACCCCTTCTCAAGAGGGCCAGAATCTGGTGCCTTGTCAACCCCAGGACAGCTCCGAGAGGTCACCCCATGTCCAGAGTTCCTTGTGGTGCTGTCCGAGGCCCTCCTTGAGGCTGGATGGGAGCTCAATAAATCCCCCTTCCTAATCCTGCACCTCCCTCCCTGGCCACAAGTGACATGTCTAACCCCACACCCAGCTGGCACTCCTGCATGCTCATCCCCTTCTCTGAGCCTGCTTCCCAGGACACCCAGGATAGTCGGTGACAGATTGGGTAAGCAGTGTGCATCTCATCATCACTCAGCTCGAACGAGGCACTCAAATGTTCAGAAAGAAACCCAAACTTAAAATATTGGTGAGTATATTTTAGACAGTGATGCTTTAAAAAAAAAAAAATCATTTGCTGCAGAAGGAAGAAGGGTAGGGCTCTCCACGTCCTCTGGGTTGAAATGAGTGGGGCTGGTGGTGCAGCTGCCGGGCCTCACTTCCTGCATCACTGCTGGGCTTGTGTGGAGTTTCTGTGCACACAGCTCAGGAGTTTGCTGGCCTCGGGGTGCCAGCCTTCTGCAGGAAGCCGGCCGGGGAGCACTGTGCGAGGCCATGCCCACTGTGCTACTGCTCCCCGACTCTGGCCATCGACCTGTCGAGCCGCCCTGCCATTCAGAGCCCCCAGAATGGAGACCAAGGAAGCAGCCGAGCACATGTCTGTTGATTACCTTCACATCATGTGCAAGAGAGGGGGATTGCTGCAAATAAAACATGAGTGAATGAGCACTTTTCCAAGCTGGGTATCCACTTGCAATTTTTTGGTCCCCAAAGCCCTAGGACAGATTTGTGTGCGTGTGTGTGTAACTGTTACTAAATGTACAATATCTCCCTGTTGGAAGAATTCAGAATGCCACTAAAACATTTGGAAGATAAAGGCCACCACCCCACCCCACACACACACCCCAAAAACAAACCAAAAAAATGCCAAAAAACCCCCATATCCAACTATAACCAACTCTTTCTTTGGAACAGAATAAGGTTAAAAAAAAAGATTAAAATAATTACAAAGGTATGATTTAATCTTAACAATGTTATAAATATTAATATGAAAAAGACTTTATATTGGGAAATGTTATTATACAGCATAATGTTAATTTTATGAAAATCAATTCATTTAGCACTCATACATTTTTTACTTCTCTCCTTGGCTTTTGCTGACGATTTAAGCATTACCATCCCGCTGAATGTCTCCTACCTCGACAATGAGCGCCTGGCAATGGGGCGTAGCATGGGATTTTGACACCACAATTATTTCTCCGATAATGCCCTGTGATTTCCCATAGGTAAGAATTGCATGTAACTGAGTCAGGATGAGCAGCTGAGCTGCAAGTTGGATGCTTTTAATCATAACTGCAATCTGATTTACATCACACCCTTCAGAAATGCAAAGCCCTCAGACATAGAGCCAAGCAGGGAGCATACTTCAGGGTGAGGACCGGGATGGGAGCAGGGACAGTGGTCTGCTGGGGCCCACTCTGGGCAGGCACAGTGTCTACCCCAGTGTTTTGCATCCCCTCTGTTCCCCCCAGCGGCCCTGGAAGGGTGGGAGAGGTCCCAGAGGGTGAGTAAGGCACCCATGGGCACATCTCTAGGGGGGGCTGTTGTGAGCTAAAGATCCAGGTCCACTCAGCTCCTCGGCCGGATCCACTTGGACCAAGACATCAGTTGCTACCCAGGACGGCAGCTCCATGTCTCTGGTGTTCCTTGGCTGGTCCCCTCATCACATCAGAATTGATCCGGGCAACCCCACTCGAGGAGGACTCATAAATCTGGCCCAAAACAAACTGCATGAACATGCATAATTCCGGTGGCCAGAGATTCGTGTAGATGGAGTCTTAACATGATCCAGTCCTGAAAGCTTCATGCACCAAACAACACTCTGTTCCAATTTCCATAAGATGAGTAATCAGGTATAGTTCTTCTTAAAAAAAAAAAAAAAATGTAGCCCCATGAGAGTGCTCAGGGAAAGGGGGGAAAATCAATTCTGAAGTCACATTTGGAACCAATCTCCCCTGGGGGTGGGGGGGACAGAGCCGGAAGCCTGGCGGCGGGGCCATCCCACCATCCGGGGGGAGAAGGCCAGGATGTAGCTGCCGGGGCCATCCTGCATTTTTCTGATTTGTGAACCCAGAGCCGGTAGTGCGACCTGGTTAGAGAGCTAATATGGGATGGAAATGGGACAAGTCGGTGTCAGGAGCAGACGCCAGACCCTTTGTAAAGGTCTAAAGAACAATCAAGCTGAATTAATTTCTAAGGGACCCCGTGACAGATTCTTGATTATGAGCCCCAATTAAGGAAACCTTGGTTTCCTCTTTGTTTAATGTCAGGAAGTGAAGAGACCGCCGGGCAGAGGGCTCCGGAGCACAGAGGAGGAAGCCCTGCCTCATTTGAACTGTGCACAGGCCGCCACTGCAGACACTTTCATGCTCTCCAAAGAGGAAGCCGTGAAATCTGTGCCTCTCAATCGATGCCCAAGGAGGGAAAGGCGGTAATGACAAGATGAAGGGCATCCCCTCATCCCTGGAGCCCACAGAGGTGAAAAGCATAGGACCAACTGGTTCTGCTAAACAGGGAAATGAAAGATTCTGTCTTGGACTAGAAAAATGTGCCCTGGGGGAAACAGGTTAGCAGAACCAGAAAATCCAGAGAGAGGTCTTCTGTTGGGCTCTTCCCCAGTCGACAGGTGTCTCTGGTTGACGGGTTCGGGGTGACGCCATCCATTGCGATGGGGACTAGGGAGGAGTCCGGCCGCAGGATCAGGTGCTGGGGTGGCAGTCCCTCAAAAGATCTGCCCTTCCTGCCCTTCCTGCCCCTCGCCCCTCCCAAAGAGAAACCGCTTGGAACACAATCTTCACGGTGTATAGTGAAAAAGAGAAAAGAAGAGTCTCTCTCGCCAAGGTGTTAAAGATTTAGTGAAGAGAAAAGTGAATCGCTTTCTACATTAATCAGGCGTCCGAATGTGACAAGGTCAGTCTATGGTTTCCTGAATCCAAAAGCAATTTCTCCGGTTATTTTCATTTCTCCGCACTGAAGCCTCCCCACAGCTACTGAGGATTCCAGAGTACACCCCAGGGTGGGATCCCAGGCTGGAAACCCTCCTGAGAGCCCCATGAGAGTGGAAGGGCCTGGGGAGACCTCAGGCCAATTATCCAGGGGTCTCGGTTGCTGAAAACATCAGTCTGCTTCCCTTGGCCTCACGATCTTAACAAGGAAGTAGGAGGAATATCGTTATTCTCATATGGAAATCTCATGAGGAACTCTGCAAAGCTCTGGAGTGGTTTAAACCTTGGATCCTCAGGCCTGAGTTCCAGCCAAAAGGACCTTCGGATTTTATAATCCACAAACACCTTCCAGCAGGCTTTGTAACAATTATCATGTAAAAATGCTTTATTGGTTTCTGATGTCAAATGATTTGCTTACAGAGTTCCTACACATCTGACTTTGCTTTTTCATGTCATTAAACCCCAAACATTCTTCCAGAAGGACATAAAATTTGGTGGAGGTGAAGTAGTTGGGCTGTGGGGTCCTTTCAGTCATGAAAGTTTTGAGGACCAAGGCCCCGGACCAGTGTTTCTCAAAGCCTGTGGAGCAGCCTACAGGAGGGCCAGGTTCTGCTGACCATGCTCATGACTCTGGAATTTTCTTTGACAGCCTGGCTCACAACTGTAATTGAATGCACAGATTGTAAGTATACCTCAGTTGCCTGCCTTCCCTGATAGATGCAAGATCTCTGAGGGAAGGGGCATGCTGCATCCCAGTACCAGTCGTGGTGCTCGGCACACGGCAGGTATAAGATATATATTTATGGATTGAAAGACAGAGGTCAGTTTGGTGCTGGATAATAAGCTTTCCTTTTTGAGATTCATCAAACAGCACTTGCTGAGACACAGAGCAAGAGGCACGGTGTTTGTTTTGGCTTTTTGCTGTTTGTATCACAGGACTTCCCAGAACCTTTGATATGGGGATGTGCTTTCTGACTCTCCCAGTCGGGGCTGTATTGTGCTGTGCTCCCCAGGATGCAATGTCCCCCTGAAGTCTCTGGCTTGTGTAACCACTTTATGTGATGCTTATTAACGTCCTGATGGATCAACATTCCAGGGGATGTGCTTCACACTGGACAGTCATCAGCAATCAGCCAAGAAATACCTCAGTTGTGACGAGAGGCATGGAGGTGCTAGGAGGGGTGTCTGGAGGATGCTGCACATGGGACACCTGAGTTACAGGTGGTATCTGAGTCAGCCCCAGACAGGGCACACTGCCGGGAGGAGACACCAGATCCAGGCAACCTCCATGCCCCACCCCGGGAAAACTCATTCTTCCATGAAATCAACAGATGTCTCTATTTGTTCTTAAAACAGAATCCTTTCATTTTCCAATCCAAAAATAACAAGTGTGCGTGGAAGCTCCATAAGAGTAGGGACTGTGCCTGTTTTATTAGGTTTCCTCTCCTGAGTTCAACAAGTATTCATCAAGTGAATGAATATGCAGTAAATTATGTGATAAAATGGTGTTGCAAAGACAGTACATTTCACTGTTCAACCACTTCTGGGAGCTCTCTTCTGGGACTGTTTAGTGTGAAAAAAATCTCTTGTGGGAACCCGTGAAAAGTAAGATCTGGTTTCTAGATTCCCAGGCCTCACTAGATGACAGCCTCCCAGGTGGTGCTGCTGTAGGAGTCCTTGGTCTGAGAGCCAGACAGCTCTGAGTTCAAAACCAAGCTCTGACATTTATCAGGCACTGGGGTTAACAGGGGAGACATTGGATGGGCTCTCGGCAGAGATAGGTGAGCTGAGACCCATAGGAGCAGGAGGGGCCAACCAAGGGAAGATTGGGGATATTTTAGTTTGGATTTCCCTAGCTGCAGAGTGCAAGACAGAGAGTAAGGTATAAGAAGTTTATTTGGGAGATGGTCTTTGGGGAAGTGAGACAGGGAAGGGGAGCCAATAAAGTGAGTGTTGCATCTGGACTTACCCCCCATCTGGAGGGTTGGGGAGCTAAGCTGTTCATTCGCCAACCTCTATTCATCTTCATTTAGGGTATGGTTGGGGATGGTCTTAGTTTCTGGCACTCAGGCCTTCTGCATTGGCAACAAACAGTGGCCAGAGTAGAGCCTTGGGATAAATTTGTTCTGGCAGCTGGAGGCTGGAAGCCTGTGTGCACCAATGGGGAAAGAGTAAGGGGATCTAAGCAGGAAAGTAACAGCATCTGCCACAAAGGGCAAGAGTGCTCTGTGCCAGGGAGCAAAAGCCCTGAAGGAAAGAGCCCCATGTGTTCATGGTTACTGTGGCTGGGACACTGAGGGGTGAGGGGCGGGAGGAGGTAAGGCAGTAGTAAATATTTTCAGCTGGTTCAGGAAAAAACGAATCCAAACACACAAAAACCCCAAAGCCCTGATCTGTAGGGTTTGCCAATTTCCATGGTGCAAACATTCACATCATGGCTGATTTCATGCTACCAAGGTGAACCCCGAATGCAGAGCTGGAAAGAGCTGCGTGTGTTTGGCTCTCATGAGCCCGCTGAAGCCGGCTAGAGCACACATAATAGGAAGGAAAGGAAAGGAGGTTGGACAGGATGATGGAAAGTCATCAGAAGGGCTTTAGGCAGAGGACAGAAGAGATGATCTAATTTATGTTTGTCAATGAGCCGTGAGGCTGGGAGAAAATGGCCTGAACTGCAGCATGAAGACCCGCGCCCTTAGAACCTTGGCGGTGGGCGCACCCGCATACACCCTGGTTCTGAGAAGCACGGTGGCAGAGAGAAGATATAGAAAATCCATCGTCAGACCTTCTCGTGCTGGGCTGAGACCCATTCTTGCATTTAGATAACATTAAAGGTCTTCCATAAATTAGCAAAACATGAGGGGCTGCAGAAAAGCTGACGCACCACATCACCACGGGCGGCGTGCTCCTTTCCCAAACAGTCCTACTCACCCGAGTAAGTGGGAGCCTTAACACAAGCTTTGCTGATTTTTGTCAGTTTAAGTTAGACCTTTAATATGCCTTGAATATATTTTTCTGTAAGTAAGAGAATCATGGCAGAGAAATGAAGCTATCTGTCACGCAAACGCCTGCCTAGAAGGAGTAGGAGTGTAATAATGGTGGGGAAGGGGGTGCCAGGCTACTAGAATACCTGTACAAATGAAAATTGATTTTCTTGAGAATTCTTCGCCTGGTGAAATAAATTAAATCTGCATTTACTTCTATTTGTTTAAAAACCTCTTTGTTAAAATAAGTGCAGCAGTATAGAGACATAATCTAATAAATTAAAGGAGGATAAATTTTACCTAATAACATTCTGCACAGAGGATATGCAGAGAGGGAACCCACAGGAGGAAGCTCATGGAAGCCACTTAAACGTTAGGACTAATTCTATTTGTAATGGTAAAACTGACAAACAGATATGTTCAGGCCTCTTCAAGCTTGTTTTATTTTATTTTTTCCAAATCAGGTTTATTATTATTTTAATTGGGGAAAAATAATCTACTGAGTTTCCACTTAGCCTGAAGAAATACAAATTTAACTAGGTCTTAAAATTTAATGCAGCTTGAATGGCGCACCACGAGAAACAATCTTTAATGAGAGGAAAGCTGCATTACTAGCCTTACATGAAAACACCCGAAATGAAGCCCCATCATCCACCCTGAGCACATCCTCCTGCCTCTCAGTTTTTCTCTGTCTCTCCCAATACACGGGAAGTTTAAAAAGCAGTGGGTGTTTAGGAGCGTCAGCAAGCACCTAGCAATTGCTGCTGAGTACATCCCAGGGTGGTGCTGGGTGGGCTATCGGGGGTGTTGCTTATGGGTTGCATTTATTAATGCACTAGTGTCCTATAGCAGGGGACTTGTTGGGAAAATGAAGTTGTCACTATAGCTGCTCTAAGACATCTGGGAATAAAGAACAGCACATGAAGGGCAGCCAACTCTGCATTCAACATTTTTTTTCTTAATGTAGGTGTTTATCACTATGAACTTCCCTCTTAGAACTGCTTTTCCTGCATCCCATATATTTTGATATGTTGCATTTCAATATATTCAAAAATATTTCAAGATATTTTTAAATTTCTCTTTTGATTTTTGAACTCATTGGTTGTTCAGGAGCATGTCGTTTGATTTCCACATATTTCGTTTGATTTCCACATATTGGTGAATTTTCTGGCTTTCTTCTTGTAATTGGTTACTAGTGTCATTCATTGTGATTGGAAAAGATGCTTGATATGACTTCAGTCTTCAGTGTGTAGATTTGTTTTGTGGCCTGACATGTAATCTATCCTGGAGACTGCTCCATGTGCACTTGAGAAGATTGGTACTCTACTGAATTGGGTGGAATGTTCTATTTGTGTCTGTTAGGTCCATCTGGTCTGACATACCACTAAAGTCTGATGTTTTCTTATTAGTTTTCTGTCTGGATGATGTAATCATTGTTAACGTGGAATATTGAAGACCTCTGTTATTGTATTGATGAGTATTTCTTCCTTCAGGTATGTTAATATTTGCTTTATATACTTAGGTGCTCCAATGTTTGGTGCATATGTGTTCAAAGTTTTGACCAAATGCACCAAGGAGGGGCAGTTACACTTGGGTGCCATGTAATGGAGGCACTGGGCATATACTTCATTGACTCATAAAACAAGGCTGCTCCCATTTTCTAAAGAGGAAATTGAGACTTAAAACAGAAAATCATGTCCTGCAAGTGTGACTCCAAAAACCATGTTCCCATGTGACATTTTCATCTCGTTGTTGAAGAGTCAGCTGGAGAAAGCTATGTGTCTCTTTTTCCTCTTTTAGGGTTTTTCATTGTTGTTTTAAAAGATGATGAAACTGAACAGTTCTGTTTCCACCAACCATGGGTGGCCACTTCCCAATCTCAATTTTTAACTTCCACCTTTCTGGATTCCTTATGAGCTGTGAGAAGACACAGGAAGTCTGGGTGCTCTCGACTTTCAAATGAAGCCACAGTCAGACTGTTCAGCCAGAAACCTACTGCGCCTAGTAGCATCAGAGGGACTTGCAGTTCTTGACTTTTTGGAAGTGAGAGCTGACGGGGAGCCATGTGTAATTGATGTCCTCCTGCAGAGGAAGCCAAGTGGCTTAGATGCATCAGGTGTCCTCCTCCCTCTGGTCCTGCTCCCAGACGTTTCCTCTGGTCCCCTATGTCTTCCCTGCTCTCAGGACTGACTAGACTATGTTGATTCAACTTTCCAAACCCTTTCTTACAGCTCTCAGGGCTCAGTCAGATGGCAGTGAGGGAGAGACCAGAAGCCTGCCCCGAGAGCTGAGGTTCAGAGGGACTGGATGATAAATACCACAGTGTGTAGTGACATAAGGTGGATACCCCAGGACTGGAGGAAGTGACTTCACAATTGATCCCTGGAAAGGGGTGAGGAAGTGACCAAGAGGCACACAGGATGGCAAAGCGAACAGGTGGGCAGAGGCACAGATTCAAGAAGGTGAGAAGCCTCATTCCGTTGTTTCAGGGAGCTGGAGGCATGGGAGAGAGAGCATCAGAGGAACTGCAGACAGGTTTTCTGGGCCAGTCTCAGGGGATTGATTAATCTTCAGCCAGAGGGTGAAGTAGACTCGCTAAGAATTTCAAGCCCTGGAGGGCCTTGCTTGGGTTTGCATTTTATAGAAACTTTACAAAGGTGCCTCTTCCACAAGAGATGTCACTTATTAGGAAGCAACCCTGTGCCAGCACCTTGCAGGGGGCCCAGGGTGCTTGAGCTCAGAACACCTTCCTTCCTTTCTGTCCCTCACCTCTGCAACCGCTAGTCAGTGAATTAAGAGTCCTGCAAACTTCTCTCCAAAGCACATCCCAATCCACATCTGCTTCTCTCCATCCCACCCTTCTCCCCCGCCAAGTCTAAACCCCTGGTCATCTCTGCCCTCGATCCCTGCAGCAGCCTCCTCCTTGTCTACCTGGCTCCAGGTGTCCCCATCAGTTTCCTCCACTGCAGCCTGTGAACTTCCTAACATGAAAATTTGCCAGTTGCTCCCTGTGGGAAACCCCACTGGACCTGCCACTGACCTGCCTCTGAGGATAAAGCCCAAGCTCCTTCCCTGGCCCATGGGGTCCCACGGGGTCTGGCTTCTGTCCACCTTGCTGCCTCCCTCCACTGAGCCCTCGCATCTGGCCATGCTCCCATTCTTCATTCCTCCAGGGGCTGTGCTCTTGGCTGCAATGCATGTACTCCCCTCTGCTGGGAGTGCTCTGTCCCCAGCCACCCTCTACACCACCCTCTCTCCCCTGGCTAACTTCTCTTTGTCCTCTGGTCTTCAGCTTAGATGAAGCTTCCTCTCTCAAGGCTTTCCAGAGCTCCTCTATTCTCATCAACAGCTCTCATTCCACCTGTGTTTCAGTAATCTTGCTACTTCCCCATCGAGACCAAGGGGTTAACTCCCTCCCCCAACCCACCCCACTCCTGATTTGGACAGGCTTTAGTGACTGGCTCATAACCAATAGAATATGGTGGAAGGTATGCTGCATGACACCAATGCATGGTCCTATGAGGCCATGCAGGCCTCTCTCCTGGAAAGCTCACTGTTTGGACCCTCATCCAAGATGGTACCTCAGGGAACTCAAGTGCCATGTTGTCAGGAAGTCCAAGCTGCAAGGAGAGCTCAGCCTTCAAGACACTCCAGCCCAGGGGCCAGATAAGATGAAAGAAGCCTCTAGATGGTTTAACCCCTCAGCGTTTGAGTCACCTTCTGTAGCCACGATTTCGCTCCTTGCAGTGGATGCTTTCCTGACTGGTTCCATGCTCCTCATCTGTGCTAAGATGCTTCTACCTTTAGAACTCATCTCCCCACCAGATGTAAGTTCTGTGCAGGCAGGGACCACATCTGTCCCCTTTGCCATCATGTCTATTAAGCCCCAAGTCTGGCACATTGGAGGTACTTAAATGTTTGCGGAATGATGTTGAATCAATGAAGAACTGATGATTTCTAGAGGGTTAGAAGCAATCTCAGAGACATTTCCAGTCTGACAATTTCATGAGCAATGTAGGACTGCGGCAGGGTCTCTGGCCCCCACTCCAGCACCTCCTCTTCCCAAGGTTGCAGGAAGCCTCACTTTTCCTTGCAGTGGGACTTGGATCCAGTGGAGGAAAGGTCCCTCGACACAGACCTGTGCTGGAAGCTTCCTCTCTGCATTTCTTCCCTCTGGTATTAACAAATGTTAATTCGCTGCAATGATCATTGGCCTTTTGAATGCCCTTTACACTGCTATAATTTTGTGACTTCACTGAAAACACCAACCTTGTAATTTTGCTTGGCCTTACAGAAAAATCCTTGGAGGATATGTTCTAAGTCAGGAGGACGTCCAGATATATGTATACATACATATATATATATATTTTTTTGCTTGTGGGATTTATTCCACTTTGCATACAGATTTAGGTCATGCATGTGAAAACTTGTACTTATTTCAAAGTATAAACGTGCTGCTGGTTTCCTATCTGTCTCGCCCCACTGCTCCTCTTTCTGATGCTCTTTGCTCACAAATGGCCAGCTACATTGTTGAGGGCTTTGAGGGCTAAGTGACCTTTAGTGTAGTTTTGATTTCAAAACATCCAGCAAAAATATGCTATTTAATTTTTCTTTTACACGTAGAGAATCCTTTAAAATGTGATCAAGTTGATAGGAACCATGTGTCCCTCACTTGCAGCTTTCTCCAGCCCTGGATGGTGATGCATGCTGTGCATTCATTACTCCTGCCTGTTTTCCAGAAGGATAAATCATTTCCAGTGGAGATCAACTGTTGCCAGAGATGTGACGACCCCGGTGTGGTCTCTGGTGCTCACTTGCTGGTGTGTGGTTTCTAGCCCTGTCCCTCACTAGCTTTGTGACCCGGGGGCAGTTTGCCAAACCTTTACATGCCTCATATTCCCCATCAGAGACATGGGGATATAGACCTCATGAAAGATCAGCTGCACTAGGACATGAGAGCTGCAGAGAGCTGGGCCTGACACACCCTACGTGAGCACAGAGCAGAGGGATGTGTGTGGAGCAAGCCCAGAGTAGGGAGTGGGGGTAGTCAGTGTCATGAAATGTCACAAGTGTCTTCGGGCCTCCGTCTCTCCACTCGTAGAAGGAAGACAGACTAGTGTGTGAAGCCCTTTGCAAGAGTAGATGGAACGTGTGACATGGAGGCAGTGTTATTATAATGACATGATCGCAATCTCTGCAGAGCGAGGAGCCAGAGGCTGCCTGGATGCACATCTCAGCAGTTGTGTGTGCCGGCGCGTATGCGAGGTTTCTATCGAAGACAGGATCCACAAAGGCAACATAACCACCCGTCCTAGCCTTGCATAAAAGATAACAAGAAGTAGATAGAGCACGGAACACAGGAGAGGCAATGCAAATAAAGTCAGTTAATAAATCCATCTTAAAGCCCTTCCCCAAACGCTGGAGTTAAATTTCATCTCAGAACGCTGTGCATAACCAGCACTTTGAGGTAAGGTGGCCCCTGAGAGCTACAGAACTTTTAAAAGACAGGCAACTACTTTTGCTTGGTTGTAAGGAGGGATGACTTTTTGAACTCCTTTCTCTGAGCCCAACAACTCTGACTGGCTATAAACACAGGCGCACTAATGAGGTGCTTTTGCAAGGCTTCCACTTGACTCCTGCGTGGCTGCAGAGTGGCAGGAGTCAGCTGTGTGATCAAGGGCCACACGGCGGGAGCAGTGGTCATGGTGTCCAGCTGACTGGTAAATGCCCAGACTGCTGTGGGCCTGTCCTCCCTGGCAGGTAACAGGAGTGCCAGCTGCCATCCTTCTCCAGGGAGGAAAGAATGTTGGCCTTCAGGGAGGGACGGTGGACATTGTGCATAAAGTTCTGCAATTTTAATATAAAAACCCCAGACTTGACGTGGCTTGTGTAATCCGGGGAAATCCACAAGCATCCAAAAGCATGCCAGTTCTAAGTCAGCTCTTTCGGCCCCAAAGAGGCCAAGGTGAGACCCTCCAGTCCTCAGCCCAGATACACTGTCTCTTTGCAGTGGGGTGTGGGGAGACTTTTCATTACATTCCAGAAATTCCAGGCAGCATCCTTGTGTCTCCCAATCAGGCACACAATT
Organism: Canis lupus baileyi; assembly: GCF_048164855.1. NCBI lineage: Eukaryota > Metazoa > Chordata > Mammalia > Carnivora > Canidae > Canis > Canis lupus. Next base: position 63,490,445 of record NC_132845.1, read on the forward strand.
CAAATAATCATTTAAAGAAATCTGTTGAAATGAAACTTAACCTCTATCTCACTCCAAACACAAAACCCTGAGCCACAGAAGCTTCTAGAACAGAGGCTGGCAAACTTTCTCTGCAAAGAGCCAGATAGTGAATATTTTAGGCTTAGCCATCTAGTCTCTGGAACAACTATGCAGCTCAGCGTTTGCGAGGTGAAAGCAGCCACAGACAGCCCGTGAATGAATGAATGCACGTGACTGTCAGGGCACCTGGGTGGCTCAGTGGGTGATTGCCTTCAGCTCAGGTCATAATCCCAGAGTCCTAGGATCAGCCCTGTGTTGGGCTCCCTGCCCAGTGGGTAGTCTGCTCCTCCTTCTCCCTGCCTGCTGCTGCTCCTGCTTCTACTCTCTCTCTGTCAAATAAATAAATAAAATCTTTAAAAAAAAAAAAAAAAGAGGGATCTCTGGGTGGCGCAGCGGTTTAGCGCCTGCCTTTGGCCGAGGGCGTGATCCTGGAGACCCGGGATCGAATCCCATGTCGGGCTCCCGGTGCATGGAGCCTGCTTCTCCCTCTGCCTATGTCTCTGCCTCTCTCTCTCTCTCTCTCTCTCTCTCTCTCTCTGTGTGACTATCATAAATAAATTTAAAAAAAAAGAATGCATGTGGCTGTGTTCTGATAAAAATTTACTTATGGATATTGGAGTTTGGAGTTCATATATTTTTCACATGTAACATATTAGTCTGCTTTCCCCCCAGCCATTTAAAAATGTAAAACCATGCTTAACTCATCAGCCAAACAAACACAGGTGGCAGGCTGGATCTGTCCTGAGAGCTACAGTTTGCCAGCCTCCGTTCTAACAGTTAGCATCAGTGAAAGTCTTATGATCTTGATGAAGATTTTCTTGTCAGGAGACGAAAAGCATTAACCACAGAATTAAAAATTGTATAAATTGGACTTCATCAAAATTAAAGGTCTCTGCTCATTAGAAGACAGAGTGAAGAACGTGCTCATTAAAAGACATCATTTGATAGGGCACAGACTGGAAAGAACATTGCCGGCATGTGTATCTGGCAAAAGATTTGTACCCAGAACATGTAGAGGACTGTCGTAAATTAACAAAAAAGAGACAACAGCCCAATTTGAAAAATGAACGAAAGACTTGATCAAGCCCCTCTCAAAAAAGATCGAGGGATGGTCGATAAATATATCAGAGGTTCTTAGAACAGTACTGAATGTTGGCAGAGTGGAGAAGATAGGCTCCTCGGTGTCGATGGTGGGAACGTGAAGTGCTACTACCCTTTTGCAGAACTGTTTATTATAAATTTGATCGTGTACCTACCATATGACTCGACACTTCCTCTTCGGTATTTACCCAAGAGAAATGAAAACATGTATCTGTCAAATGACTGACACAAGAATGTGTAGAGCAGTCTTATTCATAATAGCCCAAGCTAAAAACAGCCAAAATGGGCATCAGTCAGAGAACAGATAAATAGTGAGATTTATGCTGTAGAATACTACTCGGCAGCAAAGAATCAACCACTGAAACATTCAACATCATGGGTGATTTTGTTTTGTTAAAGACTTAATTTTTTAGAGCAGTTTGAAGTTTATTATAAAATTGAGAGGAAGTTACAGGAGAAGGTACAGGGGAAACCTTATACCACCTGCCCCTATACACATACAACTTCCTTTACTCTTGACATCACTCACCAGGATGGCTCATTTTCTCCCCAAAGATGAACCTCCACTGACACATTGTAATCACCCAAAGTCCATGGTTTACCTTGGGGGTCACTTTCCAGATTGTACCTTCTTATGGGCTTGGACAAATGTATAATGACATGGATCCACCATGATAACATCATATAGAGTAGGTTCCCTGCCCTAAAAACCCTCCGTGCTCCTCTTATTCCTTCCTTCCTTCCTTCCTTCCTTCCTTCCTTCCTTCCTTCCTTCCTTCCTTCCTTCCTTCCTTCCTTCTAACGCTTGGCAACCCCCAATCTTTTACTGTCTCCATGGTTTTGCCTTTTCCAGAATGTCGTAGAGTTGGAATCCTAAGTACAGAGCCTTCTCAGACGGAGCTTCTTTCACTTAGCAATTTGCATTTAACGTTCCTGTGTGTCTTTCCATGGCTTCATAGCTCATTCTTTCTCAGAGCCGAATAATATTCCACTGTCTGGATGGATCACTGTTTATTTATCCATCACCTACTGAAGGGCATCTTTGTTACTTCCAAGTTTCGGCAATGCGAATAAAGCTGCTATAAACATCCGTGTGCAAGTTTTGTGAGGGCGTACATTTTCAACTCCTTTGGGTGAATACCAAGGAGTGCCATTCCTGGATTGCACTTATAGGAGCATGTTTAGTTTTGTAAATAACCGCCAAACTATCATTCAAAGGGGCTGCACTATTTTACATTTCCCCCAGCAGTGAACGACAGTCCCTGGACAGCTCCAACCACATCGTTGTCAGATTTTGGCCATGTGTGGTGGTATTAGAGGATTCCTGAAAACGATTACACTGAGTGGAGTAAGTAGGACACGTAAAGGGAATACACTATATTACCCCATTTATGGGAAACCCAAGGACTAAAAGGATGTCATCTACAATGATGGAAACCAGAGAGGAAACTGATAGGAGAGAGTAACTGACAGGGAACTCTTTGGGCTGATGGAAATATCCTAATCTTCACTGTCAATGTAGTGGCCACTAGCCATACAACACTGACCTGAGTTGTGGCTAGTGCCACCGAGGGACTAAATTTTTTTTTGTTTCTATTTATTTAATTTTAAATTGAGTATTTTTAAAAGATTTTATTTATTTATTCATGACACACACACACACACACACACACACACACAGAGGCAGAGGGAGAAGCAGGCTCCATGCAGGGAGCCCAATGTGGGACTCGATCCCGGGACTCCAGGATCATGCCCTGGGCCAAAGGCAGGTGCTAAACCGTTGAGCCACCCAGGGATTCCCTAATTTGAGGTTCTAAAGCAGCATGAAATATTTTTCCCTTAAGCACAACTCTATTGTTTTGTAGGTCATTATTTCATGTTAACTGTTAAAAAGTTACCATTTGAACTGAGATGTGCTGTAAGTATAAAACATATGAGTTTTACCCCAAAGAGTAAAATTTCTAATTATAATTTTAATCCTAATTATGATTCTTTTGGCCTCGACAAAAAAACATTTATTTATAATCAATGACAACTTTTAAAATGTACTAGGCTACAATTACAGTATTAAAATTATTTTCACTTATGTCTTTGGACTTTTCCTAATGCGACTGCTAGAAAATTTGAAATTACATGTGTGGCTCTCATCATATCGCTACTGGACAGAGCTGGTCTATTTCTTGCTTTGGGTGGCAGTTACCTGAGTGTACGCAATTGTCAAAACTTGTTGAACTGAGTACCTTAGATCTGTACATTTAATTGTGTATTAATTATAGTTCAATTAAAAAATGACACCACGTGACCCTACTCGACTAATTTATGGCATTAGAAATCAGGCAAGTGGAAGGCTGTGATGGAAGGGAAATGAGACTTCCAAGAGGCTGGAATGCTTTTCTCTTGGTGAGGATGCTGGTTATGCGAGTAAGCTCGCATAAATTGTGAAAATTCATTGAACTTCATGTCTGAAGACAGAAAACATATCCTTAACACACAATTTTGAAAAACCCTGTTTGATACTTTCAAGTGTTACTTCAAAATTGAGCTCAGCTTTATGGTGTGTCCAAGGAGTTTGATCTTTTGATTTTAAAAGGCAAACTTATGCAGAACAAGTGGCTAATTAGTTAGGTGCTGCCCTGGGAAACATTGTGTTTTACAATCAGAAAGGTTCCACACTCCCAGGACTGCTGTCCCTAAGTCCTAATCTCTCCCAAGTGGAGGACTTGCCCTATTTGAAAGAGCTAAGATCATGGTCCCACTACTTGCTGAGCTGACTTTGCCTGAGGACAGCTCCCTGCACTGCATGTTCCCAGGCTTCCATCAGACCTCATCTTCAAAGAAAACTCTAGCACTAGAAGAAGTCATTCTAGCTGCTGCAGGGAGGCCTGGTGCCCGGTGACCCAAGGGACATGAACTCCCAAAGGTACTGGAATGGAGGTGGCATATGGCAGAGGGTAGGGGTTAATCACTCAGTTGTGTGTCCTCACCAGAGTGACCACAACACGGGGCTGATTCAGGGAGGAAGGCCAGACACAAGGGGCTCTTTGCTGCCTGGAGGGTGTGGAGGGATAGCAGGGAGGAGTGGACTCAGACCTCAGGATGTGGGAGTGGTCAGCAGCACAAAGAGATGTGGCCAACTTCAGCATTGTCCCCATCTTTGGGAGGGCCAGACCTGTGGACCTCGTGGCAGCAGGTGGAGGGAATGGGAAAGTGGCAACATGATGGAGGTGGATGTAACTTCGGACTTGTGGCCATGGGCATCACTACTGGCTTTGACGCTACTGGTGCAAATTTGTGCAGGTTATTCAATTTCTCTAAATCTCCACTTTCTGGGACACCTGGGTGGCTCAGTGGTTGAGCGTCTGCCTTTGACTCAGGTCGTGATCCCAGGGCCCTGAGATTGAGTCCCGCATCCAGCTTCCCGCAGGGATCCTGCATCTCCCTCTGCCTATGTCTCTGCCTCTCTCTCTGTGTGTCTCTCATGAATAAAGAAATAAAACCTTTAAAAAAATCTCCACTTTTTCTCCTGATGAAGGAGATCATAATAGCCATTTGCAGGATTATTGGGGAGTTAGGTTAAACAGGTAAGCTATGCCAAGTACTTGGTAAAGGGTATGATTGGTTTTGGGGTGTGGTTGTCTTCAGCAGGATCCTGGCCAGTGACTGAATAAAGGCAGGAATCAAGCCTCCGATGAGTTGCTCAAGGCCACAGCCAAGGATGACACAACACACAGAACACATAGGCAAGCTTCAATGCCAGCAGAAAGCCAGTGGGTTAGTAAGAAAATGGAGCAGAGCTAGCCATTGATACTGCATGTCTTAGGCTGGGTTTTCCAGAAGCTGATTCTTGGAGGATTCATGTGAAAATGAAGATCCTCTGATAGAAAGTATTCCCGGGAAAAACCAATAGGGAGGTGAGGCCAGCATGGCAAGGAGGCCAAATGACGGTAAAAAGACAAACAATTTCATAGAGAGGCACTGTGGCAGCCAAGATGATGCCCAAGCATCTTCCCCTCCTGGTGCACCTGCCCTTCTGTAATCCCCTTGCACTTTGCAGACCTGTTTAACAGTAGGATATTGTGGAGAAGACCTGGTGTGACTCCTGAGGCTAGGTCATAGGAGACATTGTGTTTCTCTCTTGCTCTCTGGCATCACTAGCTCTGGAGAGGCCAGCCACCATGCTGTGAGGACACCCGGGCCATCTGTGGAGAGGCCCATGTGGGAGGAACTGAGGCCTCCAGCAAACAGCCACCACCAACTTGCCAGCCATGTGAGGGCACTGTCTTAAAAGTAAAGCCCCCAGCCTCAGTCGAGTCTCCAGATGAACATCTGGCCAACGTCTCAACTGCAACCTCATGGAAGACCCATGAGGAGAACCCAAGTAAGCCACATCCCATCGCCTGACTCACAGAAACTAACATAATAAATGTTTATTGTTATTTTAAGTCACAAGACTCAGGGTTAATTTGTTTGCATGGCAATAAAGAGCTGATAAAGTCATTTTGCCTCAATTGCACAAGGGATCTCTGGAGACAGACCAAGTCATGTGTTATAGTGTCCTGATCGGTGGGAGCAGGAGCACATATATCTCCCAATCCCATCAGTCATTGGAGAAGAGATGCTGGGGGCAGACTGGGGACAAAATCCCCAAGCCATGGCCCCCCGTGCATGCAGGGGAGTGGGCTCCAGCAGCTGGAAGACAGTCTCCCACAAAGACATCCAGGTACTGGCTGTCAGGGGGCACACTCAGGGCAAAAGGATCTGAGGGAACATGAGAGGACCCCCCAATAGCATTGACCACAGGGGCAAATCCAGCAGGGTGAGGGTGTGGGGAGGGTGCCCACAGTGAGGACCTGGATCTTGCTGACTGGGGGAGGTGGCACCAGGCATAGTGTTAAGAGCATGGATGTGGCTCCAAGATGGCTGGGTTTGAATCTGGGCATGTCAATCTCTCTGAGCCTCAAACATCTCATTCACAAGGTGGGGTTGTGAAATAACAGATCTTAGTTCACAGGGTCGTGTGAAGATTCAGTGGGATCCCTTGGGCTTGTTGCTAGCCCACAGTAGGCACTTAGGATATTAGCGATTACTTGGTAGTAGTACTATCACTATGAATGGCAGTAGAGGAGCTAACATGAAACACCAGCACCATCATGGGGTCAGTAACCTGGAGCTGAGTCGGATACACCTGTACTTCTAGCAGACAACACCTTGGTCCAGTTCCAGTTCTTGGGGAGCTTGCAGGAGAGTGGAACCAAGATGCCTCTTTGCCTGCCTCACCCATTCATGGGTCACACTGACAGACTCCTACCCAACTCTCATGGGGACAAGGCAGGGCTGGATCTAGCAAATGAGGAATGGGAAAATGAGGGAAGGTCTCCCCAGCTGGTATTTCATTACTGCCCAGGTACCTTGGAAAGCCCACTTCCAAGTCTCTGCACTTGCTGCTTTTTGCACTTGACCCAATGGTTACCCTCCATCCCCCTGATTCAGACGGGTTGGGCAGGACTGTGTGCCGGCCATTACCATTGGCAGTAAATACCACAGAAATGCAGATTCTCACTGAAATCTGCCCAAATGGGGAGACTAGAACCAGGGTGGACCGTTTGCTCAACTCTTGGTGGAGGCACCCCTGACATTGCATCCTCCATGTTGCCCTCTTGGCAACATTAATTTTCAAAGTACATGCCTATGTTTCTAGGGCCCAGGGTATACCCATTTGGCTTCATAAAACCCTGGTTCTTGGGAGCATGAACGGACTTGGGAGTTCAGAGTCCACGTCACCTTCTATCATAGACCTGCAGCTTCCTCCATGCAACATTCTTTATCGATTTCTATCTAATAGTGACTGATGCAGCTCTTGGGCCTTTCTCTGATGAATCCAAGCTGTCTGTCAAGGAGAAGAGACAGGGCAGGAGAAAAGCATTATTATTCCAAAGCGCAATCATTAGATTAATAGTAAGCTCAAAGCAACACCATCAGCGTGGGGAGAATCAATGAAGGAACAGAGGTAAGGCTGTCTCCAGATAAGAGAGCTGCTTCTCAGGCATGTGTCCTATTTATAGATCATGTGTGTTCATTCTACCCTCGTCCCTTCTCCGCTCCAGCTCTCCCAGGCGAGCTGATTATCATCTTTAAGACTATGTGTCGGCAACATAAACCACCACCACCATCACTCTTTATCTCTGCCCCATCTTCCTCAACGTGCCCACCAGGAAAATTAGACAAAAAAATCCTGTTGCTTCGTGCCGGAGCAAAGACATTTTTCACAACTTTCCTGAAAGAAATTTTTATCTCACCACAATTGATCTTTCCCTGTAATTTGAGAAAATAAAAACTTTAAGGCCCCAAGTAGACAGCAAACTTTAGAAATAATTTCCCCAGATGGATTTCCCCTGTGCCCTTCTATCCACAAACACTTAGTTTTCCCAAGTCATAGCTTGTCGGCCAGTGACTTTATTTTGATGGCTTTAATTTTTGTGTTCTAGATTTATCATTCAGAATGGGTGGAGGGGGAGGAGAGGAGGGATTTTCTCTGAAGGATTTCTTTCTAAATGTAAGGAAATGCTTCTCTGGTTCTGTATCAGCGAGAGCTAAGCGTGGTGGTGACTGGAACGTGGGCAGGGCAGTGGCTGACAAGAAGAGATTGGTGGATGCAATGTCCAGAGTCTAAGTGCAACATGACAGGTGGCCAGCCTTGCAAGACCCTTTCAGCCTTCACACCCACCCCTGCATCCTGCATAACACCCTCTCCCTTCAGAAGGCACTCCAGAATTCTCCCCTCTGTTCCCTGGCCATTGGCTCTGAACCATACTTCACCCTGCCCACCATCTTGTTTTGAATTCTCCCAGCATTTGAGCTCATTGATCATCTATGGCTTATTTTTCTGTTTCTGGCTTCATCTTGCCCTTTGGACTTGATGCTTTGATAAAATTGCACTTTTTGTCTTGAGCTATTATTGACTTAGATCAACTTCTCTCTTGGTTCAATTGAGCCACAGCACTCCCTCCCCTCCTCTCACCTCCTGTGGGATTCTCTTGGCTTTCCTTGTACGATGAATGGGACATAGATGGAGAAACCCCAGCAGGACGTCAGAATAGACTACTGCCACTGAAGCAGGTATCTCTTTTTCTAGGACGTTCTCTCTCTACTCTTGTCCCTTGATAACTTCAGGTTTGCAAATGCAGCACTTGGGAAACCATCTTTTCCCACACCCCCATTGTGTATTGACAGTGGCTCCTATTCAGACAATTTGCGACCTACCCTCCCTCCACATTTTTTTGTAAAGTTCCAGAGCAGAACTATGCACTTTCCATTAAAAGCCTATTAAAGTGTATCTATTGATGAAAACTGTATGGCTCATCACCAAACATGCCGAGTCAAGATAATGCATAAAACTTAGACACACAGCTCATCAATTTGTAGCCATTTCTTTTCCCTTTAAGACATTAATATTGAATTCCTTATAACATTGGATATAATCTAAATGCTCAGCCAGAGAGGTCGGGAAAGATATGCCCCAGTCCTCCTGAACAACTGTGTTCACAAAGACTACTCAGTGACTCAAAGAAAGGATGCTGAGGGGAGAAGGTGGAGTGAAGACATATCTTCCGTGTACACCCACTTCCGCGTGCCCAGCACCCTTGGCTGGGACACCAGCTTGCAGGGCTGGGGACCACCTGTATCGTCCTGCTGGGTAGAGTCCACAGTGCAGCCACAGGGTGGCCAGCAGGAAATCAGCTGAGGGCCAGGGATCATGCGAGGAAAGCCTGCTGCTTCAAGCCGGGTTTAAGGTGGAAAAAAGCCTGTGTGTGCATGGGTAGGGGTGGAGAGGGAGGATGGGGAGGACACAGGGCGTGGAGGAGGACAAGAGCCTCACAATCACTGTGCTGAGATGTAGCCATGGTAAACCCCTTCAGGTGATGCTGTTCAAGACTTATCTTTATTCTTTAGTGCCTATCTTGATTTTTTAAGTGTGATTTATACTGAGGGACAGAATAAATACAATCAGGACATGCTTACAATTTGCAAGCCTGATTTCATGTACTGTTCAGTTACACATTCTCTCACATTCTAGGCGCATGCGTGCACACACACACAGACACACACACACACACACACACACATTTACCCCCATAGACATTGGAGGAGCTAACACTGTAACACTGGAACCTGGGGTGGGATGCAGGCACTGCCCTGAACGTGGGGCCAGGCCACTGTGCCCTGAACTGAGGGTTGCTCGATTAAATTTGGGTTTCAGATAAGCAATTTTTTTTCTTACTATAAATATTCCTATTTGTTCTATCTGGCAACTCTGCCTGGACCCCTGATTTATGAGAAGAAAAGCTTAGATTAGGATTTACTACTTCCTGGGAGAAAGAGAGTGAGAGAGGTGAGAGAGAGAGGGCGGAGTGGGGGGGGGGGGGGAGATTATTGCTTTCTCTCTCCCCTGAGCACAAAGCCCTGCAGGGACTGCCTTTCTCCGATCATAAAGTTTCTCAGCCAATTTGCTTTCCCATCGCTCCCGAATTTTTCCCTTTTTTGAGGGAACTCACTCTCACAGTCTCCTATTTGCCTGGATTTACATATAATGAACCTCCTCTCCGTCTCCCTAGCAACGGGGCCTCTCACCAGTAACTTCCCCAAACAGCCTCAGACAGAAAACCTACAGAACACTGTTCTAGAAGAGGCTGGCACCGCTTCCCACCAAACACCTTTTAAACAACATTTAAACAAGGTTTTGGAAGCTCGTATGGTTCCATCACGTATGGATTTCTCCCTCTTCATTTTCAGCAGGGGGAAAGATGTTTTTCTTGTACGGAATAGGAGCTGCTTTTCATTCACTTCTGGGTCTCTGTGACCTGGCATGGAGAGAAGTTTCCAGACCATGCTGAATAGTCTGAAGCTCTGAGGACTGGGGTATCCCGGGGGTGATGACATCCACACTTAGGAAGAGGGAAGACAGAGGCCCCTTTGTCATGTTTTTCATACATCTTGTATTTTTACAGATTTTGTTTACTAAGTTGCATGTATTAAGACATAATGAATCCGTTAAAGACATTATTATTATTAACCAAAGACATACAGCAGGTGATCAGTGCCTCCACTGCTCCAGAGCCGGCCAGTGTTTCCCACAGAGTCTAAAGGATTCCAGTTGAAGGCAAAGACGCCGTATTTCCTTTAAGCTGAAAGCTGCTGTGCTCTGTAAATGTGCAGGTTCCGTCCACGGAAATACAGAAGCAAAACTAAAGCCTCCCAGGCTGCCCGCACCAATGCAGGGGTGGAGCTGAACTTGGGGCAAAGAACGTCAGTGATTCTATAAGAGAGGGGCTCCAGAAGAAGAACAGGGTTATTTGAGGGGACTTGAAACAACTCCACCAACAAGCACACAATTTTAGGACAATGGAGCAACTATGTTCTAAGGTCCAGTTGCCTGGGTGCAAACCTCAGCTCTGCTGCTTATTAAGTGTGTAGCCCTGACCTCGATGAGTCTCAAGTTTTCCCATCTGTGAAATGGGGCTGATGACAGTAATTGCACATTTAGGATGCATGTGGAAGTGAAGAATGCAAAGTTCAACTCAAACTAAGACAGTATCTTGTGTATCTTTATTCTCTGGCAGTGTGGGCTTCATCATAACCTAATGACAGCATGGCTGCAGAGCTAGACACGTCTGCAGGGAGAGGCCAGAGTCCCCTCCAGATAACCTCACAGAAGAGTGAGCAGATTTCTTTCATGGAGCCCTCATTAAACCTTCACCCAGGGTTCATACACAGATTTGGATGATGTGATCACAGGTGAGCCAGTCAGGGTCCAGGATGTGATTACCTTGGTCAAATCAGGCTGGAGGCACCCACCCCTTCCCTAGAGCAGAAGTGGAGTTAACCCCAAAGAACACATCCACTTGTAGATCACGATACTCAAGCGAGAGCTGTGAGGATTCAGGAAGGTAGTACCTGCACAGTACCAGGTACACAGTGAGTGCTCAATAATGTTAGCTGTTTATTGGCTGCTGTTCTTTTCCCAATGGAATCAGGGTAACCAGCAGCCTTGCAAAAAAAAAAAAAAATGTATTCCACTGGAAATGTTTACGTGCATATTCCTTCATCATCATCACCACCATTAACACTGTCACTGGCTGAGTGCCTACTGTGTGCCAGCACTGTCACAGATGCTTTAGGTACCTAAGATCTAACCCCTGCAACAACCAGTGACATACTTCAAGGGCATCCTCTCCCTTGTTCCTTACCAAGCAGAACCCTGATTTTGTTCAGTGTGGCAAGGCACTACATTTTAAAAACAATTAATACAATTAATTAATACAGTTAATACAGGGACACCTGAGTGGCTCAGCGGTTGAGTGTCTGCCTTCGGCACAGGGTGTGATCCTGGTCCAAGAATCAAGTCCCGCATTGGACTCCCTGTGGGAAGTCTGCTTCTCCCTCTGCCTATGTCTCTGCCTCTCACTCTCTGTGTTTCTCATGAATAAATAAATAAATAAATAAATAAATAAATAAATAAATAAAATCTTTAAAAATAACAGTTAATTCATGAATGAAAATAGACCAAACCCACTTCTCCTTTTAGGTGTGATCATCTAAAACTGAGATGGTTGGAAATGGAAGTACTACGTCCTGTGCACTGAGATAGACAATATATCAGGCAAGGCCCTTGAAGTTACCAGGCTCCTCTGCAGCAGGTGGGGTCACATGACCCACTCTGGCCAATGAGGTGTGAGGAGATGCCTGTCTTGACTTCCTGGCAAGGGGAGAGGGAGGGGGAGATTGCCTTCTTGGTACAGGCGCCACCTACCTACACCTCCCGGTTCTTTGTTCTCCTTCCTCCTGCTGCCACCAGGACAGAAGTGGTGGCGGAGCAACCACCTGGTGGTCATGAAGGTAGAAATCCCCCCCTGAGAATGATGGAGCAGCAGGAAGGAGCTGACTAGTCCTGGGCCACCTCCTCCTGCAAGACCTGCAAGATGTGTTGAGGTGGAGAGAAAAGCACTGTCTTTGCTGACGTTAGGTTTCTGTTGCAAGTGAACACAGCTTCTCCCAGGTAATCGCTAGCTATGATGACTCACTTTACAGATGAAGAAAGCTAGGGAGGGAGCCCTTTACCTCAAGTCTGGAATTCAAGCAGCCCTCCAAACCAGTGTTCCCATCTTCAAAAGATGAAATTTTGGCACATGCTACAACATGGATGAACCTTGCGGGAATGACACTCAGTGACATAAGGCAGACACAGATGCTGTAGGATCCCACGTCTACGGGGTCCCTGGAGTCACCCCATTCCTAGAGACAGACGCGGACAGAGAGAGCCAGGGGCTGACGGAGGGCATGTGGGGAGTGGGTGTTTGGGGACAGAGTCCCAGTTAGGGGAGGCTGAAAAGCTTCTGGAGATGGATGGTGGGGACAGCTGCACAGCAGTGTGAATGTACTTAATGCCAGTACTTGTAGGAACTGGACACTTACAAATGGCAACATGGTAAAATTTATGATGTGTATTTTACCACAACAGAAAAAATTCCGTGTGGGAAAGTCTTACTAAAACAAAACGAACAAAAAAAACCCAATGCTCCCTCCAACACCTGCCTCATAAAAGTATGAACATTTTGTGCCACTTCTTTCAAGAGATTCCGTGTACACCGCCCCTCCCCAGGCCCTCTGGGTTCTGGTGGGCATCCAGGATGATGATATGGCTTCTGCCGTTGGGGCTGACACCATTCTGCCTACAGCAGGGACTAGGGACAGGCAAGCCCCTGCACTCACAGCTCTGGAGACAGGCTGCACTGCTAGCATCTCGGGAGGTGGAGCCACGGCGCCCAAGTCCAAACCTCAGCAACAGAGACCTGAGGCCACATCAAACTGAGAGGACCAGGGATAACATTTCTCCAGGAATGAAACATTTCCAGAGTGCATACATTAACATTCAAGACTCCCCAAGAATATTCAAAGTGTCACCGAGGTCCTGATTTGGGGAGATGCTCTTCTTTTCCCTAAGTGAAAATGTCACTGCTCTGCCTCCAGAACGAGGCTCGCCGTTCACAGTTCTTCTACCCCAGGATCACTGAAGCATCTTAATTAGGTTAAAGGGTTTATACATCTTTCTTTCCCGACATTCATTCATCATCTCTCTGGATATTTCGTTGCGTGGGTTCAAGCTGTGAGTCACTGATTTCCTTCCTGGGGGGTACTTACAGAGGAGTAAAAAAAAAAAAAAAATGTCCACCTTACCTTCTGGTGCTTAAAGCAAATCTCTCAAGCCCAAGGACGTGTCCGGAAAGAGAACAGGGTTCACTTAGGCCTGCAGTTCTCAGCCCCAACAGCCCCTTAGGATGCTTGGGGGACCTCTGACAAATGCAAATGCACAGCCACAGCTCAGACCAATGAAATGAGCAGCTCTCAGGTGGAGCCCAGCTGCCATGCTGTTTTACAGTTCCCCAGGTGACTCCAATGTGCAGCTGGCTGTGAAGAACTGTGCTTTGGGATCCTTGCTACTCTATGTGTGGTCCATGGACCAGCGGCATCAGCATCACCTGGGAGATCACTGGAAGAACCACCTCAGGTCCCACTCCAGGCCCCCTGAATCACCAGGGTTATCGAAGCAGAATCTGCATGGTAATCAAGTTCTCAGTTGATCCACATACATATTTACTTTGGAGAGATTTGGGAGGAATGCACTTGGGAGGAACCTTGCTTATCACTGACGATTTCAAGCCTCATTGCTTTCAACTCTAGTTGATTGCTCCCCAACTTCTCTCACCTCTGGGGAGATGTGGGCCATGATACTGGCCATCTCAGGGGTGGTGTGGTGCCTGAGTGTCAACTCTGACACAGAAGGGTTTGTTGTATACAGAGCCATGTGACCCTTCTTCTAGTACCAAGTGCCACATCTCAGGCCAGCTAATGCCACAATAATAATTATTAATAATAACAGTTCCATATATTGATAAAAAGCACTTGCATGGAGTGCTTCATTTAATACTGCTGGCAGTCCTTACTTAGTATAGAAGTTGATATTATTGTTCCTGATTTATAGATAAGGTAACAGAGCCTCATGGAAGAAAGACACTTGTCCAACAAGTTTGTGCAACTGGCACCACAGTAGGTGGTGAAAAGCTGGTTCCCCATCACCCCACTGTGCTTAGGAGCCTAAGGGTAGGAGGTGAGAATGAACAAGGGAAGGCAAGTGGCCAAGGAAGTGAGGGGAGGATGGAGGAAGAGGGACCACACAGAGCAGAAAGCCCAGATGAAGTAGGAAAAAATGTGATTGTCAGACTTCTGGTTACAAGTGACAGAAACCTAATACCCACTGATGGAATCTCAGATAGGAATCTGTTGACTCATCTGAAATGTCTAGGAACAGCTGGACCTCAGGACATAGTGTCTTTCTCCCTTTTCCTCTATCTCTCAGATCTGCTTTCCTTTATGTCTACATCGCTCCCAGGCAGGCTCTGCTTTATGGTGGAGAAAATGTTGTCCAACAGGGTCCATCCTACACTTTTCTGCTTTGCAACCTGCAGCAGTAACATCTCAATAACTAGCAGACCCTTAGGATTGACATTGGTTGGCTGGGCCCTGGTCATCTGCTCCTCCCTGCAGGCAGCAATGGGAAACCACATGGAGAGATGCAGGGCACCCGGGAAACACTAGCTCCACCAGTCTAGTCTAGTCTGTGTTTGCCCCTCCAGATCTACCCTCCACCCTCCTCTCTGCCCTGAGGTTGATTTGTATGGGCTACATCGCTAGGCCTCCCTTCTCCTCTGCCTTTCCTCTCTCCCTCCACCCCTTTTTTTTACAGCTTTGTTAAGGTATAATTTGCATGCCCTAAAGTCCATCCAGTATAGGTGTACAATTCAATGATTCTTAGTACATTAACAGCATCATGAAACCACTATGACAATCCTGTTTCAGAACATTGCCACTGTACCCTCAAATTTACTCCAGCCTGTTTGCTGTAGCTTTAGGCAAAATCCAGAACTTGTCTTTTCTGGACATTTCATGTAAGGGATTCATACAATATATAGTCTTCTAGGTCTGGCTTCTTTTGCTCTGTGTAATATTTTTGATGTTCGTCCATGTTGTAGCATATGTCGGTATTTTGTTTATTTTTTTGCTATGTGGTAGTCCGTTGGGTAGATAAATCGCATTTGGTTTATCTATACACAGTTGATGGACATCTGGGTTGTGTGTAGTTTGAACTATTTATGAATAAAGCTGTTATGAACATTTATGTACAAGTCTTTGCGTGGACATGTGTTCTCAATTCTCTTGGGTGGATTCTGAGGGGTGGAATTGCTGTATCATACAGTAAGTTTATGTTAAAGTTTTTAAGAAACTGTCAAACTGTTTTTCCAAAGCTACTGTATCATTTTGCGTTTCCACCAGCAGTGGATGAATGAAAGTTCCAATTTTTCTATTCCTTCCTATACTTGGGATTGTCTGATTTTTTAAAAAAATGATGGCCATTTCTTAGGTATAGAGTAGTGGTATCTCATTATGGTTTTAATTTGGGTTTCCCTAGTGACTATTAATGTTGAGTGCCTTTTCATGTGCTTATTAATTTGTATGTCATCTTTGGTGAAATGTCATTTAAGTCTCTTGCTTATTTTTAATTTGGTTAAATTGTCTTCTTATTATTAAGTTGCAAGAGTTCTTTGTATATTCTGGATATAGACCTTCTTTATCAGGTATATGATTGGCACATATTTTCTCCCAGACAGTGACTTGTCTTTCATTTTCCTAATGGTGTTCTTTGAAGTGCAAAAGTTTTTAATTTTAATGATGTCCCATTTATCAATTGGCTCATACTTTTGGTGTCATATCTCAGAACTCTTCATCTGACATAAAATCTTGAAGATTTTCTCCTATGAGTTTTAGAAGTTTTATAATTGTAATTCTTACATTTAGGTCTATGGTCCATTTTTAGTTTATTTTTAGATACAATATAAACTCTTTTATCTTTATTTTATTTTATTTATATTTTGAACTTGAATATCCAATTGCTACAACACCATTTTTTGAAAAGACTATCCTTTTCCCTATGGAATTGTCTTGGCATCTTTGTCGAAAATCAATTGACCATAAATGTAACGGTTTATTTCTGGAGTCTTACTTCTGTTCCATTGGTTAATATGCCAACCCTTCTTTCAATAACACTTTCTCGATGACTGTAGCTTTATAGTAAGTTTTGATATATGGTTGTGTAAGTGCCTCAACTTTGTTTTCCTTTTTCAAAATTGTTTTAGCAATTCTAAGTCTTTTGCATTTCCACATACATTTTAGGACCAGCTTGTCAATACCTACTGTGATTTCAGCTGGTATTGCTTTGAATTTACAGATCAACATGGGGAGATTGACACCAACTACATTAAATCTTCAATTCCACGACCAGGGAATAGGTCTCCATTTATTCACATCTTCTCAGTAATGCTTTATGGTTTTAAGTATACAGATCTTACATATTTTTTTGGTTAAATTCATTCCAAAGTGATTTTTTCTTTTTGATGCTATTGCAAATGAACTTTAGAAAAATTTTATTCTTGAATTCTTCATTGTTATAGAAAAATGCAATCTATTTTTATAAGTTGACCTTTTACCCTGCAAACTTGCTAAATTTACTTGTTCTTAGAAGGATTTGTGTCTGTGTATGTAGATTCCTTAGGATTTTCTCCATATAGAATGCCATCTGTGAATGAAAAGTTTTACTTCTTTCTTTGTAATCAGAGTGCTTTCAATGTTTCTTTCTTTTGCCTTATTTCGCCGACTAGAATCTTTGATGTAATGCCAAACAGAAGTAGGGAGAACAGACATCTTTGCCTCATTTCCAGTCTTTACAGAGAGCATTCCAGTCTTTCACCATTAAGTATGATGGTAATGGTGATTTTCTGTGCTTCAACAGGTTGAGGGAATTCCCTTACATTCGTATTTTGTTGATGGTTTTCTCATGAATGGGTGTTGGATTTTGTCAATTGCTTTCTCTGTGTCTACTGGGATGATTCACCATCTGAGTGTGCCATCTGTTTTCTGCTAGGACCCTGACTGATAAAAATGCTCACTGCAAGAGGAAATGTAAATGATGAAGTTCCCTATTCCTCCATCAATGGATTATTGCACTGACTTGGAGCCTTTTCTCCCAGCCTCTTGGCTTCAACAGATTTGGGTTTAAAATATGTCCACAAATTATTTGATACTCTCCATGTCAAAGATGAAGCCTAATTTCCCTCCTTGGGTGTGGGTTGGACTTAGTGACTCACTTCTGATTAATAGAATATGGCAGGAGTGCCAGTATATGGTTTCCGATTCTAGATCATAAAGGGCATTATGACTTCGGCCTTGTTCTCTCTCCTGGATCAGTCCCCCTGGAAGAAGCCAGCTGCTGCGTTGTGAAATCACTGGAGCAGCCCTACAGAGTGAGCCCTGGGTGGGCCCTCTGGGAAGGGGGGACCTCAAGCTTTCAGACGACCAAAGCCCCAACCAACATCTGACTGCAAACTCATGAGACACCTGGAGCCAGAACCACCTAGCTAAGTCACTCCCAAATATCCTGACCCACCGAAGCTGAAAGGCAATAAATGATTATTATTTTTAGCCATGGGGGGTGAAGTGATTTGCTCTGTAGCAATTGAAAGTACAAGAGACCGTTGCCACCTTCTCTCAGGGTATGTTAAACTCTATAATGATGAAGGTGACGCGAAGGAACAAAGATTTCTGGACCTAGGGCATGGGTAGAAGTTAGATCCCATAGGATTAGGAATCCCTCTGAGAAGAGGGGCTTGGTGAACAATATACGTGAAAATGTTTTGTAGGTGGTAAATACGGCATACAGCATTTATTCCTAGGAGTATCACCGTGGTTTCCAAAATTATACTCAGTGCACCTGGTATCCTGTCCATCCCACATGTCAGATCTTTGATAATTTGTGTTCTTCTAAGAAAGGAACCCAGGATCATGGCCTGCCAGGGCTGCTGTGCTGATCAGGTACCTGATGTTGACACATGAGCCCACCCACATTTGGCTCCCATCCGTTGCTTTCTAGAATGCCAGATAGGAGGGACCTGCACACTCTGAATTTTGATCACCTGTGGGTGGGTGATCTGTTTTCTAATTAGATTCTCCACCCAGCCCCTTCTGCTGGAAGTTTCACCCAGGAGGGAAGATCTGAAGCACTTGTGTCAAAGGTTATAAAAGCATTTACACAGCAAGTGAGATCTTGCTTAACAATAGGCAATAAAAAAAAGAAGAGGGAGACAAGGAAATATCTGCCTCGGGCTGCCGTCCTGCACTGTAGCATTTGTGTAAAGTGAAATGTGAGTCCTTGTTTTCTGATGAGCCGAAGGTCACCATTCATCTCCATTTACACAATTAAATGCTTTCTCATCTTCCTTCCAAGCGGGAGGAAAAGTTGGTTTACCATCCTAAAAACAGGAAACTCTTTTTAAGTAGCCTGTGCCTTTGTCAGAATGTTCTGGATGTAAGTGACAGAACCCTGAGTGCAACCCTAAGTAGCTTCAGCAAAACAGAGAACTTTGTCGTCTAACTGAACCAGAAAAGCGGGCAAAAATGGAGCTGACCAAAGGAATTCGAATGCCATTTTTTCTCAAATTAATTGCCTTCCCTCTCTCCTGACAGAGCTGAACCCATGGCCAATAGATGTCCCCAAACCTGGCCTCCCATCTGGTACCTCCAGCTCCCTGCCTGATGTTGCCATTGGGATATCCGTCAGGACTTGCACACCAAGGAGCCTCAAACTCAGTTCATTATTTGCTCCTAGAGTTTGTCTCTTCCTCCTCCAGTGTTTCCCTATGGGAGTAGATGGCACCATCTGCCAGTGGCACAAGCCAGTAACCTCTCTGACCTTTCCCTCCCTCATCCCCTCAAGGTCAATCTGTAAGTACCTCTCTCCCCCACCTCCCACTTCTTAGTTGGAGCCACGCTCCCTCCGGGAGTGTTATAGTAACCACCTTCTAATGGATCCATCCTCATCCATTCTTGCTCCCTCTGATTTATTCTCCATTATGGTCGCCCTAGAGATCCTTAAAAAACAGAATGGAGGGGCAGCCCAGGTGGCTCAGTGGTTTAGCGCTGCCTTCAGCCTAGGGCGTGATCCTGGAGACCCAGGATCAAGTCCCACGTCGGGCCCCCTGCATGGAGCCTGCTTCTCCCTCTGCCAGTGTCTTTGCTTCTCTCTCTCTCCTCTCTGTGTTTCTCATGAATAAATAAGTAAAATCTTTAAAAAACCAAAACAAAACAAAACAAAAACAGAATGGACTCTGTGAGTCCCTTGCTGTGCACCCTTTGATCACCATTAGGATAATACCCCAAGTCTTTACAAGGGTGTGATCCTACCCTGCCCTTCTCCCCTTCCTCATCGGGAGCCACTCTCCTCTTTGCTCCCCAGCCACTTTGTTCCTTTCCACCCCATGGCCTTTGCACACATTGTCTTCTACCCAGACATCCCTTCCTCTTTCTTTACCTACTTAGTTCCCATCCACACTTAAGAGCTGGTGTACGGGTTTTAAAAATAAGTTCACAAATTCTTTGATGTTCCTTCTTCTCAAATGGAGCCCAATTGTCCCTTGTCTTAATGAATGTGGCGGAAGAGACTAGGTCATAAAAGGCATTGCAGCTTCTTCCTTGTTCCTTCTCTTGGGTTGCCTGCTCTGGGAGAAGCTAGCTGCTATGTTGGGAGGACACCCTCAAGCAACCCCTGCTTGAGTCTCCACTGTAAGGAATGGAGGCCTCTAGCCAACAGCCAGCAGTGAGTTTGGAAGTGGATCCCAATGCCCCAATTCAGCCCTCAGATGATAAATGATGTAGCCCCAACCCACTGCTTGTCTGCAACCTCGTGAGAGAGTCAGTCAGAGCCACCCAGCTAAGCCATGCATAAATCCCTGACCCACAGAAATGGAGATAATTAAACATTTATTGTTTTGAGGCACCAGGTTCTGTGGTAATTTGTTACATAGCAACAGACAACTGATATGGTCATTTCCTACATTATTCTCTTTCATAACTCCTCTGGCTTTTACATTTAAATTATTAGCTGGGGAACTCAATGTTCAGAAATGTCTATTGTGGTTCCCACCATGGCCTCAGGGCCCTGACCCTGGTAAGTGCTGACCGGGGTCACAGCACACAGCCAGCTGGTGGTGGTTCAAGTCTGCTGGGAGCCATCACCAGGCCAAGCAAAACAGACATCCGAAGCCCATTGTTTTCAATAATCCCCGCCTTTATAAGACAAAATTATTCCCTGTAATAATCATATGACAACTGTTATTTTTCTGGAATCCTTCTTTAGTTTTCAGACAAACAATAACAACTGAAAACATACATTTTTATTGTAAAGATATCATTGGAATTCAGTGAAATGAATGTACTGTTGAAACACAGGAATGTGCAATGCCTTGCAGCTGGAGACATGGATCACTCCTCGAGCAAGCCCCAACAATCTCAGACCTTGGCAAATTTCCTCCTTAGAGGCACCCACACTGCTACATTCCTGAGCATCAGGGCCAACTGAGTAACTGGGACCTCTCCATGTCACCCTCCACGTGCCAGTGATGCTTATTCTAGGACAAGTCACAAATGTGCCCATCTGAAGCTAGACCATTCCATGGTAATGGCAGTAAATGTCCAGAACTCAGGCCGATGAGAGGATTTGGAGGGGCGTAGGCGTTACCATCAGCACTGCACATAACTGCCAGCGCAGGGCAGTAATAAAATGCACGTAGAATTTTAGTTGGCTTTATTATTGTTTTAAAATTCTTTACAGACAGTGCAGACTTGTTGAAGACTCCTGGGATGAATGGCTCCCACCCTTGGTAGGCCACTCCTGGAAGAACCAAGGAAGGAGTCATCCACCTATGAGCTAATGAGCAAGACACCATGCTGGGCACATTTTTTTCAAACATATAGGGCCAGCTTTAGCGACCTAGGGCGGGCACGCTCTCTGAGAGTCTCTGCTGTCCATGCTCCAAGGACAGTGCTCTGGCTGGTGACAGCCAGGCTGTAGGTGGTGGCCCATCCCTGTCTTCGGCTGCAGAGCTTTATGCATCTCTGCATCGCCATGACAGGGCTCAGGCACCGCCCAGCACAGGTGCTCCCAGGGCAGAGTACAGGCTTATGAAAGACGCGTTGGGTGTTATCAGGTTATAGCTCCATTTCCCTCACAGAGTCTTTAAAACACATTTAAATATTTCAAATCGTCTCTAAATTTTTTAGAATTCATAAATTTGGAACAGTAACAAGATCATAAAAGAAAAAGTCTGCTCCCAACCAATAGGAAACAGAACTGACTTATTTATATGTTGATCATTTATTTTCATTTCCCACCTGGATAGTCCCCGGAGATTTGATTTCTCGTTTCCTACAGAATCTAAAGACAGAAAGCAGAAGTCGGTGTTAAATAATCTTTACTCTACACCTGTTCAAACTACCTGCAAGACACTAGTCATTTGTCCTTATGCACAAACATCAATCCGGGGAACATGAAATTTTAACTATCAATAAATATTCCAACATCCGCACACACAGAGCATCTAATTCCAGCATCAAAATGCAGATAGGCATGAATAGGTATTTGGATTTATGACAAAAGGAATCTTGCCTGGAAGACCCTCCCAGGTAGGTCTGGGGACTGGCCGTAAAATATTTGGGATGATGTCTGTTTCTCTCTATTTCTATCAAGTTGGTCCTGTAATCCTGTTTAATTAATAATAAACATTTCACACACACACACCCCCCCATTTAAATTATGTTTGGAGTGAGACAGCTGGATGCTTCTTACAAAAATGCCCTGAAAAATAAATGATGTCAGACATGAGTGATTTATTATCACTCAGAATGCTGGCAGGGAAAGTCTCAGAAGAGGACAGAATCGATGCTGCTTCCTGCTGACATTTCTCCAATGGGGTAGTCCATCCGTGCTCCCCTCCTGGGCCCATGCATGCATGCTGAAGTAGCTCCCACATGAGCTGCTCCCCTCTGCTGTCTCACACTCCCTTACTCTCCTCTGCCCGAAACCTGCCCAAATCTTTGGAGGCCAGACCTGCCAGTATGCCACAGAACAGCTGGGTCCTGGGCACACCAGCCACCCCAGTTGCCAGAGTCAACGATCAGGAGAACAGAGATCTCATTGTCTGGAAGAACTTAAATGAGCAGCATTACTGTAAAGTGTTCACAGTTTGGTGATCCTCCAAGCCAAGGTTCTTGGACAAGATACAGCCCAAATCACATGGTAGCTGTGTTCTCAATAATTTGCTCTGTTAGGAATATGGGCAATTATTTATTGAGCACATACTAGCTGCCATATGCTAAGTCCATCATAGGAGTGATCTTACTTCTTCTTCACAACTGGTATTCATAGCATCTCCATTTTACATAGAGAAAACCAAGGTGCCCAGCAAGCAAGCAGCTGAGCCCGGAGAAAAACACAGATGGTGCCTCCAGAGTCCAGGCTCAACCCTTTCAACATATTATTGATTATTAATAATAATAACTAGCCTTTTATGAACACCGTATGCCAAGAGATGTGCTAAACCTCTCATAAATACCACTTCCTTTCATCTTTGCAGGACCTACAGAGGTGCAAATTGTTGTCTACTTTTGGCAGTTGAGAGAACTGATGTTTGCAGTGAATTCAGCTGTTCAGAGAAAGTCCTAGAACCGCCAGGAACATCCCCACCCTCCCAACTCCTTAGCCCCTTGTGTTACTCTGCTTTATGGAAATAGGGGGTATGACGGTGAGGGGTTGGTCCCAGGGGTGAGGTCCCCTGAGAGCCACCCTTTGGAACTGGTAGGTTCTTCAGTTTTCTTAGATCTGGTTCCTGCTTCTTTTGGTGCATTGTAGTCCCTCCAACTGAGAGAGCCAAAGAAGAATGAAAGGAGAACATTGAGGTACCATGGCCCTCCCCCCACCCATTGGGTTGTTTAAAATGAGGAAGAAAAGTGAGGTTATGTTAGATGTCAGAGAGAATGTGGGGGGAGGGGGCAGGAAGCAACTCTCCTGCCCTGTTGATTGAGTGCTAGTTGATCTAGCCTTTCTGGGAGCAACTTGGAAATCTCCAGTAAAGTGAGCGGTGCACGGAATCACTGGTCAGAAATTCCATGTGTGTGTGTGCACACTGAGGCAAGAGAAGGATGCTCATTGTTTGCAAAAGGGAGATGGTCTACATGCCCTCACAATAAGGGAAAGATGAATAAGGTGTGGAGTATTCATATGATAGACTCCTATAAGCCAGGGTAATGAATAAACTAGGTGCTTAGCTAGATCACCATGCATAATCATCAAAAATGTAATGTTGAGTGACAAAAGGCAAGTTGAGGAACCTTAAAGACACCCCGACAACGACACCACAGATTATTCACGGACACACATATATGATGGCCATGATCTCTGTGCCCCATTCAAGAGAGACAAGGAGGCAGAGCCCTGCCATGGGGTTGGAAGCACTGAACTTGAATTGTAATGTTTTGTTCATTTCATATTTTTTTAAACACCCTATAGACAGAAAATATTGGCATTTGTCAGATTGGGGGTGGTGGATGCCTGGGAATTTGTTTTGTTAATCTCTGAGCTTTTCTGTGGTTTAACACTTGAAAAAAAAAAAAAAGAAAGATCAACATGGAAGTACATACGATTTCATATGATCCCGTTCTCCCACAAATAGGGGAATGCTTCTAGGCAGGTCTGGTGCTAGAGACTGAGGTGCTCTCCCAAAGCAGGTACATTTCCTCCTGACATGCTCTCCTCAGCAACAGTGAGTGCAGAAAGCAGAGAGCTGGCTGGGTTTACAGTGGCATCCAAGAGGTCTTTTTAAAAAAAATTTTGGATATTGTAGGCAATATTGATTCATACATATGCAGAGACCCAAATCGGGATGGGAGAACAAAAAACAAATCAATCAATAAATGCATTTCTTCTGCTCCTGACCTTAGATAATGTGTGCTGATTGAGGGTCTTGTCACTTATTCATAAAATCAGTGTTAAATATTAATTATTCGTCAGATGGCTTGGCCCCAAAAGGGGCCACCACCTCCCTCCCCCAGGGCACTCTGGGGGCTCCCACAGCATCCTCAGCCCCACTCTGGCCCCCAGGGGGTGCTTGGACAGATTTAGAATAGAAGTCACCAGGACTCTTGCTCTCTCTACCAGCATGATCGTGGACAGAACAATTACGGAACAGAATTCATTGTTCAAACAGGCATAGCTCATGATATCAGTGTGGATTTAGAAAAATAATTTCTTGGCTAGGAATTAAAAATAGCTCTCCCCCCTCCCCGCCCCCACTCCTCTCTTTCTCTCTCTTGCCAGATTTAGAATCTGAGAAACCTTGACAGGTCACCTCCTAGTTAGTATTCCTGTGGCACCTCCGATTTGCAACATGCTTGAAAATCATTTTCTTTTAAAATATTGGTTCTTTACAACATTCCTGCAAGGGAGTTCCACGTTATTAGCTTAGTTTTCACTAGAAGGGGGTGGAAGCAGAGAGGCAAGGGACCTACGCACCCAGGGAGCCTAAGGGACTAGTTTGGAGACTCCACCACAACTCAGGACTTCACCTCAAATTTGAGCCCTCGGTGAAGGAGGAATCTCAGCTGGTTCTCCTCAGTGGCTCCCTTTCGTTTGTCCTTGATAGAACCCCCTTTGCCACCTTGGAATTTAAGAAGAGAAAATTCAACAAGGACCTTCATGGCACCTTTTTGTGACAGACGTGGACACTGAAGCCCATGGAGGGTGTCTGGTCAGGAGCAGAACGCAGGCAACCCACCACCCTACCTCGTGTTCTTGCCACTCCATCACCTGCACCGCCTGCCCCAGCCCACCCTGCCCCAGTAGAACAGGTTGACGAGTGCCCCCCAAATTTATGTCCTCTGGGAACTTCAGAAGGTGATCTTATTTGGAAATGGGGTCTTTGGGGATATAATTATTTAAGATGGGGTCACATCGGATTAGAGTGGACTCTAAACCCAATACTGGGGTCCTTATAAAAAGGATGTGTGAACAAAGAAGGAAGGCCACATGCGGGGCATGGGGGACAAAGATCAGAGTGGTGTGTCCACAAGCCAAGCAATGCCCATGATTGCCAGGAACCACCAGGAGCTGGAAGAGGCATGAAGGACCCTCCCCTGGAGGCTGCAGAGGAAGCGTGGCCCTATCAACACCCCTATCTCAGACACCTGGTCTCCAGAACTATGAGAGAATAAATGTCAGTGGTTTTGAACCGCTCCCCTCCCCGCCCCGGTTTGTGGTCCTCTGTTCTGGCAGCAGCCCCAGGACCGTGCTCTGACTCTCCTCCCGTGAACCTTTCCTCCCAAGGGGGCTTCTCGTCCTCAGCTCTGGTGTTGGCGCAGGTGAGCAGCAAGCCAGCATCATTCTTCTTACTTGGAGAAAGCATATTTACCAAGTCCAATACCTGGGGCTACCTGGCGCCCCTTTGCTATTTTAAAAAATAGAAATTCTTAGAAATAAATAATTCTCCCTGGCCAGGGACTAGAGTTGGGATGCGTCCCCAAAATAAAAAGTTGCTTGCACTTTGCCTTTTTTTCTTTCTGCCTGCCTACCTGACATCCTTCCTTCCTCCCTCCCTCCCTCCCCTCCTTCCTTCCTTCCTTCTCTCATCCCTTTTTTCTTTCTTCCTCTCCTCTGCCTCCTTTTTTCTTCCTAGAATACCATCTCCAACTTGTCTCAGTAGGAGCTATGAATTCTGGAATCTAAACCAACTGGATTTGAGAAGATCACCTGAGCCCTTCTTCCAAGCCCACATACAGCACCTGAAAAAAATCATTCTTGATGTCCTACCGACTCCAAATCGCTGAGCGACAAAATTATATTAAACTGAAACTTCCCAAACGTTAAGGACCACACACGCAGAGGCCAGGATTTCTGCCATCGTTTGTTGTCTCCGTCCCCAGACCTATTCCCTGGCTTACCTCTAGAAAGCCGGCAGGTTACTAACACCACCTTATGGCCTCAGAGCAAAGTACATATCGACAGCTCGGGATGAAGCCAACGACATGTTTAGGCACAGGGAGGTCAAGCTCTTTTCTTGCTGTGTCTTTTTGTTTTCCTCTGCATTTGGGAGTTTGGGGGTGGCATTTGTGATGCAGAGGGAAGCATGTGCCAAAAGAATTCTCTGGTGCCCCTTCAGACCTTTTGAGAAACAAGCATTTTAGATGTAATAATAATAATGTCATTGCCATAAAGAATCATATTATAATTAAGCTGATATGAGCTGCCTAACACCTTGATGATCACACTGCCTCTGTTTGGAACCACTGCTAAACGAATATGTTGGTATTTTTCTTGCAAGGCAGCATTCATCCTGTTCAGCTAATCAGTGCTATTTGCCTCATTCCTATAAGATGGTTCTATAAGTCTGTGCGATTTCACCAATGTCATTCCTCTTGCTTGTGGCATTACTATTGGGGTACGGAGGAAATCCTCATGTCCATTAGGAGCAACGTATGAGGCAATCA
The DNA here is from genome assembly GCF_048164855.1 of Canis lupus baileyi. Classification (NCBI taxonomy): domain Eukaryota; kingdom Metazoa; phylum Chordata; class Mammalia; order Carnivora; family Canidae; genus Canis; species Canis lupus. The sequence continues at coordinate 63,517,082 of NC_132845.1, forward strand.
TACAACTCAGAAATCATAAGAGCAAATAATAATTACAATAGGGAAGAAATATCACACCAGCCTACACGAATGCACTTAACTGTCAAACAGAGATCTTTAAGATGATGAACCACATGCCCCGTGGGAGAAAAATGAGAAGGAGAAAATGAGTACAATTTATTCTGAGTACTATCTCTCTTGGAAGGGATCGCATTCTGCTTGGTAATCATTTCCTAAGAAAGTTGTTGCCAACCGGGCAGGAGGGTTCCAGGCTGACTCAGCGTGAGGTCAGGTGGCACTGGGTGGCAGGGTGGGGGCTCCAAGGGAGGTGGGGGGTCCTAGTCCATACCCACTGTGCGGCAGAGTCAGGGAACAGTGATAGAGAAGGTGAAAGCTGGTGCCCACTCTGGCAAGGGGCTGTTTCATGCTGCCGAGGGGAGAAGTAAGAGTGGGCTCAAAAGGAAAAAGAATATTAATGCTCAGAGAGTGATTTCAGTGGGTCCTCACTGCATCCTGTGGGAGAGCCAGAATTGTATTTTTGAGCCTAGGAAACTGACCCGGAGCATCAGCTGTCCTCCTGAGGTCACTCAGCTCACGGCAGCCTTCTTCTGTGGGTTCCTGCAGTCGCAGTCTCATGCCGGGGTGGATTAAGTGGACACTGCAATCTGAACAATTAAGGCTAAACTAGGTATTTTCTTGAATGAATTTTGTGTCATTTAGAATTGTTGCCAGGTTTTCCTTAATACCATGTGTAGGCTGCCCAATAACCCTGATACTAAAAATGTATTTTGGGGAAGGGGAGAATGAGCAGAGGAGGTGCAGGTTGCTGGGAGGTGCAGGGAGCTGGGAGGTGAGGTTGGCCTACTTCAGTGAGCTCCCAGGACAGCACGTTTAAACAAACGTCTACTTGACACCATTCAGGATGTCTTTTTCTTATGGAGAAGTATTTACTCCCCAAACCCAAAGCTTCCTTGAGGTTCTGTTCTGCTTAAATACCCCAACACCCACCCAACCTGCAAGTGGAGCCAGGGCACCTCCTTGCTGACCTCCCTCTGCTCCCCCTCCACTCAACACACAGCATGTCTCTGTGACCGAGTCCCCATGGGGCACCCCAGACACCTCCAAACTGCCTGCCTCACTTTACCCCCACTGCGGTGGCTCCGAGCTGATCTGCTCATCGATTCGATTGACAAACACTGAGCCAAGCATTGATTCTCTCACAATCCACCCTCTGGCCACAAAGTAGATTCATCTGAAACCAGCACCAATCCAGCTTCCCTCACTAGCTGTTCCCTTTGCTTTCCAAGGAGGCCCCCTTGGGGTCTCCACAGCCAAGGCTCTGCTTATCCTGACGGTCTGTTTTTCTTCAGCTTCCAGACCGAACCCTGCCATCCGTCTGCAAGGCCCTCTGCTTCTCTGGGCCTCTGGGCTCCTAGAGCTCCCGGCACAGCCGCAAAGGCCCAGCTAGCAGAGTTGCACAAGGCTTCTCGTAGGGGCCTTTCTAGAGCTTCCCTGCAGGGCAGATGAGGCCATGCGTGAGGCTCAGCACAGTTCGGTTTCTCCCTCTGCCCACTCCTGCTTCCTCTGCCTCCCATCCACCGTGCTAGATCCCTGGCATCCTCAGTGAGCATCCTACAGCCAAAGCTGAGCCCGCCTAGCTCAGAAACTGGACCTGGGCAGCCACTGAGGCCACTGTCGCAGTTGGGGGGGGGCAGCAGGTGTGGGCACAGGATGGCAGAACCAGTAAAGGAGCACAGAACCCAAGGTCCCGAGCACACTCTTCTCTGCTGCAGGGAGACTGGGAGCCACCCTTTGGGGCTGCAGACGGACTCACAGGATGGCACAATGACAGTGTTCACGGCTTGTCTTCCCTGGGCTTGCGGTTACTCAGCTCCTGTGAACTTGATCCTCTACCCTGTCCCCTCACTCATCTGCCTCACAGCTGTGTTAATTGTGACTTTTATTCTGTGTGTTCTGCTGCTTTGGCGTCTTGGAGGCCTTGCTGACCTAGAGACTGCCCGGCCCAGGGCTGGCTAATTCCTAGCGACAACACACCACTTACCTAGGAGCACACCTTTCGAAGGCAAACCAGCCAACCCAGATCCCATACCCTAACTCCCTCCTTTGTGGGGCTCTCACATGCTGGGCCACTTGGTATCCACCTGCCCTGATCACCAGAGCTGGGTATACCAGCCAGAAGGGGCAGCCCCTGTGCCACACAGCCCACTGGAATCATTCAAACTTACCAATCCTCAGCCTACGCATCCTGCTCATCCTTGCGGGGGGAGCAGGCATCTGACTGCACCCATTAGACCAGACAGGCAATGACTCACTCACACGGATCAGCTGTCCTGAGAAGGGATGTGGCCTGGGGCACAGACTCCTACAGAAGAGGCAGTTCCTGAAGGGCTCACAGCCAAAGGCTGGCTGGCCTCGGCACTGCCAGTAGCAGGAGGGATAGGTTCCTCATTGAACCTGGAGTGGCACACAGCGGGGCATGGTGCCCATCCCAGCCCCCACCCCTTCCTCATCGAGACCACCCTTCTATCAGTAAATCACCATTATTAAAACAGTCCCTTGTTTACTTTGTTTTGCTAAGTCTTATTTGCATTCATATTATTTCTCCACTTGCTGATATTACCGGGTGCATTAACTACAGTCGAAAAGGAAAACGTAACTGTTAAGCGTGCATACACACACCCTCGTGAGCATATTAAGTGTTAAATGATGAGGTTATTGGTGTTTTTAAACACCTGATGTTATGCAAAAATGCTTGCTGGATTGTTAGATGGGTGTTAGAGAGAGTTTAAGGAATCCTCAGGAATTGTTTGGGGTTTTTGAATGGCCTGGAATGCATTATGATATTTTCCCATTTAAAATAATGGACTATATAGTCTCCCATTATCCAAAACACTGCTCCGTGACACATTTGAAGGGGCAGCTTCAGTTGGTTTCTCACTCAGCAACCCAGCAGATAGAGCTTTACTTCATCCTTTTAAACACCTGCATCATATTCCCTAAAAGGTATTCAAAATGTCCCCAGCTACTCTCTATTGATGAAAACCTAATCTGTTTCCATTTCCCCCCATTAGAAATAATCCTGTAACATTCCTGAGTCGTTGCATTTTTTCCCCTCCACTACAAACAATGCTGTAGGAATCACTCATTTTCCTTACATCCTTATACATGTCTGTCACGCATGGTTGATTTTACTTGAGTAGGTTAAATCCCCAAAAGTGGGTTTGCTTGCTCAATGGGCATGCATTTAAAATTTTAATAGTGTAAGGTTAATTCCTATAAAGCTTGTGGCAATTCATGCTCCTTCGCAAGGTACCAGAGTACCAGGCTTCCCATACTATGCAAGCATTGGAAGTTAGTGCCCTTTTAATCATCTGTTAATCAATGAAAAATGTTATCTCATGATCAATTTAATTTGCATTTCCTTGATAGGTTGTAAATTTGAGCAATTTTTCTCAAGCTCAATAGGTAATTTTGATTGCCTTTTCTGTGAACTGTTTGCAATGTTTCTGGACTACTTTTCTCTAAAGTGTTGGTTTCCTCACCCTTAAAATGGGGAAACACTGTCTCTTGGAAGTTGTGAAGGCATACTGAGTTAATAATACACATAAAGAGCTTGACAAGGCGTCTTGCAACGGGGAAAGCACTGTTGTTATCATTACACTGCTGGGGTGCCAAACCCCAGGGGCTGTTTGCATTATTTTGCTCTGTGCACTCTGGGTCAGGCCTGGGAAGGAACCAGGCCAGGTTAAGACTAGAGTATGGCCAATGTCATGGACTGGTTGGAGCCAGGAGCCTGAAGCAGTGGGACTTGGAATAGGCAGTCGGAATGTCAGCCGCTAAGCTTGGGAAAGTGAAATGGAGAACAATGTTGGTTGGGCTTTTGGGGGTCAAGAAAAATGGAGCTGATCCTGAGCAGTAGACATGGGAATAATATACATGAAGCAGCTGCCATGTTCCAAGTACTTTGCCTCCACAACATCTGAGTAAGATAGGGCCAACTGGTCATCCCAGTCCTGAGACTCAGAGAGGTTAAGTGACTTGCCCAAGATCACATAGCATGTGAATGAATGTCAGGGCAGAAACATGAATCCAAAATTGTCTGACTCCTCACCCCTGAATTCTCCTTCATCCCATCTTGAGAGACTGAACTGACAGGTTTCCAAGGGACCCTGCCTGTAGGTAGAAGGACCCCTGACCACTGTGGCCACACCACAAAGCCCAAACTGTTGCCTTTTCTTGATTTCTTTGCTAGAATGTTAGGAAGAAAAGTCATTGTGCAGCTTCTGCATTTCTATATCAAGCAGGAGATGCATTTGTTACCACACTAATTAGAGCAGAAATTAACTGAAATGCTGAGTTTTAGTAGAGAGAGATTCAGCTGCAGGTGTCAGTAATTAGCGAAGAATGAGCCATTTGATGTTTGTAGACACAGCCTTCTCAACTTTCTATTCAAAATAAACTTTGTGGGCATATTGTTTTGAACAGCTTTTGCTAATGCATGTGTCTATCTTGATGTTGTAATTCAGCATAAATATTTTAAATAAATCAATAACATTGTCCTCCAGTGGCAGTGCACAAATGAAATTTTCAAAAATGAAGGAAGAATAAAATATTTTTTTTAGTGAGAAAGGCAGAAACATGTAAGACAGCCACACAGAAATTACAGGTTTTTTTGCTCCTTTTTTTCTCCCTCTTTCTTTTGGTTTCTTGGGATATAAATAATTCACCTTCAATATCCTGTCCTGAGCAGGGATGGAGCAAATAAAATAAACAGAATGCCAGTGGATACGTGCAGGCTTTGGAAATGGCATTAGAAATCCCATATAAACCAGACGTTCACTAGTTAGTGAACGGAATTTCACTGTTCAGCAACAACCTGAGTTTCTAGCTGGGAAGGATTAAAGAGGGAATGTCTGTAGAGACAGAGGTAGCTATGCCTTCAAAAGTGGAATCTATCCCTTTATCAAACCAGGTTAGTTGGCCAGCCAGGACATATGGGCTGTGATTTCAGCAGGTGGGAACAGGAGCCTGGGAATTCTTTCCCTCGTGAACAGTAGTTGCATGCATGTATGGATGTGATGTGTGTTCATGTGTGCACATGTGTGGTATGAGATATGTGCACATGTGGTGTGTGTATTTTAAGGCTTCGAATCAGAATCTGCATCAACCATAGCCAAACATGGCACACCCTTCACCTTGGGAAGTTGGGTGCAGGTTTCTCACTCTTGACCAGGAATGGTACCTGGCTTTTCCCAACACCTGGCTCGGTTCTAAAACATTCTCTGCTTATGGCTGCTCTGTCTGCAAATATGCACATCTTGAATTGCCCAATCTGTGGCAAAATGAGGGGATCCTGTCTTTCCCCAGCCAGCCTGATGGACTTTATGCCAGAAGCTGCCACTTAAAGGGTATAGGGACAGGTGGTCCAACAGATCCCCTCTGACAATTCGGCATCCTTAGGGATAATAGCACAGTGGATTAAAACACATCAAATATGTTTAAAGCCATGAATTCAAGGTACTTAAAAAGGAAAACATTCCTTGTTGACCATCTTTGGGAGATACTAGAGTTCCAAGTCATTATTTTGAAAATTGATTAATAAAGGGAGAAAAAAAATCAAATATTTATCCTGCCTTTTGTCTGGCAACTACATCTCAGGCCAGGTGACCAAATGGTGGATGAAGGGAAGGTCCTCACTGTAGAAGTGTTCTAGCTAATTATTGAAGAGGAATGTAGAATTCACCTAGAACCACTTTGCAGCCTATAATGAATTTATGGATCTAAACAATGACCATTAAAAGCCATAAACATCCCTCCTCCAAAAAACACAAACCAAGCATCTGTGCCCCCACCAGAAGGACACAATGAAATATTCCTGCCAAGAAACAAAACCTAAATTTCATCAAGACTCTAGACCCAAATTCCAATTTACATAAAATACAGAAGACAAATGAATGTGTTAAATGACACCATGGAGATGCAACCATCAAAATCTGGAGAGAGGCAAACTCCATAGGACAGATCACCCAATTTCTTCATCAAATAATGAGATTACGTAATTAACTACATAATAGCAAGGAAAGGGAGGAGCGTAGATTAAAGGATACATGAGAGGTCAACTATCCACACTATTGATCTTACTTAGATCCCAAATCATATTTAAACATGGTAAAAGAAAAAAAAAAAAACATGAGACAGAGAACCTTGATCTTTGGCTGGGTATTTGATGATATTAAGGAATTATTGTGACTTCTTTTAGCTGTGATAATGGCATCATGTTTACAGTTTTGAAGATGCATACTGAACAATTTACAGATTAAATGGTAGAATGCCTGGGATTTGCCTCAAAAGGATCCAGAGCCCACAGGGAATGGGTAGAGGAGTGCCTGAAACAGAACCAGCCTTGTGTTGGAATCCACTCAACTTCCTGGGATGGTGGAAGTGTTCTTTCTGTGGCGGTCCACAGAAAGTGGTCCAATAAGGTAGCCACTAGTCACTTGTGATTACTGAGTACTTTAGCCTGTGCCTTTCTCAGCACTGTAGTGTGAAGCAGTCTGAAGCCAAGGACCACCAATAATGAGGTGAGAGATCTGGGCTCTGGTCCTAAGCACAGTTCCCAGGCTGCAGACTTTGGGAAAGTTGCTGGACCTTATTTGTCTCCGGTTCCTCCGTTGATACACAGGGACTTTTACCCCAAGCTCCTGCTACAATGCCTTACCCATTCACCCCAGGGTCGCCCCCAAGAATGCAGGAGACATGGTAAGTAGAGGTCTTTCGGCAAAGCACCCATGAACCTAAGGATGTTATGCATTCATTTATCCAACCCATGGTGGAAAGGTGACATGTTGGATGTGAAAGATGGTGAGGGCCAGGGAGAGCTGGGTGATTCATCATTTCACCGAACCCTTTCCCAGGTTAAATCTCTTTCTCAGAGGATTTCCTGGGGAGAGTTCAAGGCTGTGGTCCAGCTAACAAGTCCATTCCTTTGCTTTGACACTGGACCAATTTCTGGGTTGGCATCAAAGCCAGTCTCCCAGGAGCCTGCCTAGGAACCTCTAGACACTTGCCCTCTGAGCCCTCTCCCACCACTCCCCAGTAGACCCCCATCTACTGCATTCCCTGTTGCTGAGTCTGGCAGGGTGGGAGTCTTGCTCATTAATGGGGTGCTCACTCAGTCCTCTGAAAGGAAGCCAGCCCTGCACCTCATTCTTCTGTCTAGGGCAGGAGATGGGATAATGGGAAGGGGTGAAGCAGACAGGCCATGCCTCCTGGTCTCAACTCCCTTTGAAAAGAAGGGGGTTAGAGAGAGGAGGAGACAGACAGGTGAACAGTAGAAATGTCCATGCACTAAACAGAATAGAAAGCTCAGCAAGGCTCTGGTGCTGACTCCTCTCCATCAATGGCCAGGCCTGGGGAGTGATTCTGGGGGCAGGGGACTTGTTAAATGGAAATGGGATGAACCTGTGCCATTTATGCCCAGTCAAGTCCTGTGCTGGCAATCTTCCATGTTTTAAAAGGAAGGGAGCTCTGTGCCCCACCGTTCTGCTCTGTGCCACGATGCTGTTGAAGGCAGAAGGAATGAGAAATTCTAAAAGGAGCCGAATGAGAAACGTGGTCCAGATCTTGGTTTGGAGATGTTCTGGCTGAATCCTGAGAACCTAGTTTAGGTCTACACTGGCTCCTAGACATGATTTGATGTCCAACTGGTCAAGGAGAGGTGATTAAACTCATCCTGGGGGCAGAGGAGTTCTGTTGGATCCGCTGTAGGAAAAGCTTGGAAATAATGATGGAGGGTTGGGGGACCTCCTCTGAGCATCCAGGCCTCTGAATGAAGACCTTCCTGGACTCCTCCTTCCCTTGCCAACAGGAAGCCGGGATCACCTAGGAGACGCATCCAGTCTGACTGTGTCTTGGGAGCGGCCGGCTCTGAGGGGTGCTGGTGAGCATCCCTTTGGACACAGCTGGGCATGTTGCTGTCGCCGGCTGCCTGGCGTCCTGCCTTGGAAGCTGTGCCCAGTGAGCTGAGACAACACCTCAGGCAGGAAGGCAGGTCAGCTTAGAAACACACCATGAGCAGGCCACTTACCTGGGGAAGGCCTGCATGGACAAAGGGCTTCTCAGAGCGGCAACAGACATAGTGGCTTTTAGTGGCTTCTAGCTGCTTCCTGAAGCAGTTGGGATTCTCCCCTTCACCCTCCACTTTTTTAAAAAAATTTGTTTGAGATCCATTTCCAGAAATACAAGATTGTTTGTGGGACACATTTCTCATGACACAAAGTTAATTTTAAAAAATTTTTATTAGAGATTGTAATACTTGTGTTTTTTATGACTTCACCTGGCCTACTCCCTTACAGTAAAATACTGAAGGGCTTTAGTTTAGTTTAAACTAGCTAATTAACACACACACACACACACACACACACACACACACACACACACCACTTAACCCACCACATGAAGCTCCTCCAGGAGACAAATCTGCAGAGACTGCAGAGATGCAAAGTAGCAAATGGGCTCCCTGGGCTGGGCAAGGTGGGTGAGGAGTGAGTGTTTAATGGGTGCAGAGTTTCAGTTTGGGATGATGAAAAAGTCCTGAAGATGGATGGTATAATGGTTGCACAGCCATGTGAATGTACTTAATGCCACAATTCTGTACACTTAGAAATGATTAAAATGGTAAAGCTTTGCCACACGTGCTGAGTTTTACTGCAAGGAAATCTGGCGAAGTTGTGACAAGCACAGGTATTGCAATGGCTGATGGTAAGAGAAGTGCCCCGGGGGCTGTGAGAGTTAAGTGGGCTAATATATAAAGACCCTAGCATGTGCCCAGGACAGAGAAGTCCTCAGGAAATGTTGGCTATGATTACTGAAGATGATGTTGTTGAAATCACCACGGGGCCTAACTTGACTCTAGGCACCTGGATGCCACTGCCCCTGGTTGCATTGGGTTTCCTGTGGGGTCCAGCAGGGGCCACAGCTCCAGGCCTCCCAGATTGGGGGTGGGGGATGGTAAGGGATGGAGGGAACCTTTCCTTTCCTCTTGCATTTTCAGTGCTCTTGGTTGCTCTTCTGGGGGTCAGCATTTCCTCCGAGAACTGAGGGGTACACCATTTCTGTTACCCTGCAAGAAGCCCAGCTCAGAAGGCAGCTCTTTTCTGCATGCAAGGGACGCTGTGGGCTGCTGTAATAACATAGCACAGACCAGGTGTCCTACAAACAGCAGGCATTTATCTCTCACAGTTCTGGAAGTCTCAGCTCAAGGTGCCGGCAGATCTGGTGTCTACTTGAGGGCTTCCCCGTTCACAGCTGGCACTTCTGGCTGTGTCCTCACATGGTAGAAGGTCACTAATCCCCTTCCTGAGGACTCTACCCCATGCCATGATCACCTCCCAAAGGCCCCACCTCCTAATGCCTTCACCTTGGGCACTAGGGTCTCAACACAGGAATCAGGGGGAGAATTCCAGCATTCTGGAGACATCTGTATGATGGGGTCTTCCCTCTTTGGACTGTTCCTCCAGACTAGGTCTATCTGGAGACTTCCCTCTGCTGTTCTTCAAGGTGGCTGTTAGTGGAGTCTCGATGGGAAGTGGTGCTCCAGCTTTGATGTGCACACACAGCATCTGAAGATCTAAATAAAATGACTGGTTCAGCAGGTGTGATTTTCTAGCAAGTTCCAGCTGACGGTGCTGCTGTTGGGGCTCAGATCACACCTCAAGTAGCAAGTCCAAGACTCTTAGAATGCCAATGGCAATGACCCCAGGGAATCGTGCATCGTGGGGAAGACACAAAGGTGGGCTCTCACCCCTGACACTACCCACAGGGCCTGCTATGGAACTGTCACTGCTCCTGGTCAGCGGAGAAACTTCATTGGCCATGAGAACCCTGGACGGAGCTTGTTTTCTCGTCAGAGCAGCCTGTGACAGAGACAGATGATGTTCTACGTTGGGGTGGCTCAGGAAGAGGCAGGACCAATTAGGAGCTCTCCTCAGATCCCACTCAACCTTAACTGCCTAGGGCATCAATAAAGCTCCAGGGAGTGCCCGGGGCAATAGAAATTTCCAGACGTACCTCACAAAGACCAGCCTGCTTACTCTTCTGTGGAATGTTCCCTCCTCCTAACAAGGAAGAAAAATGACTTGCCCTCCTTCCACTCAGCCCAAGAATCTAGCTAGAACTTTTTTGGGCGCCCACGTGCCTGCACACGCACATGCACACACGTACACACACACACACACAGATACCCTGCTCCCAGGAGATTGGGGCCAGTTATTTGCTGTGGGTTAAGGGTGGAAGCATGAGAGCCTGAGGCTGGAGAGATGGTTGTTCCTCCACACCATCCTTCTGGCCAACACTTCCTGCCCCTCTCCACACACTCACACCGGGGCTCTCTGAAGAATTCTCTGGAATTCGCCTAATCATTTGGCCACGGCTCCAACTGTCCCCAGAGCAGAAATTATGCTTCTCTAATGTGCAGGGCTGCCTCCCAGGAAAGAGCTCTGCAGCCCAGAGCCTGTTCCGGGACAAAGGGTTAACTTGCAAAGTAGTTAGTGGAAATCAAAGAACTGCGCTCTTGTGATCTCATCACAAATAGGTCAGGTTCAGAGCTGTCACTGACACTTTATATGCAGTCAGGTGTCATTACATTTTGTGAATGCTGACATCCATGCGTTTTCTCTTCCACGGTACGTATGACTTGACAATATGATGGTGGTTCGGTACCGGCAGTTTCCTTTAATATTTTCCATAATCTTTCCTGCCAGTTGCCTCAAAAGACTTTAATAATGACTATGTTTAGTGGGAAAACTTCCCAGATCCAATCCCCTCCTGTAGGACTCAGCCAATGTGCCAGCTATCCTGGGGATTGGCTGCATCCCAGCAAGGCAACCATGGACTGAGTTATCCATGACTGGAGTGCACGTGGAGCCATCCGAAGACACCATCTACTTGACCCGACCAAGTGGACAGGACACAAGGGCAGTGCCTGGCTCTCAGAGGCCACCCCCTCCCTCTGCCTTCCTCTAGCCTCTTCTCTCTAGCTGGCATCCAGAGCTTCAGCCCGAGCAGGACGGAGGTGGGGACTGACCATGGGGGCACCAGGAAAGCACAGCAGGCCCTACCCTTCTGGACAAACACTCAGTAAAGCAGAGCACCTGGGCTGGTTCTCCTTGGCTTGGGACACAAAAGAGGGTCTGAGGACACTTTGATTGCAACCTCCTCAGGCCACAGCCAAGGGAGCATCACTTGACCTCACACTTCGTGCTGTCAGCATTCCAGAGGAATGGGGCCAGGTAGAGGAGCAAGGCTTCCAGGGGACCTGGAGGTAGTAGATGACCCTGCCAGAAAGAACCCACCCCCCCGCTCCCGGAAAGCTTGCTCATGGAGACTTATTCACACATGCAGTGAGCCCTGAAATCCCACAAAACAACAGTGACAGATAAGGCAGCAGCAGCATCTGCAAGAGAAGAGCCCGAGGCTGGTTCCAGACTCCGGCCATGCTTAGCCTGGATGGCTCTGGGCCCACCTGATGTCCTACCTGCCACCCTAGCCAGTGGGGGACACTCCTAGGGGAAGGGGAGCAGAAGCCCCTGCACATAAGGCCCAGAAATCTCCTTGAGCAGCACAGCTATTAGGAGCCTGGTGCTGAGGTCAGATCTGCGTTGTAAATCTGGCTCCCATGCTTCCAGGTGGTGACATGTTGTTCCCAGTACCTGTGCCTGTGACTTTATTTGGAGATAGAGTGATGAGAGGTGATCAGGTGAAGATGAGGTCATCAGGTGGGCCCTCATCCAGCATGACCTACAAGGGAAGTCTGGACTCACACGGAGGCAGGGGGATGCTGTGTGGAGGTCAGATCCCTGTGGCCACAAACCAAAGAGCACGCAGCCTGCCGCGCCAGGAAGGCTTCCCCGCAGGTCTCGGAGGGAGAGCACGCCCCTACCCAAACCTTGATTCCAGGTTTTGGGTCTCCAGACAGGGAGACACTGCTCACTGTCCTAAGCCACTGAGTTTGTGGGATTTCCTCAGGGCGGCCTCGGGAAGCCGGAACAACTATGGAGTCATCATGGCTAAGGAGATGATGATGCCGCTCCGAAGTGGCCCTGGGATCATGTGGGGCCATTAAGGACACTTAGCAAGCTGCTAGGCATTGGGGCTGGGCTTGGAACTGGTGGTATCTGTTCTCCCGGGGCTCGAGGTGGGGGACCCTTTTTCCAACCAGATGAATATTAGCTTGACCTTAGAGTTGCACTATTTTGATTTTATTTCATGGTATTTTATTTTGCTAGCTGGGAGTGAACTCAGAAACCCTAAATGTAAATGTATGTAAAATCCGAAATGCAATTTACACTGTAGTACTAAGAGCTCTGGAGCGCTCAACTTGGTCCTCAATCTCTCTCCCTCTCTCTCTCTCTCTCATACACACACATACACACAGGTACACACACGGCACATACGACTGCACCACTGGATGAGAACCTGGCTGTGGCTGCTGGCCCAGGCTCCAGAGGAAGACACAGGAGCAGGGCCAGGCAGGTGGCCCTGACTGCTCTCCTAGCTCCTATTAAAGGCAGGAGAGGGTTGCAAGTTCTTTTGTAAGTAGACCGTCCCTTCTCTCTCTTTCTCTTTTCCTGCATCTGTCTTCCCTCCCCCACTTCATCCCCCTCCCCCTCACTTCCTAACACACTCAACTTGCAGAGATTCCTAGCTCCTGTATATACCTCTAGCAGCATACTAATTAAATGTTTCAAATGGTTCTTATCCATGGTTAAGTGAAGATAAAATTTTAATGATTTAATTAGAAAGCTCAAGGAAAAAAATCATAATGAAGAAAGGTGTTTGCAACTGTCCTGGGCTTTGAGCATTTCTTAAAGTGCTGAGTTTGAGTTAGGGGAGGCTGGGCCTGGAATGTTCTTTACCTTCCTGCCCTGAAGTGGGAGGCCCCTGCTCATAGCAGGGCTGGCTTTCATCTGTGTCACAGGGGCTGCCCCCTCAACCCCCCATCCCCCAGGGGCAGCTGGGGGAGGGCACCCTAGAAAGGTTTGCTAATCAGCCTCACTGGACCCATTAACTTCTAGTCAAGTGGAAGCATCTGATGCCATTGTCCAAAAGCTACTTTAGAACACGGTCCGCTTTTTACACATTCTCATGACTTTTTTGTCCCCCTCATTCTCCCTTCTGTGTACAGCTCTCTTATTGCTAACGTGGGGAACCGATTTACTTCCAGCCATAATAGCTGCTAAAGGAAACCTCTCATTGCACTGGGGAGGATGGGGTTTGAACAGGAAAATTAATTGTCTCGTTTGAAGACTTTTAGTGTTTCCACTCTGGAGGCTCCCATCTTTCAAAGTGGATATTTTTCTTTACGCAAATAGGCCAACAACGAGAGCCCCCACGAAAGAAGGACCTTTCTCCAGGAGGCACTGCCCTGCCCTGCCCAGCCCAACTCCCACCAGTGAGGCCCTTTCTACTCCCTGTCCACCTCCTGTGTGGGATGCATAGATTCCCTGAATGGACTCGTAGTGCTCATCAAGCAGAAAGCATCGTGTCCCAAAAAGCCAGCATCTTCCTGGCTGGCTCTGGCAGAGGAAACAGCATGCTTCCAGAATTGTGTCTGGAAATGGAGCACCTGACACCCACTGCTGACATGCCCCGTCCTTCCTTGAGTGGACACTGTCTGCATGTGTGGGGCTCTTGTCCACCTGCCCTAAGTGGAAGTCTACCCCCTCCACTGCCACCCCCTTACTCCCTACCTCCCCACTGTCAACCCCCTAGCCCCCACCCCACCCCACCCCTGCCCCGTTCATGTCACTTGCATGGTGAAGGCAGGGACCCAGTGCTTCCTAAAACACCTCTGGGTTTGGGCAAAGGTCTTTATACTCAGGAGGTTCACCTGATAGGTTCCCTTGGAATGGCTATGTGGATCCACCTCCTTTCTATCCAATCTTGCCCCTCTCTGACCCCACCATTATGGATCTCATGAATAAATAAATAAAATATTTTAAAAACATAAAAGAAAAGAAAGACCATCAATAAAACAGTAAGGAGTCTGCTGGGGGGGCCACAGGGGAATGAAGTATCTCAGGGCTAGTGACAGTCTCCTGCCCCCACATCCAGGTCCAAAGGGATAGGGAGAAAGACAAGAACCAGGGAGGAGAGCGGCCCATGGAGAGCGCCACTCTGAGGTGACCTACGATTTCAGTCGAGGGACACAACTGGCCCTAGGTAACCATTGGTATTAATCATGTTTCTTTATTTCTGTGTTCTGATGCTTTGAGATTTTGGACCCTCGCTGACCCCACAGGGACTGGCTCTCCAGAGCTAGCTAATTCTGAGAGATAGCAAACAACTCCCCTATGAATATGTCCTTCAAATGCCAACCAACCAAGCCAGAGCCCACACCCCAACCCCGTCCTCTGTGGGGCTGTCACAACTCTGGGCCACTGTCTCCCTGCCCTGAAATCCCTCAAGGCCAGAGACCAGACAACCAGGGGCAGCCCCTATGCCCAGAGTCCACTGAAATTATTCAAACTTGCCTGTCCTAATCCTACCTATCCTGCCTTGTTGATCCCTCCTGCAGAAGCCACAGCAAAGGCTCTGGCCCAATTTCCCTCTGCCTTGTGACTGACCCTGGTGCTCTGTGGCATGATCCTGGGTGATACGCAACCTCCTGTTTCTGTGTATGAGAGTATACAAACTTCTTCCTTCATGCTGGTCCTTTCCATGTTTGCCCATCTCCCCACACCTGATTAAAACAAATCCCAAGTACTTTGAATCCAGACTCCTTTCTAGCGTCAGACTTTGCGAAGCCCAGCACTGAGTAGCTATCTTAGGGTTGCCTCAGAGTTGTAAGTATCCAGACCCATGTTCTTCTCTTCTTCCCACGAGGCTGATCTGTGTGGGTGACATCACTGAACTAATCTGCCTTGGGCTTTTCCACTGGGCTCAACCAGAGTGGAGCCCTAGGAGTTCAGAGAGATTGAAGGGGTCAAGGCCTGGGTCTGCTGTTGATTCTCCTGGCTCTCTCCCTGGGTGGTTGCCTAGGGCCAGTTGTGTCCCTCAACTGAAATCGTAGGTCACCTCAGAGTGGCGCTCTCCATGGGCCGCTCTCCTCCCTGGTTCTTGTCTTCCTCCCTGTCCCTTTGGGCCGGGATGTGGGGGCAGGAGACTGTCACTAGCCCTGAGATACTTCATTCTCCTGTGACCCTCTAGCAGACTCCTTACTGTTTTATCGATGGTCTTTCTTTTCTTTTATGTTTTTAACATATTTTATTTATTTATTCATGAGATCCACAGAGAAAGGCAGAGACACAGGCAGAGGGAGAAGCAGGCTCCTCGCAGGGAGCCTGATATGGGACTTGATCCCAGGACTGGGATCACCCTCTAAGCCGTAGGCAGACGCTCAACTGCTGAGCCACCCAGGCATCCCTGTAGATGGTCTTTCTTAAGCCCTTCTGAGTTATCTTCATTTGAGTGTGCCATCTTTGCTGGGAGGGTCCCGACAGAGATCATCCCTTTTACTTGACTTAGCCTGTGGGGGTCCCTGTTTCCCTGTTCCTTGCAACCATTTGTGTGACTCTGGGCTTCAACAGGAGGACAAGGAGGGCATGTGCCTCTGAGAGCTCACATTCCACTCCAGGAGGCATGAGTCTGCTTTACCTCCTCACACAGCTCCATTCCTTCCTTTCAGAGGGGAGGGCCCAGGGATGCAGTATTTCTGCCAAAAAGTCTTTCCCTGTCATTAATATGTTAACAAATGCTGTCAAATAACGGTCGCAGCTGACAGAATTTGCTGCTGGCAGAGCCTGCATGCTGCCAGACAAGGTTGTGCCTGTTCCACAAAAGCCTGGATTCCTCTGCCAGGAGATCTTGGCATGGGAGGTCACTGAGGTCTGCTGTGGGACCCACCCAACCCCGTCAACAGTGAAAACGCCTCATGTATGAATAATGCCTTCACAGACCATTTCTAAATTCCTTCTTGCAAAGAAGGCAGCAGAGATGCCAAGGGGAAGGTAAGCACCTGCTCAGTGCTCTGAGGCAAGGAGAGATGGGGAGTGGAGAGAGGAAGGGTGGTTATGAAAAGCAGGTGCAGGGAGAGGGTAGGAGGCAGGACGAGCCAGATGCCTGTGCAAGAGGTGCCATGGACCCCAGAAAGATTCAGAGGAAGTGGAACCATTGATACAAGGGAAATAGGTGGGCTTAAAACCCGTGGTGGTGCTGAAGGTCTCAGGGACTCAGTGCTAGCACTCTACATGCAGAGAGCAGCTGCCGTGGCTGTTGTGTGTGGTGTAGATGAGCCAAAACATTGGGAGGACTGAGCAAGTCATGGGAAGGGAGTGTATCAGTCAGCTATCAATGAAAAGTTGCTGCGTAACAAACCACCCCAAAACTCAGTGGCTTAAAACAGCAATTATTTATGCTCACAGGCCTGAGGGTCAGCTGAGGGTTGGGTGACCTAGACTGGGCTTGGCCAGAGGGGCTCTGATCCGCACACCTCTCATTTCCCTCATCCCTTGCCCCAGGAGACAGTGAGCGAGCCAGGCATGTTCTGTTTATGATGATGGCCAAAGGTAACAGAGCAGATGCAGACATGCAGGCACTCTTGAAGCTCAGACCAGGAGCTGGTATCCCTCACGCCTTCCTGATTCTAGTGCACAAAGCAAGTCCCACGAGTGAACCTGCAGTAAGGATGGGGGACATGCTCTGCTCCCTTGTAATGGGAAGAGCTGTCAAGTCACAAGGCAAGGGGACTGGATATGCAAGGAGGGGAAGGGAGGGGCCAGTGGTGGCTAAACAGAAGAGAGGTGGCCACAAAGAAGGGTCTTGGCATCTCCGGAAATTATGAGGCAGGGCAAACTTCACATCTAAACCTTCAGACTTTTCCTGAAGAGGTTTCTAAAGCTTCTTTGAGTTTAGTGAATTCACAAAGAACTCTGAGAGTCCCCACCTAAAGTAGCCTGTCCCTCAGTGGACATTTTCCCAGAAAGCATGGTCTCTTTCTCAGCATTGTCTCTGCAATGTCCATTGGACCCTGCAGGTATTTTCTAAACACCAGAATGACTCAGGTCATCCCCAAGTCCAGGAGCCAGGAGGTCACAGTGAAACTCCTCGCTCAGGTCCATGCTGAGTACAACACAAATGTACCAGAACCCCAATGTGTCCTCCAAAATGCAACCCAAGTAGTCCTCCAGGCCTCCATGGCTGTGTCCAGTAATGTCAGGTAAAAGGAAACAAGCCATTGGATAACACTAATTAGAAATAATTCCAATACTAGATCTTTTTTCTTTTAGAACATCGAAGGAGATAACATTATCATCAATAACACCCTTCCTTCTAAAAAAATAACTTAAAAAAATCAATAAACAAGTTTCCATTTTTAAAAGATTTTATTTATCTACTTGACAGGGAACGAGTGAGAGAGCATGAGTGGAGTGAGGGTAGAGGGAGAAGCAGACTCTCCACTGAGCACGGAGCCCAATATAGAACTCCATCCCAGGACCCAGGATCATGATCTGAGCTGAAGGCAGACCCTTCACTGACTGAACCACCCAGGTGCTCAATAAACAAGTTTCCTAATGGGAAACTTCTGGCAAATCAAATTCATCTTCTTGGTCCATTTCTCAGGCGTGGACTGGGAGCCCTAGGTGTGTTTGGAGCTTGAGATTAGCCACACACCCAGCGGTGAGTTTTGCTGAGGCACTTGATTCAGCCATCTCAGGGAGCAGGGAGTGTATTCAGGGGATGACCCCCTTGTTTTCTGAGCAGCTTTTGAAGGATTTTCACATGGCTTCCAGCCCCATGGTGGGAAATTGACTGGGAGAGATGAGTCAATAAATCAAGTATCATACAAAATGTTTTGGTCTACTCCACTTAAATTGGTGGTTTACTCTGCCAACACAAAGGTGGGTCCTTAAAAATCACATACATGGGGCAAAACACTTAAGATCCTCATCACGAGAAAGGACAATTGAATGGGACAGATGGAAAGTTTCCCAAAGAAAACTTCTTTGGGCCATTAGGGGCTTCATCTGTGGGACCTAGGGCTTCTCTACATCTCCGTGGGAGCCCCACATTTCTGCTTTCCACATCAAAGCCAGCATCCCCCCTGAGTGGGTAGGCAGGGTGGAGCTGCAGGGGGTTCCCACTTGCCCTGCTCTCTCATCTGCCCTCCATGTGAAGTGACACAGGCTTATCACCAGTGCTGCCAGCCTGCAGAGACATTCTCTGCCCCGCTGACACAGAATGGCAAGGGGGTAGCCAGGAGAGTTGGAGGTGTCCAAGGCATCCCTGCAGATCACAGTTTGCCTCTGGTCCATTCATCTTACAGAACAACCACAGGTAGGGATGCCCATGGGTCGAGCTTGTGCTCTGGGTCCTGGAAATGGCAAATTTGCTGAAGGCAAGACGGGAGTAGACTTCTGTGCTTCTTCTTGTGATGGTCTCCCTGGCTGGGAGCCTCCCTCTGTGAGCACAAAGGAAATGTGTCCCATGGCCCTACCATACACATGGATGGGAGGATAGGGGACACCAAGAGAGCCTACCCCCGGCTGTGCACACCATGGACACTGTGGCCAAAATGCAAGGACAAACAAACAAAAGAAGGGCCTTTTCAAGTGTAACTTTGGTTAGATGTCACTTTTAGCTCACAGGACCTTGGAATTTACATTCCAGTTAATGCAACTCCACTGGACCTCCAAGGATTCCTCAGGTGGTACCAGGTTTGAGGAATGTGTGGGGACATCTTGTGACACCACTGCCCACTGCTCCCACTCCCTGCCCCCAGTCCATCCATGGGCAAGCACTGGAAGGCCTCTGAGAAGAGAAAGGACCTCAGGTGTCAGCAGTGGTTGATGAGGCAGCCAGAGGGTTTGGTGGGAGAGGCTGACTTGGTGGGATTTCCACCATGAGCCTAACTTGACTCTCCTATAAGAAGGACCTGGGGCCCTTCCCAGAGGTGAGAAGAGTGTTTGATGGTACCTCTGCTGTAGGTTGAATCACATTCCCACCCCCACCCCAGCCCCCCCCCCACACACAAGAGGAAAGTTGAAATCATAACTTCTGGTACCTGTGAGTGTGACTTTCTTTAGAAATAGGGTCTTTGCAAATGTAATCAGGTCATGAGGAGGCCATATTGGCTTAGCATGGGACCAATCCGATGGCCAATGGTCTTATAAGACAAGGGACATTTGGACACACACAGTGGGAGAGAGGGCCATGTGCAGACACAGTCAGAGACTGGAGTGATGTGTCTACAAGCCCAGGAACCTGGGAACGGCAGCAACCAGCAGAAGCTAGGAAAGAGACACAGGACATATTGTCCCTCTTGGCCTCTGGAAGGAACCGATCCTGCCAATGCCCTGATTCTGGACCTCTGACCTCCAGAACTGGAAGAGGCTATATTCCTGTTATTTTAAGCCTCAGCATGTGGTCATTTGTTGCAGCAGCCCTGCAACACTGATACACACTTGCAGGGGGTTGGGGCGTGTGCAGACAGGCTCTTGGGAAGACCATCTGCTGACACTTATCTAAATGTCAAACACTCTCAGCCCCTGACCCAGATTTTCCTCCACTAGGAACTTATCCTACAGATGTGTTCACACAGGCACCCAGAGGCATTTTACAGCATACTCTTTCCAACATTGTAGAAATGAGCCAAAAATGGAAAACAGTTCAAACGAGTAAGAGTCTGCTTGACTGAGTTAGAGTACTTTCCCTCTATGAAAAAGAATGGGGAAGTTTTGGGGGGGCCTGCATGAAACAGTATCCAGTGGATATTGCTAAGGAGAAAACGTCAAGGTGCCAAAGGAAGTATGATTCACTTACCATTTTGAATTTGAAGGGTTTCTATCTGCAGATGTGTAAAAGAAGTACACAAAGCAGAGATACAAGTACAACTGTGTCTTCTGGAAGGAGGCACAAGCATTGGTGACATCTCCACCTCTGGGCAGGAGAACGGGTGTCAGGACAGGGAGGCAGCCTGCCCTCTCCATATCTACCCCTTTATTCTGATGAAAGATTTACTTCCTGCAAGGAGTACTGAATTAAAAAAAACAAAAAACAAAAAACCTGGGCAGCCCAGGTAGCTCAGCTGTTTAGCACCGCCTTCAGTCCAGGGCGTGATCCTGGAGTCCCACGATCAAGTCCCACATTGGGCTCCCTGCATGGAGCCTGCTTTTCCCTCTGCCTGTGTCTCTGCCTCCCCCCCCCCCCCTCTGTATCTCTCATTAATAAATTAAAAAAAAAAAACACCTAAATTTTTTTTAAGTTCTTATGTGCTATATTTGGCAATATTATTTTTGGCTTGTGAGTTGATTTTTAGTTTGCATAATTTGAAGAGGAATTTGGTCAATGTTGAATGAAAACTGAAAAGCCATTCCAAGTCACTAGCTGCAGGGAGGGGGCAGCTGTGGGGGACATTCCATGGAAACAGCACCATGCAAGTCACCCATCTTATATGATTGTCCCTGCTCAGTTTGACAACTACCCTCCTCACTCAGCCTGCACTTGACACGCAGCCTCATGGCAGTTACTGTGGATGCTGTGACACCACACTGCCCAGATGCTAGCACTAGCAGGACAGTTAAGTGGCTCATCCTCAATCCTAGAGTGAGGGCTTCTGCCCAGGTCCCCTGACTATGACTTTGTGCTTTGTCTATGGGGTCCCCAGTACAACTGAAAATCAGACACTAAAGCAAGAACTCATTGAGTTCTATTTAAAAAAAAAATGTTGTTTTAACCTTTCCCTGATACAGAATATTCTCTCTCCCAGCAGCAGGTTTTGTTGCTGCTTTGCCCTGAATGCCACTAGATTTCCTCCTTAGTGTCCCCCTACTGCTGGCCCAAGCTCATTTGCCCCCTGGAACTTGGTTCACCCACCACACTGACCCCTCCAGCCAGCTGGCCTCCCTGCCACTCTCTACCTTTGCACCTGTGTCTCCTGTCCTGGACACCCTGACCCTCCTGTCTCTGTAGGGCTGAATGGCTTGTTCTATGTAAATGTCCCCTCAAGCACCTTCATTAAATTTATAAGCCCACTCTGCACTCTTCCATTCTCCTCCCCTGCTTCATTTTTCCTTATCGTACTTTCCTTCTAATGTTTGATGTAATGGACTTACTACTTTGCATCTCTCTCTTCCCCTGTAATGGACTAAATTGTGTACCACCTCCCCATTCATATGTTGAAGCTCTAACTCCTAATGTGTCTGTATTTGGAGATGAAGACTTTGAGGAAATAATTAGGTTAAATGAGATCCTGAGAGTGGGGCCCCAATCCAACAGGCCTGGTGACCTTATAAGAAGAGGAAGAGACACCAAGGATCACTCTCTCTCCCCATGGGTGCACAGAGGGAGGGCAAGCCTCCTGTAAGCCAAAAAGAGCTCTTACCAGAAACCAACCCTGTTGGCACCTTCCTCATGGACTGCAGCCTCCAGGACTCTGAGAAATAAATATCTGGGGGATCCCTGGGTGGCTGAGCAGTTTAGCGCCTGCCTTCTGCCCAGGGCATGATCCTGGAGTTCTGGGATCGAGTCCCACATCACACTTCCTGCATGGAGCCTGCTTCTCCCTCTGCCTGGGTCTCTGCCCCTCTCTCTCTCTCTCTCTCTCTCTCTCTCTCTCTCTCATGAATAAATAAATAAATAATCTTAAAGGAAAAAAAAAGAAAGAAATGTCTGTTGTGTAAGCCTCTGGTCTGTGGTATCTTGCTACATTGGCCAGAGCAGGCTGACATGTCCTCCCATCGCCCCGATTACAATGTCATCTCCATGAAGACGAGTGTTTGCTTCTCTTGTTCTTTTCTGCATAACTAACTCCTCCAAGGGCACTCAGTAAATATTTGCTGAGTACCTATGAGAATTTGTGGCCCCCACAGGGACTGTAGAGAAGGATCGTGGGGCTTCTCAGTATGTCTGGGCACCATGGGGACAATGAGTCCACACGTGGTTGATGACCACTGAGTCACTGCTTTCCCCAATTCCTTCCAGAATGATCTGTGAGGGCCTACCTGTGACCCTGCCTCTGCCGTGAGGGGTCCATCTTTCTGCTTCCACCCTATGTGAAGATCCTCTACCAGATGTACCCCTTGCCTTTTCAGCGCTTCAGAGGTGAAACTGGTGAGAGCTGCCAGGTACGGAACAGGTGGGTCCCCATCCCTGTGTCGGATGCCAGCAGGCTCTCTGTGGGCTCCAGTGCGTTCGGCTGAGGCCCTTGGAGACATCCGCCTGCCCTCTCTGAGCTGGGAACCCACCACATCGTGTGAAGTGGAGACAGCAAAGACAGTGTGGGTCACACTCTGCCCGACTCTGGATGGCATGCCACCGTTTATTTTCTGTGGCTGGTGCCAAAATGCGAGACACTTGCCATATGCCCACTTATTTCCAAAGACTGCGGGATTCTAGATGCATCGGCGGCGGCGGCATTCACACACTCAGGGAGGTGTGATCATTGCCTACACACGGAGCGCGCCGGTGTGTGTGTGCCAGGAGGCTCCCAGCTCCCTCCCGGACACATCGAACACGCACATATGGTGTTGGAGGTGTCATAATTCCAGACACATAGCATATGTCCTTGGAGCAGACAAGGCACTAAATTAATTCTAAACACCGGTTGTAAGTTTCTTACCGAAATGCTCCCTTCACTGTATAAATAGCTTTTGTGCTCCACGTTTCCTACAGCGGGCTCTGTGGAAGCCCAGACATGCGATTCTGGCTTTACTTTTATAGCGCTGAGCAGTCTTCAAAATAGCCGCATCTCCATAAAGGGAAACTGGGAAGAAATGATGAAATGCTAAGCAAAGGGACGTGGAGTACTCTCCTCTGGTCTCAGGAGGAGGACTTAGGGCCTCTGAAGGACGCTGGCCCGAATCTCCCAAGGAGGGACAGTGTCCTGATTCTTACCTTCTCTTTTTCAGGATAGGCTGTGTCCCCACTGACACCTGGAGTCTGGGCTTCTTGGCCCCATCCTACCTCTGTCCCTCTGCTGAGTTGAGGGTTTGCTCCATGTTTATAATGATCTCTATGTGACATCAGAAACACCAGATTTGGGACCAGAACAAACTAGAATCCTGGCCAGAGGAGGCTGAAACGACATGGAAACTACTTTCTGGGTGAGTATATCTGGGGAGCTGAAGGCAACAGAGGAGCAGAGCCGCTGGGGCTCAGCCTGAGTCTTGAGCCTTTGACCTCTGCAGCCCTCTCCTCCCTTGCCCTACACTCCCATCCTCTCCTTCCCCTCCCATCCTCTCTCCTCTTCTCCTCTTTCCCCACCTCCTGTTCCAGTCTCTAGTTCTCCTACCTTCTTCACGACAGGATCAACCAGAACCACGGCCAGCCCATGTGATTATTTTGTGGATGTTGGAAAAGTATGCTCTTCTGAGTGTACACAACTCTGCAGGCACTCCCCTTAGTAAGTGGACAATGACCTTTGCAAAGGAAAAGTCTCTCCTTTCTCTGAGCAGATGCAGCTTTGTGATGAGAAATAGAGTTCAGTGAATGGAGGACAGGATGGGTTTCAGCTCCCACTTGCCCTCTTGGCTGGGTGCCTTTGTACAATGCACGATCTGTACAACAGTCCCAGGCAGCCCAGGGAACATGTTCTTACCCTCTTTGTCTGGAATAGGTACCTCCTACTTGCCGCTGGTCTTTTGTGGCAGATTATATTCTCAAAAGAAAAAAAAAAAAGGGCAGCAACAGTATCTCTCATTTCACACGATCTTCTTACAATGACAATCCTTTCATCTACAGTGAGGTCTTATCCCCTTGAATCTAGGTAGTTATCGCTATGGCAGAAATGATGCTATGTGACTGTGACTTCCAAGGCTAGGTTATAAAAGGTGATAAAGTTTCCACTTGGTTCTCTTGGGATGCTTCCAGGCCATGATGGAAGCCAAGCGGCCCATGCTGAGAGAACACAGACCCCGGGTCTGCATTCCAGCTGACAGCACAGCTGAGGTCCCAGCCAACAGACAATACCAGCTATCAGACCTGTGAGTGAAGGTGCCTTCAGGTGATTCCAGTCCCAGCATGCCCAGACTTCAAGTCTCCCAAGGGGGCGGGGGCAGGCTTGGTGAAGCAGGGGCAGGCCGGTCCTGTTGTGCTTTGTCCAAATTCTTGGCTCGGAGTGTATGAACATGAACTGGTTCTTTTCCACCACTAAATTTGGGTGTTTTTATTACACAGCAACAGTAACTGGGATAGCCTTCAAAATTCAGCTCTCTGTTCCCTCCTATAAGAAGCCCTCCAGGATGTCTGGATTGGGTCAAATCATCTATCTTCTGTGCCCTTGCCCCTTGCTCTAGGCTAATTGATCTCAGCCCTTACATTGTGCATCAGTTCACTTAATCCCCGTCTCAACCCTCTGAGCCAGGTATTCCCATCCCCATTCTACAAGTAAGGATACCAGGGGACACCCCTCAGGTCTATAGCTGATGTGGCTGTGAAAAATGTGGAAGTGCATAAAGTAAAATACATGAATTATTTCTCTGGGTGCCAGGTTCCTGGGCCTTCTGACTTGTACCAGTGGAACTCTTCACCCAGAACCCTGACAGGTGAATGAAGCCCATGGCATCTCCTGAGTTCAGCACCCCTCCCACAAGGTAAGCCATCATCCCTCAGAGCTGTCAGGGACCAACAAAAACAAACAAAAGAGCAGGAAGGTAGGTTTCCAGCCAAACAGCAGCAGCAGATCAGTCACAGGGTTCAGACACATGGCTGCAGTGGCTAGAATTTCAGACCTCCTGGGGCAGCAGGCTCCAAGTAGAGGCCAGAACTCTGGGAGTGACACCAGGTAGGAAGCCACCTGGAGGTACGTGTGACTGGTGTTTTCGCTGGTGGAAGCCTGGGGACTGCCTGGCTGCGGAAGCCTCCCGGGTCCTGTGAGCCCCGTTCTCTGTTTGCAGCCTCCGCTGGGTCCCAGGCTGAGAAACTGGGGGCACCGACCTTGCTTGGTGGCCTGGGAGCCTGGGCTGCTCGAGTCTGTGAAGTAGGGCCGGCCTCCGAGGAGTCCGGTCGGGCAAAACCACCCCTCCTACAATGAAACCTTTTTTTCCCACAACACATCCCTTCTATATCTTGACTTTGAACATCAGAGTGGCTTGCGTTTTTAAGAAATCACACAATACAGTAATACACTGTAAAAAAAATGTTCAAACAGAATACAAAGTTAACCTGCTCTTTCTATTCCCACCATCCCAATTTCTCTCTACAGAGGAACCACTGTTAATACTTTACCCTGTTCCTTTATAGGCTCTTGTCCACGGATTTGCATGTGGATCCACACAGCGGGTGATAGACCTTCCGATAGATTTTACGTAAGTACAATTATACTGTCTGCGTTATTCTGTGACTTGTTTTGCACTGAACTTTTTACTGATTATCTTGGGTTGTTTTTTTTTTTCCCCCGTGTCTGCACACTTAGCTAGAAAGCTCCTCACAGCTGCCTGGTTTCCACAATGCCACTGTGTCACGGTTTATTATTCCAAGTCCTTCTTGGAAGCAATTTGGACTACTTCCCATTTTTGCTATTACTATTGCTCCAAGTCAACATCTTTCCAGTGACTTACTTCTTGGTATATTTGTGCAAGTGCTTCTACAGAACAGGTTGAACTGGCATTGTTAAGTTAAAGGGTGTGCGCCTGTAAATTTTTAGCGATACCGTCAAACTGCGCCCCCGCCCCCCCACATGCTGTGCTAATGCTTCCTCCCGTGGCGACCGGGAACTCCTGTGCACCACCCCGCGCCAACATTACCTGCTATCAATCCTTTCACTCTTCGCCAATCTAATAGGCACAAATTATATCACTGTTACTGCAATTTGCATTTCCCTATTTAACTACTTAGGCTGAGCATATTTTCATATGTTTATTGGCCAATCATACCTCATCTATAAAAGTACCTATTCATATCTGTATTATTTAGGATGCTTTGGGGAACAAGGAACAGAAAAATGTGACTCAACTGGCTTTGCCAATAAGGAATTTATCTTCTTATATTGAAAGAACCACAGATAGGGGCGCCTGGGCGGCTCAGATGGTGAAGCCTCTGGCTTCAGCTCAGGTCATGATCTCCGGGTCCTGGGATGGAGCCAGAGTCGGGCTCCCTCCTCAGCGGGGAGCCTGCTTTTCCCTCTCCCTCAGCCCCTCCCTCCCTCCAACTCGTGTTATCTCTCTTGCTCTGTACTCTCTCTCAAATAAATAAATAAATAAATAAATATTTTTTTTAAAAAAAGAAAGAACTGTAGATGAGGACAAGTGAGATGGTGCAGCTGGTGTGGAAAATAGTCTGTTTGCTCCTTAAAAAGATAAACATGATGGCCAGATGACTCAGTGATGCCACTTATGGGTTTTTACCAAAAAAAAATTGAAAGAAAGGACTCAAAAGGGTATTTGTATACCCATGTCCACAGTAGCACTATTCCTAATAGCCAAAAGTTGGAAGCAACTCAAGTTCCATTAAAGGATGAACAGATGAACACAAGGTGATCCATCCATACAATGGAATATCACTCTGCCCAAAAAAGGAAGTTCTGACACTTGCTACCACATGGACAAACCTTGAAAACATTGTCAAACAAGACAATAAAAAAAGACAAATATTGCATGATCCCATTTTTGTGAGGTCCTTAGGGAAGTCAGATTCTGAGAGACAGGGAGTAGATGGTGGTTCCAGGTGCTGGGGAGAGGGAGGTCCGTATGTGATGGGGACAGAGTCTCAGTGGGGGGGATGGAACATTCTGGAGATGGACAGTGGAGGTATTTACCTGCTATTGATTAGTGTGAAGGTATTTAACTGAACTGTGATAGGCCTTGAGGATTCCAGAGTCTAGGTCACTGGACAGGTGGAGGCGGCCTGAGCAGCCCTGGATCTACCTGGAGGGAGAAGTGGCTACCACAGCAGGCAACCAGCACAGCTCGTGACAATGTTGGCTGCCCATTTTTTCAATGGGTCATTTGTCTTTTCTTTTTGATTTGTAGGAGCTCTTTATATATTAAGGAAAGCAATCTCTTTTTTTTTTTTCTATGATAGCTGTTAACATTTTTCCTAGTCCATTGCTTTCCTTTGAGTGGCTTATATTTATGTAAGGACAGAATTCCGCTGGAAGTATGCTTTTTCTCCCTCTTTCTTCTTGACTTCATTAATAACACAGATGCTTTTCTCTTGCTGAAAAACAAAACTGGAGGCAGCTGAAGGGGAGTGAAGTCATCCTTATTGGTTTGCAGGCTTTAAAGGCAAAGGATGTCCCCAAAAAGAAGCTGCTGCCGGGCTATCACCTAGGAGGCTGCAGGTGCTCCTGTGTCACCTGCTGACAGGAGAGAATAGTGAAGTGACTGAGCCATTGCAGGCATATGAGGAGGGGTTGCACAGGAAAAGAAACCGCCCTGTCTGACACCTATGTGTATCTGAGATTGTGTCTCTACCTGGGACCCACTTAGCAGGTTCTGCTGAGGGGGCTCATCAGGGAACAGAGTTTGTGCCCAGGGTGGTGGTCAGAAGCGTGCAGAAACATCTCGAACCAGAGGTGTTTCCAGGAGCCATGTGGGCCTGGGGCTGACATTCAGGGTACAGAAAATGCCTTTTCAATGCCCACAATGCCTGACCATCCCTTATTGGGACTCCCAGCCTCCATATGCCCCTGGAAGGTGGAGAAATGTATCAGACAGGTGCCTGGAGAATGATGGGGGTGCTTCTCTCACCCAATTTGTTTAGAACTCTGAGTCAAGAGGGGCCGTATGTGATAGGAATTCCCTCTGCAGCCCAGAACCCTCTCATCTGATACCTGTGGACATGGAGGCTAGAGTGAATACCAAGAGCTTACGTGGGTGTTGTGATTTCCACGCTCCAGGTCCTGTTCTCCCCGCTTTGCAGGTGTAATGCATCCAAACCATAAGAGGTTGGAACAACCGTAACCCCTATTGTACAGATGGGGAACTGAGGCACAGAAGGCTAAGTAGCCTCCAGGCAATGCTGCTGCTTTTGCCCCAAGCCCCAGCACTCTGCCTGTTTGTGGAAAGCAGAGCTCTTTTGGCAAAACCCAAGTGGAGTCTTAGTGTCCCGGCCCCTCCTTGCTGGCAGCTTATCTTCCTCACATCAGGCCAGAGCGTCAGTTTCTATAAAAACGAGAGGCTCCTTCCAGGGTGAGTATGAGAAGTAAATGAAATTAGGTGCTTAAAGCCCCCTGGCAGGTCGGAACCACATGCCTATTCCCTCTCCTGCCTGCGGGAAAGTCCTCTGTCCTCATAGTTTCCTTCCAGAGCCTGTACATGTGGTCTGTGTCTTTGGTTTCCTTCTCCCTTTCCAGTCCACCACACCCTCTGGTTGATATCACTGCTGTTCACACAGCCAGCAGGGGTGGGGGGACAGGGAAGGGGCGATTGCATTGTTAATTTTGTGATCTTCTAGGAGATAGAGGTAATGTTTGGGGAGAAAGAAGCTGGAATTGGCAGCTCACTCAGGTCTGTGTTTCTTTGGAAGCACGTATTCCTGATGCTTCTCTCTTCCACTGACCCCTCCCTGATTGTGAATAATCAAGAGCCTGATCGTGGTCAAATTGCCTAATGCAGTCACTAAACACAAACATCTGGCCCCGTTAAAAGCAAAAGCAGTCCCCGGAGGCACACCCAAGGAGGATATTAACAAGAGTGGGTGGCAACAGACACAGATTTCCTCTGTGGCTACATCCCAGCTTAAACCCGTCGTCCCCAAATGGCCCATGAGGTGAGAGCAGCGGAGCTTCTGGGGCCTCGGGCCGTTAATCTCACTCAGGGCCCTAATGCTGGAGCACATTTATGGCCCAATCAGTCCTTGTGCCTTGTCTCCTTGGCGTCTCTGCTTTGTTAACACTCAGCGTCCATATTTTCTGGTGACAAACTAGGTCATATCTATGGCAAAGGGTACTCTGAAATCATACTGTGTCGTGCTTATGAGATGAAACATACACTGACCTTAGAATGGTGATTCCTTCTTAATTCAGATGGAAAGGTCAAGACCAGAGGAGGGGTTAGTGAAAGTCCCCACCCCCAGGTTTCCCAGACACACCCCCTGAGCCTAGCAGTGCCTCGAGGCCAGCTGTGGCCAACGGTCAGAGCTGAGCCGGCATGGCACGTGCCATTTGGGGCCGGAGCATTTAAGAGACGGTGCAAGATGCTTTCATCCTCTCTTCTGTCCCATGGAGTTGGGGCAGGGGCCACATGACGGTGGTAAAGCCACACAGGAAAGCAGCCTGTGACTGAACACTGAGTGGAAGACTGGTTTAAAATGCAGTGTGCTCAAAGAAAATTTGAGGCACAGGAGGGCCAGGAGACCAGGAGTTGACCACCATTGGTCATATGCACAGTTCTAAGAGGAAGGGGCATGGGATGCCACATGGGGCCACACAGGGAAGCACTAGGGCCAGTGAGGAGGCAGAGGGGGCAACACTGTGGAGGAGCATCTTCTTGTGGTTTCTGAGGGAAGGAGGGGTGAGGCGAGGTGAACAAGCTGGGGACTGGCTAGTCTGAGTAATTCCAGTGGGCTCTGGGGCTTGAGGCTGTCCTGGTTGTCTGGTCCCTGGGGGCCTAGGGCAGGGGATAGTGGCCTAGAGGGTGAGATCCCCATGCAGGAGGGGGTTTGGGTATAGGCTCTGGGTTGGCTGGTGTGCATTTGAGAAGTGTGCCCCTGGGTGAGTGGTTTAGGATCCTCAGGAACTCGCTAGACTTGGGAGGGGTGGTCCCTCCAGGGTCAGCGAGGCCCCAGGTGTGAGAGCATCACAGCACAGAAAATAAAGGACATGGTTGATACAAAGACAACCACTCAGGAGGTGACGGAACTCGCTCTGGGCTTTGTGGAAGGAAAATTAACCTTTGTTACGTGAAGCCATAGAGATTTGGATTGATTTACTAAGGCAGTACACTGCTGTGGAAACACAAGGAAAAGCATAGGCATGTGGATGTCGAGCTGAGTCGAGCACCAATATGGCATCTGTGAAGTCCATCTATCCATCCATCCATCCACCCATCCATCCATCAATCCATCCGTGTATCAACCAATTATCTTTGCACACCAGTGGTGGGTTGGGCCCAGGGCACTCATGGTGCCTTACAAGCAAGTGAGACTCATCAAAGTTAAGAGTGATAGCAGGTGAGTCTACCATGCTGAGGCCAACGGTCAGAGCTGAGCCGGCCACTTTACAGTGGCTAAAGTGAGGAGGGAATGGGGCACCCGGGTGGCTCAGTGGTTGAACGTCAGCCTCTGGCTCAGGTCACGATCCCAGGATCCTGGGATCGAGTTCCATATCAGGCTCCCTGCAGGGAGCCTGCTTCTACCTCTGCCTATGTCTCTGCCTCTCTGGGTGTCTCTCATAAATAAATAAATAAAATATTTTTTGAAAAGAGGAGGAAATGACAACTCTAGCAGAGGAATCAGAGAGCGCTCTTCTGGAGTGACATTTGAATCAGGTCTTGATGGAGTTATGTGAGAGTTCCCTTGCAGAGACAACGGTCATGGATGTTGTAGGTGGTCTAGGAAGAGCACAGATAAAGGCATTTACAGACTTAGCAAAGAGTTCTGTTGGGGGGGCAGGGGACTCAAAACAAAAAAACTAATAGCCAAATTAAAAAATGGGCACAGGACCTGAGTAGATATTTTTCCAAAGAAGATATATAAATGGCCAACAGGTGTATGAAATGGTGCTTGACATCACTAATCATTAGGAAAGTGCAAATCAAAACCACAATGAGAGACCACCTCACATCTGTTAGGGAGGCTGTTACCAAAAAGATAAGAGGTAACAAATATTGGGGAGGGTGTGGAGAAAGGGTACTCTGCTAATGAAAATCTATAGCAGTCCAATCATTGTGAAAATGATATGGCGCTTCCTCAAAAAATTAAATAGAACTACTGTATGATCCAGCAATTCCACTTCTGGGTATATATCCAAAAGGAAATGAAATCGGTACTTTGAAGAGATGTCTGCACTCCCACATTCACTGCAGCCAAGATATGGGGAAAGCGTACAAGTGTCCATTGACAGATAAAAGGATGAAGAAGATGTAAAACACACATGCACACACACACAATGGATTATTATTCAGCCTTGACAAAAGCCGAAATCCTGCCATTTGTAATAACAGGAACCTAGAGAACATTATGCTGAGTGAAGTAAGTTAGATGCAGAAAGACAAATACCGTGTGATGTCACTGATATGTGGAATCTAAAAGAGTCCTGAACTCAGAATAGGACAGTGGTTACCACGGGCTGGGGGTGGGAGGAACAGACAGAAGTTGGTCTGAGGGTACAAACTCTCAGTTATAAGATGAACAAACTCTGAGTCCTAACATACAGCACACTGACCGCCACTAATTGCGCTGTGCTGCGGACTTGAAAGTTGCTAAGAGGGTGGATCTGCGGCATTCTCACCACACAGAAGACATGGAATCTGTGTGAGGCTACAGATGTGCTAACCTGCTTGGACCAATCATTTTGCGATGTAGACATTCAGTCATTGCATTGTACACCTTAAAATCACACTGCACAACCTAACATCCACAATTTTTGTTTGTCCTCACACCTTGACACGGCTGGGAAAGAACAGCCCAGAGAAGCCAGAACAGAAATGCTTCAGGAGTGTGGTCAGAGTTTCATCAGGAAGCCCTGGTGAGTTGCCATTGGAGTCTCTGTGCTCCCTACCGAGGTACTCGGGGCCTGGACAATCGGTAGACCAGGAGGCCCCATGATGAGATGGGTTGTCATAGCCCTTGATTCTTGTGTCCCGCCTTCAGTGGCCCCTCCGTGAGATCTGCGATGTTCACCCAGGCCCTGAAGTCACAGCAGGGAACTCTCTCTTAAGTTCCTCTGCTCTGAGACAGGGATGCTAAGTAACCTCTTCCCCTCTGGCAGCCATGGCTGACATCACTAAGCAAGTGACAGGCTTTGCACCTGCCAGATCGAACCTCAGAGGCCTTCTTAACACAGAGCTTCAGGCAGCTGCTATCTATGGGTGCGGATTGGCACGCATGTCAAATTACGTGTTGTTTCTATTTTAAGGGGTTAAGGATGTTCTCTTTCTGGAAGTATTTTTATTTAAAGAAGAAGAAGAAGAAGAAGAAGAAGAAGAAGAAGAAGAAGCAGGGGGAGGAGGAGGAGGAGGAAGGAGAGGAAGGAAGGGAAGGAGAGGAAGAAGGGGAAGAAGGGGAAGGAGAGGAAGGGGACAACTGTTAGAGGGAGGGCACAGTTTAATAAAAGAATGAAAAGCTAATGGTGGAATTTTAGTCAGCAGAAGTTTTGGGGAAGAGAAGGGAAGTTGGCATGATCCCATCAAATTAGACTTGCCCCACCCACTCAGAAGAGTGTTCTGGGTGGGAAACCAAGGACACGTTCTATTCTCTCACTTTCCTACCTGTTGTTACCCAAAATGGTCCTGTCGTTAGCTAGGGTAAACAAACACGTAGAGCAAAGCAGACAGGAGGCACTTCCGTGGAAAGTTCTGCCCACCTTGTCTCCCTTAGAGTCCCTCACAATGCCCAGATGTGTAGACAAAGAAAAGATGCTCAATAAATGTTTACTGATTGAATCTAAGTTGCAATGCTACCTACCACCCTCCAGGAAGCTGGGTGGCTACTCACCCCCATGTAACCCTGAAGTGCCCTGATTGACCGGGAACCAGTGTTGAATGATGTCCCAGACTGAGGGATGCATGTGTTTCAAAGGCCACGTAGACCACAATTCTCAGAGCCCATTGATCCCTTGGGGACTCACAGTTGGTCATGTTTGCTCTGAGGGGACAGGTTCAGTGGTTTTCACTGCTCCGTGTCCTAGTCCTGGGCCCGACACACGGAAAGCTCTCTCCATCCACAATTGCGGGTGAACGAGCAAACTATTACCAGCATATCAAGGTGAATGAGGTGGGACTCCTATCCTCATCCCAGCCAGGAGGTGAGGCACAGACAGTGCAGCAAAGTGCTGGGTGCAGCTCCATTCCCCAGTACAAGGTAAGTACGGAGGTCTGGGCGGCTAGGATCAGGTGGGGGCTCATACAGAGGCTGGAGGGCACACTGGAAGAGCAGGGGGGAGGACTGAGGGAAGGGCCTGAGTTCCCTTCCCAGAGACACCTTTGCAGAGCTGTTTGCACGGTTACTGTTTTGCACAGTAACATCGCTACATTTCCACAGGCAGAGAACCAAAGACTTTCTCAGCTGACAACCTCTTTCTTGGGTTGTTAGGACCAGCCCCCAGTCCCTAGGTCAAACCCTCATGGTCTAATTTTATCAGAAGCTTCTGGCACCATTGCCAACTACGCCAGCTTGGATGATCTCCACTCACCCTTTCTCTCGAGCCCGCAGAGATGAAGTCAGAGGCCCCAAATGTTTTCACTGACCCATGGCAGGGAGGTGGATCATGAAAGCATGAGCTCACAGACACTGGCCCTGCTGCAGCTGATCCAGCAGGCAGAATGGTGGCACTTCCTGGACAATGGAGTTCGTGTGGGGGCAGTGGCAGAGTGAGCCTGTGGATCCTCAGCTTGTAGACAACAGGGCTGAGGGCGTGAGAAGCCTTGATGCTCTGCATCTTGGATCAAAAGCCACCAAATGCCTCCATCCTAGGTGCTGAGAGCAGACATGCAGGCTTCTGCAGGGAGCCTGCTTCCCATTCTAACAACCGGGATGAGAAATCAGCTCATGGAGCAGCTCTGCCCTCTGAACCACTGGACAGAATCACTGGAAAGGTGATACGGCCCCTGGAGGGAAAGACAACAGGCTCTTGTCCTGCCCTCCCACTGCCACGCGCACACCCCCCTCACCTGCCTGGTCCAGATTGGCTGAGGGTGTGGGGCTACACCATGACTAAGCAGAGACTTCAGGGAACAGCTCCGAGTTGAGTCTGGAGGACAAATCAGAAATACCAGCATGTGTCGAGGCCTCAGGGTGAGAGACAGAAAAGCAGCGCCGTCTTATCTGAGTTCCCCCCAAAGCAAACCCTGCACCAAAGATTCCAGGGGGTAAAGGTAAGGGTGGACAGTGGCACAGCAATGGAAGGCAGCCCTCGAAGTGTACCTTCCTAAGCCAGCAACCACAGGGGGACCTGGGGTGGACCCCACAGGGAAATTCTGGGAAATGGTGCCAAGCACCTGCCTCGGATGATCCTGGGTGTAGGGTGAGGGGGCTGGGGTATTTGTACAGCCATGCTGGTGAAAAAGGTTGCTTCGAAGGTGGGGGGATATTGACTTCCAGGTAATTCTGATCTCCCCTTTTCCAGCAGCCCAAGGGCGGCTGTGTAACAGCAATGAAGTTCTGGTCTCTGGTGATCAGTCTGACATGCATAGTGGAGATGTGGGAGACCCAGGGTTGCATGGGGTGTCACAGAGAGCCACCCCAAAGCATGGCAAGGGGGTCAGGACAGTTGAGGGGTTGAAGATTCTGATAGGAAGCTGAAGAGGCCAGCAGGGCCTCTAGGGAGGTGTGGACAGTATACTAGGCTGTAGGGTCTTATACTATTTGCCTGAGGAGCAGCAGAGGCTTCTTCATCTTAGAAGTGACATCCTATCACTTTTGCTGTATTCTGTTCATCAGAACTGAGTCGGTAGGTCAAGCTCACATTTGGGGCTTATTGAGAACTACTTCCTCCTTAACATGTCCTCAGACCTCCCTGTTTGTGGACCTCCCTTTGTCTGACCCCATTGCATTTGATTGCCACTTGGCACCAAATGCCACTTGGCATTGATCATTTCCCTCTGAGAGCGCCTTATCATATGTTTGGCATGGCCTGGCATCAACACTGGTCTTGCTGGCTCCCTCAGTTCCCTGAGAGATCCTCCTTACCAACTAATCCAGCTCCTTGTGCCCCGTGATGGACACACGTTCGGAGCACTCTCTCCAGTTTTGTGTCCCCTGGCTTGCCCAGAATCATGCCTACCATTTTGCAAGAACTTCAGGAATGACAGCTTTGAGTCTGCTCTCTGTATTACCCAGATGTGACCTTTTAAAAACTTTGAGATCATAGTGTATATATATATATATATATTGGAAGAAACAATACAGAGGGATCCTAGATACCATTCACCTACTTTTCCCCAATGGCACAAATGTCACAACTGGAAATTCACATTAACATGATCCACCCACATTATTCACCAGTTTCACACACACATCCATTTGTCTGTGTGTGTGCGTATTTAGTTCTATACAATTTTATGATGTGCGGATTGTGTGACCACTGCCAACTGCAGTAAATACACAATAGTTCCATCAAAAAGATCACTTGTGCTGCCTTTTTATATCCAGAGCCACCTCTCTATCGCATTCCCATCCCCCAGGAACCTCTGGCAACAACTAACCTGTTCCCCATCTCTAATTTTATCATTTCAAGAGGGCTATATAAATGGACTCCTGTGAGTCCGTTTGAGATTTGGCTTTTATTGCTCAGCATAATTCCCTTGAGATCTGTCCGAGTTATTGTATGTATCGGTAATCTGTCTTGTTTATTGCTGCATAGTATTTCATGATCAGAACATACTAGTTTGCTTAAACAGTAACCCTTTGAAGGACGTTTGGGTCTCTTCCAATTTGGGGCTGCTATGAAATCTCTGTAGAGATTTCAGTGTGAACGTAAGTTTTAAGTTCTGCAGGATAAATGTCCCAGAGTGCAATTGCTAGGTCAAACAGTAAGCACATGTGCAGTTTTATAAGCGACTTCCATACCCTCCTCAGAGTGATGCTTGTCCTCAGGTCTGAGGACTATTTCATATCCCTACCATCATGAGATCAGTGATTCGGTTTCTTCACATCCTCATCCGCATTGGATGTTATCACCGGTTTTTGTTCAAGCCATCTGATAGGGGTGTAGTGATAGGTCACAGTGGCTTTAATTTGGGTTTCCCTACTGGCTCACGATGTTGCTCATCCTTTTTTCAATGTTTGTTCATGTCTTTTGCCAATTTTCTAGCTGGATTGTTTGATTTTTTTTTTAACTACCCAGTTTTGAGAGTTCTTTGTATTTCTAGATAAGATCCCTTTGTCTGATGTGTAGTTTGCAAATATTTTCTCCCAGTCTATATCATATTTTGTCTTTTTATCTTCTTAACAGGATCATTCACAGAGCAAAGTTTTCAATTTTGATGAGGTCCACTTAACCTTCTATTTTCCTTCTATTAAATGTGATTTCAAACTCTTTGTCTAGCCCTATACCCCCAAGATTTTCTACATTTTTTTCTAAAACTTGTATCATTGTATTTTCACATTGAAGTGCATGGTTCATTTTGAGTTACTTTTTATATAAAAGGTGATGCTTAGAAAGAGAGTCATTTTGTTGTTGGCATGTTGTTGCTCCAGCACTATTTGTTGACTAGGCTATCCCTCCTCCATTGAACTGCTTTCCTATTTTATCTAAAATTAATCAGGCCATCGCATGAGTCTATCTCTGGGTTCCTTATTTTGTTTCAATGATCTATGTGTTTATTCCCCCAAAACTATACTGTTTTGATAGCTGTGACTATACAGTAAACATTAATATTGAATAGAGAAATTTCTCCCAATTTAGTATTTTTCAAAATCATTTCTATCTGTTCTAGGTCCCATGCTTTTCCATACAAATTTCAGAATAAGTTTATCTATAAACAATCTTGCTAGGATTTTGAAAGTAATTGCATTGAGCATATAGATCAATTCTGGGATAACTGACATCTTCTACTATGTTGAATCTTCCAATCCATGAGCATGGTATTTCTCCATTTATGTAGGTCTTTTTATATTTTATTAGTACTTTATAACATGAAAGATACAGATCCTGTACATATTTTGTTAGATTTATAATAAAGTAGTTCATTTACTTTGGAGCAATTGTGGGTTTTTTTTAAAAACAGATTTTATTTATTCATGACAGTCAGAGAGAGAGAGGCAGAGATGAAGGCAGAGGGAGAAGCAGGCTCCCCACAGGAAGCCCGATGTGGGACTCGATCCCAGGACCCTGGAATCACACCTTGAGCCAAAGGCAGACACTCAACCGCTGAGCCACCCAGGCATCCCTGGACTCAGAAGATATAAATGTTAATTGTTTTCTTATTGTCTCAAGCTCTCTGAGAATCTGGCATTTTCCCCCCAGTTTATTTTCTCTCTGCTAGTGAGATTGGGAAATCCTAGTGATATGACCTCAGATTTGCTGATTCTATACTCTGTCATCTCCACTCTACATTTGAGTCCATCCAGTGAAAGTCAGTCTTTTTTTTTCCTGGTTATTGTGTTTTTCAGTTTTTAAATTTCCATTTGGTTCTTTTTTTTTTTTTTAATATCTTCTATTCCTTTGTAGGAATTTCTATTTTTCATTTGGTTCAGAAGAATCCATAATTTCTTTTTTGAAGCATTTTTATCATGGCCATTTTTAAATTCTTGATAATTCCAACCTCTGATTCATGTCTGTTTTGGTGACTGTTGCTTGTTTTTTTTTGTTGTTGTTTTGTTTTGTTTTTGTTTGTTTTTTTCATCTATGCAGTGAATCTCCTGGTTCTTTTTTTTTTTTTTTTTTAATTTTTAACTAGAGGGGCCAATGTGATCAGAAATCCATTTTATTTTTTTTTAAAGATTTTATTTATTTATTCATGATAGACATAGAGAGGGAGAGAGAGAGAGAGAGAGGCAGAGACACAGGCAGAGGAAGAAGCAGGCTCCATGTCGGGAGCCTGACGTAGGACTTATCCCGGGACTCCAGGATCACACCCTGGGCCAAAGGCAGGCGCTAAACAGCTGAGCCACCCAGGGATCCCCCTCTCCTGGTTCTTGATAGAGGAGTGATTATTTTCTATTCTATGCTGGATGTGTGAGACTCTGGGTTTTATTCCTTTTTTTTTTTTTTTCCTGAGCAGGCAGTCTCTCTGTGAAGACCTAGGGTGAGGGGCTGGATGGGATGTATGGTCAGCTTCCCACCGAGCCCCACTGACACCATCCTGGCAAATATGGAGAGCTGATTCTCTGCCTTCTTGTAGTTGGATAGGTGGCAGTTAGCTCTTCCATTGGCTCTGCTGACACCTTCCCAGTGAACGTGAAAAGCCAACTTGCACCATCTTATGTCTCTGAGCTCCCCTGCTAGGCTTCACAGACAAAGGGATGGGAAAAGTGAAGAGCTGACTCTC
Source organism: Canis lupus baileyi (assembly GCF_048164855.1). NCBI lineage: Eukaryota > Metazoa > Chordata > Mammalia > Carnivora > Canidae > Canis > Canis lupus. The sequence continues at coordinate 63,555,166 of NC_132845.1, forward strand.
ACTGCTTCATTGTTGCAGGACAGGGGCAGAAGCCTCACTGATAACATGTGAGGGGAGAGAAGAACTCTTCTTATGCTTGCTGTGTCATGTCCAGGAATTTTTAGTTGTAAGAGGGAGGACCTGGGAGGAATGCAGAGACTCTATCTTGTTCAGAGCTAGAAGTTCAGTCATGACATGATCTTTCTATTCTCTTTCTGTTTCTTTATCTATAAAATGGGCATAATAATACCTACTCCACCTGTGCTACAGAACTCTTAAGAATTAACTACGTTATTTATGCATATGAAAGTACAGTGGAAACCCTTATGCTGGTAGAAACTTTTATTATAATGATGGTTATTTCTGAAACTAGGGTCTGGCAAAATGTAGCTTGAGAAGAGACAGGGTAAGTGGTAGGGCTCCTCCCTCTTCATCTATCAGTTTGATGTTGGTGAAAACAAACTGGACAGCCAGAAGCCAGCCTTCTATTGCCTATTCCCTATTTCTTTTGAGTCTGTGATGACCTTTCTCTTGACGAGCAATAACCCTGGAGAAAGCTAGAGGAAAAACGAAGATTAAGGTCATGGCAAGGAGAAAGCAGTAAAGTAGCTTTAAAGAGCCTAATAAACCAGAATAATTGAATGTAGTAAGGATCATGGCTGGGACAAAGAGGGGTGTCTGCAGCACCATTTCCAGGAAAACAATCATAAAAGGGAAATAATGCTGAGCCCAGGAGGGGAGGAACAAGTCATAAAGGGGACACAGAGCAGATAGGGATGGCCATTCAGAATGGCCCTACCTTACTTAGGGGCATAGGATGGGACCTCCGATTGGAATGTTGTATTATTAATCAGGATGGCCTGGGTCTCATGTGTCATTGGCCCTCATTCCAGGGAAACAAAGGGTTCTGAACTGCCTGCATTTGAGTCTCAGTTCTGCCACTTTGTGTCTGTGTGATCTTGGGGAAGCTTTTTAACCCTTCCATAAATTGAACTTGATAAAGGTACAAACCCCACCAAGTTGTTTTAGGGTCAAAGATGAGAGGGTATGAACTCATCGTAGGTGATCAATTTCTAGTGTAGTTCCCTTCTCAACTCCAAGCCCAGCAGTTTGATCTCAGTAGCCAAGGCTCCAGCTGTTGGAGGCACTTCTTCCAGAGTTTATGTGTTTGGCCATCATTTCTTCCATGTAGTAGCTCAGTGTTGGGAAGAGCAAGTCAAGGTGACCTTGCCCTAATCTACCCTCCAGAACACTGTCCATCTCATTTTCCTGGCTCCTCTTTCTCCCCTTAGTGGGTCTCCACTAAGCTTATTGTGCAGGGAGCTCTGGAAGCCCAGTCCTTGGGACTACTCGCAAAGAAGGGGTATTCTAAATCAGAGTGGGGGCTGGGACCAACCAAGAGCTAGTTCCATCTCCCACCCTCCTGCCCTTACCAAGAGTGCAAGCCCCCACCACCAGCAGAAGCTGGGTTTGATGGAGATCAAGATACTTCACTAAACTGTAAATCACTATGCACAGAAGATGGGGGCTATGTCTGTCCTGTGCATATTTGAGGCCCCCATCCAGTGCTGCATTGAAGCCAGTGCCTACCAGCTCAGAAGAGCCAACTGTTAGATTTCAGGAATTTTGTAAGCTGGTTGTTAAACACAGACATTATTAAAAATTAGATTGTAGAAACTCTAAATAAATTATATTGAAAACAAAGATAATAAATACTCAAAAGTCCTCACTCCCTAATTATTGAACTATCATCTCTCCTCTGGAGGGTTATTTATGTCTACTGTAGGTTTAGGACATACTGTATAGCAATGTGGCAGCCTGACATTGGCCATTGGCCATGGTGGGAGTATATACACCACAGGAATCAGCAAACACAACAGATCAGACCTTGATTTATTATTTGGTTGATCGTTCAGATTTAATACAGCGATGGAGAAAAGGTTAATAATGTAGGTTAAAGTTAAAAGTGTGCCATGTTAAATTATAAATAGCATAAAGAATTAAAGAAATGTCCTTCCAGTATTTGGTGATTATTCCCGTATTCAGCAAAGAAGTCACTCAGGTCATCAATGAAGAAGTGAAGTTCCAGAAAACACCTTCATTGTTTTGCTTTGTCTTAATATAAGTGGAAACCTTAACCAGGACTCATGATGGAATTCTTCTCACAGAGCCAGTGGTTACACATTAACCAGAACACCATCATGTCTACAATAGCACCTCACTAAAAGGGCATGCCCAATAAATACTTATTGGGTGGCTGAAATCAGTGAAAACAAGCCATGAAGGATGTGTGGGGCCATCTCACCAGTTTGGTGATGCCTTGGTGGTGGTGGCCCTGTGCATTTTGGGTGGTGTTTCCGTCCCCATCCTTGCTGTGTGTTCCTTTTGTCCTGGTTCAGCCGTGCTCTGTCTCAGTGTTCCTCAAGTTGTGATACACATGCAAATCACCTGCAGGTATCGTCAATCAATGTGTGGGTTTTGACCCAGCAGGCCTGGGGTGGGGACCAAGCTTTGCATTCCAACGAGCTCCTGTGTGACGTCCTTGGCCACATTTCCAGCAGTGAGGTTCTAGCTACACTGGCCTCCTTCTAACCCATGAGGGTCAGGGCACCATGCTATCTTTGCATTTGCTGTGGCCTTCACCCGCAGTGCTTGTCCTGGTCCTCACATGACTGGCCTCCGTGCATCTTTCAGGTCTCTGCCCAATGCAGAGAACTGCCCATAGAAAGAAAGAGAGCCCTTCCCCAGGTACTCTCCACCATACTACCCCACTTCAGTTCTCCATACATCAGCTGACGTTCCCTATTTGTTGCCAACCCCCTCTCCCCCAGAATGTAAGCCCGCTAGGAGCTCTCCTGTCCGCCTGGGGACTTCATAATAGCAGGTGCTCAATAAATCTTTGTGGGGTGACAGTAGTGATGTTGCTGATACTAAAGTGGTACAAGTCAGAGTGCTGGAAATGATTCTGGAAAAACGTGTGGCAGGGTGGGGATTTTTATCCTTCACCAGCATGTAAGGGAGTACTTTTCCTGCATGAGGGATGGTGGAGCCCTCGCTCATCATTTTGGCTCCTCTACCATCATGAACCCTTACCAAGAGTGCAAGCCCCTACCACCAGCAGTAGCCCTCTTTGCTTCCTCCCGGGCAGGTCTCCCCAGCTTATGGGGATGGCAGCATAACGGGCCCCAGCTGAGGCTCTGAGGAAGGGCTGGCTGGCTGCCACTTTCTGAAAGTTTCTATAGAGTTTTGTACAAACACAGGGCACAGGGGCAGCAAACATGTAGGTACATTCTGGAGGTACATTGGCCAGCCTGGTGCCCCTGGCACATTTTTCAATTGCATATGCTCTTGGGCGCTGAGTTGGGCTGTGGATTGTATTGCTCTCCACTGCTGGCTCAGCCAAGAGATGCCTGGGCCCTTCAGTTGGGGGAGAAGATGAAGTCTCTGGAGTATCTGTAAGTTCCCTTGTGACTACTCTTTTTTTAAAATTTATTTAAATTCAATTAATTAACATATAGTGTATTATTAGTTTCAGAGGTAGAGTTCAGTGATTCATCAGTTGCATGTAACACCCAGTGCTCATCATATCACGTGCTCTCCCCATGCCCATCACCCAGTTACCCTGTCCCCCCACCCCTCTCCCCTTCCAACAACCCTCAGCTTGTTTCCTATGATTAAGAGTTTCTTGCGGTTTACTGCCTTCTCTGATTTCATCCTGTTTTATTTTTCCCTCCCTTCCCCCATGCTCCTCTTTTTGTTTCTTAAGTTCCACAAATGAGTGAGATTATATGATAATTGTCTTCTCCGATTTACTTATATACCTTAGCATAATATCCTCCAGTTCCATCCATGTCATTGCAAATGGCAAGATTTCAGTCTTTTTGATGGCTGAGTAACATTCCATTGTATGTATGTATATATATATATGTGTGTGTGTGTGTGTGTGTGTGTATACACACACTACTCTTGTGACTACTCTTAACATTAAATCAACACATGGAGTACTTTTGCTATTTTTACCCTACACACCCAGAGTTTTGATAATATCAGCACACACCATATGCTGAGTAGGACACCCATTGTGTGCCGGGCATACATTTCAGTTTATTTAATCCCCACAAGATCCCATAGAACAGAATCTCATCCTGTCCCCATTTTGGAGATGAGACACTTGAAGCTCAGAGAATGTAAGTCAGTTGGCCAAAGTTAAACAGCAAATGGGGAGAGTCATGATCCAGAGGATTACACACTCAGCTCCTAGAGCAGAGGTGAGCACGCATTGTCTGTTAAGGACAAATCGTACATATTTTAAGCTTTGTGGGCCGGATAGGCTCTGTGCAACCACTCACCTCTGCCATTGAAGCATGAAATAAACCACGGACAACCTATAAACAATTGAACGTGGTGGCATTCTCCTAAAACTTTATTCAAGAAAACACTACTCAGCTCTCCCCCACCAGATACATGGCCAGTGTGGCCAATGTTCAAGAGCAGCCACAGGTCTAGATGTGAGGGGTGTGTATGTGTGTGTGAAATCTCCTCCTTCAAATGTTGGCTCAGATCACCAAAATAAAATCAAAAGTGCAGACTGAGTAGAAGATCTTCAAGGATTGGCTCTGGCCCACAGGCTGCCAGCTTACAACCTCTCTACTCTAGAAACCTACCAAACAACACTGCATTTATTAAGTAATAATTCATCTGTTTTCCCATATTTTATTTATCAAAGACCTCAGTAACTGTCAGGCAGAACTTCTTATCAGCAGGAACTGACCAGCGGACAAGTGTTACCTCCCCGGGGTTGACTATAAATCCTGGCGAACCAGGAAACCCTGACATTTTAATTAGCTGGAACATTCTTATCAGCAGTGAATCCTGACCATGCCATTTCACATTGTTTGCGAACCCCTAATTGGGAATCTCTGATTTGGTCCCTTGAGGGCCACCTCATGCACATGGGCTCATCCTCATTATTTTACCGTGGCGGCCGCCTTTATATTATTCAACATACCACCACCACCAACAGCTGCTCTCCCACAGTCACGCGCAGTGGAGCATCTTGAGTTGCTGAAACAAAAAAGTAAAAGGGAGTTCCGTTTGCCACAGCTCCAGCAAAAAAATACAGAATTTTTTTTTCTCACAGAACAAATAACTCCTGTAGATCAAGCAAGGAGGTAGACAGAAGACCTCCTCTTCTTTGGAACCTGGAGAAACCTGAATGCAGTGGGGACAGGACTGTGCGGATACTGTGTTACTCTCACATAACACACCTGAAGGTCTCATGTAACTACCTGAAAGGCTCCCACTCACCTGTCACCTCCAGGGAGATGGGTGGTGGGGAAGAGTCCCTGTTTCTTATGAATTTAGAAAAGCCAAGCCTTCTAGAGACCCACAGCTTTGGGGAGATCCCACGTAAGGATTTCCCCCATCAAATATAGCAAATCCAGATTCAGTAAGGAGAGACTTCATTCAGAAGGTTCCTTAGGGGCGGGAAGGTGGGTAGGGCGCTGTGGCAATGTGGGCATGCTCAGATCTTGGCTTTGTGAACATTGGGAGATTAGGCAAAAGGGTTTTCCTTCATGGGTAAGAGTGAGGAAGGCTAGGAAGAAAGGCAGACACGCAATAGTCTGAAGGGGCATGGGCTGGAGGTGAGAAGGGTATGGATTTCTTCTCACTGAGATGGGCCTGTTTTAGGAAGGGCTGGCTCTTCCTGTGTATGGTCCAAATGTCAGATACCTGCAGAAACAGTGAGAACTAATCATTTGTGAAGCAAGGGACGGGAATTTGGGGGCTCTATGTCTGGCCTTGGTGGAGATAAGTAAGGCAGCAGCATCCTTGAGTTTTATCTGAGTCTCATGCGGAGGGGTGTTTGTTTGCTACAAGCTGTTTCCGGAACACAAAAGGGTGAGGGACTCTTAACCATACTGTTTCCCAGCAGCACAGGACTCAGGCAAAATTCAACACTGTTCTCTGCACCCCTCTCATTACCAAGGGTCATCTACAATAGTCTATGGCTTATGGATATTTTTAGAATTCTACAACCTTTGCCTAGAGCCATCTAATGAATTTTCTGGGCCTGTCCTATCTGGAATCTTCCCTGTTTCCCCAAAGGAACTGGTCCCTCAAATTCCAGAAAGGTCTGCAGTAGGAAGCAAGGCTGAGGCTGAACAAAAAGGCTTATCTTAGGTTCCCCTGGAATTTGAAGGAGGCCCTTCCCAAAGTCCACGCATCCCTGACCCCATGTCAGGCCCTGCCATAAGTGTGTGTGTGTGTGGCAGGGTGGGGGGGGGGGTTTCAGTGAAGTGATATCCTGGACCCGAGGCCTCCACCCCTTCCCTGACCCCTCTGTACCTCTTAGGTCCCAGCTACCTTTTACCCTGACTACAGACTCTGACCCTCCCTACCAGGTTCTGTTGAAAAACCTGAGAGCTTTTTGATTATTGTAATCTATCTGTGAAACTATTGCCAAGAGCTGGGTTGCCACAGATATGGAAAGTTCAAACCTATTTCCATATGACAATAAAAATAACGTTTATTGGTATCATTATTATAACCACTAACAGTGCCATAGGCGTGGCTGCATGCCAGGCCCTGTGGGAAGCACGTGGCAGATGTGAACTGATTCATCCATGCAACAACCCTATAGGGTTGGTCTTAGTGTTCCCATCATACATATGAGGGATCTGAGGCTCAGAGGGGCTGTTGCCAGTTGCAGAGCTGGGATTTCAACCCAGGCAGCCTGACTCCATGAGGTGGGGGTGGAGGGAGACTTCCTCCACCAACTCCACTGCTCCCAGGGTTACAGAGCAGCACCATCTTGTTTCCCAGAAATGATTATTTTCCACTTCTTGGCAGTTGGAGTGGACGCAGGACACCTACTGGGAAGGCAGTGGCAATTTTTGCCGCAGAGGCAAGTGAATATGTCTGTTTCCCAAAGCTGGCTGCTGTCAGAGGCATCTGGTTACTTCAATGCACTGTCTAGAAGACCAGTATTGGGAACATAGGTGATTTTCCTTTTAAGAGGCTCTCAGAGTAAATGAACTTGAGATTTCATTAAGATAGCTATTGTATAAGAAAACTGGGCAATCTGGCTGAACAGGTTTGGGTTTTGTTTTGTTTTTTAAAAGAGGTACCTATTTTAAAATAAGATTAGTATTGGTTACCCCATCTCTGCAGTCAGCTCACCTCTTTCCTAAACCAGGCTGGTGGGGAGGGTGTGGGAGGTGGCGGGGGAGGGGTGGCTGACTGCAGTGCCCAAGATTTGGGAGTTCACTCCAGAAATAAAGCAGGGCTGGCTCAGGACAGCTACCCTAACAGCACTGCCTACCTATTGATGATCAAGTCCTACTTTGGGCTGGCCATGTACGTCATCTCTCATTCTCAGGATAACACTGGAGGCAAAGCTTGGGCATTGGAATCTCCCCCAAAATTGGCTTAAATCTCTGTTCCATCACTTAATAAGTTACGTGGCCTCCAGCAGGTTGCAATCCCCTTGTGTAGTATTGATGTCCTCAGATAAAGGTAGGCATCCTAATAGTATCTGCCCAAGGGGTTCTCTGAGGATTAATGAAATCATGTACATAAATACATCCTGCATATAAAGTGATGACTAAGTAAATATTCTTTTTAAAGTAGGCGTAATTATCCTCATTATACAGGGAGGAAGCAAGTGGTAATGACCAGACCCACATCATAAGGCTAGTAAGCATTGGACTTGGAGTTGGCAGATCTGGATCCAAATTCCAGCATGCAGTAAGCAATTCATAAGCGGGAGGTAGTATTACTGGTAATGGTGAGAATCACTTTTGTTGCAGGCTGGAGGCTTGGGGTCTGGGACCTGGGCTGACACCCCATTGTGACTGGCCCCCTGTGGGGACTCTGCTCTGCCAGCAGTAACAACTACTAATGAAACGGGGCTCTTAGGACGATTATGAAGAACAATTTTCTCTCACACCTTGGCCTTGCTGGCTTTATATGCTGGTGAAGCAGAGGGGAGGCTAAAAGCTCCTCTGAGCCCTCAAAATTCCTCTTCAGAGGTGACACTGCCACCTCAGCCTGAAATTTAAAAACCCACGCACACATACTCAGGGATACATATCAGGAATTTAAAAGATCTTCCAGGGATGCTGTGGGACCACTTTTCTGGATAATGATTACTATGATTACAGGGAGGCAGTGTGGTGCAGTGGTTGCTAGAGTAACTGGAGAGTCAGCCCCAGTCATTGGCTTGCTGTGCAACTCTGAGCATGTACCTTAACCTCTCTGAGCATTGGTCTACTCCTTTTATAAAACAGAGGCAATAATATCTTATCACAAAGAACTGGGATGAGGATGGAATGAGATCCTTGTAAATTGCCTGGCATCTAATGAAACTTATGATAAAGTTTAGCTGTTATTTGGAAAAAATGAGTCCCTTTTGGCTTTCATGGAGGCTGGGTTCACATTTGTCAGGGGTGAGGGAGCTGATTCTGAGGCACTACATTGATGCTGTCTTGCCTTCACACAGAGCATGGTGGCAGCCTCGACCCTATTCCTGACCCCTCAGAAGGAAGGAAGTGAATGAAGATATGGCAGGTCCCACAGAAAGCCGGCCAATCCCTCCACGCTGCTCTTGCCTTCCACTCTTTACCTGCTCTCAGGACGCTCTGGACCTTTCCCTTCAGTGTGTCTGAATTCTACTCTGTGCTGGAGAGGAAGCCAAGTTCTTAGCCATGAGATTGGCCTTTTTCTTTTTTGTTTAAAAAAATGATGAGAAATGTTCCCTTCTTGCCTTCCTGCACCGTCTCCTCTTTCTCTCCCTCAATTTCTTAGGAATGAAATCACCCAAGATATAAATAAAATGTTCTAAATAAAGCTCTCCTCGACTGCAGCATAAGACATATCTGCGTAAGTATGTGACTGTCAGCCAAAATAAATTAACCTTCGATGGAAGTCATTTTCATGTAATTAATTATTCTTGTATCAGCTGAAAGAGACAGGTGCACCATTGGCATGCCTTGCCCGAACTTCTCAATGAACATCATAAGAAGGCTACACTTAAAATACGCCAAATGACTAGTGCACAGCTATCGCTTTGTCCTGATACTGTGTTTTTTGACTTAGAACCTTTATTTCTCAATTACTGCAAACTGAAAACAAAAGAACTCACATCAAAGGCATTTTGAAGTACAGGAGGTGCCTGACGTGCTAATTAAGCAGCAGGAATGCAGCCTAATGTGTCAGGTGATGTTTTCCTCCTCCAGCTCAAGAAAGGGCTTTAGGTTGCTTGGGGTTTTACAGCAAAACAACCTGTGCTGTGGTAAGTCTGTTATTAGCAAGAGTTCTTCCTGTGTCATGAAGGTCAAAGCCCTGGCATGTTAAAATACTTGTACAAGATGAAAAAGTAGGATGGATGAGAAGATGGCCAGGTGCATTTGCAACTTGTTGAATGAAATCATCCAAACAAGGACTATGAGGGAGTTGGAGTCTCATCTAGAATGCCTTAGTGCTCTTTCCTTAGCCTTCTTTGGAAACCATCAGAGGGGGACATGACACGAATCTGGAGGAACAGTGACTACACTGGGTGAAAGAATCTGACCAACCAACCCCAACAGGCTGGAAATGAGGGGCTGGTTGAATAAGCTGTTTTCCAAAATAAATGTCAATTATTGCACTGGGGATAGGATAAAAATACAGGGTACAAAGAATTAACTTAAAAGTAACCTTATAATCATAAAGCTTTCTGAGGCATCTGGTTTTAAGTGTGCCTCTTATTTATGAGCAGCAAATAACTGTTTTTTTAAAATCCAATTAGATATTTAATAGGTGAGCTTAACCCAATCACATTTATTGTGATGTCTGATATACTGTGGTTTGACTCTGTCATCTCAGTTTGTATTTTTCTACTTACCATGTTCTCCTCCCCACCTTTCCTTATGCTCTTTTATGGATTGATAAAGTTTCTTTCCTTCTTTTTCTTCTGTTGTCTTGGAAATGATAGCTTACACTTCTGTCTTTTCTTTGCTACCCATACATTTTTTGAACAACTATATTTTATATTTTTCTCAAAGTCTCAACTTACGTAGTGTCTCTGTTCTTCCCCCAAGCAAGAAAAGGGCCTCTTCCTTCCCATTTTCCAGGTTACTGCACTATAGAAGTGCACATCCATCTTTTGAAAACACAAAAACAGTTTTGCTAAGTTCAGTGGTTAATAAGATTTATCAAATTATTTAATGATGTATTTATTTACTTTTGCTGCATGTGTCCCACTTCTTCATTGGGAGAGAACTTTTCTTTTTGCTTACGTGCATCCATTAGTACCTTCTTGTGGAAGGGTGGGGCCATCTGTGGAAGTAGACTCTTTCCATCTTTTTAGGCATGAACATATCTTTGTCCTCACTCTTCAGCAATAGCTACTCTGGGTATATAATTCTAGATTGACAATTGCTCTTCCTCAGCTATGTTATGTTTGCTAGCATCTGATGCTGCTGATGAAATGTCTGGATTGTCTTTGCTTTATGGGAAAAATCAATATTTTCTCTTTATGAGATATGAATCTTTTATGTTTATCTTTAAAATTCTACAATCACTAATATTATCTGCATGTCTGTTTATTTGTATTTACCTAAGATGTGAAATTTCTAATTAAGGATCCAATATCTTCCCACAAAAACAAACTTCAGCAAATAGAAAGACACCTCTTGTTCCTGAACAAGATGGCTCAGCATCATAAAGATGTCAAAGTCTCCATAAAAATGCCAAGTTGTTCCCCCCCCCGCCCCCGGAGCCAGACAAAATAATTTGAATGTTCAAATGGAAAGATAAACAGGCAAAAATAGAGAAATTACAAAAGGGAAGTAAAGCTTAACTACTGTAAACATATTATACCTCTTCTTTTTTTTTTTTAATTTTATTTATTTATGATAGTCACACAGAGAGAGAGGGGGTGGGGTGGGGGAGAGACACAGGCAGAGGGAGAAGCAGGCTCCATGCACCGGGAGCCCGACGTGGGATTCGATCCCGAGTCTCCAGGATCGCGCCCTGGGCCAAAGGCAGGCGCCAAACCGCTGCGCCACCCAGGGATCCCTATTATACCTCTTCTTTAAGTAAGAATGTGGTACTATGGCATAAGTAGACAGAACAATCAACACAAACCCAGAAACAGACCTGAGGACATAAGAAAACTTGTATGTGTTAAATGTGATGTCTCAAATCATTGGAGGAAAAGACAGACTTTTTAATAAATGGTTTTGTAGTAAGTATTTATACTTGAACAAAAATTGAATTCGTTTCTCATTCCATAAACTAAAAGAAATTCAAAATGGATTAGAAAGCTAATGTGAAGTGTTTTTAAAAAATTATGGATGATGGGATGCCTGAGTGCTCAGTGGTTGAAGGTCTGCCTTCAGCTCAGGGTGTGATCCTGAGGTACCAGTGTTGAATTCTGTATTGGGTTCCCTATAGGGAGCCGGCTTCTCCCTCTGCCTATGTCTCTGCCTCTCTCTGTGTCTCTCATGAATAAATAAATAAAGTCTTTAAAAAAATTATGGATGAATTCCTTCACAACATGGATGTGGGGAAATCCTTTCTATCTGTGATGAAAAATCCAGATGCAATCATAAAAACTGATTAATTTGATTGCCTGAAAACATACTCTTTTATGATTAAAAAAATCACTGTAAGCAAAGTAAATAACACACAATAAATAAGAAACCATGGAATATAAATATAACCTATTTTATAGACAAATATATATCCCTAATAATATAAATCCTAATAAAAGTTGTAATAATATCCCTAATATACAAAATCCTCTTAAAAGGGAGGGGTAAAAGACCACAAACTTGATTGAAAACTGAGCAAAATGGGCAGCCCGGGTGGCTCAGCAGTTTAGCGCCACCTTCATCCCAGGGTGTGATCCTGGAGATCCGGGATCGAGTCCCACATTGGGCTCCTTGCATGGAGCCTGTTTCTCCCTCTGCCTATGTTTCTGCCTCTCCCTCTCTCTCTCTCTGTGTTCCTCATGAATAAATAAATAAAATCTTTAAAAAAAAAGAAAGCAAAGCAGAAGACATAACTACATAATTCATAAAAATCTATGTACAAATAGCCCTTTCAGGCATATGAAAAGATACTTTCAACTTTACTCTTAACAAGAGGAGTAGAAATTAAAACCACACCCAGGTACCATCTCTTTGGTTCTAGCAGAAATTCTAGACCTAAACAACATTCTTTTGGGGAAGACACAGTAGGGTACAAAATGCCTAGCCCTTCCAGAAAGGAATGTGGCAATATCCAATCACCTACAAAGCATTTACCCATAGATGTTCCAAGCCCACTCCTAGGGATTTACTCTGAAGACACACCTCTCCAAATACGAAACAACATATGAACTGGCCAGTTATTGCAGCCTTGTTTCTCAGAGCAAGTATTGGAAAAAACCTGAATACCATTCCCAGGGGACTCATCGAAAAAATTATGGTACGTCCATACAGTCATTGCTGTGCAGCTGGGAAAAGATGAAGAAGATCTTTAAGAATAGACAGAGTGGTTTCCAGTATATGTTAAGTGAGAAGAGCAAATTGCCAAAGAGTTTGGAATATGCTAAGGGTGTGTGTGTGTGTGTGTGTGTGTGTGTGTGTGTGTGTGTTGTGTGATTTTTTTTCTGGAGAGGAACATAGGAAAGATAAGCAAATTAATGAAAGCAGTTATCAGTGAGGTCTAGGTGACCAGGGAGGAAGTGAGAGGGAACGAAACTTCTCCGAGTGTGGCTTTTTGTTGTTGGGTTAATATCTGCCATATTTACAATCATTTTCAATTTGTGCCCTTTGTCTTTGATCTTCTAACATTTTTTACAACATAGGTCTACTGGAAACAAATTCCTCACTTTTTGTTTGAAAACCTATTTCTTCCTAACTTTTGCAGGATAGCTTTGCTGGGTCAGACTTCTGGAGGTCTTTTTCTTTTTATGACACATTAAATACTCCATTCCACTCTGTTCTTGCTTGTGTAGTTTGTGAACGGAGCTCTGATGTAATTCTAATCTTCCTTCTCTGTACATAAGGTGTTTCCTTCCTCTGGCTTCTTTCAAGATTTTCTGTTTGTCCTTGAGTTTCTGCAGTTTGAATATGATATGCCTAGGTGTAGTTTTTTTGGTATTTATCCTCCCTGATGTTCTCTGAGCTTCTTGTAAGTGTAGTTTGGTGTCTGTCATTAGTTGTTAAAAACTCTAGGTCATTATTATTTCAAATATTTCTCCTGTTCCTCTCTCCATTTCTTCTCCTTATGGTATCCCCATTACACACAGGTTGTACATTTTATAATTTCTGCACTGTTCTGAGTATTGTGTCCTCCTCCCCCCACTTTTTTTTCCATTTTTCTTTCTATTTGCATTTCAGTTTGGGAAGTTTCTACTGACATTTTTTAAGCTCACTGGTTCTTTCCTTGACCATGTCCAATCTACTGATTTGCCCATCCATCAAAAGCACTGTTCATTTCTGTCACAGAGTTTTTTATTTCTAGCATTTCCTTCTACTTCTCTATTAGCATTTCCATCTCTCTGCTCATATTGACCATCTGTTCTTGCATCTTGTCCACTTTTTCCATTGGATCCCTTAGCATATGAATCATAGTTGTTTTAAATTCCCAACCTGATAATGTCAACATCTGTGTCGTATCCAAGTCTGGTTCCGGGGCTTGCTTTGTTTCCTCAGACTTTGTTTCCTCTGGCTTTTAAGCATGCTTGTAGTATTTGTTGAAAGTCAGATGTGTTGTATCAGGTAATAGGAACTGAAATAAGTAGGCCTCGATCTAGTTCTCTGGGATTCTTCTATTGGTGGCTTGGTGTTTTTGTATCATAGGGACATGGACAGGGTGCGATTTGACACCAGGTCAACTTTGTAGGTGCCTCTGCTCATTCCTGCCACGTCAGGCAACACCTTGGGCCATGGTTGCAGTGTTTCAGCCCCCCAGTTGTGAGTAGAAAAATCCTCCCCAGATGACCCAGTCCTCAGATGCACGTAGGCAATTCTCTGTTCTCCTCACCTTGCAAGATTTAACTTCCAAATAATCTGGGTGTTTCTCAATGGCAGTAAAGTCTTAAAACATATTTTTATGCTTTTTCCATTATTTCTGCGATTTTGGAGATGAAAGGAGGGAAGCATTGTGTGAACTCATGTTGCCATTTTTATGGAAAGTAACCTCTTCTTCCCACTGATGGCTTTGAAAAAGAAGCTCAGTTTCACAGAACATGGATTGCCCTGATGTTTCGATTGCTATCTTAATTAGCTTGTAGACAGGCATTTGCTTGACTTGCTTGGATAATGATAACAATCCTTTTGGAAGATTATTGACTGATACTTTAGATTTTTCAATCAAAAACCTTAAATTGCAAAATTACATATTTCAGACATGTATTAACTTCAGTAACAAAGGTAAAGAGGCCACATAGAATCTTTGAACATCATTGAACTTCCTGCTCTGATGCACAATTATAGTATTTTTGTGAAATTACAAAGAAAGTAAGAGGACGTGATCTTTCCTCTCTTAAAGACAATTTCTTTTTTTTCCCGCAGCACAAAGTCAGCCACATAATCCGTGAAGCCAAGCAGGGTTTCTGCTATCTGCTCTTCCCAATTGTTGTTCACATTCAGTTCAGGTGATCAGCCGAAATGCGTTTGGGCGAAAATAGCAATTTTTCCCACCCCCAACCCTCTTTCTTTTCTGTCCCCCATCACCACTCCAATTTGGCCATAATTGTACCGTTCCCATAACAACAGCCAAATAGCTGGATCTTTGTGGAGGGCTTATAACAGGGTTGTCCACAAAGCCGCTGGCAATGCTGAGCAGACCCTGCATATCAGCATCTCACAAAACAGACAGCTATCGGGGTGAACATTCTTGGCAGTTCCAGACCTAACTTGCTAACTTGCTGCTGATTACCGCCTCTGCGTTCCTGAACTGAGGCCCATATTTCTCTTACATTCCTCACGGGCACTCAGTTTTCCAGCTGTCATTCCCTCATGGCCTGCCTGGGACCCTAAAAAAGGCACACACAGAGACAAAAACGCAACAAAAACTCCTTCTCAGCATATATCCCACCAAATTGCAGCAAAAATCAAAGAATAATATTCTTGAGATCTCAGCTATACCTTAGATTACATGGTAGCACAATGCCAGCACCAAGAATTAAAATACCTTTATGGGTATATTATATATATATATATATATATATATACTCTTTTTTCCTTTTTGCTGAGCCACTGTGTGATTTTAGGGAACAAATGTGTTCATCAGGATACAAGAGCTAGCTGGATGAGAAGCTTCCTTTGTTGTGGACTGCAAGGTATGTCAAGCTAAGTTAGATGAGTTCTTACCAACAGCTATTTTGATCTCTCAGTAATGAATGAGATAGCTGCTGTGGGTAAACCTGGAGCTGAATCCCGTTTTCTGTCTGAACTTAGGACTAGTACTTTGCAAACTGACAGTTCTTACACTTTCCTTTATAAGTGTGCTGTTAGCATGAAAGTACATGTTAGCAAGTACAGTTAACATGACAGAAGTCATTCTGTCAAAATCTGGGGTGGAGGCAGGGCAAGAGAAAGGGACAGTGGGAATGGGAAGTTGTGATTCGTGTTCATCTGTGAATCCAGACTTGGGGTTTATAATAACGGCCGTGCTGCATCTGTAGCTGCAGTTGTGAAAGCCACTGGAGAGGACCGTAAGCAGAGCCCAGAGGCTTCCTCCTACAGAAAGAGATCATGCGTCACCACCTCTGGTGTCCCTGGGAGCTGGGGTGGGCTGGGCTGGGGGGAACTTGATACCCGGAAGCTAGGAACCTCCAGGCTTCAGGCTGAACCCCTCAGAAATGGGTTTCAAGTGCGTCACTGGGAATGAAAATTTTGCTTTTGCCCTGTCCGGGGATAATGCCAATATTTTGCATTTGCAAGAACTATTGTCTAATTTTCTAAGCAATTTCTCGTGTTTTACTAATGATTTGATTGATCCCATGTGCATTGAAATATGCTCTGATGTTTGAGTTTGTAAAGTGTGGATCACAGACCAGCAGCATCGCATCCCCTGGAGCTTGTGAGAAATGTAGACTCCCGATCCCACCCCAGATGTCTTGAATCTGAATCTGCATTTTAACAAGACACTCAGGTGGTTCAGTTCACATTAGTGGTTGGGAAGCATTATTTCGGGTTCATCTTGTGCAAGTCTGTCCAGACTGATCTCATATTTGTATTTCCTTAGGAAGGATGAATTTGTTTGTCATTTTTTAAAAAATTTATTTATTTATTTGGGGGGGGCAGGGTGGGGAGGGATCAGGAGAGGTGGAATCTCTAGCAGACTCCCCATTGACTGTGGAGCCCCACCTGGGGCTTGATATCGTGACCCTGAGATCATGACCTAAACTGAAATCAAGAGTCAGATACTCAATGGACTAAGTTACCCAGGCACCCCTATTTGTCATTTTTTGTAAGATGTATTTTGGAATTTTAGTTTGAAAGTTCATCTTGAATAAGTGTGTGTACAGGTATGTATGTATGTATGCACACATGTGTTTGTGTGTCTGTGTCTGTGTGTTTCTTTTTCCATTGAGCCCCTGGTGAGCCCAGCTGTGAAGAACATGGGATTCATAGTTGAACATGCCTGAATGTGGCTCATGACTCCAAAACTGACCCGCTGTGTGGCTCTGGACAAACTATCTCATTGATTTGAACTTCAGTTTACTCAACACTTCAGTGGGGATGATCTCAACCTCATCCAGTCCTTATGAGGATAAAAATGATATACATAAAGCCCATAGCCCAGTGCCGGGTACACAGAGAATGTTTAATAAGTCGTCATATTATTTTCACTATCTTCAGTTTTACAGAGGTGTAGCATAAAACAGTAAAGTACACAAAGTTTAAGTGAGGGCTGGTGAATGTACGTGTATCACCTATGTAACCCCTGCCCTGATCAAGGTACAGGATATTTCCAGCCCACCAAAAAGCTCTGTTATGTTCTTGTTATTTCAGAGAAATGAAAAATTCAGTCTTTGCCCTTGGGAAGCTTTAACACTTCTCTGGGACAAGAAATCTAGAATATGTGAAATTGTTAGTGAACAATCATTAACAAATATATATTCAATACCGTGTTTTGGGCTGGTGTCTTAGTCCATTTGGGCTGCTATAGCAAAAATATCACAGACTGGGCAGCTTACACAACAATTATTTCTCACTGTTCTGGGGCTGGGAGTCCAAGATCAGGGTGCTGGCAGATTCCATGCCTGCTTCCTGGTTCACTGATGGCTGTCTGACTGTGTCCTCACATGCTGGAAGGAGAAAGGAGCATGTCAGGGCCTCTTTATAAAAGCATGGATCCCACATCATCCCACAAAAGTGTTCCCTCCTAATACCATGACATTGGGAACTAGGATTTCAACCTACAAATTTGGAGGGTAGGGATATCAACATTCAGTTCATTGCATCTGGGAACTTTTAAGAAAGGAAATGGGGTTATGAGAACACAGAACTCAGGAAGCTTTTAGGAAGGCTGTGTGGGGTGAGAAACTCTGAACTATTTCCCTGTCAAGATGAGGCAGAAAGTCTTCCCCCTGCCAGGAACCTGAATGTTAAGTTATTGAAAGCACTGAGATTAGGTTTTTTCATCTTGCAAAATTCTTGATCCCCATCTTTATTCTCTATCTGATTTAGGGTTAAATTGTCCCTAGGTATGGGGATGGTTCTGATTTTCAGGACTGCTATTCAAAAGTCCTTTGTAGGATTGTCACAAATTTGAGAGGGAGGTAGCTTCATAAATGAGTTCAGGGGGTGGGGGGTGGGGGTCACACCAGACATGCTTCTCAAAGGATGAGGGAACAAAAGGAGACATGGGAACAGAAAACATTCCTGGTTCCATCATGCCCAACCGTGGTGGAAACCTTGATTTAGATCTCCATGTATATACAAGCTATGTAATGCAATAAATTTAGGCAATTTGAAAGCGGGGTCACCCTTATGTGGGACTTGAGTCTCGTGGGTTTGTTACACCCAAGAGCATGTGTTGATGAGATAGCATGCCAGACTCAGCATTGCCAACTCCTGACAAAAGAGATGATGGCTCAGCTTACTGGATGGTTAGTACAACTCGCCCATGCCCTTCTGGCACAGTGGTACTGTCCCTGAGTTGGGCCACTCAGAGATGCATAAACTGTGAGAACAGGGACATCTATATGTAGGTAGGAGAAGAGCTGCTGTTCCCCCAAACTTCGCAAGGCCAACCAAGACTGCTGCTCTACTGACAAGATGCAGCCTGAAGAAATGGCAGGTAATGGTTAACAAAACATGTGGGTTGAGAAAATATTGCAAAAACAAAAAATGGAAAGGATTGGGTTGGAGCAAAGGAAACAAAGGAAACAAAGGATGTGAGATGAAACTAAAGAGGTAGATGAGGCTTGTCCCCCATGATAAATAATTTTTTTTCTTGTCTTAAGAATGCTGGTGAGCCATTGGAGAGTTATAAGCGGGGTCTGCGACATGATCAAACTTTGAATGGATCACTCTGCAGTGGAGCAACTAGATTAAAAGAAGTCAGGATGGTACAGCTAGATAGGAGGCTATGGCAGTGAAGTAGAAGTGGATTCGATGAATGTCATGGTGGTAGTAGTAATGTTGGGGGTGCTGGGGGTGATGGTGACAGTGCCAGTGATGGTGGAGGTGGTACTGATGGTGACAATGGTGGTGGTGTGATGATGATGGTGATAATAATGATCATGGTGGTAGTGGTGATGGTGGTGATGATGGTAATGGTGGTGGTGATGGTGATAATAATGATCATGGTGATGGTGATGATGATGAGAACAATGATCATGGTGATGGTGATGGTGATGATAGTGGTGATGATGGTGGTGTTGATGATGATGGTAGTGGTGATGGTGACTGTAGTGATGGTGATGATGGTGATGGTGGTGGTGGTGAAGAGGGTGATAGTGGTGATTATGGTGGAAACGGAGAGAAGTGGAAATCTGCACAATATTTAGAAAGTAAAATGGACCAGATTTAGTGATTCTTAGAAATCACTTAGAATTGGAGGATGAGGAACAAGGGTAAATCAAATTTACTTTGTAAAGAGCCAAGAAATTACTTTAAGTTGCTCTTGGCTTAGTTGAGGATGCATATTTGTTAACCTCCTTTCTATAGTACAGTTTAACAATAGGCCTCAAATGGTAACAGTCTCCAAAGCAACCGCCACCATGCATTGCTGTGGTGGATTTGAGGTGGCTGCTTGTTTTGACAATCCTTTTATCAGGAGATGGAGCTTGTTTCCCTTCCCCTGTTATCTGGGCTGGCTTAGGACTATTTTGCAAACTTGTGGGAGAAGTGAGATGCATCACCTCGTCCCACAGCATCTTGTCTCTGAACCCAAGGAATCAAGACTCTGGTAATGGATGCTCCATCCAATGGCCTGGTCCCTGAGGGATACCATGATGCATTGCCTATTTAAATTAGAGGGGATTTAAATTACTCAATTTGAACAGTCCTCCCCATGGAAGAGATTAAATCCTAACTAAGGGAAAGATGCATGAGAAGCAAGGGGCAAGAATCTGTCAAGCACTATTCCTCATCCAACCTCAGCTCCTTGGAACAAAGGCTCCTAAGTGACTGTTCAGGTCATGAAACCATATGCAATTTTAGGACTGTGTAAAATGAGGAAAATAAATTGATGATTTCACATGGTAACTCTCACAAAGTCTGTATGGTCCAGTTAGGTTATACTTGCTAACGTTTTCATTGTAAAATGATATTTCTTTCCAGGATCAAAGCTCATTGAAATGATGGCTTCCTAGGAGCATATGCACAAACTTTACAGTCTGCTAATTGTAGATCTGATTAAAACTTGAATGCATCAAAACATCCTTTGGAATGATTAAAGACACTTCACCAATAAGGGCACAAAGCTAAACGTGTCCAAACATATCTGAAGTCAGTGGAGATGGAGCTGGGGAAATTAATATGGCATTATGTCATTTTACAGTAATTTAAAAGGATGCAGAATTTGGCTTTCAAAGGATATGCTTTTTCATTTAGGGTAAAATAAGGTGCACTCTCCAGTCAAAATAAGTGGCCCATTCGTGTAAAGTTAATGTATGAAGTACAATTTATCTCCAGGTTGTTGAAGGGAAAGCAATCATTTAAGGAGCACTGCTGTTCCCTGAGAAAGGAGCCTCCAAGACAGTTTTGATCCATTGATGAGCACTGTCTAATACGCTCCCCGAGGTACAGTTTCCCTAAATCTATTAGACTTTTACAGTCTTCCAGGATGTGCAGTCTGGAGATGCTCCATCACACTGTATTAACTTGACAACGTAATGTACTGCCATCTTTTATTTTCATAGGAAGTACTAGGTTTGACCTTGAAACTCTTAACCACACTTTATAATCTTCAGCCCATCCTGGCAAAGAGAACCCCCTAAGAAAAATGCCCCAGCAAGATTTGAGCCCATAAAACCCTGGATTGGAATGACTGAAATGGCGGAGAGGAGGGTGGGTCCTGGCAGATCTGTCTGGATCCACAGGAGCAAGTGAAATGGGGAAGTAAGGAGTCATGGAAATTACTAACCACTGCAGTTTACTGAGCTCTCACGTTGTCGCAGGTACTGCACTGTACAGGATTATCCTATTTACTCCTTGTGAGATTGAACACAGGCTCAGAGACATTAAGTAACGAACGCAGGGTTACCCAGCTAGAAGTGGCAAAGTCTGGAATCAAACTCCGGTCTTATTGACTCAAAAGCCAGAGCTCTTAAGTATGATGCAGGGATGCCTCACCCTAAAATAAAATCTCTGCTTTTGAGGAAAGTTAAGTCATCTTGAGCTATACTCATCCATTTTTTTAAAAGACTGTTTATTTATTTATTCATGAGAGACACACACAATGAGAGAGAGAGAGAGAGAGAGAGAGAGAGAGGCAGACACACAGGCAGAGGGAGAAGCAGGCTCCATAAAGGGAGTCGGATGCAGGACTCTATCCGGTTCTCCAGGATCACGCCCTGGGCTGAAGGCGGCGCTAAACTGCTGACCTACCCGGGCTGCCCTGTTCTTGTCTATTTTATGCCTTTGTATATCATGTCTAACTCTTCCCTTCACTTGTCATAAGCAGATGCCTTATGGCATCATAAGCTGATGGCTAGGAAGACAGAGCCCTTCCCTGGGGGCCCAAGATCGTGTGCTAGGTGCAAACATTTCCAAAGCAGGAAACTGAAAGGGGCTGAAGCAGTAATTCCATGGAAACCTCTCAGATGCTGAGCCCGTTCAGGGGCCATCCTTTCGTTTCCCTGAGCCAATTAGTCCATATGCAAATGCCAGGGGACACCTGGAAGTGCCTGATCTCTGCAGATAGTAGTGCCTTGGATGGCTGAATTGAGGTCCCAGAGGCTAAGTCAAAGGTGAACAGTTTACCAGCCAACAGTGGATGCAGCCATTGATTGGTTAGGAGGAACACTGCACAGATCCATGGCAGATACTCGCAAATTTGCTTCTTCCTGCAAACCATAAAGGCTTTTAATTATTGAAGAATGATCCTTGCGTCTGGCCAATTTATCAGCCTCTGGCAAGAGTAAAGAGTCAACCAGCTATGAATCCTATGTGATTACTAATAAGAACGACATAAAATGACACCAGTGCTGAGGAATGTTCTTGATTGGGCTGCAGCCAACGTAGTCCTGGATTGGATGACCCCAAGTTAAAACAGCTATTGCTTCCTTGGTGGTTCTTTTTTTTTTTTTTTTTTTAATTTTTTTATTTATTTATGATAGTCACACAGAGAGAGAGAGAGGCAGAGACATAGGCAGAGGGAGAAGCAGGCTCCATGCACCGGGAGCCTGACGTGGGATTCGATCCCGGGTCTCCAGGATCGTGCCCTGGGCCAAAGGCAGGTGCCAAACCGCTGCGCCACCCAGGGATCCCCTTCCTTGGTGGTTCTAAGTGGATGCAGAAGGCAAATTCTCCCAAAAGGCAGGAACTTATAGGGCTGCGGCAGGATTGGGAAGTAGGTGAAGATGGTGTCTAGTGGGTCCCCAGGTGGCTCCCACCTGTCCCAGGATCCTGCTCACTCCATCTAGGCAACCAGAACATCCCCCAGAGCCTCGTTTATGTACGTGTTCATTCTGGGGCCCAGACCCAGGCCCAGCATTCTTCAGAGGCCCACAGTGGAGAGTTGAAGCTGGCATGCCTGGGCTCAAGTCACATGATAAACAGCCCAAAAGCCCATCAGCAGATGGATGGGCAAACTAATTGTGGTACATCCATACAATACAGAAGTATTCATCCATATGAAAGAATGAAGGTCCTATAGATGATACAATAAGGAAGAATCTCAAAAATATGATACTGAGTGAAAGGGGCAGATGCCAAAGGTCATATGTTGTAGGATTCCATTTACAGGAAGTGTGCTGAATCCATAAAGTCCCAGAGACAGATGGGTGGTTATCAGGGGCAGCGGGTGGGAATCATGGAGAAACTACTTTCTGAGGGCTGGGTCTCCTTCCCAGGAAGATGCTTTAGAACCGGGTAGAGGTGGAGGTGGTACAACCTAGTGAATGTACTAAATGCCACTGAATTATGCACTTTTATATTGGTTACTTTATGTCTCATGAATTTCACACCAATAAAAAACAACAAAAATAATTGTAAGAGCGAATCTGATCACAAGACCCCATTAAGCAAGCTGAGGAATGCCCTGCAACCAAGCAGTGGTCAATGAGACACCTTGGTTAACATCCATGGCAGGGTTCACATCCAAAGCTGTTGCATTCTTGGTAGAAGTTCAGAGGGCCAGCTTGCCTCAGCTGCCCATTTCTCCCTCTCTTGAACACAGATGCACCATCGAGAACCCCAGAGCCATCTTGCATTGATGGGGCTTCCAGCGGGAGGGACAGTCCACAGGACCACGGAGAGGCTGGCCCTGCCTCCCCGTGGCAGCTATGGAGTTGACACCTGTAACAGCCCACCTTTTGTCCTTTTGTCATTGAGAAGAATCCATTCTTATTTGTTTAAACCACTCCTTAAAAACAACAGAAGCCATCATCTGTGCAGAGCTTGTTGTGGGGCCCTCAAGGAACTCAAAATAAGGCAGGAGATGGATCTATAAGTGAATAATCCAGTATGGTGTGGTGACCACCACGTGTGAGCTATGGTTGGGGATGTGTGGGAGCCCAGGGAAGGGCACCTGCGCCTGTCATCCCTATAAAGTGGTTTTTCAGGGGATCGCTGGGTGGCTCAGCAGTTTAGCGCCTGCCTTTGGCCCAGGGCACGATCCTGGAGTCCCGGGATCAAGTCCCTCATCGGGCTCCCGGCATGGAGCCTGCTTCTTCCTCCTCCTGTGTCTCTGCCTATCTCTCTCTCTCTCTCTGTCTATCATAAAATAAATAAATAAATAAATAAATAAATAAATAAATAAATAAATAAATCTTAAAAAAAAAAAAAGTGGTTGTTCAGTCAGGGGAGGGGGTGGGGGCCCTGCCTGGGCAGAGCCAGTCTTGAGAGAAAAAAACTAGTGAGGCCCATGCAGGAAACTGACCGCTGGCTCAGTTTTGCTAGAGTGCAACATGAATCCAATAAAGAGAAATAAAATGTTAATAGACATATTTACAGTCTTTCAACCACCCTACCTGCAGGCCTTGCTGTGCTAACCTATGCAAGGGAAGAACAGGACCAGGGCAGAAGGTCAGAGCTGGCTGGTTTCCTCCACTTGAGGAAGGACAGGGGGTGGATCGCCGGAGAAGGGAACAAGGGAGCAGCATTAAGGAATTAATGGAGGAGAGAACAAAATGAGATGAGTAGCTCCCATAAGAACCAGGGATTTGAGGTGAGAGGTATGGAAAGTAGATTTTTAAGACATCCCTCTGTGTGTGAAGGTCTTCCATGAGAAATTGTCGGTAAAGACTATCATTAAAGTTCAGTGCTTTCGGGGGTTGGATTTTCTGTTGGTTGTCCTGCTGGCTGTGGGAGTCTCAGTCTCCTTTAAGGCAAGAAAAAGAAAACTGAGTTTCCTTTAGGTGACAGTGACGGATAAGGTAGGGAATGAATGAGATGTGTAGATGGACAGATGAAGGGTCATTCTATGGAGAACCCCTGGGATCTGGGATTTTATCCTGCAAGCTGAGGGAAAGTTTTGGATGGGCAAATTATTTAGCTTCCCTAAAGCTCAATTACTTCTATAAAATGGAAATCATGATAAAACCTGTCCTATAGATCTGTCGTGGATGTTACACAAAACCACACATGAAAATAGGCTGACAAATTTCCCAGCACAGACTAAGCTCCTAGTTAACCATCACTGAATCTGGATCCTCCTTTATGCCCCACAACTGATCTGCCCCATGTCCCATTCATCAAGGACCAAACCTCTATCTAGAGCTGTTCCAAAATTTACACCACGGCACCACAGTGACATGAGCTTTGTGATAATTTCATAGTTCGTAGTGAACTTCATGCCTTGATCCAAAGGAGGGGGTGAGGTGGGTGTTTCTGTGGGCAGAAAAGAAATACACACACCATCTTCATTACAAGGCTCTGATCCTTGAGCTGGTTCTTTATGCAGTTTGAGGTCCAGGGCCTGAAATGAGGAACACAGATAAAAAGAATAACAAATATGTATTACACATTTATTCTGTGTGCCTCTGTGCAGTATCCCTCTTAATCTTCACAACAGCCCTGTGACATAGCTACTTATATTTGCTCTCTACTGATGAAGAAACAGCCCAGAGAGGTAACGTACTTTGCCTAAGGCCACACAGCTAGGAAGCAGCAGGTCCAAGTCTTGAACCCAGACTGTTTGCCATTAATCTGAGCTCGTGAATCTGAAGGCATGTACCTTTCTCATGAGGGAAAGTCAAGAAATCCTGATGGAGGACTGAAAATCCAAAAGGATTTATGACATTAAACATAGTCATAAACTTACCTTAAAGGGCCAGATGATTTGATTCTATATAGTTAGCATTTTAAAAAAGAGGTGTTTATATGTTCATCCTACTCTTATAACCCATTCTGTTCCAATAAATTAAGTGTGCTGTTTTGCAGAGAAGCGTGGAGCTGCCCCAAATCAGATGGCTCCATGCACACACTATTTCTCTTGCAGGATCATTCCTAGAGGGGATTCCTACCGCCAAATGACACCACATGTGACTATTGCGAAGTACAAACAGGATTAAAAGGAAAACCTCTGTGTTTTGCAAGGCTGTGCTAACTCAAGACAAACAAACTGTGTGTATACCCAAATGCTCAGTGACTTTTGCTGCAGAGAGGGCTGGCAACTGTCTGCACTGGGCGTTGATTCTAAGAGATCCAATAACGTGTTGGCATCCCCACACCTGGGTTCTTTGGATGGCCTGGGGTGTGAAGATGTGTGTGATATCATCATGTCAGACTGACTTGGAGACCATCCTTTTGTGGTGATATTGTTGTTAAAGTCAGCAAGTTGCTATTACATTTACCTCCTGGAGTGAGGTCTTTGGAGTTTAGAATAACTCCACGTATGTAGTACTATTTTATTAACGCTTCTCAGATGCTATGCAGGGATCTGAACTTCAAACAAAGCTAGCCAGAATTTGATCCTTAAAAGAGAACAAGGAGACTCCATCAAGATGTCCACATGCCTAAAGCTATTTGCTGGATCCAAAAAGTCTCATTTTGGGGAAGGGGGAGAAAACTTAATTATCAGTGAATGAAGCAACTCTCAGAACATATGGTTTCAGGTTGTGCCAAGATTTGAGGCCAATTTATTACTTTATTATTATTGTTGTTAATCTTTACTTGAAAGATGTACAAAGCCACTCGATAAGTCCCTTTCTTGGGGACATTAAAGCTTGAGAGTCCCTGAAAGGCAAAGCTGAAAGGCAGATCGCAGATCAGAGCAAAAGCATTTTTGTCATACATCAGCATTAAAGGGTAAAGTATGTTCCATAATGGCTTTTTTTTTTCTTCCTTAACAAAGAAATAGCACTCTCCTTTGTTTGGGAAACCCACTTTGATGCCTTCAAGAATAATTTGCTTTTCTGATTCTGATTTTGTTCTTCTCCTTTGGCAACTGTGTTCTGCCTGCATCTGAACCAATATTTGGAAGGGATGTTTTTCTCTGTTTATACTTCCATGTTTCAGAGAAGACGTCATGGCTGAAGGAGATGCAGTTTGAGAAAAGGTCTGTTCTCTGTTCTCTGCAAGCCAAGGAAAACATGTTTTTAAAATCTTGCTAACACATTAGCTTTGGCATCTTTAAAACTCATTTTTCTCCACTTTTTTTTGTGTCTCTCCAACTTGGCTGTTGGTGAGCTGTGTGGTCTTATGAGTGACCAGAGGCAGAGAATATGCATTGTAGCCCCATCACCAACTGGCAGAGGGCATCAGTTACAAGATGATTGCCCTCGTCCAATGGAAGGGGTGATTCGAGTCGGATAGGGTGCATCTGTGTCTACAGACACTGTCTGGAGATAAGACCACACGTGCGTGAGAGCAAATGTTCAATTGCAAATTGTTAGAATTGACCAGAAAGTAGAGAAACACAGCAGCACATCCCCCACCACCCCACCCTTAGCATGGTGAGCTGGGTTTTAGAGCTGATGAATAGACTGAGGGCTTTATGAATGACCCTCTTTGTTGACACATGGGTGACCCCTGTGTCCTCTAAATGGTGCAGGCCAGACATCTTTTCAAAGTCCTAATAGTTCCTTCCCTTTTATAAATGGCCAAATCGAAGTGCATTAGTGCTCCCAAGGGGGCAACTCTTTAAATGCCTCCTGTACAATGGGCCTCAGAGGCCTCTGCCTCCTTCTTAAATGGGCCTGACTACAAATCCCGGTGCACTTCCTCACACTCAGGCATCAGCTGGCTCTGTTGCATGTCCTTGCTAAGGCCACAGCAGCAACTGCTGAATATTTTATTAGTCACCATTCCTGTCCATGCAATCTGCACCTGGATGTCATCTTTCCTGTTGTGACACCCTTTCCTTTAAAGGAGCCATCAGTGATGATGCATTATAGTCTGATTAGAAACAAGTTCTCAACCAGAATCTCCATTAAGCTGGAGAACATTATCCTTTCTAAGAATAGGCCTTTGAAGGTCTGTGCAGATTTGGTAAATGGGAACAATCCAAGGAGGGCCTTGCTTTCGTGAAAGCCCCCCTCTGTCCCCAACTTCCTTGCAGCTAACCCCAGGGTATAAATTTTAAAAAGAAAATGTGAGCCTAGAAGGCTCCAAAGGCTGCTTTTTTTTTTCAAAAGGCAATAGTTTCTGAGAGTATTATTCTTATTCTTTGGTTTTAGAACTTGGGTGAATTCATTTATTCTTTCAACAAATATTTATTTAATTCCTACTATGTCAGGCATGAGGCAAGTCACTGGAACTCAGTCCTAAACAATAAGAAATCCACCTTGCCCTCAGAGAACAGAAAATCTAGTGAGGGATTCATTCATTCACTCATTCATTCATTTAGTACTGTTTTTGAGTGCCTATTATGTGCCTGGCATTGTTCTAGAGACGGGGATACACAGAGATGGACAAAACAAAGGAAAATAATTCTGGTGGGAGATGGACATTTTTGAAATGTATATAATGTATATAATTATAATGTACATAATGTCTATAATTATAAAATGTAATAAGCACTTGCAAAAAAATCTTAAACACACCTTTCCTGGGATTCTATACCCAGCTAAACTATCATTCAGCAGTCAAGGCAAAACAGATATTTCCAGATGTGCAATAAATAAGAGATTTTATCACCAGCAGATTCTCAATGTCAGAGGAAAGTAGACAAGGAAGAAGCACATGAGAAATGAGAAACAACACAAAAATTCATGAAAGTCTCTGGCAAATGCAATGAACTACTGCTTATGTTAAAATACTACTTTCTTATTTAAACAGAAAAAAATTATAATTAATGAAAAATGAGCAATATAGAAAACCAATGTAAAGGAGAAATAATATTACAGAGTAACAAAAACTGGCTTTTTAATTGAACTACTAAAATAGATAAGCCTCTAGCAACATTTACAAATGGATGGAGCCTTTCCGCACTACCCAGAGAGGGGTCCATACCATGTTGTTCTGCATCCCCATCATAACTTAAAGGGAAACTTAAATAATATCTGGAGCTCTCAATGTCCTGACAATGAGGGAGGAGGATGTCCTCAAGTTCCTTGCAGCAGGAACCCACTTAGGTGGCACCAACCCTGACTCCCAAATGGAATAGTATATCTATGAGAGGAAAAGTGACAGCATCTACATCATGAATCTGAGGAGAACCTGGGAGAAGCTTCTCCTGGAAGCTCATGCCATTGTTGCCATTGAAAATCTGGCTGATGTCAGTGTCATATCATCCAGGAAAACTGGCCAGTGAGCTGTGCTGAAGTTTGTTGCTGCTCCAAGAGCCACTTCTATTGCTGGCTGCCTCACTCCTGGAATCCTCACTAACCAGATCCAGGCAGGCTTCCAGGAGCCCAGACTTCTGGTGGTTATGGATCTCAGGGCTGACCACCAGCCTCTCACAGAGATGTCTTATGTTAGCCTGCCCACCACTGCTCTGTGTAACAGAGACTTTCCTCTGTTTTATGTGTACATTGCCATCCCTTTCAACAACAAGAGTGCTCACTCAGTGGATCAGATGTGGTGGATGCTGGCCCTGGGGAAGTTCTGCACATGCATGGCACCATTTCCTGTGAATACCTATGCCTGATCTCTACTTCTATGGAGATCCTGAAGAGATTGAAAAGGAAGAGCAGGCTACTGCTGAAAAGGCTGTGCCCAAGGAGGAATTTCAGGGTGAGTGAACTGCTCCAGGTCCTGAGTTCACTGCTATTCAGCCTGAGGTTACATATGCACCTGAAGAGGGACAGATGCCCTCTGTGCCTATTTAGCAGTTTCCTACTGAAGACTGGAGCACTCAGCCTCCCACGGAAGACTGGTCTGAAGCTCCCACAGCTTGGGCCACTGAATGGGTAGGAGCAACCACTGAGTGGTCTTAAACTGCTGTTCCACAAAGGCAAACAAAATGGAAAGAGGTTTGAAGGAAAATAAACAGCTTCTTTAAAAAAAATGGTTGGAAAAAACATAAAAAACAATGATAGGAATAGAAACAGATATACATTGAGATTTATTTTAATTAGGGAAATAAAATAAAATAAAATAAAATAAAATAAAATAAAATAAAATAAAATAAAATAAAATAAAATAGAGGCATGGTGGCTCAGTCAGCTAAGCATCTGACTCTTGACCTCAGCTGAGGTCTTGATTCAGGGTCATGAGTTTAAGCCCCATGTTGGGCTCCACACTGAGTGTGGAGCCTACATAACATAAAATAAAATAAAATAAAATAAAATAAAATAAAATAAAATAAAATAAAATAAAATAAAATAAAAAAGGCAGATACAATGAATAACTTTATGTCAACAAAATTGAAGCTTAGATAAAATGAATAGTTTTCTAGAAAAATATAGACTACCAACATTAACTGAAGAAGGTTTAAAAGATCCCAAATACACCAACAACAATTAAAGAAATGGAACCAACAACCAAAAGTACCCCTGCCATTACTCCCACACCCCCACATCCCAAACACACAGACAGAAGGCCCTGATTCTGTTTAACAGATGAGTTCTAACAAACCTTCATTGACTAGAGAGAGCCCCTATTTTATAAAAGCTATTGTAGAGACTAGGAAAATAGGGAAACTACTGAAATAATTTTATAAATTTAGCATAATCATGATGGCCAAACCAAATTCTTGCAATGCTTACAAGGAGGGTTCAAGCACTTTTGTTCTATAAGCCAGTGCCCTGCTTGCTAGCCTATAAAGGGTGGGGTCAGTTACCTTACACACAGCAAGAGTCAGGAAAAGAAAGGGGGGTTATCACTGGTCTTCCTTTACATTAAACCATGTGTTCAATATTTGCTGTACAAAGACCAAGATGTCTCCCATGAGGCTTGAATGATACCATTTCAGAAGCTGGCATTACAAAGATGAGGTTTGCTAATGCACTATGGACCATTTGAATGTAATCGCTAGGAATATCACTTCATCAGAAACCAGTAACTTGGGATGAATGCTAAGCCAAATGGGATGCCAGATACAGCAGGTGAAAACCAAGGACCCCTGGATGACTCAGTGGTTGAGTATCTGCCTTCCGCTCAGGGCATGATCCCAGGGTTCTGGGATCGAGTCTCACATCAGGCTCCCCACAGGAAGCCTGCTTCTCCCTCTGCCTATGTCTCTGCCTCTCTTTCTGTGTCTCTCATGAATAAATTTTTTTTTTTTTAAGTGAAAACCAAGACTGTCCTGAGCAAATCAGGAAATTTAGATCCTGTACTGAGGAAGTCAGCAGTACTGTGGATGTGAAATCAAAATGCGAAACCAATAACATTCTTGTGTAACAGTAGAAACCGGTTCGAGGGGAATCCCTGGGTAGCTCAGTGGTTCAGCGCCTGCCTTTGGGCTGGGGCGTGATCCTGGAGACCTGGGATCGAGTCCCACATTGGGCTCCCAGCATGGGGCCTGCTTCTCCCTCTGCCTGTGTCTCTACCTCTCGCTCTCTATATGTCTATCATAAATAAATAAATAAAATCTTTAAAAAAAGAAAAGAAACCAGTTATAAACATGTACCAGGAGAAGACACACAAACAAAATAGAAGAAAAATACATACTACAACAACAACCAAAAGTATTTACCCCAATTGTGAATATATCAAATTCATAAAAACTTCATGGAGAAAAGTACAAAACATGACCAGAGGTGGGTTTTTTTTTTTTTTTTTCGTTTCGTTTTACTGCATTGGTAAATCATATACAAGTTTAGGAATTTTCAGTGGAATAAAGGTTGATTCTCCTTCAATTAATTTATAAACTGAATTTAATCCCAACAGGATTTCTCAAGGAACTTCCCAAGCTGTGGTTTCAGATGGGTGCTGGAGCTCTAGCTATCAAAACCACATTCAGAGCAATGAGAAGAGGGAAAGAAGTAGAATGAAAGGACATGCCCCAGTCTGACACTCATTTTTTTTTAAGATTTTATTTATTTCCTCATGAGACACACACAGAGAGAGGCAGAGACACAGGCAGAGGGAGAAGCAGGCTCCCTGCGGGGAGCCCGATGTGAGACTCGATCCCAGGACCCTGGGATCACACCCTGAGCCAAAGGCAGACGCTCAACTGCTGAGCCACTGAGGCGTCCCCATTCTGACACTCTTTTTCCCACTTAGGAACCCCTGTTTATTTTGTGGAAGCCAGAATATAGATGTGGCCACATCTGGGAACAAGGAAGGTGAGGAAATGATCCTTTCAATGATCACTTTCTGAATAATGTGGGGTCTGTTACCGAGAAAGAGGGAAGGGGATTTGGGAAGCAAACAGCAGTCTTTGCCCCTAAACCCAAATGCCTATCTTTAGGAGAATGGATAAATTAAATAAGTCTCAATTACATTCACAGTGGAGTACTGCATAGTGGTTAAAATGAAGAAAACAGAGGTACATGGATCCATAAAGCTAAGCCTTAAAACAAAAATCTCTTGCCTGAAAAAGAAAGTTGCAAAATGACTCAAACGATAGGGTACCATTTATATAAAGTTTAAAAGCCTGCAAAACAACAGCAGCATGTGTCTTTTACGGCTACACAATATATGTTGTGAAGATATAAAAACATGAATTTAGCATGAAAAATGCTAAATGCAGGATGGTGGTTACTTCTGGAGAGGGAGAGTGGGCAATGGGATCAGAAACAGATATGTCCAAGATTTCAATTCTACCTATGATGTTTTATTTCTTCAAAAGTTAAAAAAAAAAAAAGATTTGAAGGAAAATACTGTTAAAGTTAAATCATCAGTTTGCAGAATTCAAGCTATCATTCTGTATACATATCTGTATGTTTGACATTTTTCATAGTTTATGAGCTAGAAGGGAGAGCCAGAAAGAGACCATGTAAAGACGTAACTAATGAGGTGTAACTCACATATAGTGAATTCACACATCTCAAGTGTACAACTTGATAAATCTTTACAAAGCAAATAAATCCAGAGCCAGCACTGCAAAAGGTTCTCTGAAGTCCCCGCTCAGTGATAACCCCCACAAAGATTAGCCACCATTGTGACTTCTATCACAATAATAAATTAATTGTGTTTGTTTTTGACTTTCCTATGAAGGAATCACGCAGCACCCTACAGCGTATTCTCTTTAATGGCTGGCTTCATTGTTACAGTATTATGTTAGTGAGGTTCATCCTGAGGGGCTGTCTTCTAAACTGCCTTGGCTGCTGATCCAGTTGGAAGACAGGGGCTCCACACTCGACGTGAGAAAGAACATCATTCACTTCCTGAGCCCTGCAAAGCTGTGGGGAGGGAGATCTAAATGTTGGATGGTTTTCAGAATCCTATACCCATGGTTGTTGAGGGAGCTGGTGTCCCACCGGCTTCACTGGATTTGACGATGCTCCCAAACTCCCTCCTGACCCTCAGTTTCCCATTTCCTTTGCCTGATGTCTTGTTTTAAATAAAGTAACAAGCAAGTATCAGGGATTGTGGAGAGGCTTGGGACAGCCTTCCCATCTCAGCTCTCAGACAGCTCACCAAGGGTGTAAAAATAATTATAGTTGCAAAGGGAGATGTAGGCATTATTTTTAGCCATATGTCCAAGGTTTGCATCTCTTCGGTGCCCTGTTCCAGTCCCTCACTTGCCGCCAGTATTTTTTACAAGTTAATTCCTTCACATTGTTTTTGTCAGAAATGTTAACTTACACAGTAAAATGCGGAGATATGATATGCTATAGGTACAAGCTGGTGGGTCCGGCAGCTGGAATGGGAGGATGTAGCACTCCGGAGTTTTTGGTTTGTTTTTTTTAAAAAATATTTTACTTATTTATTCATGAGAGACACAGAAAGACTGGCAGAGATATAGGCAGAAAGAGAAGCAGGCTCCCCAAGGGGAGCCCAATACTTGATCCCATGACCCCAGGATCACGCCCTGAGCCAAAGGCAGATGCTCAATCACTGAGCCACCCACCCATCCTCACTCTGGAGTTTCTTGATGTGTGTTATCTTTTCCTGTGTGATGAGAGTGTTGGCGAGTTCTGCTCCCTCACCTATCCCCTGTTATGTAGAGGCTACAAGGTGGCCCTTGTTCCGGGGCAGCTGGCATGCCAGCCAGATGCTCCCACTGGCTGCTCACAGTTCCCTGGAATCCATCATTGAAAGTCATGGACTGATGGAAGTCTCTGGTCCAAACTACAAAAACAAAAAAACAAAAAAAGGAGGGTGGTGTGAAACACACACACATTACACAGACCACAGCCAAACTCGACGTCTATTTTAAATAAATCGTTCTCACTTCCGATTATCATTTTGTTTTTTAATGCAGCGGTGAGGCTCATCAGAGTTATGTGTACTCTCAGTGGTCTCCCTAGAAAGGTGGATTCCCAAAGATGACAGTCTGAACTTGACTGCTGGACCGATTGCCCACACGTAAAGACCCCACTCCCCATCTACCCCAAGAACCTATATCATAATGGTTCTGTTTCTGCACAAACAAGAAGACAACCCTAATTCTCCAGGTAAAACAGGAAACGTGAAACTCAGGAAATGCTCCCAGCGATAATGCCGTGAACAGTCACGCCTGTGAGTGAGAAACACAGAATCGTGACATTGACAGACATGAAAGGGGCCGTTTTGTTGTCTTAATGAGGTTGATTCACTATCCATGAAAAGGAGATACTGAGCTTATTTTAACAAAGAAGCAAAAATGTGGTGAGAGTTCAATCCCCATTCAGTTTAACCCAAACTGGATAGTGTCTCTCTACTTGTGGTTCCCCTTTCAACTTGAGAAGAAAGAAGGAATCACGACTCTGGAGAAAAGAAGGATGGAAGAACAGCAAGGTGCTGATGAGATGCCAACTGAATTATAGAGTCTGTCCAGAAAGTGGGGGAGGTGGTGTACTTGAGAATTCAGCCAAGGAGAACAGTGGAAACCAATAAATTATTTTGGCTGCTGAGAATAAAAACCTGTTGGTGGAAAAGACATGGAACAAGTCACTGGGAAGGGAAGGAAGGGAGGAGTGTTCAGTGAGATTTCAATTTGGTGCCAGTGCCTCTAGAGTTGGAGGAGACAGCTGGTGCGGTGGCTGCTGCCCTAATCCCCCCGTCTGCAGCTCCCTGGAGCCACACAGTACAACTTAGCTTTTCCCTTTGCCACCTGGAGTGAGAGGAGAAATGTTCCTTGTTAAAACCTGAGCCACTTGGGTATTTATCAAATCTTGGATCTTCCAGTGTGTGCCCACACCAGGGATTAGCAAACAACAAAATGCCTTTAATACTTTGCAAAAAAAAAAAAAAAAAAAAAAAAAAAGATAAATAAAAGAAACCCCAAACTAAAAAGAACCTCTGAAGGATGCAAGCACTTTTTCAGAGTTTCCTCTGAGCCAAAGCCCATGGACTTTCAATCTTGCCAGAAATCACTACTAATTAATACCTTTTCACTTCCTGATGAAAGAAAAAACAGTTTACAATTAAGCAGGCAGCCTACGCAAAATCACCCTAACACCTTCGATGTATGTTTTGAAACGTGCTCTCACATTTCATGATCCGTTTATTTTACAAGATGGGTATACGGCACACAATTATGGCAATAATATGGCTGAGGTGTTTGGTTTTTATCTCTTTGCAGTAAATTGTGGTTGTTCAAGCCTTCACAGTAATGTTTGCATTCCTCTCTCAATTTATTCCTATCACTTGACAATAAATATGAGGGTTTAAAAAAAATGTTGGTTTATTGTAATCATATCACTTATTCAAATAACACTATAATTTAAAATTTTCTTGGTAGGCACGTCTCAACTAAATTAATTACACTAACAAAGATATTCTAGGGTGTATGCCTCTGAAAATATAATATTAAGTTTATTAGCTCTGTTGTGTGTCATTTTTCTCTACATAGGCAAAAAGTACTGTGGATAATTGAGCAGACAATTTTGCTTTTGAATGATACTATCAAAGGACAGAAGGATTTAATTTCAGTTTTTTTTTTTTTTTTTTTTTTGAAGACTACATTCCACATGTAATTCTCAGCACTGGATCAGGGCTGACTCGCTTCGGAGATTCATGAGCAGCTGGAAGGAACATCAAAAATCAAAGCCAGGGCTGTGGGGAGAGCTGGACCACGGAGGACTTCTTGGCATCTTAGACCTGGTCTCTTTATTGTTCATTCCCTCTGACATGTCCTTAGTCTACCTTTGCCAGAGGCATTCTCAGATGTGAGTAAAGGGAGCCAATAGGCTGCTTATAGAGGTCCAAAAGGATTAAGATTGAAGGTGACAGCCCTGTTAGGATAATCTCCTTCAAAACTCTCTAAACAGTTGAGGGTAATATCTTTATACCTTTTGCCTGTTGGCTCTCTCCTGGGGGCAGTCTCAAAGTATTCTTGAAAAGGTGTCTTGAGAAAGTAGGCAATCTCACCTTTGTCGAGTGCAGCTGGAAACCATGGTAATGTCACAGTGAGCCTTCCACCACAGTGACATGGGTGGCCTCCCATTAATTAGGTTAGGAAAATGCAGAACTAAATTGCCATCTGGGGAGAGTAAAATGAAATACTCTTTTTTTTTCATGCCCCCTGAATTTTGAAGGCACTGAACATGGTCACAGCCAAAGCCATCCTTTAAGACCCTCTGACATTTTAAGAAATATGGGGTTTGACTATTCTAAAGCCCTTCTCCCCAGTCCCCACACTATCACACCAAGTCTATGGAGAGAGACACAAACCTATGTGGTCATTTATATGACAGTAATGACAACTGGGCTCTGCCAACACCACTCTGCATTTTACAAAGTGGCTTTGCAAATATTAGCCCATTTGTTTGTGAACTCAAGATTCCTTGCACTTGGCAGTGGTGGTGATGGGTGGGGTAGAAGGCATGTGGGGTTTGATTTGTTTGTTTTTTTTAATCATAATAGGAATCAAAGCAAAGGGAGATGTAATCATTCTGCTTTGTAGAGCTCCCTCTGCCCATCTCTCTCCCTCTCCATGAACTCCAAATTTGTATTGAGCTATATGGGCCCTTGGTACATTTTATTTGGGTGCTCTTCCATAACACTTTCTTTCCATGGCAGTTTATGAGACCCCCTTAGAATGGCTTTCCTAATTCTCTGGGGATTGCCCATTCTGAAATGTGACCCTTCCATTCTTCTCTGATCATTAGGACCGATGGGGGAGCAGGTTGATGCTGCAAAGCCAGCACAGCTGTTTTGTGACTCATGGGAATATCATATTTAGCATGTTTTCCCCAGTGAAATGTATTTATTTAGATGACACATAATACTGTTTAAAAGCCAACCCTCCTTTGCTCTTACACTCAGCCTTATGGAAGAAAACAGAGGAGTGAAAAAGGCAGAATGAGCTCATTTGAGAGAGCCAGCTGGTCGGAGAGTTCTCTCAGGCCATTCATGCAATGAGCTCACACTGGAAATCTAAACAACAGGGAAATTGACACTGCGTACTGAACTACAGGGCACAAGACATAGGAAGTAGCTTTGAAGCTGGCTCATCCTAAGTATTTGTGGCTCACAAATCTTGCCACTGGGGCTGGGAGATCACTGATTGCACACAAGCATTCTAGAGAGAAAAACACAGCCATCTACCACTTGAGTTGATAGGGTATCGCAGGACGTGATAGCAGCATTATGGCTTTTATCCTCTCTGTAGGTCAGCCTCTGGAAGGTAACAAGAACATTAGCACTTGAACAAGCCAGATGGCCTGCTCAGCAGATAGCAGGCTCCCCCCCCTTGACCCAGTCCCCTAGTTCAGTTGTTCCCAGACTTGGCAATCCTATGCCTTACTGAGCTAGAACTCAGAACATCCCCCAAATATAAGGAATCAGGAGGGAAATGTAGAAGTGACATTAATGTGTAAGTGATGGACAGCCTTCCTTCCCCCTTTTATATTTTTCCTGGTGATGTCTGGAGCACTGTGACTTTGCTGAAGCAGCATGCTGAGGGCACTCTCCGAGTGCTCCCATTTTATTAAGTATATCACCTTGAACTTGCTCACATTTGATCTTATTTCCCTCCTTCCTGCCCACCTGCACAGAGTCTTAAGATCTTCCTGTTTCCCTGTCATAAATTTCCCATCCCTTGTCCCTTTATCTGTTAACCCTGAGCTTTCTCTGTATCCACCCCCTACCTCCTTCAGCTCCTGTAAAAGAATATTAAATAAAAGTGGGGCTGGCACTGATCTTTCAAGACTATTGCTCTTTGCATCTCCCTTTAGAGAAAAGTCTCTGTCCCCTTGTCACTACCACTTGTTCCTTGCTCCCTGTCCTTCCCCAACTGTGTCAAAACAGCCCTCATCTCAATTGGTTAGGGGCCCAATTACTTCAAAAGACGTTTATAAATAAAATTCCTTGAAGTCTTGAAAATTTAAGCATATGTTTTTCAAACCTTTTGTAGCAGCGAACCCCTGAGTTACCCCATTGTTGTGCCACGGTCAGACACACAGAATGGTGTGAATGTGTAGATCAGGACCAGAGAAATAGCTGGTTATGTGTAGTAACAAGGAGCTCAGGGAATGGCACAACACAGAAAACAGCCCTTTCCTTCCTGGGTTGTCTGTCAGTCCTTCTGGAATTGGCCTCAGAAACAGGCTAAAGGGGAGTCTACCTTTCACAAGCCACTCTCCAGCCTCCCCTTCCAACTCAGTCCCCACCACAAAGTCCCTGTCTCCAGCATCTGGCTCCTTGCACAGTCAAAGCCAGGGAAGCTACTGTTCTTTGTTCTATATTGGAGGGCAAGGGAGAGTATCACAGTTTTCTGTGGGTACAGTGATAAAGATGGGGATAAAGATGAATGATGGTGATGATTGTGGTGTTGGTAGTGATGGTGGTGGTAATAGCGGTGGTGGTAGTGGCAGTGGTAATGGTGATGATTGTGGTGTTGGTGGTGATGGTGATGGTGATAGTGGTGACGGTGGTGGCAGTGGTGATGATGGTGATGATGGTGATGGTGGTGATGGTGGTGGTGATGACAGTGGTAATGGTGGCGGTGATGGTGATGGTGGTGGTGATAGTGATGACAGTGGCAGTTAACAGCACCAATGCGCCATTCTCAGGACATTGTTATGAGCCAAGTGTAATTATCAAAATAAAACTCATTTTTACAAATAAGGAAACTGGGGCCCAGAGCCATTAAATAATTTGCTTAAAGTGACACAGCCAGTAAAGACAGAGCTAGGATTTAGACCTACACAGTGTCTCCAAAGTTCATGCTCTCAACTACTGCACTGAAGGTACTGATGCTTCAGAGTTTTTGAGGTAATAAATCTAGCAGCAAATGAATTTGCATTAGTATCATGTAGAACTATCACTAATTATGTTTGATGACCCTATCACCAATGAGGATGGGAGCAGATGTGAGGGGACAGAGAACTCCACCATGCCACACTTTTTTCTCAACAGGCATCTTGTGTAGAAAATAAATACAAGCATAGCTATTTGGGGGAAACAGATAGGGAGTCTGGAGTCTTATTTCCTAACTTCCTCAAAGACCCTCCAAAATGGCCCTAGGGTTTTGTGGAACTTAGCTAGAAAGTCCTTTGGTCCCAGGTTTGGTGCATAATGCTGGTCACCATTTATTACCTACCTGCTTGCTACCTGCCAGGTGCTTTCTTTACCAGTTTTAATCCTCAACATTGCCTTTGAAGTGAAGTGTGATTATCCTCACTTTACAGGCTTAGCCAAGTTTTACAACTAGTCCAAATTTCCCTAATCTAAGTTGGTGGCAGAGCTGGAGTTGGAGCCGGGACAGCATGGCTGAGAAAACTTACTCTCTCTCAGATATATGGCCTGCCTGCTGTGCATTGCCCATGGGAATGAGAACCATCCATTTCCCTTTGTGCACATGCTGACTCACCCTCTCAGGCCCCTCAGTATAGCCATCAGATGTGATTGCTCTGGGCAGCACCTGTGTGGCTGTTCTTACTCCCATATCCCATTCATTCCTTGCCCCCCGGGTTAATTTTAAGTCCATGGGCCTGTCTTCTTTACTCCAGTTGCCACCAGCTTGGTCCAGATGGAGGCTGAGACCTGACTCATCTGTGCTGTAATCCCCCAGGCCCTGCTGGGGTGCTCTTATGGCCAGGGTCACATCTGTGAGCTGACATCCTCTCCAGCACAGCAGCCATTTGCACTGACAGGTCCCACACTCCTGCCAACCAACCATCCCAATTTCATCCTTGAGCTCCTGCAGCTCTCTCAGGTGGATGCCATCTGCTTGCAGTGATTTATCTGCCTTTACTTCTTCCCAATCTGGCTTAGAACATCCTCCTATTGACCATGGTTTGATCTAGTACCTGTCTGCTGTAGAAGCCATTCTAACAGCCTCTGTAGACCGAGGCTAGAAGTCCATTCAATCCGTTAACTGATTTCTTTTCATCCTTTCCCCTGTAGAGAACATCTATTAGTCATACCATCCTTTTCAAAAGTGGAGTGAGCCACTGGGTTGGTGGTTTGTGCTCTCCTGGCAGGATGCTGACCTTGTCTGTGATCAGGGAGTTGTGTTGCTTAGTGACTGAAGTATCAGCTTCAGAGCCAGACTGACCTGTGCCAATGCCCTGTTTCCACCACTGCCCATCTTGGGATCTTGCTGGGCCAGTACCATTTTCTCTCCCCTTAGGGAACTGTTCCCCCCATGCTCCATCCTGGTGCTTGGGCTGGGGTCACCAATCACAATACACAATCCCCTTGGCCACAATGATTTGGTCCAGTGATGGGTCAACTGGAATCCTTTCCCAACATTTTTCTAAGAGAGCCTGTGGAGGAGGCACTTCTACTCATACAATCAATCCAGATCTGCAAAAGGCCCTTCCTCACTTCTCCAGTGGAAAGAAAAATCTACTCAAAGCAGGTGAGAGAGATGTCAATAAGCCCAGAGAATAAAAGTCAAGGGACAGGGAGGAATTGGGAAGTAGGGCATGAATAGGAGGTTGGCACCCCTAGAGACCAGTTTCTGTGGTCTCCAGAGCCAATGGCACCACCTGCCTTTTCAGGTATGGGACAATGAGTCCCTTTTCCCTTGAGCTAATGTGTTGGGGTCCCGTTAATTACAACCAATGTGTCTAGATTAATCTAGCTCCCCAAATGAGTTTCCTACTGAGTCTCTAGAAGTCTTTCCTCTTTAATATCATTAAAAGGCCTCTTTTCATGGGATTGGTTTGAGAGTCTCTTGCAAACCACACAACAAAATCTGGGAAATTTTGTATCTGGCTCTATTCAGAGAATTCTCTGCTGCTGTTTGGACAAGTTCTTCTTTTTTTTTCTTTCAGCAATCCAAACTATTTACAGAGCACTTTTGTACCTCATCAAGTGCTGACAGTCACCTTTTGAGTTAGGAATCTATTCATTCCATCAACAAACCTACTATGTGTCCATCTCTGTTCTTGGTGCTGAGGATACACTGGTGAATAAGACAAAGCTTCCACCCTCATAACTTACATTCCAGGAGGAGAGAAAAACAAGTGAGTACATACACAATATAATTTCAGGTGGCAGTAAGTCCTATGAGAAACAAGCAGATCAACTCAAAGAGTGGCTGGGAGAGTGGGTGCCATTTCAGACAAGGTGTCCCTAAGTGATCATAGAAGGCCTTTCTGCAGAGCTGACATTAAGCCGGTAACCTTAATCAATTCAGGGAATAAGCCAATGGGAATGTCATTCCGTTCTGGACAAGTCCAAAGACCCTGAGGCAGGAATGTGATTGATGTAATCTAAGAAAGCAAAGCCAACTGGATGGCATGAAAGTGAGGGGCAAGTCTGGGCATCTATCAGCCCAGACAGTACCTTTGTGCTAATTAGAAAAAGGCATACCTTCTAGGTAGTCTAGAATTACCGCCAGCCATTATTGTACAGGCTACAACCTGGACAACTGTACCTGGTAGTCATGAAGAAAATCTTAGGAGATAAGGTCAGAGAAAAACTGGAATCAGGTCATATAGGAATGACATTGATTCATTTTTACTCCAAGTCATCACTAAGAAATAGTACATGAGTCACATACGTAGTTTCAAATTTTCCAATAGCCGCATTTTAAAAAGTAAAAAGAAGCAGGTAGAATTATTTTTAAGAATATATGCTATTTAATCAATATATACAGAATATTAACATACTAATGCAATCAATATAAAAATTAATGAGATGTTTGTCATTGTTTTTTTTAACACTATTTCTTTTTGAAGTCTGGTATGTATTTTACATTTATAGCACAACTAACTCAGGTGCTGAATTTTTATCAGAAACATTAGATCAGTATTTAGATTTCATAAGTTTACAGTGGAAAAACTAGATTTACATACCCAGGTTGTCCAAACAGAAGTTTTCTAACAATTGATTTGGGCATCAGTTTTCAAATTTAAACTAAATTAAATTAAAATGGATTTCCTTAGCTGCATGAGTCACATTGCAAGTGATCAATAACCGCATGTGCTAGTGGCTCCTGAGTTGGACAGGGCAGGGCTAAGTGTTCTGGGAGCAACTGTAGGGTTGAGAGCAGGGAGTGGTGTGACGTCACAGTCCTTTAAGAAGGAATGTTTCAGAAGCTGGGTGGAAAACAGACTGGTAAAGGGGTCAGAAGGGAAGCTGGGAGACCATTCTAACAGTTGAGGCAGGAAATGACAGTGACTGGTACAGGGATGCTCAGCTGGTGAGAGAGGGCAGACCAGGAACTATTCCAAGGGGTAGGCCCCCAGACTTTGCAGGGAAAGTTGGGAATAACTCCAAAGTACAGCAGAATTTCTGGGATATGAATGCAGTTTAAGTTTCAAGATTTTTTTAAGGTTTTATTTATTTATTCATGAGAGACTCAGAGAGAGGCAGAGACACAGGAAGAGGGAGAAGCAGGCTCCCTGCAGGGAGCCCGACGTGGGACTCGGTCCCGGGACCCCAGGATCACGCCCTGGGCCGAAGGCAGATTAAACTGCTGAGCCACCCAGGGATCCCTAAGCTTCAAGAGTCTTATGCAGGCTTCTTGCCAAGGCTTAGATTTTGTGATGTG
Organism: Canis lupus baileyi; assembly: GCF_048164855.1. Taxonomy (NCBI): domain Eukaryota; kingdom Metazoa; phylum Chordata; class Mammalia; order Carnivora; family Canidae; genus Canis; species Canis lupus. The sequence continues at coordinate 63,597,169 of NC_132845.1, forward strand.
TGTGGTATTTGTCATTTTTTTCAAATGTGCTAATTTGTGGTGAGGTTTATTCATTCTAAATAAATATTCACCTTCCTTATTATTTTTATTAATAATCTTTTTTTCTTAATGAAGACTCTCCAGATTGAACAAGCTTTAAATTCCAGAAAAACTTGGATCTGCCTCTGCTGAAGGATGTTACTCGTCCACTTACGAAAATCAGACCTGCAGGGGTAAAATGACAACTCTGTCTGCGTGTCTTTCTATAACGTGGCACTTTTCATCAGTAAGTAATATTAAGACAGTGCTCTGGTTTTTACAGCCTTATTGATCCTTTTTAATGCTCCCTTCATGTTTTCCTAGAGCCTGCTTTTGACCATATTGTCCTTTTAAAAGGAACGGGTAAACAGGCAAGCTAATTCTTAGGGATATGCTTCCCCAAGAATGACATTAAATTTGTTCTATGACTAGGAAGTGATTTATCCCAATAGCTAAAATGTGAATTTGCAGTCAGATGCCTGACTTAATCCTCACTCTGCCTAATTTACTATGTGACTCCGGGCAAATCACTGTCCCTCTCTGAGTTAAACGTGGACCATAGCAGCTACTACAGGGTAGTTACAAGGATTACATGAGACACTCCATGAAACACTCCATGAAAAACATCAGCCATTTGCCTTATAGACAGTAAGTGCTCAGTAATTGCTATTATTATTATTTTGTATATTTTTTGGTGCCTTTTGTCTATGACTTCCAGCTCCATTAGTCACTGTCTATTAGTCAAGGCAGGGTCCTAACCCACCAGAAGCTGGAGAGAATCCGTTACCCCATCACCCATTGGAAGGACTTGGTCATTGCATCACCTTAACCAAGAGGTCAAAGTTTGCATCACTGGTGGTAGAACCACTTGACACTGTGTGCCCTAATGTGAAGCACTGAGAAACCATATAATCCTCATTTTTGCCCAAGTGTTTAGCCTGAATGGAAGCAGGAGGAAACACTCAGCAGATGTACAAAGTGAAGCATTTGAAAGGACAACTGGCCTGGACTCTTCCAAAACATTTAATGTTGAGAAAAGCAAGCAAGCAAAAAGAAGTGGGGCATGCTCCAGATTGAGAGTCTGAAGGGACAGAGCAAGCACACATGGCAGGCTGGCCCTGATTGCATCCTGGTGCAGGGAAGAGAAAACAAGACAGGGCAAAAGCCATTCAGGGAACAGGTGGGGAAGTATACCAGACATTTGAGGTCATGTTGGTTCTCATGGGTGTGATGTTAGTATCAGAGTCATCCTCAGTGTTGTCATATGGACAGCAATGCCTCCTGCAGGGATCACTCTGTGCTATGAGAATTCAATGAGAGACTCCGCATCCAGTAAAATAGGAGAATGTGCTTAGTTTTGAGGAGAGGTATGATGAAGTGCTCTGAGGGGAGGTGACAGGAAAGTTCATCAAAGAGAGAAGAGAGAGAGAGGAGGGGCGGGGAGAAGTGGGAGGGAAAGGGAAAGGAAATAACACACTGTTCATCCTGGTAAATCTAGCGGAAAGGTACATGTGTGTTCATTGTACCATTCTTTCAACTTTTCTGTACGTTTGAAATGAAAAAAAAAAAAAGACAGTGACCTTCAAAGCCACTTGACCTTTACTTTCCATTCAATGATGCACTGGGCCCATCTGTGCACAGTGTTGAAAGGTTTCCATCAATACTGGACTGAATTGGGCCACTTGCACATCCCGGTTAATGTTTCTCTGCAGCCTTTGTCGTCCCCAGCCAGGGTATGGTAGTGTGGGTGGAGGCAGGTATGTGGGTGGTGAGTGTAGCCAAGTGTTTTTGTTACACGGGGTGGAATTTCCATGTGCTGGGATTCCCTGGCATAGTCTTCATCAGGGAAGTCCAGGAGTTCCACTGCTTTGTGTGTCCTCCTTCTCCAGGCAGCTTTCCTCCCTCCCTCCACCCTCTGTCTCCTTCTGGCATAGACATTGGCCGAAAAGCCCATCTCATCAATTGTCCCCCTGTCACCAGTTCTCCGAGGTGCCAGCTATGTTAAGATCTGCATTCGCTGCCAACGATCCATAGGAGCCATCATATTATTTAGACCTCTGGCATTGGGATATATAATCTGGCTTTATTTGTCTCTCTCTGCCTACCTAATATCTCATTTGATGGGTCAGTTTCCGTCTATTCCATTTAATTTGTTTTATTTTTTAAAATATTTATTAATTGGGCAGCCCGGGTGGCTCAGCGGTTTAGTGCCACCTTCGGCCCAGGGCATGATCCTGGAGACCTGGGATTGATTCCCACGTTGGGCTCCCTGCATGGAGCCTGCTTCTCCCTCCGCCTGTGTCTCTGCCTCTTCTCTCTCTCTGTCTCTCATAAATAAAGAAATTTAAAAAAATAAATAAAAATAAATATTTATTAATTTATTTAAGAGAGAAAGAGTGAGAGCACAGTGCACAGGAGCAAGAAGAGCAGGGGGAGAGAGAGAATCCCAAGCAGACTCTGTGCTCAGTGCAGAGGCTGATGTGGGGCTGGATCCCAGGACTCTGAAATCATGACCTGGGCTGAAATCAAGAGTCAGACACTTCATTGATTGAGCCACCCAGGTGCCCCATTACACTTATTTTATTAAGAAGGCTACAAGGCTTTTTCCTCTTGGCTTCTTATAACAGAGGTCTCATCAATATGGCTTGCTGTCTTCCTCCCACTTTAAGTTTGGAAAACCTAGTGAAACAACTGGTGGATCTTTGTGGACTCCTATAATGGAACCTATCTCAGTTGAGTTGTAAGAGCAGAAGAGTCATCTGTATTAAAATTCATTGTGGACATTTTACCCTAAGCTATATGTTCCTTGAGGACAGGCACCATGTCCTATTCTCAAGCCCACCAATTGTGTCTGGTGCTTAGGAGGAACTCAACAAACATCTGTCAGATATAAAAAACATCCCTATGGCTGTAATCATTCAGAAGCAACAAGCCTTTTCCCCTCTGACATCAGAAGGTTAGCAACTTGCGAAGGCCTCCCTGGCTTTTCTGCCAAATGTCTTAGTAGGTCTTACTGACCTACTAGGAGTCAAAGCCTCTTGCATTCATTCAACAAAACTTACTGGGAGCCTGCATTCCAGCAGCAGCCCTGAGTACCAAGAAAAAAGATGAGGGGCCATTGGTTGTTCTATAGGGAACTCCCTGTGTGTTAGAGGAGGATGACCAAGTACATGAGTCCTAATTAGACGAGACATAGAAAAATAACAGCCATAGGTTAAAAGATGAAAACATCCCTCCAGAGTCCCACATTGAGATGATCTTGAAAGCTCTCAGAATAAGAAATTTGCAAGATAATACAAACAACAATATTTGTAGAGCTTGTTATAGCCACAGTACATTTTCATTCTAGATCCTTATCTACATGAAACTTGTCCTTCTTTTCCTAAAGGAGAAAACTAAGGAGGACAAGTGGGCTGGCCCAGATCTCGCAGCCAGGCAGTGGCCAAGCCAGGACCTTCATCCCCTGCTTTCCCTCTGAGGAATTGGTGTGAGGTATTCACTGCACAGAGGACTCATCAATATCCTACCCCCGCCCCCAACACATGTCTGACTCAATCGGCCTGGGGTCATTCTGTTTTTAACACTCTTTTAGTGATACTAATGAGGACTACTGTGTATTCATCATACCTTTTTATTCTGTGTTTCTGATGCTTTGATAGTTTGGGGACGTGCTGGTCCTGTAGGGGCTGCCCTCCCAAAGTTAATCAATCCCTAGAGATAGTAAACAACTCACTTTGAGTGAACCTTTCACAAACAAACCAATCAGCCCAGAGCTCACTCCCCAAACCCCTCCTCCTTGGGCTTTTGCACTCTGGGCCACAACCCTCGCCCCGCCCCAACCACCCAGGGCCAGGCACAGGACAGCCAGAGACAGCCATTATGCCCAGGGTACATTAAAATTATTCAAATTAGCCATACTAAGCCTGATTCCCCTACCTTGACCATTCCCTCGTTCCTTCGTGAGAAAACAATAGCAAAGGTCTTGGCCCATATTTCTCTTTCCTCCCTCTGCCTCCTGACCAATCCTGGTACTCCCTGGAGTGATCAGTGTGGCAGAAAGTATGCCTCCTCCTGGAACTGTGAGTAACAAACTATCTTTTCAATGGCAATCATCTCTTGATCTGTTGACCTTGCCATATCTAAATTATAATAAAATCTATGTTTCAAAACAGTGACATTGGGGATGAAACCAATGAGGGGTTTGCAGATCCCCAAGAGCTTGGGGTCACCCTATTGAGAAGTCTGTTCTTCTTCCCCTTAAACAGAGTGGCTTCCCTATTATCTGATTATGTAATGGACCTTTTAAATGTAATTCAGATCCTGGCACTCTCTGGCTCAGAACATTGCTGTAACTCCCCAAAGCTAAGGTTCCTATCACGGGCCTGACAGCCCTCCTCCTACACCTGCTGACCTCTCCGCCACCACACTGGCCTCCTGGCTACTCAGGAATCCTGCAGGCAGGCTCCCCTTTTACAGCCTTCCCAGCTGCCTGCAACACTGTTCCCCAGATAATCCTCATGCTCAACCCTTCCCTCCCTTCCTCCCTCAGGTGTTTGCTGAAATGTCACCTTCTCCATGGGGATACACTGCCTTCTCTGTTCTACCTTTTCTTTTTCCCATCACACCTATTATCCTTGAATATGCAATGTAATTTATTTATTGTACTTATTGCCTTGTCTCTCTCCTCTTCCCCTCCCTACCCTATTGTGTATCAGTTCCACAGGTAAGGAACTTTGTTTAGTTCCTTGATATATTTCAAGGACCTGGAAAAGTGCATGATACAGAATAGGCATTAAAATTATTATTTATTGAATGGATACATTTACCCTTAAGATTTTGTTGAACAAAATTTCCTCAGTTAAAAAAAGTTTGTGGGGTATGTGGCTGGCTCAATCGGTAGAGCATGCAACTCTTGATCTCAGGGTTGTGAGTTCAAGCCCCACATTGAGGGTAGAGATTACTTAAAAAAAAAAAAAAAAAGTGTTTGCAAATGGCTTGTCTAAATCTCTTTGACTGGGCGGCCCAGGTGGCTCAGCGGTTTAGTGCCACCTTCAGCCCAGGGCGTGGTCCTGGAGCCCCGGGATCAAGTCCCACGTCAGGCTCCTGGCATGGAGCCTGCTTCTCTCTCTCTCTCTCTCTCTCTCTCTCGTGAATAAATAAATAAAATATTTTTATAAATAAATAAATCTCTTTGACCATCTTCATGTTAAGGATGCCCTGGGCCTTCAGGATGTTCAATGTCAAGGAGGGGTCTTCTAGCACAACGAATGGTCAAGTGATTATCACTTCTTCTCTGGGCAAAATGATGAATCATGATAGGTAGTGTGATCATTCAACACCAAAGGAAACAAAGGTAGAAAAGCATCATTATTTAGGTACAGGAAATAGAACCTAATAATATTTCTGTTAGGGAGTAAACACATACAAAAGGAAACACATGGAAATAATAATTGAGGTTTTCAAAGAGCCTTGGACAAGATTCTGCACCAAAATCTATTTTTAAACCTTCAGTTGGCACAGTATGGAGTGGTCAGGGTGGGGTTCCTTAATGGATGAGACAATGACTTAGGGGCAAAGGGAGAAAGAGCAGAGATGAACAGGCAACCACGGCCCAAACAGTGTCAACCGTGGGGCCCCCAGAGAGGAGCCCAGGAAATGATCCCTTGTGATGTTTTTGCAAATGATATGGCAGAAAACATGCCCGGTGAAGTCAGCGACTCAGCACGTGACCTTGGACCTTCCTGAGCATCGAGACGCCAGGCGAATGGAGACAAATGGAAGGAGGTCTTCAGGGCTGAGTGAGTGGGCAGGGAAGTGGCAAACCAGCCTCTCTGGGGCCAACTCTGGTAATGCATCCACGGAAAAAGAACTTGGAGCTGTCAGCCGCGACTCCAGGAGAGGACGGAGGAGGCACTGTGCAGTATTTCTGGAACATGTCAGCCAAGATGAGAATGGAGTACTGGATCCTTCCAGGTCATTAAGGACAGTTCATCATCCCACTGCTTTATGGAATGCCTCATCCTCCAACGTTCTCTCCCCATGCCCTCTACCTCAGTGCTGGGACTTCCTCTTATCTCTCTCTGCTCTCTCTTTGTAATCCCATGCCTCTGAAAGTGGTGCTGCCTGCCATCTGCAGAGAGGACCAGGATCTTGTGAGCTCCTAGTACCTTTGCAATCTCAACTCAGACTCCTCCTTCTGTGAGACCTTTCCCAACAGGGCTGGCCATCACTGCTCAGAGTTAAAAGTGCCTTTTCTGAAACGTGTTTAGATGATCTGCTTAAAGGTGGCCTCTTGCACAGTGAGCTCCTCAAAAGTCAGAAGTTCGTCTTATAGAGTAGGTGCTCAATAACTATTTATGCGATGCACAGATGGAGAGATATTCTGTGTATCCCAAGATGGACACATGGAGATGAGGAATGTCCTGAGCCAGCTGCAATGGCCTGGGAGAGGGAAGAGCATGGTGGGGAGGCAGGTGTCTTCACCATGGAAAAGTGACAGCTGAAGAGGACACAAGTACCATGCTGAAATCCTTGAAAGGTGTCGAGGCAGTGAACAGGGTCACAGGATACTGGACCACATCTCAGAACACTGGAGAGAGGAGGCAACCGCTCCATGTTTCAGAAATACTCAGTAACGTTTATTTCACGCAAAAAGAAAGCCCCCTAAAATCTTGCTGTGTACAAAGCATCGCATTTTTTTTTAAATCAACTTTGTTTGAGGGAAATTTACATACAATTAAACACTCTGTGACCGCATAGTTCGATGAGCTTTGACAAATGTATATGCCCACTAACCTCACTGTCACGATGCAGAATATGTCTGTCGCCTCAGAAAAGCTCCCATGTGCCCCTTTGGAGTCAATCACCCCCATCCCCCACCTCAGGCAACCAATCTGCTTCCTATTGCTGTAGATCGGTTTGCCTGTTCTAAGCCTCACAGGGACATTGTGGTGTCTGGCTTCTTTCTGTCATCCTTGTGTTTTTGAGATCCATCCCTGCTGTTGTATCTATCGGGAGTTGGGTAATTTTTTTCATCCATCTATAGTACTTCACTGTGGGGCCATGGTACACTTTATCTATTTACCTATTGAGGATATTCCATTTGCCTCCAGTTTGGGTCTGTTATGAACAAAATCACCATAAATGTTTACATAGAAGTCTTTGTGTGGATATGGCACAGTGTAGACAGAGTGTTACCAAATAAAATAGAATAGAAGACACTGAACCTCAGAGTTGGAAGGGAAGTCGATAGGAATCTTAACTCTGTTACTGAGTTTGACCCTCTGCCTGGTGCTTTCTCTCCTACACCACACTCCTGAAACCTGGCTGTTGGGTCTTTACTTGCCGCGCTGACAGGGAACTCACTACCTATCAGAGTAGCTTATTCAGTATGGGAGAAGCTCCAAATGCTAGAAAGTTCTCCCTTCACTGAATTTCAACTGACCACTGAATAGGGCCCATCCCCACCCCCAGTGCCAAAATTAAGTCTAATAACATGTGCACTGAGTCGGATGTGTAAAAAACAGCCCCCAGACTCACCTCAAGTGTTCTCCATTTTAGTCTACAGATCCTTCATTGTGCCAACCATTTCACTAGATTTATGGCTCTAGCTTGTGGCTGCCACTGTTAACCTGTGCCACCAATTACTGAACACATTGCTCCAGCTGTGGTCAACCTGGCCCAGCACTGGCCAGCTCGTCTTGCTCTCTGCACAACCGTGTTGACCCTACCATAGCCCGGGACCCCCAGCACACATGGCTGAATCCCAGAGAGTGACAGGCAGCGACAGAACAGCCTGGAGCCTTTTCTCACATGTGTTGCTGTTAAACCACGTCCCCCCATCCTGTGCCTCCTGCAGTGGGTAGCATATTTATGGAAATAGTACAGACTTGAAAATACAAATAGTTTCTAAAATGATTCAGACAACTTCATGGTTGAGAGACCCATAATGACTTATTATGGCAAACTGGGATGTTCCATTGCTCATCTCTTGCTTTTCTGGCTGACATCAGGATAACTATGCTGGACTGGATGGTTTCTGAGACCTCTTCTAGCTCTCAAATTTTGTAATTCTTTGTCCCCTCACCAAATGTTCTTTGTTGCCACTCCTGGTCCCAGAATGAAATCAATGGGGCCAAGAGGCTGGCTCAGTTGTATGTTTTTTTGAGAAAAGAAGGTAAACAAAAGAGAAAGGAAGGAGAGAATGTAGAGAGAAGCAGCATTACTAAAAGTTCCCAATGTCAATGAGTAGAAGTTTGTGCAAAGGCTGTTCCCTCCTCATTTGGGAGGGCAAGAGCTGCTAGTCTTACCTCCACATTAAAGCACAACTTATTTTTGTTTACCTACCATTTCTAGTAAAATGATATGTATTCATCTTAAGCTTCTTAGAAGCTAAGGAAAAATTTCATGAAAAAATAAAACCACCCTATGGTCCTATAAGGAATGAACACCCTTAATATTTTGGTGCATTTACTTCCAGTCCTTTTTAAAAAATGTTTATCTATTTTTCCATCCATCCCCCCAATATATACCCATGTATTCCAAATTCTGTAAAAGAAAAATGGTACAGATAGCTTTCCCCACTTAATATGATCTTGACCATTTTCCCATGTCATTGTTCTTTGAAAAATATAAGTTTAGGGCAGCCCTGGTGGCTCAGTGGTTTAGCGCTGCCTTCAGCCCAGGGCCCGATCCTGGAGACTCGGGATCGAGTCCTACATTGGGATCCTTGTATGGAGCCTGCTTCTCCCTCTGCCTGTGTCTCTGCCTCTCTCTCTCTCTCTCTCTCTCTGTCTCTAATAAAAAAAAAGAGAAAAATATAACTTTAATGATTTTATAGTATTCCACAAAGTAGATAAGCCATAATATATAATAATTCCTACTCTTAGACATTTGAGTTCTGTTTTTTTCCTACTACAAACAATGCAGAGGTAAACATTCTTGCACACGAATCTCCACATTGTCAGTCATTTTAAAAATATTTCTATAGGAGTGTAATTTTGGGGAAAAGCATATGAACTTTCTAAAGACTTTTCCCATACGAGATTCACCAAGTAACTGCCCACAATCCTTATGTGACTCTATTGTCACGTGTGTCTTCCAGCCAAGAACTTTTCAGAATGACAAAGCAAATAAACTGTTTCACTTCTGAATTAAATATACCTCAGAAGAACAAAAGGTAAAAGCTATACACAAAACCCCAAATTTCTTACTAAAGATCCTAAGCCCCATAAGAGAGGGAAAAAGCAGTTAGAAGGACAATTGGAGGTAAACTGCCATAATTGGGGAGGGGAGGAATGCCACATAATAAATATTCCAGTTGGGATGCCTGGGTGGCTCAGTGGTTTAGTGTCTGCCTTCAGCCCAGGGCATCATCCTGGAGTCCTGGGATCGAGTCCTGCATCAGGCTCCCTGCATGGAGACTGCTTCTTCCTCTGCCTGTGTCTCTGCTTCTCTCTCTCTGTGGGTCTCTCATGAGTAAATAAATAAAATCTTTAAAATAAATAAATATCCCAGTTGAAGCTGAAATGCCAAGGTAAGCAGGCACGCAAAGAAGATGTCCTATAAGCAAGAACAGCAGGTCCAGTGCTATTAATCGGTCTTACTTCTAGGATAGTGTGCCCACATGGCTAAAGCGACCTAGTCACTCGTTGAATTGGTTTGCTCAGGCTGGGGAGCTTAACCAGCAGAAATTTGTTTTCTGACAGTACTAGAGGCTGGAAGTCCAAGATTATGGTGTTGGCAGTTTGCTTCTGAAGCCTCTTTCTGTGGTTGGCAGGTGGCCAACCTCATGCTGCCTCTTTAAATGGTGGTCATTTTTGTGTGTGCATCGCTGATGTCTCTTCGTGTTTCCAAATTTCCATTTCTCCTAATGACACCGGTCAGATTGGATTAAGGCTTACCCTAATGACCTCATTTTAACTTAATTACTTTCTAAAATATAATAACATCCTGAGGTACTGTTAGAACTTCAGCATATGACTTTTGTGGAGGGACACTATTCAGTCCATAATGTCTGCCTAGTAGAAGGAATAGTATATGTGAAGGGCTTTGTATTTGTAATCTGATTCCACAGTCTTCTATGGCAGGTCTAGGAGAAAAGTACTCGCTAAGTGCCCTTCCTCCAAGTAACTAATGGAGCCCTGAGGCAGTATCTCTGGCAGATTGTATTTTCCAAAATGTCTATAACAATACCTCTATGTTGCCTACTCTTCTGCAATGTGACTTTGCCTCTTCTGCATCAAGAGGTAGAGTCTAATTGCTCCTCTAAAATCTGGGCTCACCTTAGCGACTTGCTTTCCACCAACAGACTGCAGTGGAAGTGGTGCAGAATGCCTTCCAAGGCTACAACAGAAAGGGCCATGTAGCATCAGGCAAACTGCCTTTCAGATGCTCCCTCTGGGAACCCAGCCGCCATGCTGCAAGGAAGCCCAAACCATATATGTGTGGTCTGGTTAATAGTCCCAGTTGAGGCCAGCCTGCAGTCAGTCCCAGCTCAGGTGCTAGACATTGGTTGAAAACTTCTATGGGATTCTAGTCCTTAGCCATTTCCTTCCTGTGTCCTAATTGAACTCCTGACCCCCAGGCCCTGTGAGCAAAAGTGATTGTTTCACAGCTCATTTGGGGATGAAACTGAGCCAAAAGAGAGACCGTAGCTTATTCAAACATATTCAGCTGGTGGATGGTGGAACTAGGTTAAAATCCTGCCCTCGTAGTGTTTGGTCCAGAGCTTCTTCCACCATTTATTCTGCCAAGAGGTATTTATTGTCTGTAGTGCCCCACACACTATGTTAGGCAAGGGGACAGTGGTGCTACCTGTATATAGCTCCAGAGTACAGAATGAGGGTGGGGGAAGGACATTGCAGAAAGGCTGGATACAATTTAGCTGGTAACTGGAGGTTTCCCCATGTGGACTGATCCTGAGGATGGACACCGAGTTGCTGAGTGCCTCAGGCAGTTGTCTGGGCTTAATATCAGCCCCAATCCCCTGTTCAACTTCCTGTCTTTTCCCCAATGAGATGTAGGAGCTTTCTTTTATTTGACTTAGAACTTCCTCTTTTAAACGAGATGCCCTTTTGATCAGTTCTCATCATGCTGACTGTACAGTCTGTGTCCTGCCTACTCCAAGGGCAGGAGATGGTGTCAGGAGACATGGGTTCAAATTCCAGCTCTACCTGTTTGTTGCTGGCTGGGTAACCTCAGGGAAATGATTTAAGCTTACTGAGCCTCTGTGAAGTGCACACACATACTTCCTACCTCAAAGGGGTTGCTGTGAGGATTAAATAAAGTGCTTACGTGAAAACCAGGTGGAGATGTCAATTGAATCTGTTGCTAAAGTCTGTCCCTTTCTCCAACATAATATCTCAAACCTTCCACATTCTACTCTCAAAGGCTGTCCATTCTCTTCCTCTTTCTATCCTTAAAATAGTCAGGTCCTCTTTGAAGAGAGCAATAGAAGAGTGAGAAAGAAGAAAATATGAGCTACCTCTTCCTTAGCTTTGCCTGACCATTCATCAATGAAGCTGTGTCCCCCACCCATCCCCCTGACCTCTCTTTGCAGAGGACTGGAGAGCCATCCCCTGTCCAAGGGCCACGACTTCTCTTGGGGGTCTTTAGGATCCTGAGCTATCGATTCCGGACCCTTCCTCTCAGGTCTCCCTTTCTACAGAAAAGAGAATTGCCTCAAGCCCAAATCTCACCATTGTCTACACTCACTCAAACTTCTTAAAAATGTCACCTGCCTCTCTTGCTTCTCTCCTACCTGGGGTCATTTCAGGCTCCAACCAAAACTGCCATCACAGGCCTGGGAGGGCATTCTAATCACTAAATCCAGGACTCACTTTTCAGTCCTTAGCTTCTTAACGTTCCTGCCATATTTGCCTTTGTAGATTCCTCGAAGTCACCTTTCTTCCCATCATGGGGGCGCCACCTTCTTCCACCTTGCTGCCTGTCTCTGTTCCCTCCTTGTTGGCTTTACCCCCTAATATCCTCTTGTCCAATGATCATATCTGTGTGTGGACACCCCACAGACATCTCATATTTAACAGATTCAAAACCAGATCAGGTGTCTCTCCCATTCACCCCAACCCCTCCCATTCTGTCCCTCTATTTGCATTCACTCTCTTAAGAAACCAAATGGTCATTTTTTTCTGGCTGCCTGAGCTGGAAAACATGTGTCATCATCCTCCATACCAACCTATCTTATCTATGGATCCCACCTCCTAAATAACTCCTCAATCTGCCTCTTCTCTCCCTTCCAAAGGTCCCTGTCATTTCCTATTTAAATGGCACAATGGTCTCCTCTCAGGCCTCCTGGTTTCTGATTCCCTAACCCTAACCCAGTCCATGGCCTGAATGATGTGGCTAAATCATAACTGATTATGAAACTCCCCTGTTTAAAAAGTTTCAGGAGGGCTTCATCGTTCTCATGCTCAAATTCACAAACTGAGCTTCTGCACATGGCGTTCCCTCTGCTTGGAACATCCTGCTTTCTTTTTCAGGCTGTTGATTCAACTCCTACTTATCCTTTCAGGCTTCTATTTAGACTTTACTTCCCAAGAAAACTTTCCCTGATTCCCCATGGCTGTGAGATTCTTCTCAGATGTTCCCTTAAGTGCTTTTGCTTATCATAGGATTACTGTAATTGTTTATTTCCCTCTTGCTTAGCTAGCCCTGGGGCTGGCACAAGTCAGGAAACTAATAAATACTTGTTGAAACTTAAGAAGGGAAGGAATTACTTTCCACCAATTGTTCTCAAACATTCTCAGCAAGCATCAGAGTCACCTGGTGGGCTTGTTAAACCAGCTTGCTGGCTCCACCCCCAGAGATTCTGGATTGGAGTTTCTGCTTCTGTAGTTGGGGGTGGTACCCCAGAATTTGCACTTCTAACCAGGTGATGCTGCTGATGCTGGTCTGAGTCCACACTTGGAAGAATTTCTGCTTTATACATTTGAAGGCAGTCAGAATTATAGCTATTTTTAGAGAAGGCTAGTAGAACCTTTTGGAGACTTGGTATATTTCTGGTACCTCTCTTCCTAGTTTCCTTAATAAGAACATATCACAAGAGTTTGGCTTCTCAACAAGTTCTCAGAAAGCTGAATGGGCTCTAGGGTAATCAAAGCCCACACCCTATTAGGGATCAAAAGCAGCACCTGGTAGCTCCTTAATGGGTTGCCAGGCTACGGAACAAAGGTGACAGTAGGATGGGATTAGCAGCTGGCAAAGAGTTAGAATGAGTTACTGAGGCATGAAGAGAGGGTAGACCTACCATTAGAAGACTGTGGAAACCAGTTGCCAGGAATTCCCACGACCATTGCCTTGATTTGCACGTGGAAGGGCACACCATCTCCTTGCGGACAAGTTCATGCTGCAACTTGTCCTCTAATAGGACTGGGGAATATTTTTCTCAGAAGAACCACTGAGAACCCATAAGGGATACTTCTTAATGAGTTGTAGGTTAGAAAGGACTTAGGCTTATCACCATTTGCTTAAACTAACTCCATTAGTTTATTTTTTTTTATCAAAAAATACAATTCACATTTGAAAATTTAGGAAGTACAGAAGAGCATACAATTCCATGTCCCCTGAAGGACATTTTATTAAAGTTTGGCTTGCATCCTTACAGAAAAAAATAAACATAAATGGGTGTATTCTATATATACTTTTCTAACTTTAAGAGAAAAAACTGAATATAGTGAACATTTCTGCATCAAGGCTTCTAACTCTACTTCATTAACAGTCATATGAAGTTTTATTGTGTGGATGTACCATATTGTACTTAACCTTCCTAGATGCTTCCTATTTTTTGCTATTATTAGCAATCCTGCAATGGACAAACTTGGACATATATCTCTGTGTTTGTGAGGTGGAATGGCTAGACCAAAGGCAATTTGTATTTAAGATTTAGCTACGAAAAAAAAAAAAAAAAGATTTAGCTACGAGTTGCAGGTTTCCCTCCAGAAAGGTTGTCAATTTATATTTCCACCAATAGTATCAGTGTCCATTTCCATATACCCTCAGTAACACTTCTCAGTGCTTTAACATTTTTTATAAGCCCTGTTACTTTAAATTTGCATTTCTTGGATCAATTTCTTTGGGTATTTTTCAAACACATTTTTTTTCCCTTTGTATTTCTCCCTGACTTGCCTGTTCAGTTCTTTGCCCCTTTTTCTACAGGGATTATTCTATTCTATTTTTCTTGTTGACTTACAGAAGCTATTTATATGTAGAGAGATTAATACTTTCTCAACATTTTTCCCCAGTGCCATACAGATGTTCTTAGTTTTTAATTTGTATACAGTAGAGTCTGTTGGTGTTCTCTGAAGTTGCATATTTCCTTTTAAAACAAAAAAATCATAATTCTATCAGTTTAAAAAGTTTCTTTATCTCATGACTTATTAAGAGCAAAGGATGAGAAAAAAGGACAGAATGAAGCAAAAGGAAAATGAAGACAGGAAGAGAACAGAAAAGAGAGCTGTATTCATGTTTATTCAATACTCAGGAGATATGGAGTGATTCTCAAGCTTTAATTTATATACAAATCACTTTTTTAAAAAAATATATAAATGACTTTGAGACCTTACTAAAATGTAGAGTCAGATTCAGTAGCTTCTGCAGGGGCCTGAGATGCTATGTTTTGAATCAGTTCTGAGGTGAGGCTGTTGGCCGGTAAACCACACCTGGAGTAGCGTAGCTTTAGGTTATGACAATGGGGAAGTGGCCTCACTGGCAGTTCTAACTCCACTGAAATGATCATTTGAAAACTCTCTCTCTCTTTTTAATTAAGCAGGGGAAATCCTAACTTTTGCTCTGGAAAGTAGGAGATAGCCACAGCTCATTTTTAAAAGAAAAGTCAGTCAGTTCTGGGTAAAATCTTAAGTCAGTAAAATCCCTCCATCTTATGGTCTTTTAGAATATATGGCTAAAGATTTTAATTTTCTTTATTTTTTTATATTTGTGGCTATAGATTTTTAAAGGTAAGTATATAAGGATGAAGTGTTCTCTCCCTGAGAACTTTTTGGGCTGGATAAAATTAAATGGAGAGATTACTTGGCTGTTTTAGGTAGAAATATTCCAGCTCTTTGCTGGCTAGTCCTCTTCTCAGGATTATAAAGGGGCTTCTCTGCATTATTATTATTTTTTTTATAATGAATAGCTGCATCCTATTTACACACCCCTAAGACCCTTGTCTAATGAGGCATGTAAAAGGCAACATTGTTTGGTGGGGGGAAAAAATCTTAGAATTAAGTACTCAGGAGGGCTTGATTCCTACTCTGGCTTTAACATGGTTACTTGCTGTATGATAAACTGCCCTAGCTTAGTCCCTGTAACTGTGAGATGAGGCGAAGTTAGAGCCCCACTGACCCAGGATGATACTGGAATAAACAATTGGAGGACCTTTGGGGGTAGCAGTGATACCAATACTCCTCTTACAACCTATTGTATACTGGCTTAGGTTTTCCAATTTCCAAAAAAATTTCCACAAAACCTTCTCTGAATTGCAAAATAAATTGTAGTAAAAGAAGCTCTGGACATTTTTTTAAGTGTTCTGAAGTCAAGAAGTTGCCAGTGCCACATTCATGCCTCTGCTGTAAGGGCATATGGGCGTGGCTCACTATTTGCAAGGAAAATAATGGGCATATATTTCTATTTGAAAGGAAAAGGTTAAATATGGATTGGACTTAACTGGTGTGCAGAGCAAGGGTAGTTTGGGACAGCACTGCCAAGTTGGTATGAGGAACAGGAAACTACCATTTAGTGAGTGTGAATTATCTCATTCCCTTGTGGCAACCCTGTGAGATGGGAATTATTTCTAACTTTTTATGGGAATTTAGAGTCAGCAATTTGCCCAGATTTCACAACTAGGGAGACTAGGACCTCAAAGCCCTCAGCTCCACTTTTACCCCTTTTCCCAATCTCCCAGCAAAGCAGCTTCACCTCTTTTAGCCATTGTGTCCCCAGCTGTACTAGTGACAGCAACTCTCACACAGGGACGGGGTAGTGGTGGTGATTAGTGTCATGATGTTCCTGCTCAGGGCTGGCCCACAGTAAGTGCTCAGTGCACAGTAGGTATTATTTCTCCCCTAGGCTCTCATATAGCCCAGGGGTTTAGAAAAGACCCAGGGCTGTTGCAATGGAAAATAAACATAGACACGCCCCCTCCCAGTCTCATGCACCTGCCCAAAGGGCGCCTCTGTGCTCTGTCAGGCAGGTGCTTCCCTATGTTCTCAAGAACAGCCACCTTTCTCTCTCTCTCTCTCTTTTTAAGATTTTATTTATTTATTCATGAGAGACACACAGAGAGAGGCAGAGACACAGGCAGAGAGGCAGAGAGAGAGAAGCAGGCTCCACGCAGGGAGCCCAACGTGGGACTCGATTCAGGGACTCCAGGATCACACCCGGGGCCAAAGGCAGACGCTAAACCGCCGAGCCACCCAGGGATCCCTAAGAACAGCCACCTTTGGGTTGCTTCTCCCTCTTCTGGCCCTCCGTGCATGGCGTGGGAAGGAGGCAGAACCCTGGGAACGGATCTAGGTCAGAGGCCACCTCTACCATTTGGCTACTACTGCCCTTGGGCCTCAGTTTCGCCATCTTTCCTTCACATGCTCATTCTTGAGACTTAATGAGGGTGGACAGCGCACACAGTAGGTGCTCCGGCAGCAGGACCTAGCTCCCGAGCAGGAACCTGGAAGACAGCCCCCGCTCTGCCCTAACCTCGCATGAGGCAGTACACGGAGCAAACGCAGCAAACCTACGCCCAGAGCTTCTTGGGGATCCAGCTTGGAGCGGGGCGCGCACGCCCTGTCCCGCTGCCATCACCACTTACAAGATCTCAATCATCACATGCCCCGGGGCTCCTCCAGGCCGACTGCCAACAGCATCAGACTGTGTGTGTGTCACCTTCCAGGCCTCCTCCCACAAAAATACTGGCCTCCGAGCCTCCAGAGCTCTTAGCTCACCCCATAAACTCTGCTAATGCTTACCACATGCAGCTGAGCTGGGGCGCCCCGCCCTACATGCCCCTTTCGCGGGCTCCCCAGGCCTGGCGCAGGGACACCCTTGCTCCCAAGGGATCCTTCTCCCTAGGGGACCCTAGGTTCTTCCCCGCTTGGAGAAGTTCTCCGTAGGGGGCCCTTCCAGCTAGAAGACCCTCCCCATAAGGGCCCCTTCCCCTAAGAGTTTCCCTCCCCCAGGAGGCCCTTCCTTCCCAGACACGACCCTGCCTGCTCTGTGCGGGGAGCGGCCGGCGCTGTGGGCCCCGCAGGCCACGCATGACCTTGGACGCCTCTCGGAAGCCGGCGTCCACTGCTGGCAACAGGCGGCGGGTCTACACCCCGCGGTGCCTTTTGTGGCTAAGAGCTGAACCCCGGGCCGCGCGTGTTTCCCGTCTGCAGCCACAGTAACTTGGCGCGTAACCACCCGAGCCCCCACTGCCCCCGCCCGGGCGGGCGGGCGGGCCCCGGGGAAGGGGCGCCGGGAGGGGCGCGCCCACCTGCTCCCGCCCGCCGCACGGCGCCGCCAGCCCACCTGCGCCCCGCACGCCCCGCGCAGGGCGAGGCCGCCCCCGCCCCCGCCCCCGCCCCCGCAGCCCGCGCAGCCCCCGCCCGAGCCGTGCGCCCAGCGCGTGCCGGGACCGCGCCGGCCTGCAGTGCGCGCCGCGCGTCCCTAGGGGGCGCAGCCGGCGCGGGAAGCCGCAGAGGCGAGCCGGCGGCCCGGCGCGAAATTCCAGGCGGGCGGGCGCGGCGAGTTTGAAAACAGGCGAGGGCGTGGGGGCGGGGCGCGAGGCCCGCGAGCCGCCTCCCCGCGGCCAATCAGCGGCGGCGGCGGGCGCGGGCGGGCGGCGCGTGCGGCCGGGCTGTGAATGGGGCGCGGCGGCGGCGGAGGGCGAGCGCCGGCGCGCGGGCGGGCGCACTTTCTCCTCAGCGCCGGGCGGGGGCGGCGGCGGCGGCGTCTCCTCCTCAGCGCCCGCCGGACCCTCCCGGAGACTCGGCGGCAGGGGTGCCCCAGCGGCGGGGGCGCTGGGGGCAGCGTGACGGGAATTTCTCCCGCTGACAACTTCGCCGCGCCCCTCCGCCGCCCGCGGCCCCCGCACCTTGCCGCTCGGCCGGCGGCCACCGCCCGCCCGTCCCGCTCGCGGGGCCCGAGGCCGGGCGCGGGCGGCGGCGGCGGCGGCGGCGGCGGCGGCTCCTCCTCAGCATGGCCCGGGGCGGCGGCGGCGGCGGCGGCGGCGGCGGCGCGGCGGGCCCGGGGCGGCCGCGGGGGTCCTCGCCCGGCCCCGAGCAGCGGCGGCGGCGGCGGCCCCGGGGAGCCCGCGCGGCGCCCGAGAGCCCCGGCCGGGACGCGGGGGAGCGCGGCGGGCGGCCGGCGACAAAGTTGAGCGCGGGCCGGCGGCGCGGATGGTGGGCGCTCCTGGCGCTGCAGCTGCACTTGCTCCGGGCGCTGGCTCAAGGTAGGCGCGGGGTCGGGGCGCGGGGTCCGGGCGCGGGGTCCGGGCGCGGGGCCGGGGCGAGCCCGAGCCGTCGGGGCCGCGGGGCGGGAGGCTGGCTTGACGCAGGGGCCGGCAGACGCGCCCTGCGGGGTCGGGCGCCGGCGGGAGCGGAGCAGCGGGGCCCCCGCCGCTCGTCGGAGCCCGGCGTCCCCCGCGGGCGCGCAGCCAGCCGGCCGGCGTCTCCGCGGGACCTCTGGGGCGCGGCGCGCGTCGGGTCCTGCCCGGGTCCCGACCCCGCACGGTCGCGGCGGGAGGCTGAGGGGGGAGGCTGAGGAGGGGAGGCTGAGGACAGGATGAGGAGGGGAGGCTGAGGAGGACAGGTGGAGGGGGGAGGCTGAGGAGGGGGACCGAGGGGGGGAGGCTGAGGAGGACAGACTGAGGGGGATGGCTGAGGAGGGGAGGCTGAGGGGGGGGAGGCTGAGGAGAGGCTGAGGACAGGCTGAGGAAGGGGGACTGGGGGGGGAGGCTGAGGAGGACAGGTGGAGGGGGGAGGTTGAGGAGAGGCTGAGGAGGACAGGTGGAGGGGGAGGCTGAGGAGGGGGACTGGGGGGGAGGCTGAGGAGGACAGACTGACGGGGATGGCTGAGGAGGGGAGGCTGAGGAGGACAGGTGGAGGGGGGAGGCTGAGGAGGGGGACCGAGGGGGGGAGGCTGAGGAGGACAGGTGGAGGGGGGAGGTTGAGGAGAGGCTGAGGAGGACAGGTGGAGGGGGAGGCTGAGGAGGGGGACTGGGGGGGAGGCTGAGGAGGACAGACTGACGGGGATGGCTGAGGAGGGGAGGCTGAGGAGGACAGGTGGAGGGGGGAGGCTGAGGAGAGGCTGAGGAGGGGGACTGAGGGGGGGAGGCTGAGGAGGACAGGCTGAGGGGGGAGGCTGAGGGGGGAGGCTGAGGAGGAGAGGCTGAAGAAGACAGGAGGGGATGAGGAGGGGAGGCCGAGGAGGGGGCCTGAGGAGGACAGGCTGAGGGGGGGAGGCTGAGGAGGGGGCGGGTGTGTGTGTTGTAGACAGCCGGGAGCAAAACTTCGAGTGCCCGCCGCTTTGTCCCCCTCCTGGGCTCCCGGCGAGGGCGCAGGGGGGCCTCCAAGGGGCAGCGCAGCCCGCGGCGCCGAGGACCGGCCGCCGGGGGAGCTTGCCCCTCAGTCCAGGTGCTGTTAGAGACCCTCTGGCCGTGAACCTCCGTTTCCGCCCAGGTTGGCTCTTCTGTAGAGGGTAACGCTGGGAGGCGAGGGCCGAACCGCGGGTCCCTAGGCGCGTCCTTCCCGGGAGGTGTGTAACGCGGGGGGGGGGGGGCGCGTACCCCTGCTGCTGGTGGCCTCGGTGTCCCTTAGCGGCGTCCGCGGAACGCCGCCGCCCCGGGTAGGAGCTCGCAGTGCCGGCCACCAGCGCCCTAAACTTAAATTAGCTGTGCGCGGTGTCCACCGGAGGGACGTGTAACAGTTGGGATGCACTCAGGTCTACGAGGCGTGAACTCACAACCGTCCCCGGCTGGTGGAGCAACTCACGCACGGTTCTCCTGTGGATGCTGACCTCAGGGTATCTAAATCGTCGGCCTCCCCGACCCCTCCCCGGGGCTCTCCTGGCACCAGCTTTCGTGTGTTGCCGCGTGAAAACAAATTGCCATGTTTCTGGTAAACTCCATAGCTAGGAAAATTTTCATTTCACTCGTGTCTCTGTGTGTGTGTGTGTGTGCGCCCGCGCGCGCGCTTTTTGCCTAATAACTGACTTGGGTAGAAAAGCGTTTATTAAGTCATTTTGTAAAATGGGATCTGTAGATTGCTAGAGAAGCCAGCCAGGTTAGGATGAAGAAATCTACATCACTTAGGGCTGACTTTTAAAATAGAAATGGTGTTTATTACTGTTTTCCTTTTTTCCCCCCTTTTTTTAAACAGTGACTTGCACTTTGCAGTAAGCCCTGTACATTTATTTGAAGATTTGTGCACAAGTTCAAATGATTGTGGTGGGGAAATTTGGGGGTTTGAAGTATAGTACAAGAATTTCAAGTCATCAGTTGCACTCTTAAGACTGAAAAATGTGTCCCATTTTTACAGCTGTAATGCTAATGAAAATACATAATTAAAATGCACTAAGGCGACAGTTAAACTTTGTTAGGAATATTTTATTCCTTGTTGCAAGGGAAAACATTGGTACCTGTTTTACATTTATATGGTTTATGAAAGTGTACAGGTCTTTTAGTGTAAAATTTCAAATGGGTTGTCACAAATTTTAAATTCATTGACAGGCTTCTGTTCTCTGTGCTCTGTGAAATGTGTAATATATCCATCATTTTTTATATCATATTGAAAATTCATATTACTGGGGAGATGTCACCATTTGACAAAAGCTCATGTATCTTGAAAATGAAAATTCTGGTGCTGCTATAGAGATTTCTGATGGGATGATGAGTTGGTCATATGCAAGGGAATATATTTTCTTGAATCTTATCAGATAAAATGTAACATTCTAAATGGAATACTTAACAGGAAGCTGGAACTGGTCATAAGGACCATATTACTGTGTAACTAGGTAAAGCATTTCCTAATTTCTCTGTTTTTTTTCTAATGGTGTTTCATGTGGTTAGGCTTGCTCTTGATAGTTTGGGAGAAAAGTGCAACACTGACTAGTAAAACTTACATGTAGTTGCATAATTGGCTGTTATGTGAAATACCAGGTTCAGATCTGCCAAATATAACTATAATGTCTTGAGGTTTCTTTCTGTACGGTTATGAGAATTTTGGAGTTATACTCTGCTGATTGGTGTGCTTATAACACTTCTAGATTCCTAAAGATTTAAGTCTTTAATTCTGAAAGGTAGGTGGCAATGCATGCCTTCTTTATATTGTCCACCAAGGATCCAGACCTGAGTGAGTTTAAGTAGGCTCCACACCCAATATGGGGCTTGAACTCCTGACTCTGAGGTCAAGAGTTGTCTGCTCCACGGGCTGAACCAGCCAGGAGTCCCAGACCTGAGTGTTTTAGAAGGATGTCTTCTGAGGTGAAGGATGGCTGGGTCATAAGTATCATATGTTTAGTCTCTGATGCCTTAGTTTTACTGCTAGACCTTTGATAGGCTTATTGATTCTGGTAACGTCTAGTATATAGACTCCTGTGTTCATTATAGCTTCGTGTGTTAAAAGTTTATATTCATCAGGCTGAATGAGGTAGAAATGCCCTTCTCGGTTATTGCCCTGGGGTTCATAGTTCTCAGTTTCTCCTTTGGAGTCATCTCCAGTTGTTTAGAGTGATGGTTCTCGAACTTTGGTATGTATCAGAATTACCTGGGGAATTTGGTGATCCTGTAGAACCATAGCTTGCTTTCCAAGTGATTTTGATAAACACGGGGTTGGAGAGCACTGCGCTAGATTGCCTTATGTTTTTCCTCATTCTGGTCACCTGGTGTTTTCCTGGAACCTTTCTAGCTCCATGTTTCTCCAATTTGGGGAGTCACGGGAGCTTTAAACCATACTGGAGCCTGGATCTCTTTCCTACAGTTTGAGATTTGACCTGGGCATCAGATTTAAAAACTCAGGTGATCCTGGGCAGCCCAGGTGGTCCAGCGGTTTAGTGCCGCCCTCGGCCAGGGGTGTCATGAACAAATAAATAAAATCTAACAAAATAAAATAAAATCTCAGGTTATCCTAATGTGCAGTCAAGATTGAGACCCATTGCTCTCACCCTTAAATGAGATTACATGATGCAAATTCTCTTTTAACCTTGTTGCTGGCCTTGTGGTTCTGTAGTATCCTAGTACCCCGCAAATTCCAGTGACCTTTATACACTTTGAACCTTTTACTGAAACTTGTTCCATGTTCATGATCTCAAACTTTGAAGTTTTTCTCTAACCTAATCAGCTTTTAATCACTTATTCTATTTATTCTACTGTTGTGCTCCTACTTTGTTTTAGTGTGGGGTATGCATCAGAATCACCAGTGATATTTAAAAATACAATCATCTGGGCTCTGTCTTTGACCTGGAGAATCTCTGGAGCATGAATTTGTGCATTTAAAAAAGCTCCACAGGTGATGCTTGGATCTTGTGCTCCGGTTTTCTCCTTGCGTTGGCCAGTTCCATAATTCCACTCAGTTCTGTGTCATCATTAGTCTGACTCCATGTGGTCTAGATGCTTACCTGGACTACTTTTCTCAGGCCAATTCCCAGGCTTAGGTAAAGTCTACTAATTAGGCTTCCCTGTCCCTGATTTGCTGAAGTCACAAAACTGTGCTAATTGGGTTTGCTGCAAATCTAGCTTCTTTTGGGGGCTTTATGCTTTCATTACCTCAGAAGCTTTTGGTTTCTCCTGTTCTTTTTAGACCCCCTTTCTCTCTCAACTTCATTGTTTGAGTTTGATCTGGAACTTGAGTTCCAGACTACCTGTTTCACTGGAGAATCTTCATACAGAGTGCTACACTAAGTGCATGCTCAGATACTCACTGATTAAATTTTATTAGACCACTGCATGTTTAACAGATGGCAACTGGCCACTTGGTTGGTAACTGTCTTGTAAATCCAGTAATAAGCAATTATCACTCTCTATGCAGCCTTATGTATAGCCACCTGTAGCTAACCTTTATTGAGCCCTTCTTATGTGCCAAGCACTAAGTGCTTTATAAGTAGGCTCATTTACTCTTCACAACAACCCCTGAGAGGTAGGTAGCATTTTGTACTCATTTTACCTTTGGGGAAACTGAGGCACTGAGATGTTAACTAGTTGGCTTGAGGTCCTGAGACTAGTAGTGATGGAGCCAAAATGGGAAGCAAGCTGCTTGATCCACAGTCTGTTCATAACCTCTAGGCTGTGGTGCCTTCCATGTAATCTGGAGTTTTCTATGGGAAGGGAGAGCAAGCAGATCAATACTAAGGAAACATGGTGGTTGATGTTTTCTGAATATTGTTACTGGACCTCAAATTTCAGGTTACTTTACTTATGCTTGTCATTGTTAAATCCCATTAGATAATTCAGAAGATAGAAAAGAGGAAATATGCATAACCCCTTCCATATACCCACCTCTCTCCCATAGTAAAATGACTGTTGCCATTTTGGAGTTTTTCTTCACAAAGGAATTTTTTTTTTCATACTGTAATTTTCAAATTCCAACTGAGAATAGGTTGTGGCAGTTTGTTGGCAGATTTGAACGCCCCAGAATTGACCGCTGGGAGGGTACCAGCCATTTCTTTGAGGAACAGTTGGAAAATTCTTTTAGCTGCATTCAAGTCCTTTATATGCAAATAAAGAGGTGGGGTTTGTGAGGCACAGAATTTCTGTTAGCGCGCCTTTTACCTTACCCTGATTCAGTTTAGCTACATACTGGGATTATACCTTACTAGGAAGTTTCCTGTGCCCATAAATATTGAGGTCAAAGTGGAACTCTGACCAGTTAGATGCGTAATTAAGTGGAATCAAGTAAGATGTTAAATTCTACCTACCAGTTGCCTTTATATTATTTCCACTCTTCAGAATCCTTGCATTTTTTTTTTGTTCTGAAATACGGACTTGGAGCCCTCTTCTTGGTGTCCCCTAGATCAGAGACGAGTTATGTTGGTTGACTGACTCCACAGAAAGGAACAGACTCAGAGTGAGTAGGAAGACAGAGAAACTGGATTTTGACTAGGTCACAGCTTAAATTTCTACAAGTAATAAAAGCTATAGTTTTTTTTTTTTTTTAAGATTTTTAATCTTAAATAATCTTTATACCCAGCATGGGGCTTGAACTAACAACCTCAAGATCAAGAGTTGCATGCTCTTCCAACTGAGCCAGCCAGGTATCTCTAAAAGCTATAGTTTTAAGAGTAGACTCTTGAAGTCCAAATCCATGCAAGGTGAGTAAAGCTGAGGGTAGGGAATAAAAATCAGGTTGAAAAGTATATTATAAAGGGGAGTTAAAGTAGAATTATTTCTTAAAAATTGAAGATGTTTAAATTTTATTTGGTCAAATATTCTTACTAAGTGATGATACATTTCTGCCTAATGTAACAGCATTTTCATTTGCATAGTTTTTTTGTATTATAGTTATCTGAGAACCTAGTTATAAAATGTTTTTTTTTAATTTTACATCTTTAAAAATATTTGTAGATCTTTTAATAAAAAGGGCATAAACATTTGTGCCCCTGATCCTGATAGACCAATATATTTGGTCAACTGGGACAGAGAATATGGCACCTTCTGCCATCCTTTTGTACTAGCACATAGAAATTAGTCTTAAGGTTTCAGTGAATCTCTGAAATGCAGAAGTCTGTCAGAGTTGGACAGATACTTACTTGCCACTTGATCCTGGATCTGAGACCAGTTTTGGAGAAATATGTTAGTCTTAGAGATTCATTGTATTAACACTATTCTTGCTATATCCAAATTTAAGAATGAATAAATGATGTTATGGGAGCACTTCTTTAGGAAACCTTAGTTACTTAGATTTGCTATTCTAGTATTCAGGTGGTCTGGCCTCTTGACAGGCATCTCTCTCTCTCTCTCTCTCTCTCTTTTTTAAGATTTTATTTTTTCATGAGAGACAGAGAGAGAGAGAGAGGTAGAGACATAGGCAGAGGGAGAAGCAGGCTCCATGCAGGGAACCCGATGTGGGACTCCATCCCGGGACTCCAGGATCACACCCTGGGTCAAAGGCAGGTGCTAAACCGCTGAGCCACCCAGGGATCCCTTGACAGGCATCTCTAAAGCTTTAGCTTTCCCCCTGTCCCTACAATCTTTTGTGGGAATGAGAATATTTTTGTAAAGTTTTGCTGGAAACCTGGATGTGGTGAGTGGAAAAGGCGATGGGCTGAGTGTCAGTAGACCTGGTTTTTATTTCACTCTAACTTGCAATATGAGTAAGTCTGTTGGCCTTTTTGGGTCTGTTTTCTCACCTGTGAAAGGAGGGGGTTAGACTAGATCTTCAAAATGGTTCTCTGCTTTTTATTTTTTATTTTTTTTAAGACTTTATTTATTCATGAGAGAGACACAGAGAGGCAGAGACATAGGCAGAGGGAGAAGCAGGCTCCTCACAAGAAGCCCAATGTGGAACTCCATCCTGGGACCCTGGGATCAGGCCCCAAGCAAAAGGCAGACACTCAACCGCTGAGCCACCCAGGCATCCCTGCTCTGCTTCTTTGATCTTCTGTATGTTGTCATATCCTTTCTGCCCTTTACCAGACTTTGTAAGTGTGTCTGCTATCTGGGGATTCTGGAACTCCATGTGCCTTAGCTCTTCGAACCTAATTCTCTTCATTTTACTTTTTCCAGGGTGTTTATAGTATCAAAGACAACTAAGATGCAATATAGTATTTCTGCCGTCTAGCACATGATGTATTTACTCTAGCCTGAAAATGGTTCATGTTCAAAACTTTAGGTTCTGTGAAATGAATTAGTGCCATAATTTATCAGTGTAAGCCTGCAGTTTGGAGAAATAAATTTCCTTAAAAATATGAAATGCTTACTTATTTAAATGGCTTTAAGAAGAAAGGGCAAGAGCAATTGAAATCTACTGGAGGTAATTAATACAGAGAGAAATTTAAAAAGATATGAAATAGTGATGGATATGAGAATGTTTATGTTTCTAGGACAGTGACCGTCAGTAATTTAAAGAGATTGGTAGATGGTGTTTGTTGATGTTTCTGTGCTCAACCTAATGTTATGTTAGTTAATTGCATTCCTTAGGGACTTGAGTAAATCAAAAGGGTCTCCAAATTAACATAAAAACTATTTTTCACTCTAACAGCCTTAGCTGGCACTCTATTGATATACAGTGTCTACTGAAGATAACAGCTATCAAATAATCCAATTTCTTGACAATATGTGTCAGTCAAGTAAATCTTTTAATTTGCTGAGCAGATTAGTATGTTGAACATAGGATAAGACTATAGCCCATGCACTGTTTTTGGCTTTGCTAAGTGTATATATATATATATTTTAACTGATAAGGCCAACCTTTGGAGATATGGGCTGTAGAGAATAGACTAGACTTGTGGGCACATATTACACGGACAAAATTAACCTTTGGTGCACTGTTCTGTTACCACTTTTCCCTTTCAGAACTCTCCTCTGTATTCTAGACATGATTTCTTATCATGCAAGTTTGGAAGCTGTCAGATATGTAAGCTTGATTTTACAAAGATGAACGATCTTTCCAAGAAAAAAAAAATATAGGGAGGTAACCAAGGGCTTGGCTATGCCAAGAAGAGTTGCCATTATGTATGTATATATGTATATACATATTTATTTATAGAGCACATGGGTGATGGTGGAGGGTCAGAGGAAGAAGTAGAGGGAGAATCTTAAACAGAGGCTCCTCATCCAGTGAGGAGCCCTACATGGGGCTCTAGCTCATGACCCTGAGATTATGACCTGAGCCAAAATCAAGAGATGGGTGCTTAACCACCCAGGTGCCCCAGTAGTTGCCTTTACTAAGAGTAATTGGGGAGGGAATTTTAGCAATCCAAATAGAAGACTAGTTAGGAAAAAGCTAGATTTCGGGTAAGAAAGGGTTTCATAGCTTATAACCTACTTAGATAAGAATGATCATCTCCAGAAGTATAGTTTCTGTGGGTTTTTTAGTGTGATCTTTAATTTATTTTGTATATCTGTGGTTTACTCATCAAAGAGGGCCTATTTTCAAAGCAAAGGTCGGTTCTATTTGCCTTCTCCCTAGGTGTTACATGTGGTGGAAAAAGGATAGGAAATTTTTATTTTGTGGACCAAAGCCCTTCTATACAATGAGTGTCAGTGTTGATTTAATACATGAACCACCAGATGGCAATAGAAAAAGTGTTTATAGAGGATATAATCTGTAGTTATCACAGCTAACTTTTTTTCCTTCCATGGTTACACTACTTTTCAGTATACTTACGTAATACATAAAATATTTGGCCATGAGCAGGGTGAGTTTATACCTGACAATGCAAATAACAACCAGCAAATAGAATAGTAGTAAAATGTTACTAGAATAAGACAATTCCTTTACACAAACACATGTATAAACTGTTCCTGGAGGGAGTAGATTTCCAAATATGCAACTTTATGATTTATATTACTGTATAGTTATGCTTTTACTTCTAATGTTTTTGTTCAGTAGTTAGCTTTATAGTAACTGTGACAATTGCAGAACATAAAAGAAAACATGGTTCTTAACCTACAGTATTTTATTTAACACCTTTTAAATGAGATACATGAGTTTACAAACATTGAACATATTTATATATTTTCTGGCCAAAGGTATTTTTATTTTATGTAGAATTTGTTTTATTTTGCCTTGTAGGCATGTCCCCTTTTTCTAAGTCTGTCTTCATGGCTCTTTCAAGGTTTTTTTCTTTCCTTTTTCTTAACTAAGATTCTTGGCTAGAAGGTAGAAACTCAGTCTGAACTACTTAAGAAAAAAAAGGATTTCATTGGAGACATCCTAGGGTATCACAGTGTAACAAGAATACCCTGAAACTTTGCAAATTTAGGATTCAGCTCCACCTTAGGAATAACTAGAGCCAAGTGTTCAAAACCTCTCAGGTATTGTCCTGTCATCCTCTCTCAATTTGCTTCTTTCTGTTCCTGTGTTGGTGTCATTCTTGACTGTTAGTGAAAATTGGCTTTACTGTTGGGACTCAAATTCAGCTATCGTCAATCTTTGCATTTCTAATGCTTCAGAATCTTAAATAAAAGATTGATTTATAACTTTGGTCCTGAGTCTAAAATCTGTGAAATGGTTAAATTAATATTTTAAAAGTATAATCTCAAAAAGGAAAAAAAAGCATTTTGGTTGCAAAACTGAGAGTAGATTTGGAAAAACCAGAATGATACATAAGTTAGGCTATCTCAGCAGCTGAGGTTGGAGAACGTGTTTGCTTGGGCTATATTGGGTAGTGTTGGAGAGAGACAGAGGTAGATGTTGTAGAGACCGATTTAGGAGGCAAAAAAAACCCCCAAAAAACCAAACCAAAACAAAAAACCCAAAACGACAGGACTTGGTAAGGTAATAGGTTGGATATGGAAGGTGAATGAGAATATGTCATGGGTGATGAGGTTTCTGAATTGCATGACTAGTTGGTTAGTGCAATCATTTGCTGAGATTGGACTACTTCAGTTTGGGCTGTAGGGTCCTGATTGTGGTTCTTGATATGTTAATGCGAGGTATTTATGAGGTATCCAAACAGGTGTTAAGAAGGTATTAAATAGATGCTTTTCTGTCAGAGGTGAGATCTGGGCTTTTGCTGTAAATATTTGTGGAGAAGTTATAGCCTATTGTTTAAGAGAATGATATTGGCTTAAAATAAAACCTACTCAGCCATTTGCTAGTGGTGCTTCCAAAGTTGGCTGCTTAGTCATCTTTTACCACTTTTTCTCATCCTTGAAGTAAGTATAGTAATTGCATCTACTTTATAGAGCTGCTGTAAGGATCATTTGATATGGTTTCAGGTAAGGTGTTTAGCACCTTAGCAAGTACATAGCATGCATCTGGTCAATGCTAGGTGGTGGTCTTATTCTTTATACCTTTGTGGACAGGAATCGTGCCTCATTCACCTATTTTCGTATAGTACTAGATATTAATGAGCCACTGTAGGGCAGAGTGGGGAGTGTGAACAGTAGACATGACTGGAGCATAGTGATTTAACCTGGTTATGACTTTATAAATTGATGGAGGAAGAGATTGGAGTGATGGGAGTAAGTTAGAGAATGGTGGTAATATTGGAGTAAGTATTTGGACTGGGGTGATAGTGGGGTGGCAAAATTGGAGTAGTATTGCTGTGGGTAGGTGACTAAGATGAGCAAGAAAAGACTGGATTTGATTAGGCAGGAAATGTTGATCTTTTTGAGTATAATTTCACTAGAGTTCTAGGACTGTAAAGCAGATTGAAGTTGATTACAGAATGAATGGGTAGTGAGAAAATGGAATCTACAGGTGTGTTCTTTGTTGAAATTATCTGTTGAAATTCTCAAAAAAAAAAAAAAACAAGACATTTGGAGTGTGTAGTGACAAAATGATCTTAAAATGCCTTGGGAATATTTATTCCAATTTGGAAACTGTTCTCAAGGCTGAAAAAAAGTTGGCTGTTGTCATCTGGCAAAACGGTAAGTAATCACCACAATTTTCTGAAGTGATCATTTTAGTTTCATACTCTGTGACTATTACAGGCTTCTAGCAACATTGCCACCAGAGGTGAATGGAAGATTTCTACTCATACCTTGCTACTAACACATGGAAACTGTGGACAAAATACCCTAAGGGCAAACAAAAGGATTCCTGAGTCTGAAAGACCAGGAAATCCCAGGTTCCAGAAGTGAAAGGAGAACTCAAAGCCCACATTATAATAGGGAGCTCAAGGCCTGCTCTGGTCTCAGATCTGGATGCAGCCTCCAAGGGCTTTGGTCTTGAAGGTGTCATGAAGGAATAGGAGACATGGCCTTAGGTCTCCATGAAGAAGGAGGGTAGGGTTGAGGTCTTCCTACATAAAACTTAGAAGGATGTCCGTCTGTGAAAAGAAGACTAGAAAAACCTGGTCCAAGAAAGTGGAAAGAAACGTGTCTTTCTTGGGATTGTATGTAATTAGAAGTGAAAAGAGAAACCTCTGAATCCCAAAGCTGTACATCACATTGAGGGTGGGTTAAAATTTAACATTTCTTACAGTGCAAACTAATCCTTAAGCTGAGACATTAGCATGAAACATGGTACGGAACTATGGAAACCAGTGGAGTCCTTAGAAATAAGTGTGAAACTGTCCTGCAGAGCAAATGAAAAACCTGGGACTCTCAGTGAAGAAACAGTTCATGCTAAAGGTGAACTTGCAGTAAAAAATTGCCAGCTACAGAAGGAGATGAATCAGTATAAAGGAGAGTGGACAGGTGTTTTAAGTTGGAGAATTGGTACTCCAAGAAGTACTTGCAGGACATAAGACAGAGTTCCTTGGTTAAGATTATTAGAGATACAAGGAATAAGACTATAATTAAGACTATAATGAAAGAACATCACAGATTAGAAGATTTGGAACAGGACCAAAGAGAACTTAGAGAAATGAAAATTATGGTCTTTAAAAATAAATTCAGTAGACAGGTAAAACAGCTGAGTAGTATAATTGAGCAAATTACTGATTTTTTTTTTTTTTAAAGATTTTATTTGAGAGAGCACGAGTGGATAGAAAGGGAGAAGCGGACAGACACCCTGCTGACTTGGGAGCCCAACGTGGGGCTCCATCCCAGGACCCTGAGATTAGACCTGAAGGCAGACTTAAGCGACTCAGCCACCCAGGTGATCCCAAACTACTGATTTTTAAGGAGGTCTGAAGAAATTGTTTGGAATAAAGTACTGAAGGGTGAGAAGATGGAAAATGAGTTGTTGAGACTCATGAACTTTTTTTTTTTTTTTTTTAAGATTTATTTATTTATGATAGAGGCAGAGACAACAGGCAGAGGAATAAGCAGGCTCCATGCTGGGAGCCCGATGCGGGACTTGATTCCGGGACTCCAGGATCGTGTCCTGGGCCAAAGGCAGGCGCTAAACCACTGAGCTACCCAGGGATCCCCGAGACTCATGAACTTTTAATATGAACGTCTGTTACTGCCTTCCGCAAGCTTCCAGGAAGAGGAAAATGGGGGGAGGCACTATCTAAAGATATAATGACTAAAAAAATTCCATAATAAATGCAGGGCCTAAGTTCTGAGTTCCAAGAAGTACAGTGAACCCCAAGCAGGCTAAATAAAAATAAATTTATACTTAGACATATTGTAGATGAAACACTAGAAACAAGATAGAACCAACCTCAGGAAAACTGTTGTCCAGACTGGCAGGCCTTTTGAGTCCATACACAGTAATATTAAGGAGTAAGTTAAAGTCTTTCTAGATAAAGACAAAGATCACTCTAGCTGGAGGAACTAGTAAAAGGTGTACTTTAAGAAGAAAGGAATTGAAACCAGAAGAAGGAGTGAGATGAAAATAGCAAAATGTGAAGTGTTAGGAAGCAGTTTCTCAGATTTACTCTTTTATATGCCTGTGGTTTGAGAAAAGTGGGCATTAGCAGTTTCTACTGATGTAGAGTGGACAGGTTAGTATAAGAGTGAGGGCAGCAGAGTTCATTTAGTGCTTACTGAGGGCTTTGAGGGAACAAGACACTGTAAAGCAATAAAGCTACAATGATAAAACACAATTCCTTCCTTCATGGAGCTTATTGCTTATTGAGGTGGAGACACACTGACAAAATACAGGATAATTGATGGTGAAGAGCCCTTTAGCTGTAGGAACGGTTTAGAGCCTGGGAGATGAGCTTCAGCAAGATACAGGGATACAAGTAGGCCATGTTAGAGTCTGGGGGTTCCCATTAGGACTTGGGAATTCAGAGATTCAGATAGAAAGAAATCGAGCAACCAGAGTGAGGAATTTTGACCGTATTTTGCCAGGTAGAAGGACCAAACATCAAGATGTTTGTGTTTAGCCAGCACATTCCAAAATGGCCGCCTTTACATTCTGAATTGTGGTCTTATGTGTGAAAAAAATTGAACTTGGATCTTACTTAGCAGGGAGCTAGGTTAAATGCACAAGGATAAACTACTTTTAATAACATTTGAAAAAGAGCATACATATAGAGGAACATTGTTAAGATAGGAAGAAATTCAGTGGATCAGAATTAATAGAGGTGAGAATGTAGACATTTGTGATTTGTGGCAACTTGATATTATTGGCTGGTTGTTTTTAACCAACAAACCACCAGTCTTTAAAAATTACTTAAATCTAGTGTCACAATATGATAGGTAGAAAGAGGTCATTTGTATCTCTCACTGCTGTTCTCTGTGGAATCAAAGGTATGAGAAACATAAGTTGTGATGTTGCTTCTGTGTTGGAGATGTAGCGAGTGAAAATTTATAATTTAGTATTTAATTAGCTTCAGATGCAGCTTAAGTTTTCTTTTTTTTAAACCACAATTTCTTTGAGTCAAAAGTTGTTTTTGGGTAAATCAATGGAATTTCATCATAGATACTATTGACAATAAGCACGTTTGGGGAAAAAAAAATACAAAACCAAGCCAAAATAACAAAACCCCAGCCAGACCTCATTTTTTCTGTAATTTCTCCCAAATTAGCTTGGGAGGAAACATTGGAAGTCCTGACCTGTTCTGACTCTCATTCCACCATTTCAGGGAACAGGTTGGCTTGGTTGGTATCCTCTGTCTATATGTGTTAGCAGTGGGTGACCCTGACCAAAATGATGAGGATCTGAATTTTTCTGGCATCTTTTTTAGTGACTGATGCAGCACAGGAGGAAAAACTACCTATACTGTGTTGGTATTAAGTATGTTTTAGAAGTGGATCTAATTGACATGGAAAGATGTTCAGAATACGCTAAGTGAAAAATGAGATTATAGCATGATTTGTACAGTGTAATAGCTTGTCTTTATTGAGTGCTTCTCCTGCACTGGGTACTGCAATAGCGCCTTTCTATGTAGTATCTTTCTGGCCTTGTTAGAGCTCTATTCTGTGGATGGAGAAATTGGGGTGCAGATAGGTTAAGGTCACCACTTAATAAGTAGTGAACCTGGGATTGGAACAGATTTGGCTGACCCCAGAGCTCCTGCTCTTAGTCTTGGCACTGTGCTGCCCTCTGCATGTGATCTGAGCACATGTGGTGGGGAGTTTCTCTAATATGGGGGCATTTATACGTGCATAAACAGGAAAGGGGCTGGGAGGCAGCACATTGAGATATGAATATTAATACCAGCCTGTCTCTTGGTGAGTAGAAATATGGGAGTTTTGTTTTACTTTTCTCTATTTTCTGTCTATAATGGGGCTTAGATTGCTTTTGAAATACATAATATAAAATCTTAAAAGTATAATAGGTTTAAAAAGTAATGGGGATGTAATATTAAGTCAGAAACAGAAAATTGTTTTATAATCTATGCAGCAAGTGTGAATGAACAGACCAGCCTGTCTGGAAAGTGTGTCTCTGTGTTATGGGAAAAATTTCTGAATGTTCTAATTTTCAAACAGTATGCATTTATAACTTTAAAAAAATTATGAAAGTTATTAACCATAATGCAGTATTAGTGGATTTTAGGAGGAGTATGGTATTAAAGTAGTTTAATGGTTCATGCTGAGATTCCATTACTGGGTACCTGAGATTTTGGTGTGTTTTTCTGTTGGAGGGAACTTACTTAAATTATTGTTTTGGGTCTTATTTTGCTCATTTATTTGAAAAGACATGCAGTATCTTAAATGATAGACTCCCTGGAAGAGCAAAAACTACTTTGAAAGATGGATGGATAAACACATTTGTACTATCGATATCTGGTTAGTGCTGCTTGATCTTTATTTTATGACACTGGTGTCAAATTCTCCCAATAACAACTCTAATATCAAACTTCAATAAATTGAAGTTTTTATGGTATTATGTACAAAAAACTTGAAGGATATAATTGTAAATAAAGATTAGGAGTAATTTTAATTTGAAATATTTTACATAAATTAACTTAATGCATTTATATTAGATGCATCATAAATTAAGAGAGTGTTAGGTATGAATGCGGTAGTGTGGCAGGCAAGATTTAGGGTGGCACCTGGCTTATAGAAATGTATCATTTTCTGACAATGGTCCTGGTAAACAGCAGGGGCCTCTGTTAGCCATTTCTCTTCTGTGTCATCTCTCCAATTGTTTTCATGATGCTCTGTGAATCTCTGTAGCCCCAGAGCTGCTCTGATTCTTGCCTATCCTTAAGTACAGATGTTCTGCTTTTCCTCGTCTGTTTCTCAGTACATTCTCCTCTTAAGCCACTCAGCTGCTTTTCTGTGAGCAAATGGTACCCATATCTTTTAAAGGATGGGGATGGGGATATTTAATAATAAGCATTGCCAATAATTTTGAACCATGTAACTATAAAATTATAGAAGTTCTAAAAGTAAGTACTCTAAGGCAAGCAAAGGAACATACGTTGATTACGAGCAGGCATATTATTCATCGAATTTCAACAAATGAAATTGTGTTTTGACTTTGTTTTCATCTTTCCACTTTTGAGGCTAATTGGAGAGTGGGAACTCCTTTTCCTAATCTTGCTTTTAGGTGGTTCTGTGACTTCATTTTTCTTCCCCATTTCTATAGCTCAGCTTAATCTGTAGTTGTGTTCCCTGGGCCTGCCAGGGTCCATTTGCCTCTGTTCATTCCTGACTGTCTACTGAAGATTTCTGAGTGGCTTTCCTTGTTCCTTTGCTGTCTCACTAAGGTTACCTTACCTGCACTCTCTTCCCTAAGAGTCCTTACCTGCACTCTCTTCTCCCATGTTCTCCTTTCCATGTTTGGCAGCATGTTTGGTCTATGTTTAGGATGTGAGCAGTAGCAATAGGACTCTTCATAGGTGAAAACACCTAGAAAGCGTGCATGACTGAAAGAGGTGTGTCTTTGTTGTCCATAAGTCTTTTATTTAGTCTTGGTAAGCAAGGAGAGGTGTAAGCCATCCTTCATTATAGGATTTTAGCTTTTAATAGTTATATTGTATTTTATTATGTAGTGCTTATTTCTTGTGAAAAGTTACATGAGTTGGTTAAAAACTCATACAATGCCAAAGTATATGTAGTGAAAAGGCTCTTCTTTCCTGATTCTCAGTCCTCTGGTCCTCTCTGCTTGAGGCCATCACTGTTCCCAGTTTGAATATTTTTTCGATGATATTTTTTGTATGTGCAATCATGTATATATTTTCTCCCAGCCCTTTGACTTTATGCAAAAGGTAGCATACTATTACCTTGGAGACTGGCCTCAGCACACTTGTCTTTTTTTCACTTAATACTGTATCTTAGAGATCATTTCACATTAGCACATGTAGATATCTCATTTTTAAATACGTAGAAAATGTGCTTTTAAGCCATTGGCTATGGTGTACTGGCATTGTAATGTGATAGTGTCATGAGTTGAAGGGCTGGGTTAAAATGCTGGCTCTGCCATTTATGAGGTATGTGACCTTGGGCAAGTTACATAACCTGTGTTTCAGTTGCTTCTTTATAAAATGAAAAGGTAGCATCTCTTTACAAGGTTTTTCTAAGGATTAAAAGAGATAATGTATGTAAAGCATTTAGCACAGTGTCTTGCTTAATAAATCATAGCTGTTATTGTGCTCATTAATTTATCAGATCAGATGAACCCCTAATATGTTTCTCCTTTTTCAAGTAAAATACACAGAAGGTATTACATATTTCTTGACCTTTTAATTTACCTTGATTGATCTTCCAATCCATTGTATTCTTTCCCTCTTCTGTCATCAAATAACATTACCTATTTTACTTTTTGAGATTTCTTAGCTTATTGATGACTTTACTGACCTATCATGTCATCTCTGTCATTGCATTAGGTACCATCAGTTGTGGTTTATTATAAAACTTCACAGAGAAGGAATATTTCTGTTGATGATACTCCAGAGTGAATTTAATGTCAGCCATTGAAATTTTTCAAGTCACTAGGCAGAATGATTCTTTTTGTGACTGGGATTTCAGCTGGGATAGAACTGAGATTTGGATACAGATGGCAACTGGCAGAGAGTAGTCAATGTAGGGCTGAGATGCCACAGAGGCACTTCAGGGTGTGGGCCTGTCTGGGACTGGCCCTGGGAGGCCAGTCAATAGGGAGGAGAATGCATGGGGAGGGTGGTGATACAGCAACCCCATTGTTCGCTAAAAACTGTTAGGATAACAAAAAGTCAGAGGCAGTGGGGCCTCATGGGGAATGGTAAGCAGCGTGTGGTATGTATAAAATAGAAAAATAACGGTGTCTATAAACTAGATGAGCTGCCTTACTGGGCTATTTTAATGTTCTGCTTCAGGGTATAAGAAGTCTTTTTTTTTTAATTTTTTTTTATCTATGATAGTCACACACAGAGAGAGAGGCAGAGACATAGGCAGAGGGAGAAGCAGGCTCCATGCACCGGGAGACCGACGTGGGATTCGATCCCGGGTCTCCAGGATCGCGCCCTGGGCCAAAGGCAGGCGCTAAACCGCTGCGCCACCCAGGGATCCCAGGGTATAAGAAGTCTAACTGGGAATGCCCCCACCCTTTTCATAGGGGATGCATGGATCTCACTTGACAGGGGTCTGTCAAGCTGTCAGGATTGCTGCACCTAGAAATATTTGTGTAAGACCCTTTTAAGGGAGTTGAGTATCTGTAAGAGCATCTGGAGGTTTAGACCTAGTGAATTTAAGATATTAATTCACAACAGTGTGATTCCATCTATACTTACCAGCTGGTGTGATCTAAGCAAGCCAGCTTACATTTTAGAGGTTTCTTTTGTGCTCTGTAGTGGAGTGGTTTTTGGCCTCTTGGCCCTGATACGTTTTCACTATTTGAGTGATGCATCTTTGCACTGTTTGATAATCGTAATGTTCTTGTCCCTTTTGAGTGTCTGTCATTGTATGCCACAGTGATGAGCAAGGATTGGTTATCCACAACCAGGGTACCTGGTAATGGCTTGCATGTCCCTGGTCTGCTTATTGCGGACTCAAATTGCCTCTTTGCTATAGAACTGTAATCATTGAAGGAAATATATAGAAATGCAGCACTTAAAATACATTTGTAATGTTCTGTTCAAGAATTTCACTTTTGCTACTGTTTTTTCTATATTAAAAATCTGATTTCCTCTTCCATTTGCCTAAATCTAACTTACTCTTAATAATCTTTTTTCCCCCCAATTTACTTTTCTGAAAATTTGAACATTTAAAGAAGTGATGGCTTGACCGTGTACCAAGGCTTTCTGAGAAAGGGAGACAATTTCTCTTTGCTTCATAGAATTGCCCAGAAGTGGTGGGAGGATTATGTGGCAGAAACGTAATTCTTCTGCCCCTTTTGAAACAGTTCTTCCAGATTCCTTTCCTCTTTTCCCATTCTGTTCTGATGGTTTAAGAGATTCCAGGTGATTCTGCTTGGCATACAGGTTCCCCTCTCTCCCTTCCCAGCCCCCTTACATGCATATACACGCCCAAAGAGTGAGACATTCTAGACAGTTGTTTCTAGTTTCCAGATGTTTGCCCTCCTTTGCAGTTTTAGCCTTCTTCTGTACCCACATCCCTTGTTATTATTTTACACATAATACCTTGAAATCTGTGGAGAAAGCTACAAGTAAACTGAAAATGTTTTTACATTATACAGAATGAGAACTCCTGTTCCTGTAAATCACTGCTGAGAGTTCAGAATTGTGTATTTCAGCATCACTGTTATTTCTTTAAAAAAGTAGTTTTGATATTGGTTGATTTTTCTCTTGGTTGGTATATGAAGACCCTAAAGATAGAGGAAACATTTTGACCCATTTTGGTTCTTTAAAATAAGTCATCAGAAATCAAATCTGTGGTGCCAGCTCACAGTCTTTGTAGATTCTAGTCAAATATCTTCTATATCCTAAGCAGTTGCACTATTTTAAAGAGTAATTGTTACAACCATCTCAAAATAAGTCCTACTACTTGAGGTATGGAATTTGTTCAGTACTCATCTGTGTTAAGAAAGGAAATAAGAGGGGATCCTGGGGTGACTCAGTGGTTTAGCGCCTGCCTTAAGCCTAGGGCATGATCCTGGAGTCCCGGGATCGAGTCCCACCTCAGGCTCCCAGCATGGAGCCTGCTTCTCCCTCTGCCTGTGTCTCTGCCTCTCTTTCTGTGTCTCTCATGAGTAAATAAATAAAAAAAATCTTAAAAACCACCAGTTAAATTAAAAAAAAAAAAGGAAATAAGATGTTTCATACATTTTTTTGCTGCTTATAGAATAAGACCAAACCATAATGTTTAACTTGACAAAAAAATTGTTTAAAATGTTTTTGATAATCAGGAATTAGAGAAATTGGTGTGTTGATACTGTCAGGGAAAGTATGGCTTGAAAATATAGGCTAAGGCTAAGCAGTCTTACTTTAAACCTGTGCTTGATAAAAATTGAATGTATCCTGAAGAGTCTGACTGAGGATCATGAAATTCTTGGAAGTTTCTGTATTTTTCTTAAATTTAACTTTTGCTAATATAACACAGGATTTAGAGATACCTTACTGTTTCAAAATTTAAAGATACTTCAGGGCATATTAACTGAAGGCTCTTGAAATGAAAACTATTATAAGTGTATTTATTGTATGTGAAAAGAAAATCTCTTTTTTTGAAACTCAGTCTTTAAGAAAAGATCCAGAAGAATGATTATACTATGTAATTTTTTTTTTAAAAAAGATTTTATTCATTCATTCATGAGACACAGAGAGAGAGAGGTACAGGCAGAGGGAGAAGCAGGCTGCATGCAGGGAGCCTGATGTGAGACTCAATTCTGGAACTCCAGGATCATGCCCTGGGCTGAAAGCAGATGCTAAACTGTTGAGTCACACAGGCGTCCCTATACTATGTAATTTTTTGAGTTTTTTTTTTTTTTTAGAAGCCTCAAAATCAAAGTAAAAATGAATTAGAAAATCATCTTTGATTTTCCTTGATCACTTAATTTGGGTTTATTTCAGAGCACATAAGGTTTCTTGGAGTGCAGTAATGATGAAGGACTCCTGCGTGATCATCAGCCTGCGGGATAGTGAGCTATGGCCTGTCCTGCCACCCCTGGCTCTGGGGGTTCAACCCAGGACTATAATCGAGGTGTGGCTATCAGAACCTTCAAGAAGAACTCAAGGCATTTACTTGATTGATATTGAATCAGTATAATGGTCAATTTACATGAACAACAAGCATGCCTTTTTTTTTTAATTGAGAAATAATTGACATGCATCACTGTATAAATTTAGGATGTATAGCATGATGGTTTGATTTACATATATTTGCAATGACTGTTGCAGTAGGTTCAGCCAACATCCATCATCTTATATAGATACAATACAAAGAAGGAAGAAACAAGTTTTTTCTGTTTACAAAATGTGAACTTTTAGAATTTGCTCTTAATGATTGTCCTGTATATCATAGAGCAGTGTTTACTATAGTCATCATATTGTATGTTACATCTTAAGTACTTAATTATATTTTTTTAATCAGATGAGTTTCAGGTGTATAATAGCTTTATAATTAGAAACTACACATTACAAACAATCATCACCAGAAGTCTAGTTTCCATCCATCGCCATACCCTTGACTTCTTAATCTATTTAGCTCATCCTCCTTACCTTCTAGTAACCACTAGTCTGTTCTTTGGATCTATGATTTTATTTTGTTCATTTGGTTTTTTGGATTCTGCATATAACTGAAATCATATAGTATTTGTCTTTCTCTGACTTATTTTGTTTAGCACTATTCCTTCAAAGTTCATTCATGTTATTGTAGATGGCAATATTTCATTCTTCTATGGCTGAGTAGTATTCCATTGCATAAATATATCCCCTCTTCATTTATCTGTCAGTGGACACTTAGGTTGTTTCCATATTTTGGTATTATAAATAATGCCACAGTAAACATAAGGGACCCCTGTGTATTTTTAAAGTAGTGTTTTGTATTCTTGAGATAAATACCCAGAGTTGGAATAGCTGGGTCATCTGTAGTTCTATTCATGAGGATTCTCCATAATGTTTTCCATAGTGGCTGTGCCAATTCTCCCACCAGCAACACTGCTGGTCCCCTTTTCTCCACATCCTCTCCAACACTTATTTCTTGTCTTTTTGATGATAGTGATTCTCACAGTTTTAAGTTGATATCTCATTGTGATTTTGAATTGCATTTCCCCAATAATTAGTTATGTCAAGCATCTTTTCATGTGCCTGTTGACCATCTTCTTTTTTCGGAAAAATATCTATCCGGGTCCTCTGCCTATTTTTTTAAATTGTAGTTTTTGTTGTTGAATTGTGTGAGTTCTTTATATTTTTTGGATAGTATCTCCTTATCAGTGATACGGTTTGCAAGTATCTTCTCTCAGTGGGTTAGTTGTTTTGATGGTGGTTTTCTATATTGCACAGAAGCTTTTTTAGGTTGATGTAGCCCTATCTATTTTTGCGTTTCCCTTTGGAGTTAGATCCATAAAGATGTCTGACTGATATCAAGAAGTTACTGCCTAGGTTTCCTTCTAGGAGTTTTATGGTTTCAGGTCTTATTTTCATGTATTTAATCCATTTTGAGTTAATGGTCTAGTTTCACTTTTTACCTGTGACTATCCAATTTTCTCAGCGTTATTTATTGACGAAAACTGTCCATCCTTTCTTGTATGTTATTGGTTCCTTTGTGGTAGATTAATTGTCCATATATGTGTGGGTTTGTTTCTAGATTCTTATGTTGATCTTTGTGTGCTCCCTTCCAACCCCCCCCCCCCCAATATCATACTTTCAAAATTACTGTAGCTTTGTAGTATGGTTTGAAATCAGGGAGCATAGTACCTCAGCTTTGTTTTTCTTAAGATTGCTTTGGCTGTTCAGGATCTTTTGTGGTTTTGTACAAATTTTAGAATTACTTGTCCTAGTTCTAAGAAGTATGCCATTGGAATTTTGATGAAGATTGTATTAAATCTGTAGATTTCTTTGGGAGTATGGACATTTTAACAATATTCTCCCAATCCATGAACGTGGAATACTTTTCCATTTATTTGTGTCTTGTTCAATTTCTGTCAGTGCCTTACAGTTTCCAGTATACAAATCTTTTACCTTCTTGGTTATATTTGTACCATGTCATTTGCAAGTAATGACAGTTTTACTTCTTTTCCAATTTGGATGGCTTTTATTTCTTTTTCTAGCCTAATTGTTGTGGCTAGGCTTTCCAATACTGTATTGAGTAAAACTGGCAAAAGTGGCCATCCTTTCCTGTTCTTGTTCTTAAAGGAAAAACTTTTAGTTTTTCACTGTTGAGGATGATGTGAGCTGTAGGATTGTCCTATATGGCCTTTCTTATGTTGAGGTACATGCCCTCTGTACCTACGTTGTTGAGAGTTTTTTTTTTTTTTAAGGTTTTATCTATTCATTCATGAAAGGGGGGTGGGCAGAGACACAGGCAGAGAGAGAAGCAGGCTGGGAGCCTTATGTGGAACTTGATCCCGGGTCTCCAGGATCACGTCCTGGGCCAAAAGCAGGTGCTAAACCGCTGAGCCACCCAGGGATCCCCCGTTGTTGAGAGTTTTTAATCCTAAATGGATGTTGTATTTTGTGTAATGCTTTTTTTTTTTTTTTTGGCAACTATTGAGATGACCATGTGATTTTTTTTATTTTTTTTTATTATTTTTATTTTTTTTTGACCATGTGATTTTTATCTTTAATTTTAATGTGATGTATTATGTTGATTAACTTGTTGAACCATTCTTACATCCCTTAAGTAAAGGTCACTTGATTGTGGTGTATGATCTTGTTAATGTATTAATGTTTGGTGTGTACATGTTCATGGGGGCCTCTTTTTATTTTTATTTTTATTGGAGTTCAATTTGCCAACATATAGCATAACACCCAGTGCTCATCCCGCCAAGTGCCATGGGGGCCTCTTATGATTGTATTTCTGTGGTATCATTTGTAATGTCTCCTTTTTATTTATAGTTTTGTTAATTTGGGTCCTCTGTTTCCTTGGCTAGTCTAGCTAAGGGTTTGTCACTTTTGTTTTCTTTTTCAAGGAACCAAGGTTTAGTTTGGCTTTTTTTTTTTTTTTTTCCTCAATTTTATTTACGCTGTAATCTTTATTTCCTTCTGTCAACTTTGGGCTTGATACATTCTTTTGTTTTTCAGGCATTGACTTAGGTTGTTTGAGATCTTTCTTTTTAATGTAGGCATTTATTTCTCTGAATTTCCCTCTTAGAACTGCTTTTGCTACATTCTGTATGCTCTGGTATGTTTCTTTTTGATTTGTCTCAGACTTTATTTCCCTTTTAATTTTTGCTTTGATCTATTGGTTGTTTGGAGAGTATTGTTTAATTTCCATGTGTTCTTAAATTTTCCAGTTTTCCTCTTGTTAACAATTCTTAGTTTTATGCCATTGTGTTCAGAATAATTAGTGTGATTTCAGTGTTCTTGAATTTGCTGAGAGCTATATTGTGGCCTAACATTTGGTCTGTCCTAGAAAATGTTCCGTGTGTGCTTGAGAAGAATGTATTCTGCTGCTCTTGGATAGAATATTCTGTATGTCTGTTAGGTCTGTTTTGTCTGTAGTGTTCAAATCTGTTCCCTTATTGATTCCCTGGATGATAGATCCATTGTTGAGACTGGGGTATTAAAGCCCTCAACTATTATTATGTTACTGTTTGTTCTTCTAGCTCTGTTAGGTTTTGCTTTATATATTGAGGTGCTCTGATGTTGGGCACATAAATACTTAAAATTAATTTATTTTGATTGACCCCTTTATCATTATGCATTCACTTACTTTGTTTTTACCAGTTTTAAAGCCTATTTTGTCTGATACAAATATATTTACTTTTTTACTT
The DNA here is from genome assembly GCF_048164855.1 of Canis lupus baileyi. NCBI lineage: Eukaryota > Metazoa > Chordata > Mammalia > Carnivora > Canidae > Canis > Canis lupus. The sequence goes on from NC_132845.1 coordinate 63,639,942, forward strand.
TTATTGGGTTGCCATTTGCTTGAAACGAGTTCTTTCATTCCTTCACTCAGTCTATGTGTGTCTTTAAGGCTAAAGTGAGTCTCTTGTAGCTACCATATCATTGAATCTTTTAATTCATTCAGCCATTCTGTGTCATTTGCTTAGAGAATTTGTGTTTACATTTTGAGTAATTACTGGTAGGTAATGACTTACTATTGCTATTTTGTTTATTGTTTTCTGATGGTTTTGTAGATCCATTGTTCCTTGTTTCTTTTTTTTAAGACTATATCTTATTTTTTTTAAAAGATTTTATTTATTTATTTATTCATAGAGACAGAGAGAGGCAGAGACACAGGCAGAGGGAGAAGCAGGCATTATACAGAGAGCCTGACGTGGGACTCGATCCAGGGTCTCCAGGATCACGCCCTGGGCTTCAGACGGCGCTAAACTGCTGCGCCACCGGGGCTGCCCTGTTCCTTGTTTCTTAACCTGCTTTTTTGGTTTTGATTTCTTTTGATAGTAGTATGCTCTGACTTACGTAGTCTGTTGTATAATTGCTATAGATTTTTCTTTTGCAATTACCATGAGGCTTACATAAAATATCTTAATTATAACCTTATTATTTCAAGCTGATAACAACCTCAATAAAAATTTAAAACTATTACTTTTCCGTCTCATGCTTTAGGTTATTACTATTACAATTTAAATTTTTTAATATTGTATAACTATTAATATATTGCTGTAATTATGATAATTTTACTGATCATTTTAACTTTCAAACTAGAGTTATAAGTAAATTATGCAGTCATTGCCAAATTATGGATTCTAACTTTGACTATATATTTATCATTACCAGTGAGTTTTATGCTACGTTATGTTCTTAGGATGTTGATGAGCGTCCTTTTTCTTTGACCCAACTCCCTTTAGCATTTCTTGAAAGAGAGGTCTAGTGATGATGAACTCCCTTAATTTTTATTTGTTTGGGAAAGTCTTCATTGTTTTCTGAAGGACAGTTTTGCCAAGTATAATATTCCTGGTTGACGGTTATTTTGTTTCATATTTTGAATGAGTTATCCTATTCTCTCTTGGCCTGAATGTTTCTGTTGAGAAATCTGCCAACAGTTTAATGGAGGGGGGAGGGTCTTTTGTATGTAACTTCTCTATTTATGCTACTTTTAAAATTCCTTAAGACTTGACAAAATAATTATGTGTGTCCGTGTAGCCCTATTTGGGTTCAACCTATTTGGGGTCCTTTGGGCCCCATGTATCTGAGTGTCTTTTTCTCACCAGATTCAGGAATTTTTCAGCAACTATTGCTTTACAAATACTGTCCGTGCCTTTCTTTTTCCTTCTGGAATTTCCATAATGTGAATATTGTTTCTTTTCATTATGTCTTGTAAGTCTCAGAGTTTCTTCACTCTTTCATTCTTTTTTGTTCTCTAACCAGGTAATTTCTAATGACCTAGCTTCCAGGTCTCTTTTCCTTCAGTATGGTTGAATATGCTTTTGAAACCTTCTGTTGATTTACTCCATTTTTTTCACCTCTAGGATTACTGTTTTGTGGGTTTTTTGTTTTGTTTTGTTTTGATGTCTGTTGCTTAGTTCATTTCATTTTGTTCATACATTGTTTTCCTGATTTCCTCTAGTTGCTTGTGTATTTAGCTCATTAAACTTTTTACAGTGGATTATTCTAAATTCTTTTTCTGATAGTTCATAGGCTTCCATATTTTAAATAGGTTATTAGAGCTTGTTGTGTCCTATTTACTTGGTACTTGATAATCCTTGATTCCTTATGTTGGTTTCTGCTCATTTGAGCAATCAGGTTTCTTTTCCAGGCTTTCTAGGCATGCTTAGGTGGAGACTGATCTTCACCAGTCAGCTCAGTTTGGATTTCTGGGCCTCTTGGTCATGTCTTTTTGCAGGTGGGGTCTGCTATTGCCATGTTTGAGTGAGGCAACTCTTTGACCTGTGAGGTTGGAGAACAGCTAGATCTAGGACTGCTGCCTTGGACACAACTGAAGTGATACTTTAGGATAGGCCCTGTGGCTGGGGATGGGTATTATAGTCCTAGATTGGGCTATGGGAAGCAAGACAGGACCCAGGGCCTCAATCAGGCAAGAGTGTGCACTGAATTCCCTGGACATGTGAGGCCATCACAGGGGGAAAACCATGGATTGTATTCTTTGTTCAAGTGCCACTACAAGCAGGGCTGTTGGGTGGGCTGTCATTTCCCATGTGCTCTGGTTATATTTTCTGGTTGGGCAGGCTGGAGGCTGTGTTCATTAGTGAGTGGGCTGTGAATTAGTTTCCCTGTCTGGGCACAGTGGGAGAAGCAGCTGTAAAGCCAGCAATGCTCTTTGTTATCTCAACCTAAGTTGGCCCACACACTAAGTTCTTGGCTGAACAGGTCCACTGGTTTTGTTCTGCAGACTATTAGCTCTGCCTGCCCTTCTCTTGGCTTGAGTGCCACTGGTCTGCATGGCTTTCAGGTGTTCCCACCACCAGATGTGGCCAGGAGACACTCTACAGTGGGTGGGACTGTGACTCAGCTTCTTACTTGGATGTAGGTAGACAGACTCTAGGGCTAACAAAATCCTTGTTTGAGGATCTGAATCAAGCCAGTCTGTACCCTGTAGAGTTCCCTGGACAGTTCTGCTGACTTTGTTCTATAGATGAACAAAGCCTGCTGGTTCAGATTACTTCTTAGGCACTGTGGGTATGGACTCAGTCTGCCAAGATCTTTGTGCTGATTGTTACTTTCTCCTTCCTGCTCCTCTGTTACAGTCTGATTTACAGTGACTAAGCCCTGTAGAGTCCCTTACAGTCCTCATGTGGTGAGGTTAAACTAGTGGCTTCCACATAGCTACTGTCACTGCTGGGGGGCATGGCTGGTTGTCCCTCCCTGCATTATCTTTTCCCATTGGAGGATCTAGAGGCTCAGGGGAGACATCCCTGGAGACATGATGCAGACATGATGCTTTGCTGGCTTGGGGATGGGCAAGGTAGTCAATTTATAGCTGCTTCTCTTACCCTTCTGGTGCAGTCTGTCGTCTACCTTGCAGTGCAGGGGGTGCTTCAGATTAACCTTAGTGTTGTAGAGTTCTCTCCTTGCTGTTCTTGTTCTTGAATAGTTGTTCTTGTTGTTAGAGGGAGTGAAGTCAGGAAAAACTTATGTTGACATCTTGATCACATCACTCTCCCTCCCCTCCTTATTAAAATTTAAAGATATTTTAAAGATCTTAAGATATTTGTAGTTACTTTCAAAAAAATTACTCCTCTCATTTTTTTTGTCATGTTGTGACAAAAGTCATTTTTTAAAGCTAAAACTTAGTAAAATCAATGTGGAGTTATTTTTGGTTACTTCATAAACATATGTACAGGTCATGGGGAGAGGTCTTGCTTACACCCTTATCCCTCCAGCCTTTTTGTCCCCTGCCCTGTCACTGGAAACCATATTAATTAGCTTTTCTTTAAAAATTTTTTTTAATTGAAGCAAACTTCACATACTCACCATTTTAAAATGAACAGTTTAGTGGTATTCAGTACATTTTTTCAGTGGTGCACAATCATCTGCTTCTATGCAGTTCCAAAACATTTGTATCACCCCCAAAGGAAACTCTGTACCCATTAAGTGCTCAGACTCCCCTTTCCAGTTCCTGGCAACTACCAGTCTGCATGGATTTACCTGTTAGAAACATTTCGTAGAAATGTAATCATACAGTAGGAGATGTTTTGTGTCTGGCTTATTCCACTTAATGGTGTTTCCTAGGTTCATCCATGTTCCATGTATCAGCACTTAATATATAATTTTTTATGGCTAACTATTCCATTATATGAATATGCCAGTTTTTTTAAATCCATTCTTCCATTGGTGGATATTTGCATTATTTCTCTCCTCTTGGCTGTTGCAAACAATGCAGCTGTAAAAGTGTGTGTATTTGTATGAGAACTTGTGCTCATTTATTTGGAGTAAGTGCCTAGGAGTGGTATTACTGGATCACATGATAATTCTATATTAAATTTTTGAGTAATTGCCAAACTGCTTTATACAGTGGCTGCTCCATTTTACTTTCCCACCAGCAATGTATGGAAATTTTAATTTTTTTCGAGAACTTTAAATTTTGTACATCCTTGTCAACACTTATTTTTTTAAAATTATTATTTTATTTATTTATTTTTAAAATTAATTTTAGTTATACTAAGATGTGAAGTAGTATATCATTGTGGTTTTGATTTGTATTTCCCTAATGAACAATGATGTTAAGCACTTTTTCATATGATCATTGGACATTTGTCCGATGTCTTTGGAGAAATGTCTCTTCTGTCTTTGTCCATCCCTAAATTGCACTTTGTTGAGTTGTAAGAATTCTTTGTGTTTTGGATACTAAGCCCTTTTCAGATACATGATGTGAATGTGTTTTTTCCCATTCTGTTGCTGGTTTCTTGCTTCTATTTCCCCTATTCTGTTTGCAAATATAAGTGAATATACAAATATATTCTCATTTCCTCTCAGCATGTATAAAAGGTAACATATTATACAGTTTTCTGTAACTGGATTTTTTTCCCAACCTAATAATATAATTTGGAAATCTCTCCATATTACTGCACAGGGATTCTCTTCCTCCCACCCTCCTTCTGCTCTCTTTGAACAGTACCTCAGTGTATGGCTATACCAAGTTCATTCAGCCAATCTCCAGGCTCCTTGTTTTTTTTTTTTTTTTTTTTTTTTTAAGTATTTTACTATTGCAGATAGTCTATATTGAATAATCTTACATTGTGGGTATTTTCACACTTGTGCTGGTTTATCTGTGCTAGATTTTTAGAAATAAGATTATTGCAGCAAAGGCCCATAACATTAAATACGATCTCTTACACACTTATTCTTTTTTTATTTTAAAGAATTTATTTATTCATTCATGAGAGAAGCAGAGAGAGAGAAGCAGAGACACAGGCAGAGGGAGAAGCAGGCTTCATGCAGGGAGCCCGACAAGGAACTCAATCCGGGGTCTCCAGGATCACTCCCTGGGCCGAAGGCAGCGCTAAACCACTGAGCCACCCAGGCTGCCCAGAAACTCACTTATTCTTACCTGGACTTTTTCCTTTGTACTATCATTACATTTTAACATTTCTTTATTCCTATAAGAACTGCTGTATGGTGTCATCATTATGGTTCACCAAGAACAGTTGCTGCCCCAGATATGAGTACTCAGTGTTTTACAGGAGGTGATTGTTCCACTTCACATAAATGGATCTATTATTTTCAAGTGAAAATCTAAACATTTCAGTGAATATCCATGTTAGATTTTGATTCTTGGTCATAGGAAACTCTGAGAAGCACTTGTATCAGACTGAGGAAAAGTGTCTCTTCCTTGCCACAACCCATTCTCTCGGCTACACAAACTTTTTGACTATCGTTTTCTCTTACAAATAAGAGTAGTTGGAAAGATTGACTCCAAATACATGTTAAAGGCCACCATCATTAATGGTTTTAATTTCCCTTTATTCTGTTATCCTATTGTCGGTGTTTACATTACTTTCCCTCTTTGAAGGGTGAACTCATGCCTCTTCCTTCGTGAAATCTTCCCCAATTCACCTAAGAGGTGAATAGAATAGTGCCCCATGTCCTATGCTATTTGTTGCAGCTTCACTGTTAGTACTCAGAAGCTTCATCTAGTGTTAATTACGGACACACAAACTCTTCTTTATTGTTGTATAGACTCCTTGAAACCAAGGAGTGTTTTTATCAGAGACTTGAACTTATTTCATGCCCAGTTAGTTACAGCTAAGTATCTTGTGTAAATTAATGTGTAAGGTTTTACGCTGTTTCTTCCTCTTCCTTGTCACCCGTAAGTGTGGATATTCCTCGGGGTTTTCTCTCTGGCCTTTTCTTCCTTATGATTTCATCTACTCTCTGTCAGCAATCATTCCTAAACAGATGACTTCATCTGTATCTCCTCACTCTGGCCCCTGATCTGAGTTGGGGTGTGATTCATCCTACCAGAACCTCAAATACAGTGTCCCCCAAGTCAGAATTGTTAGTGCATCATCTAGTGCTCTATCTGATCTGTAGTAAGCATTTGTATTCGTGGAATAAATGTATACACGAAAACATTTTTCTTTTCCTGACTACTGAAAAATGTGACACAGACCCTTGCTTTGCCTACCTGCCTCATCACTTGCTGGGCCTCATTGTTTCTGTACGGAAATATTGCACATACATCTCCAGTTTTTCTGCTGTCTCCACCTGTATGTGCCCCCTCACCCCCATTACCATGTGGGTCACTGCAGTGACTAACAACTTTTTCAAAGGTACCTGAGGTCTGCCCTCTTAGTCTTAAAAACCTTGCTTAGCTTTCCAAAGCTGACCAAGTTGAGCCTAGCATTAAAAGCTCTCGAGCCTCTGGACATCTCTGAACACCTTTCCAACCTGTTTGCTATTCTGTAAACTCGTCTAGTTTCAGCCAGTATTTTCCATCACTTGGTGTCCACATCATCTACTGAGTTGCTTGAGTTGGAAACCTGAGACTTATCTTGAGTCTGTCTCTTCCTTCCCTGACTCTTTTCCTCTCCCCTGCCACAGCCAATGATTCAGATTTGCAGGCCTATGGATTTTACTCCTTTAAAATATTTTTCAAATCTTTCCTCATTCTAACTGAACTTTCTGCCCATATTTCTGGTCAAATTCGTCTCCTATACAACCTCTAATACCTAAATTTCACCATGAATCTCTGCTTATAATGACTCTTACAACAGCATTCAAGGATCTTCATAATCTGAGCCTTGTTTTGCTCTACAGTGTGATATCTTTTTGTTTTCTCGGGTTTCACTTGGCACCTTGAAATACTGAATTGCTGGTGGTTCCATTTTATTGCTCCCTTCTTCAGAACACACTATATTGTTTTTGGCTCCTTGCTTTTGTTTTGCAGGTTTCTTTAGCCTTGAAAACTGCTGTCTAGACTCTTTCTTGCCCCACCTTTAGCCAGGCAACCTTGAAGTCATTTCTTAAGTCTCAGCTCAGGCATCACTGCTGCTTTGTACAAAGCCTTTTCTGATTTCTCTGTGTTCTACATTGTTTCCATAGTACCCTGTGAATCTCCCTATCTTTGTACCTTCCTCATTATAGTTGATTATAATAGTCTCTTGAGCTAGTCTGAGAACTTCAAAGATTATTTTATACATTGATATAATCCTTGCACCTGGCACAGTGCCCAGTACACAACTGGAACCCAATAAATACTTGTGGAATATGAATGAATACATTGAATAATTCTTTTTCCTTCATCACCATTTAGGCCTGTGCTTAATGAATTTCCACAGCTTGCTGTGAAAGGAAGAAAATACATGGTTAATGTAGGACAGCTTTGGGTAGATCATAGTATATCCAGAGAATTCAGAGAAAAATCCACTTCTAAGCTCATTCAGGCTGTTGAATCAAGTTCATTTTTTTTGTGGTTGTAGGACTGATGTCCCATTTCCTTATTGGCTCTCAGCTGGGGCTACTCTCTGCCTCTAGAGGCTACTTGTCTTTCTTTTCATGTAGCCCATCTACAAATCAGCAATAGCACATCAGGTTCTTTTCATACTTTGAAAATCTCTGGCTACTTCTGCATTCAGTCAGAGAAACTATGTGCTTGTAAGGGCTCATGTGTCCAGGTCAGACCCATCAGGATAATAGCCCTATCTGAAGGTCAAATGTGCTAGGAGATATAACTTAAACACAGGAATGATGTCATCATGTCCATGGGTTCTAGAGATTGGGGTGGGACACTTAAAATTTTACCTATTCTGTGTTCATAGTTGAGTGATGTTTTGACAGGTTAGGTAGTTTCTGCTTTAGCTTGTAAAGTGTCATTTCTTGCCTTTAAGTTTATGTGACCTATTTCCATTTCCTCAAGTGGTCTCCTAACTCCTTCATATGTGACAAGGATTTTAATCATGTTATGTGTCATAATGTAGAAATAGCTTGAGAGAAATGAGTTTAAATGGACTGTTAATCTTCATAATGAAATCTGGTATGTATTATTATAGGAAAACATGATTCATTTGAAATCACAGTAGATTGTTTTGATTGTAAGCAGAATATTTTTTAAAGTAAATTTTTTATCCAAAGTACACAAATAATATATTACTTGATAAATTTTAACAATGGAACATAATGCATATAATTAATATCAAGATCAAACTATTAGAATGATTACCAGTACCCCAGATGCCTACCTATTCTGTGCTCCCCCCCCCCTTTTTTAAAGATCTGATTTATTCATGAAGACACACAGAGAAGCAGAGACATAGGCAGAAGGAGAAGCAGGCTACTTGAGGGGAGCCCGAGGTGGGACTCAATCTCGGGACCCCAAGACCATGCCCTGTACTGAAGGCAGACTGAGCCACCCAGGCAGGTGTCCCTCCTATGGCCCTTTTGAATGAATTTTGTTTGCACATTAATTTAATAAAGCTTTTAAACTATTTAATCCTTTTTAAAAAGTTGCTTTTAAGATGCAAGTATAAAAAGATAATACTTAAAATATTTTGAGCATGTCAGCCTTATTAAAAAGAGAGAAAAGACTCAATAAAATCATGAAGGAGAAAGGAGAGATCACTACTAACACCAAGGAAATACAAACAATTTTAAAAACATATTATGAGCAGCCAGTAAATTAGGCAATCTAGAAGAAATGGATGCATTTCTGGAAAACCACAAACTACCAAAACTGGAACAGGAAGAAATAGAAAACCTGAACAGGCCAATAACCAGGGAGGAAATTGAAGAAGTCATCCAAAACCTCCCAAGACACAAAAGTCCAGGGCCAGATGGCTTCCCTGGGGAATTCTATCAAACGTTTAAAGAAGAAACCATACCTATTCTTCTAAAGCTGTTCGGAAAGATAGAAAGAGATGGAATACTTCCAAACTCGTTCTATGAGGCCAGCATCACCTTAATTCCAAAACCAGAAAAAGACCCCACCAAAAAAGGAGAATTATAGACCAATATCCCTGATGAACATGGATGCAAAAATTCTCAACAAGATACTAGCCAATAGGATACAACAATACATTAAGAAGATTATTCACTATGACCAAGTGGGATTTATCCCCGGGATGCCTGCTGGTTCAATACTCTTAAAGCAATCAGTGTGATTCATTGTATCAGCAAGAAAAAAACAAGAACCATATGATCCTCTCAATGGATGCAGAGAAAGCATTTGACAAAATACAGCATCATTCCTGATCAAAACTCTTCAGAGTGTAGGGATAGAGGGAACATTACTCAATGTCTTAAAAGCCATCTACAAAAAGCCCACAGCAAATATCATTCTCAATGGGGGAAACACTGGAAGCCTTTCCCCTAAGATCAGGAACAAGACAGGGATGTCCACTCTCACCACTGCTATTCAACATAGTACTAGAAGTCCTAGCCTCAGCAATCAGACAACAAAAGGAAATAAAGGGCATTCAATTGGGCAAAGAAGAAGTCAAACTCTCCCTCTTTGCAGATGACATGATACTGTACATAGAAAACCCAAAGGCCTCCACCCCAAGATTGCTAGAGCTCATACAGCAATTCGGCAGTGTGGCAGGATACAAAATCAATGCCCAGAAGTCAGTGGCATTTCTATACACTGAGACTGAAGAAAGAGAAATTAAGGAATCAATCCCATTTACAATTGTACCCAAAGCATCAGATACCTAGGAATAAACCTAACCAAAGAGGTAAAGGATCTATACCCTAAAAACTACAGAACGCTTTTGAAAGGAATTGAGGAAGACACAAAGAGATGGAAAATATTCCATGCTCATGGATTGGCAGAATTAATATTGTGAAAATGTCAACGCTACCCAGGGCATTTTACACGTTTAATGCAATCCCTATCAAAATACCATGGACTTTTTTCAGGGAGTTGGAACAAATTATTTTAAGATTTGTGTGGAATCAGAAAAGACCCCGAATAGCCAGGGGAATATTAAAAAAGAAAACCAGGGCAGCCCGGTGGCGCAGTGGTTTAGTGCTGCCTGCAGCCCAGGGCGTGATCCTGGAGACCCTGGATCGAGTCCCATGTCAGGCTCTGCATGGTGCCTACTTCTCTCTCTGCCTGTGTCTCTGCCTCTCTCTCTCTCTCTCTCTGCATCTCTATGAATAAATAAATAAAATCTTAAAAAAAAAAAAAAAAGAAAACCATAGCTGGGGGCATCACAATGCCAGATTTTAGGTTGTACTACAAAGCTGTGGTCATCAAGACAGTGTGGTACTGGCACAAAAACAGACATATAGATCAATGGAACAGAATAGAGAATCCAGAAGTGGACCCTCAACTTTATGGTCAACTAATATTTGACAAAGGAGGAAAGACTATCCACTGGAAAAAAAGAGTCTCTTCAATAAATGGTGCTGGGAAAATTGGACATCCACATGCAGAAGAATGAAACTAGACCACTCTCTTGCACCATACACAAAGATAAACTCAAAATGGATGAAGGATCTAAATGTGAGACAAGATTCCATCAAAATCCTAGAGGAGAACACAGGCAACACCCTTTTTGAACTTGGCCACAGCAACTTCTTGCAAGGTACATCTATGAAGGCAAGGGAAACAAAAGCAAAAATGAACTATTGGGACTTCATCAAGATAAGAAGCTTTTGCACAGCAAAAGAAACAGTCAACAAAACTAAAAGACAACCTACAGAATGGGAGAAGATATTTGCAAATGACCTATCAGATAAAGGGCTAGTATCCAAGATCTATAAAGAACTTATTAAACTCAACAGCAAAGAAAGAACCCAATCATGAAATGGGCAAAAGACATGAACAGAAATTTCACCAAAGAAGACATACACATGGCCAACAAGCACATGAAAAAATGCTCCACATCACTTGCCATCAGGGAAATACAAATCAAAACCACAATGAGATACCACCTTACACCAGTGAGAATGGTGAAAATTAACAAGGCAGGAAACCACAAATGTTGGAGAGGATGTGGAGAAAGGGGTACCCTCTTGCACTGTTGGTGGGAATGTGAACTGGTGCAGCCACTCTGGAAAACTGTGTGGAGGTTCCTCAAAGAGTTAAAAATAGATCTGCCCTATGACCCAGCAATGGCACTGCTGGGGATTTACCCCAAAGATACAGATGGAGTGAAACGCTGGGACACCTGCACCCCGATGTTTCTAGCAGCAATGTCCACAATAGCCAAACTGTGGAAGGAGCCTCGGTGTCCATTGAGAGATGAATGGATAAAGCAGATGTGGTATATGTATACAATGGAATAATATTCAGCCATTAGAAACGACAAATACCCACCATTTGCTTCGACGTGGAGGGTATTTTGCTGAGTGAAATAAGTCAATCGGAGAAGGACAAACATTATATGGTCTTATTCATTTGGGGAATATAAAAAATAATGAAAGGGAATAAAGGGGAAAGGAGAAAAAATGAGTGGGAAATATCTGAAAGGGAGACAGAACATGAGAGACTCCTAACTCTGGGAAATGAACTAGGGGTGGTAGAAAGGGAGGTGGGCGGGGTGGTGGTGGTGGTGGTGGTGGTGGTGACTGGGTGAAGGGCACTGAGGGGGACACTTGATGGGATGAGCACTGGGTGTTATTCTATATGTTGGCAAATTGAACACTAATAAAAAATAAATATAATGTGAGCTACACATGTAGTTTAAAATTTTCTGTAGCTAAACTCTGGGAAATGAACTAGGGGTGGTAGAAGGGGAGGAGGGCGGGGGTGGGAGTGAATGGGTGACGGGCACTGGGGGTTATTCTGTATGTTAGTAAATTGAACACCAATAAAAAATAAATTAAAAAAAATAAAATTTTCTGTAGCTATATTAAAAAAAAGTAAAATGAAAGATATTAATTCTAAAATAAATTTTTTTTTGAGCATGTGATAAGAGTAGGTAGCTCTTAGAGTTTGCTGCAGAGGATGAGATGTAATGATCAAAGGTGATGTGGAGCTAGATTCTTTATCTTCTCAGTAATAGGAAATAAACTCCCAATTTTCTAACTTTTAGTTATAAAAATGGTTTTTGCACGCAAAGCAGTAGTAAGCTCTTTTGTTGTTAGAGATTAGAAGACTCTTCTTTAGGAAAGTTAAACTAATGCGGTCAATTTGAGGTGGTTGTTGGTTTTTATATTTTAAGACTAGATTTTCTTACTGTTCTCTTGTATAATTTTATTAAGCCTGTGCCCAGAAAATAGTAAAAGACAAGTTTTAGATATATTTGAAAGTCACACATTAGAAAGGAAGTTCTTCTTCCCAGTTTAATTTTACTGTTTTAACAGAGGACAAGTTTTCCATGTTGAACTCTCCTTTTTTTTTTTTTTTTTAAGATTTTTATTTATCCACTTACTTTAGAGGGAGAACATGCATGCACACACAAGTGCAAGCAGGGGGAGGGGTAGAGGGGGAGGTTATATAGAATCTTAAGCTAACTTGACATTGAGTCGGATGCAGGGCTGTATCTCATGACTCTGAGATCATGATGTGAGCTGAAACCAAGAGTTGTATGCTTAACCGACTGAGCCACCCGGGCACCCTCCAGCTTTCTTTTTTAGGAGAGAACAAGCTTTAGGAAACTATTCCAGCCTCATAATGTGGTAGACTGCTGGAATACCTGTTTATGTGTCTCTGAAACTGTATTTTATCATAACCATTATCAAAGCCTAGACTGTTTGAGAAGGATGGCTTCTTAAATTTCTCTACCCAATTACTTTTTGGAGATGATGCTTGAATTTCACAAGTACATCCTAAAACACAGATTCTAGGGGCACCTGGGTGGTTCAGTTGGTTAAGCATCTACCTTTGGTTCAGGTCTTGATCTCAAGGTCCTGGGATCGAGCCCCGCACCAGGCTCCTTGCTCAGCTGGGAGTCTGCTTCTCCCCTCCCTCTGCCCCTTCCCCCAGCTTGTTGCTCTCTATGTTGCTCGTTCTTTCTCTCAAAATCTTAAAAAAAAGAACCCCCCCCCCCCCACAGATTCTAATATAGTGCTCTTATTGATAAGTTGGAGATCTTCAAGCAGGAGACTGTATTCTAAACATTGATATGCAAGGATTCATGATCTGAGCATCAGTAGCCTATTTTTTCTAATTACATGTATTCTAGTAATCTCAATCTTTTGTATATAATGTCCTAATTTTTATATGTAGCATCTTAACCTATTACTCTGTATTTCTCTAACCTCACTCATGAAAAATTACTTGAGGAAAACTTCATAGAGAAAATAAAGGAGTCTGAGGATTATTTATAAGACATTCATCAATTGTTCTAGTACTCTTTTGCATATATATATATATATAAAACTACATTACTTAGGAATATTAGTAATTTTACACAAGAAACTGGCTTATTTTGTAGATATGCACTTTAATCCCTTAGGACACTTTCTATGATGGAGTTACTTTTATATTCTATTGTCTATAATTAGTATCACTTTGGTTCCTGGGAATTAAGATTATATTAAGAAAGCTTTTTTCTTTGGGGTAATTTTTCATAAACAGGAAAATCACATAGGTTGTTATAATCAAAGCACCAGGCTTTTAGAAACCATGACTCAGGTGCGTGGAGTAAATCTGTATTTGGGAGAACTGGGAAAGACCATGTCACTGTGCCCATACATACTCTAGAAAAAAAGAATCGTATTTTGTGCATGCGTGTGTGTGTGTGTGTGTGTGTGTGTGTGTGGTGGATGTAGAGTATCTCTTAATGTAACTTAAGGTGGTTTGTGTTTTTTTCCCATCCTAATGGGAAAATGATACTTTTTCATTAAAAGTTATGAATTATAGGAAAGTATGAAGAAAGTACAGATCCAAAAAAATGTTCCTCCCCTAGTAAAACCATTGTTGATATTTTGGTGAACTAGCTTCCAGCAATCTGTGTCTATGTATGTTTGTGAAAGGGTACATATACATCAAACTGGGATCAAATCTGTCAGTTTTCAAATCTATAAATACAGACATGTACCATTATTTTGAATAGATATGTAATCTTCCACTGATGTTTTTTTAAGTCTTATAGACATGGAAGTTTTAGTTCTTCATTTTAAATCCTGATATGATGGATATGGTTAGGTATACATGTTTTCCTATTTGTCTGATAGTCACCTCAGTTAGGATGAACACCTTTGAGGAGGATGGCTGGTCAGAAAGTACATCCATTTTGTTTCATATCACTAGGTTTTACTGTACTCTTCACTAGGTTCTCATGTACGCATCTTATCCCCAGCATTGCTGTCAGTTTATTTTTTAAATTACTGAAAATTTGAAATATGCAAACTGATAGCATTTCCCCCCACTCTATCTTTACTTCATTTATTTTTTATTGCTTTAATTTATCATTTAGCAATGGTAGACTATGTACCCATCACTCAGTTTCAGTAATTTCAACTCATGGTTAATCGTGTTTCATCTACATTGTACCTATTTCCCTTCCTCCCATTTATGTGAAGCAAATTCTGGACATATTCTCATTTAATTTGTGTTGAATTATTTAATATCTCATTTTTATTTATATCTCTACTTATTACTGAGAATGAGTATCCTTTTATATACATACTGGGTATGAAGTGTACCCAATTTAATAGTGAATTTGTTGATTTTCTTTCTCTGCTTTATATTAATTACATTAATGTGATTTAGCACTTAGGTTTAATAATCTTAAGATGTTAGGTGTAAGGATAAGTTCAGTTCCAGGAAAATTAACTAGACTTTGTGCTGGTCATATAACATCTGCAGCATTGAGTTCTGGGTGTGACATTTTGAGGACATTGACAAATGAGGATATCCAGAAGAGTGAGCAGTGTGATGAAATTAGGGATTAGTGTCATATAGGGAATGGTTGAAGTAGCTAGGTGGGGATCTTTAGTTTGGAGAAAAACAAAACAGGGAAGAGTGTGGTGAAGGACGACAACTGTCTGAAGATGTGTCAAGTCGGAGAGGCTTCAGGGATAAGGGAGAAGCTGCTAATTAAGTAGCAATAAATTAATCTCTGGCTCCTCATACTTTTACTGATTTTGTTTAAATACTGCTGATGAAAGCAAGTGATTTGTTATGTGGTGCAAATGATGCTTTTGGGTTTCTGGGAAACCCTGAGATGATCTTTGTCAGGTTTTGCTCCATATGTCCATTTCTCCAAACCAGGACTTAACTTTGATATTTAAATTGATTCTGCTGTATAAGAAAATGCTCTTCAGTAGAAAAAAATGTTTTTCTAGCCAGAAAGCTGCTCAGTTTAGGCCCACAATCTCATACCCATAGATTCAAAATAAAAAAAAATTTTTTTGAAATACTTTTCATAACTCATTTGGAGGCAAAACTTGACCTGAACAGATGTCTTTATTTATTCCACTTGGTGTGAATATTCATACAGTTCTTTGCAGAAATAGTAATGTGTTTGATTACGGTGTGCTTTCCCATACCCCAGGGGATGTTATGTATTGTATTATTACTCTTCTAAAATCCAAAGAAGTCTGAAATTTGAAACGCTTCTAGCCCAAAGGGTTTTTGCACCTATAAGTTTTGTTTTATTTATATGTGTATATTTTTAAAGATTGTATTTATTAGAGATACCATGTGTGCGGGTGAGAACAAGCAGGGAGAGAGCAGAGAGAGGAGCATACTCACTGCTGAGCAGGGAGCCCGATGCATGATTCCAGGACTCTGGGACCATGATCTGAGCTGAAGGCAGATGCTTAACTGACTTAGCCACCCAGGGACCCCTATAATGGTTTTTATAAACTTTATTTTTATTTATGTTGAATGATGTACTGTGTATTTTGATACCTGATCACTATATGTATTTGTAAAAGAGGACAATAGTTAACACTTGTTTATCCCTTTGGAGGCTGTGAAATTAGGTTAATATGTAGAACATATTGAAATTATGACTACCCCAAAATAACATGTTGTTTGCATGGTATTATTTTATACTAGTTTAACATTTTTCTTAAAATGGCAATACAGAGTTGAAATATTTTATCAGTTAAATAGAGATGTCTTTTAGAGGCAAATGACAAGATATTTTTAAATGTTTTCACTTCATCTGATTAGTGCATTATAGTGTTATATTGAATAATTAGAAATGAAGTAATGTATCATAAAACAGAATCATGCCTATTTGAAGTCTACATATATGACCTTTTTGAATTTGCTTTTAAGCATAGATATCGAAGGTGCTTGTAAATAGTGGTGATGATTTCATTTTAAGTCATGTTGAGGATCCTACTTCAAGTGATCTAAAATTGCTGGTGTTGTAAGCTATGCCCTAAACTTTACATAGAGTGAAGGGCAGTATGGTTAAATAATGTATTTATAAAAAGAAAAACAATTTGGTTAAAAAACAGGAAAAAGTCTTATGTGAAAGTCTGCTTCCCCCAATCATTCTATCCAAAGATAACTATTAATTTTTTGCATATTTTTCTAATTTTATTCATATCAGTAATATATGTGTGTGTTTATTAAATTATACGGATAGGAACATACAGTCTCTATTGCTTTTTCATGTATGCATCTTAGAGGTATTTCTGTAAGTGCACACATAGATCTACTTTCTTTTTGGTCATTGTGTAGTATTCCATGTATACATATGTTAACTTTCATAGCCAGTCCTCGATGGACTTAAAGGCTTTTTTTCATTTTGCTTTTAGAAATGATCATGCAAAAAAAATGATCATGCAGTAAGCATCTTTGTCTATGAAGCTTGACCTATTCTTGCAAGAAAACCCTACAGGTAGATTTCTAACATGGTAGTGCTGGATTTATAGAGCTAAACATATCAATAGTCTTGAATTACCCACAAAAAGGTCTTACCAGTGTTACCTTTTTACTGATTGTGCTCATGAATGCTGTTTATTTCCTCTATTGCTCTGCTTGGCATTAAAATAGGTATGTTTTTAAATACAGTAATAAACATTAAGTTTTTTTCATTTAAAGTCTTATTTTGTTAATGACAAATTTAAATTTGAAAAATTTCTGTGTTTGAGCCATATTTTCCTTTTGCCTACAGCTGTTGGTACTCATGTAGGCTCAGGTTCTCTGCTCCCACACCTTTGGAATCCCCCTCATGAGGCACTTCTTATGACTTTGGGAAGAAACAGATTATTTCTTTTCTCATTTTGATCTCCTTGGGAGGAAACAAGCCCCTTGTTTATATACTTTTTTTAATTGAACAGATTTGAGATATGATTCACTCGTTCAAAATGTAAAAATCAATAATTTTGGTATATTCAGTTGTGAAACCACAAACACAATTTTAGAACATTTTCATGACCTCAAAAAGAAATCTCACATTCCTTAGTTATAATTCCTCCATCAGTTTAACCCTACTTTCTGTCTCTATAGATCTGTTTATTCTGGGCATTTCATATAAATGGAGTTCTATTTGTGGTTCTTTTGCATGTGGTGTCTTTCACGTAGCATCATGTTTTCAAGGTTCATTAATCTGTAGCATGAATCAGTACACCATTCTTTTTTGTGGCTGTATAGTATTATATGGCTATATCACATATGGCTATATCACATTTGTGTTTGTGTATACTTTTTGGTGATTGTGAGTAATGCTAACATATACAACTTTTTGTGTGAATGTAGTTTATCATTTCTCTTGGGTATACACTTAGGGGTAGGATTGTTGGGTCATGTCATAACTATATTTAAGCATTTGAGAACTGTCAGATTGTTTTCAAAGTGGCTGCATCATTTTATATTCCCACCAACGGTTTATAGTGAGAGTACAATTTCTCCACATTTTTGCCGACGTTTGTTTTCTTTTAAAAAATTAAAAAATTTATAGGCATCCAAATAGGTGTGAAGTAGTACCTCATTGTGGTTTTGACTTGCATTTCCTTGATTGCTAACAATGTTGAGCATCTTTTTATGTGCTTATTGGCAATTTGCATATCTTTGGGAAAACATGTATTCAGATCTTTTGCCCATTTTATTTATTATTATTTATTTAGGTTTTATTTATTCATGAGAGACACACAGAGAGAGGCAGAGACACAGGCAAAAGGAGAAGCAGGCTCCATGCAGGGAGCCCAGTGTGGGACTCGATCCGGGTCTCCAGGATCATGCCCTGGGCTGAAGGCTGCGCCAAACCGCTGAGCCATCCGGGCTGCCCTGCCCATTTTTATTTTTGAGTTGTGATAATTCTTTATATATCCTAGATAAAACTGTCTTATCAGGTATATAATTTTTAGACATTTTCTCTTGTTTGTGGGTTGGTTTTTCACTTTCTTGATGCTATTCTTTAAAGTGTAAAAGTTTTTAATTTTGATGAAGCCTAGTGCATCTTATTCTTGTACTTTTGGTCTCATATCTGAACATACATACATACTTATTTATTTATTTATTTATTTATTTATTTATTTATTTATTCATTTATTTATAAAAGATTTGTATTTATTCATGAGAGACACAGAGAAAGAGGCAGAGACACAGGCAGAGGGAGAAGCAGGCTCCATGCAGGGAACCCGACGTGGGACTCAATCCTGGGTCTCCAGGATCATGCCCTGGGCTGAAGGCGGCGCTAAACCACTAAGCCACCGGGGCTGCCTGGCAACATGTTTCTTATCTCAATCACTTATTCCTTGAAGATAATCTCAGATGCATCTTATTTTAAGGCGGTACCAATAAGTTGACTTTTAGATGTTTTACTTGGAAATAGACTCAAAGGTATTTTCATAAAATCTAGCTTTCATAATAAAATATGACTTTGCAACATAGTTTTGCATATTTATGGTAAAAAACTTGTTATTGCTTACATTTAAGGACTAAAAAAAATCTACTTTTGCAAATTCAGAATGTAGCTTTCTTGTGCCTTATTTTGAGTAGGATTAAGTTGAATTTTTTTTTTTAAGATTTTATTTATTTATTCATGAGAGACACACAGAGAGAGAGAGAGGCGCAGAGACACAGGCAGAGGGAGAAGCAGGCTCCACACAGGGAGCCCGACGTGGGACTCGATCCTGGGTCTCCAGGATCAGGCCCTGGGCTGAAGGCAGGCACCAAACTGAGCCACCCGGGCTGCCCTAAGTTGAATTTTTTACACTAAGAGAAGATGGTGATTAATTTATTGCAAGTTAAAAAAAATACCTTATCCAAACTATTATTGTCTTAGAAGGTAGCATCTCTAAAATTTTGGCTGCTAATTGATAACTGAAATTTTGATTTAAACTGATTTTGGTCATACACAGAAAGTTAAATATTTCTTTAATATTGTGATTTTAAATCTCTGTATTTTTTTTCCCCCAGATAAGTATAGGGCACGGCTTACTGAGAAATATGACTAGAGCTGTACAAATTAATCCTAGCAGGGCTTCATCCTTTAATGTCAGCACTGTAGATTGTTCTCACGTTATTCCTATTATTCTGGTGTTATATCTTATGTAGATAAAAATTCTTATTTTGTGGGTGAAAGGGATATAAAATTCAGTAGGATTCAGGAACTTAAAAGTTGCCCTCTCTCACATTTTTAATAAGTGAAGTCAGTAATTATAAAGGAATGATAATGCAATCTGTTATCTGTTTAGAAAAACAAATTTTATTGCCATTTATAATACATATAAATGGGTGCTATTTTAGAAAAAATTATATATTTCTAGGCTTTAGAATCTGCATTTCATAATTAAATTTTAGTAGAGGTTGGGACAGTTTCTAGGAATGTCATAATGTGCTGTAGGGGACAGTAATACTTTTAAAGATTCTGACGTGAAGCTAATATGGTGTTTCTATTTCTAAATATCTTCCCTTCCTCCTGAGAGTAGATATAAGAAATATTTTTGGTAAATCTGTCAAGTTTTTATATTGATTCTCATTATATCTTTGAAAGGTACCTAAATAATATTAACATTTTAAGTTAAACAGTTACTCAGCTTACTACTTTGACATTACCACTGATTAGAATTGCAGGCTAAGTTGAGCCTGGGGAATGAGTTTCATTGTCTACGAAAGGCTCTTAGATTTCTCTTTTTCAATACATCATAACCTTTTGTTAGGGCATTGCCAAGAAAGGAAGGGACTGCTTCCTCCAGGTTGTGTATTTGACTTTGGCTTTCTCACAGATACACTGTGTATGAGTTCATATCTCTTGTTTTAAAAATTTTTTAAAAAGATTTTATTAGAGAAAGATAGCAAGAGATAGAGTGTGTGAATTTGCGTGTATGAGCAGGGGGTAGAGGGAGAAGCAAGCTCCCCATTGAGCAAGGAAGCTTGACATGGGTCCTGAGATCAAGTACTGAGTGTAAGGCAGACGCTTAACCAAATGAGCCACCCAGGCACCCTAGCTCTCTTGTTTAATGAATTGAAAGCAGCTAGTATGTTTTCTGTGGTTTTGTTGCTCCGGGGGTACCTGATTCCTAATGAAGAACAAAATGCACAGAACTGATGGGCCTAATTATTGGCAAAATTATGATGTTCAAAATCTACTTGTGGAATATCTGGAATTTCTTACTTCTAGGGAGTCAACTGACTAATGGGGAGCAGAATGAATAGAATGAATGGAGCAATTCAGTTTCTGAGAAGATGTTCATTACATTTTATAATTTTATGTTACCCTTGAGTGAGGTCCAAGAAGTATCTACTGCAACTATGGAATGCTCACTCTGGTTCTGCCTGCCTTTGGTTGGGCTACTACATGTTTTCCTGTTTTTCATTATCTCTGACTTCTGGTTAGGTTGTGATTTTATTTCCTTCCATATCTAGCTTTTAAATCAGCACCTTGAACTTTGTCATGTTAATGAACATCTTTGTCTCTTTTTTGATCTGCTGTGCCACATAGACTCCTCCTTATCTGCTTTTGTAGCCCCATTGCTCCATACTTTTGTGTGAATTGGAACAACTCTGAAGACTTGTTTGTATTGGTCAGGGAACAGGATCTAATTCTTCCTACTTTAAACAAGGGATTTAGCACAGGGAGTTAACTGTCTCATTGAACTGTTAAGGGGGGCTTAAAGGCATATTCTAGCCTGACCTGTCAAGGGAGCTCATGTTCTAGCCTGACCAGGAAGCACACTGTTGAAGTGGATGCTGCTGATCGGCTCCTGACCCCACAGTCTTGCTGTTTTGCCTGTCATCCACATGAGCATGATGGATATGTCACATTGTTTCGCTCCCTGCTTAAGTCAGATTCAGTCATAACTCAATTGGATCATACAAATTTATATTTTGTGTGATTCATGTTTATCATGATATGATTGATACAGTTTAAGTCCAGTCCAGAACACCAGTAGCATGAGTGCTGGGAAATGTGGTTTTTAGCTTTCCAGTCTCTGTGGTTTGCTAATAGAAGGCTGGAGTAGTTTGAGTCAGTCTGGTCTTCTCCACAAATGTGTGGTTTCTATTTAAAGCTGCTGATTCTTTGAAATTGCTCTATGTCCTTTCACTTGTCCTTGAGAGAGAGATTCTTCTGTTGACCAACACAGCAATTCCTGTTCCACTTCACTCTGGTCCCTTTGAGCAGATGATGAGCCTAAGCTTGAGAGGAAAATGAAGCTGTTATTGGATGTGAACTCCACTTAATCATTCTTCTGGCCTTATCTCCTATTACTTTCAAATTGCAGCAAGTAGCTGCAGCACCACTCTGTGGCATGTAGGAGAGAGGCAGTGAGCATTAGCAAAGTCTCTGGGGACACAGAGGCTCTTGGAATTGGGGTCTAGGAAGTGCAGAGAATAAATATGAGGAGAGAAATAAAAATTTTCTGGCAATTCAGAAACAACTTCTTATGAGCATTTGACACCATGACATTATTCTTTCCTTCTTAAAAACCTTTTTTCACTGAGTCCAGGACATGTTCTCCTGTCTCAGGGATCGAAACCCTTTCTGTTTCTTTTGTTGATTACTCTCCTTGCCTCAGGTCTCAGTCCCTCTTTTTTTCTCTTAGGGCAGTCTCTTCCTTAGTTTATCTCTAGCCTCAGCCTTTCCCAGAAGTCTGGATTTGTGCTTCTAGTGGCCTACATTGATCTCCTTGTAGGTGTCTAATACATTGAAAACCAAACTCTTGATTGTTTTCTTCCTGCCCTTCTGCCCCTCACTCAGTGCACTTCTTCTTACTAAAATGCATTATGATTTACCCAGTAATTCATGCCCAGAACCTTGGAGCTGTCCTCAGTCTTCTCTTTTATTTCTCACATTCACTCCATTAACATTTTCTGTTGGTTCTGCCTTCCCACTAAGTGCTAAAACTGCCGCTTGTAATCATACTGTTGCCATCCTAGGCCACCATCATCACTTTTAAATGGTTACCCTCACTTGACTCTTTTGACCTGACAGCCAGAGTGAGTAAGTTCTTAGATCATGCCTTTCTGCTGCTTACTTAGCATGTAAATACCGTTTCACCTAGAATATGATTTAAAGTTCTTAGTATAGCCTACAAGGCTTTGTGTGTATAATCCTGGCAGTCTTTCTGACCGTACTTCCTGTCTCGGTCTAGCTTACTAAACTTCTTCCACATTGGTTTTCCCAACAACCCCTGCCCCCAAACTTACAGGGAATAGGTACATAATTAGTATATATCTATTTTTCTGATCCCCTACTGGAATGATTCATTGTCAGGAACAATTTTGCTTTGTTTTATGTTTCCTTTGGCACATGGGTGCCCACATGTTTGCTCATTGGAAGGTGGGGACATTGAAATTATTTTAAAGGTCTTAGTGGAAGATTGAAGATTAAATTGTCTTTTGTGGGGGGGTGTCTGGGTGGCTCAGCGGTTGAGTACCTGCCTTTGGCCCAGGGTGTGATCCTGGAACCCTGGGATTGAGTCCTACATCAGGTTCCTTGCATGGAGCCCGCTTCTCCCTGTGCATGTGTATCTGCCTCTCTGTTTGTCTCTCATGAGTAAATAAATAAAATCTTAAAAAGATTGTCTTTTGGGGAGGGGCAGTTTGTAAGAAATAGTAAAATATGTGATTGATTATAAGTAAGGGACAGTAAGCATTAAGGAATGATACAAAGATGAAAGAAAAAAGAGTGGGCCAGAGACTGTCAAAATGAAGCAGCTCGTTACTCCAGGCTCCACCATCTTACAGCCCACAGCTCCTGGAGGTAACACAACAAACAAGCATAGGAAGACTCTGGAAGGTGGAAAGAAGGTGGACAGTCTCGGAACTTAGGGATTTTAGAAATGACAAGAGGGTGGGTTCTTTAGTTTTTTCTTATTGTCTCCCATGCATTCTAGACAGCATGCTGCAGAAGCCTCCAACCCTGAACAGTCAGCAGCATAGCAAAAACTCCAAGAAGAGCCTTTCCCTAGCCAAAGTGAAAGTAAAGAATGGTCTAAGAAAATTCTGTGTTGGTACTCACCCTGCTCCAGCCAGATATCAGAAGAACCCACCTCTGGTACACAGTTTCAGCAGGGCTGAGCTGGGAGTTGACTCTACCACCTTTCTTCCTTGGGAGTGCCACTGTCCAGCAGGAGTGGAGTACAGGACATTTGCACTAAAAATGTCCCTAATAATTATATGAAAAGAGGAAAGGTTTAAAATCAGTAACCCATACTCTTAACCTCAATAAATTAGGGGAAAAAATACCCAAAGCAAGGAGAAGGAAGGAAATTGAAACTAAGAAGGAAAAAAAAAATCAGTGAAATAAATTGTTCTTTGGAAAATAAGATTGATAACTTGCAGCAAGACCAGTAGAGATAAAAAGGGAGAAAACACATCACAAACTACAAATCCTGCAGCTATTAAAAGAATAATAAAGAAATGATACAGCTTTACATTAATAAATTAGACCACTTAGAGGGAATGAATCCATTTTTAAAAACTAAAACTTACCAAAACTGAATTAAGATGAAATAACCTGAATTAGTGGTGTAGCCATTAAAGAAATTGAATTCGTCGTTAAAAAGATCCTGAGGAATCTCAGGGCCAGATGGTTTCACAGGAGGAATCAAAATTCCGTTTTTATGTAGTCTCTTCCAGAAAATAGAAGGGAAGACTCACAAACTCAATTTTTGAGGCTAGAATTACCCTAACAGCAAAATCAGGTAAAGACAATATATATGAAAAGAATTCTGCAGGCCATTATCTTTCATGAACTTAGAGGCAATAATTTTTAACAAAAGGTTAGCAAATTTAATCTTTATATATGTATAAATTATATATATAAACTTTAACATGGCTTAGTAGGATTTATTTCAGGCATCTGTGCCTGGTTCAACATTTAAAAATCAGTATATGATTTACCATATCAGCAGGCTGAAGAAGAAAAATTATATATGACTTATCAGTTGGCCCAGAAAAAAGCATTCGACAAAATCCAACATTCATTATGATTTAGAAACTCCAAAAACTAGGAATAGAGAACTTCCTGAACTAGATAGCATCTGCCAAAACTCTCCAGCTAAGACTATACTTAATGGTGAGGGTGGAATGCTTACCCTGGAAGGTTGTGAAGAAGACCAAGATGTGTACTCCCACCATTGCTATTTAAATAGTACTGGAAGTTGTAGCCACTGCAGTAAGCAAGAAAAATAATTAAACAAGCTGTCCCCTCTTTGCAGATTACTTTATTATTTATATAGAAAATCCTAAGGAATGTTAGGAAGAAACTTGAACAGTGACCTTAACACAGTTGCATACAAGATAAATACACAAAAATCAATCTGATTTTTATTTACTAACAAAGGACATATGAAAACTGAAATTAACCAATACAATTCATAATTGTTCCAAAAATATGAAATATTTAGGTGTAAGGTTGCATAGGATTTTTGTACTGAAAAATCACAAAACAGTGAAATTAAAGAGCTAGATAAGTGTTGACACATACTGTGTTCATATATTAGAATATTTAATATAGTAAATATGTCCCTAGGTTTACTTAGATTTTGCATAATTTCTGTAAAAATCATAAGGTTTTTTTGTAGACATGGCAAGATTTTCAAAATTCTGTAGGCATACGCCCAGAATAACAATCTTGAAAAAATAGCAAAGTGGTTAGAATCATTCTAATATTAAAGTTTTCTCTGCACTTAGAGTAATCAAGATGGTTGTGGTATTGACAGGGGGTTAGACAAATAGATCAATGGAATGAACTAGAGAACCAAGAAATTCACACACAGAAATATGTTCAATTAATTTTTGATAATGATGGAAAAACGATTCAATGAAGGAAGGATAGCCTTGTCAGCAGATGATGTTGGAGCAGTTTGACATCCATAGACAAAATGGTGAAACTTGATCTGAATTTGTACCTTAAATTAACTGAAAATCATATTTAAGTGCAAAGTTATGAAACTTACAGGGGAAAAAAAATAGTCATCAGGACCCAAGATTAGACAGTGAGTTCTTAGTATTGAGACTAAAAGCACAATCCACAAAAGAAAAATTGATCATTTGGAACCCATTTAAAAACTTTTGCTTGGGACTTCTAGGTGGCTCAGCAGTTGAGCATCTGCCTTCGGCTCAGGGTGTGATCCTGGATCCTGGGATTGAGTCCCTCATTGGGCTCCCTACAGGAAGCCTACTTCTCCCTCTGCCTGTGTCTCTGCCTCTCTCTCTCTCTCTCTGTTTCTCTCATGAATAAATAAATAAATCTTAAAAAAAAAAAAAACTTTTGCTCTTGGTTAAGACCATGTTAGATAATGAAAAGCTACAGACTGTTAGAAAACATTTATGACCAAATACATCTGCCAAAAGATTACCTAGAATATGTAAAGAACTATCGATATTCAGCAGTAACAAAAACCAATTAGAAAATGGGCAAAAGACATCAACAGACATTTCACTAAAGAGAACATATAAATGGCAGATAAGCACAGAAAAAGACATTCAACATTATTAGCCATTAGGGAAATTAAAACTACCAGGAGAAACCACTGCTGAAGGTAAAATAAAGTGACACCACCAAACACTGGGAAACATGCAGAGAAACAGCATTACATCTACACTGCTAGTAGGAACCACCACTGTAGAAAATGGTTTGGTAGTTTCTTATAAAAGTAAATGTGCAGCAGGCCATACCATCAGGATGTGGGTGTTGGCACTTGTGGATATTTATCATAGACAAATGAAAACAGTCACATAGGGATCCCTGGGTGGCGCAGCGGTTTGGCGCCTGCCTTTGGCCCAGGGCGCGATCCTGGAGACCCGGGATCGAATCCCACATCGGGCTCCCGGTGCATGGAGCCTGCTTCTCCCTCTGCCTGTGTCTCTGCCTCTCTCTCTTTCTCTCTGTGTGACTATCATAAATAAATAAAAATTAAAAAAAAAATTAAAAAAAAAAGAAAACAGTCACATAAATGCTTGTACAGAAATGTTTATAGAAGCTTTATTTGTTGTGGCACCTGGATGGCTCATTGGTTGAGCGTCTGTCTGCTTTTGTCTCAGATCGTGGTCCCAGGGTCCTGGGATCAAGTCCTGCATCAGATTCCCTGCAGCTTCTCTCTCTGCTTGTGTCTCTGCCTCTCTCTCTCTTTCTCTGTCTCATCAATCAATAAATAAAATCTTAAAAAGAAGGCTTTGTTTACCCCCTTACTAGAAACAAACCAGGTGTCCTTCAGTGGGTGAATTAATGATGAAACAAAGCATAGTGCATCTATATCATGATGACTAGTCAAGAACAAAATATTGATACTCATGTTGAAGATAAATCTCTACATTGCATTTAAATTAATATACTGAAAGAATTTAATTTAAATTACCGAATTTAATTAATTCCCAGATTACATGATAATGTAATATCATTACATACTGTGTGATATTATTTAAATACTCATAAAAGATGAACTTCTAGAAATGGAGAACTTGTTACTGGTTTCGGGTGGGGATGAGGGTGTATAGGATGTGGATGTGGCTACAGAAGGCAACATGAAGAGATCCTTGTGATGAAAGTATTCTGCATCTTGACTTTGTAATATCCCAACTTATGGTATTGTACCTGATTACTCAAGAAGTTGCCATTGTGGAAAAGCTGATCAAGAGTGAATGGGGACCTCTTTGTATTTCTTACAACTGCATATCAATCTACAATGATAATTTTAAAAATGTGAATGGACTGGATTTTATTGGAAGATGGGATTAGAAATTGATTTAATAGAGTAGATTATAAGTAATACATTTTTCTATATTATTTTTTATTGGAGTTCGATTTGCCAACATATAACACCCAGTGATCATCCCATCAAGTGCCCCCATCAGTGCCCTTCACCCAGTCACCTCATCCCCCCCACCCACCTCCCCTTCCACTATGCCTTGCTCATTTCCTAGTTAGGAGACTCTCATGTTCTGTCACCCTCTCTGATACTTCCTACTCATTTTCTCTCCTTTCCCCTATAATCACTTTCACTATTTTTTATATTCCCCAAATGAATGAGACCATATAATGCTTGTCCTTCTCCGATTGACTTCTTTCACTCAGCATAATACCCTCCAGTTCCACATTGAAGCAAATGGTGGGTATTTGTTGTCTCTAATGGCTGAGTAATATTCCACCGTATATATACACCACATCTTCTTTATCCATTCATCTCTTGATGGACACCGAGGCTCCTTCCACAGTTTGGCTATTGTGGACATTGCTGCTATAAACATTGGGGTGCAGGTGTCCTGCCATTTCACTGCATCTGTATCTTTGGGGTAAATCTCCAGTAGTGCAATTGCTGGGTCTTAGGGTAGCTCCATTTTTAATTCTTTGAGGAACCTCCACACAGTTTTCCAGAGTGGCTACACCAGTTCACAGTCCCACCAACAGTGCAAGAGGGTTCCCCTTTCTCCACATCCTCTCCAACATTTGTTGTTTCTTGCCTTGTTAGTTTTCCCCATTCTCACTGGTGTGAGGTGGTATCTCATTGTGGTTTTGATTTGTACTTTGCTGATGGCAAGTGATGCAGAGCATTTTCTCATGTGCTTGTTGGCCATGTGTATGTCTTCTTTGGTGAAATTTCTGTTCATGTCTTTTGCCCATTTCATGATTGGGTTCTTTCTTTGCTGTTGAGTTTAATAAGTTCTTTATAGATCTTGGATACTAGCCCTTTATCTGATAGGTCATTTGCAAATATCTTCTCCCATTCTGTAGGTTGTCTTTTAGTTTTGTTGACTGTTTCTTTTGCTGTGCAAAAGCTTCTTATCTTGATGAAGTCCCAATAGTTCATTTTTGCTTTTGTTTCCCTTGCCTTCATAGATGTATCTTGGAAGAAGTTGCTGTGGCCAAGTTCAAAAAGGGTGTTGCCTGTGTTCTCCTCTAGGATTTTGATGGAATCTTGTCTCACATTTAGATCTTTCATCCATTTTGAGTTTACCTTTGTGTATGGTATAAGAGAATGGTCTAGTTTCATTCTTCTGCACGTGGCTGTCCAATTTTCCCAGCACCATTTATTGAAGAGACTGTCCTTTTTCCAGTGGGTAGTCTTTCCTGCTTTGTTGAATATTAGTTGACCATAGAGTTGAGGGCCCATTTCTGGGTTCCCTATTTTGTTCTCTTGATTTGTGTGTCTGTTTTTGTGCCAGTACCACACTGTCTTGATGACCACAGCTTTGTAGTACAACCTGAAATCTGGCATTGTGATGTCCCCAGCTCTGGTTTTGTTTTTTCAATATTCCTCTGGCTATTCATAGTTTTTTCTTATTCCACACAAATCTTAAGATGATTTGTTCCAACTCTGAAGAAAGTCCATGGTATTTTGATAGGGATTGCATTGAATGTGTAAATTGCCCTGGGTTGCGTTGACATTTTCACAATATTAATTCTTCCAATCCATAAGCCTGGAATATTTTTCCATCTCTTTGTGTCTTCTTCAATTCCTTTCAGAAGCGTTCTGTAGTTTTTAAGGTATAGATCCTTTACCTCTTTGGTTAGGTTTATTCCTAGGTATCTGATGCTTTGGGTGCAATTGTAAATGGGATTGATTCCTTAATTTCTCTTTCTTCAGTCTCATTGTTAGTGTATAGAAATGCCACTGACTTCTGGGCATTGATTTTGTATCCTGCCACACTGCCGAATTGCTGTATGAGCTCTAGCAATCTTGGGGTGGAGGCTTTTGGGTTTTCTATGTACAGTATCATGTCATCTGCAAAGAGGGAGAGTTTGACTTCTTCTTTGCCCATTTGAATGCCTTTTATTTCTTTTTATTGTCTGATTGCTGAGGCTAGGACTTCTAGTACTATGTTGAATAGCAGTGGTAAGAGTGGACATCCCTGTCTTGTTCCTGATCTTAGGGGAAAGGCTCCCAGTGTTCGCCATTGAGAATGATTTTTGCTGTGGGCTTTTTGTAGATGGCTTTTCAGATGCTAAGGAATGTTCCCTCTATCCCTACACTCTGAAGAGTTTTGATCAGGAATGGATGCTGCTTTTTTGATGCTTTCTCTGCATCTATTGAGAGAATCATATGGTTCTTGTTTTTCCTCTTGATATGATCTATCACGTTGATTGCTTTGTGAGTGTTGAACCAGCCTTGCATCCCGGGGATAAATCCCACTTGGTCATGGTGAATAATCTTCTTAATGTATTGTTGGATCCTATTGGCTAGTATATTGTTGAGAATTTTTGCATCTGTGTTCATCAGAGATATTGGTCTATAATTCTCCTTTTTGTGGGGTCTTTGTCTCGTTTTGGAATTAAGCTGATGGTGGCCTCATAAGACAAGTTTCGAAGTATTCCATCCCTTTCTATCTTTTGGAACAGCTTTAGTAGAATAGGTATTGTTTCTTTTTTAAACTTTTTTTTTAAAATATTTTATTTATTTATTCATGAGAAACAGAGACACAGGCAGAGGCAGAAGCAGGCTCCATGCAGGGAGCCCAATGGGGCACTTGACCCTGGGTCTCCAAGATCGCACCATGGGCGGAAGGTGACACTAAACCGCTGAGCCACCCAGGCTGCCCTTCTCTAAACGTTTGATAGAATTCCCCTGGGAAGCCATTTGGCCCTGGACTTTTGTGTCTTGGGAGGTTTTGGATGACTGCTTCAATTTCCTACCTCATTATTGGCCTGTTCAGGTTTTCTGTTTTTTTCCTGTTCCAGTTTTGGTAGTTGTGGTTTTCCAGAAATGTATCAATTTCTTCTAGATTGCCTAATTTATTGGTGTATAGCTGCTCATAATATGTTTTTAAAAGTGTATTTCCTTGGTATTGATTGTGATCTCTCCTTTTTCATTTGTGATTTTATTAATATGAGTCTTTTCTCTTTTGTTTTTTAATAAGGCTGGCTAATGGTTTATTTTATTCTTTCAAAGAATCAACTCCTGGTTTTATCTGTTATACAGTTCTTCTGGTCTTTATTTCATTGAGTTCTGCTCGAATCTTTATTAACTCTCTTCTGCTTGGTGTAGGTTTTATTTGCTGTTCTTTCTCCAGTTTCTTTAGGTGCGAGGTTAGCTTGTGTATAAGTGTTTTCCAATTTTTTGAGGGATGCTTGTATTGCAATGTATTTCCCTCTTAGGACTGCTTTTGCTGTATCCCAAAGATTTGGAATGGTTGTATCTTCTTTTTCATTAGTTGCCATGAATCTTTTTAATTCTCTGATTTCCTGGTTGACCCTTTCATCTTTTAGCAGGATGCTCTTTAAGTTCTACGTGTTTGAGTTTCTTCCGAATTTCTTCTTGTGATTGAGTTCAAGTTTCAAGGCATTATGGTCTGAAAACATGCAGGGGACAATCCCAATCTTTTGGTATCAGTTCAGACCCGATTTGTGACCCAGTATGTGATCTATTCTGGAGAAAGTTCCATGTACACTTGAGAAGTATGTGTATTCCGTTGCGTTTGGATATAAAGTTCTGTAAATATCTGTGAAATCCATCTGGTCCAGTATATCATTTAAAGCTCTTGCTTCTTTGGAGATGTTGTGCAAAATATCTGTCATTTGCAGAAAGTGCCCTGTTGAAGTCTCCCAGTATTAGTGTATTATTATCTAAGTATGTCTTTACTTTGGTTATTAATTGATTGATATACTTGGCAGCTGCCACATTCGGGGCATAAATATTCATGATTGTTAGGTCCTCTTGTTGGATAGATCCTTTAAGTATGATATAGTGTCCCTCTTCATCTCTTACTACAGTCTTTGGGATAAACTTCAATTTATCTGTTATGAGGATTGCTACCTCTTCTTTTTGAGGAGCATTTGAATGGTAAATGGTTTTCCAGTCTTTCATTTTCAGGCTGTAGGTGTCCTTAGGCCTCAAATGAGTCTCTTGTGGACAGCAAATAGATGGGTCTTGCTTTATTATCCAGTCTGAAACTCTCCATCTTTTGATGGGATCATTAAGCCCATTCACGTTCAAAGTTACTATTGAAAGATATGAATTTAGTGTCATCATAATACCTATTCAGTCCCTGTTTTTGTGGATTATTTCTTTGGGCTTCCTCTTTCTTTTACAGAATCCCCCTTAATATTTCTTGCAGAGCTGTTTTGGTGGTCATATTCTTTCAGTTTCTGCCTATCTTGGAAACTCTTTATCTCTCCTATTCTGAATGAGAGCATTGTTGGATAAAGTATTCTTGGCTGCATGTTCTTCTCATTTAGGACCCTGAATATATCCTGCCAGTCCTTTCTGGCCTGCCAGGTCTCTGTGGAGAGGTCTGCTGTTAATCTAATATTTCTCCCCATATAAGTTAGGGAGCTCTTGTCTCTTGCTGCTTTGAGGATTTTCTCTTTATCTTTGGAATTTGCAAGTTTCACCATTAAATGTCGAGGTGTTGAGTGGTTTTATTGATTTTTTTGGGGGGGGGACCTCTCTAACTCCCGGATCTGAATGCCTGTTTTCCTCCACCAATTAGCAAAGTTATCATCTATGATTTGTTCAAATATGCTTTCTGGCCCTCTGCCCCTCTTGGCGCCCTCTGGAACCCCAATTATACCTAGATTTTTCCTTCTGAGGCTGTCATTTATTTCCCTTAGCCTTTTCTCATGGTCTTTTCATTGTTTTTCTCTTTTTTCCTCGGCTTCCTTCCTTGCCATCAACTTGTCTTCTATGTCACTCATTCATTCTTCTACCTCATTAACCCTTGTCGTTCAGACCTCCTGTTTGGATTACATGTCATTTAATTGATTTTTAATTTTGACCTGATTAGATCTAAATTCTGCAGTCATGAAGTCTCTTGAATCCTTTATGCTTTTTTCCAGAGCCACCAGTATCTTTATAATTGTGCTTCTGAATTGGCTTCGTGACATCAAGTTGTAATCTGAATTCTGTAACTCTGTGGCAGAGAGTACTGTTTCTGATTCTTTGTTTTGTGGTGAGTTCTTCCTTCTAGTCATTTTGCTCAGTGTAGAGGGTCTGTATGAGTGGGCTGCATCAAGAATATCAACCACGACCTAAGTAAATTTCACCCTAGATGATTCTGCCAAGGTCAGAAACCAGAAATTGAAAACAAAGATCAGAATGAAATATAAAAGGACCACTAAAGTGAAAAACGAATTTTAAAAGAAAGTAGTAAAAAATAAAAGGCCAGGAATCCTAAAGAAGAGAAAAAGAAAAGAAAAGAAAAAAAAAGTGGGGGGAGACTGGGAGATGGTGTTAGTGATGAAGTTGTAGTGGAGGGAGAATGTAGTCTATCTGAGGGGTTCTAGAGGGTGATCCTCTGTTTCTGAATATATTAAGTTCTGTATATTAGAAGATGCTCTGTCCCAAATTTATATAAATCAGAAGTATTTGTAGAGGGCCCCAACACTGACCACCAAAACATAAATGAGGTAAAAGAGGGGGGCAGAATGAGAATGAGGAATCTCAGAGAATGAACCAGCATGGTATGCCACTTGGTTCTGGGTGCATGCTGGTCATGTTTTAGAAGGTATTAACTTCTGCCATTGTAGAACAAAATGAGGCAGAGAAAAGAAAAAACAAAACAAAATATCTTGTATATGTCCCCAAATTAAGTTGAGTATGTTGAAGAGAATCTAGAAGTGGAAAATATATCTAGGTCCTGTAATTGTAGAAATATGATAGTCATAAAGGAAGAATCTTAAAAATGAAGAGGAGGTATTGTAGTTAAGGTGGGAAAAGGAAAAAAATTGGAAATTTACAGTCTAATATAAAAACAAGTTATACTGGCAAAAGGAAAGAAAAAAAAAGGGGGAGTATCTTCTGGTTCCAAATACTGTAAATACCTAGACTTCCGCCGGAGCTTTCCAGTGCTGATTGGTCAAGAACTTGCTCTTCCCCTGTTCTTCCAGCTGGTCTTCTGGGGGAGGGGCCTGCTGTGCTGATTCTCAGGTGTGTGTACCTGGGGGAGCTGCCCCACTCCCTGCCAGATGCACGGCTCAGTGGGAGCTATTTATCTTGTGAGGCCTCTGCTCCCTGGGGGCCCTGTTCTGCCCCAGGAACAGGGTGAAACCAGGAGGAACAACAACACTGACGGTGGCCAGCTCTCCAGCTCTGGAGTCATCTCCCCCCAGTAACAACCACAGTCTCCGAGTTCACAGTGGCCTGGGTGCTCCAGGGGTGGAGGGTGCTGATCTGCACAGCTTGGGGGTGCCCAGTGAGAGGAGCATCCTTGCTGCCCTGTGCCCTCCTTGCCTCCGCCTGTCCTGGGAGGGGAGTGCAGGATCCTGGGCTGTATCTGCCCAGCGCCCTGGGATCCGGGGCCTGTGCTGCTGGAATCGTGTTTCCGGGGCCATGGCTCCTGAAGGCAGTGGGGTGTAGCCTCCACTCCTGGAGCTGCCGCCTAACCCACTGGCTTCTCCCTGAGGCCCTGCCAGGTGAGTGCTCCAGCCCTTTACCCCTTTGGGCCCACAGTCTGTGGTGCACTCTCCCCTGGGGTGTGCACTTCCTCTGTTAGTGACTCCAGGAGACTGGAGACTCCACTGCCCCTCCTGTGATTCTGCTCAATTTCCCTGCTTAGTTAGCCTGTCTGGGAAGAATCCAGTGTGGATTTTTAAAGTTCTGCTCTCCGAGGCTGGGCTTTCCTGTCCCAGAGGCTTTCACTGCCCAGCCTTAGCATGGCTCCTCAGGGGCCCTCTCCCCCACTTGATCCTTTAACATCCCCCCCCCCTTCCTACCTTGTTAGAAGCAAAAACCTTTCTCTCTGTAGTGTTCCAGCTGTTCTCTCTTTAAATCTCAGGTCAAATTCGTAGGTGTTCAGGATGGTTTGAAAGTTATCTAGGTAAGTTGGTGGGGCTGGGTGAGTTAAGGACCCCTACTCCTCCACCATCTTGCCCCGCCTCCCTATAAGTAACACTTAAACCCAATTGTTAAAGATGGAAATAAAGAGATGTGCAAGAAGATACCATACAAAGATCAAAAGAGGAATGGCAATATTGATATCAGGTTAGTTGAAACTTTGGTTGGAAGCACTCAGCATTATTATAGCAAACATTATGAATTGGTAAAATCTTGCATTTATGAAGGAGGATATGGTGGTGAAGATGGGTAGTTACCAGATCACTCTCTCAACAAAAGAATTAGAAATGTGTGTGAATTTTAATGAATTTCGGTCAAAGAACACTGCCTACCAAAGCCTATAGAGCACAATGCAAACTATATGTAAGGGAAAAAATCTATAGAATTAAATGTATTCAGTATTAAAACAAATTTAAAAAATTCTCCATACCTGCATATTCAATTGAAAAGATTTTTAGCAATTGAAAAAAATTTTTTAGTAAGGGGCGGGGTAAGATGGCAGAGGAGGAGTAGGGTCCCCAAGTCATCTGTCCCTACCAACTTACCTAGATAACTTTCAAATCATCCTGAAAACTTATGAATTTGACCTGAGATTTATTAATTTATTTTTTGTAAAGATTTTATTTATTCACAAGAGACACAGAGAGAGAGAGACACAGAGACACAGGCAGAGGGAGAAGCAGGTGCATGCAGGGAGCCTGACGTGGGACTCGATCCTAGGTCCAGGATCAGGCCCTGGGTTCAAGGCGGCACTAAACCGCTGAGCCACCTGGGCTGCCCTCGACCTGAGATTTAAAGAGAGAACAGCTGGAATGCTACAGAGAGAAGAGTTTGAGCTTCTAACAAGTACAACTCGTTTTTAGTCACTCTGCACTGAGCAAAATGACTAGAAAGAAGAACTTAACCACGAAAAAATTTTTTAAAAGAAATTGTAAGATACACATGCCATAAGTTTTACCATCTTGACCATTTTTTAGTGTACTGTTCAGTAGTGTTAAGTACATTCACATTGTGCAATCAATTTCTAGAACTCCTTTTATCTCCCCCAGCCTCTTGCAGCCACCATTTACTTTTCAGTCTCTGAACTCGACTACGCAAAGTACCTCATTTAGGTGGGATCATCTTACTACATCTAGCTTATTTCATTTAGTATAATGTTCTCAAGGTTCATCAATGTAGTATCATATTTCGGAATATTTTAAAAAAGATTTTGAGAGAGAGCACAAATCGGGGAGTGGGGGCAAGCTGACTTCCTGCTAATCAGGGAGCCCTGTGTGGGGCTCAATCCCAGAACCCTGGGATCTTGACCTGAGGTGAAGGTAGACGCTTAACCAACTGAGCCACCCAGGTGCCCCTGGAATTTATTATTATTTTTTTAAGAATTTCTTTTTAAGATGGAATATTTCATTAAATGTTTTAGACATACACCCTCCCCTGACATTTGTTTATCCTTTTATCCCTTGATGAGTACTTGGATTGTGGCTATTGTGAATACTACTAAGAATATGAGTGTACAAATATCTCTTTAAGATCCTGCCTTTAGTTCTTTTCTGGAATTTTTAAAATTCCAGCGGTGACATTGTTGGGAGTATTAAAATCCTATTTTTAATTTTTTGAGGAATCACCGTTTTGTTTTTCTTTTTTTTAATTTAAGATTTTATTTATTAGAGCCAGAGCCAGAGAGAGAGAGAGAGAGAGAGAGAGAGAGAGAGAGAGAGAAACAAGGAGAGAGACAGACAGGCAGAGGGAGAAGCAGGCTCCATGCAGGGAGCCGGATGCGGGACTTGATCCTGGGTCTCCAGGATCACGCCCTTGGCTGAAAGCGGCGCTAAACCGCTAAGGCACTGGGGTTGCTCACCATTCTGTTTTCTATATGTGCTGTACCATTTTACATTCCCTCCAGTAGTACACAAGCACTCCAATTTCTCCACATCCTGGCCAATACTTTTGATGGTAGCCATCCTAAGAGTTTTGAGATATACTATCTCATTATAGCTGTGATTTCCAGTTTCCTAATGATTTGATGATGTTGAACATATTTTCATGTGCTTAGTGAGTTTATCTGGAGAAATGTATATTCAAGTCCTGTGCTTTATATCCAATTCTAAGCATTTAGGATACCTATAAACTGAAATAAACCTACAAGAAGGAATTAATAGTTAAAAGGTGAAATTAATGGAAAACACAAAGTAGAAAAGATACATAAATCTAAATCCCAGTTCTTTGAGAAGACTAACAAAATGAAGATCTCCTTCATGATACTGATGAAAAAAGAATAAAAGTAGTAGTGGAAACAAAAAAGATGCAGTCACATACACAGAAGAGTCTTAATTGTAAGAAAAGAGTACTACAAGTTTATTGTAACAAAATCACAGATTAAAGATTTCAAAATTAAGAGGAATCATTTTCTGGCTGATTAGAAATGATCAGAATCAACCTTTAGGAAGTGGAAAACTTGCATACACCTTTGAGTATAGATTTGATCAAAATGATTTTAAAGTATATGTGAAAGAATAAATGCCTGAAACATGGTCAAGAACAGAATCAAAAGGATTGAAGAAGAGTTTGCCATTTTTGTATAAAAGCATGTACTTTATCTGTATAGTTTTAGTGCTGGAATAGTAAAAAACAGGTCAAAGGAAGACAGGTTTAGATAGAAGCATACATGAAAATGTAGTATATATCAGTGATGGTGGTATAACCACCCATCTGGAAGAAAATCAAATTAGGTACTTAAAAATATTTTAAAAATCTTATGAGCAAATTCTAGATTGAAAAATTACATGTTAAAAGACAGCAGTTATATGGGATGATCTCAGAGACCTATGTATGAAGTAGGATAAAATAGGGAGATCTTTTTATTTTTTAAAATTCCAGTTAACACAGTATTCTGTTAGGGTTAGATGTACAGTACAAGGATGCATATATCACCTAGTGCTCATTGCAGCAGTGCATGTCTTAATCTGCATTGCCTATTTAACCCACCTTCCACCTCCCTTCTGGTAACCATTATTTCTCTAATGTTATGTGTCTGTGTCTTGGATTGCCTTTCTCCCTTTTTTTTTCCCCTTTTTGCTCATTTGTTTTGTTTCTTAAATTCACCATATGAGTGAAATCATATGGTATTTGCCTCTTTTGCTTAGCATTATACTTTTTGTTGCAAATGACAGGATTTAATTCTTTTTTTATGGCTGAATAATATTTCATTATGTATATAACTGCTTCATGAATTGATGGACACTTGGGCTGTTTCTAGAATTTGGCTATTATACATATTGCAGTAAACATAGGGGTGCATGTATCCCTTTGAGTTAGTGGGGTTTTTTTTGTATTCTTTGGTACATATCCACGAGTGTGATTACTGTATTATAAGGTAGTTCTATTTTTAACTACTAAGGACCTTCTATGTGGTTTTCCACAATGGCTGCACCAGTTTGAATTCCCACCAACAGTGCAAGAGGGTTCCTTTTTCTCCACATCCTTGCCAATACCTGTTGTCTCTTGTGTTTTTTGTTTTAGCCCTGTGACAGGTGAGAGGTGGTATCGTACTGTAGTTTTTTTTTTTTTTTAATATTTTTTTATTTATTTATGACAGTCACACAGAGAGAGAGAGAGGCAGAGACACAGGCAGAGGGAGAAGCAGGCTCCATGCACCGGGAGCCCGATGTGGGATTCGATCCCGGGTCTCCAGGATCGCGCCCTGGGCCAAAGGCAGGCGCCAAACCGCTGCGCCACCCAGGGATCCCCGTACTGTAGTTTTGATTTGTGTTTTTCCAGTGGTGATGATGAGCATCTTTTCACGTGTTATGGCCATCTGGATGTGTTCTTTGAAGAAATGTCTGATCGTGTCTTCTGCCTATTTTTTGCTTGGATTGTTTATTTATTTTTTTTTTATTTTTTATTTTTGGATTGTTTATTTTTTTGATGTTGAGTTATATAAGTTCATTATATATTTTGGATACTATTTATTAGATTTGTCATTTGCAAATTTCTTCTCCCATTCAGTAGGTTGCTTTTTTGTTTTATTGTTTCCTTTTCTGTGCAGAAGGTTTTTATTATGATGTAGTCCAAATAGTTTATTTTTTGCTTTTATTTCCCTTGCGCTAGGAAACAGATCTAGAAAAAAATTGCTATAGCCAATGCCAAACAAGTTACTGCCTGTATTCTCTTTTTAGGATTTTTTTAATGGTTTCAAGCCTCACATTTAGGCCTTTCATCCATTTTGAGTTTTTGTGTATGATGTAAGAAAGTGGTCCAGTTGCATTCTTTTGCATACTGCTGTCCAGTTTTCCCAACACCATTTTTTGAAGAGACTGTCTCTTTCCCATTGGAAGATTTATTTATTTGTTTGTTTGTTTGTTTATTTATGAGAGACAGAGGCAGAGACATAGGCAGAGGGAAAGCAAGCTTCATGCAGAGAGCCTGATGTGGGACTCAATCCTGGGACTCAGGGATCACACCCTAAGCCGAAGGCAGATGCTTAACCGCTGAGCCACCCAGGTGTCCCTAGTGTAGATATTTTAACAATATTTGTTCTTCCAGTCCATGAGCATGGGATGTCTTTTCATTTCTTTTGTGTTGTTTTTAATTTCTTTTGTCACTGTACCTAGTTTTTAGAGGTTATAGGTCTTTTGCTACTTTGGTTAGGTTTATCCCTAGCTATTTTATTATTTTTGGTGCAATTGTAAAACGTACTGCTTTATTTCTCTTTCTACTTTTTTCTTTTTAAGTTTGTTTGTTTGTTTATTTATTTATTTATTTATTTATTTATTTATTTATTTATTTATTTATTTATTAATGAGAGACACAGAGAGAGAGGCAGAGACACAGGCAGAGGGAGAAGCAGGCTCCATGCAGGGAGCCCAACGTGGGACTCGATCCCGAGTCTCCGGGATCAGGCCCCAGCCTGAAGGCGGCACTAAATTGCTGAGCCACCCAGGCCGCCCTCTTTCTACTGTTTTGTTATTGGCATATACAAATGAAAAAGATTTCTTTAGATTGATTTTCCTGTGAGTTTACTGGATTCATTTTTCAGTTCTAGCAGATTTTTGGTAGAGGCTTTTGGGTTTTCTCTATAGAGTATCCTATCATTTGCAATAGTGAAAGTTTTACTTCTTCCTGCCTGATTTGGGTATGTTTTATTTCTTTTTGTTGTCTAATTACTGTGGGTAGGTCTTCCAGTACTGTGTTGAAGAGTGGTGAGAATGGACATCCTTGTTTTGTCCTTGACCTTAGGGGAAAAGCTCTCAATTTTTTCCAATTAAGGATGATACTTGC
Source organism: Canis lupus baileyi (assembly GCF_048164855.1). Classification (NCBI taxonomy): domain Eukaryota; kingdom Metazoa; phylum Chordata; class Mammalia; order Carnivora; family Canidae; genus Canis; species Canis lupus. The sequence goes on from NC_132845.1 coordinate 63,679,246, forward strand.
TGTAGGGTTTTCATGTATGGCCTTTATTATGTTGAGGTATGGTTTATCTCAATTTGCTTTGTTGAGAATTTTCATCATGTATGGATGCTGTACTTTGTTAAATGCTTTTGTATCTATTGAAATGATTATTTGGTTCTTACTGATAGAATATATCCAATTGGTTTGTGAAAATTGGACTACCCTTGCAACCTGGGACTAAATCCCACTTGATTGTGTGAATTTTTTAAATGTATTTTTGGATTCGGTTTGTTGGTATTTTGTTGAGGATTTTTGCATCTGTGTTCATCAGATAATGGCTTGTAGTTTGTTTTGTGTGTGTGTGGTGTCTTTATCTGGTTTTGGTATTGGGGTAATGCTGACCTCATAGAATATATTTGGAAGTTTCCCCCCCTTTTTTTGAGGAGGGGGAATAGTTTGGGAAGAGTAGGTATTAACTCTCCTATACATGTTTGATAGAATTTGCCTCTGAAGCCATCTGGTCCTGGACATTTGTTTGGTGGGAGTTAAATCCATCTGTTCCAGTGTGTCTTTCAAAGCTATTGCTTTCTTGTTGATTTTATGTTCAGATTATCTATCCATTGATCTAAGTGGGGGTGTTAAAATCCCCTACTATTATTATGGAATAATTCCTTAATGTATGTTACTAACTGTTTTATGTATTTGGGTGCTCCTGCGTTGGGTGCAAAAATATTTATAATTGTTAGTTCTTGTTGGATTGTTTTCATCTTTATTATTATATAGGGTTTTCCTTTGTCTTTTGTTAAATTGTTGTTTTAAAGTCTGTTTTGTCCAATGTGAGTATTGCTACCCTGGCTTTATTTTGACATCTGTTTGCATGATAAATATTTCTCTATCTCCTCACTTTAAATCTGCAGTTGTCTTTACATCTAAAATGAATCTCTTGTAGAGAGAAGATAGGTCTTCTTCTGTCTCTCTCTTTTTAAATCTATTCTGTGATTGTATGTCTTTTGTTTGGAGCATTTAGTCCATGTACATTCAAAGTAGTTGTTGATAGGTATGTATTGTCATTTTGTTTTGGTTGTTTCTGCACACTTTCTTTGATCCTTGTCTTTCTTTCATGATTTGCTGATTTTCTTTAGAATTATATTTGGGTGTCTTTCTCTTTATTCTGTGCATATTTATTTATTTATTTTTAATATTTTATTTATTTATTCATGATAGAGAGGCAGAGACACAGGCAGAGGGAGAAGCAGGCTCCATGCAGGGAGCCCAATGTGGGACTCAATCCTGGGACTCCAGGATCACGCCCTGGGCCGAAGGCAGGCACTAAACCGCTGAGCCATTCAGGGACCCCAATTCTGTGCATATTTATTAATGATTTTTGAAACGTGATTACCATTAGGTTTGTTATATAGGATCTGATGCATATAGCAGTCTGTATTAAGTTGTTTGTTTACATTTGAGCCCATTTTTTACTCCTCTGCACATTTTAGGTATATGTTTTTATATTTTATGGCTTTTTATTTTGTAAGTTCCTTGACTGATTTTTTTACATAAATATTCATTTTTACTGCTTTTGTGTTTCCCACCCACATTCGGTTATTTTGATCTCTCCTTTTCAGTCAGAATCTTTCTTGGAGGGCTAGTTTAGTGGTCATGAACTGTTTTTGTTTGGGAAACTCTATGTTTTTCATTCCATTCTTAATGCTAGCCTTGCTGGATAGAGTATTTTTGGCTGCAGTTTCCCATTCAGCACTCTGAATATATCATGCCATTCTCTCTGGCTTGGTAAGTTTCTGCTGGAAAATTCTCTGATTGCCTTATGAGGTTTCCCTTGTAGGTTATTGTCTTTTGTCTTTCTGCTTTAAATTTTTTTTCTTCATCACAGTATTTTGCCAGTTTAATTACAGTATGTCATAGTGTGGATCTGCTTTTGTTGATTTTGTTGGGGGTTCTTTATGCCTCCTGTATTTGTATTTCTATTTCCTTTCCCAGATTATGGAGGTTTTCAGCTATTTCTTCAAATTTTTTGCTCCTTTCTTTCTTCTGGGATTCCCTATAATATGAATGTTAGTACATTTGATGGAGTCACCAAGTTTCCTAAGTCCTTATTTTGTGTGTGCGTGCGTGTGTGTTGTTGAACTTGATTACTTTCCAATACTCTGTCTTCTAGGTCATTAATTCATCACTCTGCTTCTTCCAGCCTGCTGTTCACCGCATCAAGTGTGTTTCCACTCTTCATCTCTGAGTTTTTTTTTTTTTTTTTTAACTCTCTGATGGGTTTTTTTTTTTTAAACTTTTGTTAAGGTTTTCACTGATGTCTTCCACTCTTTCCTGAAGTCCAGTGAATATCCCTATGATCATTGCTTTAAATATTCCATCAGACATGTTACTTATATCTGTTCTGTTTAGATCTCTGGTCATGGCCTTGTTCTGTTCTTTCATTTGGAATAAATTTCTCTGTCTTCTCATTTTTTTTCTGAGTTCCTGTGCCTGTTTCTCTGTGTTAGGTAAGTCACCTATGCCTTCTGAGGGGAGGAGGACCTGCTCTGCTGGGACTGAGGTGAGTGTGACTGGGAAGGATGGTTTCACTGTGCATGGAGAGGGGCAGGGCTTGGTGTAAGCAAGTTAGGTACCAAGTGTAGGAGCTGCTCTGGTTCCTGTAGGTGACTGCTGCTTATGCTGAGGGTGGGGGAGGGAAATGGGGCCTTCTAGTTCCTTTGTTCCTGGAGATCTCTCTGTGAATGCTGTCTCTCTGATACATGCTCCAAGATGAGCAAATAATCTTCCCACTGTGTGCCCCAGGTACTCCTCAGGTTGCTTTTTCAGTCTTTATGTCCATGGACTGTTTGCTTGTCTTCTTTCTTTTTTTTTTTTTTTTTTTGTTTGCTTGTCTTCTTTCTGAGAGCAGTTCAGTGTGTCCTGGCTGTATTTGAGCCAAGCCCACTGACCTTTAGAACTCCATGCTTTAAGCCCAACTTGTCAGAAGTAATGAAATTTGGTCCCTTTCGTTCTCCATACCGATTTCTATAGGGATTCATACCCCCCCCCTCCACCCCCCACAAACCAGGGAGATCTTTTTAAACAAGATTGGAAACTTGGAAATTATGAAATAAGTGGCAGCACATTTAATGATATGAAATCTTAACATTTTCAGGCTAAAATAGAAAAATATATTTAGAAAGCTATCTGTGATTCAAGTGACATTTACAAATTGACATTAAGAAAACAAATTAAGAGGCAGCCCCAGTGGCGCAGCGCTTTAGCGCCGTCTGCAGCCCGGGGTGTGATCCTGGAGACCCTGGATCGAGTCTCCCACATCAGGCTCTCTGTGTGATGCCTGCTTCTCCCTCTGCCTTTGTCTCTGCCTCTCTCGCGCGCTCTCTGAATAAATAAATCTTAAAAAAAAAAAAAACAAAAAAAAAAAAAACAAAGGTAAGTGGGTAAATCTGATTAATCAAATAATAAAGAAGCAAATATAAATGGTCACCAACATGGAAAGTGGCTAAGATTCACTAGTAGTCACTAGTCAGAAGAAAAATTCAAAATAAAGTGATATCTAGGCCAGGCAAAATTAAAAAGCTACTCCTTTTGGTTGCAGTAGGGATGTGGAGGAAAGATGGCAGCATAATTTGATATGGCTTTTTGGGAGAGCAATCTAGCATCATCAGTTAAGAGAGTCTTTTACACAGTGTGCATATATACCAGTATGTATCACATGCACACATACATCCTTAGACTTCAATTCCACTTGTGTGACTGTCTTGGAAAAACCTGCCAACATGCTAAGTGATGCAAGAGAACGTTTTATTGTGCCATTGCTTGCAGAGACAATAGAAAGCAAAGGTAATGACTGTTAATCAAGATATGGCTGAATAAGCTATGGTATGTGCAGACCATCTGCAGCCATGAAATAGAAGCACTAGAGCTGTGTCCTATGTCTGGGGGGAAATTTCGAGAGGTGTTGAGTGTGAAGATCAAATTGCAGGAATGTGTATATATTCTAATTCTGTTATTATTAATAAAACTTCTGTATTTGTGTTAATATGATATGGAGAAAAATATAGAGGGATATGTATTAAGCAAGGGAAAGGGAGAGAAGGAAGGAAAAAGACAACTAAAACCTCACTGAATGATCTGTGTGATAGCATCATACTTATTTGTAGGCAATGTACATAGTTCCTATATATTCTATATAAATTGGTTTATAAAGTATATATGCATAGTAACTTCCAAAAAGTGAACTTGGAAACAAACCTATATAGTGTTTTCCTTGTGCAGATCCTCTTTAAGGTCATAGTTGTTTTTTTGGGGAAGGTAAACACACTCTTGCAGGGCTAGGCTCAGCCACCCTGTTCACACAGCTGATTTCTCTGACCAAATAAAAGTCTGTTAGGAGACTCCTAAATTTCACACTACAAGGTCATTTATGACTGAGGAGGAGACACTCCACAGAAACACTGAAAGGAAAGGCATGACCAAAGTAAAGAATTCAGGCTGAAAGATCTTTTTAAGAATCCATTCTGGAATTTAGGTTCTGTAAACATATCACAGGTCCTGATAAGTGAGGTTACTATACTCCTATCTTCAGATTAAGAAGAATTTTTTGGAAAAATGAAAACTCATGTTGTAGGAATAAGTAAAATATACTTAATGTGTTTGCATCGCTAAATAGGATTCTACAATTTTTTTTTCCAGGAAAACTGATTTCAAAAAAGTGACAGCTACTTTTGTTTGTTTCCATGATATATTTATGTTTAATTAAAATATTAGCTCAGTCTTTAATTCTCATTCGTTTCTTAACATATGTTATATCCCAAAATCTTTTTTCAATCAATGTGTTCTTTTGAAATGAAGATATCTGTGGAAATACTGTCAACCTCAAACAAGCCAGATCCTAAAGAAACCAGAAAATACATTTTTATTAACATGAGCTTTTTTACTAAACTAATAAATCATCTAAAAAATAAAATCCTCCAAACCCAAAATGTAGTTTATAATGACATTTCTTCCACATACCACAGTGTAGTTATCAAACCAGGTTCGATGGAGTTCCAAAGTTCAGCAACAAAACTTCAAGTCTTCCATAAATAAAATATTTATTTAAAAATCTGTAATGAGGGGCACCTGGGTGGCTCAGTCAGTTAAGCATCTACTTTTACCTGAGATCATGATCCTGGTGTCCTGGGATCAAGCCCCAAGTCTGGCTCCCTGCTCAATGGGGAACCTGCTTCTCCTCCTCCCTCTGCCCTTTCCCCTTTTGCTCATGCACTATCTCCCTTCCCCTCCTTGCATACACACACACAAGCTCTCAAATAAAATCGTTAAAATAAAATACTAAAATAAAATCTATAATAAAATGCAAGTCATAATTACATGGGGGGGGGAACTAACCTCAATGTTTTTTATATATAGAAGTCCTGCAAGAAGTTTCTGTGTCTTGGCTATTGTAAATAATGTTGCTGTGAGCATAGGGATACAGATAATCTCTTTGAGTTAATGGTTTTATTTCTTTCAGATAAATACTCGGAAGTGGAACTGTTGGATCATATGATAGTTCTATGTTTACTTTTTTGAGACATCTCCAAATTGTCTTCCATTGTTGCTGCACCAATTTAAATTCTCATGGACAGTGCAGAAGTAGTCTTTTCTCCATATCTTCATCAGCATTAGCTATCTCTTTTGGATAATAGCCATTCTAACAGCTGTGAGTTGATACATCATTGTGGCTTTGATTTGCTTTTCCCTGATGGTTAGTAATATTGAACACCTTTTCATGTACCTGTTGGCTATTATACTGTCTTTTTTGGAAAAATTTTGTCCAAGTACTTTACCTGGTTTTTACTCAGATGGTTTATTTTGTTGTTGAGTTGTATGAGTTCTTTATATATTTTGGATATTAATCTCTTAACAGCTGTATGATTTACAAATATGTTCCCCTATTTCATACGTTATTTCATTTTGTTGATGGTTTTCCTTTGCCTTGCAGAAGCTTTTTAGTTTGATGTAGCCTCAATTGTTTATTTTTGCATTTGTTGCCTTTGCTTTGGTAAAAATTCAAAATATTACCAAGACTAATGGTAAGGAGCTTACTTCTCTTCTAGGAGATTTATGGTTTTAGGTTTTATGATCAAATATTTAATCCATTAAGCTTATTTTTGTGAGTGATGTATGAAAGTGCTTACAGTTTCATTGTTCTGCGTGTGGCTGGCTATTCAGGTTTCCCAGCACCATTTATTGAGGAGACTATCCTTTCTCCCCTGTATATTCTTGGCTCCTTTGTTGTAAATTAAATGACCATATATGCATGGGTTTATTTCAGGGCTCTCTATTCCATTGATTTATATATCTGTTTTTATGTAGATACCATATTGTACTGATTACTATAGCTTTTTGATAGTTAGAAATCAGGAAGTGTGATGCTTCCATCATTTATTCTTTTTGAGGATTGCTTTGGTTATCCAGGGTATTTTGTGGTTCCATACAAATTTTAGCACTCTTGGTTCTTTCTGTGAAAAATGTGACTAGAATTTTGATAGGGATTGCATTGACTCTGAGATTGCTTTTCGTAGATGGTTATCTTAACAGTATTCTTCCAGTTCATGAGCATGGATTATCTTTTCAGTTTTATTTGTGTCTTGTTTGGTTTCTTTCATCAGTGTCTTAGAGTTTTCAGTCTGCCAGTCTTTCGGTTAGATTTATTAGATTTATCCTAGGTATTTTATACTTTTTGATGCAATTGTAAATGGGATTATTTTCTTAATTAATTCTTAATTAATTTTTGTATTCACTTTATTGAATTTATTCTAAAAGTTTTTGGTGGAGTATTAGGGTTTTCTATATATTGTATGTCATCTGTAAATAGAGACAGTTTTATTTCTTTCTTTCTCATTTGGATGCTTTGTATTTCTTTTTCTTGCCTAATTGCTCTGGCCAGGGCTTCCAATACTATGTTGAATAAAAGTAGCAAGAGTGGGCCCTTTTTTTGTTCCTGACCTTAAAAGAGAAGCTTTCAGTTTTTCACCACTGAGTGTAATGTTAGCTGTGGTCTTGTCCTATGTGGCCCTTATTATGTTCAGGTACATTCCCTCTATAACCACATTAGTGAGAATTTTTATCCTAAATAAATGTTGAATTTTGTCAAATGCTTTTTCTGCATCTGTTGAGACGCTCATATGGTTTTTATTCTTCATTTTGTTAAAGCGTATGATGTTGATTTGTGGATGTTGAACTGTTCTTGCATCCCTAGAATAATATACCTCCTTGATCATGGTGTATGATCCTTTTAATGTATTGTTGGAATTTGCTTTGCTAATATTTTTATTTAGGATTTTTGCATCTGTGTTCATCAAAGATATTGGCCCTGTAATTTTATTTTCTTGTGTCTTTTTCTGGTTTTGGTATCAGGGCAATGCTGGCCTTGTAAAAAGAATTTGCAAGTATTCCCTTTCTTTTGTCTTTTGGAAGAGTTTGGGAAAGATGAAGATTAGTTCTTTTTAAAATATTTGGTAGAATTCATCAGAGAAGCCATCTGGTCCTGGACTTCTGTTTGTTGGAAAGTTTTTGACTAAATTTGTAGAAGTTTTCTTGCATTTCTAGAGGTAGAATCTGAAGTCACCTTTTTGAGGACAAAATGCTGCTTTGGGAAGTTCACTTAGGTAGGCTTTTGGTTATGTAAGACAATACAGGATCTTATTCTGGAATGTGGAGCCAAACTGTTCAGCAGAGTAAAATCTAAGGATTCCTTCTCCACCCCTCAGCTGCCACCTCACCACCACCATTGGAAGAAGTGTTGTACTTCTCGATTATTTTTTGTAGGTCTTCAGGGATGCCAGAGGCCTGGATTTCTGGAAGGTAACCCTTCTTAATGGTTAGGTAAAACAGTAGGCTTCCCACAACCAGGTGTAATGTGGTCCTTTAGCAAATGAGTATTCATGTCACTACTCCTGTCTTGAAATAAGGAGATTTAAAAGCATTGATCTTATAGAGATAGCAATATTATAGAAGTAAGCATATTTTGAGAAAAAGAAATCTAAAAAAAATGAATGCTGGAAAAGAAAAATTACACCATACTAAGTATGGCTAGTTGTGTCTTTATTTGAATTAGATATGGCAAAAAATACCAAAAGAGAATATTGATAAAGACATCAGAATCTTAAAGCCAGTGAGACATATAGGAAGAGGTATCTGTGAAGCTGAGAGAAATCTTTGCTCTTAATCTTTAATAAGGAAATTGGAGAAAGTTTTACTTCAGATGCTAGAGCCTGCAGTTAGATTTTTTACTTGCTGGTCCCTGAAAGATTTAATGACTTCTCACTTCTGTTCATTTGCTTATTTCTTTTGCTTTCTTGTATTTCCTGTGTCTAGGTGTTATTTAAAGTTGTAATCGCCCTTATAGACTCTGTTTAGATGTCACTTGATCCAAGAAATTCTGCCCCATTTGCACAAACCAAAAATGATTTTTTAATGTTATTTCAGCATTTTATGTGCTACAGACAACACTTAATATAAATCTTCTGATATTCTCTAGTATGTGGAGCAATAGCTTTATAGGTTAAGGAGCATATTTCATTTGGCATTAGTAATGTTTATTTTGTCTTTAGTATACAGTACATACAGTGAGGTTTCGATTGCAGGAGACTTGTGCGTACTGATGTACTATCACCATGAGACAGTGAGAAGATGTATTCTTGAAAGACAGACTGATAGCTTAGAACTATCAGCAAAGAAAGAATGGGAAGGTAGTGGCACCAGTTGGAAACCTGGAGACTCTTCCTTAAAGCTAATGTTCCTGCTGACTCTGCCAAAAGTACTTGAAGCAAGACCAAATCTTGATGCTTTCTGATGAATCAGTCAAGTCTACACCCTAAACATTGGGTCCAAATACTCTCACCAAGATGGTTTCCTATCCAGAAGACCAAGGTATTTCCGACTTTCCTTTAGTTTTATTTCTGCCAAATTCTTGAGGGCCAGGAGCTAATCCACTAGAACAGCATTTCCCTGTAGCTTGGTTTTTAATTGTGTTCTGAATTTAGTTTATATTCCTAAATAGTTTTACAAGTTTTTTTTCTCCCCATGCCCTCAGAGGAAGTTATGTGCTTCTGAACCTCTCGGGTACCATTTTAGTAAATTAAGAATTCAGTTCACTGAATGATACCCCTGTGACCTGAAAGAGTTAATACAAGTTTCTTAAGTACCTTATTAATTCCCAGGGAATAATTTATGCATTAGAGTGTAGTTTAGTAACTCGTCACTTACACACTACAGAAATTTCCCCCTCTTTGGAAAGTAGATTTGAGCCTCTGAAAACAAAGGGAGATTGAGCTTAAAGAATCATGTTTCATAAATAATGTAAACATGTAACATTTAGGTGAGAGAAGGTATTGTTTTAATAATGAAGATGAAGCAGTTTCAAATCCTAGCTTACCCTGTACTTTTATGAGACTTTGGTAGATTAACTTCTCTGTTTTTCTTATCTCTAAAGTGAGGATGATGTTTATGTCAGAGACAACATGGAATAGTGGGTTAAACAGTCATTGTGCCTAGGTTATGCACTAAAACTTGGGTTCAGTTTCTGGTTTCACTCCTTGATAGCTGTGTGACTTTATGCTTAAACTCTCTGATTCTGCTTTTTTTCTACTTGTAAGCTGGAATTAATACTAGTACCTAATTCATAAAGTTGTTGTGAAGAGTACCAACTCAATAATGTGAGCTCTTTTTATTACTCATCAGTGTGACTTTTGGAGCAGATGAAATGAAGTAGGGGATAAAAAGTGCCAAGTGCTGTGTCTAGGACATAGTAGCAAACACTGAATAGAGGATAGCTTTTGCTGTATTATTCATTACAGAAGATTTATCTGTAGAGTTCCAGTTTTAAGTTGCAATTGTAATAAGCCATTTAACACATACAATATTTTGACACTCTTCACCTCATTTCTCATGTTGTTAGGCTCTGTCCTATCTCTGGAAGGCACTTCTCACAGTTTTATATGTGTCAGCATAGGGTTTATGTGGCTAGCTTGCTCTTTGTGCTCATTTTTATCACCTAGGCAGCAGTATCTTGGAACTTTAGTTTTGGCATTGTGTTCATTTCCCTTCTATATCCTCTTTTCTTCCTACTTTTGCTGCTGCTTTTCTCAGTCTATTGCCTTCAGCTGCCCTATGGTTGCAGTTAAAAAAAAAAAACATCATGTATGTAGGTATATGACTTTGGTATTATGAGAACTGTGGTTCTGTGATAAGAGCAGGGTCTTACCCTTGTCAGACTTTGACTCATTATTACTTAATGGGAAAGTCATTCTTGGAGTCTCTCATCTGAAAAGGAGGTCAGCTCCTCAGGCTAGAGGGTGGGATAGACTGGGGAGAGGGTGGTAGGAAGAACTCTGGTTTGTAAGATGAATTCTCCTTGACTCTTGGACCTGAGTGTGAGTAACAAGATGTCCAGAAAGGAGCTGTCCTACTGTTTCTCTAGTAACAGAGAGGTGAGGTGTCCCAATAACAGTAAGTTTGGTTTGGGAGGGGTAACTTGTTTTGAGTTGGTCAATATATAATGGATCAAAGGGAAAGAGTGAGAGACTCCCCAGATCAGTAAATGATATAATCTAAAAAGCAGTAACAAGATGAATATTGCCACAAAGGAAAAAGTAATTTGGCAATGAGCTAAAAAATAATTTTTTTGTCCGTGTCTGTCTGAGCATTACCTATTGAAGAGAGGTTGATTTATTGGAGATGGTATCCTAGGGCAGGCATATTCTTATAGTGGAATGGATACAACATGATAGCACAAACTTCTGAAACCAGTAAATAACTCTTTGTCGTGATTCCAGTTTACTGAGTGCAGATTTGATACCACTTGCTCTCCAGTGTAGCCCACCCATGAAGACAGATTGCAGTGATCAGAGGTATTCAGTGTTAAGAGATGCCTGGGTGGCTCAGTCAGTTAAATATCTGACTTTGGCTTACGTCATGATCTTGGGGTCTTGGGATCAAGTTCCGTGTCTGGCTCTGCACTTAGCAAGAAGTCTCCCTGTCTCTCTCCCTCTGCCCCTTCGCATGTATGCATGCTTGCTCTCTCTCAAGTGAATCTTTAAAGAAAAAGTATACAGTGTTCAGTTGTCTTGGTAGTTTTTCATTTTCTTGTAAACGACTAGTAATATAATAAAATATCATTTTGCTTTATATGATTTATTGCCTTTAAATTTGTGTGGCCTCTTTGAGGTGTTTTTCCTGAGTCTGATCAACTCTAGAATTGTGAAAAGGTCTCTGGGCCTTAAGACTGAGGATCCTATCCTGGACTGCTGGTGTGTATGGCGTTTGGCTGTGGCCAGCTAGCCTCTTCCCAGTGATGTCTCAGCTTATACTTTTATAGTTGCCAAACATGTCCTATTAATTTTGCTCCATTTTATAATGCTAAACTTTGCACCTGTTTATTCACTTATCACAATCATATATGTGGAAATTGGCTTGAAACTTTACAATATGAGAGAAACAATTATATTTTTCCTCTATTAAAAGTGAAAAGAGTTTTGTTTCTGAGGAATTTGGCTTCAGATGATTTTTATTTTGGGCTTGATGTTAAAAAGAATTATGAGAGAGTAAACACAATTAGTGACATCTGGTTGCTGCAAGGATCAGTAATGTCTGATACATAGATATATATTATGTGGTAACATAACTAAGTTTCATTGGATAAAACTAGAAGAATAAAAACAATTTTCAAAGCTGCTTGGTAACTGTTATTTTGAGTCTACTACTAAACAGTTATTTTGAGTCTACTACTATCATTTTTAATGGGGTAGCCTTGTACTTTCGTGGATTGGTTAATCTTAAAAACCAGATGGTTAGTTGTAGCAAAATTTCATAAGGATTTTATGTTCTGTGTTTTGCTAACAGCAAAAAGCATAAGAATTTATTAACTAGGAAAGCTAAACATTACCGTATCTCAATGAGAAAACAAGCATATACGTAAGAATAAAAATTGATGAATCATTTTATTTACCTAATAATTTACTGTCATTACTCAAAAGGAACACTAGAGGGGAAAATTAGAAAAAAAATAGACCTTAGTACCATTGTCTTCTACAAAGAGAAACAATGGAGAAGAGGCAGGAAAAACAGTGCAAAATAACATGATGATAAATTCAAATGTTAGTAATTACAATAAATGTAAGTAGACTAGATGATTCTGTTAAAAGATAGAGTTTCTCAGATTGGGTGGAAAAACCTAAATCAAAGAAGATGCTAGGTTTACAAGAAACACATCTAAAACATAAGGATGCAGAAAGAAAAATGGAAAATTATATTTGAGAGATTTATTCTAATCAAAAGGAAGCTGTATAACTATGAAGACCAAAGAGACATTAAGGTAAAAGGCATTCCTAGAGATGAAGAAAATCTCTACACAATGGTAAAATGTTCAGTTCATCAGCTATGAAAACTTAGGTACCCAGTGATATAGGTGTGAGTTATATGAGGATAATCTACAGAGACATGAAAATAGACAAATTCACACTCCTTGGGAATATAACACACTTTTCTGAATAATTAATAGACCTAGCAGACAGGAAATTTTTTTTAAAAGATTTTATTTATTTGTTCATGAGAGACACGCAGAGGGAGAAGCAGGCTCCATGCAGGGAGCCCAACGTGGGACTCGATCCTGGGACTCTGAGATCATGCCCTGGGCCAAAGGCAGATGCTCAACTGCTGAGCCACCCAGGTGTCCCCAGACAGGAAATTCAAAAGGATGTAGCTGAGTTTTTTAAAGATTTTATTTATTTGACAGAGCAAGTGAGCACAAGCATGGGGGAATTGCAGAGGGGGAAGGAGAGAGGCAGGCTCCTCATTGAGCAGGGTGCTCGATGTGGGGCTCGATCCCAGGACTCTCTCCCTCTCTGATTATGACCTGAGCTGAAGGCAGATGCTTAACCCACTGAGCCACCCAGACACTCCAGGATGTAGGTGATTTAAAGAGCATGAATAACAAGCTTGACCTAATAGTGATACATGGAACATTACTTATGCTTCTTGTATAACCTGTTTTTTTCAAGCACATATGGACCATTTGACATTGGTTAGTAAAGCAAGTCTTAACAAATGTTTGAAATCCTGTAGAGTATGTAGAGTATGGTGGAATTAGGCAAAGAATCAATAATCAAAAGATAACAGGAAAATCCCTATGTGTTTAAAATTTAAGGAATATACTTGCAACTGTCTGATAAATTAATAAAGTTATATAAAAGTAACAGAAGGATAAAAAATTGTTATTTAAAAACCAAAAAAATTACTGTGCTGCTGGACACAGTAACTAAAAAATGTCAGTATGTGTATTTTTCTTAATGCCCAAATATTTAAAAAAATTTTTTTTAAATGAAAAAAAAATTTTTTTTTAAAGATTTATTCATGAGAGACACACAGAATCAGAGACATAGAGGGAGAAGCAGGCTCCCTATGGGGAGCCTGATGTGGGACTTGATCCCAAGACTCCAGGATCATGGCCTGAGCCAAAGGCCGACACTCTGAGCCACTTTTTTTTTGGCTCAGACACACTGAGCCACCTAGGTGCCCCAATGCCCAAGTATTTGATACTTCTATATTCCAGAGAACTCCAGTATTTTTGAAAATTTACCTGTAGGGTCGTGATCATCTAAATTGGATTAGGAAAATCTCGGAGCTACATGGGGAAACCTCATTCCTGCTGGTGGCAAGAGGGTGTGACATGACCAGGAAGTCTGTGGATTTGTTAGAAATAGAACATTTATATGCTACTTTTAGTTCACAGTGGCCTCTTTTTGTTTACCTAGAGCTGAAAGACTAGCTGAGCTTATAGTGTGACTGTGGGCTAGCTGCTTAAGGAAATTTGAGGCTCAGACAAGTTGAAGTAGTTATTTTTACTTCTGTGTTTAAATAATGGCAACAGAGGCGCCTTTAGAGGCACACATGCACAGGTTTGGGGTTTAACTACCCTTTCTCATTTCTGAGAAAAGAAATGTCTGAGGAAAAGGAAGGGGACTTTGTCCATTGCTACCGATTGTTGGTGATCTAGAGAAATCTATTCCCCTGCCCTCTACACTCCCTTTCTCTTTCCTTTTCAGAAGGATTCAGGCATTCCCCACTTCTAATAAGAAAATGAGTACAGGCCTACAGTTTGAAAGAATCTAAAGCAGACCAGACGCCAGGTTGAAGAAATAATTTGTCATGTCATGGATGCAGGGATATGCTATTATGTGGGAATAGTTTGTTGGAGTAGAAAGGCTCTGTCTTGAAAAACAAAGGATAAAAAAAAAAAAAAAAAGAAAAACAAAGGATAGAAACGTATGTTAGATGTCAGGTAGATATATATGTGTTTCTGGTGATCATGTCCCATTGGCTCATTAGTTTTAATTTTAATTTACCTTTAATTTTTAATTAAGCCAATTTATAGTGTTTTTTTTTTTTCCTGAGGCAGTTTCTCTAACTTGTTATCTATTTTTGTCATTGGTACCTTTTTTTGAGTAGAGGGTGGATATGTAAGTAATGTAATTGGTGGCATGGAAAAACCTTAAATCCTGGGTTACTGCTTACAAATTTTAATAAATTTACAAATTTTAATATCATTTTGGCATTATTTTAAAACTTGGTGGCATTTAGAATAATTCATATAAATGTAGTCCATATTTGGATTTATATATGGAACATGACTCCTATTTTTTTTAAATAACTATAACTTAAAAATAAAACAAAAATTGATATAAATATAACAGATAAAAGTGATATTTATAATTCTTGCAATTATTCCGTATTCTATGTTTCTGCTATTGGTAAAATTAAAAAAATGTGTGGCTCTTATAAATTGTGCCTTGTGTGTGGTTTCCTTGATGGTGCATCTCAGAATTGTCTATTTCTGAATACCCAGTGGGGCTGCCTACTACTCCTGGATCTGTTACAAATGATGATACTTCCACTCTGTCATGAACGAAACCATAATAATTACATGAACATACACATGCTATGGGAATCACAGCCATAGGGGTCATGTTTATTTCATGTTTGTTGTTGGGTGAAAGACCATTCAGAATGGATTCTCTGGTGAATGGAAGTGGTCTGACGTACTTGGGCACGTCTTTTGGGTCAGCCTGCATGCAGTGTACTTTCCACAGGGCACTTCATTTGGTCCTTATTGTGATTCCATGATGTTGGGCCATAGTGAGGTTGACCAACTTTCCCAGGTAACACATTTCATTGTAGAACTGGGTTACAGATTAACGTTTTAGACCACTGTCCATTTCACCAAGATTCAGATTATTTTTTGAGACAGAATACCATGGCTGTGGACAAGTCAGGAGAATATGACTTAATTTTTAGGCCTTAATGTTTATGTCTGGAAAGTTGAACATAAAGGAAAAGGTGGTTTCTGAACACTGTTTTTCATTGGTACTTATGATAATTCTAGAAATTTATTTGCTGGTAAAAATGTTGATAAAAGAAGCATCATAAAAGTTAAATTTAACAGTCTTCATATTTCATTTGCAAGAACATTTTTAGTCATTTAATGCTTTAACAGCTTCTAAAAAAAACTAAATCAGATGATCATCTGTATTTTTTCTCATGTATATCAAAGTCACACATTTATTAAATCACAGTTAATTACATTTCTTTGGGAATTCATATTGACTTTCTAAGTCTGGAGTAGACTGTTTAAATAGCCCAGCTAGCTAAGGCGTTAACTCTTGCCCTTATTAAATACATATTCTGAAGGATAAGGGCAAAATGTGATTGACTTTGCTGTGCTTAAATATCTCAGAATGAAGTAGAGTGAAGCAAAGTTGAACAAGAAAACTACTGGACTAAACAAGGTTAAAGACTTCTCTCTGTTGTGCTTAAAAATAATTTACCAGACAACATGTACAGGTGTTCATTGAATTATGTTGGGATTACTCACCGATAAGACTGTGTAAGTTGCAGATATCATTAACTCAAAAATGTGTTTAATACACTTAATCTTTTTTTTTTTTAATTTTTATTTATTTATGATAGTCACACACACACACACAGAGAGAGGCAGAGACGCAGGCAGAGGGAGAAGCAGGCTCCATGCACCGGGAGCCCGACGTGGGATTCGATCCCGGGTCTCCGGGATCGCGCCCTGGGCCAAAGGCAGGCACCAAACCGCTGCGCCACCCAGGGATCCCTAATACACTTAATCTACCAAACATTATAGCTCACTCAGCCTGGCATACCTTAGTTGTGCTCAGAACACTTGCGTTAGCCTGTAGTTGGGCAAAGTTATCTAATAGAAAGCCAGTTTTATAATAAAGTGCTGAATATATCACGTAATTCATTTACACTGAAAGTGAAAAATGGTTGTTGTGGGCGTAGGATGGTTATAAGTGTATTGGTTACACTAATACAGTGCTAATTGTGGCACTGCTGACTGGGAGCTGTGGCTCACTGCTGCCCAGCATCATGAAAATATGATGCTGCTATTGCTAGCCCTGGAAAAGAGCAAATTTCAGAATTTGAAGTATGGTTTATACTGAATACATATGGCTTTTGCACTATAGTAAAGTTGAAAAATCCTAAATTGAACCATCATTAAGTCTGGAACCATCTGCATGTGAAAGTGGTCTACTTTCTAATCATATGATTATAAACAAGTCTTCATTTATTTTCTCATTCTTTGATTAAACTGGTATTGGACCTTTTTGGCCACATCTGTCTTTTTCAGTCATTCTAGGTGGTAATTTCATTGATCTGTTGATATGCAGCAAGGTTTAAAAAAATAACTGATGATTTCAGAATATCTTATATTTTAAACTTGATCATGAATATTCTCTAAAATTAGATTATAAGTCTTTGTTAAAATATAAATGATTGTGATTCACATAGATAATGGATTTAGTTTTACAATACAGACCTCTGTAGGTGAAAATGTACTATCTCAACACATCCACTGTTTGCAGACAGGCTTCCCCCATGTGCCTTTCACAGGAGAAATGGAAGCTGTGGTGGAAACACCCTCAGTTTCCTACCTACTTGTCCACAAGTTTATTCCTTTACCATCCTTACTATCTGTATTTTAAAAAAATTTCGGAAATTTTATTGAATTAAATTTATGTATCATGCCCAGATTCATTATCCATTAAATCTACTGTTTTATGCCTTCCATATTCTTAACTTACCATGTTGAGAGGGCATAGACACTTCCAGCACATCCCCAGAGTTGTCCTCTAGAGGGTATCTATCTAGTAACTAATTCTTCTGATGTCTGGTTCTGCAAAGTTAGAAATTGCACAGTTGTCCCAGCATTCACAATATTCTTCTGTCCTGCCTTCCTGTCCCCTTACCATGAGGCCTGCACTGTGAGAGTGGGACACTGCAAAGCTCTTATGGACTATGGCTCCTGTTGAGGAACACTGCTGAAAGAGGGGGTTCATGACATTGTAGAGTGGGGCCCCCCATGTCAGTTTCATTAGGTTTTATGAAGGGTTGTAGTATGTGAAAATCTTCCTTGACAGTAGGTCTGTCTGTAGGTTGGAAATGGAGGCAACATTGCCCTCCTAGTCATCTGTACCTCTTAATTTTTTTTGTGTGTGTGAAATACAGGAAAAATAAAGTGCATAAAGCAGATGTACATTTCAACCAGCTGTAAAATAAACACCTATGCGATCATCGCATAGATGGGGAAGTGGCACACTACTGGCTCCCAGAAGCCCTGGAGTGTGTTACCATTTCTGTAAAGATTAGGGCAGATATTCCATGATATTATCCTCAAATTCCTATGTTTTGATTTAAACAAGCTAGGAGGCTGTAGTTTATTGAGAGTGTCTGAGATTCATTCTTTCACTGTTTTCACCAATGTTTGGATTTTTAGTTTCTCATGTTTTCTGTATGGATTCTGAAGATTATTTTCTTTGTCAAAACAGGTAGGTGTAGAGTTATGTGTTTTTTAAAATTGTTACAATGTGATGTAACTAAATAAAACTTTTTTCATTTCTTGAAAACTTCATATTATTCTGAGATTTAGTTTCCTGATTTTAGTATCAGTAATTTGCCTTTCTTTTATACACATGATGTCTTTTTTTTTCAACATTTCTTTTGAAAATCTGAGATCATCAGAAAAATACTTGCTTGGCCACATTAATCTTTTTAAGCATCTAATTTCTTTCCCCTTGAAATCATGTGTTTATATCAGAATTTAATCTTTTAGAGGCTCTGGACAGTCCTGTTGATGTACATGTTCATACTCATGGTCTTAGAGAATGTGACTTTTTTTTTTTTTTTTAAAGACTTTATTCATGAGATAGAGGCAGGGACATCGGCAGAGGGAGAAGTAGGCTCCCATTGGGGAGCCCAGTGCAGAACTCGATCCCAAGACCCTGAGATGATGACTTGAGCTAAAGGTAGATGCTCAACCACTAAGCCACCCCGGTGCCCTGAGAATGTGACATTTTGTATTTGTGTCTTTTTCTCTTGCCTCTTTATCAAACTTTTTTTTTTCACACTTTTTCTTGTTTTTCTGCTGCCTGTCTCCATCCACCTCTTTCTTTCTACCTTTCCCTTCTCTTTTAATCTTTCTTGAATGTGTTACAGAAACAACAAACCCCACAGAACCAAGTTTTTAAACTAATGGCACAAGTGCTCAGATTGTTTAAATACTATATAGCTGTGACCTGAGGGACACAAGAGAAAGGCAAACAGATTTAATGAGTAAAGAGTTAGGAACATGATTTAGGATGGCCTGGGAAGTGCACATAGTATTATGTTACCACTGAGCATATCTTTTCCAATGACTGTATCTTTTTGAAAACAGAAAGATAAACCATAAACTTTTTCTGCTATTAGATTTATGATTTGGGAGTAAGCATATCTTTTCTTACCCATTCATGTTGAGTTCTGCCTTAAAAGACTGTATAGTAACACAAACAGCATAGCGTAATAAAACTTTAAATCATTAATGATATTCATAGACTGATGTGTAAGCTTTTCCCATTTATCTCTAGATGAAGTAGTAGAATTGATGATCTTTGACAATTTGTTTCAGTAGTCAGTTACTTTAATAAGGGAGGATAGCTGGAACAGTTAGCTAATCTAATCATTAAATGTTCTTTCAAGCTTACAGCATAAGTTAAGGTATGACTCATAAAGAAGTTTTTCTATAAAAGCAGTCTTAAATAGAATTAAGTGTTGTCTGGAATTACTATGCACCTAGAATTTTCTGTAGGATTGAAGGTGATAGCAGCTCTGAGCATTGATATCGATTTTGAAAATTAAACCAGTTGGTAGTCATCCCCTGGAGGACTTGGTTTCTGAGACCTTTATGTGTACTTGCACTATACTAAATAAAAATGCTTTCTAAATGGAGCCAGAATGTGATGAATTTTAAGCATTAATAAAAGCATTAAACATTTTAACTATTAAGTTTTTCTTTCTAGTTGCAAACAAGGATTAAATAATGATTGTTATAGAGGAGAATATGGTACACTCATTTCTAAGGCCTGGTTTGGAAAGTTAGTGCAGCTTTCCCCCAGAAACCTCTAAATTAGAGCCTGGTTTTCGACTAATGTTCACAACTTCAGGAGTTACCTGGGGTATCACTTTGGGGATAAGGAATGCAGGTAGGCGTATGTGTGTCAGAGGAAGACACAGTTCCTCATACTTTTCCAGCTCTGTTCTTTTCTTTTTTATTTGCTTCTGTATAATAAGGTAAGATCTTCAAAAAAGATTTTACTTTTTGTAAAAGTGAAAACTTGACAAATCAGTGTAGTGGGCTGTAGCATCTATAGTTTTCTGTCTAGAATGGTTTTTCTTCTGTCTTCTGGTTCTTTTTGCAAAGAACCCACCTTCATTTTACACTTTGTGCACATGCTTGAGTGCTGAGTGCAGTGGTTTGGTGGAAGCTGTCTGTTGTTGTGCCCCTTCTGTTTTCCCCTAGTGTGGAACTTATCTTGTTCATCAACTAAGTTCATCAACTAAGTTCATCACTTAGTTCAAGTGATGGGCATGTGAACAACCAGGTCATCTGGAGTCCCATTTGGTACTTGTACACAGAAGTCCCAAGGAGGGACTGGCTTTTCTTTTTGGATTGCTAACTGTGTGTGGCTGTGTGTGGGCTGCCAACTGGCCTTCTTCCTGGCTTTGTGGGAGAGCTCCTGGGAAGAATGCAGCACACACAGGGAGTACAGCCAGGGGACAGGAGCCCTGACGTCACTGGAATCTGGTTCCCACCAAGGTAGAGGCCTTCCACTCCCGGGCTACTCACTTGCATGGTGAGGACATGCTTGCTCCCCTGCTATGTGGTGGCTTTTCCTTTTTTTTTTCTCCTTTTTAAAGATTTTATTTATTCATGAGAGAGACACAGAGGCAGAGGCACAGGGAGAGGGAGAAGCAGGCTCCTTGTGGGGAGCCTGATGTGAGATTTGATCACAGGACCCTGGGATCACGACCTGAGCCAAAGGCAGACACTTAACCACTGAGCCACCCAGGTGCCCCTGTGGTGGTTTTTCCACATAGAATTAAAAAGTACAAATGATATCTTAAGGAAGATGACACATTAGGAACAATGCTGTTAGGCCACTGTTAAAAGAATCACAGAGTCTAGGCTTTTAGTTTTTAATTTTAAAATTTATTAGTTTTTTGCTTGCTTGTGGTTGAGTTCATTTTGCACCTGGTCAGAAAAATATTCAACTTTTTTTTTTTTAATTTTTATTTATTTATGATAGTCACAGAGAGAGAAAGAGAGAGAGGCAGAGACACAGGCAGAGGGAGAAGCAGGCTCCATGCACCGGGAGCCCGATGTGGGATTCGATCCTGGGTCTTCAGGATCGCGCCCTGGGCCAAAGGCAGGCGCCAAACCGCTGCA
Source organism: Canis lupus baileyi (assembly GCF_048164855.1). Lineage (NCBI taxonomy): Eukaryota > Metazoa > Chordata > Mammalia > Carnivora > Canidae > Canis > Canis lupus. The sequence continues at coordinate 63,700,046 of NC_132845.1, forward strand.
CCACCCAGGGATCCCAGAAAAATATTCAAATAAAACATTTTGAATACCTTCTATAAAAATGTCTGTTCTCAGAATAGAATTACTATGTGGTCTCAGTGCTGCTGACATTATACTCCAGGGGATTTGGGGGCTCGCTGTTGGGAATATCGTGTAAATGCCAGAGCAGTTGCACCAACTCCAGAGCAGTGCCTGCCCTCACTGTTGAGCTTATTACAACCTTACTTTCAAAAGTTGATGAAATTCATGACCGTATCTTTAGGCTTTGTGGAATTCTTTGGGGATGCTACTATTCAGGGCATTTTGGAAGTCACTGTAAAAAGGAATAATATTCAGTAATTAAGCCTTGGAGGTAGGAATTCATACTATAGCCATGACCCTTAGGGTCTCAGGACAAATTGAGGAAAGTCCTCTTTGTTGAGCTCAGTGAATTTTGAGGCTTTCGCCTTGCCCCTGGGGTTTTTGTCCTCATTTATAGCAACAGACACTTCCACAAAGAAATTTTATAAGCAAAATACAGCAACACTTTGTCCATTTTACGTCTGGATCTGCCATTCTGCCATGTGTTGTCTCTGCAAGCCACATTATGCTAGGGGCAAGAGGACAAGTGTTCTTTCCTTTTTCATGGCCTTCAGCATTCCTAGACCGGAAGGAGCACTCTTTCTTTGATATTCAACCACTTTTGTTAGTTTGCTTCTTTAGTGTTAGGATGTAAACTTCAAGAGAGTTGGGGGGTCAAGTTAGTTTTGTTCACCATTGTATCTAGTCCCTGTGGAGTACCTGCCCCGGAGGTGCTCAGGATACAGTTTGTGGAATGAGTGAAGGAAGCTCTGGGTTATCTAAATTTCAGTGCTGGCTGGGGCTGATTCTTATTAGACCAATGCAGAAGACAACAGATCTTTTAAAGCAAGTAGACTTTACAGGAACACTATTATACAGATGTGTAGCTCAGGGTAGCCTGTTCAAACACTAGACCTATAATGTTAATGAATTTTGCATATGTACATGTTGGAGCAAATTTGACTGCATGTCAACGATTGCTGTTGAAACAAACTTTTCTTTCCTGTATGTATTAAAACATGTCAAGACTATATGACAAACTAGTGCTGGGTTGATGGTCTCAAATTTTGTAACCCTGGCCCAGTTCTGTGGCTGCATTCCCAACCACCTGGCCTGCCTGACTCTGGAGCAGTGGGAGAGCAGCTCTTATCCTGTCAGAGTCTGCTGCGTTAGCTGTCCCCCTGCCCCAGAGGAAGGGGACTGTACTATTAGGAAATTGTGAGTCCACTGGGGACGAGGAGAGGTGTTGATTTGGGGAATTCTCGTATAGAAAATGGTTCTGCTTATGTCTTACATGATGTGTTTAATATGGAAGAGCAACTTAATACATTTGAATAACGAGGCTTCTGGTTGGCATTTATAACATATGTGCTGAAGAAACAAAATGGTGAGTTCACTGTCATATCTGTCATCTTTCCACTTTAGTTGAATTTTAACGTGACACGTTAAGAAATTTGGTGATCAAAAGATAATCTTTTATTTTTTAAATTTAATATTTAAAAAATTATTCATTCATGAGAGAGACAGAAGGAAAGGCAGAGATACAGGCAGAGGGAGGAGCAGGCTCCTCCTGGGGAGCCTGATGTGGGACTCTATTCTAGGACCCTGGGATCATGACCTGAGCCTAAGGCACACTGTCAGCCACTGAGCCACTCAGGTGCCCCCTCCCCCCTTTTTTAGAGATCTTATTGAGAGGGAAAGAGAATGCATAAGTGAGGGGAGGGGCAGAGGGAGAAAGAATTCAACCAGACTGCATGCTGAGTGCAGAGCTTGGTGTGGGGCTCCATCTCATGACCCTGAGATCATGACCTGAGCCAAAATCAAGAGTCAGACATTTGACCTACTAAGCCACCCAGGAGCCCCAATCAAAAGATAATCTTAACCATATACCAAAGTTTTAGAAAAGATATATGATTGGTTATCTCTGATATTATAGTTGTTTCTGTATTAAAATTAAATAATTTTAAATTAATAATTTAAAACTCAATTGAATTAATACTAATTTTCTAAACATTTATGGTAAGAGTATTCTGTAGCACCTCTGTTTCTTGTTCTTTGATTCTACTTTATGTTCCATCTACTGGTGGATTTTCTTGTTTGTATTTTAATTTCCTAATCTTGTCTTTTCCTTCCTTGGGTTAGTTTCTTAACTTCATGTCCTGCACATTTTCTGTTCATCCTTTGTCTGCTTTTGATTCACTCCAGTTAAATCTACAATTTGATTATCTCTTATTTCTTTAATTATTTATGAATGTCTATAAGCAGTTTCAAATAGGTTAAGAGCTAACTATGCTTCTTGATAAACTGCTCTGTGGCTGCCTACTTTTTAGAACTGTTGGCCAGAATTTTCCTTTGATTATGCAAAGTATATAAGATCTTTATTGCATGTTTATTAGAGAAAAAATATGTGGAGCATTATAATTGTTTCTTGACCAGTATAGCTGGGTAGGTTTCTAATCTCAGTCAATTTCAAAATAACTAGTGAACTTTTCAGGGTGATTATTTAAAATGCTGTACTGGTAATAGCTAACGAAAATGAGCTGTATGTACAACCGGCATTTTTAAAAACCTGTCCTAAGTATTCCAGATCTATACCTTGGAGCAGATGAATTTTTCAATGGCAGTCCTCATTTTCTCTACAATGAGTTATGTCTTGGTACCACACTTTATTGCAAACCTCTCAGACCTAAAGGATTTAAGGTTTATTATTGCAATTTTAAAGCAGGAAGGAAAGGAAAGAAAAATAATTTTCCTGAGTGAAGGGACCTAGTTCTTGTAATAGCATTTGATCTGAGGACTATGCTATGATAAATAACTCTTACTGTAGAATCTGGATGAAATTAACCCCGGGAGAACCTTATATATCCCTGAGGAATTGGGTGGCTGATTATGACTTTGTGTAATTTGTTTTCACAGTGTAGTACACAAATGTGTGTGAGCTGAGTGTAATTGCAACCTTTTTTTTTTTTTTAACCTTTTCTAGGCTTTTTGAAGACTCCTTTTTTTTTTTTTTAAGATATTAAAAAAAAAAGATTTATTCATGAGAGAGAGAGAGAGAGAGAGAGAGAGAGAGAGAGAGAGGCAGGCAGGGCTCCATTCAGGGAGCCTGATATGGGACTCGATCCTGAGACTTCAGGATCACTCCCTCGGCCAAAGGCAGGAGCTCAACCGCTGAGCCACCCAGGGGTCCCTGAAGACTCCTTTTGGGGAGGATTTTTCAAACACCCAGTTGAATCTTCTCTTATTTGAATAGGATTTTGGTAATTGTGTTTGAATACAAATATACAGCAGTAGAAAACTTATACAACACCAAATTCTTAATTATTCTTGAGTTAGTTACTATATCTAAAAAAAAAAGCCATTTTTTCATATTTTTTTCTGATAACGTTATAAGCTGCTTTAGAATATTAAGGTTTAAAAGTGTTTTTTTTTTAAAGTATAACTTACCTTTTTTCTTCTTTGACTTCTGAAGGAAAGCTCTGGATTTAAAATCCACTAAATTTTAGAAAATAAAAAGTTTGCATATATTTTGTAAACTAACACTACAGTATGAAATAGTATTGAAACATATAATTAAGGAAAACAATGCTTATTGAGAGTTTTATAAATATACAACCAACTTTCTTCCTGGAAGACATTTTTATGTACCATCTGAAAAGTACTTTTGGAGACTATTTTTTAATATTTTCTTTCGAAGTTTTCTGTGCTTATTTTAGTAGACTCCTAATAAATGCTTGGCTAATTTTAGGAAATAAACATTTGTAACTCACCATTTAAATTTCTTTTATTCAGTTAAATTATTTTAATTTATTTTAATTTTGAGGTAATTATAGATTGATAGCTTTTGTAAGAAATAATACAGAGATCCTGTGTTTTTTTTTTTTTTTAGCCAAGCTTCTCCCAATGGAAACATCTTGACAACTATAGAGCAGTGTCATATCCAGGATACTGACACTGATACAGTCAAGATACAGAACATTTCCCTGAAAGGATTCTTGTTACCCCTCTATAGCCACATCTCTTTTCCTCCTGATGCCCACAACACCACTCCTGGCAACCACTAATATGTTCTTCATTTCTATAATTATATCATTTCAAGAATTCAATAAAGGGAGTATTACACAATGTAACCTTTGGGATTATCTTTTTTTTTCCTCCACTCGACATAATTCTCTTTGAGTTTTATCCAGCTTAGTGTGTATACCAATAGCTAGTTTCTTTTTATTATTGAGTGTAATCCATGCTGTTGATACACCAGTTTGTTTAATGATTCACCCATCAAGAATATCTTGGTTGTTGCCATGTTTTGGCTATTACTTGTAAAAATGCTATAAACATTTGTGTATAGGTTATTTTGCAAACTCATTTTTCTGTGATAAAAATGGGCTGTTGGGTATAAACGTTATTTGTATGTTAGTTGAATGTGTAATATTTGAGAAACTTTCTCTGAAGTGGCTGTACCATTTTGCATTGTCACATACATTGTATGAATGATCCAGGTTCTCTACATCCTCATCAGCATTTAATGTTGTCATTTTATTTTAGCCATTTTGATATACTTCATTCGGGTTTTAATTGATGTTTCTCTAACACTGATCATCTTTTCATTTGCTTATCTGTAGTTTGGAGATCCTTTTTGGGGACATCTCTTTATGTGTCTTGCCATTTTCTAATTAGGTTGTTTTTTACTATTGAGTTTTGAGAGTTCTTAATATATTTTAGATACTAGTGCTTTTTCAGTCATGTAGTTTACAAATACTTTCTCTCACTTATAGATTCTTTTTATCCTTGTAACAGGTTTTTTTGTAGAGCAAATTCTTAATTTTGGTGAAATTGAATTAATCAGTTTTCTTTTTATGGAAACAAAAGTCTAAGAACATGTTGCCTGGCTGTAGATCTGAATATTTTCTCCTATAATTCTTTCTCCTAAAAGTTTTATAGTTCTGTTTCATGTTAAAGTCTGTGATCAATTTAGAGTAATTTTGTACATGGTTGAGGTTCATTTTTTTTACCCGTGGATGTCCAATTGCTTCAGGACCATTTGTTGAAAGGCTTTTTCCCCCTTTCTGTTGAATTGCTTTGTACTTGTCAGAAATCATTTGGAGTTTGTTTGTGAATCTGTTTTGTTTTCTATTTTGTTTCATTGATCTATGTATCTAACAGCCAATATAATACAATCTTTGCTTATTGTAGTTATATAATGTTTTAAAATCAAATACTGATTATTCCTTTTTCAGAATTGTTTCAGCTATTCTTGTTACTTAGTATTTCCATATAAACTTTAGAATACTCTTCTCTGTATCTGTAAAATACCTTTCGGGGATTTTGATAGGAATTGCATTAAATTCTTAGATCAGTTTTGGGATAAGTGATATCTGGAATGTCTTTCAATCCATGAACATGGTGTATCTCTCCATTACCTTTTCTTGGATATCTTTTATCAGCATTTTTTCTTTTTCTTTTTTTTTTTTTTAGTTTTTGGCATATAAGGCCTGTAAATTAAGTATTTAATTTTGGGACATTTGAAAATAGTATTTTTAATTTTTTGTCCATTACTAGCATATAAAAGTTTTGTGTATTCTTATTTCCTGTGACCTTGCTGATAAAAGACCACAAAGCTGCATTGTAAATCTAAAGCCAGTGCAACTGAAGAAGGCAGAAAATGAACTGGAGTAACTTATATAGGAGTAGATTGCTAGAGTAAGGTGGTGATGGAAATGCCTCTTGATGTTAGAAACCTTTAAGGCTTTAAGTATGTCATTCATTTTCAATTGCGATATGTCACTTTTTATCTTATACTTTAAGACCTGAAGCCAGCATTCTCTCCAGGAAGCCCTGGTTTCTTTTAGAGGGATGGGATATTCAGAAACCAAGATATGGATGCTATGCAATAGGAGGCCATTGCTTTAGAATTCTTTTCATGGTCAGAGCTAGGAAATTGAGTTTGGTTTGTATTTTGAAGTTAGCAGATTTTTCCTCCCTTCTTTCGCTTTATATTTCTATCCCTTTTCTTTTCCTGAAAATTCTGGTTTGCTTAACTTACAGTATACATTCATGTTTTAAAATGATACAATATTAAAACCACTAAAGTTCAAGATATTTTTGCCGTTTTTTTTTAAAGGAGTACTTTCAGTATATACTACAAAGGATGTACACAGTAGTGAGTGTAAATGTTTCTTGAAACAACTCTCTGTAGATATTTTACCCATTTCTTGTAAATATTGGCTCATTTCCATTTCTTTACCTCTGCATTTTTTCTTTGTATGTTTATGAATCTGCATATACATAGATATTGATATATGTGTATATATAATATACAAATGTATACACACATATGTACATTTTTAGGTTCAAAAGTCAAAATTAAGTAAAAAGTTATCTTTAGATAGTTCTCACTTCATCTCCAACCCCTTCACTCCTTCCTAGTATTCCTTTATTTTAATTTTTTTGTAAAAATAAGAATAAATACATATTTTCTCATATTTTTTATCTTTCTCATACAAAAGAATATTCTATATTCTCTGTTCACCACTTTTTAAAAATTTCACAATAGATCTTGGATATTGCTCTGTAATAGTACATAGACATTGAGAGATCTTCCTCCTTCTCCTCCTTTTTAAAGATTTTATTTATTTGGCAGAGAACACAAGCAGGGGGAGTGGCAGGCAGAGGGAGAGGGAGAAGGAGGCTCCTCACTGAGCAGGGAGCCAGACATGGGACTCGGTCCCAGGACCCCAGGATCGTGACCTGAGCCAAAGGCAGATGCTTAACTGACTGAGCCATCCAGGCACCTTTTATACCTGCATAAGTACTGTGTAATTTTGCATATGTAATTTTATTAGATGTTTCAAAATTCACCGTTTACAGGAATTTTACTTCAACAGTGTTGGTGATTTTTCAGTTTCTTTTCAACCTTGCCAAGAGAGTGGATTTTTGCCAGATAGGTGGAAAGTAGTGTCTCAGTGTAGTTTTAATTTACATTCCTCTTATGAGTATAGTGGAGCATCTTAAAATGTCTGTGCTTTCTCTTCTGTCAGCTGTTGGTTCCTGTCTTTTGCCTATTTTTCTTACCAGGGTTGTGGTACTTTCTGGATTTTCTTTTTAAAGTTTTTATTTATTTATTCATGAGAGATACACAGAGAGAGAGGCAGAGACACAGACAGGGGAGAAGCAGGCTCCATGCAGGGAGTCCCACGTGGGACTCCAGGATCATGCCCTGGGCCGAAGGCAGGCACCAAACCGCTGAGCCACCTAGGGATCCCCACTTTCTGGATTTTTAAAGAGAAAGGAATATTATCCCCTCAGGAAATGAATTGTTATATCCTGGTTTGCCATTTGTCTTCTGGTTTGTTTTTTGGGTGGACACGTTATTTAAAATGAACCTTTTTTATAGTTGTAATTTCATATGCTCTCGATCTTTATGTGTATGCTCTACGTAGATGGGGTAAAGAAGTCAAGAATTACTTTGCATGTTTGCATTCTCTAGCTGCTCACCTTTGGGGCTGTATTTCAAACCAGCTCTTGCTTACAGTGCATTATTCTGGGTCCTGTGTTGATGAATTTTTTCACCTTATACCACAGAATCACAGATGCCACGACTGGCTTTTCATCTATCCTAAACTTGTCATTTGTAGAACTGCATTCATGCCCCTGTTTTCTTTGTAATTACTTTCCATAGTCTGTGTTCTTGGATCCCTTGTCTAGACTAGAGGTTTTCATTCTTTTCTTGGAAAGGGCCAAAAGTAAATATTTTAGACTCTGCAGGACATATGATGTTTGCCACAATGATTCACATTTGTTGTTGGAACATAAAATCAACATTATGTAAATGAACAGACATGGCTGTGTTCCAATAAAATATTATTTATGAAAACAGGCAAATTGGGGAGAGAGAGAGCGGGCAGATATGGGTCATGGGGCATAGTCTGCCAACCCCTGTTCTAGACCATTATATTTTAACAGCCCTTTGACTTGTTTAACTGCCTACTTCCTTGCTGTTCTTTGAATTTAATATCACTCCCATTAACTATAAAGTTGGGTAATTGAGTCATGTACCTCCTGGGAAATCATTACATTGTTTGGATGATGATGATTAGGTTTTATTTACTTTACTTTTAATGTACACTATTATTACAGCATAAAAAGAGTAGATAGGAAAATGTTTTTTTCTTGGAAAATTAGAATAACTAGAACATGGTTAAATTTCTATTTATTGGATGCTGCTGCTAACAATATTCCCTTTGAGGATGAACATTGCAGAAAGACCATTAAACAGTGATACTATCACATCATCAGATCTGTTGTCACTAGCTAAGTGATAATTCTAAGAGAAAATGATCTGCAGCAGGAAGGAGTCCTGTCACATTTTTGCAAGTATATTGTTATCCTCAACTAAAAGTAAACTTAATAAGGGCATCTGTGAGTAAAAAAAAAAAGTATGAAACAGATAAAATATGTAAAATTTAGTTAAATATTTCTGAATCACTTCTATAAGGCTGATCATTTTTAGGCATTACTGAGAGAAGAAACTGTTCCTAAGCTGCTTTCCTGAAAGAATGTTCTGTGTATCTGCTATTGACATCAAAGTTACTCGTCTTCCTGCTAGGCTACTGTTTAAACATTTAAAAATTTTGTAGGAAGCATTTCAGTTCCAAATTTTATCAGGGGGATTGCAAATCTGATATCTTTACTACCATATTTCCACCCAGTTTTGATGGTATTGAAGAACAACAGGCAGCATAGGTTAGAGGGCATTGAGTTAAATTGATAATTTGAGATATAAAGTTGTCATGGAAAGGTTTGGGTTATGGGATGGTGGAGCTAAAGGGCTAACCAGTGAGAGTAATAGCAGACAACTACACTGAGAACTCTTGAGGACTTGTAGAGTCTGTTATTTGAATCCAAAGCATGTGCCATTTGGGCCTTTCCATATATACCTTCCCTTTTATTCAAGATTTCTTCTAGTGAAAGTGAAATGCAGCATGATATGACCTGGCATCTCATTTATGTCTAAACACCTTATTTCAGATTTTTCTGGGTTGTTATGGGAATTGAGTGAGCAATTAATGTAAAGCACTTACAATCAGTGCTTGACACATGCAAGAGCTGAATAAAAGTTGGCTTTTACACTTAAATCTGATAGCTACTAAACAATATAAATGTTGCTCCCTGTTTCACATATAAGAGTCAAGAAGTCTGTTTAATATTGGGAAATTGTGTTGTCCAGATTGTTAAACCTCCTTGCTCTCTCTGTGCTGCTTCCTGCTGCCTCTTTAATAAGGTAAATAAAGTTTTATTGAAACGCAGCGATGCTCAGTTGTTTATGTATTGTCTATGGCTGTTTTCATTCTACAATGGCAGAGTTGAATAGATGTGACAGAAATTTTATGATTTGCAAGACCCAAAAATATTTACTATCTGGATGTTACAGGAAGAGCTTGCCAAACCTTGGCATATAGGGTCTTCTGGTCCAGTGGAAAAGGAAATCAAAGTTTCTCAATTATGGAACAGCTTTCTGAGACCAACATTTAGTCTTAATCTTTTTTACATCTCCTACTGAAGCCAATAATTTATTTTATTTTTTAAAATATTTTATTTATTCATGAGACACACACACACACACACACACAGGCAGAGGGAGAAGCAGGCTCCATTCAGGAAACCCGATGTGGGACTTGATCCTGGGACTCTGGGATCACGCCCTGAGTCAAAGGCAGACATTCAAACACTGAAGCCACCTGGTGTCCTGCAAATGATTTCATATGAGAGAATAGCATCAAATGTTTTTTCAGGTCTTAATTTATGTTGCTACCAAAGCTGATTGTGAAGAATTGTAAATTAATAAAACATTACAGATTATAGTAAACTCTGAATAACTTAGAAATTTGAAGTTGGTCTTCTCATAATAAATGAAAAATTAAACCCATGAAATCTGTGGTACATTTCTTTTCACTTAAAAATGAGTACCTATAGCCTTACTGGCTCAAGTACCAGCTCCTCCATGGGACATAGCATGTTACTGAGTAAAAGGGACTTTTAAAACCAATCTGTTTTAAAATGTATCATTAATATTATTATTTGAATCACTCAGATTCAGAATAGTCATAAACAGAATGAACATAGACTTAAGATAAAGTTTGAATTTAGACCTGATTTTAAATTGAATTATGGTATATGATCTTAGTATGATTCTGGTAGTGTAATAATGTTTCAAAAGTGAATCTGCTTTATACGTGGCTTTTCAGAGCAGTTTCCTTGCTGGCAGGGGGATATCAGACAAGCGATGTTTTCTAGATAGCAAGGCAGATGGCTCTTTTTTTCAGTACAAGGTGTATGCCAACCAAGAGAGACAGCTACACGAATATTAGCCCCTGAGGGAATGAGAAAACAATTGCTATCAGTTGTTCTTTATAAGTCTGTGGCTTGACATGAGAATGATGTGAAAAAGTAGCCTTGTCTTTTAAGCAAAATACGTATTAAATGCACAAGTGCAGCCTATCATCTCAGTTCTCGCTAAAAAGGATGATGGTGTGGTTACTTAAAGTGTTAGGTCTGACATTTCTGGGGTAATGTGCAGACTACTTGGGCCTAATATACCGTTTCCCAGGTTGCATTAAAAATCTGTAAAGGTGACAAACAGGCAGTTGCACTGTAAAGCAAGTGCCATGTGCCAAACTTCCTGAATGTGGTTGAGACTAGTTTTGGGCTCTATAGCACGTGTTCTGCTTCTGAACTAGAACAGGGTAAATAGCTCCCTAACAAAGTTTAAAAATTGATTGAAGTTAGGCATTGATAAAAATCATGCCTAACTTCAGGAAATTATAGGGATTGTGCTGAGTGGCAAAAGTTTGTCTTTTGCAGACTTTTGAGCCAGTCAGACCAGTTGTCCTTAACCTGCCCTTTTCCTCATCTCCACTAATTGTTTATTTTCACCTGAAAACTGTCACTCCCAATGTGTTACCCAGCAACAGGAGCTAGGAGGAGATGGTTGAGGGTATACCACAACCTGAAATTCATGTAATTTAAAGGAAAGCTTTTTAAATGGGAGGGCTGTGGGTGCATGTGTTTCATGTATTATGTACTGTGCATGTGACCGCTGACAGAAGTACCTGTCAGAGTAGGAAGTTGTACTTTGTTCACATGTTTACATTAGAAGGAATGTGTGTCACACACTACCAGTCAAGCTGAGAATGGGACACATCTCATTTCAAAATTTCAATCGGAGAGGGAGAACCTGCCAGCATTTAGTGGGCATTGAGGAAACTAAGTACATGTTGCCTGTCTACAGGAACATAAGATCTAAAAAGAATTCGTGCTCAAAGGACACAGAAGAGGCCTAGCATGTGGCTTTTGAAAAGATTCTAAAATATAAGAATTACTTTGAAGACAAAGTACCTCTTTCTGAAAATGATTACATGTAAGCAAATTTACTAGAAGTTTATAACTAGTGTAAATCTTGTGTCTTAAAAAATCATGGCCTCAAGTAAAAAGGAAACTAGAGAACCCTGAGGAACAAGATGAGATGGTAGCAGAAATGTTAAAACTGTTGGAAATAAAAGAATACAAGGAAACCAAACTTGTAGTAAAATTTAAAATTTATATTAAAGACCATCAAGAGAAGACTTGACACTTGAGAAAAGTGGAAGAGTGATATGGATGAAAAACTTGAGAATACTTCCAGAATGGAGGGGGGCGAAACTGACAAAGATGTTTGTGTGAAAAGTGGATATGGACAACAGATAACAGTTCAAGAGGTGTTTAAGAGCAGGAAACCAAAGCAGTAATCAGGGAAATTGTGATTGAACTTTCCTGTGCCAGGGAAGAGTGTGAGTAAATATCAAAGGGGTCCCCTGAGAACCAGTCAGAAATAATGAGAAAAGGTTTCTACTTAGATCTATCCTAGAAAAATATTTGAATTGTATGGATAAAACAAGCCCAGGAGATAAAGCAGGTTACCTACAAAGGAACACAAATTAGGTTTGTCTCAGTATCTTGTCTATTAAATGTCAAAAATCTGACCTGGTGACCATATTCAGCTAAATTGTTCATATTTAATCAAATGGCTGTTTTTGGGCTGTTTCGTCCCTTAAAAAGCTACTTATATAAATACTTATCCACGGAGGAGGCCACTTTTGGATTTTAGCTTATTTCTCGACTTAGAAGGGAGAGTGTGAAGCCAGATAGCCTCCTGACCTTTTGGAAGGTGAGGATGCATATATGTTGCATGTCCTGTGATTGGCAGTTAGCAACACAGGCTCCCAGGGTAGGCCAGCTCAGCTGATCAGGAAGTTGGGTCATCCAAAGGATAATGAACCCCAAGTTATAATTAGAGAATTAAAAATCCACCAACCAAACATAAAACTAAAAATAATCCAACTATATCCTTTATAAAAGCTACATTTCAACTGAGATAACTCAGAAAAACTTGAAGGAAACTGGTAAATGCCAACAAAGAGAACATAGAAATTTTATTATTATTGCAAGACAAAGGATTAAAATGGGACAGAAGTAATCATGAAGATGAAAGGTATAAGCCACAGTAAAATTTTTATGGGGTAGGTTATATCATAGTAAACATTACTGGAAAACACAAGGAAAAGCAGAGTAATGAGACACACTACTATGTTTCTTTTGGACAGATTAGAGTATTCGTAACCTCTATCATTCTTATCTAACTTAATCATTAAAGTTGCTCTAAGAGATACACATTGAGAGCTTTACCTGTAAATAGAAATGATGTCTTCTTTGGGCCCCAGGGAAATTTTTTTTCTAGATCATAAATCTAAACTTCCAGCAAACTGAGAATAGTCCAAAAACATTGTTTAACCACAATGAAATTTCAAAAATGTACATGAAATTTAAAAACCCAGATTCTTGTGTGCCCCCATCTCCTAAATAACTTGATTGGATCAAAAAGGAAGGCAAAACTAACAAAATGTCCAGAAGAAATCCCTAGAAAAAATTATGGAAAATGCATATTAACATGGAGATGTGGGATGCCTGGGTGGCTCAGTAGTTGAGCATCTGCCTTTGGCTCAGGGTGTGATCCTGGGTCCAGGGATCCAGTCCCACATCAGGCTCCCTGCAAGGAGCTTGCTTCTCTCTCTGCCTATGTCTCTGCCTCTCTCTTTTTCTCGCTCTCTCATGAATAAATAAATCTTTAAACAAAACAAAAACATGGAGATGTGATGAAAGCAGAACACAGAGGGAAAGTAATACATTTAAGTTTCTTAGCAAAAGTGAAGAAAAATCAAGCATTTCAGCTCCAGATGTTAAAAAAATATGTAAAGTTATTAAACATAAAAATACTAGAAAACAATAATAGTACAATTGATAAATTTAAGTGTTATTTCTAGTTATAACAGATACTTTAGCCTAATTGAGACAAAAAACAAAACATGAAAAATTAGGAGTGGAAAGGCTAATTAGGAAAAAATGTATTTTATGTGACCCTTCCTGTGGGGTAAGGGGGTGTCAGCCATATATAACTTTTGACTCTCCAAAAACTTAGTAGCCTGTGGTTTACCAGAAGCCTTATTGATAACACATTTTGTATGTTATATTATATTCTTACAATAAGCTAGAGAAAAGGAATGTTAAAATCATAAAAGACATATACTACATGCTAATAGAAAAGATTCCTCATATAAATGGGTCTGCCCATTTAAAACGTGTTCAAGAGTCAACATATATTCATAAATTTGAAACTCAAATGGATACTTTTCTAGGAAAATATAAGTTACTCAGATTAACTTGAGTGGAGAAAACTCATAAAGATTGGCAGTATTAATAACGCAAAGTGAGGATTAAAGAGCTAGCAATTCCTCTCAGCACACATACACTCAGTTTTGTTGCTAAATTCTGCCAAACAGATCATAACTATGGTACTTATTCTTCCTGAGTATAGAGAGATGAGAAACTTTTTCTTAACTTTTTACCACCCTGTTGGTTGTGTTTCAGGCATCCATTTTTCCTTGCCTTCTTCCTAAAAAGATTCCTGATTTTGTCAGGAATGCATTCCCTCCTTAGCTCTAGTGAGTGGTCAGAGCTAATTAGTCTAAGAGCCAATTAATGGGAAGGAAATTGTTCCAGTACCATTTGTTGAAAAAACTACTCAGTGGAGAAGAAATGGGCTTTTTAACAAGTGAGACAGTTGGATACCCACATGCAAAAAGATGAGTCTGGGGCTCTGCTTCACACACATACACTAAGATCAACTCAAAATGTGTCACAGACCTAAATATAAGAGCTCAAAAGATAAAACTCTTAGAAGACATAGGGCCAGGCAAATACTTCCTTAGATGTCACATGAAAACCTCAAGAGATGAAGGAAGAATTTGACGAATTGAACTTTATTGAAATGGAAACTTCTTTGCTTTGGAACACACCCAGTTGCCTCTACACCATTAGGAAGAGAGCCAATCCGATGACAAATGTACTACCTTGAGATGACAGAGCAGGGGGCAAGAACCCGAGTTTCTGAAATCATTGGGTCTCCGAACTAAAGAGCCTTAAAACTAGCTCCACCTCCATAGTGATAATTATGTGAGATGGTCAGTTTCCTTTTTTTTGAAAGTTAGAGTTGGCATTTCTGTTTTGTGCAGTTGAATGGATCTTAAGGGATACGTAGTGAAATAAAAAGGTAGCCCTAGAAGATAGCACATGATGTATGATAATACACATTGTAGGCTGTATTGGCAGAATTGCAGATTATAAAGATGACAGATTTTATTTCAAAATATAGAATTCTGACAGTCTAGAAATTTCCTTTTTTATTTTCCCAACTGCAGGATTTTGATAATGAAACTTAAACTTTAGAAATTAGAATCCAGCAGTTAATTTAAAAATATCAAGTGGAATTTTGTTTAGTAATAAGAACAGTATCATTGAAATTATAAACAAATCAATGGCAGAAAACTATGGTTTTCTATGGTCTATAATCTAAATAGGTGTTAGAAAGTTATTTGATAGAATTTAATACCTATTATTTTAAAAGGAAAACAAGGATAGAAGAATTTAAGGGTATGTTCCATCTTAATGTAGTCGAAGATGTGTCTCAAATTAACAGTCTACACTACTAAAAAAAAAAAAAAAGTCTACACTACTTATTACAGCATAACTCTAGAAACGTTTATTTAAATATCCCAAATAAGGTTATTGGAGCCACTGAGAAAATTTTTTGGAAGTGCAACACAATGTTAATTTGATACTGAAAAATAAACAGCGAAGGACAGAAAGGAAGTAAAATTATTGCAATTCAAAGATATTATATGGTTAGAAAAACAAAAAAAAGGTCAACTGATGAACTATTAGAAGCAATTTGCTAGGGTGCTTGTTTACAAATGAAGTGTATGAAAGTGTTCATTGCTTTGAAAACGTCAGGTTCTTCCCCACCCCAGGCCCATTGCATATGGTATTCCCTTTGCTCATTACTCATTACCACACACACCTGGTCAACTCATTCAGCCTTCAGATCTCAAGTGACACTGCAGAGAGCTTTGACGTTTCAAAATTGGGTCCCTTGTGCTCACCAGTTCAGGTTCTGCTTTTCTTTCATATAGAACTTACCTATAATTTTACATTATGTGGTTTTTTGTTACAGCTTGTCACTCCCTTCAGAGAATGGAGACTGTGTCTGTTTAGGTCACCATTTTATATCTAGCACCTACTAGATGCTATCTGCCACATAGTAGACATTAAATATATATTTATTGGTGAATGAATAAATGCATAATAATTTAAAACAAGTTTTAGGAGTAGCATACATGTGACATTTTATGATGCTGTATAGGCAGTTTCCTAACACAGCTCCTATCAGCAACCCGCAGCACTGTTGTAGAGATCAGTCTGGTCTCTCATTCTAATAAAGTAAATATGAAATTCATTTGCAAGTATACAGGCATACCTTGGAGATGTTGCAGGTTCAGTTCTAGACCACCACAGTAAAGCAAATACTGTAATAAAGCAAGTCAAATAGAGTCTTTGGTTTCCTAGTACATACAAATGTTATGTTTACCCTATACTATAGTTCATTAAGTGTACAATAGCATTATGTTTAAAAAAATGTACATACTTTAAAAATATTGCTAAAAATGCTAACCATCATCTGAGCTTTCAGGGAGTCATAGTCTGTTTGCTGGTGGAGGGTCTTGCCTCCATGTTTATGGCTGCTGACTGATCATGGTGGTGGTGCTGAAGGCTGTTGTGGCTGTGGCAAGTTCTTAAAATAAGAGCAGTGGTGTTTGCTGCACTGATAGGCTCTTTCTTTCATGAAGGATTGCTCTGTAGCGTTTGATGCTGTTTGTTAACATTTCATCCACAGGAGAACTTCTTTCAGACGGGGCATCCTCTCAAACCTTGCTTCTGCTTTATCCGCTCAGTTTATGTGATTTGTCACAGCATCTTCAAGTGTGGATTCCATCTCAAGAAGCCACTTTATTTGCTAATCCATAAGATGGAGATCCTTGTCCATTAATGTGTGAGATGGTAGCAGTTCAGTTCCACCTTCACGCTCCACTTCTGATTCTAGTTCTCTTGCCATTTCCATCACATCTGCAGAGACTTCCTCCACAGGGTCTTGAACGTGTTGAAGTCATCCATGAGGGTTGGAATCAACTTCTGTCAAAGTCCAGTCACTACTGATATTTTGACCTCTTCCTATGAATCATGGATGTTCTTAGTGGTATCTAGAATGATGAATCTTTTCTAGAAAGTTTTCAATGGACTTTTCCCAGAACCATCAGAGGACTTCACTGTCTGTGGCAGCAATAGCCTCGTGAAATGCAGTTGTTAAGTAGTAAGACTTGAAGGTTGAAATGACTCCTTGATCCATGGGCTGCAGAATGGGTATTGTGTCAGGCATGAAAACATTTCTCTTACTGCCCATCTCCATCAGAGCTCTTGTTTGACCAGGCGCAGTGTCAGTGAGTAGTAATATCTTGAAAGGAAGCCTTTTTTTTTTTTTTTTAAATTTTTTATTTATTTATGATAGCCACAGAGAGAGAGAGAGAGAGGCAGAGACACAGGCAGAGGGAGAAGCAGGCTCCATGCACTGGGAGCCCGATGTGGGATTCGATCCCGGGTCTCCAGGATCGTGCCCTGGGCCAAAGGCAGGCGCCAAACCACTGCACCACCCAGGGATCCCGAAAGGAAGCTTTTTTTCTGGGCAGTAGGTCTCAATGGTGGGCTTAAAATGTTCAGTAAACCATATTGCGAGTAGATACATTGTCGTCCAGGCTTTGTTGTTGGATTTACAGGACAGGGAGAGTAGATTTAGCATAATGCTTAAGGGCCCTAAAATTTTCAGAATGCTAAATGAGCATTGGTTTCAACTTCAATACAGTTACCAGCTGTATTAGTCCCTGACAAGAAAGTCAGCTTGTCCTTTGGAGCTTTGAAGCCAGGTGTTGACTTCTCTCTAGGTACGAAAATCCTGAAAGTCGTGGATGGCATCTTCTAATATTGGACTGTTTAATCTACACTGAAATCTGTTGTTGAGTGCAGCCACCTTCAGTAATGATTTCACCTAGATCTTCTGGATAATTAATTGCCTACTATTTCTATATCAGCATTTACTACATCATTTTGTATTTTTATATTATGGAGAAGGTTTCTTCCCTTAAACTTCATGAATCAGCCTCTGCTAACTTCAGACTTTTACTCTGCAACTTCCTCACCTTTCTTAGCCTTCATTGAATTGAGGAGAGTTAGGGCTTGGCTCTGGAGTAGGCTTTGGCTTAAGGGAATGTTGTGGCTAGTTTGGTCTGTATATCACCAATAAGGCTGTTTCACTTTTTTTTTTTTTTAGGATTTTATTTATTTATGAGAAACAGAAAGAGAGAGAGGTGGGGGGCAGAGACAGGCACAGGAAGAAGCAGGCTCCATGCAGGGAGACTGATGTGGGACCTGATCCCCGGACTTTTGGGATCATGCCTGGGCCGAAGGCTGGTGCTAAACCGCTGAACCACCCAGGTATCCCCTCACTTTCTTATAATTCATGTATTCACTGGACTAGCACTTTTAATTCCTTGAAGAAGTTTTCCTTTGTATATTCTACTTGAATGTGGTATGCAAGAGGCCTGGCTTTTGGCCTGTCTCACTGTGACATGCCTTCATCACTGAGCTTAATCATTTGTAGCTTTTTTTTTTTTTTAAAGATTTTTTTTTTTTTCTTTCTTAAATTCAAGAGAGACTCAGAGGAGAAGGGGAGAGAGAGAGAGAGAGAGAGAGAGAGAGAGAGAGAGAGAGGCAGAGACACAGGCAGAAGGAGAAGCAGGCTCCATGCAGGGAGCCTGGTGTGGGACTCGATCCCAGGACCCCAGGATCATGCCCTAAGCCAAAGGCAGACACTCAACCGCTGAGTCACCCAGGCATCCCTCATTTGTAGCTTTCAACTTAAAGTGAGATATGTGACTCGAACACTTAAAGGATCTTGTAGAGTTATTAACTGTCCTAATTTCAGTATTGTATCTGAGGGAATAAGGAGGCCCTGAGAGAGAGGGAGATATGGGGGGAATGCCTGGTCACTGGAGCAATCAGAACACAACGTTTATTAAGTTCAGTGTCTTACATTGATGTGATTTGTGATGCCCTCCCACATTACAATATTAACATCAAAGATCACTGACCACAGATCACCATAGCAAATATAATAATAGTGAAAAAAGTTTGAAATATGGTGATAATTACCCAGATGTGGCTCAAAGACACAAAGTGAGCAAATGCTGTTGAAAAAATGGTGCTTAATGCAGGGTTGGCATCAACCTTCAAATTGTTAAAAAGAAAAAAAAAATACAGTGCCTTCAAAGTGCAATCAAGCAAGGTATGCCTGTAAATATTTGTGAGTTGTGAAGAAAATTTTAGAAAATGAACAATGAGGACAGGCTTGCCTTTGCACATCATAAACTTATGATAAAATTGTAATTAAATCATTACAATACTGGTGCAGTAATAGGAAAATAAAATACAGTCTAGAAGTAAACCCAAGCATATATGGAAGTTGAGTATATGTTCAATATTTTTTATTTTAAATTGGTGGAAAAAAATAGGTGGTAACCGGCCTTTAAGATAGCCTCTGATGATCCTTGCCTCCTAGTGTTTTCACCCTTTTTAGTCCCTTCTCATAATTGGATAGAGCTGATCAATGTAACCTAAAGGATATTATGAAACTGATAGTCTTCATCTTCCCAGGTTGGGTTATAAAAGAAATTGCAATTTCTGTCTTGTGCTCCCTTGGATCATTTGGTCTGGGGGAAGCCACCTACAATATCATAAGGACACTCAAGTATCCCTGTGGGGGGGGCTCATCTGGGGAGGAACTGATTCCTTCAACAGCCAACATCAACCTATGGCCATGAGAGTGTGCCATCTTAAAAGTAGCTCTCTCAATCCCAGTCAGACCTTCAGATGATTTCAGTTGTGGGTGACATCTTACCTTGAACCTCATGAGGATCACCAAAC
The DNA here is from genome assembly GCF_048164855.1 of Canis lupus baileyi. NCBI lineage: Eukaryota > Metazoa > Chordata > Mammalia > Carnivora > Canidae > Canis > Canis lupus. Next base: position 63,719,561 of record NC_132845.1, read on the forward strand.
CAGAACCATAGAACTCAGGTGTTCCCTAATTCCTGATCTACAGAAAGACTGTGAGGTAATGTTTATTGTTTCAAGCTACCAAGTTTTGGGGTAATTTGTTATACAGCACTTCCCAAATAAATGATGTTGTTGGGATAGAAAAGGATTTCCTAATTATGAATATGAAATCTCCAATCCATAAAGTAAAATCCAGAACTACTTTATGACAAGGAAATGATATGAGTAAGGATGAAAGAAAAACCGCAAGTTAGGAAAACATGTGAGCAACCTGTATTATAAAAGCAATATCTCTTAAAGAACTCTTGAGAAGTGCTTGAGTGGCTCAGTCAATTAAGTGTCTGCCTTCAGCTCAGGTCATGATCCTAGGGTCCTGGGATTGAGGCCCACATCAGGCTTCCCGCTGAGCAGAGAGCCTGCTTCTCCCTCCCCTCTGCTTGTGCTCTCTCTCGGTCTCTTTTTCTACCTTAAATAAATAAATCTTTAAAAAAGCAAAACTCTTGAAAATAAGTAATATTGCTGTCTTTATAGATGGAATGGGTGAGGATGTGAACAGGCAGTTCACAAAGTAGAAATACTGATGAAGGAATGAAAAGTAGTTATCCAAGAAATATAATTAAGAACAAGGTAAAATGTGATCTTTCATATCAGATTGGTAGAGGTTAAAAAGACAGAGGAGGTTAAAAAGATTCCTGGATCTGCAGGAAGGTTAGAAAACGGGCAGGAATGTAGATTTGTCTGCTCTTTCTGGAGGGCGGTCACACAATACGTCTCAAAGTACAGATAAAAAGTGTGACTTCGCAATTCTACTTGTATAAATGTATTCCATGCTACAGAAAGATGTATATATTGTTATGAACTCAACATGACTCTTTGGGCTGGTCAAATTTCTTCTTGTTTTCTTTTTTCCCTGCCTCTGTTTCCTGCCTCTCTTGTTTCTATTTCCCTTTTCAGAAATTTCTGTTGGACCCTCCTGGATCTGTTCTCTACTTTTTAACATTATGATTTTATTTTTTAAATCTTTATTTCTTCTCTGTATTTAAAAAATTTTTTTTTAAATTTATTTATGATAGTCACAGAGAGAGAGAGAGAGAGAGAGAGAGAGAGAGAGGCAGAGACATAGGCAGAGGGAGAAGCAGGCTCGATGCACTGGGAGCCTGACTTGGGATTCGATCCCGGGTCTCCAGAATCGCGCCCTGGGCCAAAGGCAGGCGCCAAACTGCTGCACCACCCAGGGATCCCTATTTCTTCTCTGTATTAATAATTCCCTTAGCTTTTAATTTTTTGTTTTAATTTTGAAGCGATCTGTATACCCAATGTGGGGCTTGGATTCACAGCTCCAAGATCAACAGTCTCATGCTCTACCAACTGAGCTAGCAAGGTGCCCATAGTAATTTCCTTTACTTTCAATTCAGTGTTGTCTTCTCTCTCTTGTGCCATGTCTGTTCTAACATTTAACTCCATTTCAAAAGTTTTATTTTGTCAATTACTTTTAACTTCTAAAAATACCTGTTGTTCCTGATTCTTTTTCCAGGAGTCTGTTCTGTAATGAGTGCAGTAGCTCTTGAATCTTTTTGAAGATACCAAATAGAATTTTTTTTTTAACTTCACTTTCCTTGATTGTGACTTTCTTCCAGGGAAAATTGTTGGTGTTTTGGGTTTTTTTTGTTTCTGTTGTTGTTTTTTTTTAATCTTGCTTCTTCCCTCTCATGTTAGATGATCTCCAAGGCTTGACTGATGATTCTTGGGTAACTGTTCATAGTTATGAATGAGGACTAGGTTAACTAGTAGGTTTCCTCTTCAGGGATATAAGTTTGTTTTCCCAGGTATTTCTTTCCTTGTTTTGGGAGGGTTTCCTACACCTTCCATGTAGAATGTGGAGCACATTTTTTTTTTTTTTTGTGCCTTCCCTGTTGGGTGCTGCCTGGATAGAAATGGGCAAGCAAGCTGGGTTAAGAAGGACTTTATTTTGTTCTGGAGTGCTTCAGTGCCTTGGAAGCAGCAACTATGCCTGGGAATACTTTTCCTCCCCTCATCCCCATCCCTGTCTTTTGCAGAGCTTTGGAGTTGTTGTCTTCTTTTCAAACTGTGACATCTGGGAGCTTTCCCTAGATAAATGATCCACTTCGGGTTGTATGTGGGATGTTGCTTGTCCATCTGTTTGAATCTCTACTTTTTAATCAACATATCAAGCCAATGTTGCTTGTCTATATTTGTTGACTTTGAACTGAAGCTTCTCTTGGATACCTTGAGTACTGCTCTCATTCTTCTGTTTGGGGCCAAAATTATCATTGCTTTAACCTTTAGAAGTCCTTTCTATTTTTGATCCCGCATTTTTTATGATTTCTAGGCATCCATAAAATATTTGATCTGTTGGTATCATTTTTTTGTGTTCTAAGATTCTTCAATTTTTCTTAAATACAGAAGTCTTTTCTGTCAGTTCACAAGGCCTTTAGTAGGAGGACAAGTAGACATTTGGGCTCAGAATACCTGTTCTTAATTTGTGTGTGTTATCTTCATGAATTTTTCTGAGATTTTAAATTTTCTTCTGCTTACTATATTAACTCTTTGCTCCTGGGTAAAGAGTGTGCACATGTCCTTGTTTTACACATGACAAAATGCTGAAATCATGGTTAGGATTCAGATCCAGACTCCAAAAACCCATCCTTGTAACTCCTAACCCCTTCACTATCTTTCCCAGGTATTAGTTTAGTGCCTCTCTTTCCTGCTATTTGTTTACCTCAAAAGTTTTTTTGTTACTTGCATTTCTGTTCACATCTCTAGGTAAGGAACTATGACTGAGTGTATTTCCTCAGCTCAAGGGAGAATTTCTCCGTCACTGTTGGCAAATGCAAGTTCAAATTCAGGAGCTTGACTTGAGATCACTTTTCAGAGGAAGGCAGGGGACATGTGGCAGGGGATTCACTGAGCTGGCCTGCTGGGTGAAGGAAATTGATCCACTTACTTTGTCCCTTTGTGAGCTTGACTGTCTTCTGTGTTAGGGCCCCTTTGTCAGGTATCTATGCCCATGGTCACCCACCCCTTTCCTGGAGTGAGTATCTGAGTCAGGCATTTAAAGTAGGGGGACCAACTCAGCTCTTCTACTTTCCAGTCAACTACTTGACTAATTACCTGTGGTCTGCTCCCTCTTCTAGCTCATACTGCACTGATAATAGCATGTTCTGAGGTTCTGCTAGGGAAACTTTTCAACTGTCACAGGTTCCTTGTGTTTCTTTAGATTTGTCATCATTGTATCCCGTCAGTTTTAGATTTTTTTCCAGAAATTCAGTCATCTGTTTCACATATGATAGTGTGATGGGTATTAGGAAATAATGATAAGCAAAAGAGAAACAGAGCCTATCATGTTGGAGTTTATAGTCTCAGGGGGTAGAGGGCTTTAAATAATGGACTCACAAGTACACATTCTCTGAGGAGAAACTGATTTGCACTGTGGGGCCATACGAAAGGGCAGACTTACTGGGAGAGAGATTGCCCTGAAATTCTATGTGGACTAAGAAACAGCTGACCTGAGATAGGAAGGAAGAGAAGAACAAGTAGATGAGGGCACAGTATGTGAAAAGACCTTATAGAGGAAGGGGAACATGGTCCACTGCTGTTATTCCTGAGTATTTTCCACCTGCTGTGGATTTATTTTTATTGTATATTTCTTCTATCATTTCTTAGAGTTTTGAAAAGAGAAAAAGATATAAACTCTTGAACTAGGAAGCCTCAAAGAGTATGGAAAATTAGCAAAAAAAAAAAAATTAAAAAGCATCAAACTTACAAATCATAAATTAGAAGGCAATAAATACACTAATACCAAAAACATTATCATTGGGAGGTGGATATGACCTTTTTTATATTTGTATATTACAAGTTTTCTATAAATGTAGATTGCTTTTATATTAAAAAAAGTTCTTAAACTGTTCATTTTCTGGTTTGGTTTATATGTTAAAAAATGCCGAGTGTTAATAGGTGAAGGGGTGGGTATACATTACAATTTTATAAAGCTATTAATATGTACTTAATGGAAGAGGCATACTATTTGGTAGGAAAACCAACTAATACAATTTAAGAAAATTACTTTATACTTAAGAGTTCTTATTAGTGTCTCATAATTGTTTTAAAGCTGTTAAATGGTTCATAATCTTCAAATATTTTAAATATTTGTATCCTACAAATAGTATTTGAAGAGTTACAGGAAAACTGCATATTGGATACCTTGACATTGAAGTGTCTGCATAACAGCTTGTAGTTTCAGGCCTAGCATGTGTGTTTGAGGAGTTGGCATTCAATTTAGCCAACTTTTGTTTTGTTTTGGGGATTATATTCAGCTGCAAGTAACCTAAACTCAAACAGTTGCTTAAATAACTTAAAGAGAGCAATGTTTACACTTAATTTTAACTTCTTAAAGTTTAGGATATGGATAGTTGTTTTTTTTTTTTTTTAAACATGCCATAAAGGAGCCAGTCTTTGACTTCCTGATTTACCATCCTTTTATGGCTTCTGACTTTGTGATAACAGAGTGGCTGCTGTATCTCTAGAAATTAGTATTGTCCTTTTTATCAGAAACAGTAGCATTCACAGAAATTGCACCAGTTAGACTTCTGTTTACATACCACCGGCCAGAAATGTGTCCAGAACCATCTATATTTAACTACAGGGATATCCGAGAAATGAAGCCTTTGTTTCTAAAAGAGCACATTGCTCTTTAATGCAAAAACAGAGTTTAAATTAATAAGGAACAGGGTGGACATTGGTTGGGCAACTTGCTGTGTCAGCCACCGGAGTTACTTATAGATGGTAATGGAAGTCAAGGGTGTGATTAAGATTGTTCAGAGGAGTATACAGGATAAGAAAATCAATGAAAGAACCCTGAGGAACTTCAGTGTTGAAGGAACAGAGGGATATATATTCTCAAAGGGCACTAAGGAATGACCATGAGTGAACGGTTGGAGGGTGATTCCCTGCAGAGTGTGGTGATACACAAGCCCAGGGAGATGCAAGAAGGCAGAATTTATATTACTCTATGTGCTGGAGTGTCATGTATGCCCGGCACCAAGGTATGAACTTGAGGTTTAGCAAAAGGAAGCCATTGATTATTTTCAGTGGTGGCCATAGGCTATGGAGTGAAAGAGGGATAAAGCAGTGACAGTAAATGAATCTTAAAGACAAACTGATTGTAAGCAAAGTAGAGGGGCAGGGAAAGTGAGAGGAATGATTGGAGTGGGGAGATGGATGGGGTGCTAGAAAGGTGATACTAGAGACTGGTTGAACAGTGAAGGTGTTTTTTGACAGAGGAGATTATAGAAAGAATGTATTCTCCAAGAGAGGTGGAAGGTGTTGAGAACTAGAGCCTGGGGGGAAGGATAAGCTTGAAAGAAGGAAGATGTGTGGAGACAGAGGGATCTTTGTAGCTTGGCAACAGGGAACATGAGAAGTAACCTTTTATCTTTTGTCTTCCCTGGGAAGTGTGAGAAAAGGCATCATCCTCTCTGTTAGGAGAGAGATTGCCAGGCCTGGAGTCTGGAGAGGATGGACAAAGATCACTGATAGCATTGTAAAGAATTTGGGAGAGTGAAACGTGGGGAATTGGGCTGCATTAAGAGCCTGATCCGTGGTTTGGGAACCTGCATTGAATGATGTTGAGTCCTGCCATTCTGTTCAGTACCATTACCTTTCATAGAAAGGATTGAAAGAATTTTAGTTGACGTTTTTGAGTGGTAATACACACCTAAGAGTACTTTAGAAGTATTGAACTATATATTTATACAAAAAGCAGTTAAGACACGTTTAATAGTTTTGTGTCTAAAACAATTTATGATAATGACTAACCTTTGTTGAGGACCTGCTCTGACACAAAAAGCTAAGCATATTCTCTGCATTATTTTTCAGTTTTTATGAGAGAGTACTAGGAGACAGACATTATTATTATTATGGTCTCTATTTTAAAGATGGCAGAACCTAAGCTTAAGTAATTTAAACATCCTGTTCTAGATCACACAACTAGTTACTGGTAACACCAGGATTTGAACTATCTCTTGAATCCAGAGAGTGGTGTTAAGTACTTCTCTGTGGACTGAATCATATGAAATTGCCTGTGAGAAGGTATTGGCAATATATGGTTCATCCTAACATACTTAATAAAATATTTGCCAAGGTCAGTGGACTGTGTTGTGCCAGGACTTATCCTAGGTATTTTAATTGCAATAATCTGTTGAAACAGTTTTAAATATTTATAGTATTAATTATCCTGATTTTTTAAATTATCACATTCTTATTTTTGAGTAACACACTTAGTTTACTTTAAATTTGAGTATATTTTGATAATGACGTTAACTTTTCCTGACTATACTAACAAATCAAAATGGGGCTGGGGAACTACTGGAAATATTGGCAAAAATAAGAAAGCAGGCATTACAAATCTACTCTCTCACAATATGAATAAAATATAAAAATGAACTAAACTGTGATAGTTGTTAGCCTGCTTGTTTAATCTTCATTTTAGTACCTATGTCTATCTAATCATTGTAAGCCAAACCATAAAGTAAACATCAGCTTCTTTTAAGAACATTTTTTCTGATTCTAAAAGCAATCCATAATCATAGAAAGATTGAAAATCAAGTATATATAAAATCAAATATATACACATATTTATATTATTCACATCTGATTCAGTGAATGGTAGTCACTTAAGAAATGTGGATTCATTTTTAATTCAGTAGTTTCTGGCTTATTATGTAGTCGTTGATTCATGATCAGCCTGATCCTCTTCCATTTCCTAAGCTTGTGTTGGGTGAAGGGCAGGAATTTCTCTCACTTCATCTCTGACTTGTGAACACCCACAGGTATCAGTCAGTGGTATTAATTAAAAGTAAATCGCCCACTCTCTCACTTCACTAATAAAACATTAGTTCTGAATTTACATACTCTCAGTTCAGTTAAAAACTCCTGTGAAAATCTGAACTAAGAGATAGGAATTTTTTTCTTATTAAAAAAATCTTCATTAAAAGGATATGAAGTTATGTCTGTGGTAGCATTTGGTTATTTACAAAGCTTGTGGAAGATGCCTGGCCATCTTTTTTTGGCTTCCATATTGTCAGCTTGCATGCATATTTGAAACACTTGAAAAGTATTTAGTTAATTGTACAGTCTATGATGAGGACCTAATCTTAAACTGTATAGTCTTGGTAATTTGTTTTTTCTTAAGATTTTTTTTTAAAATTATTTATTTGACAGCACAAGCAGAGGGAACAAGAGGAAGGTAGCTTCTCTGCTGAGCAGGGAGCCCGATGTGGGACTCTGTCCCAGAATCCTGAGATCATGACCTGAGACAAAGGCAGACGTCCAACCGACTGAGCCACCCAGGCACCCCTTGTCTTGGTATTTTCACATAACTTTTAGTGAGGTACAAGATTTCTTTTAAGAAGGGCACAGACAATTAATTATGTGACTGAGAAAAATAATTTCCCCCAAGTTAATTGCACAAATTACTGTAGCCCTAAAAGGTTAATGATTGTCAAACATCTTTGATGCATAGAGCCTATTAACTGCCAGTATTATTTGAATAAATAACTAGACTAGTCCTTCTTGGACAAATGGCCTTATCCAGAGGACAACAGTACACACTACCCTTTATTATGTTTTAAGGGAACATTTTTTAAATTCTTCAGTGAAAGGACTTTAAGCTAGTCTTAAGAGCCATAGTAGAGTCTTATATTTCAAAATATGAGATAGTGAAACAGATTATATTCCAAAATGCAACTATGATCATTTATTATACATGTACTTTATAGAACTATTGAGTTATTACTTGAGGTTTATAAATAGAGTCAGTTTTTATTTTGTACAGACTTAGCTTAGGCCTTATATGATTAGAATTAATGCACAATTATCACTGTGCATATCTGAAATGAAACTTGCTTTATAGTTATTTATCAAAGAGAACTTTGATATTTTAATATCTAATATTAAATAACATTAGTATTAATATTTTTAAATGCTAAATTTTATTATCTTATTAAACTTTGTCTTTTAATTTTTTTATACTTCTTAGTGTTTTGTAGTCAGGACCAGGTTCCAAAAGAGTTAACTGGAATATACTTTCATTTTCAATAGCAATATATCCTGAAGAATTGTGTAAAGAATACTAATTTCTCTAGGAGATGGTTTCTCAGAAAGGTTTCTCAAAATTTGGGAAAGACTGCATGCTGTATGATTTTAGAAGTATCAGTTTACATGAAAATATTGAAAGATCTGGGAAAAACTGAAGCAAACAAATCAATTTAGCTTTGTCTCATCTGGTGTTTCTTAAATATATTTGGTGATGGAAATTCTTGTTTCATATAATACATATGAAAATCCTAAGCATTTGCTCTGACCTTGTGCTCTGTAACTATTTTGGGACATACTGTACAAACATTCAAATGTAGCAAATATGTTTATCTGCTATACTTATACATACACATGTAGATAAGTCCACCTGTATAAACAAATATTCACTTTTATAAAGGTATATACACACATAGATGTATGCACACATAGGCACATGTATTTGATCTGTATGATACCTGCAAGGTATAGCAGATAGTAGAATCAGAAAATATTTAAGTGATGAGAAAATCTTACTAGTCCATGGCATATTCCCAACTGCTTTCTTCAAGATGCAGAAAACCATACCACCAGCTTCAACAAGGTGTGCATTCACAAGTATGTAAATGGATATGATCTTTTTAGGGACACTAGAAACATTAAAGAGAGACTACCAACAATTTCTGTACTATTTCAGTATTAAGTGTGTCAAAAGTAAAGGCTCTGGATTTTGGGTCAGGACATTGAGGTTCAGGCCTACATTCTACCATTTCCCACTGATGTGATTTTATTTAGGCAAGTTACAGATTTTCTCTGAGCTTGTTTTTCTCATCTATGAATCTATTTTTTCTCATCTATTTTTTCATCATCATATCTATGAAGGAAGGTAATACTTATCTTGTAGGATTATTGGAAAATAATGTAATATGTAGAGTATATTAAAACTTATTTTAATTACTTGGAAATAATGCTATGAATGCTTATTGATCCCAATATGGGGCAAAACTCTATTAAAAAACAAATGTGATTAACCTAAATTTTTCATTGCATATATATGATGGATTAGAAAATCCATTTCATTTTGTTTCTGAAGACCTTTTTTTAAAAACAATTAATATAAAAATGCATTTTTCCTGTTAATGAAGAATAATGAATGGACTTTCCTCATTCTTGTTGAAAAACATAAAACCTTCCTCCAAAGTGTCTGAAAACTAAAATCTCATGAAGAGTAGTATCTTTATGCTTTTAGCCTGAGATCCTTTGTACTTATTAGTGTCTCTTCCACACATGGTGATTTTCTGCTTCCACTTGCTTCTCTGACCACCTAAAAACTGTCCCTGTGGTGTATCTTAATCCTCCTTCCCTGCTTTTTATATATTTATATATAAGTATAAATATAAATATATAATATATGTATATATAAAAGTGAAATGAAGATCACATTCTATGGATATCAGTAAGGTATTACAATATTTTGTAATTATGAATTTTAACAATTTCATTGGAGCGAATTTGTGTTTGCTTGTATAGGTTTTCATACCCATTAATTTAGCGCCTTAGAACTAATCAGCTTCTATAAAATTAATAGAATTCATATCAGAATACATGTATGCTCTCTTCCCTTTCTGCATGGAGATCTTTGTCCCTACATGAAGGAAGGTATGGTAAAAATGTTACATGTTTTCACTAGCCAGTAATATTAAAAAAAAAAAAAAGGAAAATATTTCTCCTGACACATTGAGTAGGTAACAATAAAAAATAATGGAGCTATTTATTTTAAAATTATATTGATAACATCAAAAATATTCTGTGGTAGAAATAAGACTCCTTTTATGCATTAGCATCTAGTCAAATTTTAATAATAACATTGTATAGTGTAAGGTTACTGATATCTGAAGATGTGGATCATTTGATTTTCTGTTGTATCTGTTAGAAATGAATCATGTTTTTCGTGGTGATACTTTTAGTATACTATGCAGATTATAAGTTTGGGTATCAGGAATTTCTTAACACTTTAGATAAAAAAAATTACTTTTTTAAAGAGTTTAGATTAAGGTTTTGTAAGAACATGGTTTAGCTTTATATAGCTTTATGACATAGACTTTGCAATTTATTTATTTATTTACTTATTTAATTTTTAAATTTATATATATATATATATATATAGAGAGAGAGAGAGAGAGAGACTGACTCAGAGACACAGGCAGAGGGAAAAGCAGGCTCCATGCCAGGACCCCGATGCGGGATTCAATCCTGGGACTCCAGGACCACACCCTGGCCTAAAGGCAGGCACTAAACTGCTGAGCCACCCAGGGATCCCCGACTTTGCAATACTTTTAAAACATACCTTTTTAAAATACTTTGTTTGAAGTATAGGTGGTTCAGTTGGTTAAGCGTCTGACTCTTGATTTCGGCTCAGGTCATGATCTTGGGGTTGTGAGATCGAGCCCCATGTTGGGCTCTGTGGTAGGCACGGAGACGGTTTTGGATTCTCTCTCTCCCTTTGTCCATCCTCCACCCCACCCCTGCTCTCATGTACACTCTCTCTCTCTCAATAAAATGTCTATTTATCTTGTTCAGGGTCAGAAGAGCCATCTAGATGGAGTGTCTAGTTTTTCTTAGGCCCTTCATTAAGTTCAAATTCTTTTGCATGTTCTCTGTTGAGATAGTTTTCTCTTCCTCCACAACTGAACTCTTTTGAAAGTGTACAAGTTTCTTCCTTCAGGAACAATGTCCATTCACTCTTTCAAGGAAATGCTGCTTTCATAATGAAATCAAAATCAGGCCTTCAGTTTGGTTTGTGATGGCAGGGAGTACACATGGACTGGATGGCTTAGCGTCAGTCAGTCCTAGGGACTTCGTTTCTTCTGGGCTTTCTGTTAATCACAACTGCTGCCACTGTGCTTATCTTTGGAGAGAATGTATGTTGGTCACTTTTAACACTTGGGCCCAAAAGTAGACACCATATGTTGACATTTTAAGACATTTTAAGGACATCTTTACTGAGTACTACAGAGTAATGAAGGGATGAACACCCAGAGAGAACTCTGAATCATACATTTAGGCATTCTAGCTGTAGGGCTTTGGCATATTCATCTTCAGTTAGTTCACACTACTGACTGGATATAAGTGCCTTTTTGCATTTAAGAAAAAGATTCCCCACTTTGAGCATATGTTTTCTCTGGGCTGACAAGTAACAAAGGATTGTCCCTTGTAGGCACATGGCTCCTTCCCCAGGCTGAACCAGCTATAGCTGGTGTGCACGGTGCCAGGGCATGATTTCAGCTGTCACTTGTGCTTGAAACTGGGCACTTTTGGGCAGGGCACACGCTTATGTTGGGGCCCTGCATTGCGATCACTTAGGTTTTTCCAACTGTCTTTTTGCCTTCACAAGCACAGATCATCTTTAACCACATCCTCCACCAACCAAGATTGCTTTTAGAGGGCCCTCATCTCCTCAAAGCAGGTGTGGGCTGATTGTCTTCTCCTGCCTCCCCTCATGGCTTCACCCTCATGGTGTCTGTTTCACATCTGCAGTTCTCTCCTTTTTGGCGGTTGGCACTAGGAACAAGCTCATCTTTTTTGCTCAGACTATATCCTAATGAAATTGGAATCTAACAATTACTGCTTCATACAAGAGCTGCATATGCCAGTCATGGTGGAATTTCTATCCTACATCAGGTCTCTGTAGTTTGAAGGCAAATGTTGTTTTTCACTTTTGTGTTTGCACACAAAAATATGTGCAAAAATATGTTTGTTTGGGCTGCTACAATAAAATACCATAGACTGGGTATCTTAAACAGCAACATTTAGTTCTCAAACTTCTGGAGGCTGGATCGAGGATCTAGGATCAAAGAACTGAAAGATTCAGTGTCTTATTAAGGTCCTCTTCCTGGTTTACAGACTGCCATCTTCTTGATGCATCCCCATATGAGGGGAGAGAGATCATGTCTTCTGTCTCCTCTTGAAAGGGCGCTAATCACATTCATTAGAGCCTCACTCTCATGAGCTAATTACCTCCCAAAGGCCTCCTCTCCAAATATCACCCTTGGGACTAGGGCTTCAGTATATGAATTTCGGGGAAACAGAAACGTGTCCATAGCAAAAAGTATATTGCTTAATAAAATAATGCTTGATAAAGTTCATGCATTTTTACTGCATGCTGGAAACTAGTCTGAGAATTTTGCATACTGGAATTAACTGAATCCTTATAACAGTGCTGCATAGTAGCTAGACTCATCCTTATTTTACAGATAAGGAAACCATGTCACATGGGAAGTACATAACTTGCCCAGGGTTGCCTGGCTATTAAGTGGGAGAGCCGTATTCAAACCCAAGCTGTTTGGCCCTGTAGCTCATGCTATAAACCACTACGTTCTTACAAACATATATTGCCCTAATTTGATTCTGTACTTCTATTTTGATAGAAGCAGCTTGGGGCTTGGGAACCTGGAGACTCTGGCTTTGTGACTAGACTACATTTTTGACTCTGACAGTATAGCTTCTTTGATCCTCAGTTATTTCAGCTATAAAACAGGGAGATTGTACAATGTTGATTGTTAAATTCTCTTCTCATTCTAAGTGCTTTGGTTATGTTCTCATATAGGCTCTAATGTTTGGAGGTTTCTACCAGCTACAGAGCCTCATCTCTCAGATGCTATGTGACTGAAGTAAGAAAGAAGAATGTTATTAAATCTTAATAAGTAAAGTTGAGTTTTTCTGTTATTAAATGTGGACTTTATAATACCCACCACACAGTCAAGTAATAATAATTGAATGGTGGGTGTAGTTTGAAACATAATTGTTCCTTCCTAACTTTTTAAAATTTCAAAGAATTTTATGCATGCTTTATGTATGTATATGTATATATATCACATAAATATTATATAGTATTTTATGGAACATGAAATCTTACTTTAAGGGATTTCTATCCTACACATTTGACATATATTTATGGAATATCTACTATGTGTCAGGGACCATGCTTGATGCTGGGGTATAGAGAGGATAAAGAGAACATAACTTGCCCAAATAGAGTTTACGTTCCAATGGTAAAGGTAGCTGATCAACAAGTAAACAAATCACTGAATAGCATCAACAAAAGATGTGTGGTTTCCTGGGAAAGAAATAGCAGCATGCAGTGATAGAGAATCACCGCTGTGATAGAGATGGGGTCAACTTTAAATAGGGCAGTTTGGGAAGGCCTCACAGTGGAAGTGGCATTTTAACCAAACGCTGACAGAGGAACAGGAAGGATTCAGCTCTGGGAGGACTGTGGGCAGAGGAAAAGGAAGGGACTGGAGGGGGCAGTAGCATTCTTGTCTAGTTGGGAAGATTGAATAATGGCTCCCAAAGATATGTAGGCCAGATCCCTGAAACTTGTGAATGCTACTTTCCATAGTGAAATGAGCTGTATGTGCTTTTGAGGATGTTGAAATGGTGAGATTATCCCTGGTTACAAGTGTCCGTATAAGAGGGAGGCAGAGAGTTAGTTGACTTGAAAAGACAAGAAGGCCATGTGACAAACAGAAGCAGAATTAGAGAAGATGCTATACCCTTCACTTAGAAGATGAGTGAAGGGGTGATGGACCACAGAATGCAAATGATGCAGATCTGGATGCTGGGAAAGGCAAGGAGTTGAATTCTCCCCTTGAGCTTCCAGAGGGAATACAACTCTGCCAACGTTTGAACTTTACCAAACCCTTTATATTCACGTTTGGACTTCTGGCTTCCAGGACTGTTAAGAAAACAAATTTCTGTTTTAAGCCATAGATTTGTGGGTAATTTGTTATAGCAGCAATGGAAGACTAATGCAGATTTTGGTACTTGGAAGTGGGGTGCTGCTGTAACAAATACCTAAAAATGTAGAAGTGACCTTGGAAATGGTCATTGAGTAGAGGATTGAATTTTGAGATACATGTTTGGAAAAAACTTAGGCTGCCTTGAATGGACTGTTGGTAGAAATATGGAAGTTCAAGGCTTATGCTATGGAAGTTGGGGAAAGCAGATTTTTATTATCTTGGCAGAAAGTTTAGTTGAATTATGTTCTATGGTTTTATGGAAAGTGGAATGTACAAGCAATGAACTTGAATAGCTGAGGACTTTTTTTTTTCTTTAAGATTTTATATATTTGTTCATGAGAGACACAGAGAGGCAGAGACAGCAGCAGGCTCCCTGCAGGGATCCTTATGTTGGACTTAATTTCAGGACTCCGGGATCATGACCTGAGCCAAAGGCAGATGCTCAACCACTGAGCCACCCAGGTGCTCTGAGCTGAGGACATTATTAAGCAAAGTGTTGAAGGTACTATTTGGTTTCTTCTTTTTATTTTTTATTTGCTCAAATATAATTAACATATACTGTTATATTAGTTTTGGATGTACAATATAGTGATTCAGCAATTCTAGGCATTTCTCAGTGCTCATCAAGATAAATATACTTTTAATCCCCATGATCTATTTCACCTTCCTGCCTACCTCCCCTCTGACAACCACCAGTTTGTTCTCTGTATTTAAAAGTCTGTTTTGTTTCTTAAATTCTACATGAGTAAAATACGGTATTTTGTCTTTTCTGATTTATTTTACTTAGCATTAGACCCTCTAGGTTCATCCATGTTGTTGCTAATGGAAGATTTCATTCTCATATATGGTTGAGTAATATTCCATTGTATGCATATACACTAAATCTTCTTTATCCATTTACCTCTCAAACACTTAGGCTATTTCCATATATTCGCTATTGTAAATAATGCTGCAGTAAACATGGAGTGTATACATCTTTTTGAATTAGTGTTTTTGTTTCTTTGGGTAAATACCAAGTAGTGTGATTTCTGGTTCATAAAGTAATTCTGTCTTTAATTTTTTAAAAAGATTTTATTTATTCATGAGAGACACACAGAGAGGCAGAGATCATAGGCAGAGGGAGAAGCTTGCTCCCCATGGGGAGCCCGATGTGGGACTTGAACCCAGGGCCCCTGGATCACAACCTAAGCCAAAGCAGACTCTCAACCACTGAGCTACCCAGGTGCCCCTGTTTTTAATTAAAAAAAAAAAATTATTCTAGAGAGAGCAAGCAGAGAGGGGGTAAGCGGAGGGAGAGGGAGAAAGAATCCTCAGAATCCCTACTGAGCATGGAGTCTGATATGGGACTTGATTCCAGGACTCTGAGATCATGACTGAAGCTGAAATCAAGAGCCAGATGCTTAACTGACTGAGCCACCCAGGCTCCACTATTTTTAATTTTTTGAGCAACCTCCATACTGTTTTCCACAGTGACTGCACAAATTCGCATTCACACCAACGGTGCAGGTGGTTTTCTTTTCTCCACAAACTCACCAATACTTGTTATTTCGCGTTTTTTATTTTAACCAAGCTGATAGGTATAAAGTTGTATTTCATTGTGGTTTTAAATTGAATTTCCCCTGAGGATTGATAATGCTGAGCATCCTTTCATTTGTCTGTTGGCTATCTGTCTGTCTTTGGAAAAATGTTTATTTAGGTCCTCTGCTCATTTTTAATTGTATTATTACTATCTTTTTGTGTTAGGTTGTGTAAATTCTGAATATATTATGGATATTAACCCTTCATTGAGTATGTCATTTGCAAACATCTTCTCCCACTCAGTAGGTTGTCTTTTTGTTTTGTTGATGGTTTCCTTCACTGTAAAAAAGCTTTTTATTTTGGTGTAGTCCCTATTTAATTTTGCTTTTGTTTCCCATACTCTAGGAGACCTATCTAGAAAAATGTTTCAATAGCTGATGTCAAAGACATTACTATCTCTGTTTTTTCTAGGAATTTTATGGTTTCAGGTCTCATATTTAGGCTTTAGTCCATTTTGAGCTTATTTTTATGTATGGTGTAAGAAAGTGGTCCAGTTTCATTCTTTCGCATGTGGCTGTCCAGTTTTCCCAACACCTTTACCTTTTCCCCATTGGATATTCTTGCCATCTTTGTTTTAGATTAATTGAACAAAAAGCACGAGTTTGTTTCTGGACTCTGTTATGTTAGGTTGATTTTTGTGTTTATTTTTTTGCCAGTGCCATATTGTTTTGATTACTACAGCTTTATATAGTATATCTTGAAATCTGGGATTGTGATACCTCCAGTTTTGTTGTTCTTTCTCAAGATAACTTTGGCTATTCTGGGTCTTTTGTGATACCATACAAATTTTAGGGTTATTCTACTATTAAAAGTGTTCTTGGTATTTTGACAAGGATTGTATTAAATCTGTAGATTGCTTTGGGTAGTATGAACATTTTAACATTATTTGTTCTCTCAGTCTATGAGCATGGAATATCTTTCTGTTTAGTTTCTTTCATCAGCTGGTTAAAGTTTTCAGTGTGTAGCTCTTTTGCCTTCTTGGTTAATTCTTAGGTATTTGATTCTTTTTCATGCAATTGTAAATAGGACTGTCTTCGTAGTTTCTCTTTTTGCTACATTATTCCTGTATAGAAATGCAAAAGATTTCTGCACGTTAATTATGTATCCTGGGACTTTACTAAATTCATTTATCAGTTATAGTAGTTTTTTTGGTGGAGTCTTTGGGTTTTCTACATAGAGTATCATGTCTGCAAACAGCGAAAGCTTTACTTCTTTCTTACCAATTTGGATGCCTTTTGTTTCTTTCTGTTGTCTAATTGCTGTAGCTAGGACTTCAGTACTATGTTGAGTAAAACTGGTGAGAGTGGACTTCTTGTCTTGTTCTTGACCTTAGGGGGAAAGCTCTCAGTTTTTCCCCATTGAGTATGATGTTTGTTATGGGTTTTTCATGTATATGGCCTTTATTACATTGGGTTTTCCTCTAAGCTTACTTTGTTGAGGGCTTTTATCATGAATGGATGTACTTTGTTTAATGCTTTATCTGCATCTATTGAAATGATCATATGGTTTTTATCCTTTCTCTGATTTGTGAATATTGAACCACTCTTGTGTCTTGGGAATAAATCTCACTTGATCATGTAAATGATTTTTAATGTAGTTTTGGATTTGATTTGCTTATAATTTGTTGAGGAATTTTGTACCCATGTTCATCAGGGATATTGGCCTATAGCTCTCTGTCACGCGCTTTTTGTAGTGTCTTGTTTTGGTTTCGGTATTAGAGTAATGCTGGCCTTGTAAAATGAATTAGGAACTTTTCCTTTATTTTCTCTTTTTTGGAATAGTTTGAGAAGACTAGGCATTAACTCTTGTTTGAATTCACCTGTGAAGCCATCTGATATTGCACTTTTATTTCTTCTTGCTATATATGGTAAAGTGCAGGAAGAAATTCTACCTGTGGAGTATGGTTTCAGTGTATGCCTAAGAGTCCTGGTGTGCCTTTTCTGACAGCCTATGGACCATAGGCTATGGACCTATGGACCATACTTTGAATATGAGGGTTGTAGAGAATCTTGTTTATTTATTTAGTGTTAAACATATGTCATGTGTACAAGAGATTGAATTTGCTCATCAGTTTTCAAAATATTTACCACGGGGACGCCTGGGTGGCTAAGTGGTTGAGCATCTGCTTTTGGCTCAGGACGTGATCCCACGGTCCCAGGATTGAGTCCCATGTCGGGCTCCCTGTATGGAGCCTGCTTCTCCTTCTGCCTACATCTCTGCCCCCCTCTCTCTGTGTCTCTTATGAATAAATAAAATCTTTAAAAAACAAAACAAAATGTTTACCACTGATACTGACTTAACTGATCTAAGTAAAACTGTCTAAGATATATGTATTCTCTTAGTATTTTAGAAACTCTATTTGTGTCTCCTGTATTGGGTTAAACAGTGTTCTCCTGAGTTTATGTTTACCTGGAATCTATAAATGTGAGCATATTTGAAAATAGGGTCTTTGCAGATCTAATCAGGTTGAGATGAGGTCATAGAAGACTATGTGGTCCCTAATCTAATGACTGGTGTCATTATATGATGAGGGGAATTTGGACACCATGACACACAAGGGAGAATGCCATGTGAAGGCAGAAGCAGCAATCGAAGTTATGATGCCCCCAGCTAAGGATTGTTGGCAACCACCAGAATGCAGGAGAGAGGCATGGAACAGATGATTCTTCTGAGATCCCAAGAAGAAACCAACCCTGCTTATACTTTGATCTTGGAACTCAGTTCTCCAGAACTGAGAGAGAATAAATTTCTTTTGTTTTAAGCCACCTACTTTGTGGTATTTTGTTACAGCAGCCCTAGGAAATGAATACATCTTCTGACAAGTAAAAATTAGATAATGGACTCTAGCAAACAAACAAAAAAAAAAGAAAATGTCACTTTTTCACAGGGTCAGTGTTTACTATGTACTTAAAAATTTGGAGTTCTGGAGGTTTAACTTAGCTACCATAGCTCCTTGATAATTCCTAACCTTTTGCTCCAGGTAAGATTTAGAGTGGAGTAAAACGATCTTGAACATGGAATCAACATTAATATCAAACTGAGAAGAGACAAGAAAGAACTAGAAGGAAGGTTGCATAAAGTGGTGTCAGGTCTTCTGCAATTTGTTTCTTTACTTGTAATTTCTGCCCTTGACTGGCCAGGGAAATCATAGATAGACTCCACAGAAGTCAACTCTTAAAAATGATTTTTCTATCATTCTTTTCCTTTGTCCTATCAACCCCACATGACCTTTTGTTCCCCTGTGCAGGACTTAGAAATGTACTTTGAATGTAAGCAGTTGCTTAGAGCAATGCCAGATGTGAAAGGATGCCTTATTTTGTGGAATAGAGTTGTCTCTGGAAATTTTGCTTTGAAGTACATTCAGAAGTTATTTTTTCCTTTTAGTTTTTCTATTGTAGAATAAAATATTTTTTCCCCGCAAAAAAATAACCCAAAATGTGCTTTAAAAATTTATTTATTTATTTTTCAAAGATTTTATTTATTTATTTATTTATTCATGAAAGACACAGAGAGGCAGAGACATAGGCTGTGAGAGAAGCAGGCTCCAGGCAGGGAGCCCAATGTGGGACTCTATCCTGAGACTCCAAGATCAGGCCCTGAGCCGAAAGCAGGCGCTCAACTGCTGAGCCACCCAGGCATCCCTAAAAATTATTTAAAAGTAGATAAATGTATTCTTTTAGCAAACAATAGAAATATTCTTAAAAGATTACTTATCATATATTCACAGTAGCAAAATATACCATGAAGTCAGAGAAACCCACCACAAATCCTTTATAAAGGTATAAAAGGAGGCAATAGATAAATGCACTGATATTCCACATTTACAATGGAAAGTATCAATATGATAAAGATAGCAGTCCCCACATTATTTCATAAATTCTGTTGTAGTCAATAACTGAGTACTTAAAACATTTTTCATCACATTTTTAAACTTCGTGAAAGTAACAGTATAGTAACGTGTCCATCCATCATCCAGCTTTGACAGTTACCAGCATTTTGGCAATCTTGTTATAGTGCTTGGGATTTGAGGGGGGAGAATGTGTTGTTTTATATTTCTGGAGAATTTCAAGATTTAATTAAATTAATTTGAGAGACAGCACTCATGGAAACAGATGGGGTGGGTTTGGGAGAGGAGCAGAGGAGAGGGACAAACAGACTCTACTCTATCCTGAGCATGGAGCTCCACTTCAGGCTCAATCTTATGACCCTAAGATCATGACCTGACCGAAACCAGGAGTCAGAGATTTAACCTACTGAGCCATCCAGGCCACCTTCCTGGAGAATCTTAAAACAGGTCCAGAGATTGTCATGCCATTTTTACCTGTAATCTCTAACTTAGTATTTACTTTTTAAAGACATAACTGCTAGTCCATTATCATACCAAAGAAATGAATATTTATTCCTTAATATCATCTAATTTTCCATCTGTATTCAGATTTCTTACGTTGTCTCCAAAAAAGCTTTTGTAGTTATTTTATTTGAATCTGGTGGTAAATATGGTCCTTACACTATATTTGATTATTTTATTTCTGTATCCCTAAGCCTATTTTATTTTAATAAAGATTTTATTTATTCATGAGAGACACAGAGAGAGGCAGAGACATAAGCAGAGGGAGAAGCAGGCTCTCTGTGGGGAGCCTGGTGCGGGACTGGATCCCAGGATCTTGGGATCAGGACCTGAGCCAAAGGCAGATGCTAACCACTGAGCCGCCCAGGCATTTTGCCTCTTATTTTATAATGGCCTTCTCATTTTTATTTTATGCAGTTTATTTGTTGGATGTGTGTCCTGGTGATATGAATCTGGTGCCTCTCTTTTTCTACCTGAGGCTTTAGCATCCACTGCTGATTATTGCCCCAAATCATTATTTCCTTGGGGATTGAAAAACAGTGCATTTCTAGTTATATCATTCCTTATGCTTTTATTAAATAGACTTCTTTGTAGATCTTAACCTCACTAGCTATTTAGTTACCCTGAAATAGTTTATATTAGAAAGATAGGATAAATGCTTGGTTTTTTCTTTTATCAATTTTCAGAGTAAAGAGCTGATGCCTGCTTGGCTGTCTATTGCTGCATAAAAATTTACCTCAAAACTCAAGGAGCATAAAACAACTATTCTATTATACATCATAATTTGATAGGTCAGATGTTTTGGGGAGGCTTGACTGGCAGTTATGTTCTATGTGGAAGAAAGTTTTTAACTGGTGGATGTGCAGATCTGGAGCGTCCAAGATGGTTGCCTCACATGTCCAGCATCTTGATGGATGAGAAGCATGGACTAACCTGATACTGTTGATCAGAGAGTCTGTACATATTCCCTTAGCCATGGCAGTTCTAGAACAGTTGGACTTTTCTCATGGCAGCTCAGAATTCCTGGAGAAGGAAAGAATTTTCAGCCATCTTTAATCTGCCATAATATCCTAGGAAATTCTACTGATGACCAGGGATTTAAAAAATTTTTAATTATTGATTCATGCATTTTTATATATTTGACATCTTTAATCTCTTTTATTCATTGATTTTATTGATACTCAAATTGTCACATTGTTGGCCAATTGGGCCCTTTAAGTTGGATCTTGTGACCTTTTGATAGAACTTCATTATTTTTATGTGGTAAAAAAGAAAAAAAAAAAATATATATATATATATAGCACTCATGGAAACCGATGGGTGTTTTATATATATATAATATATAACATAAAATCTGTCATCTTAACTATTTTTAAATGTACGTTGTTATGCAGCATATCACCACTATTTCCAAACTACTTCATCACTCCAAACAAATTAGGCAATAACTTCCCATTACCTCCTCTACCAACCTCTAATTGAATTATTGTCTTTATGAATTTGCCTTTTCTAGATATTTTATATAAGCATAATCATACAGTATTTGTCCTTTTGTGTTTGGCTTATTTCAGTTAGCATAATATTTTCAAGGTTCATCCACTAGGTAGAATATATCAGAATTTCATTCCTTTTTTTTTTTGGCTGAAGATTCCATTGTATGTATATACTACGTTTTGTGTGTATCCATTCATCTTTTGAAGGACACTTGGGTTATTTATACCTTTTGACTATTGTGAAAGATGCTGTGATGAACATTAGCATGCCGATATGAGTCCTTGTTTTAAATTTTTTTGGATATGCATCTAGGATTGAAATCACTCATTCATATGGTAATTTTATGTTGAATTTTATGAAGAACTACCAAACTGTTCTCCAGAGAGACTTTGCCATTTTACATTTCTACTAACAGTGTATGGGGGTCTCAGTTTCTCTATATCCTTGCTGACCCTTGTTATTTTCCTTTTTTTTTTAAACCCTAGCCATTCATGTAGATATGAAGTGATGAACAATGTGGGTTTGATCTGTAGTTCCTTAATGACCAATGATACTGAGTGTCTTATCATGTGCTTCTCAGCAATTTGCGTATTTTCTTTGGAGAAATATCCAAGTCCTTTGCCCTTTTCAAAATTGGGTGGTTTGTTTTTTTGTTGTTGAGTTTCGGAGTTCTTTAGATATTTCTGTATTAAACCATAATTAGATATATTATTTGCAAATATCTTCTCCCATTTGATAGTTTATCTTTTCACTTTCTTGATAATATACTTTGATGCACCGAAGTTTTAAATTTTGATCAATTGCAATTTATTTTTCTTTTCTCATGCTTTTGTTGTCATATCTGAGAATCCACTGCCAAATCCAAGGTCATAAGGACTTACCTCTATGTTTTTTTCTAACAGTGTAATGATTTTAGCTTTTATATTTAGGTTGTTGGTTCATTTTGAGTTAATTTTTGTATGTTACATGAGAGAATAGTCTAACCTCATTACTTTGCATACAGAAATCCAGTTGACCTAGCACTATTTGTGGAAGAATCATTTTTTCCCCTTGTCAAAATTCATTTGGCCATAGATATATGGGTTTATTTCTAGAGTCCCAGTTCTATTCTGTTGGTCTATCTGTCTATCCTCATGCCAGTACTACACTGTTTTGCTTGCTGTGGGTTTTTAGTGACTTTTAAAATGAGAAGTATGTCCCTTCCAACTTTGCTTTTCTTTTTAAAGATTGTTTTGGCTATTTGGGGCCCTTTGCAATTCCTTGTGAAAGTGGCTCTTGGCATTTGATAGAGATTGTATTGAATCTGTAGATCACTTTGGGTAGTACTGACCTCTTAATAATATTAAAATTTTTGATCCATAAACATGAGATGTCTTTCCTATTATTTAGATCTTATTTAATTTCTTTCAGTAATGCAATATTTTGTAGTTTTCAGTATATAATTTTTTCACTTACTTGGTTAAAGTAATTCCTAGTATTCTTTTAGATGCTATTTATGAAATGTTTTAATTCCCTTTTCAGATTATTTGTAACAGATGTATAGAAATGTAACTAATTTTTTTTATGTTGACTTTGTACTCTGCAGCTTTGCCAAATTAAGTTTTTAACTCTAATATCTTATGGATTTGGGGGATTTTTAATAAATAGAATCATATCTTCAAATAGATATCTACTACTTATTTTTTTCTAATTTTGGATATCTTTTATTTTCTTGTCTAAGTGCTTTGGCTAGAAATTTCAGGACAGTGTTGAATAACTGGTGAAAGTGGGCATCCTTGTTTTATTACTGATCTTAAGGGGAAAGCTCTCAGTCTTTCACCCTTGAGAATGTTGTTAGCTGTGGGTGTTCTGTGAATGTGCTTTATCATTTTGTGGAACTTGCCTTCTATTCCTACTTTTTTTTTTTTTTTTTAGTATTTTATCATGAAAGGATATTGGATTTTGCCTAATGCTTTTTCCTGTCAGTTGTGATCATCCCATGGTTTTATTCCTTTGTTCTATTAATGTGGTTACATTGATTGATTTTCTGATGTTGAAACACTCTTGCATTCATGGGTAACTCCAACTTGGTCATGGATTATAATTCTTAATATGCTCTTAGGTTTTGTTTGTTAGTATTTTGTTGAGATGATGATTCTTCTTCTTCTTCTTCTTCTTCTTCTTCTTTTTTTTTTTTTTTTTGATTTGTTGCTTCCTAGAATAACAGGTGTTCTTAGTTTCACTTTGTGTGTTTCATGACCTAGTCCTGGAATCAGTCATTTCTGGGAAAGAAAAAAAAACCTTGTTCCTTTTACTGGAAATAGTGTTTAGAAGCCACAGTTTGGGTTATTGCTTTTTGGTGTTTGCAGTGGTTGGAACTAGGAAATACATACAAAGACTCACATACCTATCTGAAACCATATACAAATGCATACATATATATTCATAGTAATATAATGATAAATACTATACATTTATTTTAAGTGAAAAACTGAGACTTCTAATTCAAATGAAAGGTTAGTAAGGTTTCTTTGATTTTTGTGTTGTCATCCCTTTTCTCTTTGGGGACTACTCATTTGATTCATCCTATGATATAACAATAATAGTTTAAAAATAACTATCAATATTTCTATTTACAAAAAGGCTTTAGAATTCCATTTAATATTTCTTTGCAGTTCTTTCCCTCCCCCCCCACCACCTTAGGTCATATCCCCGTGGAGAGAGGTACAGTCAAAATTCAGTATTTTAAAGTAACTTGAAGTAATGATTTTCTATGTGGTTCTACTATCAACTTGATAAACAATTTAGTTCATTTTCTATTTCAGGAATTACCTTTTCTTTGTTTTTATTTAATTTTTGAAAATGATGTACTATTACATGGTTTCAGTGTCTCCATTTTGAAACAAGACATATACAAAGAGATCATTCCATGTCCCCTTTCTATTTGTATTAATTTTAGTTTCTTCTTTATGCCATCAAGAAGACTGATTATAAACACTGTACTGCCTTTTACATTTTCACTTCACAATAAGCAAAACAGTATGTACAGTATATGGAGATTTCTCCATAGTGGTTTGTAGAGATTGTCCTTATGCTTTTTCTAGCTATACAGTACTAATAGATGTTCTTTACACATGGTTTGACAAACTCTTCCTACAACTCACATAGTAGAGAGCCATGAATAGTCAAAATACAGAGAAAAAGAAAAATGATTGTACCTTACTAATTTTCGACTCTGGTTATAAAATTTAGTATTTGAAAGTGTATTTTTGGTAAAGGGATAGAAAATAGATCAGTGGAAGAGGACAGAGAGCCAGAAAAATACCCACATATATGTGGGAACTGCATGCATTATAGAGATGGCATCACAGTTTACTGGGATAAAGAGTGAACTGTTACGAATTATGACAACATACTTGGCCATTGTTATTAATAAAGATAAAAAATTAGATCCCTACCATACATTAGGGTAAAAAATATATATCACCTGGTAAAGCCATCAGTATGAAAAACAAACTTCTAAAATATCTTTTTTTTAATATTTGATTTATTTATTTCAGAGAGAGAGAAAGTGTGAGCACAGGGAGGGGCAAAGGCAGAGGGAGAGGCCAAGAATTCCAGGCTGACTCTGTGCCAAGAACAGAGCCTGTCATGGGGTCAAGATCATGATGTGAGCCGAAATCAAGAGTCAGACTCTTAACCAACTGAGCCATCCAAGTTCCCAGACTTCTAATAATTCTTGAAGTAAATACAGAAGGAGTGTATTTTTCAGTATCTGGGTTGAGAAACTTTTCTCAAATAATAACTACAACTCATAAAATACACTAAAATAAAAACCTTGTATATGACCAAAACACAGCATAAATATTTTTTTAAAGATTTTATTCATTTATTCATGAGAGACAGAGAGGAGAGAGAGAGGGAGGGAGAGACAAAGGCAGAGGGAGAAGCAGGCTCCGTGCAGGGAGTCTGATGTGGGAGTTGATCCCCCGACTCCAGGATCACGCCTTGGGCCAAAGGTAGACGCTAAACCACTGAGCCACCCAGGGATCCCCAGCATAAATATTTTAAAGGTAGACCACATAGTAGACTTGTAACAAGTGTAACTGCTAGATTCGTATTTAAAATGGATCATGGACCGCTAATAAACCTATAAGAAAAAGACATGATTCAGAATCAAAATAGGAAGAGAGTAGGACTAGTCCATTTGCATAAAAAGAAATCTAAATATCCAACATATATATAAAGATAGGTTCAATCTTACTCATGAAGGGTGATATACAATTTGAAACAATGTCCATCAGGTTGTTAACTGTCAGGACCAGATGTTGAGAGAGAAGATAGGGCAAACAGGAACTCTGGTATATTCCTGTGACCGGTGTCTCCCCTAGAGAAACTTTTGCACTTGATTCATAGAAGTTTATTCAGAAATACTTATTGCAGCACAGTTTTAAGAGTGAAAATGGATAAACATTGAAATTATGCATCAGAAAAACAGATAAACTGTGGCTTACTCATACACTAGAATACTATATAGCAGTCAGAATGAATGGAGTAGATTTGTAGCTAGTAGCATCATGGTTTAAGTTTCAAACCAGAGTTTAGGTGGAAAATATATGGATCCACAGAATCTTATGCACATGGCTGGTAGAAAAAAGAAACCTCACAGAGCGTCTGGGTGGCTCAGTTGGTTAAACTTCTGCCTTCTGCCCAGGTCATGATCTCAAGGTTCTGGGATTGAGCTCCACATCAGGCTCCCTGCTCAGGGAGGAGTCTGCTTCTTCCTCTCCGTGCTTGTGCACTCTCTCTTTCAAATAAAATCTTTTAAAAAATTGATTTGGCTATGGTGAATATTTTGCATTTTTATATACATTTTAGATTCTTCCATTTTCTGTTAAAAAGGCTGCTGGAATTTTGATAAGGATTTCATTGAACCTATAAATATACTTGGGGAGAATGGCCATCTTAAAGTGATTCTTCTAATACACGAACGTTGAATGTCTTGCCATTTTGAAAAAGATCTTTAATTGTAATTTTCAGAGTGTAAGTCTTGTACTTTTGAAATTCATTCATACTTTATTCATTTTAATGCTATAATGAATTAAATTATATCCTTAAAATTTCATGTTTAGATTGTTTCTTGCTCACATATAGAAATACAATTGGTTTTGTATGTTGATCTTGTATTATCTATCCTGCAACATTGATGTACTTATTTATTAGTTTTAGTAGGTGTTTTATTTTTTTTTTTGGTGTGTATGTGTGGATTCCTAAGGATTTGTTGTGTATAGGATTATGCCATCTGCAAAAAGAAGGTTTTAATATTTCCCTCTACAAACTGGATGCCACTTATTTGTTTTGGGTGGATAGGGCTTCCAGCACAATGCTAACTAGAATTGATCAGAGCAGATATCCTTGCCTTGTTTGTTAGGACAAAAGAGTTCAGGTTTTCATTATATGTATGGTATTTTTTATAGGTTTTTTGTACATACTCTTTATCAGGTTGAGGAAATTGCTTTCTACTTCAAGTTTAAGATTTTTTTCCATGAATGGGTGTTGGGTTTTTTCAAAAGCACAATCTACAGTGTTCATGTGGTGTTTGCCCATTATTCTATTAATATGGTGTGTTATTTCAGTTGATTTTCAGCTTTTAAACCAAGCTGTATTCCTGGGAGATTTCCTGTTTTATCATGGTTTGTAATGGTTTTTATGTGTTGTTGGATTTGGTTTGCTAATATATCTGTTGATATTTTTTGCAACCATATTTGGGAGGGATATTGGTTTTTAGTGTTTGTTGTGTGTTTTTCTTTTGTCATGTCTTTTTCTTTGATGTCAGGGTGATACTGGCCTCATAGGATGAATTGGAAAGTGTTCCATTCTCTTTTACTTTCCAGAAGAGTTTTTAAATAGAGTATTAGTATTATTTCTCCTTTAAACATTTCATAAAATACACCAGTGAAGCTGTCTAGACCTAGACTTTTTTTGTGGGAAGACTTTAAATTGCTATTCAATGTCTGTACTTGCTAAAGATCTGTGCAAATTTTTTATTTCTTCTTGAGTTTGGCAATTTGTTATTTTTCTAGGAATTTGTCCATTTCATCTCAGTAGTTGAATTCATTGGCACAAAGTTGTTTATAGTATTTCCTCATAATACTTTTAATTTCTGAGGGTCAGAGGTAATCTCTCCTGATTTTGGTGGTTTGTGTTTTCTTGCTAAAGGTTTGTCTACTTAAGGATTTGTCAGTTTTAGTATTTTTAAAGAACCTGCACTTGGTTCATTAGGTTTATTTTACAGAAAATCCATTAGTTTCCTCTACTATTTTTCTGTTTTATATTTCTTTAGTTTCCACTCTTATCTTTATTATTTCTTTATGATTACCTTCAATATGTTTTCCCTTTCTTTTCCTACCTTTTAAGGTGAACATTTAGATGGTTTTAAAATCTTCTTTACTAACATAGGTATTTATGCTATAAATTTCCCTCTACATATTGCATTAGCTGTGTTCCATACATTCTGATCCTTTCCCCACAAATACAATTATACTCTTTTTTATATTTACCAATGTAAAGTCCTTTCCTGGTGTTATTTCTTCATGTGGATTTGAGATATGATTTCGTTTCCTTTTATTTCAGATTGAAGGAATCCCTTTAATATTTCTTGTAGAGCAAGTCTGCTAGTCCACACATTCTCTCAGTTTTTATCTGTGAAATTAACTTTGGTTTTTAAAGGATAGTTTTGCTGGAGATATAATTTTTGGTTGATAGTCTTTTTCTTTCACCAATTTGAATATATCACTTTACCCTCTTCTAGTCTGCATGGTTTCTAATGAGAAGTAGGCTGTTAATTTTATGGAAGATCTCTTGTAGCAGATGAGTCTTTTTTTTTTTTCTTCTGCTTTTAAGATTCTCTGTTTCAACAGTTTGACAGTAATGTAAGAGTTTATCTAGGTGTAGATCTTTTTGGGGTAACCTCTTTGGAGTTCATTGAGCTTCTGGGTGTGTAATTTAATGTTTTTAATCAAACAAGATTTTTTGGCCATCATTTCTGTTACAGTGTTTTTGAATCCTGATATTCTTTTTGATTTTGTTTTATTCATTTTCATCTCTTTGCTTACATTTCTTCATGTTACACACTTTTTCCACTAGAGCCTTTAGAATATATTAATCATAGTTAATTTTCTCATCTGATAATTCTAAAATTTGCTGTATATGAATCTGGTTCTGATGCTTTGCTTTGTTCCTTCAGACTTTATTTTCTTGCTTTTTAGTGTCTTTATAGCTTTTGTTGAAAGTTGGGAGTGTTATCTGTGTAATATGATCTGTGGTAAGTAGGGGTTTAGTGTGAGGTTTTATGTTTATCTGGCTTGGAGGTAGGTTTAGTGTTTGCTGTAACTACTATAAGTGTTAGAGCCTTTAGTTTCTTCATATCCTTATCCCCCACCCCCCGCCCTAGTATTTTTGTGTTTTTGTTTTTTTGTGCACCTCTAGAAACTCCTTCCTAAATAGAGTGTGTATCTTGTAGTTTTTAAAGCTGTAATCCAGTTATTTTCCTGGAGACCTGTAGGTATGGTGATAAGGTATTGTGGGAAAGAACCATTCTGTAATCTTATGATCAAATCTAAGATTTTTATTTTTTGTTTATTTTTTAGGGAAGTTTAGTCTCTAGGATATGATCTTTGGA
Source organism: Canis lupus baileyi (assembly GCF_048164855.1). Taxonomy (NCBI): domain Eukaryota; kingdom Metazoa; phylum Chordata; class Mammalia; order Carnivora; family Canidae; genus Canis; species Canis lupus. Next base: position 63,748,530 of record NC_132845.1, read on the forward strand.
GACTTTCTTAGCATTGCTTTCTTCCCTTATGTGAGGCAGGGATTCTGGAAGGGACTGGGTTTTGTTTTTTTTTTTTTTTTTTTTTTTTTTTTAATTTTTATTTATTTATGATAGTCACAGAGAGAGAGAGAGAGAGAGGCAGAGACACAGGCAGAGGGAGAAGCAGGCTCCATGCACCGGGAGCCCGATGTGGGATTCGATCCCGGGTCTCCAGGATCGCGCCCTGGGCCAAAGGCAGGCGCCAAACCGCTGCGCCACCCAGGGATCCCGGGACTGGGTTTTTAATTATTTTTCTTGCAGGTCAGTTTCTTCTGGAAAATTGTTTCCCTTGAGGGCAGGTCTTTGTTATAGGAGACAGAATGCTCTGGGAGTATTTCAAATGGTTACTTTTCTCTTGGGTGTATTTTAGAACTACTGCTTTTCTTCTCCTCCTGCCAGATGAATATTGTATTTTTTTCTTCAGTCTTCATTGGGAGAACCCAGTAGGGCTCAAGGAGGTAAAACTTGTGAAAATGTAGGAACATCCTAATAGTGGGCCCCCTCTCATTCTACTCTATGCTCAGCCTTGAGCAATTAGTCAATCACCATTTGAGTTACTGGTTCAACTTAAGTCAGCTACTGGCTTTTAGTGGCTTTCCTCCTAGAAAACTGTGATTCTGTGCCTCTAGTTTTTGGTACAGCTGCTTGCCCTGTGAATTCAGTTATCTGATGTGTCTAATATTTGCTCATTTTTAGTTTTTTTTTCAGCATTTTCTTGTTGAGAGAATGTAAGTAATGATGTTCAACTTCTTTATATGTTGGAGTGGAAATCTGCAAACCCAGTATCTCTTTAAATACACTTTTTGCTCATTTTGCTCTATTGTTCTGGGACTCCTGGTGTGCATATCTTTGTATAGTTGTTGATATCCTAGAGATCTGTTTTATTTTTCTTCAGTCTTGCTCTGTACTTCACACTGGATAATCTCAATTGAGATATCTTCAAATTTGTTGGTTCTTAATTCAGCCGGTTCATCCATGCTATTGAGCCCCTGTAGTGAATACTTCCTTTCAGTTGTTGTAGTTTTCAGCTGCTGAGTTTCTATATGGTTCCTTTTTATAACATCTGTCACTTTATTAATATTATTTTGTGAGACATTGTTTTCATACTTTCCTTTAATTCCTTAGACATAATTTCCTTTAGTTTTTTGAAAATATTTATGATAGATTATTTATAGCCTTAGTTCAGGAAGTCCAAAGTCTGGGCTTTCTCAGGGACAGTTTATTGATAGCTCTTTTATTTATGTATGGGCCATATGGGGTGTACTTTCCTGCTTCACTGCACATCTTAAAAATTTTTGGTCAAACTGGAAATTTTAAATGATGTAATGTATAAACCTTGGAACGCAAAATTCCTCACCTCCCCAGGATATCTTCCTGTGTTACTGCTATTTGTGTAGTGACTTTTTTGAACTAATCCTCTAAAGTCTCTTCTTTGTTGTGTTTAGCTACAAAAGTCTCTGCTTAGTTTGGTTAGTGTCAACTGAAGATTAGAGAGAGATTTCCTTAAATTCCATTTGCCATTAAATCTTTTAGCCCTTTGTGAGTGGTGCTGTGTGCTGAGTGGCTCTCAAAGTTTCAACACTCAGATACTTTTGTGTCTGCCTGTGTATACTTTCTGGTAGTATAGGACCTCAGGGTCATCCAGAAGGGAGAGACATGGGCCCTCTTCAGTTTTTTTCTGAACATGAACATAGCCCTACATATGTGTATGGAGACCTGGGAACCCAAATCTTTTTGTGGCATCTTATTCCATAGATTTTCCCTTTAAATTTTTGGCAAGACTCGTGTTCGCCCAACTGGTAGGACAGACCTAGTAGTGGTGGTGGTAGTCAATTGCAGCTAATTGTTTTTGACAGACACCTGGGGATAGGGCTTTCTTATTTAGTGAGCTCTGAGTGACATCGGATAATAATGGTTCGTGAATGGGCTTTTTCAGGGAGCTGAGATAGATCTAATGGTGACTGTTCTGGAGATGGTGCTTTTGAGGAGATCTAAACCTGGAGGCTGCAGAGCTACAGGTGTTTGTCAGTTTACTGTGTTCGGGAGGCTGCTGGTTTGTGAGGTTCCTTGTTTTTAAGGCTACTGCAGAGCTCAGGAGAGGAGGATACAGCAGACAATACTAAAATGTCATCAACTCCCCTATTCTAACCAAGACTCAGCAGTTTTTCTAGGATAATGCTAGATTTTCATTAAGCCTTTGGTTAATTTCCAGAATTTTGAGAAGTTGATTTTCGCAGTTGTGCCAGCATTTTCATTGTTTTTATAGATGAGAGCATTTACGCAGGTCCTCATTTCACTATTCTGGTAGTTCTTTGCCTCTGCTCCCAGTATGGATGAATTTAATAGCAGGTGAATGAAAATTGTAAATCCATGAAGATTATATACCATTTACAGATTTTATAAACTTAGAAACAACTGTGTAAATACATTACATATACATAAAAACACATTTTCGTTATGCAAAAATACTATAAAAAGTATAGGATTACAGATAGTGGTCATCTTAGATACGGGCAGACCTAGGGATAGAATGAGGATATATTTATTATAATTAAAGTCCAGTTTTATTTTGGAGTAGTGAGTTTATTTTTTGCTACATTATTGAAAATATATACACAAGCAGGGCAGACCCGGTGGCTCAGCGGTTTAGCACCGCCTTCAGTCCAGGGCCTGATCCTGGAGACCCCGGATCGAGTCCCACGTCAGGCTTCTTGCATGGAGCCTGCTTCTCCCTCTGCCTGTGTCTCTGCCTCTGTCTCTCCCTCTCTGTCTCTCATGAATAAATAAATAAAGTCTTAAAAAAAAAGAAAAGAGGGATCCCTGGGTGGCGCAGTGGTTTAGCGCCTGCCTTTGGCCCAGGGCGCGATCCTGGAGACCCGGGATCGAATCCCACGTCAGGCTCCCGGTGCATGGAGCCTGCTTCTCCCTCTGCCTGTGTCTCTGCCTCTCTCTCTCTCTCTCTCTCTCTGTGACTATCATAAATAAATAAAAAAAGAATTTAAAAAAAACAAAAAAAACAAAAAAAAAGAAAAGACAAATAATTTTAAAATATACATATATATATGTATATATACACACACACACACACAAGCAGATGTTTTATGGTTGTATTTGCTTTCACATTAACATGTGAGATGGGGAATTTGTTATGCAATGGAATTTTATAAAAAAGCTTTGACCTCAGCTTTAAAGACATTTTAACGGCCAGAGAAATTATGTAGTGGGGCATATCTCTATCTAGTCTTACATGTGGGCTGCCTTAGCTGGCCTAACTCCTGTATCAGGACAAGACAGGTGATTATGAATGAGGTGATAGCCACAAGTGCCATTTTGAGATGATTAGTTCTCTAATACTTCCCTTCCCTATATCCCTGCTGCCATTTGCATTCTGATAGCCCTCAGTTTCTTGTTGTGCTCTGTTGGGTTTAGTAAACATACAGGAGCTGTCGGTGGAATCTGATAAATATCCAGATAATGCCACCCTTTTGAATTTTGTACTTAAAGCATGGTGTTCACGACATAAAGAATGGTGTTGAAAAGTTTTTTGGAATTACGATGTGAAGATTTTGGGGGAATACCCAAAACTGCATTGAGTGAGTATGAGTTGAGTGTAATATCATGGAGGTAGGACCAGAATGGAAAGGTAACTAAGAAAATGGAAATTTAAACAATTATGGTTTTTTCATTTTAAAGAATGAGTGTTCTTTAAATTTTATTTTATTTTACTTCCAGTATAACTTACAGTGTTATATTGGTTTCAGGTGTACAATATAGTGATTCAGCAATGCCATGTATTACTCTGGGCTCATCATGACAAATGTACTTCTTAATCCCTATTACCTCTTTCACCTATTTTCCCACCTCCCTCTCTTCTGACAAGTATCAGTTCTCTATAATTAAGACTGTTTCTTGGTTTGTCTCTCTTTTTTCCTTCGCTCATTTTTTTTTTTGTTTCTTAAATTGCATGTATGAGTAAAATCATACAGTATTTGTATTTCTTTGGCTTATTTTGCTTGGCATTATACCTCCTACTTCCATGTATGTCATTGCAAATGACAAGATTTCATTCTTTCTGTGGCTGAATAATACTCCATTTTGTGTGTGTGTGTGTGTGTGTGTGTGTGTGTATATATATATATATATATATATATATATATATACCACAGATTATTTATCTTTTTATCAGTTAATAGTCACTCAGACTACTTCCATAATAACTTGGCTATAGAAAATAATGCTACTGTAAACATAGGGATGCATGTATCCTTTTAAATTAGTGTTTCTGTATTTTTTGGGTAAATACCCAGTAATGTGATTATTGGATTGTATGGTAGTTCTGCTTTTAACTTTTTGAGGAACCTCCATGTAGTTTTACACAGTGGGTTCACTAGTTTGCATTCCCACCAATAGTGCAAAGAAGGTTCATTTTTCTCCACATCCTTGCCGATGCCTGTTGTCTCTTGTGGTTTTTATTTTAGCCATTCTGAGGTGGGAGGTGATACCTCATGGTAGTTTTGATTTGCATGATGAGTTATGCTAAACATCCTTTCATGTGTCTGTTGGCTGTCTGTACATCTTCTTTGGAGAAATATCTGTTCATGTCTTTTGTCCATTTTTTATTGGATTATTTGTTTTTTAGGTGCTGAGTTGTGGAAGTTCTTTATATATTTTGAATAGTAACCTTTTATCAGATATGCCATTTGCTAATATCTTCTCCCGTTCAGTAGGTTGCCTTTTAGTTTTGTTAACTGTTTACTTGGCTGTATAGAAACTTTTTATTTTGATGTAGTCCCAGTAGTTTATTTTTGCTTTTGTTTCTCTTGCCTTAGGAGACAAATCTAGAAAAAAGTTGCTATAGCCAGTGTCAAAGAAATTACTGCCTGTGTTCTCTTTTAGGATTTTTATGGTGTCAGGTCTCACATTTAGGTCTTTAATCCATTTTGAACTTATTTTTGTGTACGATGTAAGAAAGCAATCCAGTTTAATTCTTTTGCATGTTGATGTCCTGTTTTCCCAACACCATTTGTTGAAGAAACTGTCTGTTTTTTCCATTAGATATTCTTTCCTGAATTTGTCGAAGCTTAATTGACCATATAATTGTGGGTTTATTTCTGGGTTTTCTGTTCTGTGTTCATTGATCTATGTGTCTGTTTTTGTGCCAGTACCATACTGTTTTGATTACAAAAAAAAAAAAAAATTTATAGGCCAGGACCTCTGATGAACGTAGATGCAAAAATCCTCAACAAATTATTAGCAAACCAAATCCAAAAATACATTAAAAAATTAATTCACTCTAATCAAGTGGGATTTATACCTGGGATGCGAGGGTGGTTCAATATTCACAAGTCAATCAATGTGATTCATCACATCGATAAGAAAAAAGATAAAAACCATAAGCTTATTTCAGTAGATGCAGATAAAGCATTTAACAAAGTACAGCATTCATTCACGATAAAAGCCTCAACAAAGTAAGTTTAGAGGGTACATACCTCAATGTAATAAAGGCCATACATGAAAAATCCACAGCAAATATCATACTCAATGGAAAACCTGAGAGCTTCCCCTTAAGGTCAGGAACAAGGCAAGGATGTTTACTCTCAACTAGTTGTATTAAGCATAGCACTGGAAGTCCTAGCTACAGCAATCAGACAACAAAAAGAAACAAAAGACATCCAAATTAGTAAGGAAGAAGTAAGCTTTTACTCTTTGCAAATGACATGATACTTTATACAGAAAACCCAGAACACTGTTGTGCCCAAGATTGTGAATCTGAGAAACCACCAAGGAGCCAACACCGATGCAAGTACATGAGGGTTTGTTAACAAGCTTGAGCTTGGGTCCAAGTATACCCACACAGCAGAGCAGGGACTTGGACCCCGAGGTTAAGAGGCATAGCAGTTTTATAGGGGCCAGTGGCCAATGAGATTGTAACACACACAGAAAGTTGCATAGTCATGTCAGTCCACACGCAGGTGGCAAATTGAATTACAATTTACCCTATAGTGACCGTTTGAACTAGCCTATCACTCTGGTCAGAATTGGCGTGCAGGTTTGGCGGGCAAAAGACGGGGTTTACATTCTTTGGCGGTTAGGGGTTGCGCATTCCTGTATGAGCTGGTTTCCGGTAAGGGTGTGGTCAACGGCTTGACTAGGGTGTGGGACTGCCTTAAGCAATAAACGGGTCATGTGGGGGTTATAAATGAGATGATGAGTGTAGCACAAAATGGAGTTAGTTCTGCCCTGCTTGTCCAGGGGTAGGGGATTTTTGTTAAATTCCTTGGGTCCCACATCCACCAAAAAACACCATTGGAACTGATAAATGAATTTAGTGAAGTCACAGAATACATAATGTGCAGAAATCTTTTGCATTTCTATATACTTATAATGAAGTAGCAGAAAGAGAAATTAAGAAAACAGTCCTATTTATGGTTGCACCGAAATAATAAGGTACATAACCAAATAGATGTTGAAAGAGAAATAAACCTAACCAAAGAGGTGTTGAAAGACCTGTACTCTGAAAACTATAAAACATTGACAAAAGTAATTGAAGACAACACAAAGAAATGGAAAGACATTCCATGCTCATGGATTGTAAGAATATTGTTAAAATGTATATACTACCCAAAGTAATCTATGAATTTAATGCAATCCTTATTAAAATACCAACAGCATTTTTCACAAAACTAAAACAAAGATATTCTAAAATTTGTATGGAACCATAAAAGAACCTGGATAACCAAAGCAATTTTGAAAAAAAAAAAAAAGCAGGGATTCCTGGGTGGCTCAGTGGTTGAGCCTCTGCCTTCAGTTCAGGGAGTGATCTTGGAGTCCTGGGATTGAGTCCCACATTACCCTGCATGGAGCCTGCTTCTCTCTCTGCCTGTGTCTCTACCTCTCTCTCTGTGTGTCTATCCTGAATAAATGAATGAAATCTTAAAAAAAAACAAAAACAAACAAACAAAAAACAAAGCTAGAGGTATCATAACTCTAGACTTATTTATTTTTTTTTACAAAGGTGTAGTAAAGAATGAATGTATCTTAAGGGTCAACATGCAGTCTTGAAAACGGCAGTACCATCATTGGAGAATTTTTCATTTATTGAAAAACTTCTGTAGAGGCAGTATTGATAGGGTCAGACAGTATTCCCAAAACTTTTCCTATGTGGAATCCATAGAAAATGGTAATTTTATGATTTGTTGGGAAAGATAGCAAGGCCACTCATGGCCACAATAGCCCAAACCAGCTTCATTGGTTGTGAAGACTTGTTTGGTTTTTAGATTTACTTATTTATTCTTTGGTCTGTTACATTACTTCTCTGAACCTTAGTTTCCCTGTTTACACAATAGGAATAATACTTATTTGTGATGATTTTAGATCTACTAATGTTTGACTATAAAAATTACCCTTTAGTTTCTCAAATACTTAAAATATAAAAGAATATTTGAATATTGGTCCACATGAAAGCAGATGCCATTTGTCCAAATATATAGCCTTTCAATTTTTATCATTATTTATTTACATTTAAATGCCAGTGCATGGCATTTGCTAGGAGTTTTATTCACACTCGCATATATTTGTGTTGATATCTTTACTGCTTTTGTCACTTAGGAGATATGAGCAGCTGCTCCTGTGTACCTTGTGCTAGCCATTGTAGAAAATCTAAAGCAGAAAACTTATGGAACTCAATCTGGCTTGTGAGGTATGGCTTTTATGCAAATCATGAATGATAAAATGGTGTCATTTACAGAAAATAATGGGCAGAGAATAAATGCAAAAAGACCTTAAAGAAGAGAAAGCTCCATGTGGCTTAGTATCTGGTACTTAGTAGGATATGCAGGGGATATGTGTAAGATCTAATTGAGATTTTCAAGAAAGGTGTTAATGAGGTCTGAAGAATTGAATGATCAGACACACAGGATGGTGAAGTGTGGCTATTCAGAGAGTAATGGGAGAGGCACTTCAATAGGTTTTATTGGTGTCTTCCTAAGAAATTCACTTGGAAGCACAATATTCATTTATGAAGAGGTAAAGACTAAGTTTTAGAAAAGAAATTCTCCTAGATACTATTATAAAGTTTGAGTATTTCTATTATGATTTTATTACTTCCCATCTGTGGTAGATGTTTTATTGAAATTATTTGGATGTTATCATCAAGCTGTGACAATGATGCTTTAAAGGTCATACACAAAACACAATTAATTTTCCAAGTGAAATAAGAATATGCATTATGAAAAGCAAATAATTCAAAGTAGTTCCTCTTTTTTTCATAAGGGCCATTTTATGATGACATTTTGAGGTGTTTAAATCACAGTGTTGTTTTTCTTTTTGATTGCAATTTTCCCTTCCTATTTGTGTAGGTTAAAAATAGAAACCAGTGTGTTTAAAGTTTGAATCTATTAGTTAATATAAACTTATTCTGAAGCCAATGGTAGATTGTGTTATAACTCTGTGTAGAAATTTAATAAAAGTATTTTAGCTTTTATGTAAATGTGATGGCTTCGGATTGATAGAGATTTAATTATGCATACTTTGGTTTATTATAAATTACGTAAACCAGCATTTCCGTACCTCTTTTTGTCATTAGTTTATTCATTAAGAGAATTCTGTTTCCTTTAGTTTAAAATTTTGTGATTTTATTTTACTTCCCCCCCCCCCCATAAAAGTAATGAATGATTGTTTCTTTCAAATGTTTGGAAATTAATACTGGAAAATTTTTAGTTACTATTGTCCATCTCATTGTTTTAATACTGTGACTGTTTGACAATGTTTTGTTTTATTTGTGGTACAGAGTCATAAAATCACTGAAAAACAGATGTTTGGGTTCTAATTTAAGGAGTGCTTGGTTAGGTAATGACTTAGACAAACAAAAATTCCTTTTGCACGTAGGAAGAAAATGACAGATGATACTTAGCTGTCCGAATGAAGAATAAAAAGAGCAAAAGAATAATTAGAAAGGGAGATCCAACAACATACCAGGTTTTTGGTGTAAAATAGCTCAGTGGTTACTATTTATTAAAACAGTCTGGTATTATTGATTGTTTCCATATGAATTGCTCACTTTTGTGCTCAGAGTGGGAGCTCTGCACATCTCTCTGGGTAGTGGAGTGGCATATTCCACATTGCATTAAAGCAGTACAATATGTATCTGTGTCTATCTGTTCTCAGGTAATTGAGAATTGATAGTGTTAATATTAATGCAGTTTGTCGACTTTTCTTTGTTTACTTAGATGATGTATTCATCTGCCTTTAGCTTGACATTAGTTTAAAGGAGCAAGAATACTTATTGGAAAAATAGTTTGAGATGTTTAGAATTATTATATACTTCTGGACTGGGTTTGAAAGCTTCTCTGGGCCGAGAGCCAGTTGATTCTTTTTAGTGTTTTTGTATGACTGAGGTCATTTACTTCCGAGATTGAACAACTGCAGCCTTGGTAAATGGTTAAGTTCTGTCCAGAGATAGAGTATGGGATCCTTTTATAAATGCTGCTGTAATTGGTGTTTTAATAAATGTGTTTTGATTGGATAAGATTGTAAAAGCTGTTTTGGAGTATTTCAAAGGAATGAAGTTTAAAATACTGTAACTTTGTTAATTTGTAATGTACATAATATTGAGATTCCAATGTTTATATTAAGTAAATGAAAATATTCAAATGGACCATGTATGTAAGAGGAGCAGAAAGATTCTGAACATAACAGTTGGATTTAAAAATTGAACTAGTTGCCAGAGGGCTGGGTTCTGATCATGGCCTGCCTACAAGCAACATTTGTGACTTTGGCAAGTCTCAGTTTTCCCATTGTTAAAGGAAACTGGCTCTATTCAAGAACTGGCCTATTTCTCACTTGTAAAACCTTCCTCAGTTCTTGAATACTTTCTGAAAGGACTAAGTGTGGCATATTGATAGCTCTAGAAAGTACCTTGCAAATTGAAATTTGAGGGCTGGGGTAGAATAACCGGGAATGAAACTTGGACATGCCCTGTCCGGAAATCCCCAAAGCCTTATTGCTTAACAAAGCAGCAAGACCACTGTGGAAACAAGTAGCCCCTGGGGTGAGTACTGATTTCAGTGTTTATCCTGAACATACGATGTCAAACCACCTTCACAGGTATGGCTCTCCCAGTTCTCTACAATCCGTGCATCTCCTTAGTCTTGTACTTGACTACTGTACCTGGCTTTTGCCTTTGAAAGCTTCCGAATTTATCTCATATTGGAGTAATATGTAGACAGAGAAGGATTTTGAAATGAAAGTGGCATCATTAGTTGAGCTTATAGAAAAGTTTAGCAGTATAGTGCAGGGTTGATAGAGCAGGGTCAGGACCCTTGAGAAAGTTATAGTCAGTACTCTGGATTTTATTTCATTTCTTTCTTCCTCAGTATAGGTTTGTTTAATTTTCTAAAAGAACTCTTAAATAAGTTAGCCAAAGTGGTTGATTCGGGTGATTTTTTTTGCCCCCATTTTATTTTTTTTTAAATTTATTTTTTATTGGTGTTCAATTTACTAACATACAGAATAACCCCCAGTGCCGTCACCCATTCACTCCCACCCCCTGCCCTCCTCCCCTTCTACCACCCCTAGTTCGTTTCCCAGAGTTAGCAGTCTTTACGTTCTGTCTCCCTTTCTGATATTTCCTTGCCCCCATTTTAAAGCTGATACATTGAAATGTGAACTTAGTTATCATCTCCCAGAGCAAACTTCTCTTGGCATAGAACTTGGATGTGTATGTTACACTGAAATCTTGGTCTTAAAAATGCACATATAGGTGTGTAAATGCATATGTACCACATATGTTAATATATATAAAATCTGTGGGAACAGTCTTCGTATATCCCGGACCGTATAAATAACTTCAGGTTTGTACCTAAGTAGCAAATGTGTTTGTTTCTTTCTGTGGAATTGCTAGTCCTGTCTGAGGGGGACTTGCTGGACTCTTTTCTTCCTCCCCTTGGTGTATTATTGTCAAGATAAGATACTTTAGGATCAGACAGATCTTATTTACATCTTGCCTCTCTTTCTTCACTTTGGGCCAATTCAAGAATCCACCTGAGTTTTGGTTTCTCACTCCATGGATCATATTGCAGATTGAATGAAACAGCATATGGAAAGCATTTAGCTTTATCATACACACAGGGGTGTGAAACTAGAATAGACCAGTCTTCCAGTTATTGGATGTGTTTCAGAAGAAGGAATATTTATGAGGAAATATTAATCTCTGATCATTCATTAAAGACTTTGTGTATAAGACACATACAGTGTCCACAATAAGTGTACACATACATAAATGAAGAGTTATATTTATGCATATACAAGCATTGATATACACAGAGAATGAATTTAGAAAGTTAGTTGATGAATTGGTGAAGAAGTTTCCAGTTTGTAAAATTAAATGAACAGTGCATTTACAATGTAAGGAGTCCACTTTTATACTAAAACAGAAAAGCAGAAAATAACTCTTCTAATTTTTACTTCTTTGTAGACAAGGTCCAGTACATTGCAAAGTGGTTGAAGCACTGACATTTGGTTATCCATGGAATCAAGAACCTTAGAGGAAAGGGCAGAGATTTTTTTTTCCACCCAAAATTTCTCTGTCCCTCCCTAATGGGTAGGGAAAAACAAATCTCCCAAAATACACAGTGAACTGAGACAAGGAATCCTGGTCTGCTCTAATGACGCTTGGGGTCAAAGAAGATTCTACAAGGCTTCTGTTCTCCTGAAGTTCACAGCTTACTCAGAATTCACTGGCTTTCTAGAACATTGTATTAAAAATTTGATAGATCCCAGCAGGGATTTTCAAACAAATAGTCATTACCAAACATTGGTTCTTTTAGTGACTGATAGGAAACAAAGCTTCTGTGAGGGCTCTTGCCCAGGGCCAGGCTTCACAGATTTTGCCTAATGTAACATATTTTTTTTTTGTGCCCAGAGCATGGTTGCCTGATGTCAGCAATGTGCTTAAATATCTGCGATTAAAAATATGAATGGAAGAACAAATAAATGAAGGGGAAAAATAGACTGGCAGCATCTTTACATTCAGAAATAAGTTTATTCCGTTGTGTGACCTTGGGTTACCAATCCTCTCATCTAATAAATTTATTTTCCAGAAATTAGCTTAATTTGAGGGACATACATTGCTTATCTGCATTATAAAATCCCAAGTTGGATGCTGTAATTTGAAAATAAAGATCTTTCACTTAGCAAACATTCCTTGCCTGCATATTATATGTTGGGCACTGTTCTAGGTGTTTGGTATACAAGGATAAGGAAGAATTGCTCCTTCTCTTCAGGAAGTTCCCGCGTTTGTGGCAGAAACATATGTGTAAACAAATCCTTTAATGGGTACTTATTGCAGGAGTGCTGTGTGCCAGGTTTGGTACTCAGCTCTGGAGAGAGAGGCAGCTGTCCTGTTCGCAACAGGTGCCATGTGTGTTATGTGAGATAGTACGGCAGGAGCTGGGAAACACTGACAGAAAGAATCTGGTAAAGACTAGTATATTGTTATGACCTGGAGAATGCCATATTTCATTTCTTAAAATTTTGTTTTATTTTTTGAAAGAGAGAGGGAGTACATGTGCAAGTGCAGTGGGAAGGGGAGAGGGAGAGAGTGAATCCCAAGCAGACTGCACAGTGTGGAGCCCAATGTGGGAGTCAATCCTATGACCCTGAGATCATGACTGGAGCTGAAATCAAGATCAGATGCTCAACTGACTGCACCATCTAGGTGCCCCCATAGTTCAGTTCACTCTTTTGGTTCAAATAATTTATTTTATGACTAAAATGTTGCTTTTCCTCTATTTTATATTATTAACTATCCTCTTTATAGTCTTTGATAATAAGCTGTGGCTTTATTTAAAAAATTTACATTCTGGCTATTTCTAGAGGAGTTATGAACAAATTCCATACAGTATCCCATTTGATAAATTCCTGAAAGAATAATATTTAATATTTAATATATTTTAGTATCTCATTTATCTTGTTATTCAAGGAGGTTTTAGCCAGTTACTCTTTGCTTATTGTATGTTGAATTGATCATGTTTTTGAGCATGTTTCTATAAACTTATTGATTTGACGTGTACTTGAATTAACTGTTTACAGTTGATATATTGGACAATACCATAGATTACTCTGTTAATTATAAATTGTTTTATATTAATATAAATTTTTAAATTCTGCTTTTAGAACTTTGCTTTTGCATACTCAACTACATTCACTAATGTTTGATAATAATGCATTATAGAATGGCAATGCCATTTATTTACTGAAGGCTTTGCAATATTTATTTAGCAGTTTCCAGTTTTGCAATAATTAAGTGATGCTGATGTACAGTTCCCATTGCATTTTAAAGACCTAGCTAATTAATTAGCTTAAGTGGTTCTGTCAGCCCTATTGACAGTTGGAGGCACATAGTGCTGGCTTGTCAGGCTGCTAAAATGAAGCCTATAAGAATGGCATTACTAGGGTTAGCTTCTCTCCCTCCCCACTCTTGAGATAGGAGTTTGCTTCCTTTTTCATGACATAAAAACAAAACTGGGTAATGTAAACTGACCCATTGACTTCTGATTAATGTGGCTTTTTATTCAGTATGGATTAGTGTTTTTCCACTTCCTTTTCCTTGCTCAGATTTCCCCAATCTTCATGATCTTTCATCCCACCTTTTCCTCACGATGGTCTCTTTTAAGATTTTATTATGTTTCTGTCAAGGTTACTTCAACAGTGCTTTTGTTGACTCTAACAACAGATGATGGTTTGTGCACACAGCTGCTTCTGTGTCTATCATCTGGTTGCCTGCTCCATCAGGGAATCTGGTTCTGCCTCTTACCCTCTGTTGCTTCCAGACATCCCAAAAGGATAGGCTTTGAGGTGTGGCCACTTCTTGTTTACATCACACTTTATGTAAGTTATGGATTGGTTCTGGAAGGGTCTTTGGTTCAGCTCTGGAATCCAGCCCTCAGGTAGGACATAGGTCAAGGAAGTGGAAGTTGAGAAAGGAGAATTCCAAGTAGGAAGAAGGCTGGACTGGACAGCAGCAGGGGAGAGGGGCGCTGAGGATGGCTGCAGGTTAAAGCCTTGGTGAGTTCCATCCTCCTGAGAGGCCTAGAAGCATGTGTCGTCTGGAGGAAATGGAGCATGAGTTTTTGTTTTTGTTTTTGTTTTTTTTTAAAGATTTTATTTATTTATTAATGAGAGACATGTAGAGAGAAGAGAGAGGCAGAGATACAGGCAGAGGGAGAAGCAGGCTCCATACAGGGAGCCTGACGGTGGGACTCAATCCCGGGTCTCCAGGGTCATGTCCCAGGCTGAAGGTGGCGCTAAACCACGGAGCTACCAGGGCGGCCCTGGAGCATGAGTTTTTGACATTGTTATATTTATGTTGGTGAGACATGGTCTGGGAATCCCCCAGCAGAGTTGAAGAAAATGAAGATGGGTATCTCATGGGATACGTGTTTGAGAGCCACAGCATAGAGATTGATGAGAGCAGCCACTATTGATTGAATGCCTCCTAGCTACTGTGAGAGGTTTTCTGTGAATATACTTTATGTGCCTTAGTTTCCTCATCTCTAAAAGGGGTGCAATAGTAGGATTCTTGTGAGGAGTAAATGAATTATTAATATGTGTAAAGTGCTTAACATATCTGGGACACAATATGTGTTGTCATTATCATCACAGTTTGATCCAACATCTCTTTGGAGAGAGGCATTATTATACACATTTTGTAGAAGAGGAAGCTCCAGCAACCTAACTACTCTGTCAAAAGTGACACAACTAGTAAGTGGCAGGGTCAGAATTTAAACCATGCTTGTCTGTTTCCTTCCTTTGTGGCAGTAAGGTCTTCAGCAGAGGCTGTGTGGTGTAGAGGGAAGCTGAAGGATGAAATGCCTGATGCAGATGTTGTTTTGAATGTCAAATGGACAGGGCCCTTACAAAACACTGGAAGAAGAGCTTTTTGATAACAAATATGATAATAGAAAATCTTACAGGAAGATGAGGATGAGGCTTGGGTTTTGAGAGCTGCTAGGGAGGTACAAAGGGAAAAGGGAGAAGACCAGTGTTAAGACACAGAGAAGTTAGAATGAGAGGATAAGACAAAGATCCTGTAGTTCCCACATTGAGGGACAAGAGAGCTTCAGAAATTATCTGTTGGTCAGTGTTGTCCTGTGCTGCATGGCGGTCTGACGAAAGGCAGTCTAAGTCACTCTTTGTTGTTAACAGATTAAATTTATTTCTGTTTGAAGCCAAAACAATGGGCTGTGTAAGTATGATCGTAAGAAGCAGAAACATATGATTCAATGATATAATTGGGAGCTAAAATTTGGATTTCCTCCCCTTTTGCAGTCCATACATTTTATTGATAGAGCATTCTGATTTGTCATTTGTCAGCTTCGAGGTCCACTCAGGTATCTCACACATCTGTGATGCTTCTCAGCAAATCTGAGATACACACACTACCATTGAAATGATGAACAGTGTGCTAATGTTAACCTGGAAAAGCTCTCCTATAATGCAGTGATTTCTATTATTCATACTAATTCATCTTATTTTTCCTGGTGTGTGTGTGTGTGTGTGTGTGTGTGTCTGCTCTCTCCACAATTAAAGACTAAGCTGACTTGACTAGAACTTGAGAACAACATACAGTGAATTCTGGAGTTTAACTTGTTTAATGTCTGTGAGTGCTTGACAAGGCCTGGAATTTGGTTTGCTAGGTATGAACCTGTTGCTTGGATAATCGGTACTTAATAAATGTACTTTAAATGAGGAATGGAGGAACTCTCATATTGATAAAACCTACAAATAATTTATCTTGTAATGATATACATAATTAGTGTGTTGTTTCAAAGTTCATCAAAAGCAGAAAACAGACTAGGTAAATTGCCATTAAATAAATTTTCTTTTATACAATCAGGTTTTCTGCAATTTAGATCATCTGTGTGCATGTGTAGGTGGTGGGTGGGAGGATTGTGGAGCTAAACTCAGGACCCTGGACAGATATTGTCCCTGTTTTTGCCCCCTCCCCCCACTCCCATCTGTGACCCAGCCTGGGATTTCTTGTTCCCAGATTTTCACTCTTCATCAAGTACTAGAAGATGGTACACTATGAATACCCATAACCTAAGAACTCACTAAATTTATGATAGGATGTTCTCTACCCTCTTTAATAAGAATTACATTTCATCTTACTAAAATCAGAGAGCAGATATAAATTGAGACAGTCTAGGGGTGAAGTTTCCAACTAATTTGGAGTGATGAGATTCTTGGTGGCCATAATATTGATGTAGCAAATACATAACTTGAGAACCTACTATATACAAGATATTTTGTGGGATGTAAAGATGCATAAGGCACAGTTCCTACCTGGGGCAATTTAAGTTTAAAGCATTTTTATTTTTTGAGATATACTTCACATAGCATTAAATTCAACATTTTAAAGTGCACAGTTTAGTGATTTTTTTAGCCTCACAAAGTTATGCAAACATTCTCACCATCTAATTCAGAACACGTTCATCACTTCAGAAAGAAATCCTGTACTGATTAGAAATGACCCCCCCATTCTTTTCCCCTTGCAGCCCCTGCCAACCACTGACTTTCTGTCTTTATGAATTTGTCTCTTATATGTTATTTCATATAAACGGAATCATAAATATGTGATGTTTTGTGACTGGCTCCCCCACCCTTTCCCCTTAGGACAGTATTTCCAAAGTTCATCAGTGTTGTAGTGGGTATCAGTACTTCACCCCTTGTCAGTGCTGAATAATATTCCATTGTATGGATGATGTCACATTTAATTTATTCATCAATTGATGGACATTTGAATTGTTTCTGCTTTTGGGCTATTATAAATATAATTAGTATTGCTGTGAATATTCATGTACAAATTTTTATGTAAAGATATTTTCATTTCTCTTGGTTATATATCTAGCAGTAGAATTGCCAGATCATATAGTAATCTACATTTAACTTTTTAAGGTTATGTAGAACTTGACTATTTAGAAAGTGCTTTATAGCCTTTGTATTTTTTTTTTTTTTTCATCATAGTAACTGACTGAGAAAGCAAATTGAAGATCTGGAAGGTTAGATGGCCTAGAGGAAAACTTGCACATGCCACAGAAATATATTTAAAATGAGGTTCCAGCGTTCTAGGGCAGAGCTGCAGCCTCAGTATATATTGGTCAGGAAAGGAAAATAAAATGTGTGATAATCCAGTAGTGGAAGACTGTATTGCAGGTGTGTCTCTGTGTGTATAGCATCTTTGTGTATAGATAAGCAGGAACAGACTTAAAACCATAAAACAGGTGAGTGGAAAAACTGGAGTTGCAGAATGGATAGATACAGTGTAACATCATCTATATAAGTTAAGAAAATCAGGGCAGCCCTGGTGGCGCAGCGGTTTAGCGCCACCTGCAGCCCGGGGTGTGATCCTGGAGACCGAGGATCGAGTCCCACATCAGGCTCCCTGCATGGAGCCTGCTTCTCCCTCTGCCTGTGACTCTGCCTCTCTCTCTCTCTCTCTCTGAATAAATAAAAAAGTAAAATCTTAAAAAAAAGAAAATCATAAAATAATGCTGTATACTGCTGTGCATTTGAAATAGTACTAAAATGGCTATGAAGGGCATTCACCAAACTGTGTACTGGTTGCTTTGCATCCCTATTCCTGAACTTTAAAATCTTTGCCATTTCTCCTTACTATATATTTAACGGATTATTTGTTACAAGACGGTCAATTTCTTTAGAATAAAAAAAACCCTTATTTTTCTTACTGCTTTGTCTGGTATAATATGCATAGCATATAAGTAAGAAAACAGATTTTTGAATTGCTAAGCAAATGAATACTAGGCCACTTAAATTGTTTTGGGACAAGGTAGGGCAAGGATAAATAAATGAGCTGTTCTCTCCCTCTTAGTGTGCTGTCTCTTCCATACCTTCATATTCTGCTAGTGTTATCATAATATGAGGCTTGCAATTATAAGAGCAGTTCTTTGTGACATGACATGCTAATAAAGCAGATGGTGTGTGCAAATAAGCAGGATCAAAGATATCTTTGCTGCAAAAGTCATTGCTGTCTCCTTTAAAGTATGGAGTATTTTATGATAGTAGATTTTATCATTGTTGTCAAGCTAATGATTATGAATCCTATAAATCTTTATGGCTTTGTTGTATCAAGTGTCAAATTACACAGCTTAGTCAGGTAGTTGTAGAAAGAAAGATACCTCAGATCAGATTTGGAATACTACTAAAATTTTTACTTTCAGGAAGGTGTTGGTCTCCCTTCTTTATGTTTATATGGGAAAGAACTCTGTTTCCACGTTGGGTCTCTCCCTCGTTTCTCTTCATTCTTCTCCTCATGGGAAAAAGAATGGCAAATTGTAAAGTTCGGAGCCTGAAAATAATATGGGTGAAAGTACTGTGTTTCTACATCGCCTCTGTTCTGTTTCTCAGTGCTTCACAGGTAGACAGGCTCTCCTTCACTTCTTGCCTTTTGTCTTCAGGCAGTAACTTCCAGGGGAGACAGGGTCCTGGCAGCGCTAGCCTGATCTGTACTGTTTCTGTGTGTTAGCCTTCCTGTGGGGGTGGTATATAAAGTTAAGTCTTGCTCCATGAACCTGGCCACCCTCAGGAGGAAGGACATAGGGAGCCCACTTTGGCTTTCGGCCTAAGTTACATTCTCTAACAGAGTTTACTGGAACCTATTGGGGATATTGTATACCACCAGTTCTCTACTACAGCCCAGGATCTAATGCCCCATCTGTCATGATCCCTGCCGGTTATTAGTTGGTTAGAACCAAGAGAGCCATGCATTTCCTGTGCACTCCTTGTTCTCTCCTGGTAGTGGGGAGATTCCCAATTTTTACCATCCCTGACAGTTTTTGAGACTTGTTTCTTTATAATTAAGTCTTGCAGAAAATTCATTCAACATCTTGGCAGTATAGGAATTTACTCTGCTTTTTAGAAGAGATCTGACCTATTTGAACCCATAAAACAGTTACAATCCTAAGGGACTCCATCAGATCATATTTTTGGTAGCTGTTTTTATAGTGAAGTCTTTTATTTTCACTTACAAAAGTACCTCAGTAGTTTACCTTCCTTCAAATAAATATCTACTCAGGGTAGGAGCATTTTACTTTAAAAAACAGATACTAGGGCAGCTCCAGTGGCGCAGCGGTTTAGCGCTGCCTGCAGCCCAGGGCGTGATCCTGGAGACCCTGGATCGAGTCCCACGTCGGACTCTCTGCATGGAGCCTGCTTCTCCCTCTGCCTGTGTCTCTGCCTCTCTCTCTTTCCTCTCTCTCTCTCTCTCTGTGTGTCTCTATGAATAAATAAATAAAATCTTTAAAAAAATAAAAATAAATAAAAACAGATACTATATTTAATTGATATTTAATTGAATCCCAGTGTTAAAGAGATACAGTGTTATTTTATGTCTCAATAAAAAGGGCTGCTATTTAATTGTAAGATGTCTTTGGTTATAAGATGCATCCCATTTCACGGATATTAAAAGAAAAAAAGAACTGAAAGAACTGAGTTATAGATGAAGGATTCTTCAGTTGTGGAATAATGCAGTAGAGGCATGTTGCTGTGTTAGAAAAAACAGGACAGTGAACTAGACACCTGGACATTGAGGCTCTTGCTGTGGCTGTAGGGTAGAATGTATACCATTTCCTTGTAAAATTGTGGAACTGATAGAGTTTGGAGCACCTCCTGGTTTTTGCCCATGTCTCCAGCATCTTTTCATGACACTTTCTCTTCTTTCTGCTTCATGTAGTCTGACCAGAGTTTGGAGCACGTCCTGGTCCTTGCCCACGTCTTTTCATCTTTTCATGACACTTTCTCTTCTTCATGCAGTCTGACCTCCTTTTCCTTTCTCCAGCTGAGCAAGCTTATTTCAGCTCCTGCATCTTTTGCATATACTGTGTCCCAGGATCCACGCTCTTAACTACTGTAATGGTACCACCTCTTTGTGGGAACTTGATAAAGTCAGCACTTAGGATTGGTGGCCATTCCCTCTTGTGCCTTCATCCTGAGCCCCTTTTTCTCACCCCTGAAGCTAGAGCACCTATTCCCTTTAGTGTGACTCTCAGGCGAAACACCCATGAAGAGGCTTCCATTATCTCCCACCAGGGTGGCCTACAGGGAAGTTGCTGTGTTGTAATGCATGAAGCTTTCCAGGGCACCATCAGCAGCTCTGTAGAATTATTTTGTGATCACAATTCTTTTTGTGATTCTTGTGTTCTTTTAGAACTCTAAACTTCTTTGGAGTTTCATTGTGGATTCATTTGATTTTTTGAATGTTGGTCAGGAATCCTCATCACCCTTCATGGTGTTAATCACATGGGAATATATATTCCTACTTCCAACAACTGATTTACACATATGCTTTAGGAACATAATCTGTCTTTAGGTTGATAACTACCTGTGTATGCATTAAGAATTGAAGTTCCCAGTGTTGAAGAAATATGCTACACTATTAAAAGAGAATTAACAGCTTTCTCTAAAGAACAAAACTAAGCTCAATGTGGCCTGGTATAATCCCTGCCTAGAAGTTCCACAATCAAAAGGGCGAAATGTGGAAAAGCAAAGATAAATAAGTAAAATTGGAAAATATGCAAAGCTGTTCAAGATGTACCAGTGACTCAGAAGTAGATAATGAGAAATATATCCAGCCCCTGTGGTTGTGAATGTGCCACCAAAGCATTGGGTTTTTGAAGTATTTCACTAGCACTCAAACCTCTTTGTCAGTGGCACTCTGGAGTGCCTTCCATAGTTATTGCAGAGAAAAGAATGCCCTAGAGTAAAAACAAGATGCTACTTAATATTCAATTTGATGTCTTTTTAATTTAAAAATGTTAGTAATAATATTATAGCAGGATTAACAGTATTGTCATATTAGCATTAAAATTTTCCTGTTTTTTGGGGGGGAGGTTGGTGAGTTTTAAAGTATTGTTTAATGTAAAAGATTTTAAGAGGTTTGGTGGAATAAAATTATTTTGCACAGTTTGATGGATTGGCAGCAACAGGGAAGACTTTATAGCTCAGATGGTTTTGACACCCTTCTGATCTTCTTTTTGCATTTTTCCTTTCTCATTTTTCTTTCAGAGCAGTAATCAAATAATTTTACTGTATGTAGAAGAGATGCTCAAATAGTTAGATGTCAATGAACTCCTGTGCATTTTATATGTCTATGCATCTTCTTTATCATGGCTTTTAATAGCCTAAGAACTCTTTTAGGGAGGGATGCCTGGGTGGCTCAGCGGTTGAGCCTCTGCCTTCAGCTCAGAGCATGATCCTGGAGTCCTGGGATCAAGGCCCACATTGGGCTCCCCACATGGAGTCTGCTTCTCCCTCTGCCTTTGTCTCTGCCTCCCTCTCTGTGTCTGTCATGAATAAATAAATAAAATCTTTTAAAAAAGTATTTTAGGGAGCGGTAAGGGGAGGTTTTGCTTAATTGGAGGACATACATTGTCTTTTATAGAGCTTGGTATGTGGCTTAACAGCATGTAGGATTATAATAAGTTTTTGTTTTAGAGAAACTAAATGTTTTCTCAATGTATTTCTTTTCTTTTTTTTTTAAAGATTTATTTTTATTTTTATTTTATGATAGACATAGAGAGAGAGAGGCAGAGACACAGGCAGAGGGAGAAGCAGGCTCCATGCCGGGAGCCTGACGCGGAACTCGATCCCGGGACTCCAGGATCGCACCCTGGGCCAAAGGCAGGTGCGAAACTGCTGAGCCACCCAGGGATTCCTATTTGTTTAAATATAAAGGGAATCTTTCTGGAAGAATTTACCACGTTTCAGAGCAATTATTTTTTAAAGCATAATGCTTAGATTGTTTTACTGCATTGCTGCTTAAGTGATAGTCCAAAGGAGAAACCGCAAAGTAGGGGTAAGATGGTGGAGGAAGTAGGGTCCCCAAGTCACCTGTCCCCACCAACTTACCTAGATAACTTTCATCCTGAACACCTATGAATTCGACCTGAGAGTTAAAGAGAGAACAGCTGGAACACTACAGAGAGAAGAGTTTTCGCTTCTAACAAGGTAGGAAGGTGGGGGGTGGGTGGGGGGGGAGAATCAAGTTGGGGAGGGGCCCGGCGAGGAGCATGAGAAAATGCTCCACATCACTTGCCATCAGGGAAATACAAATCAAAACCACAATGAGATACCACCTCACACCAGTGAGAATGGTGAACATTAACAAGACAGGAAACAAATGTTGGAGAGGATGTGGAGAAGGGGAACCCTCTTGCACTGTTGGTGGGAATGTGAACTGGTGCAGCCACTCTGGAAAACTGTGTGGAGGTTCCTCAAAGAGTTAAAAATAGAACTGCCCTAAGACCCAGCAATTGCACTACTGGGGATTTACCCCAAAGATGCAGATGCAATGAAACGCCAGGACACCTGCACCCCAATGTTTACAGCAGCAATGTCCACAATAGCCACGCTGTGGAAGGAGCCTCGGTGTCCATTGAAAGATGAATGGATAAAGAAGATGTGGTCTATGTATACAATGGACTATTACTCAGCCATTAGAAATGACAAATACCCACCATTTGCTTCGAGGTGGATGGAACTGGAGGGTATTATGCTGAGTGAAATAAGTCAATCGGAGAAGGACAAACATTATATGGTCTCATTCATTTGGGGAATATAAAAAATAGTGAAAGGGAATAAAGGGCAAAGGAGAGAAAATGCGTGACAAATACCAGAGAGGGTGACAGAACATAAGAGTCTCCTAACTCTGGGAAACGAACAAGGCATAGTGGAAGTGGAAGTGGGCAGAGGGTTGGGGTGACTGGGTGATGGGCACTGAGGGGGCACTTGACGTGATGAGCACTGGGTATTATACTATATGTTGGCAAATCAAACTCCGATAAATCATATACAAAAAAGGAGGGGGGGGTATCCCTGGGTGGCGCAGAGGTTTGGCGCCTGCCTTTGGCCCGGGGCGTGATCCTGGAGACCCGGGATCGAATCCCACATCGGGCTCCCGGTGTATGGAGCCTGCTTCTCCCTCTGCCTAAGTCTCTGTTTCTCTCTCTCTCTCTCTCTGTGACTATCATAAATAAATTTAAAAAAATTAAAAAAAAAAAAAAAGGAGGGGGGCAAAGTAAAGCCTTTTAGCAATGATTTTTTTTTAAACAAAGTTTTCTTGTATTTAAACCTACCTCTGGTTATTTCAGTGTTGAATTTTGTTACTAAGTAATTGTCATGTTCACAATTAGTTTTTTTAAGACTGCATTTCATATTTTTACTAATTTTTGATAGAAAACATTTTGACCTACATATTTTATGAATATGTTAAAAATTTCATATTATTGATACTAGTTTAGATAAAGTTTAATTTTCAGCACTGACTACCATATATACAGTGGTTATATTATGTAATGAAACACATAGAGAAGAGACATGTTCTACATTGTAAAAGTGTGTGAAATTAACACCATTAGGCAGTGAGGTATCCTTTTGTTCTAAGGTAATTTTGTGGACTTGGCAATGGTTGTTATGCTACAAGACAGCTTTCCTTCTCTAATTTAGAGATGACATTTAGACTACTGTGAGTTTACAAGAACCTGTTCTTAACTTCAAATAATAGCGCTTCTCCAGGGGCTGTGTCTTTCCTTCTTGATTTCTGGGTACTTGAGATGCTTTTGGAAAGTGAGCAAAGTTCTTCTTTAGATGAGCTATCAATTCAGTCAACTTAAGATCACTAGAGTGGCTGAGCCTCTCCTGTGGAATCTAAGTGCTACTTCCTTATTTTTCCACAGAGCTGCCCTAGTTTTTTTTATGACTATCCTGAATAAAAGCCAGATAGCCTAGGTTTTAGTTTGGGTCCACACTGGATACTACATGAATGGCATTTAAGTTGAGACCTGGTAAGTTTTTTTATGAAATTTTCATTGTGCTGAATGTATAAAAGAAGAGACTGATGTCAAAAAGAAATAACCTGACTTTGGGAAAGAATTCTTGAAGATGGAAAGCACTGTTGCCGAATGGGGGAATTAAGTAGACTGGATGGTGCTTGAGATCAAAGAGTAAATGGGAAAGCATGAGGCTTAACAACAGCAGTAACAAAAGGCATATAATGAAATAATTTTGATATACCTATAATGAGATTTCTGAATTTCAAAATAGGAAATTTCACAAGTACCTGATGAAAATAAAAAACAGCTTTCCTTCTAGAAGAAGCAGCTCAGGCCCTAGCATTTCTATACCTAGCTAAACTATTGTTAGGTGGTTAATGGATCAATATTTGTACACACTGTTCTAACTATGAATCCTTTCAGAAAAAAATTAAGAGAATATTGTAGGCAGCAACAAAATCAAAGGTGAAAAGCCCATGCACTTTAATAGAAAAGAACTAATAACTTATATGCAGCCAATGGAACTTGAATCTAAATAATTGTTACTAGATTGTGAAGCTAAGTGGTTTCCTTGAGTGAAAAATCTGTAGAACATAGACAGTTTTTCTTAATAATACATTTATAAGTAAAAAAAAAAATTCTTTCTGAATTCACTTGCATTTCTAATTAATTGAAAAAAAAAAAAAAAGAAAAATCTACTCTGGCAAAACCTGGGGCCTGGGGATATTTAAGGTGTGGGAAATGGTACCTATGATACACTAGCCATTCCAGGGAAACATACCAGAAACAATCTGCTTTTCAAAAGTAATCATAAAAATAGGTAGCATTTATTAAATATTGCATGGTTCTGTGCTAAGTATTTTATTTTTATCTCAGTTTTCCCTTCATATTATCAGAGATACTAATGGGCAGGCCAATTTTATACATCTGCTTAAGTTATAACAAGTATTCTTTAATATTACAAATAGATTGATTTCAGTCTTTTTTTTTTTTTTTGTTACTTCCCTTTTCTCCTCAATTGAAATGTCTAGGGGAGTAATCATAATAAGGAATGAAAGGAAACTATTATGGATCCAGCATGTAAAGAGAAAAGAATAATTTGGTTGATGAAAGCTGTCATCCTTTTCCCAAGAAAATTTAAACACAAATGATTCCAATAATTTACATTTTTTATTATGGCCAATATAGTTGGCTTGGTTTATATCAGATGGTAGAGAAGAGTAAAATTTTTATTGAGGAACCAAGACCTGAGCTTTCTGTCTTTGAAAGAGGAGAATATGTAGTTAATTTTCATGATTCCTATCAAAAGAACAATGAACTTTTGAGCAGATTGGCTGCTTAGCAAAGGGAGTACAGAGCAGAGCTAATTGAATCTTCAACAGGGAGAATTTCTTGAGATAAGCAAATTTCTATGATTTTATAAGATAGATTTTTTGGCGGTAGTGAGAACATAAAAACAATTTCAGGAATGAAAAGCCAATCAATAAAGACCCTTAGTTGTGTTTTAATCATGGAGTCAGTTGCTTTTATTTTTTGTTTTTATTTCCCATACAGAGAATTCTGAATATAAAAGAAGTATATTTCTAAGAAGTATTATAGGACTCAGTAAATTAAACTAGGGTTAGTTTTGCTTTTGATGTCTAAATGGATTAGGAAAATTCCTTTTGGGCAACCAGGAACCAGAAGATCAGACAGAAGATGCTGTATCAATTTATTTGCTCTGAAAACTATTATTCAACCTTGTAAAAGTAGTCTAATGTTATGTTCTTGGTAAATAATAGAGTAAAAAAAGGTAAAACCATTATACATTTTGAATAATTGGTTCTTGGCAAATACATATTTTAGGAATATTATAGTTCATTTTGAAACAAATTGTAAAAAGATGAATTATTTTATTCCCAAATGTGTGCTAATAAGGCAGCTTACTGTAGATGTTTGATGTCTTTATGGACTACCTTTAGACTTTACCTTTAGATAAATCTTTTCTCTGGAATTGTGTCCTTAAACATTTGAACCTAGCTATGCCACCCTCAAGTATAAGGGATTTATGAACTGAGACTTGTGTGGGATACTTCGGGAAATCTCTTCATGCTGATGCAAACAGGAGACTTTAGTATTATCAAGGAAAGAAAAAAAATGTGAGATTTGTGAGGATATGTCTCAATTTTACTGCACCAAAATTTAATCATTGTCTGCTGATAGTCTGGCTAATATGCAGTTGTTTACTTTTCTATGTAACACATTTTATTTTTACAAAAAAAAAAAACCTAAAATATTTAAGATGGACAACAAAATGTTTTTAATTTTTTGAAAGTAGCCACGTCTGAATAAAGCCATTTCTAGCTAACTCAAGTGTTTATTTATTAATGTAGTTACCACATCTTCTTTATGGAAAAAGTGTTCAAACCTTGAGGCCTTTTTTCCTCCCATTATTGACTGTCATAAAATTGTCAGCTCTTTTGCAAGTGATAGAAAAGTTGTAGGAACTACTGAACTAAAAATTACCCCCCTCCTCGCCCCCGTAAGCTGCTGTTCAACAGCTGAATGATCTCAGGGAGGCAGGCCTGTGTTACCCTCCTGTGGCACTGATTTATACTTTACAGAGAGCAGATTTATGGCCCTTATCTGTTGAAGACTTTTATGAATGACTGATATAAATCAAGAACTGAATGACTATTTTTCCCTTTGAGCATAAATCTATGATTGGGAGATTGATTTCTGAGAAACTCTTTGGTAACCCATTTAAATTATCATCTTCTACCAATTTTCTGTATTTTGGCATAAACTGAATAACTAAAATATAGCTTAATACCCATGTGATAGATCTGCTTTTCTTTTGTTAGATAGTTCTGGAATTCACCTGAATCCCTTCTGTAACTCAATAAATAGCTCAGCTAATGGAGTAGAAAACAAACTTATATAATGGGAATCCCATTGATGGGAATAACTAAAGCAACTGTAATCTACCTTTTAGGCAGGAGAGGGAAAATGAAATATGTGTTTAATTTTAAAGATACTTATGATAAAATATGACATTAATTGGGGAAAATAAATATAAAAAGCCAGTCCTGTCTAGAACATTAGCAGATTACATTGGAAATCCTAGAAATGTATAAAAACAAATCAGCCCAGGATCTTTTGCCCACAGTTCAAGACACTTTCTTTTTGGAAGACTTGTCTTTCTAAAAACAGCATGGGAGAGGTAGGAGCCCACCTAGAATGGAAAGCTGCACTCAAGTGGTTTAAAAATAGTTTCACAGACAGTGCTTTTCTTCCTCTTACAAACATTTTTGCTCTATAAATGACAAATTACAGGTAGAGGGATTATAAAATGATGAAATTATGTTATTTTCTTCTCACATAAGTGGTCCTTCTTTTCCTCTTACTCTGTGGAGTTGTACATCTTACAGTGTGGAAGAAAAGGTTGGTCAGGAGATAAACAATTGATCCAGGCTAGATTTAAATGGAACCTCTAAAAGGACAGTGCTGGTCACATAGTGGTTGTGAATAAATATTTGCTCAAGGGCAGAAGTAACGAAGGCAGCTTGCTGAGGGGTGGGATGGCAGACAGCACAGGAGGGCTCTACATGCAGCCATAGATGAAAAGATGAAAAGAGAGTGGTCCCCTAGGTGAGTGGGATGATAGTGGATTCAGATTGTGTCTCTAGACAATCCTGGTCTAGAGTCCCAGTCCCAGCAGTGTCATTTAATAGCTGTGTGACTCCAGGCAGGTTACTTACCTTCTCTTTGCCTCATTTTCCTTGTCTCTCTGTGATAGTAAGAGAACCTATCTCCTAAATTTGTTACGAGGATTAGCTGAGTTTAATAGGTAGATGTAAAGTCCTTAGGGTAGTAGCTGGCATATGGCTTTCACCAGATGTCAGCAAGTATGACACTGGCTAGACAGCCACAGCCATTCTTAGCACCTGTCTCTAGCCACTGCCTTTGGTCATTTCTACATTTAAATATTTCTTAAAGATGGTTTCTCCATGTCGAAGGACACAGGTTTAGTTTAGAGATTCCTAATCTTAATTCATCTGCTTCTTTTAGTAAAATTTTCCTAAAGTCCTTCTTGCCGAGTATGCTAAGTTATTTTTCTAAAGCACAGATCTTGCCCTACCACTCTCCTTAAATCCCTTCAGTGATTACCTGTCATCCTTAAGGAACTTGTAATTAATCTTCAGCATTAAAAGAATTTAACCTTCTTCAGAATTTAGCCCATGCTTATCTTCCCAACCTCATCTCCCAATAGATATAGTATAAACATCATTTCTATTTTGCTATAGCCTTCTGGAGGATGTGCAGGCAGCCCTTGCTTTGCATAACAACAATGGTACAGGCTAGACCGTGCAAAGTGACCTTAATAACCAATGGGAATGATTATAGTAGTTCCAGACCTTTAAAATTTTTTGTTAGAATGTTAAAAACTCCGTTGCTGTTGTTATAAATGTGTAGGTAAATGTAAACATAGTAAAACTAATGTTGATTTAGTACACTGTAATGTAAAATAGTAGAAATTTTGAAAGTTGAAAATTTATCAGGAGTGTTGTGAACAATTTCTCCCTTCTTCATCTTGTCATGTAACATATAATATGGAGCAACTTTGCTATGCCTTAGTGAATTTTCATACACCTTTCTAGGTTTGGCTTGGCTTCCAGCATTTAATCCTTTTTGCTTTCATTGTTATGAAATACATACCTCCTTGGGTTCCTTTAATGTGAACATTTTTTGGCTAGCATCACTTCCTCTGGACATCCTCAACCTTTTGCTCATTTATGTTGATAAATGAGTTGACTTGCCTAAGTCTCTGTGGCTGCACATCCAGTCTTTTAAATGGTGATGATGTCAACATTCCCATGGTTAGCTGTTGCTTCTCTAACCCCCATTTCTGCCTAATTCAAATTTCACTTCCAGTTTTACCACTCTGTTTCTTTGCTGCACTTTCCTCTGTGTTTGGGTCAATAGTCTCTTTGGATTACCCATTTTTGAAAGATGTTGAATGGATTTATCACTGGGAGACAGGGAGGCAATGTGGCTACATGCTTTGCTTTCTGAGCATGAGCTAACAGATTCATAATGACCATCACCCACAGGCTTTGCAAGAAGGGATGTGATTGGTCATGGATCATGATTACATATCTGTTACTTAGGTAGTGATTTATGGACTGAAAAGCTAGCGAAGTTAGTCTTTTTATGTAGTTGTTCATGGGTGGAGCAGAGATGTGATATGGAGGTGGATCAAAAGGGTTACTACTAAATCCTGGAAAGATGAAGACTGAGAAAAAATATGATTAAAGAAAAAATAAGAGGCATTATTTAGTGTCTCTAAAATGCCAGCCAGGCCTTATGCATGACTTTTACTTATTAACTATGTAATTCTCATGAAAACCTTGTTAGTGGTTGTTACACTGTGACTCAGAAAAATTAAGTAAATTTTCTGAGTTTATAGAACTAGTAAGTAGTAAAGCTGAGATTTTCTTTTTAAACCCCGACCCCTTTTAAAGATTTTATTTATTTATTTTAGAGGAGAGAGAGAGCACACAAGTATGAGCCAGGGGAGGGGCAGAGGGAGAGGGAGAATCCCAAGTGGACTCTACGCTGAATGAGGAGCCCCATCCCATGCGGGGCTTGATCTCATGACCCTGAGATCATGACCTGAGCCAAAATCAAGAGTTGGATGCTAACCAATGTCCTCCACCACTACCCCGGAAGGCCCCCAGGTGCCCCCAGACTCCTTTTAATATATCATATAGCTCTTAAGTAAAAGATACCAGACTAAAACATTATTAAAAGAGATATTTACAGAGTGTATCTTGCACTTTGATCTTGAACGACACCTGTTGTATGAATCTCAGAATGTACTTTTCTGTGGAAGTATGTTTGAAGATGTGATTTGGTACCTGGTCCATACTACAAAAGCCTATTTTATATGCCTATCTATGTATCTGTATCTCTGTATCTCTTTATATATGTATTTCTATACTATTTAAAATGCATATAATTTTTGTATAAAATACTACATTTTGAGTCTCATCATAGGAGTCCTAGTAACTGCTTTTTAACTTGAGGGCAGCCCTTCCAATCAGCCATACTACAGATGAATAAGAGCTCTGATAACTTAGTAAATATTTACATCTGGGCAGGAATGGCAATCTATCTTCATTTCTACTTGATGGTTGGTGCTCTACATTCCATTTTTCTGACCATTCACATGTTCTTAATAAATTATTTTTGTGTATTGAGACTGCCTTAATCAGTAAAGTTCTTTTGATATCAAGTAACAGAAACAAACTCTATTAAAAAGAGACACCAACTCTAAGGCTGCGGTGGGTGTATCACAGAATTGCCAGGCCCCAGAAGGACCAGGGACTGTGGTTCTGTTAGATACTCAGTAGTTTCTCTCATTACCTAGCTCTACTCTACCTCTTCTCTGTCACCTTTGCCTCTCTCGCTTTGAGGTCATTTGAAACAAACTTTTCTTTGCTTGTCTGCCTCATTCTTCTTTCCATTGACTGGCTTGCCCTAGACCTCTGAGCATATAGTCCTACATGACTGCCTCTTGGGTCATGGTTTTATATTTTGTCAGTTTCAGTGATGAGCGGATCCTAATCACTGTCTCTGAGACTTGATTCCAGAATCCAAAAGACAGAATGACTTCCGTTAGGTAGGCCTACATCATTGGTTAGGCATCCCATCACAGATAGGCCTCCATCATTAGATAGGTCTCCTTCACCAGTACAGTTAGTTGTCTGTGACTTGGGAGTTGACTCTTGCCCTCCTCACCTGCCGCTGGGGTTCAGTTCTCTATTGGAACCAGAGCAGAGGGAGAATGGAAACTGTCTGCTCATGTCTGTTACCACTAGTTGTATTTAGCTTTTTTGCTTCTGGCTTTCTGTTTTACTACTTTAAGGAAAAATTATCACCACACATTCTGTGTTTTCAATTAAAATTCCACATCCAAAGAATTCCTAATAATAAATGACTCCCAAAGAACTATGAAACAAAGAAGGACCAGGAGTAGACTCGCTCTGAAAACTCTGGAAGATCGTTCTAAACAAATGTATCCATTTTACTTAGCCAGGATCCTAATAGCGTGCTGATCCTTTAGGTGAGTAATCTGAAGACACAGACATTGGTATATCTGTGAGTGAGAAGATACCTTTTAGTCACATTCTGTGCTGCTTCATTGCAGTGAAAAATATCAAAGGTGAATGCCAAATCAATTTTTCAGTATTGTACTTGTAAAGGCAGTTCATGAAGTGGTGAATGGAAGAATCAAACTTTTATGGTAATCTTTTATTATAATCTATTTCCAGTTCAGTCAGAAAAGCAGCATGGCCCAGTGGACTAAGGGGAGGATAGGGAATTTGGAGCTCTGAGATATAATCTATTTTTGCAACTGACTAGTTTTGTGACCTTGGGAAAGCACATTAACCCCAGTCTACTTCCTCATATGTAGAATAGGATCTACCTGATAGATATATAGGTACCTTTTGGTTTGCACCAGCTGAATAATAAGGAAAATTTTATACAAATCATGAGTGGCTTTTTTTTTTTTTTTTAAAATACCAGAAGCCTGTGGTTTATTAAAAGATTCTCCTTGGAATTCCTTTAACACTCAACCTCTTCTCAATTGTTTAAACTGTAACTGATAAAAATTAAATTTATACATACCAGTTTAAAAAATACAGCCACTGGATAGAATGAGGAAAAAAAAAGTCTCATAGAATTATTTTAAGAGCTCAGTAAATTTATGTGAAATACTCCAAAAATAGTGTTTTGCAGGCTAAAGTAAATGAAGAATATGACCAAACCTTAGATTTTAGGGTAATTTTTTTTTTAAGTATGAAAATAACATTAGTGCCAGTTTTGCCATATATTTGCTGTCCTTTTGACACTGGTATCATCATATTGGTCCTGGCATTTTGATGCTGGTGCTGAGTTGACATTCACACTGGCACTGTGTCATCTTGACCCAGTCAGAAATGACTGTAGGCCGTTGCAGTTTCTACTGCTGCTGTTTTGATGTAGCAGTGTTGAAGGTTTGATTTGTACTCTGGAAATCTTATGCCTACTTGGGAATTAGTTCTCCAGAGGGTGAAATATCCTAAAAGCTAACATGTAAACAAGCTCAAAGGATTAAAGTAGTAGGAAGCAATAGTAGTTTGTCATATATTTATGTTGAATTTGCATAACAGTCTTAGTTATTTAAAAGTATATTACTATAGGAAAGAAATATGTTTTGCTGGATTTCACAAAAAGAAACTCTTGAAGCTCAGAGATTAAATAGCTAGAGACACAGACTAAGTACCTAAATCTTCAAAGTAACTGGTTTTGTTGCCTTCCCAGTGTAGACTGCTCCCTGAATTGTCATAGAGGCATATTGCTTGACTTGGTTGGAAATAGTCTAATAACTACATTTGAGTTGCTTTTGAAGAATTCGGTTTCCCTCCACAAATATGGTAACAAAATTTGCTTGCAATCCGCAAATAAAGTTGTTTTTCTCCATCTAAAAGAGTCTCTCCCAAGCTAGTCTGAAGGTGAACACTGCTGTACTACCTTTTCCACAAAGAATTTCATGACTGAACCTCATTAATAGATAAATTCATAGTAGGCTATTACTAACTTGCAAATATTCATTTACAGGAAACAGTGACTAGAATTTTTAAGAGTTCTTTTATATTGGTATTTAGATTTCTACTCAAGTTAAGCTAGTTTTCCATTCATTTTACAGGAAGGTTTTCTCAGAATTCCATCTTGATTATAAAACATATCCCTAGGAATTCCAGTGAGTGTAACTCATGTTGACCAGGTGATTCCAAATGTGATGGCCCAGTATTCAACAAATCCAAGTGAAACCACATGGAGGCCAGAGAATATGCCTGTTTGTGCCGAAACTATCTGGTTAACTGCTTCAGTCCTCAGTTTCAGCTGGCCTGAAATGAATCTTAAAGCAGAGGTAAATTCTCTAGCCTTTCGGAGTACAGCAAATGTCAATCACCGGTTTACAGTCACAATTCAAAAGGTGTGTGCAAACTGGTGTTTGGTTTAGTCATTTCAGTACTTGGGGAGATGGGTAGGTTGGATTACATTTGTGTTATTTCTCTGAGAAAGGTAAGGCAAGTTCTCAGATTATTGTAATCAGTTGATATATTCTTTTCTCCCTCTCCTTTCTCCACTTCTCCTCCTTCCTTCTCTGTTCCTCCTCCCTCTTCCTTATTCCTCTACCTCTCCTCCCTCCATCTGTATCTATCTGTATCTCCAATTTCTTTCTCTCTCTCCTTCCCTTATTTCCTCTCCCTCTTTATATAGAAAAAAAATTCTAGCACAATGACTGAATGAATTGCAACACTAAAGACTGGCCAAGAAACGATTCCTCTTTATATGGCAGCCTCTAGTGTTGAAGATTGCATATGTCTTTATTTTAATCCTCACAACCCTGTAAGTATCATCTCCATTTCACATGTTAGGGCGGGTATAGCTCAAAGATGTCAAGAACTCATCCAAGGTCATTTTCCAGTTAAATGACCAAGCTGGGATTCCAGCCCAGGTCAGCTGGACCAAACACAGATGGTGCTACCTCTGCTTCTCTATATCACTTCCCCGTGATATGTGGGTTGCTGCCATCAGCAACTGAAACCTGTTTGCTTTTGGAGTTCTGAATTGCATAAACAGAGCACATCCTGGTGGAGCCTTTCATTGCTTCCCTGTTGACTCCCAGCAAACTTAGACATAGATTGCAATAGACCCCTTTCATAGCCATGCTTTTTTCCCTTCCTCCCTCCCTCCCTCCCTCTCTGACAAGAGGGAGAGAGAGAGAGAATCATACGCAACTCTATGCCCGGTGCAGAGCCCAACTCAGGGCTAAATCTCACAAACTTGAGATCATGACCTGATCCCAAATCAGGAGTTGGATGCCCAACTGACTGAGCCACCCAGGCAGCCCAGCAATGTTTAAGTTTTCTTGTTTCACAGGTGGTTTTTCCAGAGGAAAGCTGATGGGCTAAAAATCTAGATCAATTTTAGAGGGACTTTTTGCTTGTCAGGTCCCCATCTGGATCCCACTAATAAGACATGAAGTTACATCCCAAAGAGTCAGGTGCCAAATTTTATAATTCTTATCTTGATCAGTTAATTACCATCTATTCAGCTTCAAATGAATGAAAGATTTCTAACTTAGTTTATTTTTGTGATTCTTAACACTTTTACGCAAGCCTCTTTGTATTATCAGTGTAAATCCTTTTCTCACTATTTATGTTATGAAAGATAACAACTGGGAGAAAAGCAAACTATACTTAAGCATAAAAACAGACTACAAAAAAAAAAAGACTACATTAGAAATCCTCTTCAGTGTTATTTTCAAATGCACATATTTTGACATGTGACTTAGTAAGGGGGCTATTGCTCACAGAGGGGCTAAAGGATGGACGGCTCCTATCTGCGCTGTTGGGCATGTCCCTCCCCCAGCCCCACCTTAGCCACTTTCTGACTTACTCCTCCCCCCACCCCCCATCATCTGTGGCTGCTCTCCAGGGACCTCCTCCTTTCTTAGGGATTTATGGTGACTACTCTCAAACATCTCTTTCTTGCCCTGCCCTCTGCCCTCTAATCACTTGTTAGCCACAAGATTGTATAATGGAACCAATGATGAGTTTTCTCTCCACTAAAAGTATTTAAAAAGGCAGGACTGTTGCTGTCAACTAAATGTTAGATTTGGAAATTAGGTCTAAATATATTTAAGGTTGTAAATGAGCTTAGCATCATGTGGCTTACATGGTAAGTTATTCTAAAGAGTTTAGCTTCATAATGGTTTCAAATAATTGTGTCATTTTGTTTGCCATATAATATGGATTTTAATTGTAACACTAATGAGCACTGAGGACATATTTTACATTCAATCATAGAGAGTTATTTGATGAACTGAAATAAGGTATCATTTGATGGATTTAGTAGAAGTTTAGATCCAATTTGCATTTCAATGGTATTTTAGGCTGACTTTAGAAAACTTTTTAGATAGGATTTCTTGGTAAATTAAAAGGATTTAGGGAGATGATTATGAAATAATTGATTAAAAAGTGTGCAATATTAGTTTTCATTGAACTTAAGCTTGTATGGGTTCAATTTAAAACCTAATTCAATACATTCTAGACTTTATATTTCCCTGAACCTCTTTTGGAGTATTAATTTTGTCATGCTTGTCATTCTAATCTAATGATGATTTAATGTTTGCAAACCTGAATAAATTTGTATGCAAGGAATTCTGCTGTGTTTTTAATCAATGAAGATTGAAATTTGGCAACTGAGATGATAAAAAAGAAAAATTTTAAATAAAAAATGAAAATAATGATTAAACTTGAGAAAGTACTTTTATTAATGTTCTTGGCTGTGAACCATGTAATATTTTTCTCTTCTTTTTATCATGTAGCATTTAGAAGGTGATTGAACCTTAAAAGAAGTAATTAGTACTAAATTGTGAAAAATATTTAAATTAGAACAGAACCTTTGTGTTCACTTTCTCCCTCTTTCCCTAAAACCTATGATCTAGAGTCAGAAATGAAAGCAGAAAGATGCGAGCCTATTTTAAAAAACTCCTCTATCTTCTCCAGGAAACTGTGCAGACAC
This sequence comes from Canis lupus baileyi, assembly GCF_048164855.1. NCBI lineage: Eukaryota > Metazoa > Chordata > Mammalia > Carnivora > Canidae > Canis > Canis lupus. The sequence continues at coordinate 63,784,037 of NC_132845.1, forward strand.
CATAGAATGTTGTCTAATGAAACTACATCTTCATTATTTATTGAATAAAAATATAGAAAATTGGAATGTTTAATAGCCTAATCACACCGAAAAAAAACAAAAAAAAAAAAAACAAAAAAAAACACCCCAAAATACCAAACACCCAAAACATTCTGAGTTTAGATATCCAGGGGTCAGCAGCCCCTCTTCATCAATCCTGTAGGGTGCTGTCTGGTTTAACATTGCTTTTCCAAAGATCTTACGACACTAAAAGACCATTAATACACTCCTTAACAATCAGTACAGGCCATCTGTTTTTGTTTTGTTTTGTTTTTTTTGTTTTTTGTTTTTTTACTCATACAGGCCATCTGATTGTAGTCCTTCACTTTTATTGCTTAGTGCCCTTTGAGGGTGAAGGAGATAATCTAATGCAAACAGTAGGTTTGAAAACCTAACAGTGATAAGTAATAATGATTCTTGAAAAAAAAAACTTCTAATATTATTTCCCAGAATTGAGGGGTGGCTTTTGAGGTGGCATAAAAGATGAAAGTGATTATTTTCAAGGTCAAAATTTGACTTTTTAAATAGAATGATTTAACATAATAACACAAATGTTTTGTAATATATGAAAAGCAAAATTTTTTCTTTAATGTGGAAATTTATGAAACTTGTAATGCCCAATTAGATGTTAGCAGTTAAATTAGATTTGGTTAAGGAGAACAAACAATTATTCAGATGGCTTTGTAGAAGCTTTGGCTGAATAGAAGCTTCAGCTTTTATAGTATTGAAGTTTACTGGTGAAGAAATCATACAGTGACATTCCTGAAAGAAATAATGTTACAAGAGTGAGAGACGAGACCATCTCTTTTACATTATCTCATTTGACCATTTTAACCCCAAGATCTTGTTAGGGCAGACGTGGTTATTCTGCATTTTATAGAGGATGGAATGGACTTGGAACGATTAACTTAACCAAGGCTGTATGGTTTATATGGGCAACTGATCTTCCCTCCAGAGCTGCTGAGATCCTCCTTCCCCCACAGTACTATTAAAACATTGCATTGTATGGTCTTTTGATAATCTTTTATCCATCATATTTAACACTAAGCCAGAACTTGGTACTGAGACCTATCTGAAGTTGTTAGTTCAAATTCCCAATGAATATGACTTCTTCAGAAAAATATGTAACAAGGATTCATTTTATAGTTATGTCATCTGTCTTCCAGCTAAATTCAACACCTTCATTAAAGGACAGAATGTGCCGTATATTCAAAATAATTTGTCTTTAAGGCATAGCATATTCTAGGTCCTACAATCTCTATATGAGAGGCTTCAAAAATGTTTGCATACTGCAGACAGCTGTTGAGACACTGCCAGCCTCAGGAAATGTCCCATTTAAAAGCCTCTTGCCCATGTGTCAGTGTCACTGATGGCATGAATGCACAATGGGCAGTCTGGCTCTGGAGCAGGCTGTCTGGGTCCACTTCCTGGCTTGTCACTTAGTTGCCATGGGACCTCATCTTTGAGTCTTTATTTCTTTACTTAAATTTGTAATTTCTCTCTCCATAGACTGGTCTCCTCTCACTTCGAGGAATCCCTATATATTCCAATCCTGAAAGTTTATTCTTCACAAATTTCCTCATTGTCAGCACTGTTTATTTCTCCTTTCCATTAATTGTTATGCATTTTGAATGTATAGTGCATGGTAGTTTTTAGTTGAACCTCAGCTGGTTAGACACTATATAGTTAACTCATTTTAGAAGATAAATAACTTTGTTTCCTAAGAGTGAACATTCCATCCAAAATATGTGCCACTTTCTTAAAAACAATAAAGTGGACCTTTCCCAACCATGATTACACATGAGGAGCATGCAAACACCAGATCTGGCTGTTCCATTGGAGACCACTATTGTATTCCTTACAAACTTGTGGAAAAATAGTCAAGAATAATATGAAATTGTTTGGGGGTGTGGTTAACCTTTCCTAAGACTGACTTAGTGGACAGTGATCAGTTATATGTGAAGATAAATAAGCTAAATACCAAATTCCGCATATGAATAACTCATACCCAATCTGTTTACAAACCCTGTGAGTCATTATTGCCAAGGAGTATCCTCTGTCAGCTTGGTTAATACTCAATAGTGGGGTTAAAAATTTTTTTTTAAATTTGTTTCTTAATGTTCCTGGTACACTTTTGGACGAGTTATAGTTTGCTTTATAGAACAGAAAAGAAATATTTTCATACATTATTTAGTTTTATTATAATGACTCAAAGCCATCCTCTTTCTGAGAGGAAGGTGTCAGATGGCCAACACAGTTCTAACTACATACAGGAAGACCTCCTTTCTTACCAGAGGGCCCTTTTGTTGTGCCAGAAGCTTCCAAAGTAGATAAGAATAAGATATTAATGGACTCCTAAACTAACCTTACTGGTCTATTTTTTTTTTAGTTACAACTTTCTTGAGGTGTAATTAACATACAATAAACCGAAAATATTTTAAATATACATGTTGGTAAGTTTTGATGCGGTTATATTAGGAATCCTTACCACAGTGAAGATAGTAAACATATATATACTGCCCCCATATTTCATTGAGCAGAGTTGTAGTTCAGGTTCTTTGCATATGGCCCCATTGTTAGACAATCATTGGTCTACTTTTTGTTACTACAGATTAGTTTGCATTTTCTAGAGTTTTTTTTTTTTTTTTTTTTTTTTTTTAGAAAACATTTTCTAGAGTTTTATATAAAGATAGGGCACCTGGGCAGCTTGTTCGGTGAGGCTTCTGATTCTTGATTTTTGGCTTAGGTCATGATCTCAGGGTTGTCACATCAAGTCGCATATCCTGCTCCTTGCTGGGCTTGGAGCCTGCTTAAGATTCTCTCTCTCACTCCCTCTCTCCCCACCTCAAAAAAAAAAAAAAAAAAAAAAAGAGGGGGCAAACAGTGTATCTTTCTATCTAGTGTAGTTATTTTGAGATTCATTCATGTTATTACATGTATTGGTTGTTCATTTTTATTGTTGTGTAACTATACCATTGTGTAAAGATGCCACAATTTATTCATTTATCTCTTGATATTTGGACAGTTTCCAGGTTTGAGCTATTACAAATAAAGGTGGTGTGAACATTTGAGTGAAAGTGTTTATCTGGACATGTATTTCCTTTTCTCTTGAGCAAAACAGTTTTGCAGTGGTGGGGTCATATGATAGGCATGTGTTTTAAGAAACTGTTTCCAAAGTGGTCATACCATGTTCTCTGGGACAGTTCTAGTTTCTCCACATTCATGCCAACACTTGCTGTAGTCAGGCTTTTTAATTTTAGCAATTATAAAGAAGTGTGTAGAAGTATCTCATTAATGGTTTTAGTTTTCACTTCCCTAGTGACTAATGATTTTGAGTATCTTTTTATGTACTTATTTGCCATCTGTTTATCTTCTTTGATGAGGCGTCTTTTCAAATATGTTGTCTGTTTTGAAATGAGTCGTTTTCTTTGTTGAATTTTGAGAGTTCTTTATTTCTTTGGAAAGTAAGTTTACTAGGTACATACTTTTCACAGGTGTTCTCCCAGTCTGTAACTCACTTTCTCACACTCTTCACAGTGTCCTTTGAGGAATAGAAGTTTTTAATTTTGATGAAATCCAGTTTTCCAATTTTTCTTTTGTATATTGTGCTCTCGGTGTCATATCAGAGAAATCTTTGTCTAACTTAATCTCGTAAGTATTTTCTCCTAATTTTTTTCCTGAAAAGTTTTATAGTTTTAGATTTTACATCTAGGCCTATAGTTCATTTTGAATGAAGTTTTGTATATAGTGTGAGGTATGGATCCATTTTTTTCTACTTTTTTATTGAATTGTTCCAATATAAATTGTCCACATCTGTGTAGGCCTAATTTTGGACTCCTGGTTTTGTTCCATTGGTCTGTCTCCTTACACTAGTCCTGCGATAATGGCACAGTACCTTTGTAATAATTCTTGAAGGCAGGTAGCAGAAGCCCTCCAGCTTTTTTTTTTTTCTAGAGGTGTTTTGGCTATTCCATATGAATTTGAGAACCAATTTATCATTTTCTACCAGAATGTCTGCTGGGATTTTGATTGAGATTACACTGAATGTATATGTCAGTTTGGAGGAGAGTTGACATCTTAACAATATTAAGTCTTTCAAACCATGAACAGAGACTCTGGGTATTTGAAATTTAAAACCATTCTCTAGGTTTAAAATGCAAGCCATTTGGGTTTACTGATGAGTAAAGAAAGCACAAGGGATGCTCAGGGTGCCTCTCAGATAAGCACAACACTGGCGATTGGTCTTTTTGCTTAATTCACCCGATCAGTTCTTCACATAATTCTCATTTAATATGAGGTGGCTAAATATTAGATGCCTTATGCAAAATAGGAGCCTTGAGTCCTCCACAAGCATCTTTGTCCCACAGATGCTGGTTGACTGTAAATATGTATTCTCTAGTCTGCTGACACCACACCAGATGGAGGGCATTTTGTGTGAGATTAAGATCGATTTAAACCACAGATCCAAGAATATACAAATCCTCCCCTAATCACCTACCCTTCCTTGGGAGTTTTCTGCAGGAAAGATACAATAACACATGCAACAAAGATTAAACCATTATTAATAACATAATTCCAGTTGTGAAGGAAAGAGGTCAGAATACCACAGATATTTAGATAGCCATGTTGTTTTATAGAATATAGCCTTTCCTGTTGGGGCTGTACATTTTTCTAAAGGAGTGTCAATTATAGTAATGAGGTTAAACTTTGACTTATATGAAGACAGCAAATGGAATGGTGACCAGGTCATTGCAGATTAACTACCATTTCCTCAAGGACAAGTGGGAACATATTTGTCATTGACAGCAGGCCTATTCTATTCTCTAGTGTGGAGAATCGGTCTTTTTGAACGAGGGTGATGGTGTGGTTGAGGGCATGAAGTCAGGCTGCCTGGGTTCAGATGGCCACTCTGCCTTTGCAAATGTGCAGACTTAGTTGCTCTGAGCCTCTCGTCTTTAAGGATACAGAAAATTGTCAAGGAGAAATTAAAAGCAAATAGTTGGGCTCAGTGTACTTGGTACAGTTTGTGTTTTTGGCATAGTATATTTTTTCTACTTTTTATCTTTCATATTGTGTGTTCTTGTTAACCACTGCCTACCTGTAAAAATGGGGACTGTATAGTCTGTGAACTGCTCTTGCTTTGCTTTGCTTTCTGTCAACTAATGGTTCTGCTCGTTGGCCTCCCTGCTCACATCCCTTCTGACTTTCTAATCTTCTCTCTCACCCCAGCTGACTTTCTTCTCTACTTCCAGAGGAGTTTCTTCCAAGAAGCCTGCCCTCATGAACTACAACTGACTCAGACTAGAGGAGGGATGGGCAACATGTTTACTTACAAAGCAGTACAAACAACCTATCCATATCCAGGCTCTAAGAACGAAAGCCAAATGCTCTGCTCTATCCTGAAGTTAAAGAGAAAAGTTTTAGGGTTCTGTCCTTAACATGTAATTTAGAGAGTTCAAAATATTTTATGTCTTAAATAGTGATGCAGGGAGTATTTAATAAGCATTGACAAAAAAATTTAACCATGTGGTAGATAGTATTCTGCCAATTAATTTATTTTATTTAGCTGCAGAATGAACTATTATGTCAGTATGAGAGCTAACAGTGTTTATTTCTGACCATTTTAGAATTGGAATAGGAAAAAGACTCAACAGAGATAATAGTTGCTTGAAAACTGCTTATGTCAAATATATTAAAATTTGAAATAGATGAAGGCTAAAATCCAAATTCAGGAGTAATTAACCAAAATAGTTGACAGATGTCAGCTATGCTAATAAAATTTGTATACCCTGAATATTTTCCAGCTTGTAATTAACTGTGCAGATGATGTGATGTGATTTTTGTCACTAACTGCTTATTAATGAAGGGGATGATGACTAGTTACAAAATTCATAGTGCTAGCTGAATACCAAGTTTAAATATTTCTCATACAGCTGGCATAAATAGGAGCTACAGAAGCCTTGATACTGGTTTGATTTGTACTTACTTTCTTCATCTGTGATTGCCAAGGGGAAATTGAATTTGTTAAATTCAGCCCCTAGTGACCTTGAAGGTAGTAAATCTATTTTTATTTGATGGTCAGCAAGAATAATGGCTTTTAGTTTTAGATTCTTTGTTATAAATTTATGTCATCAGGCTAGTGATATCACCATTGGAAGTTCCGTAATAAAGTGCAAAAAGCTAATTTTGAGTTCAGTGAAAGCTAAGTGGGATGTGATCTGCCCATAGGACTTGAAGACTTGTATGCAGAATATCATCAGCAGAAATGGTGTGATAATAAAAGAGCATTATTCATTATCATATAATGTGGCATTTAATATAAAAGAGAAATACTATTCAGACGGCGGATGAACTTCTAAGCATAAACAAGAGGTTGTATCAGGTGTTTCTGACTTTAGTGCCTGTGCTCACTAGTGATCACCAGCCCTTGCTCCTGGATGCCATTCATCTCTTCTGTCAAGCAGTCCTTATCAAGAGCTCATGGTATGTTAGGCACTAAAGTCAGTGCTGGGCGGTAATGAGCCCAGTTTTTCAGCATCTCTAAGTAACTTACACTGTAGAGGGAGGTAGACAAATAGTTATACCAACAATTCTAACTGTGGCTGATGTTCTGAAAGGCAGGAACGTTTTATTGGCATTGATGTTGGAGTTCAAGAAAGACTTTCTTGAGGATTTGCTACTTAAATTGCAATGTGAAGTTGACTAGGTGAGAAGGGTGGGAAAGGGTATTCAGGTAGAGGGAGCAGGTAGTGCAGAGTCCCTGTGGTGGGAGAGAACACCTAGCACACTTTGAGGCGCTTAGAGAAGGAACAGGGAGGGCAGTGGGTCAGATAACAGATGGTTCTGGAGAGTTAGTTAAGAGAGCATGCAGGGTCCAGAAAACCAATTTCAGGAGATGTGTCTTTGTGCTACCAAAGCAAAGGAAACTCTTGGAGGGGTATTTCAGTTTTGATAAAACAAATCTTTATGGTTACCACTGGAGCATGGAATGAAAAGAGACCAAGTGCATGTGGGATAGGGCGGTTAGGGAGCAGTTATAGTTGTTTGCCACAAAGTGTGGAAGCCTGACAAGAAGCAGAAAGATTCCAGAAATACCACTGTGCTGCCTTCCCACCTGTGCCAACCCTCTCTTTAACAGACTATTGCTCTCTCACTTCTTCAGGAATCTTTATCCCATTGCTGTTCTCCTGTTTGCTTATCCTCCTGTTAAGGACAAGTTTGTTTGTTCCTTTCTCTTTTATGATGAATATTTTCAGAATTCAGTTCTTTGCTTTCTTCCTTGGGTGGTCTTTCCAGTAGAGTGGTCTTCTAGTATTTGTGCTTCTCTGCCAGATTAAACTGTATTTGAACTCAATCTCTTAGAAATAACTGTTTGACATCTCCACTTGGTTGTCTCCCAGACATCTTCAACTTCACATGTCCTTAATGTCACTTTGATTTTACTTTCTCCAAACTGGTTTCTCTACCTCCTTCTCTTCCCCTTTTCTTTCTTACTCGTTTTTGTATCTCTGAGTTTAGGATAATACATATTTGTTTAATGAGTGGGTGATTCAAGACATAGTAGTAGGTAGTTTTTTCTTTTTAAGCTTTTATTTATTTATTTATTCATGAGAGAGGCATAGACACAGGCAGAGGGAGAAGCAGGCTTCCTGCAAGGAACCCGATGTGGGACTCGATCCAGGATCCTGGGATCATGCCCTGAGCACGCTCAACTGCTGAGACACCAAGACATCCTAGTAGTAGGTAGTTCTAAGAAGAGGGAAGATTCTTAACTTACACCATCTGGGAACAAGAAAACTCCATTCCTTTTATAAGAAAACTATAGTTTGTCAAAATTCTTTTAAAAATGGGTCACCAGCCCATTTTTAACTGGACATACTCCTTTATTTTTCTCAGCTGGTTAGTTCTCTTTAGAGCATCCACATTCATGCTTCCCTCCCTAGCTGTGTGTATATTTATACACACTCACACACACACACACTCCACAGCCAAATGTTAGATTCCTATCAGTGATTACTATTTCATTTTCCATAGGCCAAAATGCAGCTTGGTTGGAGGGAGTTACCTTTTCTATAAAGCAGTGGTCCTCATTTGCCCATGTTACTCAGCTGCAGAGGCTGGAACTTGTTAGTGCGGGTGGTAATGGAAGTCCTTCATCTTCTCTGATATCACCTCCGGAGATTGGGGGAGCACTGCCTCCATTCACTTAGGCTGGGATGGCAGTGTAGACAGCCCAGTTGGATTTTGCTTATAGGAAGGAGTTTGTGTTTTTCCAGTAGTGTTTGGAGTAGAGCAGTCATTGTCTAAAATTTTATATCTGTTATGTTGTGCCTGTCCTAGTCCTTTAGTGAGAAAGGGCAGGTTTTGCTTGGAGATTTTTTTTTGGTCTGCATTCATTGGTTTTTCTAAGTTGCCATCTCCTCCAGCATGGGATGAACCTAAAAGAAAAACCAAGGAATGTACTGTCATGTCGTTCTTTGGATCCTGAGGTCCAGTCTGACTTCTTTTCTTTGCCTTTCAGATTGCTTTTAATGATTGTTTTAAATATAATATTCAGAGTTTTTAGCTGTATTTGCAGAAATAATGGAAAGACATAATTCTTGGTTTGGATCTGGAAATCAGGAAGCTCTGTTTAATGATTTTATGTCTTTTATTTCTGTTATCTTTTAAAGATTTTATTTATTTATTAACAAGAGACACACAGAGAGAGCGAGGCAGAGAGACACAGGCAGAGGGAGAAGCAGGCTCCATGCATGGAGGCGATGTGGGACTCGATCTCGGGACTCTGGGATCATGCCCTGAGTCAAAGGCAGATGCTCAACTGCTGAGCCACCCAGTCGTCCCTATTTTTTTATTTTATTTTATTTTATTTCATTTTATTTATATTTTATTTTATTTATTAATTAAATAATTATTTATTTATTCATGAGAGAGAGAGAGAGAGAGAAGCAGGCTCCTCCCAGGAGCCTGATGTGGGACCCGATCCCGGATCGCAGGATCACGACCTGAGCCGAAGGCAGACAGACGCTCAACCGTTCAGCCATTCAGGCGCCTTGATTTTATGTCTTTTAAATAAAGTTTGGACATTAAATTAAATCAGAATAAACTCTTCTTCTAGGAGAATGTAACGTTTATCCAGTTTAACTTATACTTCTTTTATGTATCTTTGTGTGTATTGCAGAAAATCTTAAGAGTTTGTAAAAATTTCCACCAGCCCTTCACATACAGCAGAATTAAAATTACTTTATTAGTGCTTTATGTGACTTATATTTAAAGTAGGATCTTCAAAAGAATTATGACTAAGAGCAACCAGCGTACTTTTAGAAACTTTCTCAAGTATATTGGATTTATCAAGTCTCTGCTTTTAATTTTCTTGAGTAGATTCCTTACAATGTATTGTAAAATAGCATTTGTAAAACAAATTAATAATTTGAAGCAATACTTGTTTTCAAACAAGATTAAACTGTTTTGGAATTCAATCCCTAAGAAATAACTAATATCAAATCATTGGCAATACACAGAGTCAAGTTAATATTCCAGGGTATTGTTTTAGCTACAAGTGTTTGCAGATGTTAAACTGTAGTGTTAAGTAGGTTTGCTTTTCAGCTTATTGCTTTACCATGAATTTATTCTCTTCAAAATCTTTTTCAGCCTTTGTAGTTACATAGGTAATCTTTTTAGACACCATGTAATCAATAGAACAGATTTCCAGAAAAAAGTTGAAAAAAAGGCAGATGAATTCCGTGAAGGGAAAGTTAGTGAACCAGTTTGATACATGAATGAATCTGGGTTTGCAGTGGGTTTTTTTGTCGCACTTCTTGCCTTTTTTTTGTGCAAGTGGCAGACTATAGAGCTCTGAACTTTGAAATCTTACTAAAATCTTTGAGGATTCAGATAGGATAAATCTCATTTAAAAAGTGTTCTCTGCTCAGCAGATTTATAATTCAGTATTTATATCTGTTTTAATATACTAAATATTATACATTAAACTACATTAGAGGAGACATTTTTGTGTTTAATATTTTCTTCATTTAATTACCAAAGGAAAAAAAATTCTAACAATTGAAGCAATTAACATGTTATAAAGGAAAAGTTAATTATTTTTCCCCAACCTCCTCTCCTCCATCCTTTCTTCCCTTCCCCAGCAAATGTTAACATTGTAGAGCTTGTCTTTCCATACCTTTCTCTATGCCCAAAGAAGTACAAACACACATTTACATATACTTATATACGATTCACATTTATTGGACCCCACTAACAATAATTATATGCTTCATAATGGGGTCATTCTCCATGTATATGAGTCTTCACATCTTTTATCTTCTCTCATTCTTCCAGGATAATAGACATAATTCAAAGTTATTTAAAATTAACTATAGTATAGATCATCTAAAGTATGCATGTGTCCCATTTATTCAGTCATTCCTGTTGATGGACATTTGGGTAGTTTATTATGGGATTTTGTATTGCTTGTTGCTATATAAACAGTTGTTCGTGATTACAAACAGTGAGGAGATGAACATTTTTACTTATGCGTCTTTAGTTTTATACAGCAGTGGTTTTATTCCCAAAGGGTGGATTTCTGATAATGAGACTTACAGGTCAAAGGATATATATACTTTGTATAAATATTGTATTTTTTTCCAAATTTTTTTTAAAAAAATACTTATTCATTAGAGACAGAGAATGAGACAGAGACAGGCAGAGAAAGTCTCTGAGACACAGGCAGAGAGAGAAGCAGGCTCCTCGCAGGGAGCCCAATGTGGGACTTAATCCCGGGACCCTGGGATGATGCCCTGAGCCATCCAGGCATCCCCATTTTTTCCAAATGTTTACTGCAATTTGTGGTTCTAATAGTGTCATATGAGATTGTACATTTTCTGACATCCTTAACAGCACTAGATGTTCTCTTTTAAATCGTTACTAATTTCATGAGAAAAAAACAGTACCTCATTTTTGCTGTAAGTGGCACTTTATGATTTTTGGTAGAGTTTAACATCTTTTGATATTTATTGGCCACTTAAGTTTGATCTTCTGTTAACTTATTCTTTATGTTATTGGCCTGTTTTTCCTTCCAGTTGTCTTTTATCAGTTTGTGGGAGTGCTTTCTAAATCTGGGGTATTAACTCTTTGATGATCATTGATTTTAGAAGTAGTTTTTTTTTTTTTTTAACTGGTCTATACGTATTTGGAGTGGTTTGTGGTATTTTTTGTTAATAAATAAAGTAGTAATAAATGCTATCACTATTATGTGTCTTTATATCTTTATGGGTTTCTTACCATCCTAATATTTACAGACATTTTCCTAAATTCTTTTATTGTGAACATCACTGTCATATTTTTTATATAGAGATCTTTAATTCACCTGGAATTTACTTTTATAATTGTGGAATATAGAGGCCAAACTTTACCTTTTTCCTGATAGCTAGCCATTTATTATAGTAATACCATTTAGTAAATAAACCATCCTTTCCGTTCTGAATTTAAATGCCATCAGTATTCTTTTAAAATATTTAAATGATTACATTTCTTCTCCAGCTTAACCCATTTTCAGTAAGGTAATGACTTTTTAAAAGCAGGATTTAGTAAATTGAAAAGGTTATTTCTCTGCTCTCAAATGTCAAATGCTACCTGATACTCTTTATTGTTGCTGACAAAATTGCAAGTACAAGAAGGATTATTGCTGTGAACAAATCCACTAATCAGGATGTAACTTAACAATTTTAAGACCCTGGGTAAAAAAAAAAAAAATGGGAAAAATTGTGATATTCATTCAGAGCTTCTACAAAAGCAGTACCATGTAAGCACTATGAAGAAAGTTATTTATTAAATATCAGAAAGAAATTTTTTTTCACCTCAAACAGAGAAATTAAGTTCATAGAGGCCTGTCTTTTCCTCGATGACATAAGCTACACAGGGATGGCTTTCCAAATAACGCTGTGTTACAGTTGTGGTCCAAGTACCTTGCAGCTGTACCTATGCAGAGATCTGTAGGCAACTATTTCACAGTTTTATTTTGGATTCATCCTTCAAGTATGCTCTGTACATGGGACCAAATCCAGACATCTTATTTTCATACTTTTTGGAAATAAGTCATTGGGCTTGGCAATAGAATATCATGCTTTACAAAATCTTCTTGCTGGAGAATGCTAATTGGGTTTATTCACTCTCCTACAAGTGATGTAGCTGAGGCCCATGTGTGCAAGAGCAACTGGCTTGGGGAGTCCCAAATAGACCAGGTTTGGCCACTCACTGCTGACAGAATCCAAAGGCAGAGAGATGAGTGATGAGTGATGGATGAAATAAGAATTTATTTAATTGATGCCAACACTAGAAGACCGTGGACTACTGTCTCAGAGACTGCAGAGTGCTGAAAATACTTCTAGGTTTACATAAGGAAAATGTGGGATAAAGGTTGATGAGTACAAGCAGGTGAACAGAAAAGGTCAGGTAGATGATTGTCTCAGGGTCAGTCACACTGGGTCTTGCTGGCGCCAGGGCAGTCCTTGTTGCTTAAGGGGCAGTTTTGGTTTCCTTATGGGATGCTTTGCCTGCCAGATCTTTTGCCTGAGTTAGAGATAAGCTGGAAAGAACTTAATCAGTTAGAAAGTACAAACTGAGGTCAGAATGAAGGTGGTTGAAATCCTCTTTCAGTGAAGGAGATACAAAGGTGACTTCTGCATCTCTAATACGGAGGTAACTGGGAGAATTCTGCCAATTACAGATTTGAGAATATTTGACTGTATAGTGTAACATAGTTATGATAGTTCATCTTTATAATTAGAAATAGGATTTTGTAGTACAAAGAGTCCTTACTGCTGTACTATCTGACAGTAAGTGCATAAGCAAATAGAATATGCTGTGTTTTAGGTTGGAATAGTATGTAGCTATTAGATAATGTGTTTCTGATAAATACTTATTATAGGTAAGTATTCTCACATTATTATATTTCGTGACAAAACCAAATCTACAGTGGATATCCAGCATTAAAACTCAAAAGATACCAAGCAGCAAAGGGACTTGTGTGACTCATTTGTTTTTTCTTTTGTCTTTTACTGAGCATCAGCTGTGCTGGAAGCATTTCGTGAGGCTGTGGCAAACAGTGATGAAGAGCACAGTCTTTCCAGGATTCTTCTAGCTAATGAACGAGTATGTTGTATCATCACAATACTGTGCTTTAACAATTATGTAAGTGCTCTGGTTGCTATGAGAGTGTAGTGGAGGCACACACAAATCAGACTGGGTGTGTGGGGTCTGTAGGACTCCCTGGAGGTGGTGACATTAGAGCTGAATTCAAAAGGAAGGAAAGAATTAGCCAGGCAAAAAGAGGATGATTGGAGAGAGAGAAGCTTTCAGATAGGAGTATTAGTACATGGGGACATTGAAGAACTAGTTGACTGTAATGTTAGGATAAATTCCAAGTTGTTGTTCTGTATAATTATATCAAGTGCATGTATTTGCATGTACACATGTTTCTCATTATGAGAGATGATGTGTAGAGAGTCCTAGTAGTAAGGTCTTAAAAATCCTCTAACTCCAAACTAAGGACATTAGATTTTATCCTGATGCAGGATATTAAGCAGGAGGGCGATCTTTTCAGATCTTCTGTTTAAAAAGCTTTCTCTGGAGATCTAGTGAAGGATGGATAAGATGTTGTTAAGTCCAGTGTCATGAAAACTGCTAAGGCAGAGGCATAATAATCCCAGTGAGAACTGTAAAGTGTATTTAGAGATTTCAGGAAGTACCATTGCTAGGACTTGGGATAAGGAAGGAAGGAAAGGAAGCTAGGATGATACCTAGATTTCTGGTTTAGAGTAAGCGGGTATATGGGGATTTGATCCATGAAAACTAGATCCATGAATTTGGGAATGGGAAGATATTGAGTTCAGTTTTGGACTAAAACATCCTGAGGCCTTTGGGGAGAAATGATGATGGGCAGCCGAATAGATGTGACCTAGACACATGAGAAAATTGAAGATTTAGATGTTATCATGTAGGTGGAGAGAGTTTTTAATCCTGCCAGTATATGGGGTTACAGATGTGGAATAACAGCATGAAAAGAGAAGAGGGCTGAAGATGAAGACAGGGACCCCAGCATTTAAGATGTGGGAGAGTACCCTGAGAGGGTGACTGAAGTAGGAAGGAAATAGGAAGAGAACAGCCAGAAGAGAAAGACTCTCTGAAAGGAAGCAGTTGTCACCGCGGTCAGATGGCACAGAGATTTCATGTCAGCTCAGTTGGTAAGGGCATCTGTTGGATTTGGCAACACAAGAGGTTGTCAGTGGTGTAGGCCAGAACAGGTTCCTGAAGTGGCACTGAGAAATGGCAGTTTATAGGGATTGCACAGAGAATGATAAGCAAAGTAGTGACAAGCATACTATTAATCTGTTTCGGTAGGTTGACAAGAGTAGACAATACAGCAGCTGGAAGGAGATGATGCAAGGCTGAGGGAGGTGTGTATGTCAGATGAACAAAACTTGGGCAGTGCCCTAAATCTAGGGATTAGAGTAAAAATAAAGGTGATGAGGTAGGTAGGTGATTGATGTGAAGTTCCTAAAGAGATGAGGGAGTATGGAGCTCTGTAAAAATGGGGAGCCCTTTCCCACAGAATCTGCAGGTGAGAGGGAAGAAAAGGATGGGATATAAGGTACAGGCAAGTTTGGGTCGGAGGCAGAGCAGGCAATGGTAAGAACAAGGATAGCTGCATTTTCCTTTGTGAATTGAGGAGTGCCTTCTGAGGAAGGTGAGAGAGGAGATGGAGAGCAAGGGGACTCAGGACAGGTGGAGGGGGGCTGCGTTGGCACCCATGCTTCTGTGCAGGGCCGCCGCCACCCTGGGTCCTACCAGTCATGCAGCCACGTGGAATTTGAATAAAGTGTATGTAATCCAACTTCCACAGTCTTTCATCATGTGTAAAATGTTTTGATACTGAGAATTTATATGTAACATAGGACTGAACAATTTACTGAAATTTAGGCTAAAGTAAATATTTGATGAACAGTACATGTATAAAGTTAAATAGTTCCATCAGCCTCTAGGAGACCTGCTCTCCTTCAAAATGTTAACATTTTTTTTTCTTTCAACTAACCGACCATTTGAAAGCCACCTGTATTCAGTCAAACCAGTATAGTAAGAGACTTGCTGAAGCACATAAAGGTGTTGCTCTGGGCAGCTGCCAAGAAAATAGACTTCAAATGGGAGTGTTAGCATAGTATACAGGTTTCTTTGCTTATGAGCTCTGACTGTAATACTGATTTTTTTTTGTATATAGAAAAAATAATTTGCTCAAAACTCATTAGAATGAATAAAACGTGTATCTTAGTACCAGGAAGAGAGGATTAAATTTTTTATTGAGTTAAATTGTGTAAGTTTATCAACGGTTATGGCTGACTTAGGTGATTAAGAATAATCAAGTTATGGGCATTTTTGTGTCTTCTCTGTTCAACATTTTTGAGGCCCTTGCCACGTTACTTTTTTTTTTTTTTTTTCCAGAATGGTAGCATTTCATCTAAACTTTTCAGAACGAGAGTACTTTTTTTTTTTAAGGATTCTGGGATGATACGGATATCTGAGATTCTTAGATGCTGGCCATATGTTGCTTTTACTGAGGGTCTGGTTTCTTTCTTTTGCTTTCTAGAAGCAGGTGATTGATACTGGAAATTGACAGGTTTGAAGTGATGTACCTACACATTAATAGCATGGATTTATTCATTTTGAATCCTTGGGATATTCTTGCCTGTAAGCATCATTGGAATAAAGTTAATCTTGTGGTTGCTGTATGGAAAATAAAAGGCAAGAAAGTTATTTTGAAAGTACATTTACTAAAAATCTTTACTACTAACATGTTACATTAAGAAAACTCTTAATTTTGTGTTTACTTGCTTCATGACTAACATCATAATGCAGTCTTGCAAACATTTAAAAAAATGAAAAGCTTTTTCCAGTGTGCTATGTTATATTATAGAAAAATTTCCTACAGTGATGTCCTGTATATGGTGACATTTAGAATTCGAAGAGATATACATAGTTATGTGACTTTGGGAATTTATCTTCCTTCCACCTCCACCCTATTAGTAACCTCATTGTTTATTCTTTCTAAAAGTCTTACAAGATTTTTTAATAATCAGATCCCTCTTGCTGCTGAGATAGCCCTCCCCCCCTTTTTGTTTTCTGATTCCCCCCCACACTTCAGAGCATATTCCATTGGGAAGTCCCTAATGATGTCAGTTAACCTTCCACCTTAATCAACCATCAGAAAATCACGTGTGACCACCTTTTTTTTTTTTTTTTTGTAATTTTTAATGCTATGCATTGCTGCCTTACCTCCATTCTGACACCATGATAGAATTGACCCTGCAGCCACAGTCCCACTGTCCTCATCCTGCCATGGATATCTGGAACCATAGCAGAACTTAGACCCCCATGTCTCTAATATGACATCCCTATACCAGTGCCTGAGTAGGGCAAATGCCTTGATACTGCAGCAGACGCCTTTCCCAGTGCTTATGACAAGTGCTCTGAAACTTGACTTTGGCTGTGGTCCCTACAACCAGAGGTCCTGATTGGGTAACTGTGGTAGGCTGAAAAGTGACCCCCTCCCACTCCCGAATATTCAACATCACATCCCCAGATCTGTGAATATTCCCATATTTGGAAAAGGAGTCTTTGCAGATGTGATTACATCCAGGATCTGCAGATGAGGAAATTATCTTGGATTATCTGGGTGGGCTCTGAATGTCACTACAAATGTCATTAGAGACACACAGAGAAGACAGACTGAAGAGGAAGGAAGCATTATGGCCATGAAGGCAGAGACTGGAGTGATGTAGTCACATGTAAAGGAATGCTGGCAAGTGACAGAAGCTGGAAGAGGCAAGGAACAAACTTTTTCTCAGAGCCCCCAGAGTGGGGCAGCCTTGCCATCACCTTGGCTTCAGAATTCTGGCCTCCAGAAACCTGAAAGAGTAAATTTCTATTGTCTTAAGCACCCAGTTTGTATTTTGTTATGGCAGCCACAGGAAACTGATCTGGTGGCTTCAGATGGAAGAATGTGCATTTTTGACAAGCACCTGGGTTATTCTGATGCAGGTGCTCACCTTTCTACACTGGACATATGTTCGTGTAGAAGGAGGGGCTACCTGTTTGCACTCTTTGACATGCAGCCAGTGTGAGATGACACCTAGCATCTCAAGTTGACACTTGGGCAGCATTTTTTACTGGACTGAGAGACAGTAGTGTTCTTTAGTTCTTCTGGAACTGTAATTCAGGTTTGTTTGGATTAACTATTGACCTGGGTTAGTCTAGGTCTATAAAATAATCTTGTTCATTACTCCATTTTGTTACAAAGCATGGCTGTATGGTGGGAGAGGAGAAAAGTAGGGAAATTTTAGAAAGTATAGGTTATGTGTTGTTTTTTTTTTAATATGGAGAACTTTGTCGTTTTCATTAAAATGCTAAGTTTTTCATTATAATTTATTTACTATTCATGGTAAATAACTGTTTTTGTCTTTCTTACATAAACCTCGACACAAGATTGGTTGGCAATTTATTTATACATGTCTTATTCTACAACATTTTTGGGGCTCTATGCAGTGCCTCATAATACATAATACATAAATACAATATAGAGAAAAGGAAATCAAGTTCCAAGACAAAATCGATATAGTCAGATCATAAAAACTAACTCAGTTTCTGGAGTTTCATCTTTATCATTCATTTCAATATTACATGTTTTTCTTTGAAGTTATCCCTTTAAAAATGAACTTTAATTTTTGTTAATAATGCATTTAAATTTTTCAGGTCTCCCCAGATTTATTTGTACTCGTGTGTATATGTATATGCATGTGCATTAAATTCCATGAAGTGTTATCACAGATGTAGGTTCGTATTTCCACAGTCAAGATCCAAAATAGCTCTCTTCCTATAAGGATCCCTCCTGTGGTGTTTTCATAACCACCCCTCCCCGCCCCAGTCCCTAATCTGTGGCAATGACAAGTTTGTTTTCCATTCCTCTAATTTGTCATTTCAAAAATGTCATAGTATGTAACTTTTTAGGATTTGCTTTTTCACTCAGCATAATTTCTTTGGTTATCATCTAACTTGTTCTATTTATCAGTAGTTTCATTCCTTCTTACTGCTGAAGAGGATTCCACTATCTCCATCTACCACAGTTTGTGCAACCAGTTTGTGCAACTATTTGGCTATCGAGGGACATCTTGTTTATTTTCAATAGTTTATTTCCAGTCAATAGTTTTTGACTATTGCCAGTAAAGCTGCTGTGAACATTATGTGTAGGTTTCTCTGGCATAAATGTCCAGGTATGCAGTTGCTGGGTTGTAGAATAATTGCATGCTCAGTTTTATAAGAAAATGTCAAACTATTTTTCAGAGTGGCTATATAATTTTAATATTCTACCAACAGTGTATATGAATGATACAGTTTCTCTGCATGCTTGTCAGTATTGGGTATTATCATCATTTTCGAGTTTAGACGTTCTTGTAGGTATATAATGATAGCTTGTTGTGGTTTAACATTGCCCTAATGGCTGTTGATTTGAACATCTTTTGATGTCTGTTCATATTGTTTGCCTATTATATAGTTGGATTTTTTTGTTGTTGTTTTGAGAGTTCTCTATATATTTAGACACTTGTTCTTTGTTGGATATGTAGTTTGAAAACATTTTCTCAAAGTCTGGGGATTTTTTCATCCTCCTAACAAGATCTTCAGAAAGCCAAGGTTTTCAATTCTGATGAAGTCCAGTTTATCAATTTTTCTTTTATGGATTGTGCTTTTAAGAGTCAAGTCTAAAAACTTGTTGCCTACCATTAATTAGTTCCTGAAGATTTTCTCCAATGAAAAAAACTTTTTTTTTTCAGAGTTTTAAGCTTTATGTTTAAATCTGTGATCTACTTTGAGATGATTCTTGCATAAGATTGGAGATTTAGGTTGAGGTCCTCCCCACTCCCACCCCGTCCGCCCATGTATATCCAAGTGCTCCAGCTCCATGTGTTGAAAAGGCTATTACTGCATTGAATTGTTTTAACATGTTTGAAAAACAAAGTCGAGCATATTTGCATGTGCGTTTTTCATGGTTCTCTGTTCTGTTCCGTCCATCTATATATCTGTCTGCCAGTACCACATAATCCTGATTAATATAGACTGTAGGCCCTAATATTGGGCAGAGTGATTCTTTTCACTTTGTTCTTCTCTGTCAAAATTATTGTAACTATTCTAGGTTTTTTACCTTTGCATAGGAATTTTTGAGAAATCTTGTCTATGTCTACAGTGTGTATATTTGTACTTTGATTATGAGAGAAATCATGCTAAACTAATAGATCAGTAAGTGGGGGAAGGATTGACATTCTTTAAGGGAAGTTTGCTAGTCATAAATTCTTTTAGTTTTTCTTTGTCTCAGAATGCTTTTATTCCCTCTTCATTCTTCAAGGAAGATTTTATTGATATAGAAGTTATGGTTGACAGTTCTGTTCTTTCAGCACTTGAAGAATATGTCACTTCCTTCTGGCCTCCACAGTTTTTGCTTGAGAAATCTGTCATTTGAATTGTTATTCCTCTATAAGTAAGATGTTGTTAATCTCGCACTGATTTCAGGTTTTTTTTTCCTTTAGTTTTCATTAATTTGCTTTGGTGTGGATTTTTTTGGGGTTTATTATGTTTAGGATTTATTAATTTTCTTGAATCTGTAGATTTATGTCTATTGCTGAATTTGGGAAATACTATTTCCTCAAAATATTCTTTCAGCCCACTAACTTCTTCTCTCTGGGACTCCAATGATACAAATTTTAGAACTTTTGTTACTGTGCTGGAAGTCAGAGGCTATGTATTTTCTCTGTGTAGTTCTGATCAGTAAGTTCTGTGGTTCAGTCTTCAATCCTCTTATCTATGTTTTCCCAATTGAATGGTTCCAGGAAGTTTCTTCTTTAATTTCTCTTACTGTATTTTTCAATTCTATAACTTTTATTTGGTTTCTTTTTTATGACTTCTATTTTGTTTTATTTTTTGGAGATTATCTTTTCCTTTTTTTTTTTCATGTTTTTCAAGAGAATTTGTAATTGCTTGGTGATGTGTCTTTATGATGGCTACTTTAGAATTCTTGTCAGGCACTGTGGAAAACAATATGGAGGTTCCTCAAAAAATTAAAAATTGAAGCACCATATGATCCAATAATCACACTATAGAATGTTTACCCCACCACCAAATGAAAAGACTAATTCAGAAAGATAAATGCATCCTATGATTATTGCAGCATTACCTAAAAAAGCCAAGATATGGGAGTAACCCAAGTGTCTAGCAATAGACAAAGGCATAAAGGAAGATATGCTGCACATACACACCACATACACGATGGAATATTACTTGGCCACAAAAAGGATGAGTTCTTGTTTGTGACAACATGGATGGACCTACAGGATATTATGCTAAGTGACATAGACTGAGAATGCCATACAATTTTACTTATATGTGGAATTTAATAAAACAAAACAAATAAACAAAAAGCAAGAATTAGACCTATAAATATGGAAAACAAAGTGGTGGGTGCCAGGAGGAAGACGGATGGGAGAATAAATAAAATAGGTGAAGAGGAGTGGACGGTATATGCTTCCAGTATGGAATGAGTAAGTCATGGTAATAAAAGGCACAACATAGGGAATATAGTCAGTGTATTTTAATAGTGTTGTATAGCAATGCTTGTAGGGAGCACAGCAGAATGTATGGAAAAGTTGAATCACTAACTATTCAAGTTGTACACCTGAAACTAATGTAATTTCGTATCAACCATATTAAAAAAATAAAAATAAATACAATTTTTATCAGAAAATTCTAACGTGTGTTAGAGTGTTGGCATTGATTGATAATATTTTCTCATTTTGTGATTTTCCTGGTTTTGGGTATGATTTATGATTTTTAATTGTATCTTGGATATTTTGGCTGTCAAGTGTTAGTTCCTACTTATACCTTTTATTTTAACTGATAGTTACCATGTTTAGGTTCAGCACTTGGGTCGTGGTCTACTTTTGTTGGTGGTTCCAATGACACTTTAATTTTTAGAGCCTTTGTTGTGCTGAAATGCCTTTAAAAAAAAAAATCTGGTGCCTCTGGGCCTTTCACTGATTCCTATTGCTGCCTCCTAAAAGTGCAGAAGGTGCTTTTCTGTTCTGGGCTGCTTGATGACTGAGTGGAAGAAGGGGCACTCAGACCTGGCAGGGAAGAGGAATGCTGTTTCCCGCCACTTATTATCAGTGAGGTTCTTAACTGAACCCCCTTTCTGACAGTGCTGTGCTTACATGGTGTCATTGCTGGGATTCCTGTTAATCAAGGGGAGAAATGTGCTTACCTAGCTGCCTCCTTTGCTAGTTTAGAAGAGGAGAAACACCAGGCATGGTTTGCTTTCTTCTTTTAAGTCGAGGTTCATAAAACACCTACCATTTTGTTATGCCTCCAGTCTTGGCATCCCTGACCAATTCACTTCTTCCTTCTGCCTTTCAGAAGTATTGCATGATGAGGATATAACTCTCTTAATTGATTCCTGTGCCCTTTCCCAATCTCTTCCCATATGGACCATTTACATTTTCCTCTTCCCTCCATTCATCATCCCAATTTTATAACTTTTGGTTGAATCAGAACATGGTGCTTACGTTTTATGACTGTTCATTGTTTCTAGCTGGTGCATACTGTATCCCATGAGGAAATTTCTTTTCTTCACAAGTTTCTGTTCTGCTTGGTTTACTTTTTACCTGTTATTAGCTTATCACTAAAATGCATGAAGTTGAGCTTAAAATGGCCAAACATACCAGTTGGCTTATCATTTCCCATTTTTTTCTTTTTAAAATCATTTCTTCTTTTCTTTCCCTTGGAGATGTTCCTCTGTGATCTGGGCTTCAATCTGAGCTGGTTGCTCCATGGGCCTTCTCTAGAGCTCCCATCGTGGGATGCACATCACCACCATTCTGCCTCCTTCCTTTGCCAGCCTCCTTTGCTGTCTCTCTGTTGCTTATTTCAATCCTTATTTGTTGGTGCATACCCTCTGGGAGTTTCCTGAGAATGCATCTGTAAGAAGGAAGCTTTTATGCACTTCAGATCTTTGAAAATGCCTTTATTTTACTTGCACACTTGTCTAGGTATGAAATTCTTGGCTGAAAATCATTTTCCTTCAGAAATTTCAGTCTTGCCTGTTGCCTTACAGCCCCAGTGATTCTCCTGTGAAATAAAATGTATTCTCATTCTTGTATTTGTTTTTAAATTCTTGTATTTGATTTACAAAAATATGACTACTTTTAGATAGTTCTCTTTGATGTTTTAAAACTTTGCATTAGTAGGCCTTGATGTGGCATTGTGGCACTGGACTGGATCTTTGTCCCGGGAAAATCTCATTGTCTTTCCCCTTGTGTTTCCCTTCTTGCTTTATGGGATTTTTGTCTCTTTTGTATATTGTTTCATCCTGAGTGCCTAGGACACTGTCTTTACAAAGTAGGTACTCTATGCAATGAATATTTGTTAAATGAGTGAATAAGTGAACTACTATTGGGGAGTATGTTTCCTGGATTTATCTTCTAATTGTCTTTCCTCTTCTATTGTAGAGCTCTCTTACTTTTTGTTTTGTACACAGGGAGATTCCTTCAGTGGATCTTACCACTTCCTTGGTGTTTTGTCTGCTAGTATAGTATTATTTCTATGATATTATTTTCTCCCCACGTCTTTCCCTCATAATAAATATATATGTATATATTTATATATATACATATATATGTATTTGTGTGTATGTATATATGTATGTATATGTTTTTATAAAGCATCTTTATGGTCAGAGTCGTGGAAAGAAACAGAATAATCTAACAGGTATATAGTCTATCTGGAATTGGCTTTTACATATATAAGTGTGAGGTAGAGGTTAAGATTTATTTTTTCCAGGGGCACCTGAATGTCTCAGTTGGTTAAGCTCAGGACTCTTGATCTCAGCCCAGTCTCGTTCTCAGTGTCAGGAGTTCAAGCCCTACAGTGGGTTCCATGCTGGGCATGGAGCCTACTTAAAAAAAAAAAAAAGATTTATTTTTTCCATATATGTGTCTGGGCACAAACATCATGATTAATATGATCATCCTTTCTCTTAGGCATTACATTGTCACATTTGTCATAAATTAAGAGACTTTGTTTATGTAGGACTCTATTTGTTTAAGAAAGTAGAGATTATTGTTATCTTTTATCTCTTCTTGTGCCATTACTACACTATGTTTTAAAATTCAATTTAGTTAGCATATAGTGTATTATTAGTTTCAGTGGTAAAATTCAGTGATTCATCAGTTGCATATAATACTCAGTGCTCATTACATCATGTGCCCGTATTAGTGCCCATCTTCTAGGTACCCCATCCACCTATCTCCCCTCCAGTAACCCTCAGTTTGTGACATGTAGTTAAGAGTCTCTTATGGTTTGCTTCCATCTCTGTTTTTATCTTATTTTTTCTTCCCTTCCCCTGTGTTCATCTGTTTTCTTTCTTAAATTCCACGTATGAGTAAAATCATATGGTATTTGTCTTTCTCTGACTTACTTCACTTAGCATAATACCCTCTAGTTCCATCCATGTCTTTGCAAGTGGCAAGATTTCATTCTTTTTGATGGCTGAGTAATATTCCTCTGTGTGTGTGTGTGTGTGTGTGTGTGAGAGAGAGAGAGAGAGAGAGAGAGAAAGAGAGAGAGAGAAAGGGAGGGAGGGAGGGAGGGACCTTTATTCATTCATCTATCGAAGGACATTTATGCTCTTTATGTAATTTTGTTATTATGGATGTTGCTGCTATATAAATATTGGGGTGCATCTGCCCCTTCAAATCATTATTTTTGTATCCTTTAGATAAATGCCTAGTAGTGCAATCGCTGGGTTGTAGGGTAGTTCTATTTTTAACTTTTTGAGGAACTGCCATACTGTTCTTCAGAGTAGCTGCACCAATTTGCGTTCCCACCAACAGTGTAAGAGGATTCCCCTTTCTGTGCATCTTTGCCAACATCTGTTGTTTTCTGACTTGTTAATTTAGCCATTATGACCAGTATGAGGTGGTATCTCATTGTGGTTTTGATGTGCATTTCCCTGATGCTGAGTCATGTTGAACATTTTTCATGTGTCTATAAGCCATTTGTATGTCTGTTGTGGAAAAATGTGTGTTCGTGTCTTCTCATTTCTTGACTGGATTATTGGGTTTTTTGGGTGTTGAGTTTGATAAGTTTTATAGATTTGGATACTAGCCCTTTATCCAGTATGTCATTTGCGAATATTTTCTCCCATTCAGTAGGTTGCCTTTTAGATTACCACACTATTTTAGTGACTCTAGTTTTATAAATAGCCTCTATGTTTGGTAATGAAAGTCTCTAAATTTGTTCTTCTTCAACACTGTCTTATTGACCTTTTTTGTATTTCCTTGTAACTTTGTAAAATCAAAGTCAAATCACAGACACACACCAACACGTAAAAGTACTCTGCTAAGATTTTGAATGGGATTGCATTAAATCTAAAGGTCAGTTTGAGGACAGTTGACATCATTACAGTTCTGTATCTTTTAATGCATGACTTTAGTATATTATATTTAAAATTTTGCATTTTTAAAGACAAAAGTGCAAAGGATTTTGTCTATTTATTCCTTGGAGTATCTTGGCTACTTAGTAGGAATTTGGTATTATATTTGTAGTAGATTCTTACACCCCTTTTTACATAAGGTATACTTTGAGTTTTGAAGTTTTTATATACTTTATCACTTTGAAATGTGGTTCCAAATGGTTTGAAACTCATGAATCTTCCCTGTGTTTTGCTTTATTTATTTTTATTTTTATTTTTTTAAAAGATTTTATTTATTTATTCATGATAGATAGAGAGGGCCAGAGACACAGGCAGAGAGAGAAGCAGGCTCCATGCTGGAGCCTGACGCAGGACTCGATCCTGGGACTCCAGGATCATGCCCCAGGTCAAAGGCAGGTGCCAAACCACTGAGCCACCCAGGGATCCCCTGCTTTGTTTTAAACTTTATCTAAAGTTGACAGATATTCAGGATAGGGCTGGATGTAGCTGCTCCCCAGTGCCATCAAGAACTCAGGCTCTTAATGTCTTTCTGCTTCTCCTTCCTTACTATGTTGATGTTTGTCCCTATGCTTGCTGCCTCATAGTTGAGGCAACACTTGCCTATTTCAGGCAGGAAGTAGGAAGAAGGGCCAAGAGATGAAGGGAGATGACTGCAGAATGTATTTATTTTTTTTCTCTGTTCTAAAACTAAGAAAGCAGGTGCTTTCCCAAGCCCCCATCCCACAGATCACTGCTTCCAGAACTGAGAACTGCTATTGGCCAGAACTCAGTCCCACAGACTGTCTGGACCTGTCACTAATTAAGGATGGTGAGGTCACCATAGTGACCACTTGTTTAAACCAGTTGTAACTCCTATCCTTGGCCTGGGTAAGGGCCTCTTCTCCCTCTCTACTGCTATTTGACCTGACTGGGGTTCTTTTAGCAGAAGAGGAGAGAGAAATATTGTGTAGGTAGAAGAAGGTGTCAGTCACATTTATTGAGGTTTCTCAATAAATAATATGTTAGTTTTTGGAAATTTGCCTGTTTCTAGATAGCAAAGAAAGTGATTTTAATTTTGAGTATTTTTGC
This sequence comes from Canis lupus baileyi, assembly GCF_048164855.1. Classification (NCBI taxonomy): domain Eukaryota; kingdom Metazoa; phylum Chordata; class Mammalia; order Carnivora; family Canidae; genus Canis; species Canis lupus. Next base: position 63,809,724 of record NC_132845.1, read on the forward strand.
TTTTTGTCCAGCATTTTAAAATTAAGTAATTTTGGAATAAGTGTTTATTTTGACGTCTTTTCTTTCTTTCTTTCTTTCTTTCTTTCTTTCTTTCTTTCTTTCTTTCTTTCTTTCTTTCTTTCTTTCTTTCTTTCTTTCTTTTTAATGTATTAAGATCTGGTGATATTTTAGGATGGTAAATGGCATTCCTTTTTCCACAAACTATTGCTTCCTGGAGTGTTTAGGCATAATGGCATTTATCTGTATAATTGGAAAATGCTTTCTAAATTTCCATCAGCCAAATGGTAAATGGGGATAATAACTGTAGTGCATGTGGGTCACATACTGTGACCTGCTTGCTGTATTATATTTTGGTATGATTAAGTTATGCCTTACATAAGAATAGTCTGGAAAAGATGGAAATTGGTGAATTGAATTACTTTATCTGAGAAGGCTTAGTTACTGAATTATTAAATTTCAGAAACCCTGCTTTAGAATCTGAATCAGTAAATATCTTTACCATAGGTGTTTATGTCATTGAAAAATGGAAATTGCTTTTGTAGATTTGTTGTTATTTGATGACAGTTCAGATTTTATAAATGATTTTTTTCAGTCTTTGGAAGGAATTTGAAAATGTGCTTTTAGAGAAGAGCAGGAGGTCTGGTAGTTTATAATATGTTAGTAGGTCATATCACTTGATGTATACAAAATCTCATTCACTCGGTTCCCAAATTTAATGATTTGAATGTTCCATTCCCCCTCTCTTTATTTTATAGATTATATTATTTAGCCTAATGTGCCAATTTAAAAATAATTAGGAATACAGCTGACTCTTGAACTCTTGGTTAGGAGCACCAACCCCTGAACAATCAAAAATATGCATATAACTATACTTACTATAGCTTACTGTTGACTGGAAGTCTTATCAATAACAGGAACAATTGGTTAACACCTATTTTGTATGTTATATGTATTATATATTGTGTTCTTATACTAAAGTAAGCTAAAGAAAAGAAAGCGCTATTAAAATCATGAAAAGGGCAGCACGGGTGGCTCAGCAGTTTAGTGCCGCCTTCAGGCCAGGGTGTGATCCTGGAGACCTGGGATCCAGTCCCACGTCAAATTCCTTGCATGGAAGCCTGCTTCTCCCTCTGTCTGTGTCTCTGCCTGTCTCTCTGTGCCTCTCATGAATAAATAAATAAAATCTTAAAAAAAAATCATAAAGAAGGGAAAATGCACTTACAGTACTGTATTGTATTTATTGGAAAAAAACCAGATTTAAGTGAACCCTGTAGTTCAAACCGGTGTTGTTCAAGGGTCAACTATGTTTGTGATGTCAAGTAGCTTCATTTAGTCATTGTGAATCAATCAGTTAAAAGAAGTAATTTAAGGGCCCAAATAGTGGAATTATTATAAATTGGAGAAGGAATGAATTTTCTTTTAAAGATTTTATTTATATTGGGATCCCTGAGTGGCTCAACAGTTTAGCACCTGCCTTTGGCCCGGGGCGTGATCCTGGAGTCCAAGGATCGAGTCCCACATCAGGCTCCCTGCATGGAGCCTGCTTCTCCCTCTGCCTGTGTCTCTGCTCTCTCTCTCTCTCTCTCTCTCTCTCTGTGTGTGTGTCTCTCGTGAATAAATAAATAAAATCTTTGTTTAAATTATTATTTTATTTATTCATGAGAGACAGAGGGAGAGGTAGAGACATATATAGGAAGAGGGAGAAGCAGGCTCCCTGCAAGTAGTCCGATGCAGGACTTGATCTCAGGACCCTGGGATCACGACCTGAGCCAAAGGCAGACGCTCAACCACTGAGCCACCCAGGTACCTCAAGAATGAATGAATCTTAAAATTATTTACCTTACTTATAGAAACCAGTTCTGGTTATCTGCATTTTCTCATTGCTTTGTTCCTTGTCATGTAGCATTTTTATCATTCATTCAGAGAGAGGTGAGGGAGAGGCAGAGGGGCAGGAATGGAAAGAATCTCAAGCAGGCTCCATGCCCAGTGCAGAGCCCAACTTGGAGCTCAGTCTCACGACCCTGAGATCATGGCCTGAGCTGAAATCAGGAGTTGGATGCTTAACTGATTGAGCCACTCAGGTACCTCTGGCATTTTTAAACTAAGAAATCTTATACTGGATTCTCAACTGAAGAGCAGCCTTTTTATTTTTGATAGAGAAATATCTCCTTTTACATTATAAATAATACATAAACATTTAAGAACAAATCACAGCTGATTTGAAACATAGGATTTAATTGGATTGTGCAGATGTTAATGATTTTGATGGCTTGTGAAGTGTTCAGTTTAACTGTCATGTATGATGATTCGTGTGTCGTACAAATGAATTTGGAGAGCAAGCTAGTTAAATGTTCAAACTTGGGCAGCCCTGGTGGCTTAGAGGTTTAGCACTGCTGTCAGCCCGGGGTGTGATCCTGGAGGCCCGGGATCGAGTCCCACATCGGGCTCCCTGCATGGAGCCTGCTTCTCCCTCTGCCTGTGTCTCTGCCTTTTTCTGTGCGTCTCTCATGAATAAATAAATAAAATCTTAAAAAAAAAAGAAATGTTCAAACTCTATGACCGAGAGATTGCCTAAAGTAGACTTCCTATTGATGAATCTTGGCTCTTGGCTTCTCTCTAGCTTTTTTTTTTTTTTTTTTATTCTTGTCCAGTTTTAGAGTACTGTTTTCCAGTCATTGTGACAATCTTTGAGCATCATGGTCTTATTCCAATGAATTCCTTGCCTACTAGGTATATCTAAAGTTGAACTCTGTTATTTAAAACCATCACCCTGAGTAGTATAATAAGCACGTGAAGTTTCAGCCAGCATCCACATCTCCCTGAAAAGTCTTGTGATTTCACTAGCCAGAATGTGTTTGTGCAAGAGTCAGAGTTGGGGAAAATAACTTGAAGAAAAAAAACCCTAAAGGGCCAGAGAACAGAGCACCAGCTGCTATGAAGTAGCATGAGGGTTGAATTCAAGTTTTAAGATGTGGATTAGAATCCTCCTGGCACTTAGCAGTTGTTTGACTTAGGTCATCACTAAATTATTCTGAGGTTTATTTTATTTTAATTTAAAAAAATTAAAATACATTTTATTTTATTTTACATTATTTTATTTATTTATTTGATAGAAAAGAAGAGACAGCGTGTGCACAAGCAGGGGAGTGGCAGGCAGAAGGAGAGGGAGAAGCAGGCTGTTTGCTGAGCAGGGAGCTAGATGCGGGGCTTGATCCTAGGATCCTGGGACCATGACTTGAGCTGAAGATAGACATTTAACCCACTGAGCCACCCAGGCACCCTATGAGGTTTCTTTTTTGCCTCAAAGTTTTCTCTATCCTTCTTCTATCCCATCTTCTCAATTGTTGGCTCACTTTATATTTGACAGAGAAACAGAAGCCACCAGATTAAAAACCCCCTCAAAATCTTACTTCCAGAAATGACTAAGCTACATACATCTTCAACATTTCCTCCTTTTGTTAAATATTTAGGGTCCGTTATCTCCACTGGAATTTGGAATTCCATCCTGTTCTATCCTCCTAAGAAATGTGCAGTATCAATTTATTTTTTATCTTTTTCCTTTCCTAAAATTCCAATTGTTCCTTTTAAAACAGTTCTACAAGCATTTGAACATCCTCAAGACTCTTCTGTATTAAAAAAGAACCATGCCCTCCTCCAACTCTATGTCTGCGTAGCTATTGACTTCTGTCTCTCTCTTCCCACGTACAACAAACTTTGGGAAAGAGTTGTATGTATTTGCTGTCTCAGCTCATATTTTTCTAACTTGATTTCTGCTTCCATCATTCTACCAAAATTGCTCTGGTTAAGATGATCAGTGGCCTCAGGGAAACCAGGCTGAAAGGTTGTTCTTCAGTACACATCTTGATTGAATTCCCAGTAGCATTTTTCACTAATAGTCTCTGAGTCCTTTTGAAATAGTTATAATAAGCCTTCTATCTTGGTTTTCTTCCTGCTTTCCAACTCTCCATATTTTGGGGGGGCTGAGTATCATTATATACTAGCCATTTGGTCTTGGAGCTCCCCAAAGCTAGTCCTACTACTGTTCCCAGTCAGTATTAAGCTTTTAGATGAGCATGGTTTGGATTGTCCTCTTCGTGTATATATATTGATGACTCAGAAATTTGTCTGAGCTCTCATATTCTCTATCCAACCATCAACTCGATATTTTCACCTGGGTATTTCTAAGGTACTGCAAACTCAACACGTACTAGGCCAACCTCTTCTACTTGGTCAAGCACTACATAACTTAGTAGTCATCCTTAATGCCTTATCCACATTATCCCTAGATTTTATGGTTTTTCTTCCCAGATGTCTTTCCCACTTATCCTGTCCTCTTTTTCCGCTGCTGCCACTCTAACCCAAACTAATACCATCTCTTTCTTGGAAAACTGCAGTGGTTTTCTAGTGGATTTGGTCTCATCCATTCTGGTCCTCTTACTGTCTGTTTGCCACTCATTGCCACTGGGATTTCTGAAACATAAAAATAATACCACGCTACCCCACCTCCTTATTCTTGAGTGCCTTCCCATTGCTGTTAGGATAAAGACCAAAATCCTTAACATGGACTCTGTGGTCTGGATTTTACCTCCCTGCACTATCCCTTCCTTTCCTCTGATGTGTGATTGAGTGCCTTGCTCCCTTCTGCTAGGGGGATTTACACTTCTTTCTTCTTTTCCCTCACCTAACTTTCCTTCTTCAAATGTTAGCACAGATGTCATTTCCACAGGGAAGTTTTCCCTGACTGGATGAGGACTTGTAGGCTTTCCTTGTCCTTCATGGTCCTTTGCACACATATAGCTTTACATTTAATTTCGTGGTAATTTGATGAATGTCTCTTTCCCCATGATACCAAGAACTGTGTCCTTTTTTTACCCCCATTTTAACCTTCATGCTGCAAAATACTTAGTATTGTATGGTTGGGACATACTTCTGAATGAGTGAATAAACGAGGAATGAATGAATGAATAAATGAAGAATGAATGAATGAATGGCATCAGATAGATTGGGGTTTGAGTCCTGGCTCTTACACACTTGTTATGTGACCTTGAGCAAGCTTCTACAGAGGTCAGTTTCTCTAGAAGCTTTTCTTCTTCATCTGTTGAATGGGGATATTAGAAGTGCATGGAGGCAGGGCTCAGTGGATTAAGTGTCTTACTTTGATTTCAGCTCAAGTTATGATCCCAGGATCATAAGATGGAGCCCTGTTTTTAGCTCTGTGCTTAGCATCGAGTCGGCTTGAGGATTCTCTCTTCTCCTCCCTCTGTTCCTCCCCCTTCCCTCTCTAAAAAGAAAATAAATGAGGATAATATTTGTACGTAATATATAAATATAAATGAAAATTGCATAGCTGAGTCTAGCCCGTACTAAGTGCCAGTAAATCATCAGACAATCATGATTATTACTACAGGAGTCTTTGTAACCTCTGGTTTTCTAAAGTGAGTGAGTTTTCTGTGCATGTTTAAACTATTTTACCTTTAAGGAAAAAATGATGGGCTTAGGCCTTGTGAGCCCTCATCTCTGCTTGTCTCTCCTGTAATGCCAGTCTTCCCCTATGTTTTTCCATGTTAGTGTCTGATTTTAACACATTTCTTCCGTAACTGGCTATACGAGGAGGATCTAATACAATGCTGACCTCAGCACCTGGACTGGCTTCTTTGACACATTCCAGGCATGTGGGCCCCATCTTTCTCCTTTAATCTCACTCCAGGCACCTGTAAGCTCAGGGCCATGTCCTCCATCTCAGAGTGCCAAGTGGATATAATATGTTCTTACTTTTAATCTCTCCTTTTTCCACAGCTGTAACCTAAAAACATTCATCCTCCTTTAGGGTGTTTTAACTGTGTCTTAACCAGTCACTTAAATATTTTGTGTAGCTTTGCACAGTGGCAGTATCGTAGCCAATGAGGTTTATCCGAGACGCAATTATTGCTAATTAAATATTTTGTGTACTTATTTCTGAATACTGTTACACTAACACATCTTTCTCTGACTAAAATATACACATTTCAAGTATATAAAATCATTTTTTAAAACATTTTATTTATTTATTCATGAGAGACACACACAGAGAGAGGCAGAGACATGGGCAGAGGGATAAGCAAGCTCCATGCAGGAAGCCCGATGTAGGACTCGATCCTAGGACTCTTGGGATCACTCCCTGAGCCAAAGGCAGATGCTCAACCGCTGAGCCACCCAGGCATCTCTAAAATAATTTTTTGGGACAGAGGAGCTTTTGCTTTCCATTGTTAGTAAGATAGTAAACTTAAAACTTGACATGACTTTTCATTCTCTTTTCTTTTATGTATTTTTATTTATTTATTTTAAGAGAGCACAATGAAGGAGTGGAGGCAGCAGAGGAGCAGAAGGAGAAAGAATCTTAAGCAGGTTCCATGCCCAAATGCAGAGCCTGGTGTGGGACTTGAACTGAGGACCCCAAGATGATGACCTGAACCAAAATCAGGAGTCAGACACCTAATCCACGGAGCCACCCAGGCATGCCTAGAAAAGCTATGCTTTTAAAGCCAACATTTATAATATACAATAAATATTTGCTTAATACGATTCATAGTATGTTTTTAACATTCTATAAAGTATCTTGGTCGAAATACATTTCAGTTTTATGTGACTTATTTCCCAGTTCCATGTTTTTATAGCAAATTTTTACAGAATATATCATGACTTTATATTGTATGTTAAATTAGCTCTTATCTGGAGGAAAATGTTTGTGATTTTTTTCCTTTAGAATTTTCCATCAAACTATAGTTTATATTGAGTGTTTAAAAAAATAATATATCCTCTGTGACTTAGGCTAACATTTTGCTAGCTGGTAGTATGCTTGAGGAAGACCTATGAAAAGGGAATGCACACACTCTTAGAAGCATTAAGAGTCAGAAATTTGAGTGTGGTGGAGCTAATTTTATAAAAGAGGCTGCTGCTGGAGAACTTCCCAGTGCAAATTGGAGTTTGGTCTCCACTCAGAGTGATCACTGGAATTCTGAGGACATCGCTTCTCAGCCTTTTGACTAAGATCAAGTGTGGAATTCTGAGGACAGATACTCAGAACTTTTTGATTGATGATATGGGCTGGCTTTTGTGGTGAAGCAGAGGCTCTCATGTCTAGTTTGTCACCTTTGATGACCAATGACATTCTCTAGAGGTTGTCATAATTCTTTCCAGTATTATAACCCATACAAATCCAACTAGGATTTTCTATGTAGAGTATCATGTCATCGGCGAAGAGGGAGAGTTTGACTTCTTCTTTGCAAATTTGAATGCCTTTAATGTCTTTTTGTTGTCTGATTGCTGAGGCTAGGACTTCCAGTACTATGTTGAACAGCAGTGGTGAGAGTGGACATCCCTGTCTTGTTCCTGATCTTAGGGGAAAGGCTCCCAGTGCTTCCCCATTGAGAATGATATTTGCTGTGGGCTTTTCATAGATGGCTTTTAAGATATCGAGGAATGTTCCCTCTATCCCTACACTCTGAAGAGTTTTGATCAGGAATGGATGCTGTATTTTGTCAAATGCTTTCTCTGCATCCAATGAGAGGATCATATGGTTCTTGGTTTTTCTCTTGCTGATATGATGAATCACATTGATTGTTTTATGGGTGTTGAACCAGCCTTGTGCCCCAGGGATAAATCCTACTTGGTCATGGTGAATAATTTTCTTAATGTACTGTTGGATCCTATTGGCCAGTATCTTGTTGAGAATTTTTGCATCCATGTTCATCAGGGATATTGGTCTGTAATTCTCCTTTTTGGTGGGGTCTTTGTCTGGTTTTGGAATTAAGGTGATGCTGGCCTCATAGAACGAATTTGGAAGTACTCCATCTCTTTCTATCTTTCCAAACAGCTTTAGGAGAATAGGTATGGTTTCTTCTTTAAACGTTTGATAAAATTCCCCTGGGAAGCCATCTGGCCCTGGACTCTTGTGTCTTGGGAGGTTTTTGATGACTGCTTCAATTTCCTCCCTGGTTATTGGCCTGTTCAGGTTTTCTATTTCTTCCTGTTCCAGTTTTGGTAGTTTGTGGCTTTCCAGGAATGTGTCCATTTCTTCTAGATTGCCTAATTTATTGGCGTATAGCTGTTCATAATATGTTTTTAAAATCGTTTGTATTTCCTTGGTGTTGGTAGTGATCTCTCCTTTCTCATTCATGATTTTATTAATTTGAGTCTTTTCTCTCTTCTTTTTAATAAGGCTGGCTAATGGTTTATCTATCTTATTAATTCTTTCAAAGAACCAACTCCTGGTTCTGTTGATCTGTTCCACAGTTCTTCTGGTCTCGATTTCGTTGAGTTCTGCTCGAATCTTTATTAACTCCCTTCTTCTCTTGGGTGTAGGATCTAATTGCTGTTTTTTCTCTAGCTCCTTTATGTGTAAGGTTAGCTTTTGTATTTGAGTTCTTTCCAGTTTTTGAATGGATGCTTGTATTGGCAGAATTAATATTGTGAAAATGTCAATGTTACCCAGGGCAATATACACGTTTAATGCAATCCCTATCAAAATACCATGGACTTTCTTCAGAGAGTTAGAACAAATTATTTTAAGATTTGTGTGGAATCAGAAAAGACCCCGAATAGCCAGGGGAATTTTAAAAAAGAAAACCATATCTGGGGGCATCACAATGCCAGATTTCAGGTTGTACTACAAAGCTGTGGTCATCAAGACAGTGTGGTACTGGCACAAAGACAGACACATAGATCAATGGAACAGAATAGAGAACCCAGAAGTGGACCCTGAACTTTATGGTCAACTAATATTCGATAAAGGAGGAAAGACTATCCATTGGAAGAAAGACAGTCTCTTCAATAAATGGTGCTGGGAAAATTGGACATCCACATGCAGAAGAATGAAACTAGACCACTCTCTTTCACCATACACAAAGATAAACTCAAAATGGATGAAAGATCTAAATGTGAGACAAGATTCCATCAAAATCCTAGAGAAGAATACAGGCAACACCCTTTTTGAACTCAGCCACAGTAACTTCTTGCAAGATACATCCACGAAGGCAAAAGAAACAAAGCAAAAATGAACTATTGGGACTTCATCAAGATAAGAAGCTTTTGCACAGCAAAGGATACAGTCAACAAAACTCAAAGACAACCTACAGAATGGGAGAAGATATTTGCAAATGGCATATCAGATAAAGGGCTAGTTTCCAAGATCTGTAAAGAACTTATCAAACTCAACACCAAAGAAACAAACAATCCAATCATGAAATGGGCAAAAGACATGAAGAGAAATCTCACAGAGGAAGACATAGACATGGCCAACATGCACATGAGAAAATGCTCTGCATCACTTGCCATCAGGGAAATACAAATCAAAACCACAATGAGATACCACCTCACACCAGTGAGAATGGGGAAAATTAACAAGGCAGGAAACAACAAATGTTGGAGAGGATGCGGAGAAAAGGGAACCCTCATACACTGTTGGTGGGAATGTGAACTGGTGCAGCCACTCTGGAAAACTGTGTGGAGGTTCCTCAAACAGTTAAAAATATACCTGCCCTACGACCCAGCAATTGCACTGTTGGGGATTTACCCCAAAGATACAAATGCAATGAAACGCCGGGACACCTGCACCCCGATGTTTATAGCAGCAATGGCCACGATAGCCAAACTGTGGAAGGAGCCTCGGTGTCCAACGAAAGATGAATAGATAAAGAAGATGTGGTTTATGTATACAATGGAATATTACTCAGCTATTAGAAATGACAAATACCCACCATTTGCTTCAACGTGGATGGAACTGGAGGGTATTATGCTGAGTGAAGTAAGTCAGTCGGAGAAGGACAAACATTATATGTTCTCATTCATTTGGGGAATATAAATAATAGTGAAAGGGAATATAAGGGAAGGGAGAAGAAATGTGTGGGAAATATCAGAAAGGGAGACAGAACGTAAAGACTGCTAACTCTGGGAAACGAACTAGGGGTGGTAGAAGGGGAGGAGAGCAGGGGGTGGGAGTGAATGGGTGACAGGCACTGGGGGTTATTCTGTATGTTAGTAAATTGAACACCAATAAAAAATAAATTAAAAAAAAAACAAATCCAACTAGGAATAAAATTATTTAAACCAAAAATGAAAAATTTTGGAGAAATGGGTATAGAAAACAGTGAAAACCTCAGCATAATTTGAGATTTCAGCAGTTGAATACTGAAGTTGAGAGGTATTTCTGGTAGAGATACTCTCTTGTCCTAACCATTGGTTTTTCTTATTATTTAATACCTATAAAAGCTTTTCTTTCTTCTTTGCATGGCTTTACATCCCTCTAATTGCTGAATTTTGTGTAATGTTGAGTTATTGGTGGGATCAAGCTCTTTATGTACTGTAAACATACTCTTCCTGATTAATTACTTTTTGGAGAGCGGGAAGTTCCATAAAGGAAGGTAGATCTGTATTCTCTTAGTGCTTATCTGACCATTCAGGCAGACTTGGAAGGTCTGGAAAGAGTGTCTGTTGAACCAGTTTAGGGCATTATATTGGTGTTAGTAGAGATTTTACAGCTTATGAATACAGCATTTCAGGGAGTCAACACTGAGTTATTCATTGGTCTAAAATCCTAACCAACTGTAGGAATTTAGAAGAGGATTTACTAACCACACCTGAGACGTGCTCATGTGACCAAATCCTTTGTGAATAAAAGGTGCTATACTAATTTTCCATCACTCTGTTTCTCTGGACTGATAGTAAAGCACAGACATGATCCCTTTGAATGCTACTTCAGGAGGTGGTGGTTTTTCTCTCCTCAAATGGACAACTCTAAGAAGATGAGGTTTTGTTACTAGCTCTGCCTTGGCTTCTACTCTTATCATTGGAAACACTGGGACATTAAACTCTTGGGAAACTTTACTTTGTTTAGTTCATGGGATAGGAAGAGCCTTAGTGCCATTAAGCAAATTCTTAGCTTTACATGGTAGTTCTGGGAGCTGTGTTCTACAGGATATGGATGCAGATGTTGACCTTACAATGAGGCCCTGGACGTACTTCCCAAAATACTGATAGAAAGTACAACACCGAATCACTCTTTGTGATACTGGAGAAATGCTGGGTGCTTACCTGGAGAACATTATTCTGTCACGGGGGTTCTGATCTAGTTTATGTCCTAACAAGTATTTGATTGGGTTGTGTCTTACCATTTGGGTTCTATAGCTTAGGCTGTGAGCTCAGTCTTACAGTTTTTTTTTGTCAGGTTTTCTCATCTTCATCCACTCTTATCTCAGAATGCATGAGTATATCTTTTTTGAGCCATGTTCCATAGCCACAGTTCATATGAAATTGCTTGTCATTCTCGCTTATCATTTAAAATAATAACTGACTCCTTTCTCTTGTGGCATTTGCTTATAATGGCAGAGCTATCCAAATGATTATGATAATCTGTCAAGAGAATTGCACAAAGTATCCTCCCACTCCTTTCTCCAAAGCCAAGTTGAATTGAACAACATAAAGGGAATTATCATACCTAAGGATTTTGACTAATCTACTATGTGTTAGATTTATACCAAATGACAGGAAGTATTGAGTTTTTGAAATTGGAAATATTTATACACCATCCATGGTAAACATGTAGTTCTTTTTTATTAGTGTCTTTTTTTCTAGTTCTTTTGATAAATAGGCTGTAAAAATCTCTTTTTACACACATACACACACACATCATGTGTACATTTGAAAAAATACATATAGTTAGTAAATAAGACTTTAAGGAAAGATATCAGAATGTTAATAAATGTGATTATACCCGGGTGGTAGAATTTGGAGTACTTTCTACTTTGTTCTGTACTTCTTGGGGAACGTGTTGTTTTTATGATCAATAAAAATATTTTTTCTTTAATAAGAACTGTTTATAATAGAAAAAATGCTTTTAAAATTTGCTATTAAAGACAGTAAAATTTGTATATGGATCAACATTTAAATTGGAGTTAAATACCACTTACATTTCTCAAGAAGAGGAAAATATTTTTATTCCTGTAATTAAGAGACCTACTGATGGTGTTTAAAAATTGTTGTTCACTGTACTTTTGATATACGTAAAAACTGTACCTGGTCAAATAGCTATCTAATAGGTTTTTGGGAAAAAGAGCTAGATATTCCTTCACCTGAGTGAATTTGTCTGCTTTCAGCTAATTTTCATAGTAAATTCTTTTAAATTTGGTATCTATTACTGAAATAGAATAGAAATCATAGCTTATCTTTGCAAGGTTTTTTTAAGCACAAAGTTTGTCGAAACCTTTAAGAATTTGTCTTATAACCAATTTTTTCATTAATGATTTCTTTCTACATTTTTTGAACTTATAATTTGAGCTAGGATTAAAAATGAACATAATTTTATGTTGTGTTTTAAATTGGACAGTATTTAATTAAAACTTTTTCTCTAGGGACACCTGAGTGGCTCAGTGTTTGAGCGTCTGCCTTCAGCTCAGGGCATGATCCTGGAGTCCCCAGATCAAGTTCCGCATCGGGCTCCCTGCAAGGATATGCTTCTCCCTCTATGTCTCTGCCTCTCTTTCTTTCTGTGTCTTTCATGAATAAATAAATAAAATCTTTTTTCAAAAAAAAATATCCTTTTCTCTAAATGAAAATTTCTTTCTTTCCCAAAGAAAAAGACCTTATCTATTAGCTTATGCACTGGAACATTGCTTGAAGAAATCTGAAAATGCATCACAAAGTTATCAGATCTTGCTTTTATATAGTTTTAAGCTTTCTAGAGTTTCTAATTGTCATATGTAGGTGATGTAATTATTACTGTTATTGTATTTCTTTAATGAGGATTTAAGCAGTTCCCTGACTCAGACATTTATAATGTAATCTAAGAAATGAATATGTATCTTAGTATTTTTTTTTAAGATTTTATTTATTTATTCATAGAGATGCAGAGAGAGAGAGAGAGAGAGAGAGGCGCTAAACCGCTGCGCCACCGGGGCTGCCCATGTATCTTAGTATTTTTGAATGGAAGAAATAAAGTACAGAGAAATCATTAGTTCAAATTGGGAAAAAGTTCAGGTATATATATATATACATGTATCTACATACATATATATATATATATATATATATATATATATATATATATATTGAACATTCCTTTATTCCTACTTCATGTAAGACATTCTTGTCCAGGACAAGCATATTTTCTTTTACTAGTGTAACACAGTAAATACTGTGCCCAATACATGTCTTCTGAAAGGATATAAATAGAAGTTGGTTGATATCATTTTGGGGGATAACTCTACACAATTGGGGCTTTTCTCTGGTAACATGAAGTTACAGAATAACTTATTAACAATACAGTTGTTAGGTTTAAGGAAAATTTTTTATGATAATGTACAGGCTGGTTTTAAATTAGGAATTTTGCATCAGTTAAGTGATTTCATCAGATATTCTTTAGTAGAATAGAACTGAAGATGTGCAGTGAGTAGCATTAGGTTACTTATTTCAGTATTTTTGAGTATTTATGAAGAGTTTGTCTATTTCATTGTGATTTAGTTTTCTAGTCAGGGCTTATTTCTAGCCTGGTTTAAAGGAAGTGTTTTTTTTTTTTTTTTTTTTTTTTTTTTTTTTGTGAGTGAATGCCATGCTTTTCCTTATCCATTGACCTTTCTGAAGACTTTATATTCTCCATTTAATGCTTAATTATTTAAGGATTCTCTGAGCAGTTTGCTTGAAGTCTGTTTTTCCCTCTTAACCATTGACAGCAAAACACATCTGCCTGAGTGAGGCCCCTTTGATCTTCAGAGAGCTTTATCTAAAGGGAGATTAAAAAGAAGTCTGTCAGGCATTTTCCCAAAGAAATTGAAAATGCTTCCTGAGATTTCAGATCAGGTGAAGCTGCTTCTCTGAATTAAGAAGTGGGAAAATAACTATGTTGATCAGTGGTTTAATCATAGGTTAAAGATTTCAGAAATTTGGTTTACTTGGTATGAGGGAATATTTTTTGTTTCACAGATTTCAGGCAAAAATACTAATGACCAGAAGCAACTTCTGCCCATTAATTTTACCATTATTTTAGTATTACTAGTGTCTCTGGAGAAGAAATGAATGAAGTTCTGTTTGTTCTCTGTCTTGTTGGGGCCTAGCTAGCATCACGGAAGGAATTTTTAACTGTTCTTTTCTGAATCTAGGGTTTAAATGATTTCTGAGATGTATATGCCAACCCCCTCCCTCCTTTTATACATACACACGCACACACTCACACTCAAACACACACGTGCACACACATGCAGTGCTTATTTTGAGCCAGGCTCTGGATTTGTACTCTTTACTAGGAACAAACCTAACAGCTGTAGGATCTGATATGCCGTGGGCTTCAGAGAAAGTCGATGTACTATCCTTATCTAGGATAGTATATGTATATGTATATATAGCGATGTACAACTATTTAAAGATCTCTCGAAGGGCTTCACTTTCATTAAAAAACACAAAATCTCTACTCAAACTAAATTGAATTCCTGATTTACTATTAATTTCAATCTTTTAAAAAATTAGAGATTAAGAACAGCTAATGAAATTAATTTATAACCTATAATATGTCTGTAAAAAGTCTGCTTTGAACCGCTGAGTCAGTCAGTGAGAAAACCTTGAGGAGAAAGAAAAACCTGTAGGCGGTACAATGGAAACTCTTAATTGAAGTTTGGAGATGTGGAAGGAGAAGAGGCAACAAGAAAGTCTAACGCATGGTTACAGTTTGATTTCTGAAATGAATGGTTGAAAGGGCACAGAAAATAAGGAGCTGGTCAGAGAATCAAACTTTCCAAATTTCTTTTCAGAAATTCCAAGCTTTTATGAAATTTTGAGAAGGTAGCTTAGCCTTGTGTTTTTTAAGCTACTTGGAAGAAAATATCATATAAATGCAAATTTCTGCTATAATCATTTATTTACCTTGTATTATGTGCTTAAAGAGTTGGTGGATCCAGAAGCTGTTTAATATACAGAGCATTGCCTATAAAGTATTCCTTTATCACATAAATAGTTTGTTGTATTCGATAAGAAACTACCTTTCTTTCTCCCTCCTCATTTTCACCCCCTGAGTAATCTCTGAGTTGACCAGAAAGACCCTGTCAACATCTGGCAATTATTCTATCTACTTGAGGACTATTGGAATATGGGACTTGAGTTGCTATGAGTTGATAACATTTTGATGTCCTTCATTTCATTAATTAGTTTAGGAAAACCATTTGGATTTCATATACAAGTGCTTGCTAATTACTTGAGTCATGAGAAGACTGAGAGAGGTCCAAGTGTCCTATTAATTCCTTTGAGTCTGAAAATTTTCTCATAATTGGTTTGGCAAGAAGAATAAGTGAGATTAGTTGCTAATGAGGAGATAAATATGTAATTTTAGCATGATGTAAAGCTGTGATTGTCAGTAAGTGGTATTAGGAACTTAGATTATTTTTATTAGACCTTGTTTCTTTCTGCAAAATCATTATCATCTCCTGATATTGTAAATTGGGTTATTTCTCACCGTTATTTTCAATATGTGTTAATCCTCAAACTACAGGTACTTAAAACCTTGTTAATTAAGGAGTCATTAATAAAGTTAGCAATATGAGCAGTCAGTTTGTGTTCTTCAACTAATTCAGATGAAATTCAATTTGGCATATTTATGTTATGTTTTCAATTTGACTAAAATATTTAAAGGAAGTGAGGAAAAAATGCTGTTTACACAGACAAGATCAGTGTGTGTTCAAGTAGACTGATAATGTAAAGACAGATAAAATACTTTTAGTAGGCAAGAACAAAATAAGCTTTGTATAGTGTAACTTTTTATAGTCCATTTGACTTTTTGTTCTTAGTGCACAACTGGCCTGGTTCACCTTCATTCACCAAACCTCACTGGTAATATGCAGTTTCTCTGCAACAAATATTGAAGTATGTTGCATTTGGTTTGTGGAAAGGGCTTATTTTCCTCTTAAAAAAACCAAACTCTAAATCCTAAATAACCACAGTCACTGTTACTTGAAGCATGTACTGTATTCCTGAGTCAGTTTCTCACTTTTGTAATCTTCATGTCCTGAATTTTTGCTTCTGCAAAAGAAGTGGTATCATTACATTGTACGCAAATGCTTCCTCATCCTCTGTCTCAGGCTTCTGCCCCACTGTGTTTTGGGTTAGTAAATCTATAGTTCTATCCAGTACTTTTGGTTGGCAAAAAAAATTATAAATATTATTTTGCGTCTTGTGTTTTGAGATACCCTCAGAACTCCATGGTTAGCCATAATTTTTTTTTTCCTCTTGCTGCAGGTAGAGGGGTTATAAAGGAACAGTTCAGTTTCTACATGTTACACATTTGGCACAAATTTCATTTGGGCATCTGGCATGTGCCTGTTATGTTGCTAGACAGTGTAAAGGAAATGAAAATGTTTAGTGATTTTTCTTCTGAGGAGATGCGCTATCTAGTTAGAGTGATGAGGCTGATAACTTAGGGAATGATACAAGACAAAGGTAATATGTATGTTTTAAAAGAACAAATATCTATGATTATTTGTTAAACCTTCACAAAATATATTGTAACTGATAGTTATTAATTCTGTACTTAAAAATGGTTATTTCCCCATGATGAAGCCTTGAAATAAATGGGATACTACTCTGAAATTTTTCAAAGATTTATTTTTTTATTTTAGAGTGGGAGAGAGAGTCTTAGACTCCATGCTGAGTATGGAGCTGGATGCAGGCTCACTCTGGAAAACCTGAGATCATGATCTGAGCTAAAACCAAGAGTCAGATGTTCAACTGACTGCACCACTCAGGTGCTCCTACCCTTTAAATTTTAAAGAAAGTGAATCTCTATTTCATTAAAGTTTATGGAGCACCAGAAACCTTTCAGAATTTAAAACTTCAGCCTGAATTACTCAATGTCTATTTGAAGAAACTGAGGCAAGTGACTTGTTCAAGTTACATACTGGATAACAGTAGTGCCAGCATTGGAACTCAGGGCGACAGCTGCACACATTGTGGTTGCTGGCAGTGCTACGGAAGATATATCTGTGAGCATGACTGATGGAAGAAAATGAAAGGCCCTTCCTTTCCTTCCCTCCTTCTCTTCTTCCTCTCTTTTCTCTTGCTACTCTCCTTTCTCCATCATCATCAGTGTCATTACTTCTTATATTTGCATGGCTCCTTTTGGCTTACAAAATATTTTCATATATACCAATATGCTGGAACATCACAGCAACTGTGAGCTAGGTCAAGATTGACTCTGATCCAAGATGAAAAGAACATAACTGCAAATCAGTGAAATAATTTGCTAAAGTAAGTGAAGCAAAATCTCAAACTGAGGTTTCGTACTCTGGGTCTTTCACCCCATCTCTCAGAAAGCTGTTGCTGCCCCAAATCCTTCCCCAAATCAGGAGAATCAATTAGAAGAACATGCAGAAGATGAGTGAAGTTGTGTGAATGCTTTTTGTAATTGAGTGGCTTGTACCTCTTAAAATGCTTTACAGTTTTACTTCATCACTACCTCTTGTAGACATGTGTTGGGGGCGTTACTAGTAGCTGCATAGCGTAAACAAAACTTTAGGCTGTTTTGAAGAATATTTGTGGAGTTTTAAACCCTGGAGGGCCCACCCCTCTCTAGATGGGACTCCTGCACTAAGTGGGATGTTGGCAATCCTAAAACAACCTCCAGAAAAGCCTTCTGAATTATACTCTACATTTCTATACACTTACTACTACATTTTCCCTGCAGCTTCAGCTACTAATATATCTTGAATTACTACTTAAACACATTTCTTTTTCTAGTTACCTTTATTCCACTTCCAGCTTCTTCCTCAACATAGAGCCCTATCTCCCAAAATAAGGTGTTCATGTATATGACACAGTGTTCAGGGAGTGTGGTAGAAATTAGGCAATCATTTTTAGACTATTGTCTTGCCTCTATTTTGCTTAGGCCATTTTTCCAAATTCTTACATATTCCTAGCCACCTTAGCAAAGAAGGAGTGCGGAAGGGATTTGGGCTTTCAGGATAGAATAGTTTGGGTTATAAGATGCCCTCCACTGTTTGCTAGCTCTGGGGCCTAAGGCAAAGGCCTTGACCTCTTTGGGCCTTAATTTTTCCTCCTATAACATGAGGTCAGTGCCTGCTGTGGGATTGTGTGAGGGTTGTCTGCCTGTCCACTTGACGTTTCCACAAGATATTTTAGGCACTTCATGCCCAGTACTAACCCAGTACTAACTTCAGTCTCTCCCTGCCACCCTGACGCCAACCTGATCTGATCTCCTTTCAGAAGGGGTTCTCTAATTTGGTTGATGGCACCATCCGCCATCTAGCTACATGTTTCTCTCTTTTTCATAATTTAGATCTAATATGGAACTATTTTGCCACGTTTACCTCCTGTACTTCTCTCTAACCTACTTTTCTCCACCTGTAATGACATCATATTAGTTCACACAACTGCTGTCTCTCAGTTGGGTCATTGCAATGACCTCATACTTATGTCCTTGCTTTCACTCTGGTACTCTGCAGTCCATCCTGTATGCAGCAACCAAGACAATATTTTTAAAACAAACTTAATTGTGCCATTCGCTAGCTTAAGACTCTTGAGTTCCTTTCCACTGTCCCTTCTAGCACATGGCCTATAGGGAGGTCCAGCATGACCTGGAACCTACACTGTCCCTCTTGCTCTTGAGCTGTCAGCTGCCTTCTCTTGTGTTTCAGGTGTGGTTTGTTTACTTGCTCTGCCAGGAATTACTGCTCCGTGCTCCCTGCCAGCCTTCCCAAGCCTGTGGCATTACCTGCTCCACTTACTCTCTCTGGAAAACTACTGCTCATTCTAAAGTCCTCTGGGAAGACTTTCTCACTGCTGTGTCTCCTTGTGGATCTCTCAGGCCATACCTGCTTTTGTATTGCAGCCTGTCCAGAGCAGTGTGTCCTCCTCTGTTAGCACTTGTGTCTTACTCACTGCCTGGCACTTGGTTTAGCAGTAGGCAGCATGGTAGATGCTTGGCATGTTGTTTTCTTCTCCCTGTACTTATTTTTCAACTGTGAAATTTATTTTATTAATGTTTTATTGGAAAGTAGTTATTTCTCTCTGTTTGATTTTTAAAAGATTTAGGTAGTACTTGTTATGTTATCCAGTTTTTCCCCCCTCTGAGTAAAAGTCTTATGGGGGATTTGAACAAAAAGTTAGAAATTTATTTGTCAAGTCCAGCTTGTATGGTGTATATGCATTTTAAAGACTGACATATATTATACCTGCACGTGATAGTCTTTGTGTAAAATGTGTGGTTTCATACTGGATTTGTGGTGCTAAAAAAAATTACCTTAGTTCTTCTGTAGTTTCCTGTGGCACCGTAAGGTACTAATCATTGTTCTATATGATTTCTGCCCAAAGACATTAATTAACTCAACATTTTGAATTTCCCTTTAAAATTCCACCATAATTTAGTATCTTTAATTTAGTTTTAGAGCCTGTTTATATATCCTGCTTATTATCTTTTGTTAATTAAAACTTCCATTTATCATGGAAAAAGCTCTGTATATTTTAAAATCTGTGTTTTCAAAACCAATCTAAAACCTATTTCAAAATAGTGTTCCTCACTTATGAATAAAGTGACTAATTTTACTTATATTCTGTCTCATTCGTAAAGGTTTTGGAGTGCTTCTTAAAATGTATAATATGCATGTGGAAGCATATTTTCTGCTGTTCCTGTAATATTCTTTCTTTGATCAGTTTCCACCTTTATGGCTTTCTTTAATGTCATTGACCTGTACATTACAGGATTCCATGATCCAAAGCACTATGTCATTTCCATGTAGACAGTCTCCTTTAGTTACTGTTACCTGTGAACATCCAACACTATATGGCTGTATTTTCAAACAGTGGTCATAGTGATTTCAGTATTAATATATTTTTAAAGCAGATCTAATTTTTTTCTAAATTATCATCTTGTTACTGTTGTTGAAATCTATATTCCACTTTTCTGCCAAATGATATAGGTTAGTAAAATCCTCCAAGATTTTATTACCAAAAGCTTGGGATCATATAGGAATTTACCATTATTTTATTTCAGTATATATATGATTTTTCTTACTGTGCCATTACCTTTCATTTTGTAAGTGGTGGATTTATTTTCTGTATTGAAATCTAGCATTTTTGTATAGCTAAATTTGTCAATCCCTTTGTAGTAAGCTTTTCAAACCTCTAGTTCTTTCTCCCCAGCCATTTTTTGCAACTACAGTTTAGTTTGGATGACCTCACCCAAGCTCTATGTTTGGTTGAATTTAAAGGCAGAATCCCAGGCCCCTTCCAGTGAATGGAATTCAGACCTAGTCCAACTGTGGGGCATTCTCTTTGTTCCAGGAACTGTTATGAGTTGGATGTAGAACTAGGACTTAAGGCAGTGGTTGGAGGAAGAGCAGCTCCACTATAGATGAGGAGGCCTACAGATGAAGGACTGAGATTACATAGGTGTGACGGAAGCCTTACTATGGAGGAGCTGGCACATGCTGATGAGGGCAGATGCAGAGCAGAAAAGTGGAACCAGAACTTTGGTCAAGATGAACCTTTGAAACATAACCTACCTTTGTACTTTACAATTAAGCCATTTGTGATAGATTTCTTGTTTGCAACAGGTAACATCCTAATGATTCATTTTTGCTTCATGGTTTTTATCTAATGTGTACAATGAGAAGTTGGATAAAAATGTATCTGTATTTTCTTTGCAAAAGAGTGTATCCTTTTCCATCAATTTATAACATACTTCTTATGAAACATTACCCTTGTAGATTTTCTTTTTTGTTCCACTGATTTGTCTTTAAATCCCTGTTATCAGTAAAAAAAAAATTTAAAGCATTATCTTCTTGTATTACATTTTAATGTTTTTAGGGCAAATCTCCCTTGTTATTTTCCCAAAATTTCTTGGCCATTACCTTCCATTTACTCTAGAATTAGCTTCAGAATTATTTTGTGTTTTATAAAATAACTTATGCTGTCTAAATGTGGTATCTGTCCTCATGGCAGGGGCGGGGGGAGGATGTGAAGATGTAGCCAGTGGCACAGAACTAAAAGAATT
Source organism: Canis lupus baileyi (assembly GCF_048164855.1). Taxonomy (NCBI): domain Eukaryota; kingdom Metazoa; phylum Chordata; class Mammalia; order Carnivora; family Canidae; genus Canis; species Canis lupus. Next base: position 63,830,743 of record NC_132845.1, read on the forward strand.
CACTTGAGGCAGAACAAAGGCAGAAGTTTATTGAGTATATCCCAATGGAGCAGTGGGCAGGACAGCAAAACACAGGCCTTCAGCATGGAGGCAGTGGGTGGGGGCTGCTTTTAAAGGGGAGGGTGAGGAGGTATGGTGTTATATGACATTTGCCCTTTTTGGTAACTGTGCTGGGTTGTAAGTTAGGGCCTATGGATCTTTAGAGGTGGGTCATCTGATGGGTCTGTGTGCAGCCAGGGGTCTCTGTAGACCTTTTCTACATTGCATTGCACAAGCCTGTTTGCCTAAAAATGGCCTCACAATAACTCCTTGGAGTTTTGGTTAAAATCCCTTTTATTTTATAAACTTGCCTTATAAATTAATTTGGGAGTTTTGATATCTTTATGTTATTAGGTTTTACTGTCCCAGAATGTGGCAAATATCTGTGTATCAGATATTTTTATTTCCTTAAGTTTTTGAGGTAAATTCTCCACATTTCTTGTTACTGTGTTATTAGGCAATTATTATTATTATTATTATTATTATTATTATTGCTGTTGTCCATGAAGTCTTCACTCATTTCCTTTTTTTTTTTTTTTAATTTGGAGGAAATATTTAAACACACACAAATATAATTATGGGAAAAAGAATCCATGATTGTTATATTTACATTTTCTCTTTAAATAAAATTCAAATAAAGTTGAATATACAGTTACTGTGGAATTTTACATCTGTATTTTTGTCTGTTTTTGTGTGGGGTTCTCTTCTTCTATTTGGTCAGTGTTGCTAGAAATGTATCAATTTTATTTTATTATTTTTTAAAGATTTTATTTATTGATTGATGAGAAATAGAGAGAGAGGGAGAGACACAAGGCAGAGGGAGAAGCAGGCTCCATGCAGGGAGCCCGATGTGGGACTCGATCCTGGGTCTCCAGGATCAGGCCCTCGGCCAAAGGCAAACACTCAACCACTGAGCCACCCAGGCATCCCTATCAATTTTATTAAGCTTTTCAAGCAATCAAAAGTTTTGTTGAACTTCTGTTGAATCTTTGTCAGTTAATTTATTTCTGTTCTTTTATTTTCTTTATTCTGCCTTAGGTTTATTTTGTTGTTCCTTTCCTAATTCTTAAATTAGATGCTTTAGTTCAGTGCTTTCAGCTTTTTTTTTTTTTAATAATTTAAGCATTTAAATTTATAGATTTTCTGTCACTATTGTTGATTCTTGGGAGTTCTAATAGGTGTTATTTTCTTCATGTGTAAGTACTTTACCAATTATTTTTTGTTTAATCAATGAATTATTTATATATATATATATATAATATATTTAAGATTTTATTTATTTATGAAAGAGACAGAGAGAAAGGCAGAGACTTAGGTAGAGGGGGAAGCAGGCTCTTTGCAGGAGTCCTGATGTGGAACTTGATTCCAGGACCCCAGGGAGCATGGGCCAAAGGCAGATGCTTAACCACTGAGCCACCCAGGTGCCCCTAGGTATATGTTAAGTGAAAACTTCCTTATTGTTTTTTGAAATACTGATTTCTAATTTGAATTTGAGGTATATTAAGCTGATTGTTTAAAATTTCTTAAGACTTACTTTATGGCCCAGTATGTGGTCACTTTTTGTAAATGTTTTACATTTGCATAAGAGTATTCTCCAACTGTTGGATACAGGTTCTAAAAATATCTATTAATCAGCTTAATTATATTGTACAAATCTTCAATATCTTTAATGATTGTTTTTAGTCTGATTATCTGGCAATTACTGAGAGAAATATGTTAAAACATTCCACTAAATGATGTATCTGTAAATTTCTCCAAGTTGTTTCTTTTTTTTCTTTATAAATTTTGAGGCTGTGTTAATAGGCAGGCAGAATGATGTCTTCCTCCCTCCTATCTCCCACCAAAAAAAAAAAAAAAAAATGTTCATATCCTCATTTCCAGAACCGGTGGATATGTTAACTTAAATGGCAAAGGGGAATTAAGGTAACAGAAGGAGTGAAGGTAGCTATTCATGTGATTTTAATTTGTGGAGATGATCCCCGTTTTTCTGGGTAGGCCCAGTATAATCACCGTGGTCCTGAATGTGGAATACTGAGGCAGAAGAGGTTAGAGTGGTATGAGAAATACTCCACCAACTATTGCTGAAGGGACCATGAGTCAAATTATAGAGGCAGCTTCTAGAAACTTGAAAAAGGCAAGGAATTGAATTCTTACCTAAGGCCTCCAGAAGGGGTATAACTCTGCCCATGTCAGCCCAGTGAGACTTGCATCAGATTTCTGGTTAGTCTTTCCCTGCTCTATCCTTTTTCCTTTTTTCCACTTCTGTCTTTCAATATGCTTATGTTTTGTGGCTCTTGTAGTCATCATGTCTGTAGATTATGAATTGTTACTTAGTTTGACAATACTTTTTATTTTTTTTTTAATTTTTATTTATTTATGATAGTCACACAGAGAGAGAGAGAGAGAGGCAGAGACACAGGCAGAGGGAGAAGCAGGCTCCATGCACCGGGAGCCCGACGTGGGATTTGATCCCGGGTCTCCAGGATCGCGCCCTGGGCCAAAGGCAGGCGCCAAACTGCTGCGCCACCCAGGGATCCCGACAATACTTTTTAATTAGAGAACTCAATAATATACTTAGGAGTATTACATATATTTGGGATTATTTTTTACCATTGTTTTTCTCCATTTTATTTTGTCCCCCTTTGGCTTTTAAAATTTTTCTCCTTTTCCTTTCTCCTCCACTATTTTTTTTTTCCATTTAATAGATATTTCTGTTATTTTTGTAGTTGCTCTGAATGGTTTAACATGCATACTTGAAGTCTAAAGACTTCTCCTTAACACTCTAAGGCCCACTACATGATTTTAATTCTTGTCACTTTTCTTCCACATTCTTATTTTCTAGTATATTTAGTTCTCTCTCTCTGTTTTGTTTATTTTTTTTGTTTATTTTTTTTTGTAAACACCAAAAGCAGTATCATTATTATTGTTGTTTTGTATGGTCATATTTGTCTGGAATTAACCGTGTTTGCTATTTTCTTAACCCAGCTTTTTGTCTTGCATTTCAGAGCATCCTTCTGGGTTTTTGTTTTTGTTTTTGACTAACAGGTCCTTTCTTTATGTGTCATACTCTTTTTTTCTTTGAGTTCCTACTACTGCCGTTTAGAAGTTCTCTGTGATTTGGATCCTTTTCCTAAGACTGGCTTTTGTAGTTTCATGATAATGTGTCTAGGTGTAAATTCTTTATAATTATCTTGATTGTATTGGGATTCGTTGTACTTCCCATGTCTGAGGATTTAGGTCTGTCATCAACTCTGGAAGATTTGCTGTTGCTATTTCTCCCCTCTATAATTTTCTTCTGGAGTGCTCTTACATGTGTTTTAGTTCTGGTTGTCTTATGCTGCATTCTAGGTTACTTACTATTTACCATCTCCTGGCTCAGAAATTCTCGCCTGGAAGCCGTCTCTAATTTGCTGTTTAGGTGATTCTATTTTTTTATTTTTAGAAAGTGTATTTTTTATAAAATATGCTTGGTCATATTTTCATTATCTCTTGGTCCTTGTGGCTTTAATTGCCTGTTATTTTAAAAAACATACTGAATACTGTACCTCATGTTCTGTATCTAAACATTATGTATGTCTTAAGTTTTTTTAATGAGTCTGATTATTATATTTCCTTTCTCTTGACCCTCCCTGTGATGCTTTCTTTCCTTATAATTTTTATTGTGAAGATTTTAATTATAAAAATTCTGTGAGGGCTATGTCAAGGGAGCTTTTCTCTAGAGATGATTATGTTTTCTCTGTTATATGTTTGAAATGGCTACCAGAGTGGGACTACATCAAGTTAATTTTTCTATTTAGAGTGTTTTGGGTCACATAGATAGGATAAAGTTAAATGCCAATCATTTGTGAGGGTCAGTTTGTGATTAAAATTCACATATTTTTTCCCCCACCTTGTCTAGAACCAAGACCAAAAAGGACAAGTGCCTTTTTTTATCTGCTTTGTGATTTATTTTATTTTATTATTTTATTATTTTATTATATTATTATTTTATTATTTTATTATTAGTATTAGTGCTAGTTTATCTTTTCACAGAAAGTTAGGGACCTTTAGTAGCTCTGAATTGATTATAATTTCCCACTTTAGGGATGACTGGGTGGCTCAGTGGTGGAGCTTCTGCCTTCTGCTCAGGCCATGATCCCTCAGGGGCTGGGGATTGAGTCCTACATTGGGCTCCCTGCATGGAGCATGCTTCTTTCTTCCTCTGCCTTTGTCTCTGCCTCTCTCTTTATGTGTGTTTCTCATGAATAAATAAATAAAATCTTAAGGAGTTCCCACTTTATATAGACCCATGGTCTTGTCTTCTGTTTTTTGAGTGGTTGTTAAAAACAGGATCTCTACATTCTGGGATTGTGCCAGCTGAAGCCATGTGAGTTTGTGCTCCATGTGTTGTTTTTCTTTTTTTCTTAAGATTTATTTATTTCAGAGAGACAGAGCATGTGCATATATATGGAGGGAGAGGCAGAGGGAGAGAATCTTTAGTGAAGCAGACTCCCCACTGAGTAAAGAGCTGGACAGGAAGCTTGGTCCCATGCCCCTGAGATAAAGACCTGAGGTGAAATCAGGAGTCAGCTACTTAACTGATGGAGCCACCCAGGCGCCCCTGTGCTCCAACTTTATGTTCTATGGTTGTTTGCCCTATCCTTTGAAAAGGGGTTCCTTTCTTTTTTGCAAGCTTTGCTATGCACCTAAAAGGAGTTTCAAATATTTGACTTTGTGTATTTTATTGCAAGGGAGGCTTTTGGAGGATCTAGATTAGTTTGTTGATTTATTTTGTTTTTTATTATGTACATATTTTTATAAGGTGAACATTTATGAAACTGTTTCCAGTAGTGTTATCCACTACTTTATGAATGTATAGTTTAAAAAATATATACATAGTATACTATGTTCTTAAATGCTGTTTTATTTGCCATATTTTTTAGATTTACCCATGTAAATACATGTGGATATAACATATAACTTTTAACTGCTATATGAAATTGTCTTATGAATAAATAATAGCATGTCATTCATTCTTTATCCATAAACATTTAGATTTTTTTTTATCACTTTTTTGCTATTAATAACAAAAATGTTCTTATTTCTTTGTGTGTGTTTTGGAAAATTTCTCTGAGGTGTACAATTCAGAGTGGAATTGAAATCCGTTAAGGCCTGCCAGTCTCTCGTTTGACTATTCTGGTCTCTTCATCTGTTATGGGGGAAAAAATGAAGATTACTACAGATTAAAACTCACTTCAGAGTGAGCTCATAACCAAATGCAATATATCACTCTTGGTTGGATCCTAATTCAAACCAGCTGTAGTTTTTTTTCTTTTTTTTAAGACATTTGTAGAAATTTGAATATGGACTGAGGGTATGATGAAAGTAATGAATTATTGTTAATTTTGTTATCTGTGACAGTAGGGATGATTATATAGAAAAATATTCTTATTTTTAGAAGATGCATGCTGTGAGTATGCATGAGGCTCTATCGTGATGTCTGGCATTCACTTGGAAGTAATCCAACAAAATATTAATAAGACAAATATAGCAAAATGTTCATTTCAAACTGGTTGTTAGGTATATAGGTAACTCTTAGACTATTTTTTATACTTTCTTTATATTTGAAACTTGTACCATAGATTAAAAAGACTAAAAAACAAATTATTTGCTCTTCATTCTGTAATAGACACTGTAGTTTGAGGGCCAGATGGCCCTGTGCAGGTTCTTGTAAATAAAGTTTTATTGGAACACAGTCGTACTTATTTACATATTTTTGTGTGGCTGCTTTTGTGCTACATTGTCAAAGGTGAATAGCTGTGACTGAGGCCATTTGGCCTGCTCAGCATCAAATGCTTACTTTCTGGTCATTTAAAGAAAACATTTGCTCTATATACTTACCCTGATTTATTTTGCTTTGAAGTCTGTAACTCTCCACCCTTCTTCTCTCTCCCCTTAATATGTACTTGTTTATTTGTTGTTTGGCTCTGGTTAAAGAATACAAACTAAACAGACTTTGTGTTTTCAGTGAAATGATACCAAGTATATATTAGGAACACAATAAATATTTGTTGAATAATAAATGAGTTAGCAACATGTGAGAATCCAGTTTATCTATATCCTTGTTAGTACCTAATATGAGATTCATAAATTTTGCTGATAAAGTGGGTAAAATGGTGTTTCATTATTGTTTTCATTTGCATGTCTTTGGTTAGTAAGGTGAGATTATGCATGTTTTTCTGTGTTTTCTGTTTATTGATTACATGTATTTTTGTCTTGTGTGAATTGCTTGTTAATCTATTTTACCTGTTTTTCTGTTTGGCTGCCTTCAGTAATGCTTTTACTGAGTTGAAACTGCTCTCCTCCAGAGGGGATTTGCATTTGTTTTTGCCAGTTGCTCAGGGCCACAACTACCTGAAGGCTACATTTAAAAGCTGTTTGCTTGAGGCTGTTTTTGGAGTTCCTGATAATGTAGCTGGAACCTGGGCTGCAGACTTGTGTGAGCCCCCTGGTGGTTATAAATTCTCAGGGACGCACTTTCCTTTCTATTTCAGTAAATCAGACTTGTTTGCTTTTCTCTTCCACACAGGGATTTATTTCTCACTCACCTTTACACGCATGGTCAAAGGACTTGGGGATTCCAACTTAATTCAGATGTCTCTTTTGAGCTTCCCTCTCTATAGAGACCATAGACTTCATTTCTGATGCTTCAGGCAATCATCAAACCAGAGCTTCAAGCCCCTGGAATTCAGAGATGGTCCAGCTTCCACTCCCCCCCCACCCCCATTGATTTATTATACTCTTACCTAACCAGAAATACATTTTAGAATACCTTTCTTTGAAATATTTCATCTAACATTTTTAATTGTTTTCAGTAGGTGTGTAGTTTAGGGGGTCTGATCTGTCATCTGTCTGTAAAATTAAACCACTGTAATGTACATTTTATTGCTGGAGATTTGCAGTATGTTTGGTAGAACCTGTCTGTTCACTTTACTGCTCCATATGTGTTTTGAAATTCTTTTACATGCTTAAATTGTTTATCCTTTCTTATACTACAAGTTCTTCCTTCCAAATTTGTGGGCTTTTATTTTTTGTCACACAAAATTAAAAATTTTGGTGTTGGGGCACCTGAGTGGCTCAGTGGTTGAGTCTGCCTTTGGCTCAGGTCATGATCCAGGCATTCTGGGATTGAGTCCTGCATCAGGCTCCCAATAGGGAGCCTGCTTCTCCCTCTTCCTGTATCTCTGCCTCTATCTGTGTGTGTCTCGTGAATGACTGAATAAAATCTTTAAAAAATAAAACTAAAAATTTTGATGTCATTAAATTCACTAAAATTTTCTCTCATGTTTTATGTTTTATGTCTTTTAAAGAAAGAATCCTCACACGAGGTTGTGAAATACTTTCCTATACCTTCTATTAATATTTATAAAGTTTTGCTTTGAATTTATCCATCTTCAATTTGTCTAGAATATTTTTTGTTGAGTGCTGGGGGGGGGGGGAGGGCTTTAACCATTCATTTTCCTAAAAGGATAGCTGATTTGATGAACTGATCCTTTCTCAGTATATCAGTTCGGTCCTGACAGAAAACAGATTGTGCTAGCCAACAGGGATAATTTGAGAAGAGTTTAATAAAGGGACTTTCACAGATGTGTGGCAGTTTAGGGAAATGGAAAAGAACTCTGTCATACTCTGAAGCAGTTAACAACTGCTTTTTACACCAAGAGTCCCTGAGGAATAAGGGCAAGGAAGAGGAAAATAGATGTTGGGAGGGCTGAGTTGGAAAGGCCATCTGATAGAAGCTGTGCTATTTTGTCCAGGGATGTTGTGAGCCTAGTGGCAACTGATAGGGGATAATTTCTGGGGATGGGAGAGGGGCCAGAAGAAGTCCCTTAACCTAGAGGATCCACCTATGTGTATCCAACAGGCCAGCCTCCCGGGGTACAGAGCAGGGAGCAGAAGAGCGTAGAGAGGTATGTGACGATATTCAATCTGTCCATTGATTGGAAATTTTACCTTCTTTACTTCTGGAACTTCATGAGCTATACCAGGATAATATGGCGGTTACTGTGAGCAGGTGTATTGAGCTTGAATGCAGATTTTGCAGAACACTAGCTGTGGGACCCTAGACAAGTTACTTAGCCTCTCTGTGTCTTAGTTTTCTCAATTGTAAGGTGGGGTAATGAAAACATCTAGTTTAATGGATTGTTGTAGGAAATAAATGAGCTTATCTATGTAATAAACTTAGGCTGTTTCTTACACACAAGGGCCAAGTAAAGGTTAGCTATGATGAAGACCATGGCAACAATGATGATGTTGATGGTTTTGAGGCTTGTTAATTCTTTCTGTATTAATATCACACCATATTAAGACAGTGCTGTGTTGCCTTTGTATTCTTTTGTGTAGCTCACACTTTTTCATTGTTCTTTTTAACATTTTCTTACATATTATTTATTTTATGTAAGTTTTGGGATTAGCCTGTCAAGTTCCTGAAAAAGCATGTTTGAATTTTGATAGGAATAGGGATTACATTTATCAATGAATTTGTAAAAAACAGACACCTTTACAATATTGAGTCTCACCATTTTTGAACACAGTGTATCTTTTCATTTTCTGGGCTTCTTTTATGTTCTTCAGTAAAGTTTTATAGTTGTCTTCATAAAGATCTTGAACATTTCTTTTAGTTTTATACCCACCTTAGCATTTATGTTGCTTTTTTTTCTATTAGATTCTTAAATTGGCTATTTTGGAGGTATAAGAAAGCTATTGATTTTTGTGGTCCACTTGCCAAAATTTCTTATTTTTTTCTGTTTTGGTTACTTCTGATCATGTAGGTGAATATTCATATTTGTGGATTATGGTAATCTTGTCTTTTCCCATGTTTATAGCTCTAAATTTTATTTTATTGTAGTACCCAATGAATACATTGTAGGTTTGTAGTAAGTAGAGCATATCTCCTTGTTTTATTCTTCCTTTTAATGAATGCTTCTAATATTTTACCAATAAATGTAAATTTTTCTCTGGATTTCTGGTATATGCCCTTTATTTGGTTTTGCTAATGAGCATTGTTAGGAATTAGAGTGGAATGTTATCAGATATCCCAGGCTCTACTTGATAATCTTAGGATTTTTTTCTCCTTTAATACATTAATGCAGTAAAAACCATTGGCACTTTTAAAAATTTTCCCTTTTTAATTGTTGAACTTTAAGTATGTGCCTTGGATAAAACCCCATGTGGTCACAACACATGGCTGGCTTTCATATTTTCACAACACTTGGCTTTTATTCATTCTTTCATTCCCTCCCTTCTACCTCCCTTCCTTCCTTTTATTTTATATTTTATTTTATTTTATTTATTTTATTTTATTATTTTATTTTATTTATTTATTTATTATTTTTTATTTATGAGAGACACACACATAGAGAGGGGCAGAGACACAGGCTGAAAGAGAAGCAGGCCCCATGCAGGGAGCCTGATGCAGGACTGGATTCTGGGACTCCAGGATCATACCCTGGGCATGAAGGCAGGTGCTCAACTACTGAGTGAGCCAGCCACTCAGGCATTCCTGGCTTTTATGCTTTAAAATCATACATTGTTTAAAAATGTTACATCCGTGTTCATAAATACTATTTCCATCTAAGTTTCTGTTCTCATCCTGCTTGAGTCCAGTTATGTTGATCTCTTAAAAAAGGATAGCTTTTTTAAAAAAAAATCATTTTCTTTGTCCTAAGGTAGTTTTATATAACATATGAATTATCTATTCCCTGAAGATTTAGAAAACTACCAAAACCCATCTGAACTTAGTGCTTTTTCTTTTTTAGTGTTCAATCATTACCTTTCATTTAGTTTAGTTTAGTAGGATTATTTGGTCTGTTCATGTTTTTATTTTATGAAGTTTTTAGTACATTTTCCTAAAATTTTATCCATTCTGCCTAGATTTTAAAATTATATATTATAATAGAAAGATAACCTTTTTCAAATTTGAAGTTATGTTCTCTTTTCCATTTCTTGTAGTTTATTTGAACTTTCTCAGTTTTCTTAATTAGACTTGCAAAACTTTGCCAGTTTTCTTGATCATTTCAAAGCACCCGGGTTTCAGATGTCCTGATATTTTTGTTTCCTGATTCATTTTTCTTTTGTCTTTAATGATTTATTCTACTTTCCTCTTTGGATTTGTGAGGTTTTTTTTTTTCTCATTTTCTGAGTTAAAAACTGTTTACTTCTTTTCATTGTCTTACATTTTCTAGTAAATGCATCCTATGCTTTTTTTTTTTTTTTGACCTTGCTCAAGCTGTTACCCAGTCTTTATTCTGTAAAGGCTCATTACTATTTATGGGCAAAGGAAATGCAAAGTTTTCTTTATTTCTTCCTTTATCCCCAGACACGTATATGAGTAAGGTTTTACAGGTAAATAGATAGCATTTATCTTTTTTTTTATTTTTTTATTTTTTGCATTTGTCTTTTTGTAACTATGTTTTAACTAACCCATTGCATTCATTTAAAGAGGTTTAATAACTCTTTAATGAATGAATATATTATTTTGTCCTAATATTTAATTTTTCTGAACATTCTATCTGTTTGATAAGCAAGTAGACTATTCTCTGCCTTTTTTTTTTTTTTTTTTTTTTTTAATTTTTATTTATTTATGATAGTCACAGAGAGAGAGAGAGAGGCAGAGACACAGGCAGAGGGAGAAGCAGGCTCCATGCACCGGGAGCCCGACGTGGGATTCGATCCCGGGTCTCCAGGATCGCGCCCTGGGCCAAAGGCAGGCGCCAAACCGCTGTGCCACCCAGGGATCCCTTCTCTGCCTTTCTTAACTGTCTTATCCTCTATCAAGTTTTTACCTTACATGCATATTAAAACTATTGTATTAAGTGCAAAAAGGTTGTATTTGCATTGCAAATGTTGTATGAACTATCTTTTTATGGTCTATAATATTTTCTTGTAAAGGGCTGAATAATAAATATTTTAGGGTTTGTGAGCCAGATGTTTTCTGTCAGAACTACTGAACCTCTGCCATTGTGTGTGAAAGCAGACTTAGACAACAGGTAGAATGGGGCTGTATTCCAGTAAAACTGTGTAAGAACATGTGGAGGCCAGGATTGGCCCTTTCTCTCAGTTTATCAATTCCTGGTCTAGCATAAGGATTATGAGAATCTGAAATTTAGATATTATCTATATGTAATATCATTCTTGTCTGTTAATCTTTTTGGTAGTAATTGAAAACTCTCACAACTTTACCTGTTGTTTTTGGTATTTCTTGTATTTTCTCTCGAATCAGTTGGAAAGTCCTTATTTTTCTAAAACATTATATTTAATGTTAATGCTTGTATTCTCCACAAGGACAATATTATGCAAATTGGTTTGGGTGCCCAGGGAGGCAAAAAAAACAAAAACAACAAAAACCCACAAAAAACCTTGGAAATTATAATGCCTTGTGACTCTCCAAAGCTAAGTCTTACCCAACAAAAATCTTACTCCTTAGCATTTAATTTCAAGGGCAGGATATTGATTAGGAAAGTCTCCTTCAGGGCACGTAATGAGAAACGGTAAAGTATTCAGAATTTGTAATGTTTCCTGAATGTAATGTCCTTTAAAATTTTGTATCTGTTTCTGAGGTTATACGTTTTGCTTACTCATACTGTTGCATATTGTGCTTTCTCTAATTGTTTTTCATTAGAGGGAGCTGAAAGTGTCTTCCCTGCCCTCTTCAAAGATACTCTCTCAGCTCCTTTAGCTCTTTTCCAAATTCATCTATTTTTATATGTCTTTCTCTATTTTATTGTTGCTTGTGTTCTGATATCTTTAAATGATTAACTACTTCCCATCTTCTCAATTTTATGCTCTTTTGATTATAAATCTGGCTTTATTTCTTTTTTCTTTTCCTATCTTTTCTTTTTCTGAAATGTATTATTCTTACTATCATTATTTTCTAAAGATTTTGCAATCGCTTCTGTAACTGCTTTGACAAGTGATTTTCATTTTTGAGAATTAAAATTTCTTTTCCCTTATTTAGCTATTTTGTTGTGAATTTCAGTTTTAAATATCTTCAGAAATCTTGATCTGTATAATTTGTTCTTTTGAATTGAGGATTAGTTTATGACACATATAATCATGTTTTGTAAGTATTATGATTGTGAAATGATTTTTGAAGCCCGTTAGAGTGGTCATCAGTTAGGATGCTTTCAGCTACAGATAGTGGAAAACCAACTGAAAATGGCTTAAGCAGAAAAGAAGTTTATTAACAACAAAACAAGCCTAAGTAGAGTAATTTTAGGGACTGTTAATGGAGCGGCCTCAATAACATCATCAAAAACCTACATTTCCCCCATTTTTTCATCCTCACCTTCTTATTAGCCTGCCAGCTTGGGCTTGTTCTTCTATTCTGGCTTTCTTCAGGATTTCAGGACAGCTTGCACAGAAAATGACCAGAGGCTAAACAGGAATCCCCATTTAAGGGTTTGTGTGAGTAAGGCCTTCTCAGGAGCTTCCTGTAAATCCACAAGCTCTTTCAGTCACCAGGACTGTATCACAGGCCCATTACTAAACCAGTCACTGTGAAGGAGACCACTGTGAGTAGCAAGTGCAGTAACAATTTGCTGCCATAGAGTAAGTTGTGGCTGGCAGATTTGACAGTAGCCTTTCCTGAAGAGCACAGGCCTTGGGCAGAGTGATCAAAATCAAGGTTCTGAGAGTAAGTTAAAGCCCGGGTGTAGCAGAGGATGCAGGGATGGCAGTTGGGCAGGAAGCCAGTTTTATTGTCCACACAGTGGAACACTTTATCAGCTATGTCACTGAATAATCTACGCACTTAATTTGGAATATTTATTCCTTAAGGTGCAGTTTAACAAACATCATTTTGGCTATAAATAGAGTTTGCCATGGAAAGTTTGGTATGATTTTTGTCTTTAATAAATAATTGCTGCCCCACTGAAAATTGATTATAAAATTCTCTATTACTATTAGAATATTAGATACATATTTTTGCTATTTTCCTTATAGTTCAGAATCCTAGGATTTTGGGAAGACACGTGTGTGTGTGTGTGTGCGTGTGTGTTTAATGAAAGGTAGATATCTTAAAGATAGATTGAGGTATAACTCAAGATGGGATTAACTATCTAGTTTGTTTTTATTAAAATCTTTTTCCTGCATATTTGTAATGGAAAAGTTTCTAATGTGAAAAGTAATATAGATTTATTTTAAGGCAACATATAAAAAATAATCGGTCTAACAGCATTGTGTGAATACAGATGAGGTGGTCCTATTAAAATTGTTCACAAAGTATATATGGTAATGCAGCAGGATTCATGCCAACTAATTACTAGTTCAAGTTTGTTGTAAAATCCTGAATTAATGGGAATTGTAGTGTCACTAAATGAGTCCTGTCATGAAGAAATGATATTGCCAGTGACATAAAATAGTCAAAGGCTAATACATTTGGATAACTAATTCTCAGGATGAACTTTTTTTTTTTTTTTTTTACCTGCTTTGCGCTTACTGGTCATTTCTTTATTTTCTTTTTCGTTGAGAGAATACACAAAAATGATATATTATCACTTGCTTTCAGGCTGGAATTATTTCTCTTTAGACGTACATACCAATTAAATGAAAAGTCTGTCTTGGGACCCCTGGGTGGCTCAGCTGTTGAGCATCTGCCTTTGGCTCAGGGTGTGATCCTGGGGTCCTGGGGTCAAGTCTCTCATTGGGCTCTCTGCATGGAGCCTGCTTCTCCCTTTGCCTGTGTCTCTGCCTCTCTCTCTGTGTCTCTCATGAATGGATAAATAAAATCTTAAAAAAAAAAAAAAAAAAAGAAAAGTCTGTCTTAAGTAAAATTATTACTACTCATATAGTGTATCTTGTAACTGTTTAACCTTATAACTGTTAGGTTCCTTACTTTGTGTCCAGGTAATTTAATATAAATGATGGATTATTAAATTCTCTTCATAGAAAATAGGCATATTTTAAGTTAATAGTCCTTATCACTGATACCAATTAGCAGAAGAGAAATGAATTTCCAGGATTTATATTTCTTAACAGCTCTTTCAGGATTGTTTTGTTACTCTTAGGGAGAGGGTATGAAATTTGGCCTAGGGATCACATCTGACATAGAACAAATTTATTCATTAATTCAACAAATATTTGAGAACCTATGATTGCCAGCCATTCATGAGTTCTATACATCATTTTAAAGATTGCCATTCCTTTTCTTCTAATACTTTTTTTGAGACTTTATTTTGTGTTAAAGATTTACCATATAGAATGGTATGGTTTCTACCACCTCCATTTAACTTTCTATCAGGAGTGGAATTCAGGGTGAACACAGGAAAACAACTAGATGCCTAGATACTCAACTGCTTGAAATGACTTGTGAATAGAAAACACTGCCTGAGCCCACACACCTGACTTGGTGGTCTGTCAGCCCCTCATCCTCCTTTCTCAGGAAGTCCCAATCCCAAGTATGGGCAGGGATTTAGGCCTAATGAAGCACATTCCCTTTCCTGAGGCATTCCTCAAACTCTCGAAGACTAGGAGGGTAGTCGATTCTCCCTGCCCAGCATTCCCACAGGCAAATTTGCTTCTCTTTGACATTTATTCCTGTGCGGCATTCATCTCAGGGCCCCAAAGTGCAGTGGGAAATAGCCACCAACTGATTGATCCCCTTCCTCACACCTTTGCACCATGCACATTTGCTCTATCCCTCAATGTTTCCCCATGTTATAGATTATAGGAGAAAAGGACAAGGATCTTCTTTGGATTGCCTAGTGGAAGTCTGAGCTTTTGATGGGAGTATGAAGCCTTTAAGTGAACAGGATTTCTAAGCCTCCCTGTTTGTTAAGGGGCTCTCTTGGCTCCCATTCAGATGTTTCCCATGTTGAAAATGTACAGTAAAACCACAGCTAGAAAGATCAGCCTATCTTCCTAATATGGTGTCTCCACAGGGAGAACTGCAAATAGATCCCTGTTTGGTTACTGGGAAGACTAGAATTTCTGAGGAGCCATCTTAAACCTAGAGTGCAAGTTCCCTCTGGGCATTGGAATTACCTGGGGAACTTTTACTCAGACTGCCTCCCATCAAAGCCTGTGGAGGTGGAACCCAGGCATCAGTATTTTGTAAAGTGTCTAGATGATTTTAGTATGCAGCCAAGGGTGAGAACCATCAGTTGAGAGCTTTGAACAATGCACTTGTTACTGTTTATTGGTAGATGTCATAGAAGTATGTTGTTGAATTGCCTGTAAAATGAATTAAAGATTAAAGCATTTCTTCCCCCACCTCATTCATAAACCCTTGTGATAGCAATGTTAACTTTAATGGAATTACCTAATTTTGCCTGATGAGATTTACTTAGAAAAAGAAATAAACATATAGCTCTCTCTTCTGAAGTCTTTTGCAGCTACTAATTAAGGCAGTACACACATTCTTAGCTGAGGTAGAACTTTAGATATTGTATCTTTGCTCCGCTGAATGTAACATGAGTGTTATGGTTTTTTAAATGAATCAGAGCAATAAATCCAACATTGTTTTCAAGCCAAATGCTTTTTCTTATATGCCAACAATTGTATAATCAAAGTAAAAAAGTAGCCACTTAAAGATTCCTTGTTCTTGAACAGAATTTAAGAATTAGAAAAAGTAATTAGTGCAAATAACAGTATCTTATTGACCACTATTTAGTTGATGCAATGAATACAGGTGCTCTTATGAAACTGGCATTTAGAATCCTCTTTATGGAACACATTACATTTTATTCAGTTTACATGGACTTCCTGTTGCTTTATGGATACCCTGCAAGGTGTTCATTTCATTTGCAAAGCCAGATGTGATTTGGGCATTTGTCAGGATAAAACTTAAATTTCCTCAAATGCATGCCTTTTAGGGACATGAGAAAAACAATAACCACGTATTTAAATCCTGAGCTTTTCCAAAAGTCTTCTTTGCTCATCTCAAACTTTTTCCTCTGCTAAAATTGTTTGTTGTGTGTCTGTGGGGGGGGGGGGCAGATTTGTGAGTAATGTCTCTAATTAAAAAGCTGGTGGCTGACAGATGTGTCTGTGAAATTGGGGTGACCTTACCAAAAGCATGTGTGGACAGCCAACGTGGCAATAAGTACTTCTTCATTGGTGCTCCTCCTCCTCCTTAACACAGTGGACTTGCTCCGGGATCACACAGTTCACATTTAACAAGCGCCCTGTTGCTTCCTGGTTGACTGATGTTTTGTTTGTTATATAACATCTTGACATCCTATTAAGACTGTAATTATAAAACAAAGTCCTAACTCATTGACAATAATGGCAAACAAAAAGATGCAGCTGTTTAGCTTGCTCTTCTTGATTGAACACAGGACTTAATTTAGTGTTTAGTTGACTAATGATTAAAATTTTTGTATTTAAAGATGAGCTGAGAAAATACTGGGAATTTGATATTCAAATAATAGTAGTTTATATGTGTACTGTTTTCTAAGATATTATAATGTGTCTACTTTTCATCTATCCATCCTTGCCATTACTTGGGAGCTAAAACTCTGAGATTTAATCTTTAAGACCAGAGTTAAGTCTGTTGAGTTATTGTATTCAGATTTTAATTATGCTTATGGATTTTGTTCTCAAAGAATGAAAAGTATTACTTTTTGTATAGTATGCTGTTCTTACTACAGAGTATTGTTTTATTTCTAATTTGTACATCTTTACGAGGAAATACCCACACTGATAAAATAGTCATAATTAAGCAAGAAATTTGATTTTCTTGGACTATTCTTTTATTTAGATAACTAAAGAAAAGGAGAATTATAGAAGGAATTTTATGAATCCTATCTTCATGAGTCAGGGCTTTTGCAATGCTAAGGCTTTTCAGTTTCAATTTCTCTTTTGCAAGGTTAAAAGAATCATTCTTGTGTTAGCTCACCAATACTGCATTTCATCATCCTTTCTCACTTATGACATAGCCTCTCTGACTTACAGAACATTGGATTTGCTATAGTAGATCAGTCTGAATTTGTCTCTACAAGGAATGACCAGACTGAATAGGCACCAAAGTTCCATTACAAATCCTTCATCCAGCCTTCCAGTTTGAATTGGAAATATTAATTCAGGCAGCTCACAAGTCATCAAATGTTTCAACGGGTTGTTATAGCCAGAGCAGGCAAAAGAATAAGTTCTGGTATAGACTGTTCATTGAGAGAGTCCAGTTTTGTGTTATATTTAGGTGAGTTTTGAAAAGTTAGATTTTTTTTTCGTAAACTTTCATCCAGTTTATTTAGAAGTCAAATATGTTCCAAGAACCTAGGAGAAATCAAATTCCTCTTCCTCCTCCCCCAGACATTTAACATCATTATTTAAAGTCTCCTTTTGATTGCATAGGGATGACTTATATTTTTTAACCTTGAAATCAGTATTTTTTTACCTTATAAATAATTTTAACAAGTTTTGTTATATGTTATTCTATTACAGTTAGGATTAAAAATAGGAATTTGGAAGGGAGTGATGAATAGTGCTAGATGGAGCAGTGAGATATGAGAGGGGCATCATACCTGGAAGAGAAGAAGGGATTATACTAGTCTGGGGACATTGATGATGATGGTAAAGAGCTCTGAGTCAGTAATAACTTCTGTAGGTATCAACATTATGTTATAGTAAGAAAATTAGTGTTAGAAATTATGAATTTTTCAAAAGAGGTTATGTTTTATATACTCTGTCAGAGAAATCCAGGATTATACTGGCAAAATCACCGAAGTTACTAGAACTTCAACCTAATCTTTAAAATAAGAGCAAACATTTGTAAAGTGTAACTCTGAATTAGCTCATTCACTGATGATGCTGCATAATTCAGAGATTACTACATATACTTTATTCGGTAAACATTTATCGTGTACAAGAAGTGATATGTGGGCCTCTCTACTTCTTGGTCCCTTGGTTTCATATCTGTCTCTGCACCCTGACTTTGACTTCTAGGACGTTATCTTTTATAGGCTAATGTTTAGCACTGTCCTCCTCTCGTCTAGGACCTGAAACCCACTGTGACTCAAACACATTTATGGGAAAAGAGAATAATTTTTTTAAAGATTTCATTTATTTATTTGAGAGAGAAATAATGAGAGAGAACAGGAGGGAGAGGCAGAGGGAGAAACAGACTCCTCACTGAGCAGAGCCCCATGTGGGACTTGATCCTAGAACCCTGAGATCATGACCAGAGCCGAAGGCAGACGCTTAAACAACTGAGCCACCCAGGTGCCCCAGGAAAAGAGAGAATAGTACTAGTACATTTGGGGAAACATCCCAAGGGCCAGTGGGACAAGAACACTTATTGTCTTAGGAGGAAAATTTGGGAACTGCTCCAGGGGTACTTTTTGGGAATAATTTATTCCCTGTTGGACTAAAAATATTTTATTCTTTGTTAACTATAGGAATTAACATACTCCCTGTGGTGAGAGAGCCTTACCAACTCTGGTGCTGTGAGTGAGAACTCACACTGCCTGTTAGAAGTTGGACTGCTACCTACAGATCTCATCTTCTCCCTATTCATAAATGGTATCTTTCAGTGAAGAACTTATTCTGTCTATATTTGAGAACTCTTCAGATGAGGAAAAGGAGCTTCCCCAGATTTTAAATTTGTAGTAAAGGTATTTAAAAACCTTCTGTTTGTCTGCAGTGCTCCAAGGCATTCCCTGTCTTGGTTAACAAGGGATGTCACTATCCATCTCTCAAGCTTGAAGCTTTAGCACAATCTCTGTGCTTTTGTTAGTATCCACAGTCTGCTGATGATGCCATATTATGATTCAGAACTGTTCTCTCAGTGAGACCACCTTCTTGTTTATAGTTGCCTTAGTTCAAGCCCATAGCTGGAGCATGTAACAGTTCTTACTGGTTTTTCTGTGTTTGGGCTCTCCACAAGATAGACAAAATTATTCTCTTTAAAAACAGTGGTGGTGATGCCATACTTCCTACAAGATCTCCATTGACTTTGGCTGCATCACTGGTCAGCATGGCTTCTTCCACTGCCCTGCACAGGCCCCACTTTGTGTCCCATCATAGCTGTGTGCCATTGAACTTGCTGTTCTCAGAGTTTGGAGGCTCTTAAAATGAGGAAGCCATGGAAATGATACACCAGCTCTCTCCTGAGTTCATGTCTTATTCTGTTATAGATCTGTTTACCTATACTTCTCAAAGTTTCAATTCAAAAATTCCAGAGAAAATGTGTTTATAATTAGAACATATTTATCAAATGACCTGTCACTATAAAATCAAAGAGAGTCTTACTTATGAAATAACGTTATTCATTAGCTTTTTATCAAGGAAGAGAAATGATATAGTGGTTAAGAGCTTGGACTCTGGGAGGCACATGGCTTGGTCTTGAACTCCTGCTTTCTATTGAGTCTAAACCTCTCTACCAGCCTTGCCCCTTATCACTAAAGTGGCTGTAACACAGGACCTGTCTCAGAGGGTTGCTGGAGGAGTGAAGAGGTTAGCATATCTGAAGCTCTGAGGATAGAGTCTAGTGGTGTCATGTACTCTGTGTGTTAGTCTTTGTTACCATCCTCACTATCATTAGTTATGGCTTCTCAATTGTGTGTGTATACAGTTATATATGATATTATATATTATATATTTTTAAAAGTTTCTATAGCTTGTCTGTGTTATCAAGGTCTGTCTTAACTTTGTATTATCAGCATCATAGAAGGTGGTTATTTATACCTACTTTATCTTTTTTGTTTTGCTTCCTATTTGTAAAATATAGGGAAAATCATATTTTGCTTTAGCAAATAAGTTGTTTAGAACAGTTGTGTGTGGGATCCCTGGGTGGCTCAGTGGTTTAGTGCCTGCCTTCGATCCAGGGCGTGATCCTCGAGTCCTGGAATCGAGTCCCACATTGGGCTGCCTGCATGGAGCCTGCCTCTGCCTCTGCTTCTCTCTCTCTCTCTCTCTCTCTCTCATGAATAAATAAATAAATAAAATCTTTAAAAAAAAATAGAACAGTTGTTTGGCGAAGGTGAAAATTTAAAACAGGCTTCAGGTCAAGTGTAATGCATTGGCTTATGCTTAATAAATTTTAGAATAATGAATTTTTACATGTTGAATTTCCCTGTTTTATGAAGAATGTCTAGATTCTGAATATTTTGCTTCTCAATTCAGTTTCATTTGTTACATTCAGAAAGCATAAAAAATGGGCCATTGGTTAATTCATTTAGTGTAGTGAAGGTATACAAATTCAAGCTAAATTTGCCTAATTTCTTATACAGGCTAGAAGATAAAAATCCTTTTACCTCCCACAGTTAGCTTAGTCGTGCATGATCAGACTCCGTTTTAGAGGTCACCTGATTTAATTGTGATTGTAAAGCAGCCAAACAATCTGAGTCTCCACATTCCTCTTTCTATCCCTGTGCATTATCAGCACAGAATGATTAAATAATTATTGTTATTGCTCATGTCATTTTTCCAGTGAAAAATGTTCACAACAAATACAAGAGTTAAAATCCTTCTAAATAGGAAAGTTTATTAATGGACAAGACTGAGCTTATTCCTAAGGCTTCATTTGAATCTGTAGCTTAATTAAGAAGAGAGGCCCCCCAAAATTTTCCAGCAAGGATATTACCTCTACATAAGCAAGATGGCTACTCTTGTCTTTTTAAGATTATTTTGCCCCAAATGTAGTATTCCATAGTGCTGAAACTGTGAAATAGAAAAGTACACAAGGGGTCTGGTGCCTCTGTGGGAATAAGTACAGTATTCATGAGGAATGTCTAGCTACCTACTCTTTTTGATGTTTTATTTATTTATTTTTTTGATAGATGATGTTTATCACTCTTGTAGCTCTCTGCTGCAGACATCAATGCACCTTTATTATGAACGTGCTGTGGCTTTCCAGTCATTGCTGTTCCAGAGCGAGTCTCTGAAGCCGCAGGAGTGAGATGGTTTGCAAATTAAAATATTATACCACATATGATCTTGTCTCAACCTGTAGCACACATATCCTCACAGAAATAACGTTTAATTATGGCACTATCCTTCCTGGTATCAGACATAGTATGGCGCCTGTTAAGATTATATTGTTTGTAGTAAGATGGGGTAAAAAGTGGTTTAAAGATGAAGGAATAAAATCACATACCTTGATAAACCCCTTAGATGCCATTTAGGCTGTGGAGAGCTTTGATTTTGTTTCCTCTCTTTACTCCCACAAATAAAAATGCAAACAGTAATTTGACAGACAAACACTGTCAAACACTGTAACCCCATCTAATCCCCTTACTGCACATCTTAATCCCTGATGGACTTCTCTCCGATATGTGAGTTGTGAGGTTAGGGGGTTTCTGGATGTGACACTTTTCCCAGAGTCTCCCAGTGACAGATGCAGTGACCTTATCATGCAGACAGCTCTATCCAGTTTGACAGTCCAGCCATCTGGCTTATATCGATCATAATTGATTTAAAGAAAACAGCCCTCAAAAGTTGGTCATTTAAAACCCTAAGGCTAAGTTGGCCTACATTTAATTCGAAGTTTTAAACCTTCATTCTTGAAACTTGCTTTGATTTGTAAAATTAATCCTAGTTTCTGTCTGTGTGAGGTTTTGGGATTGAAAAAACTTGTGGCTTGCCTTGAAAAATGTCAGCTTCTATGAGGAATATTTTATACTCTAACGACTGTATGTGAATATGTACTCATAGTTTGAATTTATATCTCTTGTTAGAATTTGCAGGAGTTGAAAACTTAGGTGTACTGGCTATTAGTCTTGGCCTCCTTATTTCTCGGCTTGCTAGATTTGAGTGCATCTCTTAGAGTCTCTAGATTCTGTATTGGGGTGATGATGGTAGGTGTTGCATCGCGTGGCTGTGAGAATTAAGTGAAGTAATACACATCAAGTGCTTAATGTGAGGCCTGGCACATTGTGTAGGAGAAACAGATTGATTATACTACTGGCTACTGTTTGATTATCAGCTGAATCTTCCTTTCTTGCCCTCCTAATACCTCCTCTCACCTTGTTTTCCTCCACTTTCACTGACACTGTGGCTCCTTTACCTCCTTCACCTGTTCAGTGTTGGAATGTTTTGGAATTTGATGCATGGGCTTTATCTTATTTGACTTGATACTCTATGTGGATAATCTCATGCATAGCCAGGATTTCTGCTCTCATTTGTATGCTCATGGCTTCTGCATGGTTATCTCCAACCCAGATCTCCCTTTTGGGCTTCGGAAAGGCACTTCTCCTACTCCATGGCAGATTAGGCGACCAGGTGCCATACAGGATGTTAAAGCTCAATTTGGGAGTGAATACTATTGATTTGGAGCCAGCTTTTGTTAATTGATAAGAACATGTGGAAATCCAACATTTAATTAAAATGTAGGTGTTTTATACTGTTTTTATAAATCTGATATTGGCATGTCACACTATAATACAAATAAACATTCAGCCAAGTGTTCCCTTTCTGCAACTCCTGGTTATGATGATGCCTCTAGAATTATTTGTTTTGGAAAATCTAGTTTTCTGAGATTATATTCAGCACTAAATGGTTTCTTTAAGATGGACATCTTTCCAGATTTATTTTATGCTATGATTTAATTTGATGAGTGGCAGTCATATATACAGTACTAACTTACCTAAGTGCCTTATTAGGCTACCTGCTCTTTTTTACATTTAAAAAAATTTTTTTTATAGATGGTACTTATTTCAAACATCTCTGCTGCAAACATCACTTATTTCAAACATCTCTGCTACAAACATCACTGCTCCTTTATTATGAGAGTACTGTGGCTTTCCAGTCATTTTAATAAGGCACTAACTTGCTTTGTTAAAATGGGGCTTATTAACCAATCATTCCTTAATGCATTAACTATTTTTTTGGTTTGCTAGTTTTGTTTTCATTTTTTTTAATTGTGAGGTTTATACTACGTGAAGAAGAGTATGTAAAATGTGTGTTATGGTTTAAAGAATAATATTGAATGAACAGCTAAGTATTCAGCTTCCAAATTAATAAAACATTATCATTATCTTTGTGCCCCTCTTCTGTTGTTTCCCTCTCCCTCACCCTCAGAGGTAAACCCCATAATGTTTCCTTGGTCTTCCTTACAGATTAACCATGAGGTTGCTATTTGAGAAGGACAGTGTTGCCACTGTAGGCTCTCATAATTAGACAGAACTGAACCTTTGGGTCATGGCTGGGCTTCATTACCCCTGGGGGTTTACAAAGCTCCTTCTGGGGATGGTGGGTGAGGTCACAAAAGAGTCCTGGGGAGCACAGGGCTTATGGTAGTCAAAACAGGGCTGTTGTGTGGGTCACATGTTAGATGCCTGGCAGAAATATGGCAAGGAGATGAACACTTCTCTGTTTTCTGTTTCTGCATTCTGTGTACCAACCCCAGCTTTCCATGGTAGACCACAGTAGCCATTGGAGTGTAAAGGCATGCCCTCCATGGATAAAGGCATCAAAGTGGAATTGGGAGTTGGTGGTGGGGTAAAGTAGACACTTCCATCAGTTTGTGGTTAGGAAAAGCCAAGTACATATCAGAATCTGGGTCAGGCTCACCTGAGCATTTTGTGTTCAGGTAGAAAAGACAGTTAAAAGAAGGGTTGTTTGGGGGAGTTGGTTTGTGGTAACAGTCCTCACATGTCTATCTCTTGAGTCACATTGCTGAAATTTGGATCACTTCCCTCTTTAATTGTATAGTTTGGATCCTAGGATCATTCTTCACTGTGTTCTGAGGATACCATTTGCTTCTTACCTGTGCTGGATCTCATGTTTCCTGTATCCCACATTTCCCTCTTTCTTAGATTACTTTTTTGTTTTGGTGAAGCACAATCTACAGTATTTTGAGTGAAGGCTGCATGGGAAATGAATTTTTTGGGATCTTATATATCTAAAAATTTCTTATTCTACCCTCATTTTTAGAATGATAGGTTGGAGAATTCTTGGTTGGAAATCACTTTTGTCAGTAATTTGAAGGTACCATGCCATTGTCTTGCTTCCAGTATTGTTAAGTTCAAAACTATTCTGCATCCTAATTCTTTGATGTGATTTGTAATTTTTCTTTGCTACTTATAAGGATTTCTCTTATCCCCAATGTTTTGAAGTTTCCCATTGATAGCCTTTGTGGGGATCAGTCTTCTTCCATTGTGCTGGGTGCTCAATGGGTCCTTTGTAATCCAGAAGCTGATTTTTTTCAGTTCTGAGTTTTCCAGAATAATTTAAGATATTGTCCCCTCTATTTTTTTTCTATCCTTTTGGGATTCCTATCATTTGGAGGTTGTACCTCCTGGACCGGCCCTCTATTTCTCTTCTTTTCTTTTGCATTTCTTTGATGTTTTGCTCTACTTAATGGGAGATTTCTTTAATTTCATCCTCCAATTCTGTTTTTTTCCCCCCTATCATTTTGTTCATTTTGTTAATTTTCAGGAGTTATTTTTTTTGTTCTTTTCCTTTTCATAGCAACCTGCTCTTAATAGATGCAATATTTTTACTGTATCTCTGAAAATTGTAATGAGTTCTTCTTTTTTTTAGGTTTGTTTTTCTCTATTGTCTTTGTTTTCCCTGTGTTGCTTTTATTTGCCTTATGATTGTTTCAATTTCTAACTTCTCTGTTGAAGCCTTTCCATTAATTAATCCTGGATATGTGCTTATGGTACAAGCCAGCAGGCTAAGATACAGTACTGATTGAATGTGCCGAGCCTGTGAGTGGGACATATTAACTGTGAGAGTCATTGTGGGGTAATCTGCTTGAGCTCTTTTTTGGGTCAGCTTTCATGGTTAGTATCTTTAGAGAACTCCTCCTGGATTGATGAGATTCCCTAGAGAAGATTTCTTTAATTCCTTACTTGGCTTTTAGTTGTTGGTTTTCTTCCTTTTCCTCTTCTCTCATTTGCTGTCCAATTTGCTATAGGCTAGAGAATTGGGGAAAATCTTGATTAGGATTGTTTGAAATTAGAACAGTTAGATTCTGAGTGACAGCCTAAGGGACTGGTCTGTGCATAAAATGCTTTAAATGTGTGGATTTTTTTTGGCATCTGTTTCCATGACCCAGAAACATGTTTTTATTTATTTTGTATTCTTGAGTGTATTCTGGAAACCTAACGTATTCATGTAATAGAATTCTAAATAGATGAAGTATTAATGCAGATTGTTCTGGAGCAATTTGTTTTTTTTCATAGCATTTCAGTTGATCCAGTACTTATCTAGTTGATTATAAAATGATTTATTCATTAATTTGTTCTCTGATCTTACCAGTTAGTGAAGTAAACAGTACTGGTCCATAATTATCATAATCTTCCTTTTAATTTTTTTGAAGTAGAGCAGTAATTTTAACTTTTCATATTATTGTAGAAAATGCACCAGCTCCCAAAAGCAATGGGATACTGAGAAATAAATATTTCTTACTTTTGATGTTCTCCAAGGTTCATATCATGAGTTCCTGTTGATTTACAAACATTTGGAAATTTAAAGTATTCTGCATCCATTTTAGCTTTTTCCTATTCTTGCTTGTTGTTTTGACTTCCCATATTAGAGGTGTTTGTTCTTTATTACTTTGTTTTTTATTATAGTTGAAATTCTAGTGATAGACAAATCTTTAACAAAAATTCCATTTATACATAAACTCATTGTCACTTGGTTACTATGATTAAACATGAATGTTATAATTAGGGTTTATTTAGTCATTACCATTAAACCTATGAGATGAAAATTCAGTGTACACAAGGCTCATTAATTGACGATTGCTTCTTCAGAGAGTTTAAACATTCATTGTTTTAATTAAAATTTTTTATAAAATGTTTTCATAAGATGATTTTTTATTAACAGTACCTCTAATATACTTAAAGCATGATCACATAAACAAAATGTGGATTCACATACACTTTTAAAACTACACATTTTAGATAAGCTAGCCATTTCTATTTCCTTGACAAATGAAAGGAACTTTTGTTAGATTCAGCATCAACTTCGGATTTTCTGAATGACCTTGAGGAAATTGTTTACTTGTTCTATATAACACACTTTTCCTGGCTATAAAACTAAGATGAAGGTGTTAATCCTGATCCTACCAAATCTTTCCAGTATTGTAGTGATTAATGAACTCATGTTTGTAAACTATTTTGTTCTTTGTGAAATTGGAATTCCCTAAATAGATGCTATTGTCATTAATATTATGTATCATGTTCAGCACAGTGGACTAGATAATCCATTGTATCATCTTATGTTTTAGTTGTCTTTTAATTAAAATTACATGGAGATACTGATATGTTTTCTACAATCTTGTCCTTCCCTACAAATAGCAAGTGAATATTAACATGAAATATTTAAATTATACATAATTACAAGGTTCTTAAGAATTTATCAGCTTTAGGGAAAGAGAAGGAGTAAAAAATATTAAGACTCCGGAATTTCAGCCATCATATTTGTAAGGATTGGATTATCTGTTTTATGGTATTCATAATAGTTCATACTATTAATTTTTAGCTAGTGATGATTGAGTCTTGTCAAAAATAGTATATAATGTTGAACAATCCACAAGTGAAATTGAGAAAAACAAGTACATTTAAAATAGCATTGAAAAAAGTGAAATCTTAATAAAAACAGAGTGCAAGATTGGTACACTGAAAATTACAAAACATTGTTAAAAGAAATTAAGATCTAAATAAGTTAAAGACAAGAAATATTTATAGATTGGAAAACTTAATATTATTAAAATGGCATTATTCCCCAGATTGATGTACAGATTAAACCAATTCATATAAAAATCCCTGAGTCTTTGTGTTGTTGTTACAGAATTCAACCCAGCTGATCCTTTTTTTAAAATTTTTTTTAAATTTTTATTTATTTATGATAGTCACACAGAGAGAGAGAGGCAGAGACACAGGCAGAGGGAGAAGCAGGCTCCATGCACCAAGAGCCCGACGTGGGACCTGATCCCGGGTCTCCAGGATCGCGCCCTGGGCCAAAGGCAGGCGCCAAACCGCTGCGCCACCCAGGGATCCCCAACCCAGCTGATCCTAAAATCACATAGACATACAAGGGACCCAGAATAATGAAACAATATTGAAAAAATCAAAGCTTGAGGATTCATACTTTTCACTTTCAAACATTCCAAAGCTACAGTCATCAAGACAGTATGGTACTGGCATAAGGGGAGGCGTCTAGATCAAGGCAATATAATTGAAAATCCAGAAATAAACCTCTACATTTGTAGTCACTTGATTTTGAACCAAAGTGTCAGGACAATTAAATGGAGAAAAGAGTAGTCTTTGTAGTTGATTGTGCTGGGACAAATGGATATGCATGAGAAGAGAATATTTGGACGCCTACCTCACACCAACACAAAAATTAACTCAAAGTTTTTTTATAGCTGAATCTATAAAATTTTTATTTTTATTTTTATTTTATTTATTTTATTTTTTTTTATTTTTTATTTTTTTTATTTTTTTTTTTATAAAATTTTTAGAATGAAACATGGGAGTCAATTTTTAGACCTTGGGTTAGATAATAATTTCTTAAGTATTAGGCTAAAAGCACAATTCATTCATTCACTGAATATTTATTGAGTACCTCTTATGCACTTTGCTTAAAAGTGTAAATAAATAAAAATAAGTAAGTTTCAGGTGGTGATATACAACTCTAGATTTTTGAGGGCTTTTAAAAAATATGGTAAGTCTCTTTGACTATTAGAGTAATTTTTCTTAAAATATACAGATAGTATGTGCTTGAAAGTAAATAGAAATTTTCCTTTTTTTCTAAACTTCTTATGGATTGTTTTTAAGTATAACCTATTATCTGTCTTACTTAACTAGACCTTTTTTTTTTTTTTTTTACTGATTGCTCTAGGGTTTGCAATACACATACTTATTGTCTGTCTTTAATCTATCCCTTCATGTGAAAGATAATCACTAAAGTAGGTTACTTTCATTTCCCCCTTCTTGCCCTTTGTGCTGTTACCATCTCTTATGTTTTATATATGTTACAAGCCCTACAGCAGTTTGTTTTTGCTTTAACTCTCAATTCTTTTAAAGAAATTAAAAAATATGAAAAAATTTGTTTTATATTCATCTGTATTTACCACTTAAGATGCTTTTTATTCCTTTTGGTAGGTATAGGTTAGCACCTTGTAGCATTGTTCTTTTGCCTGTTTTTCTGGCAGTTTGGGTCTTTTGAAAACAAATTCTCTAAGCATTTCTTTAGTTGAAAACCAATTTTAGTTCTATTTTTTAAAATTTACTCATGAAAGAGAGAGACACACACACAGAGACAGAGAGAGACAGAGAGAGAGAGGCAGAGACACAGGCAGAGGGAGAAACAGGTTCCATGCAGGGAGTCTGACGTGGGACTCGATCCCAGGTCTTCAGGATCACACCCTGGGCTGAAGGCGGTGCTAAACAACTGAGCCACCCAGGGGCTGCCCTTTAGTTTTATTTTTAAGTGACATTATCAGTGGATATAGAATTCCAAGGTGATAGTTTTTTTTTTTTTCTTTTTCCTAAGGAAGTTCTTCCATTGTCTTCTGACTTGTATTGTTTCTGATGAAAAGTTAATAATAACTCAGTATTCCCTGTGTATAATTTATCTGGTTTTTCCCTTCTCAGCACTGTGTAAAAATTTCTGCTTGTCACTCATCTTTAAGGAATTTCATCATGATGTGTCTTGGTCTTTTGGGGTTTATCAATGTTTGCGATATATGGGCTTATATTTTTAACTCATTTGCTAAAATTTAAATGTTATATCTTTATATTATTTTTCCTCTTTCAGAGCTCCCATGACAACTATAGTCTATTTCTCTGTGTATAGTATGTCTGATTTCTGTTTACCCAGATTAGTTCTTTCAGACTTCTTTCCATGCTTCAATCTGTACACTTTTATTGCCTTGTCTTCAAACTTACTGATCTTTTCTTCTCTGTTTATGTACTTTTGAGCACATCCAGTGACTTTTTCATTTCATTTTCAACTCTGTATGTTTTCCCCCTATATTTTCATCTATATTCATTATGTTCTTTGTTCCTTTAAATCCTCAAATATATTTATGCATTTATTTGAAGTCCTTATCTATTAATTCCATCATCTCTGTCATTGCTGTATCTGTTTATATTGTCTGATTTTTCTCCTGATTAAAAGTTGCATTTCCTTTCAAAAAGTAGGTCTTTTTATTTTGTCGGATTACATTACATGTCTTTAACCTTTATCTTGTCTTTTGTGTCCTGTTGGTGGACAGACTTTACTTGTGGTTTACTTGGGTGAGTCTTTATGGTGGGCTTTGTTTAGCTTAATTATTTTATTTTTTCAGTAGGCTTCCTGCCCAGCATGGAGCCCAGTGCAGGGCTTGAACTCATGATTCTGAGATCAAGACCTGATGAAGAGTCTGATGTTTAACTGACTGAGCCACACAGGCAACCCTGTTTAGCTTAATTCTAATTCTTAATCCACCCCTTCTAAGGTCCCTGGTAAGTGACACGGGTGTTGAGGGAGGTTCCTGTGGGGCTCTGATGTCTTCAAGCTGGGCGCACTCCAGTTGCCCTTCTTGGAATCTCACCCTACACACGTACAGGTTAGTATTCAGACAGAGAGTTAAAGGGACTCATTTATAGATTTCTGGACTTTTTTCTCTATAGAACTCCTCCTCAGTAGTTTTCTCCCCCACCAACTCCACTCATCACTGTCCTCAGCTGATGAGACCATGGTGCTCTGCTTGGGTTACCATTCCCATGCCATGCTTCAGTAAATGGCTCTAGGCAGAAACCCAAGAAGAGTATAGGGCTCACTTCATTTGTTTTCTTTTCTCATGCTTCATAGACTAGAGACAGAAAACAGTTGGTCCTTATATTTTGTTCCATTTTCTACTTCTTTACTCCAGGAAGGCTGGTAAAGTACTAGTTACTCTACACTATCTGAGAATCTCTTATTTATTATTATTATTATTCTTTAACTTCCTAATTTTTTGTTTCCTTAATTAATGCAGAAACTTTTCCATGTTTTTGCTGTACCACTGCATCTAGAACAAAACCCAACACATGGTAATTGCTTAATAAATATTTGTCGAATGCATTATTCAACTGATGATCTCCTTTTCTCCTTTATGTTGACATTCTTCAGTACTGAGTTCCTCCAATTAGCATTTAAGTATGCTAATCTCTCCTTGTCTTAAATAGCTGGGGCTGGACCTGCTATCACTTAATTCTCAATCTACTCCATTCATGCTTTCACCTAGTAGTTCCCCCTCAATAGTGTTCACCAGGGTTACTCACAGGTCTCAATTGCTTCAATCAGTGGACTTTTCAAGCACTAATCTCACTTGATTTCTGGTGGCATTTGACTCAGAGTTTCTTTTCCCTTGACTGTCTTGAGGTAATAAATTTGTACCTTTCTTCTTTCCCTTCTGGCTTTCTCTTGTCCAGTTTTCTTTGCTTTTCCCAGGTAATAAATGCTGGTGATTATTGGAGTATCTTTCATGGCCTTTGACTTATCTAATTCAACACACTCTCGCTTAGCCATATGTCAGTAACTTCAGTTATCACCCACATGCTGCTGTTTTCCAAATATTTTTTTTTCCTGGTCACACTTTCCTCTGAGCTTCAGATTCAGGTAGACAACTGGCTGTGCACTTCCTTGTCCATCAGGCTTTCAAGCTCAGTATCCCATAAACTGAGCTAATCATTATTCTTGCCTTTTTGACAGTATCATTTTTGAGATTGTACCTTCCATAACTAATTCCAAGAATCTTTTCCTAATTCTCCGAAGTGTTCGGTACTTTTCTCTCTTAACATTTAAAGCCCTTGTATGAAAATTGCCATGTATTGCTTTAGCCTTGCTCCAAAGTTGGTTGTTTCCCTAATTAGATCATAAGATCCTTGATGGCAGAAACTGCTTCTGTTGGTAGGTGCTCAGTAAGTATTTGTTGGATAAACAAATGAAGGAATGAATAAGATTCATTTGGAAGTTAATTATTTTATTGAATATGGCATGTAGTTTATTCTTCTCTCTCTCTTTTTAAAGATTTTATCTATTCATATGAGAGAGAGAGAGAGAGAGAGGCAGAGACACAGGCAATGGAAGAAGCAGGCTCCATGCAGGGAGCCTGACATGTGACTTGATCCAGGAACTGTAGGATCATACCTTGAGCTGAACCACCAAGCCACCCAGGCATCCCTATTTTTCTGCTCTTGAACAGTAAACACAACTAAAATGTTTTAGTAGCTAGAATGTTCTAGTAATAGCTGTGGCAGTGATGGTGGTCTTATCAGGCAGGGAGTAGTGATGAATTCAACATTATGTGGCAGCCTGTGGAATGAGGGGGGTGTGTGTGCACATGCCTGTTAGATATGTACACATACACTCACACACATACAAAATCCACCCCGAAGGAACAGTCAGAATATTGAGTAATATTAGTCTATGTTAGACAGTGGGATTGGGCCCAGTGACATGCCTTCTCCCCCTCCCAGTACCATGTTGTGACAGATGTTGGGGGTGAAGTGGGGAGGCTTGGATCCTTGGACTTCCTATTGTGCTGTATTTCCAGTATTAATGATGTGAGCTCTCAGGCAAACCCTGGAGCCAGAATTGCTTGGGTTTTAATTCCAGCTCTACCAAGATGTGACCTTTAGCATATTTTGTTACCTTTTGGACTTAGTTTCTTCACATGTGAAATGGGGATGAAGATCATACTCAGAGTTGTTTGTAAAGCACTTAAAGCTGCCTGGCACATAGTAATTGCTGTTGAAGGGTTTGTTAAATAAATTCTTAAGGGGATCCCTGGGTGGCTCAGCGGTTTGGCGCCTGCCTTTGGCCCAGGGCGTGATCCTGGAGTCCCGGGATCGGGTCCCACGTCGGGCTCTCGGTGCATGGAGCCTGCTTCTCCCTCCTCCTGTGTCTCTCTCTGCCTCTCTCTCTCTCTCTCTATCATAAATAAATCTTTAAAAAAAAATAAATTCTTAAGACCACAGTGTTGGAGGCCATTCTGTAACCTCCATTTTGCAGATCCAAATCTGAAATCCAAAAAGCTGAAGTGTGACTGAGGGTTCCTCATGGAGTAGAGCTGATCTGTCTCCAAGTCACTTCCCTTAACTACAACCTCCTCTTTGCTTACCATGACAGTCTCCACTTGATGTCACAAGGCAGGCTCATGCAAACAGGTTTTCTCTACCACTGGCCCTGTCGAGGATTTATACAAGAAAAGGAAAACGATAGGCACAGAGGAGTCCATGAAATACACATAGAAAATGAGTGTTGAGAGTCTAAATTTTAGAGAATAGAGTGAGTTAGATCAGTGGTTCTTAACTCAGGCTGCATGAGAGGATCCGGACCTCTGTGGGAGGGAGCCGGTAGTTTTCAGAGCTCCACTTGTGACTCTGAGGTATAGCTGTGGCTGAGAAGAACCACTGATGTAGAGCTCACCAAGGCTTCAGTTACAGTCTTGTTCCTCTAGGTTCTCTAAGAGACAACCTCATCAAAAGTAGACCTCTCAGTATTTTCCTAGTGCTGGGATCTGGGGATTCTTTTTTTTTTTTCCTGCAGCTTAATTCACCCTTGCAAACCACTATGCGATGCTAGTCACCATGGCAAGGGAAGAGCAGAGCCCAAAGTGGTAACAAAGCCAGTGTCTGGCTCAGTCCGTTAAACATCTGACTTTACTCAGGTTCCGGATCCTGGGGTCCTGGGATCGAGCCCCACATCTCAGAGAGTCTGATTCTCCCTCTCCGTGTGCTCTTTCTTTTTTGCACGCTCTCTCTCAAATAAGTAAATCTTAAAAAAAAAACAAAAAACAAAAAAAAAAACATATTTTAGCTTAAGATTTCATAGGGAAGCAGTGGCTGAATACTCAATTTGTAATTGATATGCACAGAAAATTCTGTTGCCAGAACAGGTGTTATAATGTCTTGGCTGCTCAAAGTTTTCCTTTTGCTGGCCATGGCAGTGATTGATTGTGACAGTATTTCAAGTGGCTGCTGATGCTTAGGTTTTTACCTTTTTTTTTTTTCCAAGATCTATTTATTTATTTTAGAGAGAGAAAGCGTGTGTGCAAGAAAGAAGAGGAACAGAGAGATGAGAGAGAATCCCAAGCCGACTCCACACTGAGTGCAGAGCCAACAGGGGGCCAGATCCCAGGACCCTGACATCACGACCTGAGCTGAAACCAAGAATCAGCCACTTAACTGACTCAGCCACCTAGGTGCCCCTCAGATTTTTGCTTTTAAGAAAAGATGGAATTAGCCTGGCAGGTGGAAGATTAAATGAAGAATTGAAGGATAATGAGAGGCTAGCTTTGGGGAAGGAATGTCTTTATCCTTCTTTTCAGACATTCTTTTCAGGTATTCCAGTGCATGTTTTTCTCCACAATGAGAATAGTTTCCTGATATATGATGATAATCACGATAATCACCTTTAACAGTGCACAGAGTAAGTGTCACTGGTATTAAAAGGAGAAGTGTAACATTTTGCATTTACTTCTAGGCATATTTCCTGTGGTAAGCATGTGCACCATGGTAAATGTACCACTTTTTTCATTCATTTAGTACATATTTATTTAGCATGTACTATGTGCCAGTTAAATTTTCAATGCTTGGGAGACATTGGTGAACCAAATGGACAAAAACTACCCTTTTTTAAAAAAAAGATTTTATTTATTTATTCATGAGAAACAGAGAGAGAGAGAGACAGAGACAGACAGAGGGAGAAGCAGGCTCCTCACAGGGAACCCAATGCAGGACTCAATCCCCGGACCTTGGGATCATGCCTTGAGCTGAAGGCAGACGCTCAACCACTGAGCTACCCAAGTGTCCCAAACTCCTACCCTTTCTGAACG
Organism: Canis lupus baileyi; assembly: GCF_048164855.1. Classification (NCBI taxonomy): domain Eukaryota; kingdom Metazoa; phylum Chordata; class Mammalia; order Carnivora; family Canidae; genus Canis; species Canis lupus. The sequence goes on from NC_132845.1 coordinate 63,864,518, forward strand.
TTTACTTAATAGCAACATTTAGAGGGGACAAAGACTAAATAATAAACATAATTAAGAAATTATTTTTAAAATATTTTATTTATTCATGAGAGACACGGAGACGTAGGCAGAGGGAGAAGCAGGCTCCCTGCAGGGAGCCTGATACAGGACTTGATCCTAGGACCCTGAGATAATGACTTCAGCCAAAGGCAGGTCCTCAACCACTGAGCCCCAATTAATAAATTACATAGTATGGCATAAGGTGAGGAGTGCTATGGGGAAAGAAAAGAGCAGGGAGTAAGTGGTGGGGTGAGTGGCCTCCAGTTTTCAGTGCTTCACGAGGATGGTGACATTTGAGCAAAGAATTGAGAGGACTGAGGGGGTGTGCAGCGCAGTTTTTCAGTAAAGAGTGTTCTGAGTGCAAAGGATGGCAAAGGAATGTTCAGCAGGTTCCCAGGAGTTAGTAGTAGTCCATAGGCTTCAGACAGCTGTGATCCATAGAGGAAAAGCCTGGAGAGAGAACAGAAGCTTTGGCCATGAGTGCCTATGTGAGGATTTTGGTTTTTCCTTTGCATAAGATAAGAAGCCATCAGGAACGCTTGGGTTGCTCAACAATTGAACATCTGCCTTTGGCTCAGGGCATGATCCCGGGTGGGTCAGTAATTGAGTCCAGCATTGGACTCCCTGCGAGGAGCCTGCCTCTCCCTCTATGTCTCTGCTGTCTCTCATGAATGAATAAATAAAGATATTTTTTTAAAAAGGGAAGCCATCAGAACAAGAAGTAACAGGACCAACAGGAAAGGGCCACTGAGGCCCTAAGCTGGGACCCAGGGCCAGTGCAGTTATCCAGGCAGAAGAGGGACGGGGCCAGGGTGACAAGGACATCTCTGAGGGTAGAGCCAACAGGCTTCTGTGATGGACTTGTGATCTGAGAGAAGTGGGAAGTAACCCCAGGCCATGCTCATTTCTACTGAAGTTCACATAGGTTGCATCTGTTAATTTAATACGCTGATTGCAAATTTTCTTTTTCTTGTTGGGCATTTATAACATAATTTAGTATATTCTGAAAACTATACTAAGATGATTCTTCTCATTTGCTGAGTGATATCTTTACCTATTTGTATTTTGAGATTTTACATTTGATTTCAAGGATAAAAATTTTAAATAAAAGTGTAGTTCAAAAGTAATTTCAGTTCCTCGAAGTTAAATTATTTAAAATTCAATAATTATTTGGGTCATTTTACTTCACTTAGTGCTTTACATTAAAATTTTCCTGTTTAATGAACACTTAACTCAAAAGTAAAATTTGCTAATCAAATTGTCAGACTCTGTTAAATGGCTTGTTGAAATGTTTATTTAGCAGTTATTCCTGATTTTTTAACATTGTGGAATGCCCTCTAATCCATTTTTTTTACTTGGTAATTGTGATATGTGACAGTAGCTAACCGTTATTTAAAAAAAAATTCTTTATTACAAAGCTGAGCAAAACCAACCATAATTTCACCATTCTGAGACAACTACTCTTAATAGTATTATTTCCTTTCAATCTTTATTTCTGTGCTTATTTGTATGAATAAGTGACATTTGGGGTAAATATAATTCTGTGATCTCCTCCCACCCCTACTTAACATCAAAATAAAATCTATTCTTCCTGCTTTGATAGAAATGGATCTTGTCATTCTAAGAGCTGAGTGATTATAATGAAATTTAATGTTCAACTATTCTTAGAAATTTTGGTTATCTTCATCTCTAAAAAATTATAAATAGGATTGCCATTAAAATAACGGTGCATAAAAATCTTTCTTGTATTTTGGATTAGTTTCTTAGAGTACATTCCTAGAAGTTGAGTAGTTTGGAGAGTAGAAACCTTTTTGATGATCTTTATGCATATTACAGTGTTGCTTTCCAAATATTATATGAATAAAAATAATAATAGTTATGATGACTGAGCTCTCAGTTGTGCCAGGCAATACTCAGTACTTCTGATGTTTCCTTTCACTAAATCTCACTAAATCCAAGAATCCCGTGTGTGTGTGTGTGTGTGTGTGCGCGCGCGTGCATGTGTGCTTTTTTCCTGCTTTACTGCTAGAGAAACTGAGCCCAGAAGGATGATGAAGGCAGAGCTCAGGATTCATGGTTCCTGTGGTCTGTCTCCTCCAGAGCCCCTGCTTCTCCATTGGCTAAGCTGTGTGGCTTTCCCCCGGCATGATAGCACCATATCCATTCAATCTTAGGTAGCTACTCTTGTAAAATTCCCATTTAAAAATCTAATTTTCTACTAAGACATATTTTTTTTTGTTTGGGTTTACTTGTCTTTGAATATTAATGAAAAGTTACTTACTTACATATTAGCCCCTTGTATTTCTTGTTTTGTACATTGTCTTTTCATGATCTCAACTTGTTATTAACTTGCTATGACTCTTTTTACATTGAGGAAATTATATTGTATCATATTTATTACAGATATTTTCTTTCCAGGTTTGTGGTTTGCTTTTCATTTTAAGCTAGTTTGATTGCAAATTTTGAGTTTGGTAGAAAATATGGTCAAAGTAGATTAATTGGTTTCCCTTATGATTTCTTCTGTTGCTTTGAAACATAGAAACATCATCCAGAAAGTTGATATTTATATTTGCATTTTCCCTTAATTATGAGATTTTGTTTGGAATTGTGTTAAACTTATAAATCAATTTGGGAATAACTGACATTTAAAAAACAGTCTTCCCATGCATAGCAAATCTCTTTATTCAAATCTCTGTGATTTTTAGTGTCTTTTAATGAAGACTTAAGAGTCATGTGGCTAAAAGATAAAATTATAGCAAACAATATAAAGAAAATATTAGTATTTTAGAAATGAAAAGGAAAGAGCTGGACAAGAGAGTTTATCTGTTTCAGAGCACATGTCTACAGACTCATTTTCTAATGGAGTTTGTATGTTTTTACTCTAATTTCCAAGAATATTTTTTTTTCTGCAAGAGATTTACAATAGACATTTTTGCATCTCATAAATTAAATATGGTGCATAATTTTCAATTGTGTCTTGGGTTAGGTTTTATATGTTAATTTGTATATTCTGTTAATGAAATAAGAGAAAATACATAGTTAAAACTTACATTTGTAGGAAATTTACATATCCATCAGATTAGCTTTAGCTTCTTTCACTAAGAAGTACATGTGGTTTAAACAAGGTAGAGGTTTATTTCTCTCTTAAATTTTGAGAGATAGGTGGTCCAGGGCTGATACGGTGAGTCCACCATCACTAGGATTCAGGCTCTTAGTGATTCACTGCTTTATCTTCCACAATGTGTCTCTTCTTGGTCCTAGATGGGTGCTGTTGTCCAAGTGTCATATGTCTCCGCGTACAGGAAGGAGGGGAACAGAAGAACACAGGATGAGTAGCATATGCTCAGCTTTCTTTGAAGGTTTCTGAAAGCTTCTTCACAGTCCTTACACTGCATTTTGTTGGCCAGAACTCTAGGCCCATGGGACAAGATGCAGTGTCTTGTGCCCAGCTGAAAATCAGGAGTTATATTACTGAGGAGAAATGGGAGAATGAATATTGGGCTAATTAAGTAGATGTCTCTGCTCCAGCTCATTTTTATTTATCTAGGTCTATATCTGTCTCTCTCTTTCTCTAACATTTATTTTATGTACAATTAAAGGAAAGGCAGCATTTCTAATATTAATTTAAAAAATAATTCTTTATGCTGTTTTCATCCCTGAATGCAAAGTTTTATGATGAAGCATTATTGGACTTAGAAGGTACCTTTGATACTATTTAACCCTGATGTCACCCAGTATATTCTGTGGGCAAGGAAGGTGGGTGAGACAAAGGGAAGGCTGGACTTGTTTGGGAAGAGTTCAGACCTGGAGTTGTGAATTCTCATTCTGCTTTGTTGTGAAAGTAAGCATGTCTTGGACTGAGTGCTGACTCTTACCTCTTGGGACCATCCTGAGAAATAGTCCCATAGGAGGAAAGACTTACATATTTTAGGAAAAGAACATTCTTCTCTATTCTGTCTAAATTGAATTTAGAAAGAGAGAGATTTCTGACTGGCAAGATTCTGGAGGGCAAATAGTGCATCCTTATGAATTGCTTGGCACAAATCCATGTACATAAGGCCCTTAATGTTTCTAATGGCAGTGATACGATAATGGCAGGACTGAAACTATGTTTAATTTATAGTTTTGACTCTACTTGTAACTTCATGAATGATTTCATTTAAGAATACATAGTATACAGTTAAATGCTAGATAATTTATGCTCAGAGTTGTGTTTTTGATAAAATTGTGTCCTCTGAGGACGCCTGGGTGGTTCAGCTATTGGGTGTCTGCCTTCGGCTCAGGTCGTGATCCTGGGATCCGGGATCAAGTTCCACATCAGGCTCCCTGCAGGGAGCCTGCTTCTCCCTCTGCCTATGTTTCTGCCTCTCTCTCTGTGTCTCTCATGAATAAAATAAAATCTTAAAAAAAAAATTGTGTTCTCTATAACTTAAAACTGAAACAACAGGTAACTTTCTTGTTTTTATATTTGAGTGTCATTTCAGAATTGTGTAAAAGTTTAGCCAAAAAACCACATTGATATAAATTTTGCTTTGCACATTTTGCACTGTTTTTCAACTCGCTTGATTTTATAAATCACTTGATTTTCCGAATTACAAGTTAGAATTGACACTAGAACAATATTGGTTTGAATGGCGTGGGTCCACTTATATGTGAATTTTTTTTGATAGAGTACAATACTATAAATATATTTTCTCATCTTTATGATTTCCTTAGAAACATTTTTTCTCTAGCTTTATTGTGAGAATAAAATTTATAAAACATATAACATACAAAATATGCATTAACCAACTGTTTATGTTATCAGTAAGTCTTCTGGTTAATGGTAGGCTATTAGTAGTTAAATTTTGGGGGAAGTGAAAAGGTATACATGGATTTTTGATTACCTGAGGGTTGGCCCTCCAACTCCTGCCTTCAAGGATCAGCTGTACTTGATATTACAAATGCATCTGTATTACAGCCTCAAAGATGTAAATCACCTTATTTTGACAAATTTTTGAAAATTGAAACAAAGCTAATGAAAAATAGTGTTCACCATGTTCATGTAGTATAATTAGAAGGGCTTTCTGCACATGTAATTATTTCATTATTAATTGTTATAATTCATTAGATGAGAACTGAAGTATTAAGTCATTAATGCAAAAACTTGAAAAAGTAAGAAAATTTTAGAACTCCTTTGTTCTTTTAACTTGAAGATATTTTCTTGTTTTGGTCTACTTTCAAAATAGGCACACACATTTATGTATATGCCTATATAATGTATATTATATAATATGCAGATTGTACATATTATATATTTTACATATGCATTATGTACTATATACGTATTATATATACTATACATATTATACATTTATACTATGTTTAAACATACATGCATCTACATATAGTATATTACAGGTGTATGTAGACACAACCCTTGAATGGAAGCTACCTATGTCAAACCACATCCTGCTTGATGACATGTATTTTATATTCTCTTAACTCAAAACTTCTATATTTTGAATTTAGTTTCCATAGGCTAATAATTGAAAGTACAATAAGCAATTTTTAAAAAGATTTTTAAAAATTAATATATTCATGAGAGACACAGAGAGAGAAGCAGAGACACAGACAGAGGGAGAAGCAGGCTCCATGCAAGGAGCCCGATGTGGGACTCAAACCCAGGAATCTGGGATCATGCTCTGAGCCAAAGGCAGGCGCTCAACTGCTGAGCCACTCAGGTGTCCCAACAATAAGCAATTTTTAAGTGTCTAACTTTAAAAGGCTGTTTTATACTTTAAGAAATAAGGAAATAGTTGTCAAACCATCTATGAAAATACTCCTGATTTCTAAATGAAATATTTTTAGAGCTTCCATGACCTCCTAAGGAAGTCATTTTCTAGTTTACTACTAACAATACTTTTGCAAAGTGTTCTAAAAATATATTAATTAGGGTATAATAGCCTTTCGAATGAGTTATTACGGGTTTGTATAAATGATAATTTGAAAAAGTTCATGAAGTCTAGTGTGAAGAACTATGGTTATTGCCTGACAATTAACAACTTGAAATATATCTAGTTTTATACATTTGTACTTTAAAAGAACTTGATACAAAATCAAAGAAAAGTACTTTTTAAAGGATTCATTAACTGTAATGGACTTCATTACCCATAATTTGGGGACACAAGAAAGCATTCACCGTAAGAGCTGTGACATGCCATGTTGGGTCACATCAGCCTGCTGGTAGCTCTCTGATGTTGACTATCAGAGGCTTTTTGGTTGGGGAGGTTGGTGGGGAATGCTTGCCTTTGCTATGTCCTCTCAGAGCATTGGGGTTACAAGGCAGCAGCCCTGATTATCTTTTGTGACCTGTATTGTATACATCATTTCTAAGTGAGTGAAAAGTCTTAGTGAGCCTACTTAAATTTTTAGTCTGAATCATTTCTAGAAGGAGCTTACTCCTAAACCCCTGAATGAACAGCAGCAACTGCTCTGGCAGTCAGGAAACTAGATCTTTGGTTTGTAATAGGAGTGCCCCGTGCCTCAGTCACGTTCATTACATAAAATTTTGGTTATGCCCATTTTACTCTTGTACTTGTAGAGCACTAATGTTTTTAATCTATCTCTATATGGGCCTCATATCCTATTGATTATGTTAGCTTATTTTTGATGTCCTCCATCTCCTCTTGAGTTGAACCTGTGTGGATTCTATACAGCATCAGAGGTAGAAAGGCACCATGGTTCTTTAGAAGAGGAAGTCAAGTAATGTTCTGTGTTTCAAATACTCTTCCTGATGATACTCATCACTTTTGCATGCTTTCAGCAGAAACTTACTGAGTCTGTTTCATTAGGAAATAGCCCCGACCACTTAGGGAGCCACAAATGTGTCATCTTTCATGACTCATAGCTCGGGGCCTGTCATCTCTGGAGTATGTTGAGTTATTATCTTGAGTGTGTTACCTGCAAGTTGTTGGTGTTGATACCCACCACTCTCCTGACAAGGCGCTCAGCTTTTTTATGTTACATGGTCGATTAGCTTTGAATTTTACCACCACCAAATGCTTTCTTTTTCCTAGCACATCTGGAGAATTCCTTGTGCGTTTCTTCTCCTAGTTCATCATTAAATAAGACCATTTTTCTAGCACCTGACACTACAGCTGAAATTGCTCTTTCCAGAAAACAGACTCCCTGTTATTATGCTACCTTGAGCCAGGGACTAAATGTTTTTTCTTAGTCTAAAGGTAATTCATTTTGTTGGTTCATTTTTGTGCCCTTTCTCGTTTTAGTGGAAAAACCTACCAAGGTGTTTAAAGAACCAAATTAAGTTATAGTTTTAGGCCATTTCTTATCAAAACATCATTTATCTTTCAAAGTATTTTAGTGAGCTATTATGATACATGTGTTTATAGTATTATTTTTGCTTAGAAGATAGGCTCGGTTCTACCCAGTAGTCTTATGAGGCAGGAAAATACATTTCTTTCTTTCTTTCCCTTCCTTTCTTCCTCCCTCCCTCCCTCCCTCCCTCCCTCCCTTCTTTCTCTCTTTCTCTCTTTCTCTCTTTCTCTCTTTCTCTCTTCCTCCCTCCCTCCCTCCCTCCCTCCCTCCCTCCCTCCCTCCCTTCCTTCCTTCCTTCCTTCCTTCCTTCCTTTCTTTCTTCTTTTATTTTAGGAGACTAAGACTGTCAACTATCCAGAATATATAGGAAGAGGAAAGATTAGGGTAGGGAGGTAGGAGATATGAAATGTGAGTGCCGGTGGAAAGTCTAAAAATCTGCCAATATTCTGAAGAGGGGAAAGGCTTCTTCCTGTCTCCCAGGTCTGAATCCAGAGGCCAAGAATAGGACAAAGTAAGTGAAAGAGTACTTAAGGTGCTAACTTAAATGGAAAATACATTTCTTTTGGGTGAGTAATTAATTTTATACTCTCCTTTCTAGAGAAAAATTTTATACTCTCCTTTCTCTAGTGCATATTAGAAATTCTTAAAAGTGTGAGCCTTCTACGTAGTAATTACATATCTTGGAATTTATTGTAGGAAATACTAACAATCATAGGCAGTATCTCTGTTGTGTGCCATGTTTTGGGCACTGTTGTAAACATTTTACATATTTTAACTTATCTAACTCACCATAACCTTGTGAGGGTAGTACTGTGTTGTTTACTTTCTTTCTTTCTTTTTTTTTTTTTGGCTAAGTGACTTTTGTAGTATCACAGAGCTAGTGTGTGGTAAAGCCAGAATTTTATTTTGCCTCTGTTATATCCAGAGATGTGTGTAAAAAAATAAGTAAAAGATTAAAAAATTTGAATCTTCTTATATTTCCATGCATAGAAATTTCTATTAAATAAGGGAATCATATAATTCTGTGAGGATATTAAAAAATCAAGTTGTAGAAGATACTTTCCATAGTGCTAAATCTGAAATAAGTATAATACTATTTTAATAGAAAGAGTATTAATGCACATATATTGGAATATAAGTATTGTATGAATTAGGAAAACACCTGACAGAATAATGTACTGATTAACCTGGATGTTGGGATTATTGGTGATTTTATTTGTGTGTGTGATTTTCTATTTACTAAACTTTTTTCCATTGAGCGTATGATTCTGGGTTTGGGGAAAAAAGTTATTTAAAATTATTTTAATTAGATTAAAAGTTTTACTTATAGTTATGTTCTTGTCATTGTGCTGGTTAAGTAAGTAAAGATACTAGATATCAAGTTATCAGAATCTTTTCTGGAGCCTTTCTTGTAGATGTTAGATTTATTTCCTATTTGTCTTTTAGCATAGTTGTCTTGTAAATGGCATGGCTTCAGGATTTTTTTTTTTTTTTTTTTTTTGGCTTCAGGATTTTGACCAAGAAATTCATAGTTTCCTTCTGTGTTCCTCTACAACATCTGGATAAATACTATCTGGTTCCACTGATTTTCTGTATACAGTTTGTCAAGAGTTAAGAACTCTCACGCCCTGTTTAGATAGCCATTGGATGGTATTGCATTAGTATGGTAATCATAATAGCAAAACTCTTTGTAAAGCTTTCTGTATGTTATTTGACATGTTCGAATGTACCTCTCACCCTGTCAAAGAAAATGGATTGGATCTTAAGGGGATGGTTTGTTTGATTTTGGGTTTCAGTGTGAGTTTCTCACCTTATTTCAAAAGCAGTTGAAGCAAATAGCCCAGGATGTACTATAGTTCTGATACATTTGATTCCCTTAGTTTACAATTCACTTTGGCTATGAAACTTGCCCCAAGGTTTCCAATAAAAACTGAAACATAAAGCCTACTCTTTGTTGTTACTCCTGTTCAACTGGGCATGTTGAATGTTTATCTGACCAATTTACCAACATTTAAAGAACCATTTAGGTTTGGATATCATGTCCGTAATAGCCTTTTGGCCTGTGTGCTTTCTTATTTGACCTTGTGCTGCCCTAGTTGTTAGCAGATTCATTTCCTGTTGCTACCATAATAAATTAGCACAGACAGCAGCTCAAACAACACTTATTTATTATTTTACAGTTCTGTAGTTCAGAAGTCTAGGTCAATATGGCTCAACTAGAGTCTCACAAGGCCCAAATCAAGGTGTCAACAGAGCTAAGTCCTTTTTTGAAAGCTCTGAAGATGAATCTGCTTCCAAGCTCATTTAATTCACATTGTCTGACTTCAGTTCCTTGAGGTTGTAGGCCTAAAACCATTTCCTTGCTGGCTTTCAGTGGGGGCTGATCTCTGCTCCTAGAGGCTGCCCACATTCCTTCTCATGGAAACAAGAGAAACATGGGAAACCATTTGGCTCTCTCCAGAAACAGCAGCTCACGTCCCATTCAAGGGAATCTTCTATTTCCCTTCCGTTGCAACTCTGTTCTTTAAGATTAGATTAGGCTCACCCATAATCCAGGATAATCTACCCATTATTCCACAAAATCCTTTTTGGCTTGTAAAGTAATATATTAATAGGTTTCAAGGGTTAGGGCATGACTGTCTTTGGGTGCTGCTCTTTTAACACAGTGAGCCTGTTCTCTTATAAACCTGTTCTCACATAACCATTGTGTTAGTCACAGTAACAGGCCCCAGAAATTAAGAGAATCAGTCCTGACACAGGAGTTGGTAAAAACTTGTAGAGCATTTATGATAAACACTTATGTTGGAATTTTATGATTCTTAAAGTAACACTGGTAGAGATGGAAAATAAGGCTTTATACAGAAGGAAGCACTGAAGTGGGTCCTTTCAGGGTATTTTGGGTTTTGATATTTTAAGGATTGAGGAGTTAATAGAAGGCAGGAAGCACTTGATCACCCGAACGAATACAGTGGAGGATTGGGCATGGTGTGTTGGTGTGGCAGTGAAGGGGTTTCATTGACTTAATTAAGAGATACCAGGAAGTAATACGTATTCATGGTAGAAGGGTTGGTCAGGAAATGGAATTTAGGTATAATTTCCAAAATGGGAGACCACTTAGTTGTGGAGTAAGAAAGTAGTATGAGGAAATTAGTGAAAAATTAGTGTTGGAGTGATATGCAGGATGGATTGAAGGTGGAAGGTGGAGTTAGGACTGTTGGTCAGGTGCTGCAGTTACCTGAGCACAGAGTCCCCAGTCTGGACCATTATCATCAAGCCCTTCTTACTTTGGTCATCTTAAATATCGGTGTCATGAGACTTATGATTTTAAGGCAGAGGATACTTCATTAATTCCTTCATTGATGGTACTTTTGGTATTACTGTATATAGTAAATCACTCTCTTTCTCTCTTTGTTAAGGCTGTGATGTTGGTAAGAGTGATGAACTTTTCTCCTGTGTCAGACTTGTAATGCTTCATATACTTTTCTAATAGTTGTCTTCAGAACACTTTCAGGATAGAAAGAATTGCTTTTTCTATTTGAATATGAAGAGCTGAAATTGAGAAATCTGAAGTTATTTTGTGAAGATCATTCAGCTTGTCAGTGTCATAAGTAGAAGCAAAATTCTGTGCTTTTTTTAAAAAAATTATTTATTTATTTATTTATGATAGTCACACAGAGAGAGAGAGGCAGAGACACAGGCAGAGGGAGAAGCAGGCTCCATGCACCGGAAGCCCAATGTGGGATTCAATCCCGGGTCTCCAGGATCGCGCCCTGGGCCAAGGGCAAGCGCCAAACCGCTGAGCCACCCAGGGATCCCAATTCTGTGCTTTAATTCTGATCCAATGCCATCTCCCTGCAGCTCTCCTTAGAGATAATTTGAGTGAATCTTCAGATGCACTGCTTAAACTAAGCTGAATAATCTTCCTGCTAAATAAATAATGTATATATTTACTAGTTTTTAAAGACATAATTTATATGTGAGGCATACAATAAATACTTTGGGGTCCTTGGATGCAGGGACTTGAGTATCTTGCTGTCCCAGTACTTATTATGAAGTTTAAGAAGGAGCCATGAATGCTTATTAAATCATGATTGATGATTGAGATCACCTGGGCTGACCTTTGGAGGTCTTCTGATTCTCTTCTAAACTGCCAGAGGCCTAAGGGCCAGTCGACAACCTGGGGTAACCACACTCTAGATCACTGATGTTTGTTTGGGGTCCCAGCTCAAAGGCTCACAATGCCCTTTGTAAAACATGGTCTTGTTTTAAAATATTTTTTTAAATCCTTTTTGGGGAGATCGAGATTCACAAGCATTCATAAGTGTTCATGTCAGAAAGTGTAAATAGGGGACGCCTGGATGGCTTGGAGTTGAACATCTGCCTTCGGCTCAGGGCGTGATCCTGGGATCTGGGATCGAGTCCCACATTGGGCTCCTTTCAGGGAACCTGCTTCTCCCTCTGCCTCTGTCCCTGCCTCTCTCTCTCTGTCTGTCTCTCATGAATAAATAAATAAAATCTTTAAGAAAAAAAATGTAAATAGCCTTTTCTAAGGAGATCTGATTAATTTGTTAAATTCAGTCTAGCATTTTAGACATGATTTCACTAAAGGTTACAGGCACTCTTTGGCTCTAAAATTTCATTTCAAAGTAAGAGGTCCCTAAAGGCTAGTTTGACTTATTTAATTATATGATACAGAACTCGGGTATTAGTTTTATAAAAACCCTCTTCAAGGCAAATTTGTAATTTAATACAAAGTGGTAAATTGGTATACCTTTAACATTTGTATCATGAGACAAATGTTGTAGATCAGGATTAAGTGAAGGGAAAAATTTTTTATGGTATTACATTTAAATTAAAAATGACAATATTTGTATAGTTTTGAGAAAATTTGAAAATGTGAAATCTCCTAAGAAACTGTGTAAGCAGTTGACCTGAATGACATAATTTTAACTAGCCAGAAAATGCTGCAAAAGCATTTGTAAATCATAAATGAAATCTCGTGTTTTCTTCTCAGTTAACAGTTTATGTGTTTCTATATATAGTGAAGTGTCTAGGACTGGATCCTAGAGGATGTAGTCTGTGCTGTGACATGCCTTCTAACGTGGTGGGGGAGGATACACAGAGACCTAGGACAGAGATTTCTGAGGTGGCTTACTCTGGGCCCAGAGTACTCAGCAGAAAGTACTCAGTGCAAAGAAGTATTGGATTAGTGAATGCAAGTGGCCCTTTTTTATAATCTTGTCTGCCTGATGAATAGCTACCCATCTTTTGAGGTTATTAAACATGTATAAGAATCCTGGAGAGAGTCATTTTTGATCCTTCACCATGTTTATCCCTGATAATATGCAGATATCACAGCATTGACAATAACCCAGTGGATACAATGCACCAGAATGAAAAATGCAAAATGGGCAGGCCTTGGGTGCCTAGCCTCCCAGAGCAGGAGAAAAACTTGTTAAGTATCAGAAATCAGAATTATCAAATATTAAGTAAGCTGTGTTGGTTGTTAACAACCAGTCAGACTTTTGATTTGCAACAATGTGAAAACTACTTTTTCTTTTCATCAAGCTTGAAGATAAAAGCAAAAGAAAATTAGAAACCTTTAGCTCAGACAGGAGTTAGTTCTGCTCCAGTAATTATAATGTATTTCTCCCCCACCCCCACCCTTCTCCTCTCTCATCATGTTTTTTGCTTTAGCAAGTGCCTAATAAATGTTCAAGAATACTGTGGGGAGAACATTCTAGTTCAAAGGAAACTTTCTTTATTGTATTTGCTATTATCATAAATTACTGTATTTCTAATACTTTCTTTTACTTTTCATCCCCTTGCAAAACTCTACTTCCATTTCATCAGGTTTGTCCAATGGTAGGCTTGTGAGTTTCTGGAATAAAGCTCATTCACTTGCACAGCTGAGAATTAGACCATTGTTTTGTGTTCCCCTCTATAGGAAACATGTCCTCCTCCCTTTTACCAGTTGATGGCCTCCAAATTTTGTCACCTGTAATTCACTTATCTACACAAGATCAATTTATTCATTTGTTCAATAGGTATTTATTGAACAACTAGTAGGAACCAGGAATGATTTTAGGTATGGGGATAAAGCTGTTTTATCATTCAGACATGGTACCTGCCCTTACAGATAGAACACTCCAATAGAGAAGGCAGATGATTGGATCAATAATTAGAGTGTAATGTGATAGAAGTGTCATAGGGGACAGATAGAGGACTGAGGAGGTTTAGGAAAGGAGATAATGGAAAACCTTTGATATCAGAAAGCTCTTTGAAACATGTAACCTATCAGTGTCAGTTAAAAAACAACCAAAACCCAAAATATCCTTAAAGTTTCCAAACTGCAATCTGTTATATGTTGCCAAGATAATTGAATAGACATTTGACTTAATAAAAAAGGTGAAAGGCAAATACTAATTTTCTTTATATATTTAAAGGAAGAAATACTATCTGGTGGATAATCAGAAAGATGCTTGCATTTGGATACTGAAAAAGCATACTTTATAGCAGTGTTTCTCAAACTGTGATGAAGGACTGTTTTTTCCTGTTTTATCTTTATTTTTTTATTTTTAAAGCAAGCTCTGTGCTCAATGTGGGGCTTGAACTTACGACCCTGAGATCAAGGGTTGCATGCTCTATCAATGGAGCCAGCCAGGTGCCCCTGACTTTTCTGTCTTAAAAGTTCTGCTCCATTGCGGACTGATTAATGGTGTTTCAGCACATGATTAGTATGTAGCTCACACCATGTGGAACTCAAACTGACATACTCTGATCAGATTCACTGAAGTGTCACAGCAAAGTCAAATTGCCACAAAGTTTCTAAGTGTTATTCTTACTTTTGTTCTGACAGTGTGCAGACTGGCACCAGTGCTAGGTCACATTTTTGAGCAGCAGTTCTGCAGTGTAACTGGATGATTAATTTCATCTATATTCTAACAAATAATTTAAGTCTCTTGGCTCTAATGTTGTCATCACTAGCAGTCTTACGGTTATGCATTTGGTTTTCTACTCATTTTCATGACAAACATTTTACCGTGATTGTGGGTCTAGGCCCTGCTTTAAGCTGAGAACTAGGTATCTCTGCATATCTGTCTCCTCCAGGTCTGCCTTCTCATCCTGGCCTGTGATTCCATCACAGGGATTGAAATCCTGCAGTGCCAGACCTGAGCCTGTATGGTCAGTGCATCAGCCTTGTTGGTAACATTGATTGACTCATTCATTCAATAAACATTGCCTGAGAAGATGATATTTGAGCAAAAACCTATAAGAAGGAAGGGCAAAAACTAAGTGGAGATGTGAGGGAAGGACTTTCCAGAAAGAAGGAACAGCAAAAACCATAGCTCTGAGATATGAGGGGTGAGGTCAGGGTACTACAGTGTGTAGGGCCTTCTGGAGCATTTTATTTATTTTTATTTTTTAATTTTTTAAAAGATTTTATTTATTCATTTATGAGAGACACACACAGAGAGAGGCAGAGACACAGGCAGAGAGAGAAGCAGGCTCCATGCAGGGAGCCCAATGTGGGACTCAATCCTGGGTCTCCAGGATCAGGCCCTGGGCTGAAAGTGCCGTTAAACTGATGAGCCACCTGGGCTGCCCATTCTGGAGCATTTTAAAGACAATGGCCTTTATTTGGAATAAGTGGGCAAACTATTGGTGAACTCTGAGTAGAGGAGAAATTGCAAGATCTTACTTAAATTTTAACAGTTATACTGGTTGCCATGTTGAGAACAGAGTGAAAGGACAAGGATGAAAAGAGGAAGGTCAATCAGGTGATTTCAGTGATGTACAAGAAAGATAGGGAGATTGTTGGACCATGTGCAGTGAGCAGTAGAAATGGTGGGAGAAGATGTTTGGATCTATATTAAAGGCTGTGTCAACAAGATCTGACAAATTAGATACAGAGTGTGTGCACGTATACACATGCCCATATACAGATGTGCCTGTAAAAGAAAAAAAAAAGGGCCAAGGATGACCTCAGCATTTTTGACCTGAGAAATTATGTTTCTGTCCACTGACATGGGGAAACTGAGAGCAATAAGTTAAAGGGTGACATATTTGCTGTGAGACATCCCTTAGTTATCCAGGCATTTGGATGTACAAATCTGAGTTATGTTCTGGAGAGGTCCAGGTTAGGGAAGAGAATGGGAGATCATCAAATAACAAAAGGCTTTAAGGCCACCAGGAAAGGACATAGTACAAAGGGAGTGCATGAAGGTAGACCAGAGAGGAGGTCTTTTTTTTTTTTTTAAGATTTTATTTATTTATTCAAGAGAGACAGAGAGAGAGAGGCAGGCAGAGACATAGGCAGAGGGAGAAGCAGGCTCCATGCAGGGAGCCCGATGTGGGACTCGATCCAGGGACCAATGGATCACGCCCTGAGCCGAAGGCAGATGCTCAACCGCTGAGCCACCCAGGTGTCCCGAGAGGAGGTCTTTTGAATTGAACACTGGATTCTCCAATATTTAGAGATTTGGGTGATAAAGAGGAAACAAGGAGATTGGACGGAACAACCAGAGTGGCAGGAGGAATACGGAGGATGGTGTCCTGGGAGCCAGGGAAGAAAGGTCAGTTGTGCCAACTGCTGCTGAGTCTAATGAGGGGACAGTGATGCTCAAATATTGAGCTTGGCCTTATTGGTGTAGGCCCAGGAGGAAAAATCCAGCAGAGAGGGAGAAGTCAACAATAGGGGGAGAGAGAGAGAGAGAGAGGGAGGGAGGAATTGCTGGAATTATGTTTTGTTTTGTTTTTTAAAGATTTTTATTTATTTATTCATGGGAGACAGGCAGAGACACAGGCAGAGGGAGAAGCATGCTCCCTGTGGGGAGCCTGATGTGGGACTCGATCCTGGGACCCTAGGATCACGCCCTGGGCTGAAGGCAGACGCTCAACCACAGAGACACCTGGGTGCCCCTGGAATTATGTTTTTGATCTCAGATGCAGGTGTTGGCCTTGTATGGGAGCATGGCCAGTTTGAAGCAACAGGAGGAAGGGCAGATATACAGGTATGGAAACAGGCAGATGGGTAGAAGTCATGCATACTTATGCAGGCCTCTCCTGATGGCATATTTTCTCAGAAACAGGAACAGGCCACCAATAAGGTCTGAGGAGAGGGGTCTATGATTTTCATCTAGGGGAGTGAGAAGGGACATAGAGCAGAGGGTGGGATTCCCAGGCAGCATGGGGGCCCAAGTGAAGTTTGTGGTCATGAATTTAAAGGGAGCCCAGTTGGTATGATTGTGTGTCTTTCTCCAAATACAGTCAGTTTCCTGGGAGCAGAAGTGGCGTTGACACATAAAAGGGAGCAGATTATTCTTGTAACCTAGAGTCGACATCTCCCCATGGATTCAAGCCACCAGGAGTGGGTTCTGGGCACATTGGGTCATTTTCTTCTGTCTCTGCCTTCTTTCATCTAGTAAATTTGTATTGGGCAGATTGCTCATTTGTGCTGAGGAAAAAACCTCTTCACTCTAAGTTTGTTTAGCGCCCATGTCCTTTTCTTATCTGAGAAGGTTGATGGTGTACTGCATTCACTGCCTTGGTAGTCTGTAAGTGTGGCTGTTTGCTGAGTGGAATTAACTCAGTAGTGTCCTGTGGCATCAGCAAGCTGGAGAATGCTTTTGTAGCTGCTATATGTACAGTATCCTTCTGATTGCAAAGGTCTTTATTCTTGTATCAGGCCAGGATTAATTCCTGTCACCTCTCTTTTCTCTTCAGGTCACACATGTCTGTAAAGGGATGGCTTCTGGAATAGGTAGTATCAACATGGAAGCCACATGGAGAGTTGGTCTTCCAGTGGCTTCCCCTATATGCCCTGTTATTTCCTATTTCGGTTGCTTTGTGGATGATTTCTTCTCCCTGGAATTCCCTAACTCACTATTCTCTGGTCAAAAAAGGCCTATCACATTTAATGTAATAATTTTTTCCTATGTAATTTTGTTCACTTAAGTAAAATTCAAATTTTACCAAGGATTTAAAATGGGGTTGGGATAGAGATTAATGAGACAGTAATATACCCCTGCTAACAAATAATTCACATTACGGCCTTATAGAATTTGTTATTTTTACCATCCAATTTTACATTATAGGACTTATCACAGGCTTTTGTTATGATTCCTATTTCACTATAAACTGGCAATATTTTTCATCTGTTGGAGAAAATTTGTAAAGTCAGTGTTTGCACCTATGATTTTGCAACTTCCATTTAATAATGGTTGTTTTTAGACTGAAATTTTATCAGCCTTTTTTTTATACCCTGTATTTTCCCCATATTCAGTAATGTGAGTATACGTATTCTGTATATATTTGGATTTTTTCCCACTGTCTGCAGATAGTTATTTGGTGGACTTTTTATTTTTAGTTGCTATACTTTCCTCCATCACTTTGCTCAAGAATGCTGGATGAAATGGTTGCTTTCATTTCTTTTTTTCACCATCATGATTGTTTCTTGCAGTCCCATTTATTTTTGTCAGGTTTTCCTTCATGCCATCAATCTGTCTCATTTGTGTACTGGTTCTTTCTTTTCTTTTTCTTTTCTTCATGGCTGCATAGAACCATAGATGGTCTTTTATTTGCTTGATTTTCATTCTTGATGCACATACAAACCACTATGCATTTTTGAATCCTATGTATGTCTTCCCGATTTAGCTTTATATTATTATGAAGATATTTGTCATTTGGGCAGGTCTGAAAGTCTTTATTTTTGAGACTTTGCTTACCTTTTTTTAATGTTCACGTGGCAGGTTGTCAGTTAAATTGCTATAAATCTATCTTCAGTTCTAGGATTCTATAATTACATAAATTCTATTCTTAATGGTACACCTCTGGTCTGGTGGTCTGGTCTTGATGTTGCTAGTAGTCACCAACTCAGTTATTTTGCTCTTTATAGTGATTCTACGTCTTTAAATGCTTATATTTCTCTCTCACAAAAGTTTGTTACGTATACATTTATGTTAATGTGCCACTTTATCAAATATTTATGAAATGCCCACAATGTGTTAGGCACATAAGTAACGGTAGTACCATGATGAATATGGTGCCCCTGTAAGAATTACATTCAGTTGTGGGAGACATATAGCACACGGTAAATTCATTATAGAGCTACAGATAGTGTGTGAAGACAGAGCTGAAGACATGGGATGTGGTGAGGGTAGGCCTCCCTCTTGAGAGAGGTGCTGTTCAAGTAGAGACCTAATTAATGTCATGCAATAAAGGACATTTTAGGGAAGGCAGCAGCAGGTGCAGAGGCCCTGGAGCAGAACTAGCATGGAGTGTCTGAGTGGCTGGACGGTGGTCAAGCCGGGGGCAAGTAGAAGAAAGTGAAGGTGCAGATACAGCAGGGGCCAACCAAGGGCCTAATGGAGCATAGTAAAGAGTTTGGATTTTATTTAAAGTGGAGGATTGGTCCTTAAAGTAGAGGATTTTTAGCAGAGAAGGGTTGTGAGCTTATTTGCTAAACAAACAAAAAACCAAAACACACAAAAACAAGATTAGTCCCTTTCATAACCACAGTAGAAACCTCTGAATCAGGAAATGAGTGTTTATATGGCACCATGTATTCTGTCCATAGACTGTGTTCGCATTTCAGTTTCCATCCCAACTCCTCCACCGACCCCCTCACCCCAATTCCCCATCTCCTTTCTGCTCCTCTGTCCACATGCTGTGTCTTGTTGGCCTGTCTCTCACTCCTCACCAGTTTCTTAGTCTTCTTTGTCTCCACAGTGCTCACATTTTGGACCTTTTACTCTCCAACACGTTCCTCAACCTGAGTCTGCCTTGTGTTCCCTTAGAGCCAGACTCAAGCTGGAATTTCGACAGAAATAGCACAGATTGATAGTGTTCATAGCACTTCTCACCTGGAGGCACCTGACGTCGACCTGTTCTGCCCATGGCAGCATTAGCCATGAGCACCTGGTCACAAGGTGTCTCCCTTTATGACTGATGAATATTTGAGAGGAGACACCCCAAGACGGCTCCAATCTTCTCTGCCCATCAAATCTGCCCACCAACAGGAGTGTCCACTGATGACCCTCACATCGATCAGCCGCTGCTGTGGGGGTTGCCACGTTGGGACTTTTTAACTCCATCATTCCTTCTACATTTATTAGCAGGCATTCTGCTGTAAGGAAGAACTTTCCTTTTCTCCACCATTTGCTTATGTATTTATTTGTATCTGTTACCACCATTATTTACTTTGATGCTCAAACTACCCAAGATTCAGTCCATGGGAGCCCATTCAAGTGGGGTCCTGTGACTTTCTGACATGCCCCCATCATTCTGAGGACTTCCTTATTTCCTGGAACAAATCCATTTTCCAGGCTCATCTTGTATTAATGCTGGAATCAACTATTCATTCAAGAAGCCTTGGCTCCGTTTTCATGGAAGATGAAATTTAGAAACCAAGACCTAGGCACTGGTGTCCTCATTGCTATAGGAGTTTAGATTTCTAGGAAGTTATGGCTGCAAATAATTTTAGTATTCATCATTGTCAAGATGGCATTTCAGGTGACAGGTTACTTTTGTGACTTTCACAAACCATGTTCAGCCATTTGTGTGTGAGTGAGGCAGGAGTAGAACATTGGGTTTAATTGGTATTGGGTTTTCAGGTGTCTGTGATAGAGGGAGAGGGGACAAGGGAGTTAGGGGCGCTTACAAGTGCATGACTCATGTAAGGGCATGACTGCCATAGAATCTAAACTGGGCAGAAGTTGAGAGACAGAACATGGGCAGAGGAATGACCAGTAAAGATGTTTTCTGGTGGTCAGTGGATCAGAGGTCTTGATGGAAGCCAGTTCTTCTTTGGAGATGCATCAGCAGGACTGCCTGTTACATGCAGCTCCGGTTGTATAATGCAGTGATCTTGCTAATTGAACAGATGAGCCAGGAATATAGCAGAGTTTAATTAAACTAGCATTTAATGATGGAAGGAGGTGACCAAATTGGGTGGGAGGAGAAGTTCTTCAGAAATGATAACAGCAGAGAACTAAGAGTCTAGCATGATGGATGATGTTTTTTGTGCATATTGCATGGTGGCAGAAATGGTGAAAGGGGTAAAAAAGTAGTGCCTCAGTGCTAAAATTTTCACCAGTGAAGGGAAAAGGGTGTCCACAGGGTAAGTAGCTGGTTTTAGCAAGAACCAGCTAGAGTGGAGTGGTCTGGTAAGCAGGGTAATATGAATATTTGCCTTACGTGATGAAGGGACTTTGCAGACGTGATTACAGTAAGGCTCTTGAGATAGGAAGATGATTCTGGGACGTCTGGGTGGGCCAAATACCATCACAAAAGTGCCTCTAAGAAGGCAGCAGAGAGTTAGAGGATACAATGTGATGGTGGCAGTGGAGCCAAAGGGACTGAAGAAGCCACTGGCTTTGAAGGTGGAGGAAGGGGCCCCGAAGCAGGGAACACAAGAGGCCTCTAGAAAGGCAAGGAAATGGAAACTGTCCTGCTGGCAGCTTTATTTTAGCCTGGTGAAGCCCATTTTAGATTTATGACCTCCATGATTGTGAGGTAATAAATTTGTATTGTTTGAAGCCACTTAGTTTGTGGTGATATGTTATAGCAGCAATAGGAAAATAATCCAAATGGTTTAAGGCTAATTCTTCAAATTTGCAGAAAGTTTTGGGTGAGGAGAAAGATCTGGAGCCAGCTGTGGCATGCCATCTTCAAGGCAATGGCATTTGGGGTATGGGAGATAGAACAGCTGGCACCTACAAAGGGCTTCAGGGGTCAGTCTGGTTTCAGTTACAGAAAAAAGGTCTGGGACTATTCAGAGAAGACCAGGAGTGTGCATGCAGGGGCATGGCCAGTGGTTCATTCCCTAAGGTGTGGTGAGTGGCAGAGTATGGAAGTCCTAAGAGGTGGAATTTGAATCTGCTCACCGCATGGAGTAAATTCTGTGGGATTAAGAATCTGCATAATGTTTGGTAACCTTAAGTGTTGTGGCTGAAGATTACAAGAGAACAAACAAACATAGTATTTAAAGTATAATGGGATTGCTCCCAGGAATGGTGGGTTATCAGTTCTTTTGACCCCTCTGTTGGGACTGGTCTGTTCAGCGACTTGTGGGGGCTGTGTTGTGGGTGGCCACTGTGTCATGGTCTAGGGCCAGCAGAATGCCTTCCTCCTTACAACGGCTTCCTTCCATCTAACCTGGGGTCTTCCCCTTACAGACCTGGAGAGCATATTAGCAGCTAGAGAGAGCCATGCAGATAGTTTTCCTGAGCCACAGTGAAATAGTCTTCACTCACCTCTCTCCTGCCCAGCCATTCAGGAACTCGTTACACCTAAAATACAGAATAAAATTCACCTCTGCAACAATGATCATCATTTTTCCCCATGAATTTAAGAGAAATGTGTGCCTTGTAGAGATAATAATAACATATAAAGACAAAAACAAATTATTCACTGACATAGTTTTACATAGTTGAAATCATGTTATACATACAATTCTGTGTCCTGCTTTTTTAAACATAATATGCCTCATAGCCATCCCCCCTTCTTTTTAACATTCCTTATAAGCAACCATTTAATGTAAAAAAGTAGTGTTCCATCATATGAATAAGTCATAATTCAAACACTGTGTAGTTTCAGATTTCTGAGTTTTTACTCTTAAGTGATGAACACCTGTATGGATAAAATTCTATACCTAAGTCTGTTCCTTGGGATAGAGCTCTAAGAATGTAATAACCATATCCAAAAGTAAGAACTTGTAAGGATTCTTGAAAAGCATTGTTAAATTGTATTTCCCAAACGTAGCACCAATTTATATTTGCACTAATGACATGGATGCAAGTGCCCATTATATCAGCTCAAAATGGCAATGACTTTATTTATATATGTTTTAAAATGATGACACATGAGAGTCTTAGAAAATACCCATTTCAACTTGCCTCAGAGCAGGAGTTAGATATTTCTCGTGCAAGAACTGTTTTTGTGGTATCTCTTACAGACGTTCATTACCCTCCTGCTTAAGCACTAAGAATGAAAATTCCTAGATTTTATATTTTTCTTGGTGGCTAATCCTTACTAAAATTTTAGGCCTTTCCAAGTTACTGAAAGAAAAGTATTTTTTTTTATCATACTATTAATCTGTGTGATAACTTATAGAGGACATCTACTGAAACTGGTTCTTGGAATGATTATTAGCCATGAGAGAAATAAGTAAAACAAGTTGGAAAGAAGAAGGAGGGACTAGAATTTGAAAGATTGACTTATGTTTCATAGAGGAGAAGTACATGGACACAATGAACGACAGAGGGAAAAGCATATTCCTCTTTCTTGTGATATTACTGACACAGTCATACTTTCAAGTAGCTATGCTTATAAGGAAAATCCTCTATTTTAAGATTATCTTGAAATATGAAGGTACCAAATGTGCATGAATGAGAAATAAAAATGTAAGCTACAGTAGATCAATCTACACCTGGAATACCAGCCTTCATTTAGTTCATGAGGAATAATACTAGTGGGTCTATGAAATTATATCTATGAACAGATTTATCTGATAAAAACTTTCCTGAAAGAATTGCTTGCCTGTTGTTTCTCTGTATATAAAAACATAGAAAAAAAAAAAACAGACAACTATCCAGAAGGTCAGAGCTAAATATTATTAGAATTCATTTCTCCATGAAATATCCTTATTGTACCGTTGATCATCCCTGTTGAATTTTCATTGGTTTGGAAATGATATGGCTGGTGTTTAGAATTATGCTATTAGAATGTTCTTCTAAAATAGCTCTGCTTCATGTACCAGTGAATGAATCATTCATTTAAGAGTCTAACAAGATCTGACTAATGTGAACTCTAGTCTACATATTGGATATGTTCCCGACTGTCAGGCCAAAGGACTGACCCTCAGACTACGTGGGGCTTTTAGTTGGTGTTAAATGTGGATCTTTTTGATAAGTCTACATTTTCACTTGAATAATTCAGGGACACATTTTGGATTGATCTTAATCTCAGCCCTATTTTAATGCTTAGTAAAAGCCCTTTACTTACCCTGAGTTTCATGTTGAAGTGTTCATGATTATCTGACTTCAGTTATTTATGGGTTGGGAGAAATGTGGCAGAAATTTGGTCTTTATTTGAATAATGGATATTTGGAATGCCAAATTGAGGATAAATTTAACTTTTACTTTCTTAAAATTAAAAAACTGAATTTAAACTATTCTGCAATTTGAGCAGTTGTCTTTCAGATATTTTCATAAAGACCCAATTTTCCTAGCCATACTCTTAGTCTAGCCAGAAGGAATATAGGTTGGTTAGAAAGTAGTTATTTTATAAAGAATGAATTTGTGTCAGTTAACACATCCCAGATGTCAAAATGTAAGTGGTCTTTAGGTATTCATTATTTGGTATCATCCATACTATTTTCTTCCCCATTAGTGTAGATAATTCACTTAAACCCATTACTTATTTTTTTTGCTTCCACCTGGGTACTGACATTTGTAGAAGTGATACATTGGAGAGTTTATTTTTGAAAAAGAAGTGATTTTGGTTTACTATATATGATGCTTATCTGAGCAGTGTAAAATGTTACACATTAATAGTTTAAATATACAAGGAGTTCATAGGAAACATTTTACAGTTCAGGTAAAATAAGCTGTCCAGAAATTAAGTAGGCTTTTGTTTTAAATGTGATTCATTTATTTGTACTAAAGTAGCACATTCAGTGACACCCCATTTATCTGGTCATTTTCCAGAATAAGATGGAATTTTCCAAGTAACTGATCATAAATTAGTTTTCCAGGTAACTGAATCTTACACCTTCAAGGACTAAAATCTTTTAAATCTAACCATTATTGATGGAAATATTTATAAAATATATTATACAGTTTCTACCTTCTTACTTTTATACGTTTTCTTAATCAGAGGATACTCAGTGTAACTTAATCTTTTTTTTTTTTTTCTGATGACTCAGGACTGCTATTTTTAACATGAAGTAGTTGAGCGTTATGCCTGCTTTTAAGTTTTTTTCTTCTTGGTTGGATTATTAATCTGCTGTTTCTCTGGCTGTTGTATCTACCTCTGGTAACTCGTATTGCATCTTCTCTGGCTTTGCTTTTTGTTCTCCATGGCTTGTGAAACTGAAGTTGTTAGGAATTACTGTTTATAGTAAATAAGAATCCAGGACCATTAGAGTGAGGGCACAGGGTCGCAAGTGAGGTGCTTGAGTACTGTTCTTCTCCACCAGCTGTGTCTGGTATTCACATTTCCCCAGATCACTTCTGGATAAAGCTTTGTTCTGAAAGGTTGGCTGCTGAGAGGTCACTGACTCATGGTATGTTAGGTCTTACCTGGTACCTTCGCCTTCCCTCACAGGTGAGTAAACTGAGCCTTAAGAGAGCATTCTGGGAATCGCCCCAGTTTATACAAACTAAGTCTTGATGATACCTAGGATTTAGGACTTGGTGTCCTGTCTCCCAGTCCATGCTTTTCTACTGTAAGTACAATGTTAATTCCAGATAATGATTATGAGTATTGTCATCAGTCTTGGTAGGTTTAAAAAAAAAAGTCTATTTTCTTTCTCCTTGGGTCTCTCATTACTCGCCCACTTACCTAGCCTGTAAACCAGAGAATCATCCAAAGTTCTCCACACTCTCCATTCTAGGAGTTGCTAATTGCCTGGTTTACAGCCTCAGTATCTCTAGAAACTTCCCTCCTCTCCATCTCTGTTACATGGCCCTGGTTTAATCCTGAAGGATGTGGAGTCTACTAAGTAAATGGAGAAGTTGAATAAGAAGACTCATTGATAAGGAATTAAGGAAACAAAATTACTGTGACTTTTGTAAAGGAGACGTTAAAGGATAGCTTTTATGTGACTTCAGTATATAAATTGTATTATTCTGAGGGTGATGTCCAAATAAATTTTGCATATTCTCCAGACAGTAAAGGATTATATTATAAGCAGTGCTTTAAATATTTTTATTTTTATCAATTTAATAAATGTACTCAATAAATAAAGCCAATTAGCAATGTAAGGTTATAATGAAAAATAGTACCAGGTATTCTGCTTATCCTGAAATGTGGAAATTCATGTCCTGGGAAATTCTTATTTTTGTATTAGTTCATTGATAGTTTCCTTCTCCTTTTCTTGGTCTTTTATCTCTTTTTAGGGCTCTTGCTAGAGTTTCCTGTTGGGCTTGCTGGGTGGATCCGCCTATTTTAATTTATTTTTCTCTCCTATTGTTCACCTTTTTAGCTTCCTCCAGTGTTTCACATTTTTTTCTAAGTTATTTGATGATATTAATTTTTTCGTTCTTCATTGCTGTTGCTTGCATCAATTTAAAAATTTGAGGTAAGAGGAGGAGGGGCAAGATGGCGGAAGAGTAGGGTCCCCAAATCACCTGTCCCCACCAAATTACCTAGAAAACCTTCAAATTACCCTGAAAATCTATGAATTCGCCCTGAGATTTAAAGAGAGAACACCAGGAATGCTACAGTGAGAAGAGTTCGCGCTTCTATCAAGGTAGGAAGACCGGAAAAAAGAAATACAGAAACAAAAGGCATCCAAGGGGGAGGGGTCCCGCGAGGAGCCGGGCTGAGGCCGGGGCGAGTGTCCCCAGGACAGGAGAGCCCCGTCCCGGAGAAGCAGGAGCTGCACCAACCTTCCCGGGCGGAAGGGGGCTCGCAGGGAGTTAGAGCAGGACCCCAGGAGGGCGGGGATGCCCTCGGGCTCCCTGGGACAGTAACAGACACCTGCGCCCCAGGGAGAGCCACACACCCCGCGGCCAAGCTCCCTAAGGGCTGCAGCGCGCACGGCGGGACCCGGAGCAGCTAGGAGGGGCTCGGGCGGAGGAAGAGGCTCCGTGGGGAGTGGGCTGCGCGGGTCCGGGAGCAGCTCGGAGGGGCTCGGGCGGCGGCTCCGCAGAGGGGGC
This sequence comes from Canis lupus baileyi, assembly GCF_048164855.1. Classification (NCBI taxonomy): domain Eukaryota; kingdom Metazoa; phylum Chordata; class Mammalia; order Carnivora; family Canidae; genus Canis; species Canis lupus. The sequence continues at coordinate 63,890,758 of NC_132845.1, forward strand.
TACGTGGCCGGAGCGTGAATCCAACAGCGCAGACCGGGAGCACTGGGCGCCGGGACACAGCCCAGGATCCGGCCTCCCCCACGGGACAGGCAGAGGCCAGGAGGGCCCAGGACAGCAAGGACGCTCCTGCCCGGAGCTGAGCAGATCAGCAGCCCCGCCCCGGAGCCTCCAGGCCCTGCAGAGGAGAGCTCCAGAGTTACTGTAGGAAGCTGATCCAGGTTTCCAGAGCTGGCCCCACCACTGGGGCTGTTCCTCCTGTGGCCTCACGAGGTAAACAACCCCCACTGAGCCCTGCATCAGGCAGGGGGCAGAGCAGCTCCCCCAAGTGCTAACACCTGAAAATCAGCACAACAGGCCACTCCCCCAGAAGACCAGCTAGACGGACAAGTTCCAGAGGAAGTCAAGACACTTAAAGTATACAGAAGCAGAAGATACTCCCCCGTGGGTTTTTTGTTTTTTGTTTTTGTTTTGTTTTGTTTTTCTTTTTGATTTGTTGCTTCTCCCACCCTTTTTTTCCCTTTCTTTCTTTTTCTTTCTCTTTTTCTTCTTTTTTTTTCTTTTTTTCTTCCTTTTTTTTTCTCTTTCTCTTTTCTTTCCTTCTTTCTCTCCTCTCTTTTTCTCCTTTTCCCAATACAACTTGCTTTTTGGCCACTCTGCACTGAGCAAAATGACTAGAAGGAAAACCTCACCTCAAAAGAAAGAATCAGAAACAGTCCTCTTTCCCACAGAGTTACAAAATCTGGATTACAATTCAATGTCAGAAAGCCAATTCAGAAGCACTATCATACAACTACTGGTGGCTCTAGAAAAAAGCATAAAGGACTCAAGAGACTTCATGACTGCAGAATTTAGAGCTAATCAGGCAGAAATTAAAAATCAATTGAATGAGATGCAATCCAAACTAGAAGTCCTAACGACGAGGGTTAACGAGGTGGAAGAACAAGTGAGTGACATAGAAGACAAGTTGATGGCAAAGAGGGAAACTGAGGAAAAAAGAGACAAACAATTAAAAGACCATGAAGATAGATTAAGGGAAATAAACAACAGCCTGAGGAAGAAAAACCTACGTTTAATTGGTGTTCCCGAGGGCGCCGAATGGGCCAGAGGGCCATAATATGTATTTGAACAAATTCTAGCTGAAAACTTTCCTAATCTGGGAAGGGAAACAGGCATTCAGATCCAGGAAATGGAGAGATCCCCCCCTAAAATCAATAAAAACCATTCAACACCTCGACATCTAATAGTGAAGCTTGCAAATTCCAAAGATAAAGAGAAGATCCTTAAAGCAGCAAGAGACAAGAAATCCCTGACTTTTATGGGGAGAAGTATTAGGGTAACAGCAGACCTCTCCACAGAGACCTGGCAGGCCAGAAAGGGCTGGCAGGATATATTCAGGGTCCTAAATGAGAAGAACATGCAACCAAGAATACTTTATCCAGCAAGGCTCTCATTCAAAATGGAAGGAGAGATAAAGAGCTTCCAAGACAGGCAGGAACTGAAAGAATATGTGACCTCCAAACCAGCTCTGCAAGAAATTTTAAGGGGGACTCTTAAAATTCCCCTTTAAGAAGAAGTTCAGTGGAACATTCCACAAAAACAAGGACTGAATAGATATCATGATGACACTAAACTCATATCTCTCAATAGTAACTCTGAATGGGAACGGGCTTAATGACCCCATCAAAAGGCGCAGGGTTTCAGACTGGATAAAAAAGCAGGACCCATCTTTTTGCTGTCTACAAGAGACTCATTTTAGACAGAGGGACACCTACAGCCTGAAAATAAAAGGTTGGAGAACCATTTACCATTCGAATGGTCCTCAAAAGAAAGCAGGGGTAGCCATCCTTATATCAGATAAACTAAAATTTACCCCGAAGACTGTAGTGAGAGATGAAGAGGGACACTATCTCATACTTAAAGGATCTACCCAACAAGAGGACTTAACAATCCTCAATATATATGCCCCGAATGTGGGAACTGCCAAATATATAAATCAATTAATAACCAAAGTGAAGAAATACTTAGATAATAATACACTTGGTGACTTCAATCTAGCTCTTTCTGTACTCGATAGGTCTTGTAAGCACAACATCTCCAAAGAAACGAGAGCTTTAAATGATACACTGGACCAGATGGATTTCACAGATATCTACAGAACTTTACACCCAAACTCAACTGAATACACATTCTTCTCAAGTGTACATGGAACTTTCTCCAGAATAGACCAGATACTGGGTCACAAATCGGGTTTGAACCGATACCAAAAGATTGGGATCGTCCCCTGCATATTCTCAGACCATAATGCCTTGAAATTAGAACTAAATCACAACAAGAAGTTTGGAAGGACCTCATACACGTGGAGGTTAAGGACCATCCTGCTAAAAGATGAAAGGGTCAACCAGGAAATTAAGGAAGAATTAAAAAGATTCATGGAAACTAATGAGAATGAAGATACAACGGTTCAAAATCTTTGGGATGCAGCAAAAGCAGTCCTAAGGGGGAAATACATCGCAATACAAGCATCCATTCAAAAACTGGAAAGAACTCAAATACAGAAGCTAACCTTACACATAAAGGAGCTAGAGAATAAACAGCAGATAGATCCCACACCCAAGAGAAGAAGGGAGTTAATAAAGATTCGAGCAGAACTCAACGAAATCGAGACCAGAAGAACTGTGGAACAGATCAACAGAACCAGGAGTTGGTTCTTTGAAAGAATTAATAAGATAGATAAACCATTAACCAGCCTTATTAAAAAGAAGAGAGAGAAGACTCAAATTAATAAAATTATGAATGAGAAAGGAGAGATCACTACCAACACCAAGGAAATACAAACGATTTTAAAAACATATTATGAACAGCTATACGCCAATAAATTAGGCAATCTAGAAGAAATGGACACATTCCTGGAAAGCCACAAACTACCAAAACTGGAACAGGAAGAAATAGAAAACCTGAACAGGCCAATAACCCGGGAGGAAGTTGAAGCAGTCATCAAAAACCTCCCAAGACACAAGAGTCCAGGGCCAGATGGCTTCCCAGGGGAATTTTATCAAACGTTTAAAGAAGAAACCATATCTATTCTCCTAAAGCTGTTGGGAAAGATAGAAAGAGATGGAGTACTTCCAAATTCGTTCTATGAGGCCAGCATCACCTTAATTCCAAAACCAGACAAAGACCCAACCAAAAAGGAGAATTACAGACCAATATCCCTGATGAACATGGATGCAAAAATTCTCAACAAGATACTGGCCAATAGGATCCAACAGTACATTAAGAAAATTATTCACCATGACCAAGTAGGATTTATCCCTGGGACACAAGGCTGGTTCAACACCCGTAAAACAATCAATGTGATTCATCATATCAACAAGAGAAAAACCAAGAACCATATGATCCTCTCATTAGATGCAGAGAAAGCATTTGACAAAATACAGCATCCATTTCTGATCAAAACTCTTCTGAGTGTAGGGATAGAGGGAACATTACTCAACATCTTAAAAGCCATCTACAAAAAGCCCACAGCAAATATCATTCTCAATGGGGAAGCACTGGGAGCCTTTCCCCTAAAATCAGCAACAAAACAGGGATGTCCACTCTCACCACTACTATTCAACATAGTACTGGAAGTCCTGGCCTTAGCAATCAGACAACAAAAAGACATTAAAGGCATTCAAATTGGCAAAAAAGAAGTCAAACTCTCCCTCTTCGCCGATGACATGATACTCTACATAGAAAACCCAAAAGTCTCCACCCCAAGATTGCTAGAACTCATACAGCAATTCGGTAGCGTGGCAGGATACAAAATCAATGCCCAGAAATCAGTGGCATTTCTATACACTAACAATGAGACTGAAGAAAGAGAAATTAAGGAGTCAATCCCATTTACAATTGCACCGAAAAGCATAAGATACCTAGGAATAAACCTAACCAAAGATGTAAAGGATCTATACCCTCAAAACTATAGAACGCTTCTGAAAGAAATTGAGGAAGACACAAAGAGATGGAAAAATATTCCATGCTCACGGATTGGCAGAATTAATATTGTGAAAATGTCAATGTTACCCAGGGCAATATACACGTTTAATGCAATCCCTATCAAGATACCATGGACTTTCTTCAGAGAGTTAGAACGAATTATTTTAAGATTTGTGTGGAATCAGAAAAGACCCCGAATAGGCAGGGGAATTTTGAAAAAGAAAACCATATCTGGGGGCATCACAATGCCAGATTTCAGGTTGTACTACAAAGCTGTGGTCATCAAGACAGTGTGGTACTGGCACAAAGACAGACACATAGATCAATGGAACAGAATAGAGAACCCAGAAGTGGACCCTGAACTTTATGGTCAACTAATATTCGATAAAGGAGGAAAGACTATCCATTGGAAGAAAGACAGTCTCTTCAATAAATGGTGCTGGGAAAATTGGACATCCACATGCAGAAGAATGAAACTAGACCACTCTCTTTCACCATACACAAAGATAAACTCAAAATGGATGAAAGATCTAAATGTGAGACAAAATTCCATCAAAATCCTAGAGAAGAATACAGGCAACACCCTTTTTGAACTCAGCCACAGTAACTTCTTGCAAGATACATCCACGAAGGCAAAAGAAACAAAGCAAAAATGAACTATTGGGACTTCATCAAGATAAGAAGCTTTTGCACAGCAAAGGATACAGTCAACAAAACTCAAAGACAACCTACAGAATGGGAGAAGATATTTGCAAATGACATATCAGATAAAGGGCTAGTTTCCAAGATCTATAAAGAACTTATGAAACTCAACGCCAAAGAGACAAACAATCCAATCATGAAATGGGCAAAAGACATGAAGAGAAATCTCACAGAGGAAGACATAGACATGGCCAACATGCACATGAGAAAATGCTCTGCATCACTTGCCATCAGGGAAATAGAAATCAAAACCACAATGAGATACCACCTCACACCAGTGAGAATGGGGAAGATTAACAAGGCAGGAAACCAGAAATGTTGGAGAGGATGCGGAGAAAAGGGAACCCTCATACACTGTTGGTGGGAATGTGAACTGGTGCAGCCACTCTGGAAAACTGTGTGGAGGTTCCTCAAAGAGTTAAAAATAGACCTGCCCTATGACCCAGCAATTGCACTGCTGGGGATTTACCCCAAAGATGCCGATGCAATGAAACGCCGGGACACCTGCACCCCGATGTTTATAGCAGCAATGGCCACAATAGCCAAGCTGTGGAAGGAGCCTCGGTGTCCATTGAAAGATGAGTGGATAAAGAAGATGTGTTTTATGTATACAATGGAGTATTACTCAGCTATTAGAAATGACAAATACCCACCATTTGCTTCAACGTGGATGGAACTGGAGGGTATTATGCTGAGTGAAGTAAGTCAATCGGAGAAGGACAAACATCATATGTTCTCATTCATTTGGGGAATATAAATAATAGTGAAAGGGAATATAAGGGAAGGGAGAAGAAATGTGTGGGAAATATCAGAAAGGGAGACAGAATGTAAAGACTGCTAACTCTGGGAAACAAACTAGGGGTGGTAGAAGGGGAGGAGGGCGGGGGGTGGGAGTGAATGGGTGACGGGCACTGGGGGTTATTCTGTAGGTTGGTAAATTGAACACCAATAAAAAATAAATTAAAAAAAAAGAAAAAAAGTGTGAATAGATGGAGAAAAAAATGAGGTCAAATTGATATGTAACATTATATAAGTTTCAAGGGTACAACCTTAAAAATCAAGATCTGTATGCACTACAAAGTCATCACCATCAAAAGTCTGGCTTCCATTCATCACATACAGTTGGCTCCCTTTACCCATTCCCCTCTCCGCCATCCCCTTTACTCTCTAGTAACAGTCTAATCTATGAGTTTTTGTACTGCCTTGTTTCTTTGTTTTTCAGATGCTATATGAGTGAAATTGTATGGTATTTTCTTTTTCTGACTTATTTCTTTTAACTTAATACCTTTAAGGTCTATCCATGTGGCAAGATTTTATTCTTCTTTATGGTTATTGTGCCTGTATGCATCTTCTTTATCCACTCATATATTGATGGGCACTTAGGTTGTTTCCACCTTTTTGGCTCTTGTAAATAATACAGTGAACATAGGAGTGCACGTATCTCTAAGTTCATGTTTTCATATTCTTTGCATAAAATATCCAGAGGTGGAAGAGCTAGTACATGTAGTAGTAGATCTATTCTTAATATTTTGAGGAATCTCCGTACTTTTTTCCATAGTGGCTGCATCAATTTACATTCCCACCAACAGTGTATGATTATTCCCTTTTCTCCACATCCTCTCTAATACTTATTTCTTGTCTTTTTGATGGTAGCCATTCTAACAGGTGTGAAGTGATATCTCATTGTGGTTTTGATTTACATTTCCCTAATAGTGATGTTGAACATCTTTTCATGTGCCTGTTAGCCATCTGTATGTCTTCTTTTGAAAAAATGTTCAGATCCCCTGCCCATTTTTAAATTAGGTTCTTTGTCTTTTATTGTCAAATTGTATGAGTTCTTTATATATTTTGCATGTTAACCTCTTAATCAAGTAGATGACTTGCAAATATCTTCTCCCATTTAGTAGGTTGACTTTTGGTTTTGATGATGGTTTGCTTCACTATGAAGAAGCTTTTTGGTTTAATATAGCTCCATTTGTTTATTTTTGTGTAAGGTGTAAGATAGTGGCCAGGTTTTCTTTTGCAATTGATCAGTTTTTCCAGCACCATTTATTTAAGAGAGTGTCCTTTGTCCATTGTATATTCTTGGCTCCTTTGTCATAAATTAATTATTTGTATATTTGTGGGTTTACTTCTGGACTCTCAAATCTGTTCTACTGATCTGTGTCTGTTTTTATGCCAGTATCATACTGTTTTTATTTTTGTAGCTTTGTAGCATAGTTTGAAATCAGGGAGATGATACTTCTCGCTTTGTTCTTCTTTCTCCAGATTGCTTTGGGCATTTGGGATGTTTTGTCATTCTATACAAATTTTAGAATTATTGTGGTTTTGTGAAAAAAATGCCATTAGAATTTTGAGAGGGATTACATTGAATGTATAGATTGCTTTGGCCAGTAGGGACATTTTAACAATGTTTTTCATGAGCATTGAACGTCTCCATTTATTTGTGTCGTCTTCAATTTATTTCATCACTGCCTTAGAGTTTTCAGTCTCTTTCATCTCCTTAATTAACTTTATTCCTAGGTATATTACCTTTTTGGATGCAGTTGAAAATGGGATTTTTTCCTTAATTTTTTTTTCTTTGTTATTGGTGTATAGAAACACCACAGATTTTTGTATATTGATTCTGTATTCTGCAACTTTACTGAATGTGTTTATTTGTTCTAATAGGTTTTGGCAGATTCCTTAGGATATTATAAATGTAGTATGTCATCTATAAATAGTGGCAATTTTATTTCTTCTTTTCTGATTTTAGATGCCCTTTATTTATTTTTCTTGTCTTACTGCTATGGCTAGGACTGCCAGTACTGTGTTGAATAAAAGTGGTGAAAGTGGGCATTCTCCTCTGGTTCCTAATCTTAGAGGAAAATATTTTTCAGTTTTTCATTACTGAGTACAGTGTTAGCTGTGGGTTTGTCATATATGGCCTTTATTAGGTTGAAATATGTTCCCTCTATACCCACTTTATCAAGAGTTCTTATCATATACAGATGTTGAATTATTTTGCACCCCATTATTTATATTTGTTTCTTTTGGTCTCTGTCCTTTATGTTGGAGACTTCTCTCCAATGTCTGTTGGTCATAAACCACTTGCACATAGATGGAAGTGAAGTGCTTTTTTTCCCCCTCAAAGTGATCCATCTTATTTCATTGGAGTTCTCCACCTGTCAGTGTATTTAGTTCTCATGTATTAAATTTTCCTTATTTAATAGCAAAATTAGAAAGGTATTTAAATTAAACATAAGAAAGATTTAAATTCTAGGGATATTAGATATTAAATTAATATAGAAGGCTTAAAAACTTCTGAAAACTTTTTGTTTTGATTTTTAAATATTAATGTTATCTGCAGTGTATTTGGTTTGGTAGATTTTGTTGGGAGAATCAAGAGAGAGTTCCTGCCTTGTTTTAGATGGGAGCAGTTGTTTTTGGGTGCTTTTTACAATTCTCCTTCCCCAAAGCTTACCATAATTCAGAGGTTAATTAGGTTTAGACTGACGAATTACAATATACACTTTTTCTTTTGGTGGAATTGCTAGCCACTTGTGGTTGAGAACTTCTCTTTTTTTTGAGAACTTCTCTTAAGTGATACTTCATTACCATGACTCGTAATTAGGATAAGATAATGGGTCATTTTCTTCATTTTGAATACTTAGTTTGGAAATTATTTCATATAAGAATAATTTAAATTTTTTAACTGGTGTAAAAAACAGATATCAGAAAGAAAGTTCAATGTTTTTATAGAAGGAGTAGTGATGTTTTCTCAAAATGATTTCACCAATAGATGTTAAGTGTCTTGTAATATGAGAAAAATGTGTAGTTTAAATTAATAAAATTCACCAATTTATTTCAGGACTATCGAAGCTAATAAAATAAAAAGCTTGGACATTAATTTTCATTAGTATGATTGTTTTAAGTGTGGATAGTTCTTTTATTATATTAAAACAAACTGGTAGGCTATAAAGAATCCTTTGTTTATCTGTTGGTTTAATTTAAAAGCAAAATGTATACAATTCTAATTATATACAGCATTGAATGTTTCATTTATAAGTTTATGACTCATTCTTTTTTTTTAAAGATTTTATTTATTTATTCATGAGAGACAGAGAGAGAAAGAGGCAGAGACACAAGCAGAGGGAGAAGCAGGCCCCATGCAAGGAGCCCGACGTGGGACTCTATCCCGGGTCTGCGCGTCTCCAGGATCATGCCCTGGGCTGAAGGTGGCAGTAAACCACTGAGCCCAGGGCTGCCCTATGACTCTCATTCTTAATTTTAACATTTGATTACCTTGTATTCTGTGAATACTGTGTGGAAAGAAAGCTGAACTAAGAAACAAGAAGGCTTTTCCAGTTTGAGTTATACTACTTACTTAGCTTTGTAATATTCCCTTATTATATGACAAAATATTTCTGTATAGGAATTTCTTTTTGAAGTAATACATGTGGGCAGCCTGGGTGGCTTAGCAGTTTAGCACCGCCTTTAGCCCAGGGCATGATCTTGGAGACCCAGGATTGAGTCCCACGTCAAGCTCCCTGCATAGAGCCTGCTTCTCCCTCTGTCTGTCTCTCTGCCTCTCTCTGTGTGTCTCTTATGAATAAATAAATAAAATCTTAAAAAAAAGTAATACATGTATCATTAGGTAATGCATATAATGTATATTTGCATATGTACATATGTGTGTACATGTATCATGGTGGAAAATTGACGTTATCAAACTGTATAAAATGAAAAATAAAAGTCTGCCCCCACCTACACTGAAAACAAAACCGATTACAAGCAAACAAGTCTGCAGTGACAGAGCTCACAATTGCTAACAGTTTCTGCACATCCTTGCAGAAATGTTTCATGCCTGTGTCAGTATATCTGCACATAAATAATAGTACAGGTACTATTTAGCACCTTACTTTTTTCCCCTTGCATCTTGGAAATCAATTTATGAAAACATAGTCCTGAACATATTTATTTCTAACCAATATCTAGTAGCTATAATTTACAGATTAATAAGAAATTTCATTTTTAATTCTTTTTTTCTTAAATTTACACTGTTTCCCTGTGTGTTTGAATTATAGTGGCAGGATGTTTTTTATTTTATTTTTTTAAGATTTTATTTATTTGTTCATGAGAGACACAGAGAGAGGCAGAGACATAGGTAGAGGGAGAAGCAGGCTCTATGCAGGAAGCCTGACGTTGGACTCTATCCCGGGTCTCTAGGATCATGCCCTGGGCCGAAGGCAGCGCTAAACTGCTGAGCCACCCGGGCTGCCCTGGCAGGATGTTTTTTAAAAATCTGTGCATAGGAAAATGAAGTAAAGCAAACATTAACAATGTGTATATTAGGTGGTGAATTTGAAGTGACTTTTTCCTTTCTTTATGCTTTTACGTATATTTCATATTTTTAACAATTGACATTTTATTGTGAAAATCTATTTTAATAAAAAGTACTGTGCTATTATGAAGTAATTATCAATCGGCAGTTGTTTAATTGAATTATAAAACCATATTCTTTATTGACTATTAAATCATACCTCATTAAAAATATTTTATTGTTATTTTTCCCTCCTCTTTATTTTTTAATTGAAGTATAATTTACATATACTAAAATGCAGAGATTTTAACTATACCCCTTGATGAGTTTTTTACCCACTGCACTTAAGATATAAAACATTCCAATAATCCCATAGACGTTCTTCAAATCCCTTCTAAATCAACTCCTCCCCTCCATCCAGGCCACTGCTGATCTGGCACCTATCATGTGGATTACTTTCTTTCGTTCTGAGCATCATATGAATGGAATCACACTCCAGGTACTCTTCTGTGTCTGTTTCATTAAACATCTCTGTATTTGTGTATCTTCATCACAACTTTAAAAATGCCTACTATTCATCTTTTTTCTTAATGTTTAACTGGAGCAAAGGCATACAGCTAGGAGGTGCCAGAACCAGGGCTTGGTCTCAGGTCTGAGCCCACAGCTCTTTTCCCTGACTCTGTACATATGGCTTTTGTAGGCCTTGTGATAGGAATAAGGTCAGAAAGTGAGGGAGTCTCTGGTTGGGAAGTACCCTGAGTGTTATGCTCAGGAATTTGTACTTTACTCCTTGGGATGTGAGTTCTCCACAACAATGTGGTACTGCAGGAGTGAGAAGTACAGCAAACTGCAAGTTTGTTACAAAAAAAAAAAAAAAAAAAAAAAAAAAAAGGACAAATTCCAGTTTTCACTATTGTGCTTGCTGCCAGAACCCTGGCTGTGGGGAGGTCTGACTGCATCTTTGAGTCTGGGAGCTTGGTTTAAGATGTTGGTATCTTTAGGTTTTTCTCCATTGAGCAGGTCAGTTTCCCTGGACAAGATTCTGTTTGTCTCCTGTCTAGAGGATGATAGGCTGGCTGTCCGCATTCAAGAAGCTGAGTTGTGATATGTATACATACGTTCAGATAATCTTCCTCTTTTTACGAGGTTGTGGGACCACAACTCTCCTGGAGTTAGTTTCCTGAGTCCAGGTGTCCTTGTGTTCCCCTCTGTAGAGAGTTAATCTCAGAGCTCGTCCTGAGTGGCAGAGGGCAAGCACCTGGTTGTGGGTAGTGGGAAAGGACATCCAATTGCCGGTTGTGTTTTAACTGCCTCTCTGGTAATTAATTAATCAACCTACATACCTCCCTGCCTTTCTCCTTCCTCTCCTCCTTTCCCCTTTTCTTACTTTTCTTTTTATTTATTTAATTAGCCAACACATAGTACATAATTAGTTTCAGATGTAGTTTCCAACACTAGTAATCTTTCTGATTTCCCCCTCTGCACTTCTTTCAGGTGTAGGTCAGCCCCCCCTCCCCCCCAGCAATCCTCTGGGGATTTTGCACCATAAATCATGTTTGCTTTTAGAATCCCTTTTGCTAGCTTTGGATTCAGGCATCTTTTGTTGGCTGTAACATTTTCTGTCTATCTATCTTACAAACTCTCCTGTGTTCTCTTTACTTTTAAAAGAAAATCTTTTCATTATCATTTCAATGATGTTTCCAAAAAGAAGTAAATACATGCTTTTAGTCTGTCATCTTTATCTTGGAAGTCCTATTTGTTTGTTAAATCAGTCTAGGAATAGGTCTCTTTTTGTTAATTTTGTCTTTTAATAAGTTTCTGTTAATTCTGAGGCAAGTTTAGAAGTACTGAATTTCTGTATTTTTCGAAGATCAATGGAATTTTGACTCCAAGCATCTTCCTGTTACCCTGTCAGCAACTTATCTTTATTCATTCTTAAGGCACCCCCCCCCCCTTTACCTGGAAAGGGGGATGGTGTCACATTGTGAACTAGCTTGGATGTCACCAAGGAATTGGTATTCATTCCTTTTGTGCAGCAGTTGATTAGATCCACATGGTCTTGTATCTGCCAGCACAGCGGCTTCTGTGATAAGGTTTAGGACATAGGAATTTAAGACGCTTCTCAGCCCAGAATGTCATAGGCCCATTGAGAGGAAATCACTATGGTGGCTGGATAATGTTTTAAAGAACCAAAGAGTTTTGGAAAAAGAAAGAAACCTCAAACACATTAATACTGCTGGTACAATTTTATGGTTGTAGGCCCCAAGATGCAGAAGGGGTCTCCTTGAACATGCTTTTGTTGCATCCTTTTCTGTTTTTCAGTCTCCCAAACTGGCATCATCTCCCTTCTGCTTTTTCAACCTAGTCACCAACTGTTCTGGCTCAGTTCATAAGAAATGGCTTCTGGTTTTGTTATTTGTATGTTGAAAACTCCATGTCACTATTAGGGGTACAAGAAGATCCACAGGAAAGGTTTTCCAGTAGTTCCCTCCTCTTTGTTTATGTCACCTAGTTCCCAGGTGGTTAAACTTTTCTTTCCACATGCTCAGGCTTTTTAGGGAGCCAGTAGCTAGGGCATCCTCTTACTTGTACTTACCAAGACATTGGAACATGGCTATAAAGACCATCCAGTTGGTTCTTCATTTTTAGAAATCCCTTCAAAGATGTGATGTATGCCTCATTTAAAACATTATGTGTATGTTAATATCAAATTTGATGGAAAAGTGAGAGAGGCTATGGTCTTTGCCCTTGCCACCTGCAGTGCCCAGGAGGGGACTTCTTGCAGGAGCTTTAAGCCAGACAGGCTGAGTTTCTGCTGGCATTAGAGTATCTGTGGGTAGAGGTCCTAATTGTCTGGAGACTGGACTGAAGCTTAGCAGAGACTGATTATTTGCCTGGCCCCCTACCCTGAATTGCAGACTCATCTAGAGCAGGACCACATCTCATTGGTCTTTGAACCTCTGGTTACTGGCATAATTCATGGAATGTATGGGTGCTCAATAACAAGTATAGACTGATTCAATGAGGCAGTTATCACCATGGGTTATCATAGAATCATTTGAGTTATCATCCACACTGAGGTGAGTCATGGGCATGAGTGAGGTTACAAAAATTATTGGTTATATTGCTGCGGCTAGTTCATCAGCTCAGTGCATGCAGTATCCAAACTGATGAATGGAGAGTGTCCATTCTAGGATGAAAAACTGCTGCTGGAGCTTGGCTCTGCATCAGGGTAGACAGGGTGGTTTAGAGAGCACGAGCCTTATCTCATGGGGGCAGTTGCTGCTCAGCCACAGCCCGTAGACATGATGACAGAGCTCCCAGTTTTTCAAACTCCAAATGGTAATATTAAATACCCTGATTTTTAAATTTAAATTTGTAGTGCTTTGAGGAAACAGTGAAATATGGATTTGGGTCAGATTTGGTGAATAGGCCTTTATTACATTGTGGTTTTTAGTTAACCAAATAGGTAGAGGGCTGGGCTGCTGGGAACTTTCATATGAAGGGCAGTGGATGAAAAGGAATCCTTTAACAAGCTTGACAAAGAGCAAGTAAACAGCTCGACAGGAGCAGTGAACTTGAATCTAAGAAAGGGAAGACTTCCAAGGACTCTGGGGGAGGTGGATGGAGATCTGCTGTGATGTGTTTGTATAGTGTGGAGACATCGCATACCTAGAGAACACAGTGAGTCAGTTGTGAATTCAGAGAGAATTCATGTTTGCGTTATGCAGCTGGATCTGGTCTGCTCTAAGTGCCCAAGTCCAGACTGTGACTTGGGCATCATTGGAATCAAAGTTGTTTTTTAAGTTATTTCTTTAAAGCTTTACAAAAAGAGTCCCAAGTTCATATAAATTAATTTGACATTTTAAAAACCATCATTCATATATCTGTGATATAATACTTTAAAGGAGTATTTAAAATATTTCAAGGGATTTACATGAAACTGTCAAAGAAACCACTCTTTTTATGTCTTCACCATGAAAGGATGGGCCTTCATCTTGTGTATCTGGAGGGAATTATGACAGTAGATCCTATTCCAGGAGGTTTTATTTTATTGGAGGGAAGCCCAGTAAAGTCCCAATATTAATTTTCTGTCATGTTATCTACCAAAGAACAGATTTCCAAAGTCTCTCAAACATTTGTCATAATTATTTCTATTTGCTAAACTTGATCAGTGTTTTTCAAGTGACATATGCACTTTAAGTCAAACTGAACAAAGTATCTCCTTGAGTATAACAAAGTATATTCTGTCTAATGTATTGGACTAATAGAATATATTTTCATTTTTATTTGCTGATATAAAAAAGTTTATAATTGTAAATTTGATCAGTGCTTTGTGCAAGTTAGAAATCATCTAGTCGGACAAACAAAACCCATTTACTGAGGTCCTTCCATGTACTTCCATATGCTCAAAGCTATTCAGATTGATGTGCTGTTATCATTGTGCTGCAGTGGGTATTAATGGGTATCATCTGTGCCACACACTGATCATTCTGTGGGCTTCCGTGCCTCCCTGTCTTTTCTCATGTGTCTGCCTTGGCTTAGGAATGTCCCACCCACTCAGATTCTCTTTCTTCTGATTGCCTTCTTATGTTTCAGGGACAGTTGAAAATGAAAATGTCAGTCATGCTAGAGCTATCCTTAGCATCCCCTCACTGTTATTCCCATAATTCTTTGTATGTGCCATAGATACAGCACTTGTCAAATTATATATATCTTAAGGATTGATTTATTTGAGAGAGAGGGAGAGCGAGCATATATAGAGGAGAGGGGGAGAGAATCTTAAGCAGAGTAGACTCCCTACTGAGCATGGAGCCCAACATGGGGCTCAGTCTCACAATCCTAAGATCATGACCTGAGCTAAAACCGAGTCAGGCACTTAACTCACTGCACTCCCCAGGTGCCCTCAAATAATATTTTTGGTATTTAATTTATTTTTTGGCAAGGCTACATGCTTCTGAGGTGTGTGTGTGTGTGTGTGTTGTTAATTTCTGCATCCAGGCATGTATCTGACATAGAGGAGCTTTTCAACAAATGATTGTTGACATAGATCGAATCTGTTCAGTAGGACAGATACACTCTAGTGCATGACTCAGGAAAATAAACTATTAACCCAGTGTGTTATTAGGCATTTAGCTTAACAGTCTGATGAACTTAATGTATTTATATATTTTTATTATTTCATTCAAACAAAGGAACAAAAAATCTTTAAGGGAAGAAGGGCTAATAGATATATACTTAAGCCTTCATAAACTAAAAATCCAACACTATCTTATACTTCAAGATATTTCATATTGATTTAAAAATCTAACTGTTGGATAAGTAGTGATAATGCCAAACTCAGTTTCATTCAGAATGAGTTTTTTAAGTAATTTGTGATAAATTTCTATTATGTCAAGGCCTGATATATTACATAGTTGAGATATTCCATGAGTAAAAAGCATTGGCCAGAAATCTACTGATTGTAAAAGTCTCACATAAAGCAGAACATTATTTTACTCCCAAGAAGGTTGGAAGGATGGTCCAGTGTATCAAAAATATCCTATTCAGCCTCTGCCTTGTAGAGACCATGAGCATGCCCCTGCTTTTTGCAGGCCTGTGTATCCAGCATGGTCCTTGCTCCCATGCTTCAGGGCATAGTACTGGGTCTGTACAAGATCAGGACCCAGTGTGTAAGGGCTGTGATGGGGAAGCGTGTTGATATGCTCAGTTCATGCCATCATGCCTGTCATTTCACAAGTGCCCATGCTATATTGCTTGAATAAAATAGCATTAATATACCTGTCTCCACCAAATTACCTAGAAAACCTTCAAATTATCCTGAAAATCTATGAATTCAGCCTGAGAATTAAAGAGAGAACACCTGGAATACTACAGTGAGAAGAGTTCGCGCTATTATCAAGGTAGGAAGACGGGAAAAAAGAAATAAACAAAGGCCTCCAAAGGGGAGGGGCCCCGCGAGGAGCCGGGCTGAGGCCTGGGCGAGTGTCCCCAGGACAGGAGAGCCCCGTCCCGGAGAAGCAGGAGCTGCACCAACCTTCCCGGGCGGAAAGGGGCTCGCAGGGAGGTGGAGCAGGACCCAGAAGGGCGAGGATGCCCTCGGGCTCCCCGGGACAGTAACAGAGCAACTGCGCGCCCAGGAGAGTGCGCCGAGCTCCCTAAGGGCTGCAGCGCGCACGGCGGGACCCGGCGGGACCCGGAGCAGCTCGGAGGGGCTCGGGTGGCGGCTCCGCGGAGGGGCTCGGGCAGAGGAAGAGGCTCCGTGCGGGGGGGCTGCGCGGTTCCAGGAGCAGCTCGGGGGGGCTCGGGCGGCGGCTCCGCGGAGGGGGCTGAGGGGCTGGGAGCGCGAATCCAACAGCGCAGGCCCCGGAGCACTGGGCGCCGGGACACAGCCCAGGATCCGGCCTCCCCCCGGGACAGGCAGAGGCCGGGAGGGCCCAGGACAGCAAGGACGCTCCTGCCCCAGCTGAGCAGATCAGCGGCCCCGCCCCGGAGCCTCCAGGCCCTGCAGACGGAGTGCTTCAGAGTTCCTGTGGGAGCTGAATCCAGGTTTCCAGAGCTGCGGCCCACTGCGGTTGTTCCTCCTGTGGCCTCACGGGGTAAACAACCCCCACTGAGCCCTGCACCAGGCAGGGGGCAGAGCAGCTCCCCCAACTGCTCACACCTGAAAATCAGCACAGCAGGCCCCTCCCCCAGAAGACCAGCTAGACGGACAACTTCCAGGAGAAGCCAAGGGACTTAAAGTACACAGAATCAGAAGATACTCCCCCGTGGTTCTTTTTGTTTGTTTGTTTGTTTTGCTTTGCTTTTTGATTTGTTTCCTTCCCCCACCCCCTTTTTTTCCCTCTTTCTCTTTTCTTTCCTTCTTTCTCTCCTCTCTTTTTCTCCTTTTCCCAATACAACTTGCTTTTGGCCACTCTGCACTGAGCAAAATGACTAGAAGGAAAACCTCACCTCAAAAGAAAGAATCAGAAACAGTCCTCTCTCCCACAGAGTTACAAAATCTGGATTACAATTCAATGTCAGAAAGCCAATTCAGAAGCACTATTATACAGCTACCGGTGGCTCTAGAAAAAAGCATAAAGGACTCAAGAGACTTCATGACTGCAGAATTTAGAGCTAATCAGGCAGAAATTAAAAATCAATTGAATGAGATGCAATCCAAACTAGAAGTCCTAACGACGAGGGTTAACGAGGTGGAAGAACAAGTGAGTGACATAGAAGACAAGTTGATAGCAAAGAGGGAAACTGAGGAAAAAAGAGACAAACAATTAAAAGACCATGAAGATAGATTAAGGGAAATAAACGACAGCCTGAGGAAGAAAAACCTACGTTTAATTGGTGTTCCCGAGGGCGCCGAATGGGCCAGAGGGCCATAATATGTATTTGAACAAATTCTAGCTGAAAACTTTCCTAATCTGGGAAGGGAAACAGGCATTCAGATCCAGGAAATAGAGAGATCCCCCCCCTAAAATCAATAAAAACCGTTCAACACCTCGACATTTAATAGTGAAGCTTGCAAATTCCAAAGATAAAGAGAAGATCCTTAAAGCAGCAAGAGACAAGAAATCCCTGACTTTTATGGGGAGGAGTATTAGGGTAACAGCAGACCTCTCCACAGAGACCTGGCAGGCCAGAAAGGGCTGGCAGGATATATTCAGGGTCCTAAATGAGAAGAACATGCAACCAAGAATACTTTATCCAGCAAGGCTCTCATTCAAAATGGAAGGAGAAATAAAGAGCTTCCAAGACAGGCAGGAACTGAAAGAATATGTGACCTCCAAACCAGCTCTGCAAGAAATTTTAAGGGGGACTCTTAAAATTCCCCTTTAAGAAGAAGTTCAGTGGAACATTCCACAAAAACAAGGACTGAATAGATATCATGATGACACTAAACTCATATCTCTCAATAGTAACTCTGAATGGGAACGGGCTTAATGACCCCATCAAAAGGCGCAGGGTTTCAGACTGGATAAAAAAGCAGGACCCATCTATTTGCTGTCTACAAGAGACTCATTTTAGACAGAGGGACACCTACAGCCTGAAAATAAAAGGTTGGAGAACCATTTACCATTCGAATGGTCCTCAAAAGAAAGCAGGGGTAGCCATCCTTATATCAGATAAACTAAAATTTACCCCGAAGACTGTAGTGAGAGATGAAGAGGGACACTATCTCATACTTAAAGGATCTACCCAACAAGAGGACTTAACAATCCTCAATATATAAGCCCCGAATGTGGGAGCTGCCAAATATATAAATCAATTATTAACCAAAGTGAAGAAATACTTCGATAATAATACAGTTATACTTGGTGACTTCAATCTAGCTCTTTCTATACTCGATAGGTCTTCTAAGCACATCTCCAAAGAAACGAGAGCTTTAAATGATACACTGGACCAGATGGATTTCACAGATATCTACAGATCTTTACATCCAAACTCAACTGAATACACATTCTTCTCAAGTGCACATGGAACTTTCTCCAGAATAGACCATATATTGGGTCACAAATCGGGTCTGAACCGATACCAAAAGATTGGGATTGTCCCCTGCATATTCTCAGACCATAATGCCTTGAAATTAGAACTAAATCACAACAAGAAGTTTGGAAGGACCTCAAACACGTGGAGGTTAAGGACCATCCTGCTAAAAGATGAAAGGGTCAACCAGGAAATTAAGGAAGAATTAAAAAGATTCATGGAAACTAATGAGAATGAAGATACAACCGTTCAAAATCTTTGGGATGCAGCAAAAGCAGTCCTAAGGGGGAAATACATCGCAATACAAGCATCCATTCAAAAACTGGAAAGAACTCAAATACAAAAGCTAACCTTACACATAAAGGAGCTAGAGAAAAAACAGCAAATAGATCCTATACCCAAGAGAAGAAGGGAGTTCTTAAAGATTCGAGCAGAACTCAACGAAATCAAGACCAGAAGAACTGTGGAACAGATCAACAGAACCAGGAGTTGGTTCTTTGAAAGAATTAATAAGATAGATAAACCATTAGCCAGCCTTATTAAAAAGAAGAGAGAAAAGACTCAAATTAATAAAATCATGAATGAGAAAGGAGAGATCACTACCAACACCAAGGAAATACAAACGATTTTAAAAACATATTATGAACAGCTATACGCCAATAAATTAGGCAATCTAGAAGAAATGGACGCATTCCTGGAAAGCCACAAACTACCAAAACTGGAACAGGAAGAAATAGAAAACCTTAACAGGCCAATAACCCGGGAGGAAATTGAAGCAGTCATCAAAAACCTCCCAAGACACAAGAGTCCAGGGCCAGATGGCTTCCCAGGGGAATTTTATCAAATGTTTAAAGAAGAAACCATACCTATTCTCCTAAAGCTGTTTGGAAAGATAGAAAGAGATGGAGTACTTCCAAATTCGTTCTATGAGGCCAGCATCACCTTAATTCCAAAACCAGACAAAGACCCCACCAAAAAGGAGAATTACAGACCAATATCCCTGATGAACATGGATGCAAAAATTCTCAACAAGATACTGGCCGATAGGATCCAACAGTGCATTAAGAAAATTATTCACCATGACCAAGTAGGATTTATCCCTGGGACACAAGGCTGGTTCAACACCCGTAAAACAATCAATGTGATTCATCATATCAGCAAGAGAAAAACCAAGAACCATATGATCTTCTCATTAGATGCAGAGAAAGCATTTGACAAAATACAGCATCCATTTCTGATCAAAACTCTTCAGAGTGTAGGGATAGAGGGAACATTCCTCGACATCTTAAAAGCCATCTACGAAAAGCCCACAGCAAATATCATTCTCAATGGGGAAGCACTGGGAGCCTTTCCTCTAAGATCAGGAACAAGACAGGGATGTCCACTCTCACCACTGCTATTCAACATAGTACTGGAAGTCCTAGCCTCAGCAATCAGACAACAAAAAGACATTAAAGGCATTCAAATTGGCAAAGAAGAAGTCAAACTCTCTCCTCTTCGCCGATGACATGATACTCTACATAGAAAACCCAAAAGTCTCCACCCCAAGATTGCTAGAACTCATACAGCAATTCGGTAGCGTGGCAGGATACAAAATCAATGCCCAGAAATCAGTGGCATTTCTATACACTAACAATGAGACTGAAGAAAGAGAAATTAAGGAGTCAATCCCATTTACAATTGCACCGAAAAGCATAAGATACCTAGGAATAAATCTAACCAAAGAGGTAAAGGATCTATACCCTAAAAACTATAGAACGCTTCTGAAAGAAATTGAGGAAGACACAAAGAGATGGAAAAATATTCCATGCTCATGGATTGGCAGAATTAATATTGTGAAAATGTCAATGTTACCCAGGGCAATATACACGTTTAATGCAATCCCTATCAAACTACCATGGAATTTCTTCAGAGAGTTAGAACAAATTATTTTAAGCTTTGTGTGGAATCAGAAAAGACCCCGAATAGCCAGGGGAATTTTAAAAAAGAAAACCATATTTGGGGGCATCACAATGCCAGATTTCAGGTTGTACTACAAAGCTGTGGTCATCAAGACAGTGTGGTACTGGCACAAAAACAGACACATAGATCAGTGGAACAAAATAGAGAACCCAGAAGTGGACCCTGAACTTTATGGTCAACTAATATTCGATAAAGGAGGAAAGACTATCCATTGGAAGAAAGACAGTCTCTTCAATAAATGGTGCTGGGAAAATTGGACATCCACATGCAGAAGAATGAAACTAGACCACTCTCTTTCACCATACACAAAGATAAACTCAAAATGGATGAAAGATCTAAATGTGAGACAAGATTCCATCAAAATCCTAGAGAAGAACACAGGCAACACCCTTTTTGAACTTGGCCAAGTAACTTCTTGCAAGATACATCCATGAAGGCAAAAGAAACAAAAGCAAAAATGAACTATTGGGACTTCATCAAGATAAGAAGCTTTTGCACAGCAAAGGATACAGTCAACAAAACTCAAAGACAACCTACAGAATGGGAGAAGATATTTGCAAATGACATATCAGATAAAGGGCTAGTTTCCAAGATCTATAAAGAACTTATGAAGCTCAACACCAAAGAAACAAACAATCCAATCATGAAATGGGCAAAAGACATGAAGAGAAATCTCACAGAGGAAGACATAGACATGGCCAACATGCACATGAGAAAATGCTCTGCATCACTTGCCATCAGGGAAATACAAATCAAAACCACAATGAGATACCACCTCACACCGGTGAGAATGGGGCAAAATAACAAGGCAGGAAACAACAAATGTTGGAGGGGATGCGGAGAAAAGGGAACCCTCTTACACTGTTGGTGGGAATGTGAACTGGTGCAGCCACTCTGGAAAACTGTGTGGAGGTTCCTCAAAGAGTTAAAAATAGACCTGCCCTACGACCCAGCAATTGCACTGTTGGGGATTTACCCCAAAGATACAGATGCAGTGAAACGCCGGGACACCTGCACCCTGATGTTTATAGCAGCAATGGCCACGATAACCAAACAGTGGAAGGAGCCTCGGTGTCCATCGAAAGATGAATGGATAAAGAAGATGTGGTTTTTGTATACAATGGAATATTACTCAGCTATTAGAAATGACAAATACCCACCATTTGCTTCAACGTGGATGGAACTGGAGGGTATTATGCTGAGTGAAGTAAGTCAGTCGGAGAAGGACAAACAGTGTATGTTCTCATTCATTTGGGGAATATAAAAAATAGTGAAAGGGAATATAAGGGAAGGGAGAAGAAATGTGTGGGAAATATCAGAAAGGGAGACAGAATGTAAAGACTGCTAACTCGGGGAAACGAACTAGGGGTGTTGGAAGGGGAGGAGGGCGGGGGGTGGGAGTGAATGGGTGACGGGCACTGGGGGTTATTCTGTATGTTAGTAAATTGAACACCAATAAAATGGTAAAGATTGGGAATATTGTAGTCAATAAACATATTAAAGGAAAAATATTTAAAACATTAAGATAGAAGATATTTTACTCTATAAGAACGCCTTGCAGTAGCTATTGGCAATCTGATACTGTACCTCTTTGAACCTCTCTTAGAAGTGATGTGATAGGCTTAGTTTTTTTTATTATTACTTAAGCGTAATGGACATATAGTGTTCCATCAGTTTCAAGTGTACAGCAGTTGATTTGATAGTTCTATACATTGCTCAGTGCTTACCATGATAAGTGTAGTTACAGTCTGTCACCATACAATATTATTACAATACTGTTGTCTATATTCTGTATGCTGTATTTTTCATCCTTGTAACTTAGTTTATAAGTGGAGGTTTGTGCCTCTGAATACCCTTCACCCATCTCGCTCATCATCTTCTCTCCTGGCAATCACCAGTTTGTTCTCTGTAATTTGGAGGTGGTTTTATTATGTGTTTACTAGAAGTACCTTAAGAGAAAGAGCCCCAAAAGGGGCCTTTTTATTTTATTTTATTTTTTTAAAGATTTTATTTACTTATTCATGAGAGACACAGAGAGGCAGAGACACAGGCAGAGGAAGAAGCAGGCTCCATGCAGGGAGCCCAATTTGGGACTCGATCCCAGGATCATGCCCTGAGCCCAAAGGTAGACACTAAACCACTGAGCCACCCAGAGATCCCAAAAGGGGCCTTTTTAAAGAGCAAATGGAGAAATGAGAAAAAAAAATCAAAGAGGAAAACGCTGAGAAGGAAAGTAAAAAAGGATTTATCCTTGCATCAGAAGCTTCCCTGAAAAGGGGACCAGAAATAAGGGGATGGGCAGCCTTACTGAGAGCATCCTCTATCCTCTCAGTGCTCCTCCCTCTCCTTGGTGCTAGGAGCCTCCTTTGGGAGATTAGCCTTTATGTGAATTTGCATTTCTTGTTGCTGCTGTCATCCTCACATCTGGGACAAGCCTAGGAGTCATTCCTATTTGTGTTTAAAAGTTTCCTGCCAACACATGAGCTATGTCTCCAAGCTAACTGAGGTTATTCCTCATTTTTATTTTATTTTTAAAAACTGATAAACTAATGTTTCTAGAAAAAAATGAGATATCAGCATAGAGGAGTTATCATCAAGATGGCACTTGTGAGAGGATTTGGCTTTTTGAAGAAAGAGGTCCCATTCTCCTTGGTCTTCCTGTTCTACTCAGTGTGTTTTATTTCTTTTTTATGCATACAGTCATTATCTGTTGTGATTGTGAGTAAAGCCACAAGGCCAGACTCCTACCCTGTTGGGCAGCTACTCTTACTAATAAGGTGGAGCTCTCCAGACTGAAAGGAGCCCATGCAGGATGGGCTAGGCAGGTCCTGCGGGGGATGACTCCTTTTCTCATGGTCTGCACTTGACTAGCAGTATCCTTTCAGGAGCCACTCCTAATAGTAGGGAATCAAGAGGGGATACAACTGCACAAAGGCAAGTCTGAAAACCTAGAAGATGGCCATTTGTTTATTTTTAGAAAAGCTTTGGAATGGCATTCAGTATGTTTCTGAGACTGTGCTGTGCATGCTTACAGATATGGGCAAGAATTATAAGAACTTCATTCTTATAATGCATTTTAAATTCTATTGATGTTTTTTGGTTTGAATTTCATTTTTGGTGTATTCTGTGCAAAAAGATAATATTTTCAGAGCTTTAATGAATGTTAGCTTCTAAATTACTTCAAAATATTCATTGATTAGTTATCTGATAGTATAAACACCAACAGCAACCTGAGTTATATAGTTTTTGTTTTTATCATTAAGAAGAACTTTTGTTTTTGAGAAATGATCACTTCTTTATGCATAGATGGTTACCACTAGCGGTCTCTGCTTTCAACTTGTTTAATTCCTTCCTCAACTGTAACAATTGTATAGTTTTTGTATTTGAATTATTTTGCTCATAAATTATGTTATCCTTGGCTAAAGGCTTTTTTCTCTTTTAGTAAATGCTTTTGACTATCTGGCCTTTATAGCATCAATTTCATTTTTAAATGCCTACAGAGACATGCTTGACTGCTTATAAATTTTCTAGTATAGTTCTGTAAAAATTCTTCACTTTCCAAGGACCATATGTATCTGTCTGGGTTTCCAACAGTTTATAACTGCCAGAATAATTTAAAAGACTTCTCTTTTTTTCTTTTGCAACTTAATTTAGAGCAGACCGCATTTTGTCAGCCAAGACAGTGTAGGAAGTAGCATGGATCAAGCAGCCTTAGACTTCCAGCACCCTTACAGGCAGAGCAAGGCACCCAGGAAGTGTTGCCCTGGGATTCTGAGTTTATAAAATTTCAGTTTATTTCATGCTTAGGCTACATATCCATTGTGATCGGGCAAGGGGATTTCTGCTCAGTGCAGTTGTAGGTTGTTGGAGGAGTCACTGTATCAAATGTTGCTGATACATGTCAGGAGGAAGTGCAGCAATGCAAGTATGTGGCTCACAGGCTCCTAAGCTTCTGCCTGGAAGTGAGCCCTGTGACTTCTGCTTGCATTTCATTGGCTGAAGGAAGGTGCCATACCTGACTGAGCAGGCAGGACATGCAGTCCCACCATGGGCCCAGAACATTCTGTGGGCAGCAGGATTGAAACCACACATTGACAGACATCTTCCAACCAAGGCTAACTTTAGGGGGGAATTTTAACTGATTGGTAATAACTTTTTGCTAGAGACATTACCACATTGTGCAGAATGAGAACAGTCGCTGGTGTCAAAGCTATTTGGGATGGGGAAAAAAATAAACAGGAAAGCAGAGAATTGATGAAGGGGTTTGGAAAATTGTAGCAGTGCACCAAATAAGCAGTTTGGCAGAATGCCAAATGGCCTACTATTAACAATCAATTTTAGGCCGACATAACTGAAAATTTGGGAAAAGAAATGTGAAGTTGATTCTAGCAAGGTGCAGTTTGGGCTTCCTTGTAGCTGTTCAACTGCTGGAACTCTTACTCTTCATCCTTCAAGGCTGGCTTTATTTATTTGTTTGTTTATTTGTTTATTTTCAAGATTTTATTTATTCATGAGAGACAGAGAGACAGAGAGAGAGGCAGAGACATAGGCAGAGGGAGAAGGCGGCGCCATGCAGGGGGCTGGATGGGACTCGATCCTGGGTCTCCAGGATCACACCCCGGGCCTAAGGTGACACTAAACTGCTGAGCCACCCGGGCTGCCCTCAAGGCTTAATTTAATTACTAGTTATTTGAGTGTATTTTTCCCCACTCACATATGAACTTGTCAAGGAAGGATGAGGGGCCATTTTTGTGTCCTGTGTGCCTAGCATATGCTCACAGGCAATATGTGATTATTCAGTGAATGAATTAGAACCATCTGGCAGCCCTCTCCCGCAGTGCCCAGGGGCCTGCAACACCTTTAGATGCTCAGCATCTCATGAGCTGGCACAGGGGATTGCTGCTGGTGGGAGCAGCTGAAGCAAGATGGCATTTCTGAGAACTCCTGCCTCTGCTCTGCTCATTTTGGTGAGACCTGTGCAAGTGGGTGGGCTAATAAATAGTGTTGGAGAGCTGAGAAGCAGAGGACAAAGTAAATTTGTACCTAATACATGTGTGTTCTGTTTTTGTCTCATTCTTTTGAACATAGATTGTATTAGAATGAATACAAATTAGTATGACCTAGTTATTTAAAGAATTTAACAACTCTTCATAAAGTCTTCACATAATTAGATAAGCACTTTAACTTTGAATCTCTGCAATGTAGAGCATTGGTTCACCAGAGTGAGAGTGTGTGTCAGCGTTGTCTGGAAGATTTGCCAAAACCCAGATTGAGGGGTCTTTCTTCTAGAGCTTGTTTCAGTAGGTCTGGTGTGGGGACTGAGAATCTGCATATCTAACAGGTTTCCAGGAGATGTGAGACTGCTGCCCTGGGACCACACTTTGACCAGCAGTGATGTCCAAGAAGGAAATGGGGTAGAAATATATGGATTTAAAGCACTGTGATGCTATGTAATAAACATTTGACTTTATGTAAGTTACTAACCCCCCCCCCCCCGTCCTCTGTTTCCTTCTTGTGGAAAATGAAGGTCATAACTGATTGAGCTCACATAGCATCAGATAAGATTGTATAATAGAGCCATTAAAAAAAAGAGTTATGCTCTGTAAAAACATTCTCTTACAATATCTTACATATTATGAACCATGAATGCTTAATGTGTATTCAGATGTATACAGGGCACTGTGCACAGGAATGGAGGGCAGGACATGGAAAGAAAACAAGCAGCACAAATGTGGCTTATGTCTAGTACCAAGTGTATGAAGGGGACATTTAGAATTCAGGGCAGGACAGGTTGCAGTGGGCTGTCTCTCTGTACCATATAAAGACCATCATTTCACAAGAAGACCCTGGTCATTCTTTGATGTATAACTGTTTTATTGTGGAGGTAGTATCCTGAAACATAGAAATCTGTAATGTTAGTGCATTTGAGTAAAGTTATCCTTTCATAGACTCAAGAGGTTATCTGCCTCTTAACCTTTGGTAAAATTAAAAGTATAAAATTACTCATTTTACAGCATTTAAAACTCATCATGTCAGTAAGTTAAAATTATAAATACCAGAAAGATACAAAAAATCATTTTCTTAGACTGTTTAGGCTGCTTTAAACTACCATAGACCAGGTAGTTTACAAACACCAGACGTGTTTTTCGTCAGGCACTGGCAGATTTGGTGTCTATTAAGGGTCCCCTTTCTGGTTCATGGACAGTCATTTTTTTTTTTTTTTTTTTACTGTGATCTGACATGTGAAAGGGGCAAAGGAGTTCTCTGACATCTTTTTTATAAGGGCACTAAACCTCCACCCTCATGACCTAATCACTCTCTGAAGCCCCTGTCTCCTAATACTATCACATTGGGAGTTAGTTTACAAATGGATTTGGGGGATGAGCACTTTTGATTGAACCAAATGAACTTGGTGAGGAAAATCTCTGAGAATCTCACCTTTAAAATGTATAGTATATATAGTTAATACATAGTTGACCAGCACTGCCATTTTTCTTTTAAGGTGTGTGACCTTGTCCATTCTTAGAGTTTTAGATATTTTTATTATGGTTTATTCATAAGGTTTTAAAGTTATACGTAATAGTAGGTTTAGAAATTAATATTGAATGCAATTATTAACATTTTTATTTCTACTTCTAGTGATTTAATAAACCAAAATTTAAGATTAAATAAAAATTATAATTTATCAGTTATAATTTTTATTGATTTGAATAGAAAATATAGAATAATTTTGTAGGTCAGAACAATTTATCTGGTAAACAAATTAATTTTTGACAATAAAATTTGATTTTAAATGGGCAAAAAGTGTATCTGGATAATAGATTGAGCTCGATGATGAAGTATAATTATATATACTAGCTACCATTATGAGTAATATAACCCATTTATATAAAAACTTTACTGCAATTTCAATAGTTTTTATGTATTTTTCAGCCAATGAATACTAAAAGGCAAGTTACTACCATATGAGTTCTGTTTAGATTTTTGACGTTAAAAAAGAAATCCTCATTCCTGAAAAAGATAGAGAATCCCTGGCCCAGGTCATAATATTATATGCAATAATATTACCCAGTCCCTTCATATTGACTGTCTCATAGATCATCTCATAACACGTGTCTTAAATATTTCTTACCTGACTGGCTAGAATCATATAGAGCTTCTAAAAAGTAAGCCAGGATAGAAGAATAAGAACATAAACTAGTTTGAAGATATGAGCATATCAACACTCTCAGGGCACAGATACACCTTAGTCTTAGAAGATGGCTTTTTGCTTCCCTACTTTGTTCTCGAGCTGGCTACCTCCTTCTCAAAACCTTCTCTGATCATGTTGACTCACATGTCCTTGTTGGAAAATATTAAAAAGCACAACCAAATTTGCCCTCCAAGGTTTTTCCTTTTATTCTTTTAGATATATTTTAAAGATTTTACTTACTCATTTGAGACCTAGAGTGCCCATGCACAAGCAGGGAGGAGAGTCCACTGGAAAGGGAGAAGCAGAAATCCCACTGAGCAGGGAGCCTGCCCAGGACCTTTATTTAGATCATGACCTGAGCCAAAGGTAGATGCTTAACCAACTAAGCCACCCAGGCACTCCTCTTTTTATTCTTTTAAAGATAACTTATTTCTGAAGTACTACTGAAATAATAAATCAAAAAATTTTCCCCAAATTCTTGAAAATTTTCGTGTGGGACAGTTATCAACCCTGCACTATGTATTATCAATTATCCACAAATAACTGAATTAACATTGAAACAGATCAATTGAATAAAGATCTGGGTATATATGAAGATCTGATGTATGATCACGCTGGCAAAAATCGTTTCACAGAAGTTAGTTTATTTAATAAATATCATTGATATAACCATACTTTGGAGGAAAATAATTTTAGGCCTGTATCCTGTGTACAAAAATTAATTTCAGGTAAGTTATTCTAAACATTCCAAATATGTAAGTCATAGAGGTAGGATTCAAGTTCACTTCTGACTCACTTCAAAGCCATATGCTACAGGGATACATGGATGGCTCAGCAGTTGAGCATCTACCTTTGACTCAGGTCATGATCCCGGGGTTCTGGGATCGAGTCTCACATTGGGCTCCCTGCAGGGAGCCTGCTTCTCCCTCTGCCTGTCTCTGCCTCTCTCTCTGTGTCTCTCATGAATAAATAAATAAAATCTTTAAAAAAAAGCCACATGCTACATATTGTTAGTTGTCATTCTATTTCCTAAAGCAGAAATAAATAACATTTGATTGTTGCTCAACATTTGATTGTTTCCATTTCGTCATTATAAATAATGCTATGATGAACATCTTCATATATAAATTGGTAAACGGAGGCATGATTATTTGGTTAAATTCTTAGAAGTGAAATAGCTGGGTCAAAAGGATACTCACATTTTGAAGGCTTTGGGAAATGAATTTTATTTTTGAAGAATTTTTATTTGAGAGAGAGAACCAGCAGGGAGGAGGGGCAAAGGATGTGGGAGAAGCAGAGCCCCTGCTGAGCAGGGAGCCCTACCCAGGGCTCCATCCCAAGACCCCAAGATCATGACCTGAACTGAAGGCAGACGCTCCACTGACTGAGCCACCCAGGCGCCCCTGGAAATGAATTTTTATTTTATTTTATTTTATTTTATTTTATTTTATTTTATTTTATTTTATTTTATATTTTATTTTATTTTATTTTATTTTATTCATTCATTCATTCATTCATTCATTCATTCATGAGAAACACAGAGAGAGAGGCAGAGACACAGGCAGAGGGAGAAGCAGGCTCCATGCAGGGAGCCTGATGTGGGACTCAATCGGGGGTCTCCAGGATCACGCCCTGGGCCAAAGGCAGGTGCCAAACCGCTGAGCCACCCATGATTGCCCTGGAAATTATTTTTTTAAATTGCTTTTCAGAAACGTTGTGTGGTTTGAATGATTTTATTTTATTGGTGTACTCAGTATCTTACTATTTTTCTCTTCAAGATAGATTATCATTTGTTAGAAGTATTGTGCCCTTATTTTCGTTTTATTTTGGCCAGTTTTTTTTTTTAAAGATTTTATTTATTTATTCATAGAGACACAGAGAGAGGGAGAGAGGGGCAGAGGCACAGGCAGAGGGAGAAGCAGGCTCCACGCAGGGAGCCCGATGTGGGACTCGATCCAGGGTCCCCAGGATCAAACCCTGGGCTGCAGGCGGCGCTAAACCGCTGTGCCACCAGGGCTGCCCTTTTGGCCAGTTTCTAATGAACTTTGGACTTCCTGTGAAATGTGTAGTTGATATTTTGTATCCCTTTTATCATCTGTTACAAATTAACGTATTAATAAGCTCATGAGGAAAATAGCACTTCTCTGAGCCCATGTGTCTCCTCTAGCATTATTTAGAGGGCTCTGTTAGGATGCTGTCACAAAAGACAGCAGTGGTAGGATTCTGCTTTCCATAGTGTCTTTGTGGCAAAGGTACCATCACCAAAAGCCCTGCACCTTCACAGTTTCTGAATCCTGTCTCTTGGCAAAGCTTGTGGCCCCTTGATTTCTATTGTTCTCCATTATCGACTCAGTGAAAGTACATTATACTTCCAAGTTGTATAAAAACATGTACTGTCTTAAGACTTATTCCTATGTGTTGTTACCTTTCATGCACACAGTTCAGAATCTAGAATTTACCGTGTTGATTCAGAAGGCCATGAAATGTGATTTCTACGAATTCTGGTCTTCCGTGAGGGTACATTCTTTTTGTGGAAGCCACCACAGTGTTGATACAGGTTCTTTATTTTTCTTCCACATACTTTTTTTGTACCTTCATCTGCAACCAACAAGATACAGAGTTGAAATAATGACCTCTCATGAATTATTTGATGTACATAGAATTCCTTGTGAGTTGTCATTTTACTTAAAGTTTTAAAATAATATATTGTGCTAAATATTATCCCTAGTGCCGAAGGAAAATAAAAGAAGGTTCTTTTCAGGGCAGGGAGTTTTATGTCCTACAGTATTCTGTATGAAAAAGGGTGGAGGTGCATCATCAATCACAGTGTACTCCAGACTAAATTTAGAGTGTCTGCATCCTGTGAACAGTTACCTGGTCTGCGCAGTGGGGGTTTTGGTTTTTACTTTTTAGCACAGACTTAGCCTACTGTACTACAAGGTGAAAAGTACAGGCATTGTTCAAGTTGGCTATAAACAATAACCCTTGTTGAAGTCTTTTTGTAAACAGTTTTATTAATACACATGAAGGCATTGTTTTTTACTATTGTCCTTCTTCTTATTGCAGACCAATTAATATGCAAACAGATTATAATCATGACTTACTTTTCTTTGCATAAGCCAGTTAAATTTAGCCAGAATGGAAAAAATTCTATTTTGGTGCATATAACACTAAAAACAATGCAGCTTCATTTGTAGTCTCCTGAAATTCACATCTAAAAATAAATATTTAAGTATATAAAATGTTAAAAGTCAGCACAGTTACCACATTGATAATATTTGTAATGTCAATGTGAATTTTTAGCTTTACATATAAATATATACACATGCATATGTATTTCAATATATTTATATACATATGTATCTCAGTATGTATTGAG
Source organism: Canis lupus baileyi (assembly GCF_048164855.1). NCBI lineage: Eukaryota > Metazoa > Chordata > Mammalia > Carnivora > Canidae > Canis > Canis lupus. The sequence goes on from NC_132845.1 coordinate 63,921,754, forward strand.
ATAACAGAAGACCAATGATTTTTTAGAAAGGCTGCAAATTTTAGGTATCATGTGATGTTTAAACAACCCCACAATATATCAGTGCCTGGAATTTTTTAAACTTTATATTTTACTTCTTTGCATTTTCGTTTCTAATATACTCTGCAGATGAATTAGTATACTCAAAATCAATGTATTACAACAAAGGGAAAATTATGGATATTGCACATGTTACCAATAATTAGGTTAGAGTAGTCCTGAGGACCACTTGGTTAGAGCACATAGGTCATGTCCCCTCCATCCATAGAACCTCTCCTTAGTTATTGCTGGATACTTACTATCATACCTTCCTTGATTTTATTGGAATAGAGTTAATTAGAATATCTCTTTGCCTATCTATATGCCTATCCATATGACTAATAGTTGAGTTTTCTTACATCCTTACACTTGATAAGTGGCCATGAAATGTGAATTTTTAGAACACATGGAACAAGTCAGTGATTCTCTTGTACTAATTATATTTAATTGACAGATATGTTCAGGAACTTTCCATAGTCATTAAAATGTAAAGTAAAATTTTAAATGCTTTGTGTAGTTGTTAATATTATTACTATGGCAAGTGATGGTTTAAGAAAGAAAAGATTTCTTGTAAGAACTCTTGTCATAGGGATGCCTGGGTGGCTCAGCGGTTGGACGTCTGCCTTCAGCTCAGGACGTGATCCTGAGTCCAGGGATTGAGTCCCACATCGGGCTCCTTACCGGGAGCCTGCATCTCCCTCTGTGTCTCTGCCTCTCTCTGTGTGTCTCTCATGAGTAAATAAAATTGAAAAACAAAAGAACTCTTGTCATATTTCTTTCTATTTTCATGTTTTGATATTTCTAGGAAATGTTTAAAAGATATGCTTTTTATAATTTTTTTGGCAATGTTGGTCAAAAGCCTAGTTGAAATGAACATGATTGGTTCATTTTAAATCTTCATTTACCATTTATGATTCTTAAAAGAAATAGAGGTTAAAATAAATTATACAAGTGTTGGATAAACTCAACCAGCTTTTAATTATTTTAGCATGGTAGAAGAAAGAACAACCCACTTAATGGCCTTACCTACTGTTAAATCATGCAAACTAAATTTTCTTTTCCATTTAAAAAAAACTTTTTCCTTTTTGTTCTTTTGTGTTTTATATATTGTAGCAGTTGTTTGCCAGGAGTAGATGTTTTTTTAGAGTTACAACCTGGGCAAAACAAAACAAAACAAAACAAAAACAAAGCACATCTGTGTTGATGATGCAGTATTTATTAATATAGGTCATATTACTTTACTATATCAGCACCTGATGTGTACATGAATTATTTAAAATGAGCATCTGTGTACTATTCTATGATATTTGAAATAAAATGAATTTTTAATATTCATACATAATACAATCTGCCAAGATTATCCTGGTAAAAGTGCTCAAATCCAAATGGGAAGTCAGCTGCATTGTTTCTCCCTCACTTTATAGGTCACCCAAGCCTAAAGTTGGACACAACCTTCAGTGAAGTTTTCTTGCTTCAAAATGGGATAATTATGTATATATTTATACACCATTATGCTAATAATTTTCAAGTCAGTTAAACTACCAGCTTGCTTGCATGCCTTTTCTGTCCTTTTTTTCTGGATTAATGCTATCCAAAAATAAACTCAGAAACATCGATTTAGCTGACCTCACTGTTCCCCTAAATTTAGAAGTTTTATATAACAAACATCTTTAAAAGTTTTCATATAGAAAATTTTTCTCAATGGAATTATTTAGACCTAGAAATTGTGAATCTTATTACTAAGCTTTAAAAAACTCTTAAGCTAGAAAGATTGAGCATTGGTTTCATTCAGATTTCAGTTTGATACAACTCCTAAGGGTAAGATCAGGTTTTCTGGTTGAAATAAATCACAACTGCGGCCTCAGGAGCTATCTGTTGAGTGAATGCCCGTGGGGCCACTCCACTTTCCAAAGCCTGCTGGGTTTCTACCTGACTCTTCTGCACTCACATCTTAGCTGACACAGTCTGAAAGGAAGGCAGAATTTGCTGGTATGTTAGTACATGATACATATTTTTCTCTTTATGAGCAATTATGTTCATTTTGCTGGATCACATTTCAGAGAGTTCCTTTCTGTTGAGTGAATTCTGAGTAATGTTTCTGAGCTGGACTGGCCACAGAGTAGGATCTTAACCTTATTCATGGCTGTGAATCGTGTGAAGCTGTTTATCTTAGCTGTCACGCAGTGCGCTAATTAGGTCAGTCTAGGGGTGAAGGGAAATGAAAGACTGAAATAATGATTGCTTTCTGAGAACAAAGCCCAGTCATTTTGTTCTGTCTCAAACGCAGAAAAGGAAGGTGTAGACCTTGCTGTAGCATTCATCATCTTCCTTCCTGTATCTGAAGATCGTGCAAGAAGTATTTAAGTACCTTAAGAGTGATAAGGTACATATTTAGATTATCATTATTTTTTATTTTTTTTAAATTTTTTTAAATTTTTATTTATTTGTGATAGTCACAGAGAGAGAGAGAGAGGCAGAGACACAGGCAGAGGGAGAAGCAGGCTCCATGCACCGGGAGCCCGACGTGGGATTCGATCCCGGGTCTCCAGGATCGCGCCCTGGGCCAAAGGCAGGCGCCAAACCGCTGCGCCACCCAGGGATCCCTATCATTATTTTTTAAATGGTTTTTATCCTCAAACTAAAACCTGCTAATTGTAGAACCTTTGGAAGATACAGAGAAATATAAAAGAGGACAATTTAAAAGTACCCATGATCCTACCATCTAGAAGTATAATTATTTAATGGATTTCCTTCTGGCCTTTTCATATGTTGTATTTCACAAAATTTAATTATTGCTTTCTATTGTGTAACTATAGCTAATATTTTGAGTGCTTATTTCATAGGAAGCAGTAAGTGAGCTAAGACCTTTACATGTGGTATCTATTTCATGTTCACTGCAGTCTATGAGACCATTGTGTTCTAGTGATGAATCTAAGACTTAAGTTAGAAACTTGTGACTTCTGGTCTGGACAAGAGAGTATAGATCTGTTTCACCTTCCTCCTTCCTACTAAGTACAACTATAAACCCTAGAAATAATGGAGGCAAAAAAGGAGGACTGAAAGGTGAAGGGTTTTGTGATCTTTGCACTGGAGGAACCACAGAGTGGCAGAGCCAATCACATTCCCTTAGCCAGGAAGAACCAGCCATACCTGGCATTTCTTGATCCCTAAATTAGCAACAGAAGGCAGCTCAGGTGGGGGCACCCTCTCCCCCCTTCTTTAGGTCAGACTGGAACAAGCCTGACATCAGCAGCAAGAGAGATTAATAGGGGATCCCTGGATGGCTCAGCGGTTTAGTGCCTGCCTTCGGCCCAGGACTGAGTGGATCAGTCCTGGAGTCCCGGGATTGAGTCCTACGTCGGGCTCCTTGCATGGAGCCTGTTTCTCCCTCTGCCTGTGTCTTTGTCTCTCTCTCTCTCTCTGTGTGTGTGTGTGTGTGTGTATGTCTCTAATGAATAAATAAATAAAATTTTTTAAAAAAAGATTAGTAGGAGCCCCTCCAGTGTTCATCAGCTAGGGCATGTGATCTCCTTCCCTGCTGGGCCTGAGATATCTCTTCTCACTGAGAGAAACCTGGGCATCAGGCAGTTCTGCTGTAGGATAGTACCACAACAAATCACCCAGTTGAGTAGCCCCTTTGTCCACATGGACCTGGGACTCATTTCTCCTGCCTCGACACACTAGGTGGCCAGGAGGCACAGATAAGGGGGGATCCTGTCCTAGTAAGCATCCCCCGTGCCCACCCTCTGCTCGACACAGCCAAGGCCAGCCATGCAACCAGAAGCGGCATCTCTGGTAGAGACACTGTTCAGATGTTGGAGGCCCAGCACCGCAGAAGACCCTGAGAGCCCCCTGAGAGTGACCAGACGGTGGAGATCCGAAAGGACGTGAATGAGAAGAGGAGTCCAATTCCTGTACATATATTTAAGTGATAAACATGATCAAAAGCTTGAGAGACACACTTTACAATTGCTTGTGTAATAAAGCTCGTCCTTCACGTGTCGCCATTTGGGGCTTTTGCAACGGAAGTCTTTTAGTGATTGATGACAAATGGGCCTGGGCAGCATCCCGTTCATCTTTTTTTCTCCCCTAAATCCAGTATCCGTTGATTTAATTGTGATTAGAGAACCTTGGGCATTTTGCTGCTAAAGAATCCTTCCCCACTCCCTTCCTGACCCTACTTGCACTGCTGTGGATTTTTTTAAGAGAAGCAAAAACAAAAAATAAACTCCTTCCCCCTGGCCCTCCAAACATATACTCTGTGAGATAACTGTGCCTGCAACAAAGTGTTAATTCTGGGATCGTATTTTTATATCATATTCACATATTTGTTTTTTTAATTGGTGTTAGATGACATGATTAATAAAAAAGGCAAGATATTTTCAGGAAAAAAAAAAAGTCTGTGGGCCTGATCAACCTCCTTTTCACTGTGACATATGGGGCAACCAGGCTTGGGGAAACTTCTACCCTCTCAGCACCAGGAGGACCAATGGGAGTCTCACTGGCATCACATAAATAAAGCAGACCAAAAGAACAGTGTTAAGGGCTATGAAAATTAGGCTGTTTTTGGAACTATAGTCCATAAAAGTAGACCTGAACCTCACCAAGGAGATAGAAGTGCCTAACAACCCAATCACCAATTGGACTTAATTGGCATTTCTAAAACATACCATTCAACAATGACAGTATATAGACTTATCAAGAGTTCATAGGACACTTGCTAAGGTGGAGCTTGTCCTGGGCCATAGAGCAGACTTCGGCATGTTCAAAACATGAACATTCCAATTGAATTCCTTCAGAGTGTGTTTCTGACCACAGTGGAGTCAAACGAGGAATCAGTAACAGAAGAACAGCAGGAAAACCTCCAGACAGGTAAAAATTTACACTTGTAAATAATATATGGGTCAAAGAGATCTTAAAGGAAATAAAAAAATACTAGAACCAAATGGAAATGAAAACACAGCATATTAAAGTATATGTGATGCAGCTAACATAGTTTAGAGAGGGAAATTTATAGTACTAAATTTTATATAAAAATTGATGAAAGTCCTCCAATCAGTAATCTAAATTCCTACCTCAAGAAATTTGGAAAAGAAGACCAAAAAAAGAACAAAGAAACCAAATCTAAGTGTAAGCAGAAGGAAGGAAATAATAAAAAGCAAAAGCCAGTGAAATTGAAAATAGGAAAAGAAAAATGAAAATCCAAGAAGCAAAAAAAAAAAAAGCAAAAAAAAAAAAGCAAAAAAAAATAACATTGGTAAGCCTCTAGCATGATGAAAGATAGAGACAGCACACAAATCACTTAATATCAGGAATGAAATGGGATAACACTACAGATCCTGAAGCCATTAAAAGAATAATAAGGGACAGCATTTTCTCATGTATCTGCCGACTAAGGAGAAACAGACAATTTGTCTACAACTATAAACCACCGGAATTCAAACAAGATAGAATAGATCATCTGAAGTGTTTTCTAACCATTGAGGAAACGGATGGGAGGAAGTGGTTGTGATTACAGAAGAGCAATGCCAGGGACCCTTGTCATGATAGACACATGAGCTACACATGTGCAGAAATTGTATAGTGTCACACACATACACTCACAAGTACATGTTAAACTGGGAAATCCGAGTAAAAGCAATGGATTATATCCATGTAAGTCCTGGTCCCAATATCCTACTGTAGTTGTGCAAAATGTCACTATTGCAGGAAACTGAGTAAAGGTACTCAGGATCTCTTTTATTTCTCACAACTGCATGCATATCTCCAATTACTGCTATAAAATTTCCAATTAAAAAAAATCTAACTTGTTTCCTTTAGGAGTTGAATCCTGACAGTGATTCCAGAGCCTGCATTCTCAGTGGCATATCTGTGTATTGCTATGTTACTCTGAGACGTTGCATTGCTAATAGCTTGGTGCAATCACGTGTGAATCCTTCTATGTGTAGCTTTAAAAGTGTATTTTGTGTATATATATGTGTGTACATATGTATCTTTTATCTTTACCAGCAATGATCAATATTAGGTAATACATATATATATATATGTTTTCCTATTTCTGTCACATAGTTTGAAAGTTCCACTAAATATTGGCAGTTATAGTCACTGAAGACTCTTTAGGTTGTGGCAAAAACTGGACATAGCTTAGTAAGAAGAACCATTAAAACTGCCAGAATGGCTGCCAGATTAGACCATTTTGACTTAAAGAAATAGTAATTTCATATGGTTCAAAGAAATTGCTGCATAAAGGATTTCTTGGAAGGATCTTAGAGTAGGTCATAGGATCAAAGGAATTGCAGAGAGGACAAGAGAGCCCTGGGGTGACTGGGACCAGGGACACGTACTCTTTATTTCCATTTCTTCCTAAATTTCAAGTTCTGCTGATGAGCATTCTCTATACTGCCTACTATATGGTGGCCTTCAGCATCTTAGCCTAACAGTCTTTCAGTGAGAAGGAAAGAAACTATTTGAGATTTGTTTGAAAAAAGTTTGGGGTAGGGACACCTGGGTGGCTCCGCAGTTGAGCATCTGCCTTCGGCTCAGGGCATGACCCTGGAGTCATGGGATTGATCAAGACTCACATTGGGCTCCTTGCGAGGAGCCTGCTTCTCCCTCTATCTGTGTCTCTGCCTTTCTTTCTCTCTGTCATGAATAAATAAATAAAATCTTTTTTTAAAAAAAAAAGTTTGGGGTAGATTGAAGTTAGCTTGGTTTGGGTCACATGCCTGACCATTTTCCAATCATCAGGCAAAGGGTGATGGTTGGTGCAGCACGAGTTGTGTGGACAGGGAGCCAGAGATTGCTCCTACATGAAGAAGGAGGGGAGGAGAGCATATGAAGGCTGACCCAGACATGGCCAACAGGGTGACCACTGGGAGCCAGGAGCTACCACTGCAGCCTGTGTTTGTTGTTATCAGGGCAGAACATCTAAATGATAGTTAAATCATGAATGTAAAAATGACTCAAGACTAGACCTAATTGTTCAGCTTTTGAGTTCAGGAGAATTTTTCTCTTCTGTTAATGACCAGCCTATCAAAATTAGGAGACTATCAGAATGTTTTCAAAGGTAGCATTTGAACAAGGCATAATATTTATAAACCTTTAATATACATTTTTACTAGGCAAATAAATTTCCACTACAAATTAACATGGTCCCCCTTTTTTTTTCTTTAAAGATTTATGTATTTCAGAGAGAGAATGTGAGTGTGTGAAGGAGGGACAGAGGGAGAGAATCCTCAAACAGATTCCCCATGAAGCACAAAGCCCCACCTCAGGGCTCTGTCCCATGGCCCCAAGATCATGACCTGAGCTGAAACCAAGGATCAGACGCTTAACCCACTGAGCCACCCAGGTGCCCCTCACATAGTCGCTTTTTTCTACCACAGTTGAGGTCTCATAGCAGAGACTATTTGAATTCAGACCTGTGAGTAATGGGTATGAGAAGCTGTGGCTGAATGCTTTAAAGCTTCCTGTTACATATAGGATGTGTGTTTTGAGAACTTAAGAATGCAAATAGAAGACACAAATATCCTCTCCAACTGAAGATATTTTCCTTGAAGCTTTTAGTTTATGGCTCAAATGCTGAACCTAGCTATGGTATCTAAGTGATTATTACTACAAAATAAGATGGGCACTTGGGAATAAAACCTGAATGGTGTAGGATACTGATTCTTGCAAGAACGTGGTGATTCATTAGTTTGCCCCTGTGTGCTCTGACTTCAGAGCTCATCAGCATAGGCCCCATTTGAGCAGTGCAGTTGTAGCCTTTATAAAATGGTAGTGACTGTGATTGCCCACCCCGGTGTCCAGCATGGCTTACATGAAGACCCATGGGAACCTTGCTTGGGTCCATCTCCAGAAAATAGTACTTTGTCTACCACTGAAATTTTATGTTACTTTTGTTAGGAAATGAAAAAACACATGCTGTAAGGTTTTCTTTAGTGCCAGCACATCTAGGAGCCCCACTCAGTGCCTAGATGTACTAATCAGCATACTCCGATGTAGCTGTTCATTTGTACTCTTCTCTGATTCATCCAGAGTATCTTGCAGTAATTCTGCTTTATGTCTGCAGCCCCATTTCAGAGCAATGTCTGTTCACATTGCTTGCATACCTGTTTACAGTTTCTAAACTGTTTTTGCAGTCATAAATATTTGAGCTTCAAGGTAATCCTGTAAAGTATAGACAAAGATGACACCATGCTTTTTCCTTTAAAAACCCGTCTAAACAGAAACAAGAACAGGTGAGCCTAGTATCATCAACATAGACTGTAGACTTCATAAGGGCAGGGATCTGTTCTGTTCACCATGCTAGCCCTGACTCTCAGTATAGTGCTTGACATTCAATCAGTGTTTCAAGATGATTGATGTTGAATAAACATAAAAAGTACTAAGTTCTTCAGGACTTGGAAGAACACAGAAAAACTTGTGTTGGCAGAAAAGAGAAATACACAGCCCCAGGAGACCAGAATGTAGCTCAAAACAACCTGTCACAAGCACAGTTCTTTGAAGTCTGGTGTTTAATCTTAAAAACTCATACAAATTTTGAATTCTGCTTCATATTAGAAATGTTTATTTAATTGTAAAATTATTTTAAATGTTATTTACCCTAAAATAATATGTTTCTGGGAGATGTGCTGTATGTATCCTGAATACCCCCTAACTAACCTATGTTTGGGTATTTGTTTTGCTTCTGAAAAATACAGATGTCCAATTAATTACATCCTTTCTGAGGACTCTCAATATGATGATGAGCCAAATTTATGCCTTCCACCTTTTCCTTACCCCTGAATTCATCATCTTCGTTCATGGCAACTCTTTCCAGTTTTTTGGGTCAAAAACTGTTGCATCATTCTTGATTTATTTCTTTCTCTCACAGTTTATATCCAGTTTATTTGGAAATACTGTTGTTTCTACCTTAAGAATATATCCTGAATGTGATCACTTGTAACCACCCCTTCTGCTACCAGACTGGCATCATTATCTCTGTTAAATTAATTTGGCAAGGAGGCCCTTCAACTGACACAGCCTTAATGCAGTAGCAGCCTATGTAAGTATACTGAAATTGAAGCCTGTAAATGCCTTGAGGTTACAAAATCAAAACACTAAAGAAGTAAACAGCCAACTAGCCTTTTGGCCTTTTCTTTGCTTCTGCACTTTCTGTCTTTCCCCTGGCGCCAGGGGCAGAGGGCTCCTGACCACTCACCATTTGGTGCTGCTCCAATCAAGGTTTGCTGAAATAAACTCTTAAAATGTTTCATATGCCTCAGTATATCTTTTGCCATCTTTCACCTGGTGTGTATGTCTCCCCTGGCCCAGCCCCCTCTTCACGTGGTGGCATGAACACATGTGTCAGGCCATGGTAGTGCTCTACATGGCATGCCATTTGTGGCCTTCACTGGAACTTCACCTCCTTCATCTTGGCCCAGACACTCTGGCCTCCAGTGTGCCTGGCTTGCTGCTGCTTCAGGGCTTTGCATGTGCTATTGCCTCGACCAGACCTGCTCTTTGACTAAAGATCCAGATGGCTAGCTCTTGGACCTCATTTGGATCTTTACTCAGAAGTCATGCTTGTATTAGGTCTTCTTCATTCATCCTAAATCTTCACACCTACCACCAAACACACTCCCCTTTCCTTGAACTTTATTATTTTTTCCTTGACAACTTACTGTATCTGATATACCATCTGTTTTATGTCTTGAAGGCATTTATTATCTCCTCCCCCCGCCCCCTCTTTCTCTTAAAAAATATATCTCTAGATCATGAACTTGAGGAGAGTGGCATAGGATGGCATGGAATATATATCAGGCATGCCAGGAAATCTTTGTTTTCCTAATCTGTGTCCAGAGTTTTATTAGAATACTATTTTTTAACTGTCCCTCACTCTCTTCTCTGATTCAGAACTCTAGTGTTTACTCCCAAAGTCTAAGGCTTACTTCTTTTCTTTCGGATGTTTGGGCAACATTGTGCTAACTTTCTGGAGTCACCCACCTAATTGTCCGTGACTGTCGCATTCTTCAGGCATCAGGGACAGAACTTCTCGTGGAGGAAAGCAAAGACACCATCTCCTTCCTGGCTGTTTATTCCCACATATCCCAGTGCCTTTCCCCTTACTGGAAGCTGTAAGTATGATTTCAGAACTTGAGAGTCCTTGAGACTCTAAACATCCCAGTGACCACTGGGACTGGGTCTCCCCTGAGCAAGTGACTCCTGAGGAGACTTGCTTCTCAGGGTTGTGGCACATCTGTTTTCCTTCAGTGCTAGTTGCTGGCCAGGCACAGTGCCTGGTACATAGGAAGTGCTCAGTAAACTGTTTTTGAATCAAGACTGGACCCCTAAATTTGAATTTGATTACTTAGTGTTTCCCTCTGTGGCCGCCTCATGGATTTTCCACCTTTACATATGGAAGCTGCAGGAGACTTTGTCAGAGGCCACGTTACAATGAGCCTGTGTTTCCTTCCAGGATATGCTGTCTCTAACAAGTAAGCTAAGTAAGTTTTTCGAATATGTATTTAAACAAGACTCATTCTAGGCTGACCTTGCATTTGGAAAATGTTTTTACAAGGAACCTGTAAATTATGAATATTTCACTTTCTTTTCATGGTTTTCTTTTTAAATTCACATTTGCTTCCATTTTCTTGTTAAAATGTATTGAGAAAGATTAACAAAAATGCCAGTGGAGAAAATACAGAGAAAATATGCAACCATAATATATATTTTAGGTCTGTGTTATTCAACAATCTACAGCTATGTTTACATAGTTGATCTAGGACAGAATGCAATGCTGTAATGCCGCAATATGCTGCCTCAGAGCCAGCATTCACGTGGGTATTATAATGTGGATGTTTGGGAACTCACCTGGTGCCCTAGTGAAAAATGATTTCGTGTGCAAGGCAGATCCTATCTCTGAGGACTTCAGACCATATTGTACAGTTTCCAAAAATAACTTGCCATTATCAGCTTTGACCCCTAGCTTTGGAATCGCATTTTCTGTTTATTCATGTAGGATATGATCATCATAGAAAATATGGCCTATTCCAGTGTAGGTTTTAGAGGCAAAAAGTGGTACACAGGCTTTTAGTTCCAACCAAGTAAAGTAGCATGGACCCTGACGCTCTCATCCCAGGTTAACTTTTGAGAAAGTATAAAATCTCTAGTGCTAGGAACAACAAAAACATGAGGACCCCTTGTGGAGATTGAAGTCTGCTTGAATTTTCTTGTCACTGGGAAATGGGGAGGCAGCCAGGAGTGTCATGAGAGTCTAGAAGAAAGCTTTTTCTTTTTCTCTCTCTCTTTTTTTTTTATTGTGGTAAAATATACATAACATAAAATTTACCATTTTAACAATTTTTCAGTGTACAATTCAGTGGCATTATGTTTGTTTATACTAAGCTCTGCTTTTGACTTTCCTAATACATTGGCTTTTATTGGCAGCCGAATTGTCATACACACATGAGGGCATAATTATCTTCAGCTGTACAAGTCCTTAGGCTTTAGGTATGAAGACCTCTGCTGAAGTGTGTTTGGAGGAAGTATTTAAATATGCAAGGTGGTAAACAAGCGAGCATCTCCAACAGACATGGGAAGTAAGGAAGATCAGGTCCCCTAGGAATGTTTATTGATGCTGTCAAATGACAGAATAATCCAATTTAGTTTGAAGTCTGATGTCTTTTATTCAAGGGAAGACAGTCAATGGATTGTTTACTAGGATCTTTACAGGCAGTTGAATGCAGTTCCTTAGGGATTTGGAGCAGTTTGGTAGAGTGTTGGAAGCAGCAGAGCTGAGACAGGGTCTGACAGGTTAGGACTAAGATGAGCTAGCTAAAGTGTTGCTGGACGATTGTGATTGGTATGTGTTAGGTTTCTCTGATAGGTGTTTCCCACAGCACAGGCTGGCTTAGGATTTGATTTGTGCTGTGGATAGGGTCCATGGGAATGGCCTCCATTTTGTGGGTCCTGATATGGGAATTAGCTTTATCAGTACCTTTAAAAATGTCAAGAACCAAAGAGAAGAGACCACAGGCCAAGTAACCTGGAACTGAGATTCCAGACATTATCTGCAGTATTGAGTGGAGGGGAAACCAAAGAGACTTGTCTGTGGGGCCACTACGCTCACAAAACACAGAGGTACGGCTTTTATACTAGCAGGAAGATACTTGCTTTGTCTAATCCAAAATAGGGAAGGGGTGGGTTGGGGAGGAGAAGACAAAGGACTACACTAAATGGGAAATATGAAAAGAGTGGCCAGCATCTAATGTGATAGTAATTACGATGTATGGTACCGGGTTATCTTTTATAAAGAGGAGTTCTCAGACCCAAGGGGAAAAAAAAGATGCAGAAATGAGTTCTCTCCAAGAAACATACTTCAAAAGAAAGGCAGAGGAAGGCTGAGAATAAAAGGATAGAGAAGAGATCTACATCAACAGGAACCCAGGGAAAGTAGAGGTAACTTAACTTATAAGAGAGAACGAGGGATGTTCTAGACTGATTAAAGGAGCATTAGAACACAGTGTACTCATTGGAAATATGGACTGCTAATGATTCAGCTTGAGAATATACCAAGCAACAACAGAACTGCAGAGAGGGAGAGAGAAAATCAACAGTTGTGTTGGGAGAGTTTCAACACTCCACTCTCAGAAGCCTAAACCCTGCTGTGAAAAAATGAGCAGACACGGAGAAGAGTTGGATGCAACAATTAGTGAGCACTTGCTATTAAAAGTATGCCTAAAACTGGACAGTCAACAGAGTGTGCATTTGGGGGCTTGTAGGGAATGGTTACAGAGAGCAAGCCATTGTCATGCCATCCAGGAAGCCCGTGAACAGGAGTGATAAACTTCAGGGTCCATCAGTATGGCACCACATGACAAGGAATTACCAGCATGACAGCCTGCCTCCTGTAAAATCCCTGTGGTTATAAATTAAATATCGTATTTCTAAATAATCCTAGGGTTAGAAAGGAAATAAAAAATGGAATTGTGATCTTTTGAGAACTAAAATGTCCCAACTGTGAGATGGAGTCCATGTGGTGCTTAAACAGGTTTTAAAGTCTTACATTTGTTGGCAAACAAGAAAGGTTAGTTAAAAAATAAGTGAGCCAGGCAGTCCTCTTGAGAGTTGGTAAAAAAAAAACAAAAACAAAAAAACAACAAAACAAAATCCAATAACAAGAGGGAAGGAAATAAAGTTAAGTACTAAAAGCAATAAAATACAGAATAATAACATTAAATGATACAGAAGTTTAAGAAAATCAAGAGCTGGTTCTTTGAAAGCTGAATAAGATCTCGGATAGACTGAATCAGAAGAAAAAAATGAACAAAAAATTACGATATAGCCATAGACCAAAGATATTTTAAAATGATAAAAAATATTGGAACAAATATTACATACTAATAAATTTTGGGAAAAAACGAAATAAAATATATTTTCAGAAAAAAATATAAAATGTCAAAATTGCCATGAGAAAAAATCGATAACACGATTAGATCAACATATGATCAGACAAGTACATAGACATGTAGTCAAAGACTTTTTTCCCCAAAATATCCAGAAGGATTTTATAGGTGTTTTCTGGCAAACTTTTAGGAAACAATCACTTACCATCGTTTACAAGTATTTCCAGAAAGTAGAAGGTATAGGAAACAATGTCCAGCTCCTGAAGCCACTATCAGAAAATTGATAAATGCAGTCCTGCCCATTAGGAGAACTAAGGAAAAAGTGTGGTTATCTCAAACAGTGTAGCAAAAGCACTTGATAAAGTGATTTTAAAAATACACATAGGTAATGTATTAAGAAGGGAAGGGGTCTTTTTTTAAGGTTTCATGCCAAAACCTATATCACAGATTAACTTAATGGAGAATTTTGAACGATTCCCTCTAATACTGGGAATAAATATACTGTTGTCCATCACAGTTTAATGCAGGAAACAACAAAACCTTCTTGGTTTCCAGACAGAAAGAGATGTAGTGCATTAGGTACTTAAGTTGTTGGAAGGGCTTGGAGGAGTGAGTTTGGGGGCCGATCTCAAGGTCACCCCACAGTAGTTGGGGTCCAGAAGACAGGAAGTTGCTGCTGCTGCTGCCATTTTCATTACCATTCACTTTTTACCCCTGCAAGCAGATAACTAGACACCCAAATGCAGACTCTGGCCTGACAAGCACATCTTCCCATCCTTGCTTTCTAGCATCCACTGGAGTGGGGGCATCCTCTGCTTTGCCTCCCTCCTCCAAAATCCTTTGGAGAGTGCCTCTCAAGTGACAAGATTCCAAGTTGCATCCACAACCTTATCTGCAAGGAAACCTGAGAAGTAGATCCAGATGTAGTTTCTGGATTTCAGACCCATCTAGATAGAGGTAGAACGGAATGGAGTTTGAAAGATTCAGTCAGAAGTATCTGCCACATTATCTCACCATCTCTGCTGCTGCTTGGCCAAGCATTGATGTCCTGAGGAATGCTATCCAGGAAGAAAAGGAAAGAAAAGCTTAGTATTGGGAGGAATAAAAGGATAATATTTATGGATAATAAGGTCATCGCGATTAATAGAATGTAATAAACTGATTATTAGAACTAATAAGTATGGTGACATTGGGTATATATGCTCAATCTATAAGAATCAATGTAATTTCTCTTCATTAGTAGTATTCAACTACAACTAAAAATGTAATAAAACAACATATTAGCAACAAACTATATAGTATCTACAAATTAATCAAGACTGCATATCTTTTCAGAGAAAATTTTAATTTTAATAACAAAGAAGATTATGTAATAGACTTTTTATTCTCTTGCATGTAGTATTAGGAAGAAATCAGTTATTCCTTTTTTTTTAAGTTATTCCTAAATTAATCTTTAAATTCAATTAAATCTCTTCCAAAATTTGTTTTTGAAGAATTTTTTTAAAATTTAAAAAAATTTTTTTTTATTTATGATAGTCACAGAGAGAGAGAGAGAGGCAGAGACGTAGGCAGAGGGAGAAGCAGGCTCCATGCACCAGGAGCCCGATGTGGGATTCGATCCCGGGTCTCCAGGATCGCGCCCTGGGCCAAAGGCAGGCGCCAAACCGCTGCGCCACCCAGGGATCCCTGTTTTTGAAGAATTTGATAAACTTCAACAAAAGCGTAAAGTGATAGGGAAAAAATTGACAAATTTGATTAAGTTTTGATATCTATGTCATGAAGGCATTGGTAGACAGATGGCCAGGTAGCAGAGCAGGGGATGATATATGCAATGTCCAAAACCTGTAAGAGAATAATAGCAAGTTGATGTCTAGAACTGCAAGAAACTCCTTCAAAATGGTATGAAGGAGTTAGCAATCCTAGTAGAAAAAGAAGGAAGGCATGTGAGCTTATATTTCACCAAAGAGTAAACCAGAAGGCTGCCAGCATATGAAGTCATCAAACTCATTAGTAACCAGAGTAATAAGAATGGAGGCAACAGTGTGATAATCACTATTAAACTAGTAATAATTAGCTGAAAAATGAATATAGGAATTCTCATGCAGTGTTAGTGGGAATGTAGACTTCTGTGGCTATAATGGAGAACAACAGCCTGGAAGTTCTTAATCAAACTAGGAACACAGAATGGTTCAATTTATTCTCCTGGGTATATGTCCTAAGGATGTTGTCAGTAACTGAATAACATAGGTGGACGAGGTGTTTGTGGCAATGTTTGTTTCTAGAGGCAGGAAGTTTGGGTGCTAATCTAGGAGAGCAGCTGGGTAGATTGTGGTGGTTATGCACAGGGAGCAATCAGAAGCAACTGTGGCTACTGTACACTGAGCAAGGTGTGAGGTGTCACAAAACACAGCAATGTTGGAAAAGGAAGCTGCTGAATGGGATGAGTAGCATAGTACCATCATTCATTTGAATTAAAAGTACATGCACACAGAACAATATGCAGTTTTTGTTTTTCTTTTTTTAAAGACTATTTATTTGCCAGAGAGCGAACACAAGCAAGGGGAAAAGCAGAGGGAGAGGGAGAAGCAGGCTCCTTGCTAAGCAGGGAGCCTGATGTAGGACTCGATCCCAGGACCCTGAGATCATGACCTGAGCCGAAGGCAGACACTTTACTGCCTGAGCTACCCAGGTGCCCTGAATATATGGTTTTTAAGAGCACATTCAAATAAAATTATACCCACAAAATACAGGAGATTGTTTTAGGGTTTTTAAAAACCTGTACAATGAACATCCTTACATTTATTTATTGGGTCACATTTCGGGTCATCTGCTTAGAGAGGGAAAGCAGTGCCCTTTGGTTTGCTGGCTCTGGCCTCAGGCAAGATGTTGATCCCTTTGTGCCTGACTTGCCCATGGGTCCTGAGGATTAGATGGCTTGAATTTACAACAGAATCTGAAGAGTGTGTGGTATATCATAAATTGGCAGTGAGTGACAGATGTCACTATAGCGTTGTTCCTGGAAACAAAACTTAGGATTGACTGATATGAAGGTTTTTTTTTTTTTTTAATTTTCTAAGATTTATTTACCATTTTGAGGGGGGGAGGGGAGAGAGAGATAATCCTAAGCAGACTCCCTATTGAGCATGGAGCCCGACATGGGGCTCAATCCCACGACCCCAAGACCATGACCTGAGCCAAAACCAAGAGTTGGACACCCAACCAAGGTGCCCCTGGTGCATACCTTTTTTTTTTTTAAGGTGTATCATTGGTTTGCTCATTCAATAAGTACTGAATGCCCATTATATGTCTTGGCATTTAGACAAAGTAGGCAAAAATCCTTGCCCTGGTGGAGCTAAACTATCACAGTAAACAACAACAACAAAAGTAATGAAATGTGTAAGGTGATAGTACATGTCATAGATAACAATAAAGCTGTGGTTAGTTTTCATGGTACTTTGATTCAAATTTGCCCAGTATCTGGGTCGTTCACTTACCTTTTCATTCTACATGATCTCAAGAGAGTGATCCTTAAGAGATTGGTTGTTTGAACCAGAGTCACTAATAACATAAAGAGCAGTTCATTTATTGTATCAATCTTTGTTAGCTACATGAGACAACTCTGATAATGTCCTCCCTAACTTCCCTTCAGATGAAAATGTCATCCCTCTTTTTGCTTCCATGACTCTACACCTCTGTCAGAATAGTAATCACCACTATATTTTCTATTATGGTGTACATAAATTTTTTCTCTCACTAGATTTCAGATTCTTCTGATCAGGGACTGTGGGTGGTTCATCTGTCAATCCCTAAAATGGTCAACATTCAAGGAGTTTTTGTCTAGTTGAATTTTGACCTTCTGGTATCCTTTGGGTTTCTTTCTGATAAGTATTTCATGACCCCCAAGTGTATTCAGTACCACATTCCTAAAGACCTCAGAAATTATTTGTACCAGAAGTCTATAGCAAGAGCAGACCATTGGCAGACAGAACTTTACAGTTAATGACTCTACCTTTGGTGATATATACCTTTGGTGACTTTACCTTTATCAGATTTCCTAACATAAAGTGTTTTTTTTTTTTTTTTTCTATGTTGACCTCATTTGGATTATCTGTGATGGGTATTGTTGGTCACCAGATCCCTTCAGACACCATTCAGATTCCAATGAGTTTGGTTCTGACTTGGGAGCATATATCCATTTTACGTTGTAAATAAATAGAAAATATTTTCTCAAAGGAATTAGACAAATTGTTTATCTTTTTTTCATTATACAAATAAACATTTATTTTTAGTTGAGCTGTTCTAATTTATTACTGAGTATTTAGCATGGCATGTTTTTTCTGCATATTGCTATCAGCGGTTCTTTGGACCTTAATTTTCTCATTTGAAAAATTAATAAGTTTGTATTTTTATATTTATTTACTCATTTAAAATTTATATCTTCCTCAGTTTTAAAATGCACTTAAAACTGGGAAATGATACAAATAGTACAAAGAAAATACATCAGTTAGAAATGATAAAAACAAGAAAAACAAAAGTAGGCCCACATACTAGAACTGGATGTGAGACCGTAGAAAGATGCAGAGTCTAGGTCCTTTGCCTTGAAGGCACCTGATTTTAGTGGTGATGCTACACAGCAGCCCATAGGACAAGGGAATCCCAGCTTGTGCTCTGCTTCCCAAGACTCATCAGGTAAAGCAGATTCTTTGTTGCAGAGAAGCACAGCTGTTCATGATGCCAGGACCAGAGGATTTTGTTCTTGAGAAGTTTGATGTGGTGGCCACGGTGTTTTAATGAGCAGTGTCCTGGTTATAAAGCCTTATGAAGAGTCCCAGAGGGTTACCTGTCCACGTAGGTGGTGAGGTGGCCCTGACACAGAAGCCAGGACCAGAAGTGAAGGTGCTATTCTCAATGACGGCTCGGCAATCCTGGGCTGGGTGGGCTTTATGTCTGTGCACTCAGCAGTCATTGGCTTCTGATTTGCACTTACTGAAGGAAATTTTCACTTTGTCCTTCTGCATTACAAATTTGTTACTTTCGGAGGAAGATTTTGACCTTAAACTTGTTGGGTCTGTTTTCTGTGATATGCAGTTAACACTTACACTTTTCCTGTGTTCCTTGGTGTGCCTTATGTGTCAGAAACCACCATCTTCCTTTGCTGTGGCTCAGAGTGTCTTTCACAGGCCTTCAGACCAACATTTTCTGCTTCTCACTCTCTTTTCCTCACAATCCTAAATCCTGTACAACAGCTCCATTGTTTGACAGAGGAGAGACAGAAACCATTGGTGCTTCATTTTCTGTGTAACACCAGCACCCAATTGGATTGGGACACGCCTTAGGGTGTTGCTTCTCTGCCCTTTCACCAAACTACTGTCTTCCTCTCACGATGATGAGGATTCCCATTTAATCTATTGCTTCTGTGAGAATCTCTCAAATTCTGGATTATCTGGAGGTACTTCTTGTTTTCTAATGATCGTTTTGTTTATAAAACATGATCATGAACTTCTGTCGCAGTCAACAGATGGCAGTGGCCTGCTCATTTTCCCTAGCATGGCGTGCTGAGGCAGGCAAGAGTAGGTGTGATTTCCTGCACCGATGGGTCCCCAAAGGCGTTGCAAGCTTTGTGACACAAAGTACTTTATTTTAACACAAATTAATGTTCTTTATTTTGTTCAGTGATTTTTGTCAATACATAAATGCCTAGAATTCATTTTGCTTGCTTTTCATGCATGCTTCTTTAATCTATGGTGATTTATGTGTTTACCATCTGTAGTAAAAATTTCCCTGTCAGAGCATGTACTGAGATATTTGTACTTACGGGACATAAATTTGTTTTTTGTTTTCCCAGGGAGCTGATATTTTATATTTTTCTCAAATATATTTAATGAAATTAAGATTTTCCCATCGGAATGTTTGTTTTAAATATTTCAGCTAAGTGTCCTGTTATTTGATTTAGAGTTGGATTATTGAAGCTGATTTTTACTTAAATGCAATAGCTGGAATACCTTTCTCTGTATATTTCAACTTATTCTGGATGTTTTATATTATCAACCTGCAAAATCTTGTTTGTGATGTTACTGGCGGTTTTCCAAGCTATCTTTATTGGTAACCAGCTTTTTGTTTAGGAGTTTGTTATAAAGGAAATCCCAAATACACATCTTTTCAAAATTAGTAGCTCATCTAAAACCCTTTTTAAAATAATCAGCTCTGAGAAATGTGAGCTCACCAAATATAGCATTCTTGGTGATCAAAGAATAGGATCAAATTTTTAACTTGGACAAGGAGTTCTGGTGTGAGTTATGAAGAGATGTAAAGTAATCTGTTGTCTTAATATTGAGCTAAATCTATTTTTTAAGCTAATTGGTAAATCTTTAAAAACGGTGCCTAGCCCTTAAAAAGCCCTCAGTCATTCTTTTCTTACTCACTTATTCCTTCCTCTTACCTAAATTACTCACTATCCTGTTAGAAAATCTTCAAAATCTCCTTGTTGAACCTCCCAAGTACACAGGATTAATTGGCTAACTACCACTGCCTAACCATCAAAGGAAGAGCACTGACCTGTTAAATTAAACTTTCAGGTCAGCAGGAAGGGACTAATATCTTTTTTTTAAAGTCAGTCTACCACACATCTACTGGGTATTGACTATCAGAATACTATAGACAATAGGAAGACTAATAAATCACCAGTTCCTAATTTTAAGTAATTTACATTCTTTTTTCTATTACTTTGATAAACCTTTAATTTGTGTAGTGGTATTTTGTGAATTTTTGTAAAGTAAGGTGTTTTAATTTGTGGTAGTCCTAGGCAAAAATGCCTTATCAGAGAGGATGTGGAGCCTATTATTAGGGATTAGGATCTTCTAGACCCTCGGGGCAATAGTGTAGAGATTGTATTCATAATAGGTATGAAAACCTGGGCTTGGCATAGGCATCATATCTGACTGGACTAATCTCTCCCCATGTGTTCTAGAAAGACACACTTCACAGACTGACCATAGCGGAGACCACTGGAATGTACCAGAAAGAGCATGGATTAAATAAGCCAAACACATAAAAAGGCCTAGCAAATTGCCTCACAGTGTATGAGCTCAATAAATGGTGGCTTCTATTATTCTATTATTATTTTTTTATTTTGGTCAACTTTTTTAGAGAAGATGGGCAGCCACTCATCCATGACTATCCAATGCTTGTTTTGTTTGGGGCACAGTAGAAGGTATAGAGGATTTAATTGTGACCCTGACAGACATCCTCAGTGCCCCTGTAGAAATTTTAGTTACATGGACCATTTATGCAAGTGCACAGGCCAAACAGTGGTAAGTATGAAAGGAGTGAAGTCCAGGGTGCAATTGGTTGTATTCCCCTGAACTAAGAGTACAGGAAGATGTGCCTTGAAAGGTGGGTGGAAGCTGATGAGAGCAGGATTGGAGGTGAGCAGTGTTCTAGCAGAAGCAGCATCCTGTGTGACCACTCAGGGAAAGTACAGAGCATCTGGAGCTTGTGTGTACAGCCCAGGGAGAGGGGGTGAGGGTAGAGGGCCAAGTAGGTGCTGCTTGGACAGTGCCTTGAGCTTGCTCTGATGGAGTCTGGGCTTTATCCCAGAGCAGTGGAGGAGCTATAAATTAATTTTAAATATTGCCGGGATCTGACAAAATCCTTAACTTAGAAAGTTTTCCATGGTCTCAGTCAAGAATGGGCCATCTTGATGGACTCGTCACTGTGGAACCAGGGCTGGGATTCTGCAAGGGGGTTGGTGCTGAGCAGCTGTGGTTGGGGCATGGACAGTGGGCAGAGTTGTGAGTCGAAGGGACTGAGCAGAGGGCCCCTCTCTGCTGGGCCAGGCCTGGGGTTTATCAACAGGAAATGGGTTGCATCTATTTGCTCCTGGCCCAGGGAAGAGCAGGCGTCAGGGAGCCATGTCCCAGGACAGTTGATGCAGCTGGCCACTGGGGAACTGTAGCACTCAGGTGAAGACACAGTGGCAGTGTCTCTTCAGTCACCCTGGCATCTGGTTAGCGAGCTTCCTCCAGAGCCAGCCTTTGAATGGAAAGAATAATAACCAAATGATCCTGTCCCCAGGGGTTGGGTGGGTTATCCAGATTAGCTCAGGGCCAAAGCTAACTAAACAATAGAAGGCTTTCTGGGAACTGGGCTATGTCCTTCTATTGTGGCCAGGTGCCATGGTGATTTCGATTTCGGCTTGTCTGTTCTGTTCTTGGGCTCAGGGAGACCCCTGGAAGCCTCTGTTCAGACAGACAGGAGGGGAGAGGGAAAGAAGGAAGGAAGGAAACCTGAATTTGTAATGAGGCCACACCTAAACACTGTGTTTTTTATCTTTTTTTTTTTTTTTCTGATCTCCTCATCAATTCTCAGTGCATTTATTGATTACATATTAAAGAAAGAGCTCTATTTTAGGTGTCATTCTTTGCAGAGCTGGTGTTTTCACTTTGGTTCTGAAGATAGAGCAGGAGTCCTAATAGTTGACTTTGATGACTTGGATAGACTGGCCGCCCAGCTCTCCTTGCAGAGCAGACCAGACTGGTTAGTCCTAGATTCGATCTGGTATGTGAATTGACATTTCTGCTGTTGTTCACTGATGCCAGAACCTGGGTTCAAGGTAGCCAGTGAGGCCAATGTTCTTGTTGCTGAGGTTGTATAAACTTGAGAAGCATCTGCAGCCTTCTTCCCACACCCCTAACTCTGGTGAGTGCTGTGTGCAGGGTGCCTGTCACTTGCAAAGTGAGACCTCTGCTCCCACTCCATGCCCCACCCCTCCACACATGGGCATTCCATGCAGCTCAAACAGGGTAGAGAGTAATGGGTGCAGCGTGGCTCAACCTGGCTTCATGAAACTCAGAAGGAAAACATTTCATTTAAAGGTATGAAGCATACCAACTTCTAAACCAAATAAAGGAATAAAGAAAAAAGTGATAAGAGGTGGAAGCTGGAAAGAAAATCTACTGGAATGAGGACTGTAGAGTTCTAGGATTAAGAAAAGAAATAACGGACAGGCTCACAAATTAAGAGTGTAAAAGGCACTTCCTGTGAATAACAAATGTCTGAGCATGAGCTGTCCTGTTGGAGCCACTGGTGTCTCCAAGTACAGGGGAGTAATTCTCTCAGTTTCTTCTTCTACTTGCTTCAAGTTGTTGAGTTACTACTGCTTTATCCTCATGAGGAGCCAAAGAAACCTTTTTTTGTGTCTCAGAAGAAAGGTCCCAAGTTTGAACTGACATCTGTGTGTGTTTGGGCCACTGTAGGAGAATAGCACAGACTGGGGCAACGGGCAGCTCAGACAACAGAAATAGATTTCTCACGGTTCTGGAGGCTAGAAGTCTAGGATTGCGGTGCTGGTCCACTTGGTTTCTGGTGAGAGCTCTCTTCCTGGCTTGCAGAGGCCACTTCCCTGCAGTTTGGCATGTGGTGGGGAAAGGAAGAGGATACAGGATACTCTGGTGTCTCTTCTTAAAAGGGCATTGATCCCATCATGGGGACTCCACTCTCATGATTCAGCCTAATCCCCATTATCTCCCCAAAACCTCAGCTCCAGATTCCATCTCCTGGGGGTTAGGGCTTCAGCATGTGGATTTTGGGAGGACAGAAAGATTCAATCCAGAGCATCTCATTTTTTTTTTATTTAAGCAAAAAGAATACATTTATACATTTTCTGGAGGAGAAAAACCCCACATGGCTATAAATAGTGGCTTCAGCTGGCTTTTGATTTTTCAAGATCAAGTGAAATAAATCTAGAGGTAAACAATAGAATTCCATTAAGTAGGAGCTTCAAAGGGACCATCTTAGTAAAGGCAGTAAATCTGTTTGGAGAAAGTTTTGGGCATCAACTTATTAATAGCATTCAAGCCCATCAGGTTTTCTTTGTTCTTTTAAAGTTATGGGAATGAATTAAAACCAAGCTTCCCAGTCTATCATGTATCATTGAAACCCAAAACACAATAGCATTTGTCTTGTTACAAACCAAGAGGCTGTAAATCTATTATTTATTTTTTATTAAAGGTGCAAGCTCCCCAGTGAGGCCCATGAATGGCCAAGAGAAATAGGAGATGAAGCCTTTCATCTCTGCCCAGTCTTTCCCCATGTGACCCAGGTCAGCAGTGATTCAGTGTTCCTGCTACTCTTATGACTGTGTTTGTGTACCTGGACTATGTTCAGAGGTAAAGAGAAAAGAAAGGGAAAAATGAGGAAAATGACAAGTCTGACTTTATGTTTTAGAGCAGAGTTAAAATTGTAATTAGAGAAAGCTACATGATCATTTCTAGCTCTAAACAAAATTTTCCATCAAACCACTTGTGCCTTGGATCTCTTATGGATCATTATACATAATGTAGAATGATAATGCTGTGCTATTCCAACATCTCTGTTATGGCCATCCCCCTCAAGCAGGGCCCCAGAAGGCACCATTGTTTACAGGGTGACAGTGGCCTGGCCCAGGTGAGGGCTCCTGGAAGGACACCAGACACCTCAGTCTGACTCTGGACCAGGAAGGCCTGTGGAGCAAGATCGGCCTCACCTGCCTCCTTAGGGAAAGCCAGTCTCGGTTTGCAGCCAATGGCAGTGGTGATAACTGCCCATCCCTGACACTATCCCATGGGATCTGCTAGGGAACTGGCCCAGTTCATGGACGCCATTCCCTCTCTGGTCTAGCAAATAACTTCATTATTGAGTATTCTAGTCAGGCTGTAGTAAAGATGCCAGATCTTTAACTTGCTAGAAATAAACCAAACCAAAAACAAGTGGTAATTAAGTTTCCATTTTCTCTAGTGTAGGAGACATGGCGTATTTATACCTGTGGCACTTAGGCATGGTCCTGTGTGTGGCTACATGTTGCCTGTTAAGCCTATGTGCAGAAACTAAAAGGTGTATTTCTTTATTGTCCTAGAAACTAGAGTTTCCACATTTTGTTCTTGATGCTTCCTTGATTCAGGTGGAAGGTAGGTACCTGTGAATCATACAGAGGTCAGCAGCCCTTTGCTGGGCTGCCTAAAGCTGCTCATGGAGAGTTGTGGTTTGATTGCCCTGCTGGCTGGCAAGAATCTGGGAAGGCACCCTCTTGGCATGCCTCCAATTGCACTTTTGCCATCATGGGCAGGCTCTCATCATCTTTCCTCTGCGTGTGCCTTTGTGGCTGCCTACTGACGTGACTCCTATGTTAGGTCCACCTTGCAGAGATTGGGCTGCACATGAATCCCCCCAGAGCCTGGCCACACCGAAGAGATTCCCCTGCCCCTGAGCCCATTCTAAATTAAACCTGTGCTCCTCCATCTGGATCCCAGACTCACTGCAATACCACCACTGCTCTCCGTGTGTTTCCTTTCCTGAGGCTTCTCTACAAGTCGTCTCCTTCCAGTAACAATAGCGATAGCTAGTAACAGTACTCCAAGGTCGGTCCTATTATTGACACCATCATACAGACAAGGAGAAGGAGGTGCCCAACCCAGCATCCCAGGGACGGCAGGTTGTAGCAGCAGACCAGGGGGTCTGGCTCTCTGGTGATGTGGCTCTGGGAGCTCTTAGGGCAGTGCTATCACTCGGCCACCTTGGACTTGTCATGCTTCTGGGGGTCTGTGTGTCCCAGGAATGGGCTCTTTCATGCCTTCCTGGCTCCAGTGCAACCTTCTATGCTATTTTTCGTAGAACTTTCCCTCCTTCCGTAGAAACCCCATGGAACTCTTTCATGTTTCTGCTATTTATGGAGCCCTGTCTGTCAGGAGCTGTGCTTAGTGCTTGTTATGTCTGTTAAGTTCAATTGAAGTGAAATAAACTGAACTTTATTCTTCAGCACTCCCGTGAGGAAAGCATTCTCTCTTTTACGAAAGAGGGAACTGGCTGGCAATAATGTTTTGTTTGGTTATGTCATTCCTCAACCATGGTAGAAGCTTCTTGAAGGCAGAGTCAGAATTTCCTCATTTCCTATATTCTCAGGCAATCCTGCCTAAGCCCACAGACCACAGAGACAGGCAACCAAGTATGAAGGAAACCTGAGGCTGTCAGGACTGATGAGAGGCGGCCACTACCTTATAATGCTGAGAGGTGCTGAGGATCTCTCCCTGCCCCCCTTCCCTTGTATGAATGCACTTCAGATATTTTCCCTGTAGTTGGAATTACTTTTCTCATCAAAAGGGGGCTTCATTGAAAGTAATGGACTTGAGTGCCAGTGTCTTCTCTCGACTCAGCTCTGTGGCCTGTGGCTTTGCTCCATGGGATCTCTGGGTGCCACAGGGGAAAACTCAGCATACAGGGGAGGGCTGTGGAGGGCAGTAAAAGAACAGCACAGGTTATGGGCACATGTCTAGGAACTCACAAGCCCAACAGCAGACTGTGTCCTGAGGTCCTCCCTTCTGTGACTCAGGCTTTGGCTTCAAGGAGGGTGGGCAGGGGGGACAGGGGGAATAAAAGCATTTTGATAAAGAAGCCAAATTGGAGACCCTGGATAGATTGGTGTAAACATATTTCAAGCCTCTGGTTGTTTCTTACATTTAGGCCCTGGCGGTAGCCAAGCGGGCCATATATCAGCAGGACCTTGCTTACAGCTCTCAGACTAATGAGGATTATCATTTATGCTTGAGAGTATGTAAATTTGGCAGTTCTTGCTCTAAAATAACATTCTCCATCTTTCTGGGAGTAAACTGCTTTCTTAGTAAACAAATTTTCAGTTTATTATGTTACCATTTAGAAACTTTCTTATTCTGGTGCCAAATTGCTCTTAAAGGTGACTGATTCATAAAGAATATTTTATTTACCTTGAAATCAGATTCTGTTTAGAACAGTGTTAAAACACAGGAGAGTCAGCAGTCCATCACTAGAGATCTGTGAGGAGCTAAAACATTGGAATCCACAACTGTATTTATGTCTTTGAGAGGTTGTTTCTCTCCAGTTCATAGCACTTATATCTGTATCATTCACTGAGCAGCTATTCTGTGCAAGACCCTATACTTGAGGGTCTCCTTAAGATTCAGAAATGAGTAACAGATTAGTCTCTGGCCTTTGAGCCTCTAAACTTTGAAAAGGAGAATAAAACAAGTACTAAATAAGTGGCAAAAAGTCCCACGTGCCCTCTGAGAGGTTGGCACACAGGGAATGGCTCAGGGGAAGACTGTGTCCGCCTGTACATTCCGAGGAAGTGGTGCAGAGAAGGCAGGGTATGTGACAGCAGATCAATTCAGGGTGGGTGGGAGATGGTGGGCATTTGCAGCTGAGAGAATATACCAGCAGGGGAAAGCCTGGGGACCTGTGGAGCAGTAAGAGGTTAAGTCTTGTTGGAATTGAAGGTTACATGCCCATGGTCTATGGCTGGAAGCCTCATGTGGGGTCAGATACCCTGCTCCTCACCATCTTGGAGGCATCCATGCTCATCTAAGATGTTTGGTGATGGAGAAGTTTTTAAAGTTTGTGCAACTGGGAACGTAAGTTGACTTGAATAATTTTTTCAAGTATGTTTCTACAAACCTCATTTGGGGTATTTTGAGCCAGAAGGGTTCTGTGCTTAATTTAGTTTGGGAAATAAGTCTTTGTTAGAAGATTTCTTGGAGCCTTTAATATGCCTTGTGACTTTTTGAAGGGGGATATATTATGTGCTATTTCAAACATATTTGACCATGGAACCTAAGTGGGATACCTTATTGGATTCTTTTGACCTCCTCTTTCTTTCTGAGGTACTGTCTGCACAGCACTCCCTGCCTGATTTAAATTACAGCCCCAGCCCTGCCTGGCCCCTTACTCTGGGCTCAGTTCTGATTTAGTTGCCTCTCCATGTCTGGACTTGAATGAAATGTCACACCCCCAATGTTCCCAGAGTGGCTCCCAAGGGGCTGGGTGTCCAGGGAGTATTACCTCTTCAAGAGATGAATTTCCATCAGTGGAAATTGGGAGTCAGGCTGGTGGATTTCCCATCTTTTCTTCTTCTGTGGACTCCTCCAAAGTGTGCTTGCTTCTATAAACTTTCCAGAGATGCCCCCATGTACCTGGATGTGTTTAACAGGTGAACTGATACACTTTTGAGTCTGTGCCATCGCCACACCTAGGATGACCCATTACTTCACATCTCTCTTTATCTTGAGTCTATGTTCTTAAACATGTTCTACCTTGCTTACACTTCCCAAATTAAGTGTTGGCATGTAGTCCTTGCCTCAGGCTTTCCGTTCTGGAGGACTTGGACAAAGGCAAAATCCCTTTTTCATTGACCATTTGAGGCTGATGTCTCCCAGGGCTCACCTTGGGCAGCAGTGGTCTGATGGGCTAGATGTGGCACTGAGCAGTGAGGATGACCAGCTTCCCAGTAGTCCAGATAAACAATAGGGAGAACAAGGAGGACAGGAAATGCCAAGTAGGTAGTTGATGAAGTGAATCAGAACTGGGAATAGAGGAACTGGAGGTCAAGATCTGGGGGGGGGAGGTCTCTTACAGATGGCTAAAAAGATGCAGGGGGTGGGGGGAATGTAGACATGCGCAATAGGGACATTTAGGCCTGGGAGGAGAGGAGGAGCAGCTCTGAACGAGGGCCAACAACAGAAGCAAGAGTGGCACCCTGAGCATTTGGAGGAGCAAGTGTTGTAAGGAAGAGGGTGGCCTTAAGCACAGGTCACTGGCCAGTTCTAGGTGGGACAGTAGGCACTGCTCTGGTGGTGCTAAGATTCGAGGCTTGGTAGTGGGAGGGGAGTAGCTAGAAGGTACATCCAGGGGTAAGGAAAGGGTCAAGTAAATGAGAGGGTTAAAACCTAAAGGCAGAGCAGGTTATAGCCACTTTCACCTCCAAAGCTGTGCTGTAATTTTTGTCAGTGGGGAAATAAATCGTTTCTTCTACCTTCCAAGACTAGTGGCAGAGGGATTACAAGGCAGACTCACATTTCAGGGCATCTGCCATTCTTGTGTTGTCCAAGGAGACAGACTTTATGGTCTTCGTTTAGTAGGCACATGAGGCTCCAGAGTGGATGGAGGTGGGGAGGGAAGAAGCTGAATTGGTGTGTTTTCCAAAGTGAGGGGACTGACTTCGGGAGTGGCCTGGCCTGGGAGAGCAGAGAAGTGTGTGATTGTTAGGGACAGAGGGCAGAACCACTGCTCAGTTGTTCTAACTTTCTGTGTGTCTACGCACAGATGAGTGTCCTTGGCAGGGGGAGCAAAGAGGAGGAATTTAAATAATGCCAAAAAAGGGGGCTAAGTTCTACTGGGACATCATGAACCCCCACCCTGAGGCTACCGGCAGTAAGCTGAGCAAGTGTGAACAGCTGATGTGACCCTGAGAATGCATCTCTGGTGATTAGCAGCAAAATTGAGGAGGGCTCTGGACTTCTCACAGTATGCGCGAAAGGACAAGAGAAGCAATTTTATTTCTCTGTCCAAGGAGAGAGTAACCTTAACTGTCATCTGGATGTCATGGGGGATTTCTTAATGTTTGTGCAGACAAGGGGAAAGCACTCCGTGGAGACAGAGATGGTGCCACTTCTGCAGAGGTGACATGCTGGAGGAGCGTGAGAGAGCCAATGTGAT
Source organism: Canis lupus baileyi (assembly GCF_048164855.1). Taxonomy (NCBI): domain Eukaryota; kingdom Metazoa; phylum Chordata; class Mammalia; order Carnivora; family Canidae; genus Canis; species Canis lupus. Next base: position 63,950,694 of record NC_132845.1, read on the forward strand.
AAGGACTCCATGAGAGATTTCTTTTGAAAGCAGTGAGGGTCCAAATAGAGATAGCTACCACCACGGTGAAGCAGTCAGCATAATTGCTGGCTGGAGGAGGGGAAGAGAGGGCAGTGGGCACAGTACAGAGGTTTGGCTATTGGCATTGGTGGGCATGGGCCAAGGGTAGGTTGGGGAAGGATGCTTGGGCTTATGTGAAATTTTGTTGAAAAGGCTGGTTTTGGGTACAGACACAACATCTGAGTCCTAATAACACAGCAGGAAGAACTGAGGATGGGGCAGTCAGGCTGACACCAAAGATAGGTATGTGGGAGTGGTGAAAGAAGGTAAGGTGGCAGAGATCAGTGCTCAGAGGGTCACGGGGTTTGAGACTTTCAGCGTTTGCTGCTGACATTACTCAGGGGTCTCCAGAGAGATAGAACTAACAGCATGTATCTATCTGAAACAGAGAGAAAGGGGGAGATTGATATAAGTATTTGCTCACATGATTATGGAGGCTGAGAAGTGCCAGGAAAGCTGGTGTAGTTACTTTGAAAGGGCTGATGATGTAGATTCTAGCCCGAATCCACAGACCACAGAACCAGAACCACCAAGGACAGGAGAATAGCAGTGTCCCAGTCCATTGGTCAGACAGAGGCAAAGCAATCCAACTTTCCTGTCTTTTTGTTCTATTCAGGCCCTCAGTTTATTGCATGATCTCCACCCATGAAGAGAAGGGCCATCTGCTTTACTCACTCTGTCAATTCAAATGCTAATCTCTTCTCAAAACACCCTCACAGGCACATCCAGAAATAATGTTCAACCAGCTATCTGGACATTCTTTGGCCCAGTCCAGTTGATACATAAAATTAACCATCACAGTGCTCCATGACCTTTCTTGGATTGTTATCTAGCCTTCCAAGTGTGTTCATCACATCTCCTTTTCCAAGTTGTAAGCTTCTCCAGGGCAGGGACCCTGTCTTCTCCTTTGTGTTCTCTGTAGCTGACACAATACTTTCCATGTACTAAGTGTTCAATAAAAATGTGTTGGATGGTTCATTGATCCAATAAACTTATGTCTGTGCCAATACAGAATTGCTGTTGAAAAGCTATGGGTAAATCAATTCTTTGTAAATTGAATCTTATTTCAAATGTACCAGGGATGTTCAGCACTTAAAGGGACCCCAGGTGAATCTTTTGGGAATCCAAGAGCTGTTTATTGTTTTTCACATCTTACGGAGAAGGAAGCTGAGTTACAGAGAAATTAAGTAACTTGTCACTATCTTGTCAAATATAAGGCTTCTTGAAGTCTTCCTGTTACTTTACATATAGAGTGACTTGGTGAAGAGCTCAGCTGTAGGATGTATAATGTCAGATCAATAACATCATACTTTTAGCAGTATTTATTTCAGTCTGTAGATACTTAGTAGATTTGTGTAAATCAAGCTATATTTCAGTAATATACTAATGACCACAGTCTGTACTGAACAGTTTTGCAGGTTATAGCAGGTTAGGAAATAAAAAACAAAAACAAAAGAACGTACAACGAGAAAAAGCTTCTGGCTAAGAAAACTACTTCTAAAAGAGCCTGGCTCAAAGCATTAGTTTTTCTTCTGTGACTTGTGTGAAGATGATGAATGTGCTGGATGGGTGCCGGGTCTTGGGGTCCTGTGGGTGTGCTCCCAGATTCATTGTGGAGGTGATGGAAATCTCTTCAGTCACTGGCTTCATGTTAAGTTTAAGAAAGGTGTTTAAAAAAATTAATGAAACCTTTTGGATACCTCTCTGATTGAATTATTCATTTTAAATTGATCAGGTTTTATCAACATCTGTATTGAGTTGATTTAGTTTCTTCTTGCTGCATTCTAGAATTAAGTATTACACATGAGAAACCTGAAGAAAAAATTAGAGCTACTTTGAATTAACTGTTTTTGAATGAACCAAATAAAAGATACAAGAGAGTCAAATTGTGCACTTGATTTGTTTTCCTTTCTCTTCATAGTTGTTTTCACATGGCTTCTGCTTGTCAAAAATGATTTTGAAGTTGTCATTTACTACAAGAGACACTTCCTTTTCATTTGGGATTTTAGTTTCTTGACATGAAACATTGAATCAGATGTGAGGGCAGGAGTTAATTTGTATTGATATTAGTTCACAGCTGTTGTGCAGACGATAACCCATTCAGTTCTTGCCACTCTGTGAGGGTAGATGTTATAATACCCTTTTATAGATGTGCAAACTAAAACCCAGAGGGATAACAAAACTGGATCTCATGGGTGTGTGGGTCCTTTGCCATAAGTCATCCTGTTCATCAGCACTGTCTGCATTGTCTGAATGTCTTCCTTCAGTTTTTACATTTAGTATTAGTGTTGGCTGCTGTGACTACTGTTTTTTTTTTGTTTTGTTTTTGTTTTTGTTTTTGTTTTTTTGAAGACACTGTGGTACAGGGCACCTGGGTAGCTCAGTCACTTAATTGTCTGGCTCTTGATTTTGACTCAGGTCATTATCATGGGGTTGTGAGGTCGAGCCTCGTGTAGGGCTCCATGCTAAGCCAGGAGTCTGCTTTGGTATTCACTCCCTACCTGTCTCATTTCTTTTCCCCTGTTCTTGAATGAATGAATGAATGAATGAATAAATGAATAAATCGTTGAAGACATTGTGATATTACTTACATAATAATATCTTATAATTCTAAAATAATCCCAAAATAACACTATTTGAGGGATTATCCAAACTTTCAGTATTTGTGCTCATTATAGTCTCTACTTAACCAGAATTTTGTGTTTATTGAGCTAATTGTACAGTGCTAAATGCTAGAATATATGCAGAAGTGGTAATGAGTGGAAAGTTGGCTTTGATGTCAGTATCAATATAAATGTTAGGGATAGAGGGTGAACTGTGGGTGGGTTTATAAAATTAAAAACTGAAATTGAAGTGGATCACCTGTAGCAGGTGGCTTCAGACTGCTCCCAGACCTTTGAGGGTGCCTGTCCAGTTTCTTTACCTGCTCAGGCACTTGTAGGTATAAGTTGGACTTCAGTGGATTTGAAGTAGTAACATACATAGTCTTTCATAATTCTAGTTGTTAAGTAAAGAAATAGATTTAGAATTTTTACCTCCTTTCCTGTTTCCACGTCCTTTGCCATTCTTTCAACTGAAGTATGAATGGATGATGGTGCAGACAGTATACAAGAGGGCAGATTATGAATAAACTGGAAAATCAAACTGTGGAACATTGTTTTAAAATTATACAGCAAACTTAATTAGGTAAATGATATCAAAGAGTGAATTGACAATGTAAAATATGCTGTTTAGCTTCTAAACAATGAATACTTAGTAAATTTGAAATCACTAAGTCAGCAACTTCTTGCTTTATGCAGCAGGGTTCTATTAATTACAATCAAAAGTCAAGGGGATCCCTGGGTGGCTCAGCGATTTGGCACCTGCCTTCGGCCCAGGGCATGCTCCTGGAGTCCCGGGATCAAGTCCCACATCAGGCTCCCTGCATGGAGCCTGCTTCTCCCTCTGCCTGTGTCTCTGCCTCTCTCTCTCTCTCTCTTTCTCTCTCTCTCTCTGTCTCTCATGAATAAATAGAATCTTAAAAAAAAAAAGTCAACATATTTTAGGGAAGATTGCTAGTTTCAACTGTGTGTCATATCCTTTGGCTCCTTTCAGGGGTCCCCAACCTTAGCTGCACGTTGAAATCACAAGGGAGACCATGCCAGTGCCTCACTCCAGACATTTAGATTTAATTGGCCTGGGGCATAGCCAGGGTAGCAGCATTTTTAAAAAACTCCCTTGGAGGTTCTAATGTGCATCAGAGTTAAGAACCACTGTTTATATTATAATCATTCTTTAATTATATTTGGTTATGTCTTTATAGATGGAGCTCTGCATTTTAGCATTTGGACTTTAGAGTTGTAGTCTTCTGAGGCAGGCAGCTCAGATCAACTTACAGGCAATTTAAAGCACTGACCTTTATCTCCCAAGTTTTTATGTTTAGATGGCAGTTACTGTAAGGATTACCCTTTTCCTTTTGCAGCATCATAATACTGAGTGCCAGGACCCAAGTTTTTGAAACCTCCCAGTAGACCCTTTTTAAACTGTTCTGAGCCTGCAGGGTATGGCAGGACCTAGCTGTTAATTCAGTACTTTCATCTGATTGACGTGGGGAGGATCACTGGCCACCTAAGGGAGGCCTTCGAATTATTAATTCCTTTCTGGATGTCCTTTGTGTGTCTGCCCAGAGGCCTTGGCATTGGGTACGTTGTGAAAGTCATAAAATTAAAGAAATATCTTGTACTGGCTGCTCACACTGACATTCAGAAAAACAATCACAGTAATGGCTGGGGCTTTCTCTTTTGAAAGAACATGCACCAAAGGCCTTTGGTGGATTTCTTGATAGAATTTGTAGTGGGCCTGCTGTGTACTGATTGGTGGAAAAGGTGGGAAATGGTCATGTTGGGGCCACTGGTACTGGAGCTGTCCAACATCTTTGAACTCATTTGGATGTGTGTGTGCTTGTGTGTGTGTACATGGATGGACTAGGATGCACATATGCTATTGTTGTATTTCAAACACAAGGCTAATTTTTTAAATGCTTGCACAATTTGTCCAAAGAGAGGAAATTGGTGATTCTCCAATTTTTGTTGGTGTATCAGGATCATATATAGTAAGCCTATGATGGGGTCTCAAGTTTTAGAGGGAAAGATCTAAATAAATTTCCCTCCAAAGCTACTTTTCTTGGATACCCTGATACAGATTACAAACAAGGCTATTGATGGTTCCATACAAAAACAAATAAATATATTTTTTACCATTTGTGGAAATCATAGTTTTGAAACCAAGAAGGCCTACATATCACTATCTGCTCTATTTTTGGAAGTAATGGAGGAAGTATTTCAACCTGATTACTGCCTGTGGAGTGAGGAATTTCTTAGTATTTGACTGACCGCCTGCTGGCACTTTATTTCCTTAGAGCTCCTCAAGTCATTATAAGAATCACCCAACGGTTTGAAATGAAAATAATGTCTTACTATAAAATGTCAGCTATCTATGGTAAAAAGATTACACGCCATTTAAAAATATAATTGCCATTTCCCGCTCCCCCTTACATCCAAACATTTCAGAATAACAGAATCCTTGCAGAATGAGAAGGAGCACTCAAGGTTCAAGCCTTGCAAATTTGAGAAACTGCCTCTATTTTAAGCCTTTTAATAGTCCAGATAATTATAACTCCACCTACTGCCCTTTTCTTTCTGTCTACCGCCTGGTCATTCTTGCGACATTTTAATGATGCAGTTTGTGTATTGCTTATTGCTGCTGATGAGTTCTGCCCGGTGCAGGTTATTTATTTATTTTTCCCTGAGCTGGATTTTTCCTCTGTTTACTTATCTTGGTGTTCTTTTTTTTTTTTTTTTTTTTTTTTTTTTTTTTTTTTTAAAGATTTTATTTATTTATTCATGATAGTCACAGAGAGAGAGAGAGGCAGAGACACAGGCAGAGGGAGAAGCAGGCTCCATGCACCGGGAGCCCGATGTGGGATTCGATCCCGGGTCTCCAGGATCGCGCCCTGGGCCAAAGGCAGGCGCCAAACCGCTGCGCCACCCAGGGATCCCTTATCTTGGTGTTCTGTTTCCTCTCTGAACTGCCACCAGACTTTCCTTTACATGCCATTGTGTAATACACAGCAGGCAGAAGGAGCTTGGGGACTCCTGCTGTGGGAGCCCTGTTTGGGTAAATGTCACCTCTTTCTTCAGACAAAGAGAAACTTGGCCAAATCACAAATCCAGAAACAGCTTAGACTGCCACATCTTAAACATTTTATCTGACAATTTGAAAGTCCATATTTGCTGTACCATTTTGAAGCACTAACTAGTTTGGTGTAGGGTTTTTATTCATGGCTTGTTAATGTCCTTGGGGTGAAGGTGGAAAGGAGCCAGTTGGGGATGAGTAATCTGGAGTCCATGCCCTCCTGCCCCACTTTCCTTCTCAGGCTTACAGGGAGTTGAGACATGGACCTAGGAGAGGAGAGCTCCTCTATAAAAATATTGTTGATGCCCATGCAAAATAGTGTTGCCACTGGAACTTAATGGGGGTACAGTAGAGAGCTTGCTTCCATTGACCTGGGGGGGGTAGTATTTGAGTTGAGTTAGTACCTGTGACAACAAGCTAGGGTTTAGGTACTATCTAAAGAGTTTACTCATCTTAGGCTTATTTGTTGACCTTAAGAATGTTCTCAGGCAGAAATGCTGCTTCTCTCAGCATGCAGGGCTTCCAGCAGGGGCCCTGGCCAGTGGCTGCCAACCCTTGCCTCCCTTTTTAGTGTGGAGGAATTGGGGTCAGTGTAGACCACATTGCCTGGGCCATCGCTTCCCACCTTTCCTCAAATTTTGCTTTAGTTGGAGACCTTGGTGGCTCTGAAAGTATTTAACTCATCTTGGTATAATTCTCCTTGTTTGGAACATGATTACTGTGAAGAAAACTTCCAAGACACCTTTCCATGATGTTTTCCATCCTGTCCCCAGATTGTCCAAGAACCTGATCCATAAGAGGGTAACCCTAGCTATTGGGGAGCCTGTTAGCTTTCAAGATTGTACGTGCAAACTTACAGCAACTGTCCTTCCCTGTTTCTCATCTCTCCTGTGTCCCTCTAGCCCTTCCTCCTGCTCACCTGCCACGGCTGATACCACACACAGAAGTTTGGCTCTTTTCAAGAGCATATGTGGCAGGGGGCAGGAGGATGAATTCTGCAGACAGGTCCCCTGGACACTAGTCCCAGCTCTGACACTTCCCAGCTGTGCAACTTCCTTGACTCTTTTGTGCCTTAGTTTCCTCATCTGTAAGAAAGTAAAAGTAATAGTAATTACATGCTTAACACAAATAACTATTATTATTTCCTAAATAACTATTTTAACAGCTTTATTGAGATGGAATTTATATGCATAAAGTCCATCCTTTAAAGTGTCAATTCAAGATTCTTAACATTTTAGAACATTCCTGAATTATCCCTTTACCTACTAGCGGTCTCTTGCCATCCCCACCCCCTCCTGGCTCTGCTTTCCTGTCTGCCAGGTAACCACCAATCTACTTTGTATGGATTTGCCTGTTCTGGACATCCATATCAACGCAGTCATAGAACATATGGTCCTTTGTGACTGGCTGCTTATATTCCACATATTTCCAAGACTCATCCATGCTGCAGCATGGGTCATGTATTTAATTCCTTTTTATTGTTGAATAATATTCCCTTGCGTAGATATTTACTGCATATTGTCTATCCAGCCATCACTTGACAGACATTTGAGTTGCTTCTGCTTTTTGGCTCTTAGGAATAATGCTGCTGTGAACATTGACATACAGATTTTTGTGTGGACATAACCCACACATTTCATTTTTCTTGGATATATACCCAGGGATGGAATTATTGGGTCATATGGTAACTCTTGTTTTAACGTTTTGAGGAACTGGCAGACTATTTCCACCTTATATTATCACCAGCAGTGTATGAGAATTTCAATTCCTAGTGTCTTTTTGATGATAACCCTTTGTGTGAATGGTTTGGGATGGATTATCCCCTTATAATTTTGATTTTTCTGATGACTGATGTTGAACCTGGGCCAAAGGCAGGCGCCAAACCGCTGCGCCACCCAGGGATCCCGAGTTTAATCACTTCCTAATAGGTTTATGTGTAGAGAGATCATTTTGTTTGGTTTCATCTCTACTTTTGTGTTTTAATTTTTACAAATTAAATTGGTAACGTAGAAAATGCCTTTGTTGCCACACAGTGAGGTCCAATTTGTTCTCAGCAAATGTTAGAATATTGAAGTCAGATGTGGTCATTTTTTCCCCTTTTTTAAAGGTGGTCCTTCCCCCCACCTCCCCATCTTGACTGTATTATGTAGACTATTCAGCTGGTCACTTAACAGTGGTTTTTCTGTAGTATTGGTGAGTTTATGTAGTTTTGCTTGTAGGAAATTGTATATGTTCATTTTTATATCTCAATTTACCCTGTCCATTGAATGTTACCTGCATGAAATCTATGGCTAGGGCACTGATTACCTTTGATGGTTTTTCTAATAGTGCTTATCTGCCCATAGGTTGATCTTGGGTAAGAGGCATATTTGGTGCATTTTTTGTGGTTTTTGAAACAGAAACATGAATCACTCTTTCTGATATAAAACTCACCAACACTAATGTTAGTATTTTGTCATGCAATTCTATTTCTGTTTATTTTTTTCTATTCACTTTTAGTTTACATTCTGAACCAGAAGGCCAATGAGCAGAGTGCATAATCATGGAATTAATTAAGCAAGAAAGGTTTGACCTTGATACTACCAATTACTATCTCTGTGGTCTTGAACAAGTTACCTAATCTCTTTCTCAGTTTTTCATTCGTATAATGGGCATAAAAATATGACCTCTATCTGATGCAGTTGTTGTGGGCAATACCTAAGATTTTGCTTATTAAAATATTTCTTCCTTGGTATACAGTAAATGCTCAATAATTGTTAGTAACACTAGTTGTACACATAGGAACTAGAATCTTATGGGTGCCTCCATCTTATTGGTAGATCAGATGCACATGAAGAGTTAAATGGTACTAGGAGGGTTCGAAGCTCAGTAACAGATAGGAAGGTCTTTAGCATGATCATGCAGGACCTAGCGTTTTAAAGTGCCGTTGACCACCAGTGTGGTCAGTAGTTACTGCCTTAAAGCAGTGCAAGGCAGGGACTGAGGAAGGTGTGTCTCCATTCTGAAATGGTAGATAGATGTATGCCTTAAGAACTTTTAACTGAGGTAAAGTTTGTAAGTAGTGAAATTCACAGATGTGAAGTGTACAATTCAATGAATTTTGACAAGTATCTAGACTCATGCAGCTACCACCTCAGTCTGGATGGAGAACGTTTCTGTCACTCCAGCAGATTTCCTCATGCATGCCTGTTCCAATCAATCTCTGTCCCTGTAGGCAACCATTTTTCTGATTTCCTTTCACATAGATTAATTTTGCCTGTGCTTGAATTTCATATAAAGGGAGTCATGTAATATGGGCGGTTTTATGCTTGGCTTCTTTCACCCAGCATGATATGATGTCTGAAATTCCTCCATGGTGTTCAGTTTATCAGTTTGTTCATTTTTATTGATGTACATCTCTTTTGTTTTCAGCTTAGGGTATTATTAATAATGCTACCATGACTATTTATGTAAACTTACTATGTGGATGTGTGCTTTCTTCAAGAATTATCTCTGGAAGCATTATCTAGGCTTGGTACTTCTGGGTCATTGGGTAGATATTTGTTTAATTTTATAAGGAATTGACCTTTTCCCCAAGTAGAGGAGAGCTGCTATGGCAACATACATTTGCCTACATTTAGTGTTGTCTTCTTCAATTGAGCCATATAGTCTGTGGTGGCAAATGGTGTTAAACACTTCCTGTGGGCTTGTTAGCTCTTTGTATATTTTCCTTTGTGAAGTCCACACCCCAGCTCCTTTTACTTATGTGTTTTTTTGCATCTTAATCATTGAGTTGTGGATATTTTTATATAATTTGGATACAAGTTTTTTCTAGATATATGTAACCAGAATAATTTTTTCCACATTGTGGCTTTCATATTCAGTCCTTAACAATGCACTTTTACAGTGCATTTGTTTTAATTAAACTTTTTTTAGATATTTGTACATTCAAATACAGTTATTAAAACTAATATAGAGAGATCCTGTGTACCCCTGTGCGCTTTACTCAGTTTTTCCCCATAGAAATATCTTGAACAGCCGTTGGCAACCAGGCAACTGACATCAGTGCAGTCAACATAGAGAATCCCTTGTGTTGCCCCTCTACTCTCATTTCTGGCCCTTACAACCACTAATCTGTTCTCCATTCCTATGATTTTGTTATCTCAGCAATGTTATATGAGAGGAATCCTATTGTATGTGACCTTTGGGATTAGATTTTTTTTTTCACTCAGCAGAATTCTGTGGAGATTCATTAGATTGTTGCGTATATCAATAGTTTGTTCTTTTGTGTTACCTAGTGGTATACTATGGTTTGGATGTGCTGTAGTTTGTGCAACTATTAACCTTTCAAAGGACATTTGGGTTCTAGTCAGTTTTTGCCTTTTTTGACTAAAGCTGCTATTAACATCTTGTACAGGATTTTATGTAAATAGAAGTCTTTATTTCTGGGATCCCTGGGTGGCGCAGCAGTTTGGCGCCTGCCTTTGGCCCGGGGCACGATCCTGGAGACCCGGGATCGAATCCCACGTCGGGCTCCCAGTGCATGGAGCCTGCTTCTCCCTCTGCCTGTGTCTCTGCCTCTCTCTCTCTCTGTGACTATCATAAATAAATAAAAGTTAAAAAAAAAATTTAAAAAAAAAAAAAAAAAAAAGAAGTCTTTATTTCTGTGGGATAAATGCCCAAGAGTGCAATTGCTGGGTCTGTATGGTAGATACATGTTTAGTTTTATCAGAAACTGCCAAATTGTTTTCCAGAATGATTATATTGCTTCATGCATCCACAGACAGTGTATGAGTAATCCAGTTTTATTTTTGTTTTTACACTCAGCATTTGGTGTTGCCACTGTTTTTAAATTTAGCCATTCTGATAGGCATATACTGATAACTTATGGTTTTAATTTGATTTTCTCTAATGATTAATGATGTTGAACATCTTTTCACGTGTATATTTGACTTCCATAGGTCCTCTTCAGTGAAATGTCTATCTTTTGGCCATTTTCTATTTAGATTATTTGTTTTGTACTGTTGACTTTTGAAGGTTCTTTATATATTTTAGATAATAGTCCTTTTTTAGATATGTAGTTTGGACATATTTTCTCCTAATCTGTGCTTGTCTTTTTATCCTTTACAATGACTTTGGCAAAGCAAAAGTTTTAAATTTTGGTAAGATTCAATTTGTTGTTGTTTTTAATACATTGTACTTTTAGTGTCAGGTCTGAGACTCTTTGCCTATCTGTAGATTTTAAAGATTTTCTCCAATATTTTTTCTAACAATTTTCTGGTTTTACACCTAAACCCATAACGCATTTGAGTTAATTTTCATATGAAGTAAGAAGCTTAGAGTTTCATTTTTTTTTTAATCTTCTGGATATTTGGTTGCTCTGGCACCATTTGTTTTAAAGACTATCTTTCCTCTATTTTTAAAATTTGTTTATTTGAGAGAGAAAGCACAAGCAGGAGGGGCAGAGGGAGAGACAGAGAGGGAGAGAGAGAATTAAGCAGACTCTGCCCTGAGCACAGAGCCAGATGCAGGGCTTTCTCTTATGAACCTAAGATCACAACCTGAGCCAAAACCCAGAGTCAGACACTTAACTAACTATGCCACCCACACATCCCTGTCTTTCCTCTAATGAATTTGTTTTTCACCTTTGTCGAAAATCAGTTGGCTGTACTTGTGTTGGGCTTTTGCTAGGTTCTCTATTCATTTCTTTGATTTAAAGTGTCTGTCTCTCTGCCAATATCATACTCTTTCTTTTCTTTCCCTCCCTCCTTCCCTTCCTCTCTTCCTTTATCTCTCTCTCTCTCTCTCTTTTCATTCTAACTTGATTGTAGCATGCTTCACTCTTTAGGTGAAAACTTCCAGTATAACCACTAACTTAGATCAGGCTATTTGTGACAATTGATTTCATATTTAAAGTCACTTGAAATTTTTACCAAAATCAAATAGAATTGGAAGGCTGTTAAAGGGAAAACATCAGAAGTGCCCTGTTCCACTCCTCCCTAAATTATTTTTAGTTGAATGCTAGCTCTTGATTTATCAAATTTTATCATATTCCCCCTATTTTTTGGCTTTTTGTTATGAAGGTGAGGATTTCACATCCTTATATGATACAACTTCTTTGCTTTCCCCTGTTTTCCAAATATAATTGTTTCAAAATTTTTAGTTAAAGCAATGTAAAATGTTTAAATAATTTTCTGTCCAATATTTTGTAATTACAGTTCCTTTCTTGTTTAAAATATTTTGCTTTCTGGAGTTAATATTTACTTCATTCCCCACCCCACCCCCCTTATCTATTTGTCTATGTTCCTATTACTGATTATAATTTTTCTATCTACCCCAAAGCATCAGGTTTTCTTTGTTCCTAAAGATGTTGCTCTGGAAGTCATCCATCCACATGTTCTTCCTGCCTTACCTAAGTGTGCTCTAGGTATTCCATACAAATGTGTTCTTGGCCCTTTTCTTTGCTCTTCTCCAACATGTATCTCATTTCCTAATTCCAACTCTTTCTCATCTTAATATGTACTATAATTTTAGTACAGTACATCTTTAAGTAGTTTCTTGAGAAAGTATGCATGAGAAATATTTTTGAGGCCCTGAAAGTGTTAACATGTACTAATATGAAAATATATGTATCTTTTCATGCTTAATTGATAATTTGACTGAATGTAGAATCCTGGGTTGCAAATATTTATTCAAAATTTGAAGCGGTTGCTCCATTGACTTCACACTTTGTGTTGAAAAGTCAGAGGACATTCATATTTCTAATCTTTTGAGATGAACTACTTATTTATGACTTGAAGATTTTAGCTGCTTCTCATTATCCCCAATGCTCTGAAATCTCATAGCAGTGTAACCTGATATGGGGATTTTTTTTTTTTAGCTTATTATGCTGTATATTCAGTATTCTCTTTAATTTGAATGTTTGTCTTTCAATTAAGGGAATATTTTGTGTATCCAAATTTGATAATTTCCTCTTTATTTTACTCTGTTTTCTTTTTCTGCAACTCTGTTACACAGTGGTTAGAATTTCTGGACTGATTGATATTCAAATTTCTTCTTATCTCCTAGTAATACCATACAGTCTTGACATCTTTGCTATGTTGAGTCTTCTAATCTATGAACATGATATATCTATAAACATTTGCTTAGCTCTTCTTTGATTTCTGGGATCAGAATTTTATAATGTTCAGCATAAATATCATGGTATGTTTTATAAAGTTTATACCTAAGAATTTCATTTTATTTGGAGTAATTGTAAATAGTATTTTGTGTTTAATTTTGGTTTCTACTTATGCATTGGTAGTTTATAGAAGTGTGATTGATTTGTGTGTTGATCTTATATCCTGTACCTTTGTTGAATTTACTTTTTAATTCTAGAAGGTGTGTGTGTGTGTGTGTGTGTGTGTGTGTGTGTGTGCCTGTGTAGGTTCTTCGGGATTTTCTACAGTCAAGTCATCTACAAATAGGAACAATTTCATTTTTCCCTTCCAATATGTATACCTTTAATGTATTTATTTTCTTTCTTCCTTATTTCAGTGGCTAGACCTTGCATAGGACTGATGAGAACAGACATTTTTGACTGGGTACCAAGTTTAGGAGAATCTATTTAGTCTTTGATTTTAACTAAGATGCTATTAGATGTAGGTTTTCTATATAAAGTTTTAAAAAGTTCCTCTCTATTCCTAGTTTGGTGAGAGTGTTTTTTTTTTCTTTTTAACTTTATGAATGGGTGTTGGATTTTGTCAAAGGCTTTTTCTGTCACAACCGATAGATCACAGATTTTTTTTTATCTCATTGATATGGTAAATTATGCTGATTGATTTTTCAAATTTTGAACCAGCCTTGCATACCTGGAATACATTCCACTCAATCTTCATATATAATTCTTTTAATACATTACTGTATTTGACTTGCTAATATTTTGTTGAAGAGTTTTGTGTCTTAAGTTCAGTAGAGATATTGGTGTATAATTGACTTCTTTGTATTATCTTTGCCAAGATTTTATATCAGAGTAACACTAGGCTCAAAATATGAGTTGGGAAACATTTCTTTCTCTTCTGGTTTTTGGACAAGATTATGTAAAGTTAATGTTAATTCTCTAAATGTTTGATAGGATTCTTTAGTGAAACCATCTGGGTCTGGAGATTTTTCTTTCAGAAGCTTTTTAATTACAAATTAAATTTCTTTAATTGGTTACAGGACTGTTCAGGCCATGGATTTCATTTTGGCTGAATTTTTGTAGTTTATAGTTTCTCAGGAATTAGTTCACATCTTCCAAATTCTCAAATTAATGAGTTTACTCACTGTATTCCTTTTTTAGTTACTGCAAGATCTGTAGTGATATCACCTATTTCATTGCTGGTATTGATGATTTGTGTCCTTTAAAAATTTCTTTCAATATTGATAGAGCTTTACACTTTTTTTCCTTGAAAAACCAGGTTTTTTATCTGATTTTCTGTTTTGCTTCTCTTTTTTTCTTTTTCTTTTTTTTTTTCTTTTTCTTTTATTTTTAAAGAGAGAGCACAAGTGAGGGTGGGGAGAGGGAGAGAGAGAATCTTAAGCAAGCTCAATGCTCAGTGTGAAGCCTGATACACGGTTCAGTCCTGTGACCCTGAGATCATGACCTGAGTCAAAATCAAGAGTGGGATGCTTAACCGACTAAACTACCCAAGTACCCCTAAAAATTGAGCTTGTAAGTAAAAATTAGACTTGTAGGAATGTTGTATATGCCACCCTGAGCTGGACAGTTCCCATTATAATTTAGGGATTTTTCCGATGACTTACAGAGCTGTATTAATGTGTAATATTTTTTATATTGCATAACGAAATATGTCAACATTTGGAAGAGCTACATAACTCAGTAAACCAACAAATTATACAGACATAAGAGATCTCCTCAAAGTGTGAGATAGGCCTAAAGATTCTAAATGTAGGAGAGCACCAGATTTTCACTGATAAGAGTTACAGATCCTACATGGCAACTAACCTTTCTACTCCTTCAGTTTTGGTGCAGTATCAAGAATATTCACAATACTCCTCCCTTTTCCAGCTACATGTCTGTGGGAGGTGGGATTTTTTTCATGTCCTTCAATTAAAACAACGTACTGCAAGAGATTAAAGACAAGAGCACAAATGAGAATCTAGTCATTTTTTATTAAGCCAGACATTGAAAAAATTTGAAAAAAAATAACCAACAATGCCATTCTTTTCAATAATTGTTTTGGAGGGAAGTTATTTTTTCAAAGCTGTGTTATTACAACATTGTGATAACTTTGTTGCTATTTTTAAATGAATTAATAAATATTTCAAAAGTTCTCAGTTTTACTCTTATATATATAGAAAAATATAACTCACATAAGAATTTTGGGGTTAATAATTTTTTTAAATTGTAAAGGGGTCCTGGGATCAGAAACTCTGAGCTCTGATGCTGCAAAAGAAGTTGGTTCTATTATTTTGTTGATTGGGAAACCCAAGTGTAGGAGGCAGGGTTACCAAGTTCAGGAGCTAGAGAAATAGTTAGAGCTGAGATGTGTACCTGGGTGGTAGGCTCCAGGATCCTCTCTGTAGCTGCCACCATACACGAGTATTTCTCTTTGAGGAGGCTTTCTGTCGTGTAACTTTGCTAAAATCAATAGGCCTTATCTATTGGTACTTTGATATCCTTAAAAAGTTCCTTTCCCATATAATTTTCTTGGTCTAAAGTTAAATCTTCACTGTTTAGATATCTTTTGAGTCCCACTTTTGATGTCAATACACATGTGGCATAAATTCACTGTAAATATCTAAGCAGGGCAATGTATATCACCTCTGAATTTCTTTTCTTGGGCTTTTCAGCCTTTTTATTTAATCTGAGTTAGACTTTTAGGATTATTTGAAAGAAATACTGTACCATGTTCGAGGAAAATGTTGGTTATTTCAGATAGCTCTTCTCTCATTTTGGTTGGTCATACTTTTTCACTACAAACCATAGAAATGACAATTTAGTGCAATTGTACTTTGAAATAAAATACTGGAAAGCTGGAAGCTTATTTCAGTTTGGAGAAATAGGAAAATTGCTTGTATCCCACTGCCTCTTATTATTATTAATTTATATGCTGAAATATATTAGCACAGTGCAGGATCAAACGAGTACATAAACACAACCATTTATGTTCCTACCATAAGCTTCACTGTATATTAATCTCACTGAAAGCTTGAATGGTTTCTTAGGGGAAAATATTGGAAGGGTAGGTTTACCCCATGAGTTCCCTTAAATATGCTGTTAATTCGCATTGATTTTAGAGAGAACAGAGATAACCCGTTTGACGTCCCCCGGACTGAATGCATCATCATGCTGTTTGCAGTACTGTTTAATGGAAACCTGAGGGCTCCTCCTGCTTTCTGGTTCTCACATGCACAGATCTAGATGCCAAGAGAAGACTACAGACACACTACTCAGAGAAAAGCCCACGTTTCCTAGTCAAACTTTTGAGTCCTAAATGATGACTTTATAGTGAGACCTGGGAATCTGTACTGTGACCTTTGTCCTGCTTTTTCCTTTCTGACTTTGATGCCCTCCAGAAGACAGTGGGACAGAGCCCCAGCAGAGGAGTGAGGTGTATTTGCTTATGTGGTATGGTATGCTCAGGGATCCTGGCCCCTGTCTTCCCCAGGTCAGTCTTAGACCAAGCTTAGCAGTCACTGCCACCCCACACCAGGCCATCATCCCTCACCCTCAGAGGCCTCCCCAGGGCTGCAAGAATGCTCCTGCAGCACTGCTCACCTTTCACAACCAGGCACAAACACATACACAAGCTTGGACAAGGTTACTTCCTAATTGAGGTGGAGGAGTGCAATAATCTAAAAATATTCTCATTTGTCATTAAGGATGGGACAGTTCTCTAACAGGCCTTCCAATGCCCATGAAAGCCTCTGCAGCTGAAGCAGCACTGACAGATATACCCGAGCCCTTACATTTCTGTGAGGTCTTGGAGTCTCATCTTCTGTGAAGCTTGAGTCAGGCTCTTCCAGGCTCTTTGGGCACTGGCGCCCCTTCAGCCGCTTCCTCTGCTGACTTGTAGACACTTCAGCCATGAGAGGTCCATGGCTGTGAACTCATCAAGGCCCCTCTCAGGCAATGGCTCCATGCTTCTGCCCTCTTGCCTCCTGATACTGCTCTTGGCTTGTTGGCCAGCATCTCACTTCCTGGACTTTTGCTCCTTAGGGTGGGGACCAGCTGTGTCCCAGTGCTGAGAAACCAGGAGACACTCAGTGAATGCTTGAGAAGAGAGAAGGGCCTTTGTAACCACAGAGCAGCAGCAACCATGTGCTTCTGCCTGTGCCTCTTCTGTGCTGTGCTCTGTGGACATTGGGAGGGTAGTAAGGGTCTCCTGTCTCTGAAGTGCAGAATGGCAACTTGGCTTCCAGTGAAACTTGCAGTCCCACCCCATCAGACGTGCTCTAGAGTATAAATATGAAAAACACGCTATGTTTGTGGTCATCATGTTAGGTTTTTATTATGTTTTAAAAATACATATATATATATACACACACACACACACACATATATATATTCAGTTACAACTACCTTTTGCTCTGAAATTTCTCGTACTCATTTATTTTATAAGGCAATAGTAGAAATATATAAAGTGACATACAGAGAGGTTGGCTGATAGTTTTTAGACCCACAGAATATAATGATACAACCTACTCTATCTGAAAGTCTTTCACTGGTAAGTATTTATAAATATTTCTGATAAGCTAGGAGAACAAAGCCTGAGAATTAGCTCTGATGATAGAGCTGCCTCCTTCTCCTTCATTTCACCTGTAGCTACCAAGGGCTTCTGTAGGTGGTCCCAGAAAGCACAGCTTGAATAAACTTGTCCTAAAGCATGTGGAGGATTTGGTCTAAAGGGAATTATATTAAAGGATCATCTCACATCATTGAAGGGCACCTTTCCATATTTGCATATTTAATTCTAGTAGAGCATACCTGGTCATATTTACATTTTTACCTCAGAAATACACTTGAAATGTACAATTGTTGCCTTTAAAAAGATTAATATTACTATTACGAAAAAGCACAACACACTGTGAGATTGAACTCCCAGCTTCAGTAGGTGTACATAATGACCTGCCAGCAGCTGGGATTTGAATGACTGTATTTACCAGTAAAGGATCTTCTACCTGTATTTTTCAGAATAGGTGTTCACAAATGATACATTATGCCCTGTGCTTTTGTTTCTCACTGGGATTTGAAAAATAAAACTTTCTGTTAGTTGTAAATTCATAAGCTTGGGGCATGAAAATGTTTGAATTTGATATAAAAGAAGTTTTGAAAGGAAGATTAGTGGTTTTAACCAAAAGATTAGCCGCCTTGGGAAATTCAGCTGTCGAAAAAGCAGAGTTCAGTAATAAAAGGTCCTGCTCCAGCTGATTGCTCCATTCACGCTGTGATTTCTAATCTTTCCCGCCGGACCCTTGCCTGATTGACACTGCTGATTACCAACGCCTAATAGCACTCATCCTCACTTTACCAGAATGTGTGGCCTTAGAACCCCTTTGCCTGTGGTGCATGTGGCTCCTCTGCTATGTGGAAGTTATTATTTCTCATATTCATTATCACTTTAAGTGGAGGAGAAATGTGAGGTCCCAGAACTGATCACCATTATGCTCATTATGCTGGCTTACGTCTCTTGTTGGCAGAGTCACAGCAGATCTTGAAGTTGGACTTGGCAAGTAGTAGTTGATTTCTATCTGTTCTCCCATGAGAGAGTTTCTGACGGTAGATCCATGGTTTTCCATTGTGGAGCAGATAATTAAAGCCCATGGCAAGCTCCCCCTTCTTCATGGTAGGAAAACCTGGAGTCATAGGACGTGTTTCTGTTTCAGAGCTTCTTATCCCCTGGCTTCCCACGGAAGTAAATGATCTTTACTGTGGCACATGGGTTGTGGTCCCTTTGTAGATGAGCAGAAGATTATCTCCACATTCGATAGGTAAAGTTAAATCCATTTACATTATGTCAGAACCTTAACAGTCCATTTAGGGAAGTGACTTCTACATCATAAAATGGTGATGTTATCTTGAGAGAACACTACATCCATTCATCTCCTTTGAATGGCTCTTAAATCTGTGTTATCCAGACTGATGAGACTCTCTTGTTCATAAATGATTTATTTTCTATTTAAAAATATGTGAAAATGGAAATATCAGGGTTTTTCATGGTAGTGCATTCTAGGGTCTTACAGTGTTCATTGTAAGGACACAGAAGCATACTTAATATCTACTCATTTTTCCCAAGGAAAGGTAAAACTGTTAGTCACTACTTAGGAAAACACACACACACACACACACACACACACACACACACACACCCCTACTTCAGTGAGCACCAGGTAGACCATTAACTCTTCCCCAGGTCAGAGTTCAATGATCTTATTCCAGAGGTAACTCCATCATTTTTGTTTTTATGGATCTTTGCAGACTGTTCTCTGTTCCATTTAAGGTATATAAAGATCACATGCTTTTGTATGGGTCTGTGTAGACCTAAATACCAACCCTTCTATGTCTTTTTCTGTCACCAGAGCTTTTGTGCTCTGTTACCTTTATGCTCTCTTAATTTCATCACCTGCATGTATTTCAGTGGTAAATAGTGCTAGGCTCAGAGAGATAACCCTGTTGTTCTGCACACTGGCTAATCTTTATTACAGTACTCGTATAATGATTGTAGCTTACACACTTAAGATCCTAGAACACTGACACGTATTTGCCTCCCTTCCTTCTATCATAAATGTTAGTGTCTGTGCTAACCACACTTTTGTGATCATTTGGATCACAAGATATTTCCTTGCCAACTACTCTTTATGAAGATTTCTTTTCCTGCTAGATCAGAGTATGCAGCATAGTTTGTAGAGTATAGGCATGTTTAGTAAAGTATGAATTCTAGGAAAAACTGAATTATAGTATCATTTACAGTTAAAACAGTTGTATAATATATTAAATTGATGATGCTGTCTGTCAAGTATATAACCAGATTCACTTTTTTGAATGTCTATTTTGAAGCTTTTTTATTTCAAAAGATGTATTTTTTATGCCTCATTGTAGGATGTTAGAGCCATATGAAGTGACCATTCTCTCTCCATTTTTAAGGATAGTGCAAACGGCTGGGCATGAATACAGCTCAGTCAACCCCCAGGGGTCAAAGCTACAGTCCTCACAGTTCAGCCTTATGAGGCCATGAGAGTGGCCAGTTTCAACTGATGCATGTAGCAAAGAGGGACATTGGACACTCTGTCACTGCTGGCAGTCAGCCTACTGATGCTCTCTCGCAGCACTGTCAGAGCAGGTGGTGTGCAGCAGCACCCTGGCTTGGTGGAAGGATCCACTGCCCTCCTGGTCTTTCAGTCACAGTCCCTGACACTTTGCCATCTCTGTTCCTGCACCAGAACTAGACAGTAGACCTCTTACAGGACAGCAACTGTGACTTATTCCCAGCACTAATAACAGAATCAGTGTGTGTGTATTGAACAGAAGATCCTGCAAGTCAGAAAGCTAAGAATCGTTCCTGACATCTCTCTCCCTCAGTCCCATATTCAGTCCATCACTCATTTTTTTTTGCCACCTAAATATTATTTGAAAGCCACCCATTTCTCTCCATCTCTATCCACCATCACAACCACTGCTATTGTCTTGGCCCAAACCACAGTCACCTTTGAGAGTATTTGCCTGGATCACCACAGTAGCCCTAACAGGTCTGATTACTGCTCTGGTTCCTCTTAATTCCTTTTCCGTAGTGCAGCCAGATGAGCTTTTAACAGCATAGTCCCTTCACAGGCTGTCTGCTGTCCTTCTATGATAATAGCTCATCACCATTATCATCATAACACTGGCACTACTCTGACCAAGGCCAATGGGTAGGGTGGCTGTATAATTTATCATTAGTACAGGCCGCTTTTGAATGTGAAGTGGTGCCATTGAAAATCACACAGGAATGACATGGAAACAAGGATGTTTGTTTGCCTTGCCTGCAACCCCATGTAAGGCCTAGACCTTGTTCACTCTGCCTCCATTCACTCTGTCTTCTCTGTGCCTACAGAATTGCTTTTCAGTCTTTTGTACTTCTCAGGGTCACTTACCATGTTCACTACCACCACAGGGCCTTTGCACATGGTATACTTGAGTTTTTGGACCCTACTGATGTTTTAGCTTCTGCATGACATCTTAGTAGGATAAATATTTTTATATAGGCTCTTATCCCAAATGAAATGTAACATTTAATTATTTGAATGAATACTAGTAAGAGATTGGTAATATTATATTATCAGTATAATAGTAATAAAATGCAGTGATGAGAACAATAGCAAAATAAACTCTATACAGTTGGCCCTTGAACAACATGGGTTTGAACTAGGTAGATCCACTTATATGTGGGTTTTTGTATCACAAATAAGTATATTTTCTCTTCCATATGATTTTCTTGACATCTCTTTTCTCTAGCTTATTTTATTGTAAGACTATATAATACATATAACATACAAAATGTGTTAATTGACTGTTTATAATTATTGGTAAGGCTTCCAGTCAGTAGTAAGCTATTAGTAGTTAAGTATCGGGGGAGTCAAAAGTTTTATTTGGATTTTGACTGTGTGAGGGATTTGTGCCATTAACCTCTGTGTTGTTCAAGGGTCAACTATTTAAATTCTATATATTGTGGCATCTGCATTGCTCAGTAGGTTGAGCATCTGACTCTTGATTTCAGTTTGGATCATGATCTCGGGGTCATATGATCGAGCTCAGCATTGGGGTCCATATTCAGCATGGAGTCTCCCTCTGCGCCTTCTCCCAAAGCACATGCACATGTGCTCTCTCTCTCTCTCAAATCTTTTTTTTAATTTTTTTTATTTTTTCTCTCTCTCAAATCTTAAGAAAAAAATAAATTCTATATATTAAGTACAAAGGAAACCAGCTATATGCACTACAGTGTAATGTAAAAATACAGTCTCAATTTTAGCACTGTTAATATGCTCTTTGATGCTTAATTTGTTAAAAATACAGTAATTTAAGAGCCAGTTTAGAAATTCCACAAATTTATCCAAAATTTGAAGTTAAGATATAGGTTCATGAGAAGATTTCCTTAATGATAAACTCATGACGTTTAGAATCGTAATATATAGAAATGAGGGATTCTGGAGCAGATATCTGAGTTTTATTTTGAAATTCTTAAATGTTTTTTAGATTATCTGAGTTTTAAATGATGATTTCACCACTCACAATCTGGGTGGCCTTGAGCAAGTTACTTAGTTCTGTGGGGTCTCCCTGTACACATCTGTAAAAGGAATATAATAATGGCATCTGTCTCATAGGGTGTTTGTGAAAATTAAATAAGGTAGTGCATACAAAGCACTTAGTTTCTAGCGCATAGTAAATACTCAGTGAATACTAGCAACTGCTGTTATCTATGCTGTTATTCTGTTTATTCAGCAAATATTAATTCAGTGTCTACTTTGCCTATGGCATTATTCTAGGTGCTAGGATTCAGAAGTGGTCAAGAATAAGGCATAGAGTGTGTTGATGTAATCCACAAGCACTCTAATTTCGAGATCTTATAAGTGCCATGACTGAAACAAATGTCATGGTTTAAAAAAAAATGTCATGGTTTGTTGGGGCATGTTGGTGGGGAGAGATTTTTGTCAGATGAAAGGATGAGAACGAGTCAGCTCACACAGAACTGAGGGGTGCATGGGGGCTGGGAAGGAGCACACAGGAAGGCTCCATGTAGGAAAGGGCTCAGCCTGATTTCAAACTTAGAGTGTGACCAGTGTTTATGTAGGAGTAGAGAGGGTTCAGGGGCCTGAGAGAGGAGTAGATGAGGCAGTTGTGCCAGGGGATCATATTTGAAAAGTGGGAAGTCGTAACTCTGTTTATTATAGTGCAGAGTCATGTAGAAAATTAGTAATGGTGCCCAAACTACAAGCTAAGTGCCCCAGGTTCATGTTTATATATTTTTAACTATTGAAGTGTATGTACAGAAATTGCACAAATCTTACATAGAATAATTTCTGTGAATTTTTACTAAGTGCCCCATATAATCACATCAAAAAATAGGTCTTAGCCTGCTCACCATAAGCCACCTTGTTACACCCTTACACTGTTCCTATCCCCCAGAGGTAACATTTATCCTGACTTCTAACACTGCAGATAGGTTTTGCCTGGATTTTAACTTTGATGAACTTTTGGATGGAAGCATATGCTATAAACGTCTTTCTGTCTGGCTTCTTTCATTCCACATATGTCTGATATTTATCTTTGAGGGCGTGTGTGGCAATAATTGTTACATTCCCATTGCTGTGTAGGATTTTGTTGTTTAAATACACATAGGTTTCCAGTTTTATAGCCCACCAGAAGGCCCTAAAGAGACAGGATATGTGTGTGTGAGAGAGAGTGAGATGGAAGCTAGCTGGTGATTCCTGTCATTTATGTATGCATGTTAGTCTTGCTTATCCTAATTACTTTTTTTTTAACCAGGTGAAGATTATATGAAGAAATTTCCTTTAGAGCCTACATATAGACTGTTGGCTATTACTTTGAAAATATAATGCCTAGTTAAAACCAGGGCTTGCATAACCAGAAATTGCCCAGTATGCCCCTTTGTTAAACAGGTATTAATCATAAATGGAAATAACTTGGATAAACTTGTCAAATGTTTTCAAATGGTGCTGATTATTGAGCTCTTGGCTTTCTGAAATATCATCTAGGGTATTACATGCTTCTAAGGGGTCAAGGATTATTGGCTACTTAATTGGGTTAAGTAGCCATCATTTATGCTTTTTAAAATTAGATCTGTTTAAATAAGTGATTGACTAATTGGATAAATGGTGTTTTCATGTGCACTTCATTCACTTTTCTTTCTTTTTTTAATATTTCAGATGATGTTGTGCCGTATTTTAAAACGGAGCCAGGCTTACCCCAGATTCACCTGGAAGGCAACCGCCTTGTTCTTACTTGCCTTGCAGAAGGGAGTTGGCCTTTGGAGTTTAAGTGGATGCACAATGACAGTGAGCTCACCACCTATACCAGCGAATATAAGTAATTGATTGCTTGAAAATAAGATTCTATTTCAGGTTGATGTGTTTAGAATATTTGCTTTATTGGCCACAATAGCACAAAGGGTGAAAACATTTGATTGAATTTCTAATGCATTTGGATTAAAAGAATAGAATTAATTAGAATGTGATTTAATATTCTGATCTACATTGTATTTACACCTAGGAAGTCTTATCATTAAATTTGTAAAAGGAAGCCCGTTAGTGAAATTACTAGACTAAAAAAAGCTATAGTTACAGAGGAATGCAAATAATAGCTTTAGCATGATAAATTTGCTGTCTTATGGCAACAGCCCTGCCCACCAGTATTGTTCGTATTTAACAAGCATGAATGTTTAAACAGGGATCTTTAAATCAGTAGCTTTTGGAGCTCTGAGCAGTCAACAGAAAATTTACCTGGCTAACTTTTAGAGTCAGGGAAGGGAGAAGATGGAGCTGGAGGAGGGGAGAAAGAGGAGAGCCTCTCATTCCAGCCCCCCAAAAAGCTGTATACGAACTCCTGCATGTGCTAGGTGTGGGGTGCAGGAGTAAGCATGGTGCTGGGGGCAGAGAACAAGCTCTGAGGTGAGGGGAGGCCGAGGTGAGGTCACACCTGAGGTGTGGCTTCTCCCAGGACCAGAAGCACCAGCTTGCAAACCTCCCTGTCTCCCTGCAGTGCTCAGATCTTTCTGGTTTGAATCTATTAGCTTCCATTTCTGTATGAGGATTATTATAACAGATGCTGTAGGTCTAAGTAGGACAGAGAATTAGTGACTGCTTAAAAAGTCCAAGAGGTCCCCAAGTCAGCAATGTCATGCTCTTACTGAATTGAAATAAGAGAATTGGCTGGCAGTCAATTTAAATAGAGTAATGGGCTGGCTTCTCAACATGGGGCATTAGCCCATCACTCACCTTGAAAGTCAGAAGTTAGGAGTGTCTCGCTGGCTTTTAGAAGAGCACATGACTCTTAATCTCAGGGTTGTCAGTTCAAGCCCTATGTCAGATGTAGAGATTACTTAAATAAATAAACCATAATTTTTTTTAAGTCAGAGGTTATATGATGGTCCATGAACAACATCCAGCCTGTCCAGAATGTGGTATGTGTGCATAGATTTAAAAAATAAGTTGAAAATATATACAGATATATACACAGAATATATTTAATTGCTTGCTAGAATTTAACAATTGTAAGATTCCATATAAATCTGGTCCCTCTTGACTAGTCAGAAATAAATTCCATATAAATCTGGTCCCTCTTGACTAGCCATGGCAATGCTGCCCCACAGAGAAGCAGGCACTGGCCTGTGCTACTGTTTAGGAAGGGCACAGCCTCTTTGTTTCTTAGCACTCTGGTCCCCATACCACATAAAGACACAGTTGCTATGCTCAGGTCCCTTATCCATCTGCTCTTTGTAGACACTAGAATTTGTGACCTCCTCTTTGATTATTAGGCCTAATAAGAGTAAGAGTGTCTGCTGTTGTGGAAGTAATTTATCATAATAGTTAAGAGCATATTGACATCAATAGACCCAGGTTTGAATCCAGCTGACTACCAATTAGTGTCAGTAATGTGATCTCAGGCAAGCCACCAATATCTGTAAAATGGGCATGATCATACCTCATTTGTGGTGTTGTAAGCATTAAAAGGCTCTACTGATAAAACAGTTTATTTCCTGACCCACGCAATCTAATAAATCCTAGTGGACATTATATATTATTATAATGAGGTGTTAGAGGACTTAGTTTTGTAGGAGGGGCCTAAGAAAGAAAAAAAAAGCAAGTTTAGAAATGAGAACACATGTGAGTAATGGGCTCTAACAGCAGGTGCCTTGAATTTAAATATTTCCGTTTAACTTCTGTGACTTTGGACAAGCGACCTAACCAGTTTGATCTTGCTTTTCTCATTGTAAAATGGGTGTAATAAAACCCACCTCAAAGGATTCTCATAAAAATGAAATGACATAATGTTTTGTATGTCCCAGGATGAAAGGAATGAGGTTTCAGAAGGCTCCAGGTTGTTCTTCCCTATAAAAAGTAGTGAAATGAGTGATCCACAACAATGGTCTTCAAAGTGGGGAACATGGGCATGGATAATGAAAAAGGATTTGTTTTCTAGATGTTCAGTTTCCAAATATGTGTTTTCTGAGATTGAGCTAAGAACATGTCTCTGTGTAGGCACCTATGGTTCTCTTTTCCTACCCTCTTTCTATTCTTTTTCCTAGTTCACAGAAGGAAGGCTCACTCTCCCTGTCTTTGTCTTCCTATGGAACTGCATCTCAAGGTTGCAGGACAAGTCCATAGTTCAGGATATTTGGATTGAACAAAATGTTAGGCTCTTTTAAACAACCCCAGAACTATTTGCCTTTCACATAGTCCATTTAGGGGAAAGGAAGACACTGGAAATGGGATATTCTGACCAATTTTGCATCTTTAAAAATTTGGATATGTTGCATAGGTGGGCAACAAGAGCTATACCAATTTTTTGTTAACAACCCCACCTTTCCCATTATCCAACTGTTATTAGAGAATATGTTGTGCCTTAAGGAACATGTAA
This sequence comes from Canis lupus baileyi, assembly GCF_048164855.1. Classification (NCBI taxonomy): domain Eukaryota; kingdom Metazoa; phylum Chordata; class Mammalia; order Carnivora; family Canidae; genus Canis; species Canis lupus. The sequence continues at coordinate 63,977,020 of NC_132845.1, forward strand.
TAAGAACAAAGCAAAGAGCATATGCAAGATAGATCCATGGCAGGCAGAGGCACCTTGTTTTATTTAGGTGGCAAACTCACAGTGGCGCCCTGGGGGTTTTCCATTTACACAGAGTAGATGTAGAATATTCAGGATTTGTTAGAAAAAAATGAAGTTGAGAAATATTCTTTTATGAAGCCCGGTCTGTCTGTATTTCACCCTCTGAAATGAGAAGAGCCTGGTAAGGCCTTAGTTGCAGATCTTAGGGAGGAGGAGGTAAAAAGTGCTGTTTACTTCCAGCAGATCAGTGTTCTATCTTGATGTAGAAGGAACATGCAGGAGAGGAAAGTTAGGGCTTCGTGTTTTCTCCAACATTTATTCAAAAGTAACTTTCATCAATTTTTGCAAAAAAGATTATTTGATAGTCTAAATCATATCCATTTTATTACTTTCCTGTGTTTTGCTTGCTGCTATGCTTCAGCCTCTTCTCCCCTTGTTTATTTACTTCTTCCATGTACTCGTTAGATTTAAATGAACATTTAAATGATCACAAAAATGTGGTCAATACCTTCCTTTGTTGTTAATTTCTATCCATTTCTGTTTATTCTAATGGTAAATAATTCCCATTCAATGAAATGTAATTGAAAAGAAACAGCCACTTTCCTGTCATTAAGAGTCACATTTTCTTTCTAAACTTTTAAATAATTATATTACAAAATTAACACATTTATGTTGTTTTGATTGTGTAATAATTACAATGAACATATAATACAGAATTTTTTTAAGCACCTAGAATCTTTTGATCAAAGGACATCCTTTTTAAGTTGCCAATTATATGTGTATTTTTTACTTCAGAGAAGTATGATGGATAATCAATAAGTATCTTCCAGGCAAAGAAATATGTTACATTAGAATAAAATTCTATGGGGTAAATAGATTTACGGCTCAAGTTCAAAGAGTAAAAAGGAACAATATGAAGGTTCTGTTAAAGAGTTCATTAATAAAAAATGGATAATGTGGATTTCAAACCGTTATTTAGATTCTGTTAGATACATGTAAAACAAGTGTAACAGTTTTATATTAAAATGTTAAATCAGGGGCGCCTTGGGTAGCTCAGTGGTTGAGCGTCTGCCTTTGGCTCAGGGCGTGATCCCAAGATCTGGGAAGTCCCACATTGGGCTCCCTGCATGGAGCCTGCTTCTCCCTCTGCCTGTGTCTCTACTTCTCTGTGTGTCTCTCATGAATAAATAAATAAAATCTTAAAATAAAAATAAAAATAAAAAATTAAATGCTAAATCAGGGGTGCCCTGGTGGCTCAGTGGCTGACTCTTGGTTTTGGCTCAGGTCATGACCTCGGGGTCCTGGAATCCAGTCCCATTTGGGGCTCCATGTCCAGTGGGAAGTCTGCTTGTAGATTGTTTCCTCTCTCCCCCTTGCCCAGCTCTCTTTCTTAAATAAATAAATGAACAAATCTTAAAAAAAAAAAAATGCTATAGCAGACACCATGCCATTATTACATATGCAACTATTTAGATTTATGATAAAACCATTTTGGTGCCCACTTTAAAATATGGAAGGAGATGGAGCTTTTTATGCATTGCTCTTTGCACTAGCAGATTTACCTGTTAATTTAGCACACTGAATAATTCGCAGGAAGACTAAGCATTGTGGGTCATTGAAGTTAGATTGCAGGGGTGTTTCATATAGGGACCATTAAAATGAGATAGATGCTTCATTCTCATTTCACTAGAAACTTAGAAGAAATGGGTTATTCTAAAGCAAGAATGGTTTGGGTAGATGTGATAAATTATATACTTTTCACTGAGGGCTTCAGACACTGAGATGGGTTATCAGGGATCCATTGTATTTTGTCATCATTTTTTTTTAGATATAAAACCTGTCCAAAAATCTCATGCTATTTTTTCAAATTACTCTTTCATCTACTTCCTTCCAGTAAGCACCTTCAGCTATCATATGTTAACCTTCATGAGACCATTCTCAGTCTCAAATTGAAAAACATGGCTACTTTATGAAAATGGTAGCTGTTTTCTCTCTGAAATTGAGTCTCTCTTCTTCCACCCCCACTTTGGTATCAGTAGAAAATACTAATCCTATAAAGGGCACATAATATAACCTCAGCTTTTCCAGCTTTGATCAAAAATAGCATTTCCTTTGCTGCATATGTTGCAAACTGCACAATGAATACCAGCGATTTTCAGATGTTTTTCATATTGATGCTAGTATTCACATTTAGGTACAGGTGACTGTATTGGCAAAATTGTAGTAGTTCAACAATTAAACCAAGCTTATATAGCTGTTGTGGGGAGATTTGTCTCTTTTTTTTTAACCCCCCAGAAAATGTTCCTCAATTATTTTCTACTTTGAAATAAATATATATGTATGTGTGTGTGTGTGTATGTGTGTGTGTGTGTATATATATGTGTATATATATATGAATAGATATGTATGCTCATAATTTCTTAGTGGTAGGCATGAGATTCATTATTCTAATGGGAAAAATAATTGGATACTGTGAATTGCTAAAAATCTTACCATCTCCTTATATGGCCTATCTCTGTGGTTCAATTTATGTGACAGTATTAACAATAGAAGTTTGAAAGATGATTATTTTTTTTATTTCAATAAGAAAATAGAAATGGTTAATTAAGTATGAAGTAATTTTTCTTATGTTTTATAAAAAGATGAGAAAATTCATAATATTAATGAAAATGATCAAATACTTGGGAATAACCTCTATAAGAACCTACATGAAGTAGAAAACCTAAGAGATATAAAAGAGAAGCCTAGATAGGAAATCTAAACAACCACAATACCAGGCAAAATATATGAAACAGTTGTGTTCAAGATACTGGATATTAGCCAGCCAAAGGTGGTGATGCCAGAGAAACAGAAAATCAGTGGGCCCTCTGATTTCCCCAGCTTTAATGCTGTGCAAGAATTTCTAGGTGATGGCCCAGACACGGGGGTGCACAAGTGTCTGGAGGACTCCTGAGTTGAAGAGATTGGAGAATCCAGAGAGATCAAGACAGAATACCAGAGAGAGAGAGAGAGAGAGAACTAGAGATCTGCAGAGGTTCTATGTTGAGTATTAGGCAGGATATTCATCAGCACATTCACATGAGGAGATTCCCCAAGCCTGGGAGAGGACTGCCCAGAAGTGATGGTAGTACTTACCATGCTCACCACCTTGGGGAGTGGGAGTGGGCTGTTCTCACAGGCATATCAAAAAAACCTCATAATTTATGGGGTTATTGGATAGAGGATACAGAATTATCTTGGATTTGTAGTGGGAATTATTAACCCTTGACCAAATACAACTGTGATCATGCCTCAGATTTTATAAATAAGACCAGAAAGGGTCAGACGACTTTCAAGTATTTTTGAAGCCTCGGAGATCAAAACTCAAGAGTATTTATAGAAATACAACAATATCCATCGCCAAACAGGATAAAATCTATAATGTCTAGAATGGAATCAAAGATTATCAGGCACATAAAGAGGAAGAAAAGTATGACTCATAAGGACAAGAAAAACAGTCTATTAATCCATCAAGCCAAAGCTGACACAGATGTTAAAAGTAGAGGAAGACAACGAAACATCATAAATATATTCCAAGTGATCAAATCCAAATACATACATGAAAGATAGTAAAAGGCAGAAATCAAACTTGTGAGGATGAAACCTCTAATGTCTGAGATGAAAAACACATTGGATGGGATATCAGTTAGACATTGCAAAAGAAAATGTTAGTAAACTTAAAGTTATAACAATAGAACTATCCATGATGAAAGGCAGATAGAGAAAAAAAAAAAAGGGAATCAAACACAATGAAATGAGCATTAACAAGTTAGAGGACAGCTTCAGCCAGCCTAATGTATGTGTGATTGGAATTCCAAAGAAGGCAGGGGCAGAAAAATATTTGAAGGAATAATATTTTTTTTTAAAAGGACATCATTTTATTTTATTTTATTTTATTTTATTTTATTTTATTTTATTTTATTTTTTTTAATTTATTTACTTATGATAGTCACACAGAGAGAGAGAGGCAGAGACACAGGCAGAGGGAGAAGCAGGCTCCATGCACCGGGAGCCCGACATGGGACTCGATCCCGGGTCTCCAGGATCGCGCCCTGGGCCAAAGGCAGGCGCCAAACGGCTGCGCCACCCAGGGATCCCTGAAGGAATAATATTGAAAATGTTCTATGTTTGATGAAAACTACAAACCCACCAATGCAGGAAGCTCTGCAGATCCCAAGAGCAGATTTACTGGCCAGTGCAATGAGGAAAACAAATACAAGAGAAAGAAAAGGCATCTTGATTTTAAGAGAAGACATAAAAATATCTTTTTTTGAAGGTGACATGATCATCTATGTAGGAAATGTGACATTATCTATTAAAAAGCTGCTAAAACTAATATATGGACTTAGCAGTGTATCCTTAGAAGGATACAAGATCAGTATTTAAAAATCTTAAGACCCAGAGACAAAGCATGTAATTATGCTTCATCGCTAAGCAATGGGAAAAACTCCTCTACTTGTGTTATGTTTTTAATCTGCTCTGCCCCCTACTCATCAGGAGGAAAGGTCTATTTAATTGAGAACTGTTTTTGTTAGATGACATGTAACCAATTGGTTTCTTATCATCCCATTAAACTAAGTGTGATTCCTGCCTGGGTCTTCCCACAAGGGGCTTAGTTCCCCCAAGTTGTTTGGCTTCAGTTTTCCTGACTTGTTTTATAGTCACTCTTCTGCTGGTTAACTCTTCATTGATTCTGTCCTCTTTGAACTGCCCAGCAGTTGTACTTTGGCTCAGATGAACTAGCATTACACATTTTGGCTAAAATAAGTAGAATCCCTTATAGTCCCACACTGCTTAAGGCTCTGGGTCCTTTAATCTTTTTCTTAACATGTTTCTGTCTGGATTTCTCATTTCAGTATTTTACTTGTGAAAAAAGTTATAGACTGATCCCACTTTTGACTATTATTCTTTTTAATTTCATGTACTTATAAAAATAGGAAACTTACTTATAAAAGGAAACATAAAAATAAAATTGAAAGCCTAATTATTTCTCCTCACATCTCCAAAAGAAGAATCAAATTAGTTCCAAGAGTATAAATGGCTTACCAGGTTTTGTTTTGGTTTGTTTTTTTCCTTAACCATTTTTTTTTTCACTGTGAATATAAGATTGGGCTTTGGGCCAAGATATGAAAATTTATAATAGAACTTAGTTGTTTGTTTTCATGCAAAATAGATATTTTTATACCAGCATAAAAGGTTTGAAGATATGGGGAATAATCTTACCTGGAATGGCATAAAATGGATGTGGACCCCCATTCAAAGAAAAAGAAAAAGCTTTAGATCTAATTTTAATGAGCATGAAAATTCTCTCTTGTGAATTATATTGCCTGACCTGAGAGGAAGAACTGAAGATGTGCCTTCATTATTCAGAACCAGAGTAGGTCTTTGTAGACCTGTGTCCTCAGTCATACTATATTATTGTTGCTAGAAGAACTGCTCCATAGTAGCTTGTCTGCAAGCAGGCAGTATAGTGTCAGATATTTTCTAAAATTTTAGTGTTTTATGTTCAGTAAAAGTCATAACAGGTTAATTTATCCCAGTTTTGGAGGGACTGTTAATCACCTAATGATTCTTACTGGTTTACCAGGAAGCCATGATTTTTTAAAGAGAGAGGATTCAAAGAGGCATTATTAAGTTTTTCCTGTGATCATGGTAAGTGCTTAGTAACTTCAGAAGTTTCAACTGAAATTATTTTGGCTTTGTCCTGTAGTGTAGATATTTGGGGAATTCTAGGACAAGCCACAGAAACAAACTCTTTCTTATTGAAATGGAACAGGAAGTTATTGCATGGACTTTGGGTTGCTGTTAGAATCAATCACCAGGCAGGCTGGGCACTGGGAAGGGAGTGAGATGAGGCAGCTAGAGCCACATCAGCCCAAGAGCCAGTCCTGCAAGAGTCCTGCACTAGTTCAACTGGAGCCTGGATGCTGCTGTTTGAGCCACTGCCCTGCCTGGCAGTAGACACCACAGTGCTCCCCTGGTTACAGGCTCCACTGTACGTGGCACCACTTCTGTCTCCTTTAAGTCCTATTCCTGTGCATCACCAGCCTCAGTTCTAAAAATCCAGAGTACATGTGGCCAGTGGTCATGCATTGTCTCATCCTGTGTCCAGGAGTCTGCCTCCACTGAGACTCACCAAGTAAAAAATTCTCAGAACACAGGAAAATAGTTGTAGACCTCAGACAGACAAAAAAGTGTAAAATGTTCACTTCAGGCAGGGCTAGTCAAGCAGTTGTTTATGGACTGAAATGGAGCTAGAGTTGCTTGCTATGGAAACTCTGGGGTGGTTCTTGTGGCTCATCTGAGAGGCAATTCAGAACTGAGGTATTGTCCTACTTAGCAGAAATGGACATTAAAACTCTTGGTTTTGCTGTGATTTTGTGTTTGATTTTCTTTAATTTGCTGTTCCTGATAATGAACTAGCCCTGGAAAATGTTCTGTTTGTCTAGTAGAATTCTGCTTTTATACAGTGAATACAAACATTCCCTGCTGTGTTTATTTGAAATAGGAGCAGGCATTTTCTATATTTTAGTGGCATATGGTACTAAGATTTTATCATACTTTCTTATAAAGAGCCAGGAAACTTTTTCTGCTTAAAAATGTGTGTTTATAAACAATAGGCTTGCAGTGAATATTCCCATCTGTTAGGTGAACATAATTTGTGTAGGAATTCCTGTAATAGGTGGAGTACTTTGCAACTTTTCTGTATATTTTTTCCCTGGTGAGACATTAGACTAAAGAGATGGTACAAAACAGCATATGCCTAATATTCAATTTTGTATCTGCTCCTCCCTGTGGTTTGAAAACACTGCTATTTTTGTGCATTAGTACATAAGATTACTATAGAAATTCATAAGAATTTAAAATCTATTTAGGATACTACAAAAAAAGGGAAAATGGAATGGATAACAATTATATAAATATGGAAATGTTGCAATGATGAAACTGTTCATGTAGTTTCTCAAATATGTACTCCCATAACTTGTGTAATTTCATCTTCAAAAAGTTTTGTTGACTATAACTTAATCTCAAAACTCCTCCTTATTATGATCATAGTATGTGACAGAGCTGCTCGTCCTTCTAGTCTTGATTTGTAATTTAAATAAATGGCATTGACTCTTTGTGTTCAATTTGATATTATTCTTATTATCCACACTAATTAATTTTTTGTTTGAGATGAGCCATTCCTCAGAATAAAATTTTGAAGATTAAAACTCAGCAATATTTTTTCATAAAAGATTTTATTAATCTTGTCATGGGAATATCAAGATGGTTATCAGAGGGAAAACATACTTTGATTAATATTTGCTTAGTGCTGAATTACCTATATTGTCCAAATGTTTTATTCACTAAAAATTATGCCTTTAAGTTCCTTTTTCAGGTTAATTGGACATACTTGAAGATGAGCAATCAGTTGAATATAAGCAATTTCAAGCTATGCTTAGGAACTGAGCCAATAAAGCATACCATACATGGTGCTCTTTACCTAATTTTTAGAAGTTTCTCTGATTATCCTTTGTGAGAAGTATATTTAAGTTGAAGATAACTATTAACATCTTTATAATAAAGGATAGCATCACTGAGTTTTCTCTTTTTCAGGAAATAGGCTTCCATTAGATTGGATGTTAGCTTCCCTTTTCTTTCTTGTGGTAGGCAACTTCCTATTTGTAAAAAGTATCCAGGATGCAGCCTTATTCTTGTGTGTTTGTGAACGTGGCCTAGAAACCAATTAATGTATTTTCTTAGGTATTGTAAAATATTTGGGCTCTGGGGCTGTAAAACTCACTTCAAGTGGTCCTTGGTTATAAATTGTACTTGCTTATGGATATCAAAATATCCTAAGTTATAAAACTAACAGTAAACCTGTAAAGCAGAGCTTTTATGGAAACTGTATCCTCTAACTACTTTTTTCCTTCTATAAAATGTTCCTGAAGTTTTTAGAAAGGCATTGATCTGAAGGACGTGATTACTTAAAGTCACAGCAATAGAAAATACCTATGAAATCACCTTTCAGTTACCCAAAACATTTTTAAAGTTAATGTCAGGGCCATATGTGGAAAAGTGAGGGAAGTGTATGAATTGTGTTGGAGGTCTACAGCAGTAAGTGCAGAGGGGATGTGTCATGATGCTACTGCTCTCTTTGTTTTGATGACACCTGTATCTCATCCTGTAAACATTGTTTGAATTTTTAGGTAGAGTGACACAACACATTATGATGTAAAGGTTGTTGCCAGTTCTAGAAATAACTTAGATTCTGAGAGAAAGAATTATACACACTTGTAGCTGAAAGGTCTAGTTTAAGTGTAATGACCTATAGCTATTTAATATTTGTTTTTATTCATCTCGTTGTGAGTGTTATCCACTACATGCATGGCAGTGTACTGGTTGCCAGAGGCATAGTGATGAACAAGGCAGGTCTAGAACCTAGCTTCATGTACTCTTGACAGCCTAGTTGGGGAGACAGACAGCTATTATGTAATCTCCCAGATAAATTGCAGTTGAGGTGTGTTGACTACAGAGAAAGACTGAATAAACATTAGTTTACCAAAAATAAAATATTTGTTGAGCACTTGTGATGCTAGAACTTCTCTGGATATAAAACCATTAACATTTCTTTTTGGTATTTGGCAGGTATATTATCCCGTCTTTACAGAGGCTTGATGCTGGGTTTTACCGCTGTGTGGTGCGGAACAGGATGGGAGCTCTCTTGCAGAGAAGATCAGAAGTTCAAGTCGCATGTATGTGTGCATTGGAAAAGTCTCCATATGATGAATAACAGAAACAAAATGTCTGTGGAAAATGTTGATCAAAATCACTTTTAACCATTGTAGGAATTGAGATTCTGTCTTGGATTCTATTGGGAATAGAATAATTGCTAAAGTTGTTGGGAGATAAACAGCCAGTAAGGCTGTTCCGATGGTGACCTGGCTAATGAGGTAAATGCCACTCCTGGCCACTCAGTAAGGAACTTTGTCAGGCCCTGTGCAGGAGAGAAAACAAGAAAATTAACTAGATGCCTTCTGCTTTATGATCAGCTGCTCTTAGCATTTATGATACTCAGGTTCATGTGTTTTTCAAATAAAAAATTAAACCCAGTTAAAGTTTTATCAGTTCATAACCAGTTCTTTCCAGGAAATTGTTTAGAAATCCTTTAGCCACACAATTAAAAAAGTGCATAATAACATCCTAGACAGTATTACTGTTAGTGACTTGATGAATTCTCTGTGGGGCAGACCCATTTTGGAGTAAAAGTAACTGAAGGAGACACCAGAATGCAAGGACTTTGCATTTGATGTCATGTTCAGGAGGAATTGGAGAGATGAGCTGACTGATGCAAATACTTACTTAGTACTTTTGTAGTCCAAAATCTGTGAAGAGTCGAGTCCATCTAAAATGGCCTATCTGCTTTATTACATTTTGAATTTACTACTAAAATGTCTCCTCATTTAAAAGAAAGCAGAAAGTGTAATGAAGCTTTAAATTACATGTCAAGGGCAGCCCGGGTAGCTCAGCAGTTTAGCGCCGCCTTCAGCCCAGGGTGTGATCCTGGAGACCCGGGATCGAGTCCCATATTGGGCTCCCTGCATGGAGCCTACTTCTCCCTCTGCCTGCGTCTCTGCCTCTCTCTCTCTCTCTCTCTCTGTGTCTCTCATGAATAAATAAATAAAATCTTAAAAAAAAAGTTATGACAGATTTGAGAGAACTCTAGAGAGCTCCTAAATTGGCCTGCCAACCAACGATGACAATATTTTCTTATTTGTTTTTTGACCACAGGTAAGGCCTATAGTTTTCAGCCTTATTATATCGAATAAAATAATTGCTCGTTACTCTCCTATTCTGTAATTACTAATGACCAGGTGAGGTGCTAATGCTGTACATGTTTAGTTATGTTTTTAATTAGGGAGGCTGAACTTTTCTAAAGTGTGAAGTCACTCAGCTAAATCTTTCTGCAGAATAATTTAGAACTTCTACTCAATTGAATAATTGAAAACATAATTAATAAATGCAAAGTTCAGATCAATACCCCAAACATATTTGAATAGGTTAGCAGTTTGGAATTTATTATAATGTATTAAATTCTATTATGTAATATTAAATTTTGGGCTTCTTTTGGTTAATTACTTATACTCTTGTTTCTATCATTTATCTCTGGCTCTTAGATTTTCTCTTATCTCTTCTCCTTCTTTTTGATAATAAGTTTTACTTTGAAAATAAACGTGACTGTTTTCCTAATGTTTCATTAGTTTCATCTCTTTCCTAGAATATTAAATCTGCTTATTACATAGGAAATAATTTCCTTTGAATAAAAAATCCATGGATAATAGAGATTTTCTGTGGACTGTCCAAATTTATATGCTTCGAGACAAGGACATAGTATGTATGCTGTATGTGTGTATACACATATATCTGTATCTAAGCATAACAAAGACAGTTTTTGAAAGGTTCAAATGTTACAAATCAATTTACAATTTTTAATTGGCTTCTTATACCTACATTCTAATGACTGGGTTTTTTCCTGGGAACCCTCATTTTTTAAGAATGCTGTTAACCAGTACCACAGGAATTGGAACAAAGCCTGCTTGCCCCAAATTAAAAAAAAACTGAACAGGGGACCATGGCTGCCTGAGTGGAACTAGCTTGAGACCCTGGGGAGTGGGGTGATAGCTAACAGTGCTTCATTACAGTCTTTGTGGTGGATCCCTTTCCACTGTTTATTCCAATATTAAAATCAGTTGCAAACGTTTCATTGTATTGTTGCAGCGACACAAAGACCATGAAGTTCTGCTGATTAATGCATTTCATGGGCACTTTGGAGGCACATGGCTCTGTCTCATGCTTCACTTCACCAGTTGATCTGCATTCATCAGCATTACCACTCAATCTCTCATCTTATTGCTTAATTATAGCAATGTCAGTGACTTTGCTGTAATATATAGTTATTTGCATCTTTGACCCTTCCCCCCCAAAAAAAAAAGTTTTCTAGAACTTAAAAAGTCTGATTTTTCTCTGCAGATATGGGAAATTTCATGGATACAGACCAGAGGAAAACAGTGTCTCAAGGACATGCAGCGGTTCTCAACTTACTGCCCATCACCAGCTGCCCGAGGCCACAAGTGACTTGGTTCAGAGAAGGGCACAAGATCATTCCCAGCCACAGAATGTAAGTTGCCCCAAACTATAAAATATAACTCATTACACTTGTTGGCATCATTTACATATTATTTAATGAACTTCACTGTATCAGTTAAGCCTTGAAAAGAATAACATACTCTGGTAGTCCTTCCCCAGTCTTTACTAAGCAGCTGTTTGGAAGACTTGGCTTGGAAATGTTCAAGCAGTTTACAGAAATCATCATGTAAAGTTACCCTTGAGTGGGTTGTGTGCCCTGAATAAAGCACCCTTACTCAGTTATTATGGTCCGTTTTTTTCCCTTTCTTGCATGTACTTTTTGAGATGTCATTATCATCTCTGAGTTGTGTTTAGCTCCAAGTACTAATTTAATGAGTGCTAGTATTTACGTATAGATACTACTTTCTTTTTACTGAGCCATGTTTGATACTACTTTCTCTGACGATAAAACAGTAATTACTGCTTATTTCTCTTTATCCTTTTATCCTACCGTGACAGTTTTATTTCCCTTCATCTAATTAGTGGTTCGTCCATCTATTGCGGAAGAGTTGCTTTGTGATTAGTTAAGCATTATTTCAAGGTGTTCCTGCCTATCCTGCATTCAAGATATTTATCTAATGCCAAACAAATTTTCTTCATTTAGAGCTTGAGGTGATTAAAAAGAACATTTGGTATATATTTCATAACTGGGCATTTTATAATACAATTTAAGGATAATATACTAAATATAAACATTTCAGGGATGAACATTTCTAAAAGAATCATGAAATGCTTATAAGCTTGGGCTAAAAGTCAAATACGCCATCAGATGGTTGCACTCATACAAAAATTCATGAGGAGAAAATGCTTTTGTTTTGTTCTGTTTTTCCAAAAAGGATATATATAAGATGATTATGGGATAGGTTTTCATTGTAACTCTGAAAGTCACTGTGACCTGTAAACTTCTTTCTCCCATACCTGCCCATCCGTGGGATCCCTTCTCGAAGCCAGGTGTCATGGCTCTTCTGCCTGGGCATCTGAACCTGCCTGACCCCAGACCATTCTTGAGCTTATTTAACAAATGTTTCTATTCTTATTGTTGGAAACAGGAAAAATATCGAAGTGTAGACAGGCCATATTTAAACATTTTAGTAAAAGACTAATTACCTTAGAAAATGGGATAACTGCTTTCCCTATTATTTTGTTAAGAGTTGCTTGTCCACATTTGTATTGTTTCCAGTGATAACAGATGCTTCTTGAGGTCAGTGAGACAAAGAACAGGGATCAATTTTAAATCCTTTAGAAGACTGTTAGGCTGAACAAAAGATAGCAGAGGAAGACTCTTGTGAAATATTTTGGAAGGTTCTAGTGTTGAGCATGGTGTGCCTCAGCCAATTTGGGATGAATGCTGGGGAAGATGGTTGCTAGGAGGGTGGGTAGATTGAACTAAGCTTCTTCTCCAACATTGGAGCTTCTAATTAATGTCAATGGGAGCACAGTCCACAATAGAAGGATTAGTTTAACTCAGGAGCAAGCCGCTGCATAGCAGTTCACTTGTTGACTTGTGGTCTAGCCATAATCATAAGACAACATTTATTCAAGAAGTATGAAAGGACATAAAATGAAATAACCACTCTTAATTTTTTAAGCTTTTTTTTTTTTACTTTCAGTCTTTCTAAAGACTGTTTAATTCCTGTTGAGCTACTAATGTAAAGATGCTAAGTAGGCTTTAACTTAGTGTCCTATCAAACAAATGGTATGCGAAGCTATTGATAAATCTCCAATCTCAGAATAATATGCCTGTAATCCTTTATTTTAGGAGAGATTGGTTATGGATATTTCCACGTTCGTAAGGCCTTTTGTTTCATATTTTCTACCTCATCATCACCTCTATATTTATTAAGTACCTGCTATGCGAGATGTCATAAATCAATTTGTGTATGGTTTTCTTCATAAATTTATTCAAAGATACATTGCTTTACACTTCTGATAAAGTTCGGCTTTGGACAGCAGTTGGAAGGGAATTTCTGCATGACCCCTGCCTAGATGGTTGGCAGACAAAAGTCAGATGGCATTAGATTTGTTGTGCACCACCAGTGTTGTCATTTAAACACTGAAACATTTGGCTCAAAGTGTTTCATACTGAAACAGGTCAAGCTTCTGTACCTGCTGTAAGCTTGTCAGTTCCCTAACACAGCTGGGGAGATGGTCCTTTGCCATGGGGAGGAGGAGCCTCATCTTACCAGCCCCATCTCCTTAATATATATTTTTTAAATTTTATTTATTTATTTGAGAGTTAGCACATGGGGTGCGGTGTGGAGCAGAAGAAGAGGGACAGGCAAACTCCACATTGAGCACTGAGACCTACTTGGGCTTGATCCCAGGACCCTGAGATCTGACCTGAGCTGAAACCAAGACTCAGACACTTAACAACTCAGCCCCCAGGCACTCTCCCAACTCCTCCCCCTACCCCCAAACCATGACCTTCGGAATGTGAGCTTTTGGCTTACAATTAAGTGATTTTTTTTTCATTTTCAAGGGAAACAATGATTTTAATGTTTCCTAACTTGAAAAGTCAGTTGAATAGCCTATTCATAATTTTAGCAGCAGCTGTTATTTATGAGTACCTTCTTTAAACACATCTTCCCTGATTCTCACAATTGCCTTCCGAAGGAGTATAGTTAGTTGTGCTTCTAGAGATCAGACTGAAGATTAGAGATGTTAACAGGCTCACCCAAAGACACACAGCTGACCAATGGCAGAGCTGAGGTTCCACCCCAGGCCTGTCTGGCTCTAAGTCTCAGCTGTCTTCTGCACTAAGCTAATTCTTCTTTTCACTTTATTTTGCTGAGCCTTCTTCTTTTGATTTATTTTTCCAAATACTGCTTTTATTCCTATTTCTCCCTTTTAAGAACACCAGCCTTCAATTTGAAATAGTACAGGTTGCCGTGAGCCACAGGCACACACAGAAACATGTGCCCACATAGCGTTGAGCATGCCTGCAAGTGTATTATTTATCCATTGCATTGGGTCTATAAGTCTCTAACTTGAGAATTTTTTCACAAAAGAGAAGGCAAACATGGTTTTCCAATTAAGGCATGGGCTTTATGACATTCAGAGACCTAGTGGGGGATGGGGTGGAAATGATGTCTGTACAGCACAGGGTGGGGGCAGCAGGAGAAAGAGGGCAGCTGCCATGTGCAGAACCCAGCACCTCACCACTGCAGCCTCTTGATTCTTGAGCTACATACTTGTTAAATAAGGAGGCTTAAGTTGTGTAGCAAAAGGAGCAGCAGAAATCCATCATTATCCCAGAAAAGTAGCTGAAACGAATGTGCCAGTGGTGAACGTGAGCTACCTCACATTCACATCAGAATGAGGCTAAATGTAAAACTCACAAAGTTCTGATTGATGGGACGCCTGGGTGGCTCAGTGGTTGAGCATCTGCCTTCAACTCAGAGCATGAGTTTGGAGTCCCGGGATCGAGTCCCACATTGGGCTCCCTGCATGGAGCCTGCTTCTCCCTCTGCCTATGTCTCTGCCTCTCTCTGTGTCTCTCATGAATAAATAAATAAAATCTTTTTTAAAAAAAGTTCCAATTGATGTTTGGGCTTTACTTACCCCCCCATTCATTCACTGAGGACTTATTGAGGGTATTTACATACCAGGTACTATTCCAGGCACCAGATATGCAGCAGGAAACAAAGTTCTTGTCCTCAGGGAGCCTATCTCCAAGTGGAAGAAAACCAATGACATGCCAGCTGGTGGTAATAGTGAAGAGAGAATAAAGCAGGGACAGAGTGGGGAATGCAGGGGTCAGTTGGGTTGCTATTTTAGATGTGGAATCAGAGAAGTCCTCTCCCATAATCACCTCTTTGGGTAGAGACCTGAACCAATCTGGGGAGGAGGCCTGGGAGTAAATCAGTGAGAAGAGCACCTGGGATAGGAGACTGGCCAGTGTGTTGGAGGAGCAGACAGGGTAGAGTGAGGGAGAGGGCTGGAGATGAGGTCACTGAGGTAGCTGGGCTGGTTCCTAGACTTAGGTTACTTAGCCAGAGTGACGACTTTGCCATTTACTCTGAGGATCTGAGCAGAGCAGCAGTACGATCTCCATTGTGATTTTTCTGTTAGGACTTCTGTGATGAATGGACTACGGGGCAGCAGAATCAGGAACCAGTATGCCCATTAGGCATTTGCCACAGTAGTTCAGCTGACTGAGACTGAGCAGTTTGGTTGGGGGAGAGGTAGTGAAAAGTTATCAGATACAGATGTATTTTAAATGTAGAATCAATAGGATTTTCTGCTGGATTAGATGTGGGGTAGGAGAGGAGAGAAGCCATTGGAAAACTCTAAGAATTTTGGCCTGAGTAACTGATAACATGGACTTAACTGTCTCCTGAATGGGGGAGTTGATTTGCAGGCAAAGCAAGTTTTGTCTGTATTGGGGGAGGAGGGTGTCTAAAATTTGTTTTGTACATGTTTGAGATACATAGTAAATGGTCAAGAAGATCCGGTCATAAGATAGTTGTTTGTATCAGACTGAAGGTCAGGCAAAGAGGTCTAAGCTAAACTTGTGGGTTAGCGTGTTCATGATTTTTAAAACTCTTTAATGCTCTGTGTGAAATACGTAAGTCAGTTAGCAAAGCCCAAATAAATAGCTCCATCTTATCATTTTGAGATGCTCTTGGTTGCAGGTCACAGAGGATGGCACTGGCTGAGCTAAAAGCCCATGCACTAGAGTACTTACAGAATTCTAGAACCAAGCGAGTAGAAGGGAAGGGAGGAGGAGACAATAGGGATGGAGACAGGGTAGGGGCTACTGGGGCTGTGCTCTGAGGTTGAAGAGCAGAGAGTGGTCAGCACTTGAATGGCTTCCCAGGGATGTCAGCTCCTATGTCCTGGAGCTTGTGACTATGTCAGGTAACCTGGTGGAGCAGGGAGAAGGCTACAGAAGAGGAGGGGACTTGGAAGCTGGGAAGGTGGGACAGAGGAGGAAGGGCAAAGTCTCATGACTGGCACTGTTGCGTTAAATGCCAGTGCCTCCTGACTGGCCCATGCCAGCTGCTGGCAGCGCTCATTCATCTTGCCTTCAGACATGACGGGGTGAGAGTCAAGACCTTAAGCAGCATGTTAGGTCATGTCCTCTAGTAGTTTTAGCCTCCCCTGGGTGTTGACCATTGAAAACATCCTTGTTCTGAGAACTGTGTCTTACGTAGCAAGTTATGCACTCCTGGAATGGCTGAATGTATGAAGAAATCTGTAGAAAAGTCATGTAATGTTTGTAAACTTACTCACCAAAAAGGGGGGAGGAAAGCATAACGAACTTCAAGAAAAAAATGCTATTGATGAAAGAGAAATGTGTCTTGGGAAAGGCAGACAATACTTTGAAAGAAATGAGAATAAGTTAGAATTTTGAATAGGTGATTATAGGTTTTATTTATCTAAGAAGATGAAAAAAATGCATGTTTATTTTTCTGATTTACTGAATCCAAACAGTTAGTTTGCTACCTTTGCATATCAAAGATGAGTATAGCCTTGTCTTATAAATATAGTCTAATTTGATAATAAAATTGTTCTATGTTATTTTGTTTTTGATATATGTTCTTTGTTTCCTTTTATTTCTCAAAATGTGAAATGTGAATGTTGAAGTTGTGCAATATTTCTCTCACCTCCAGGAGGTAATTTATGTCGGCAGTTATCAGATTAGGACGCAAAAACTTGTTTTGTACAGTGCCATTCTTTTGCTTAATTGCAGGTTCTCGTGCTCAGATTGCATGCTGTAGCCTACCTGACAAGAATGTGGAAGCACAGTGTACTTGCATGTGTTTTCTGGGGAATGCAAAGTTTATAGATTAAATATTTCAACCTCCAGTCAGCTTTTGCAGGATGACTTGCCAGGAAAGATGTGAATTGTGAAGTATGGGCAGTAAACAGCATCCCAGGCAACGTGCAAACAGCCTGACTCATAATTGTCCATGCTTAAATACTTGAATGTCCATTAACTTATTACCATTTCATTTCAATCGCTTCAAGAAAGATTTGTTTAAATTAGCACTTGTAGTGGAAGTCACAACTTAATGCTTGGATGAAGTAGATCTGGTTGTAATAATATTTTTATAGTTAACTGGGCTTTCAAAATAATATGCTTTTAAAAATTTTATATTATATTTTATAGGCATTTTGTGAATGTTTATAGAGTATGTCTATACGTGTGAATTGAGCCATATTTGGTACAACTGAAAAAGACTAGGAGATGTGGGCTCTGGACCTGCTTCCACCATTAATTCTGACCTTGGGCAAATTACTTTGCTTTGCTTCCATTTTCTCATGTCAAAATGGGGAAGGTGTGCTAAATGACCACTGAAGTCCTCTCTGGTGTTCACGTTCAGCAATGCTCGCAGAAGGGCAGGCCAGTTCTGCCTCTCCCTCTGTCTTCCTTCATGCATTCAGTAGATATTTACTGAGTGCTACTTTTGTGCCAGGCACTGTTCCAGCTGTCAGGGGCAGAAAGGAGAATGAGCATTGAAGGGCCTGCCATCAATGAACTATGACCTTGCATAGAAACAGGTTAATAAATGGGGTACTTTCAGGGGAGGAGGAGCACCATGAGGGATGGGGACAAGAGAGCTAAGCAGGAGAGGGAGAGAGTTGTCCTAAACTCTACATTGGGTGTCCGAGGACAGCTGCTTTGCACAAGCAACATTTTAATAACCACATTATTGAGGTATAATTTATGTACAATACGATGAACAGATCTTCACACAAACTGATGAATTTTAACAAATATGTGACAAATGTCAACTCCTGCCCAGTCAAGTAGTACTCCTGTGTCCCCTGCCAGCCCTGCACACTAGTCTCATTTTTATTACCATAGTATTGTTTGTCTATTATAGAATTTCTTATGCATAGGATCATAGAATATGAAATCTTTTGTGTCTGGATAATTTCTGTGATATTCTCAAGGTGATATTTAGTAACAATAATTATTAATATTTCTGAATGTTAGCATTGTTTTAAGTATTTTCCATGGAATGATTCCTGAGATCCTCCCAGCAGCCCAATGAGTCCTCCCGTTACTATCCCTGCTTTACTGATGGAGCCTAAGGGGGAGAATTGCCAGCAGCTGGTCAGTGTCATGCCCCACACTTGCTCTGCTGTGCTGCTTTCTCAGCCTCTCTCTGGAGGATGAGTATTCTTGACAGAGAGGACAAATACTTGTAAACCCACGAAAGGGCTTGTTGTATTTGCTCAGCTGAAGGGGCTCTCCTGTGGTCAGGGTGTGGAAAAGAGGCAGAGAGAGTGGTAAAGGAAGAGGGACATGGGACCTGGAGGCATCAGAGTCTTCAAAGGAATCTGGATTTATTCCATATCCAGTAGGGAGTCCTTGCAGGAGTTGGTGGGTTTTTTTGGAAAATGTTTTGAGGTTGTGGTAAAATACATGTCACATAAAATTTACTATTAGCCATGTTTCAGTGTACAGTTCTGTGGTGTTAAGTACATTCCCACTGCTGTGCAGCCATCCCCACCATCCATGTCCAGAACTCTTTTTGGTCCCACACTGAGGCTCTGTCCCTGCTAAATAGTAACTCCCCATTGGACCTTCCACACCCCAGCACTCACCCCTCTGCTTTCTCTCCCTCATACAGGTCCTCATGTAAGTGGAATCATGCAGTATTTGTCCTTTTTCTCCATTTTTAAATAAACTTAGTATTTTGAGTTAATCGTGAATTCAAATGGAGTTGTAAGAAATAATACTGGGAAGGCCCATATACCCTTTAACCCGTTCCCACAGTTGGTGAGATCTTGCCACACTGTGGCACCATGTCAGGACCAGGATAGTGATATCAACAGGTCAAAACACGACACATCCCCATTACCATGGGTCCCTCCTGTGTCCCATGTGTAACCACAACCCCTTCCTCTGGCCTTCACACCTGCCCTACTCCCTGAAAATCACAGATCTGGTCTCCATTTCTATAGCTTCATCACTTAGAGAATGCTGTGTAAATGGGATCATGCAGTGTTTTAGGGTCGACTTGTTTCACTCGTCCTCATTCTCTGGTTGCTTCCCATCACGGTCCGTATCCTTGCCTGACTGCTTCACCTTGTGTAGTGTTCCATGGTATGGACGAACCACAGCCTGTGAAGCTGCTAGTGAAGGACATGTGGGTTGTATCCAGGGTTCCAGTGTTAAGAATAAAGCTCTGTAAACATTTGTGTACAGGTTTTTGTGTAAATAGAAGTCCGTTTTTCTGGGATAAATGCCCAGGAATTCAGTGGCTAGTTTTTGTAAGGAAACACTCAGCTGTTTTCCAGAGTGGTTGTACCATGATATTTCCCCCTGGCAGTGTCTGAGCAATTCCGTTTCTCAGCATCCTCTCTAGCACTTACTGTTCTCACTGTGTTTTATTTTACTCATCCTGATAGGTGAGTAATGATAACTCATGGTGTTTTTAATTTGCATTTCCCTAATGGCTAATGATGTCGAATACCTTTTAATGTGTTGATTTTAAAAAGAACCAAATAGGAAAAAACTAAACTTCTTGAAGTGATAAATATAATTATTTATTAACAAAGTCAGTTGAATCCATGAAAGAGCAGACAATATGCAGCTAAAATGAAAAATACTGTCCTGGTGGGTATGAGGAAAAAAAACTCAGAATAAAACAAAGAGATAAAAAAGATGGCAAATGCAGAAGACAGGCTAAGAGATAAAGAGGATATAAAAATCACTTGAGCTCTAAGAAGAGTCTGGAAGGAAAGAATGGAGAGAATGAGTGGAGATAACATTCAGAGATAATTGTCATAGTATTTCCTAAAATGATGGATCCTCAGAGTCAAAAGGCAGATTAAGCTGCAAGTAGAATAAATGAAAATATATCCAAATCTAGACATATTATAGTGTCACTGTCGAACTTCAAAGACAAAGACGAAATTGTAACAGCAACAGTACATGTTATTCAGGTTGCCTCAAAGGCACAGCAATTAGATCTCAGTGGACAGCGATTGTGGAGAAGATAATGGACTAATAGCTTCAAAATCATGGAATCCCATATCCAGCTAAACTCGTGTCCTAAACTGAGGGAGATGTGAGGATATTTTCAGACAAGATTGGGAACCTATGTTTCTGAGAGCTCTACTGAGAGACCTACCAACAGTGGGCTTGCAGAAAAAGGACTCTGAATCTAGAAAGGACTTAGAATCTTAGGAATGTTGATCTTTGATTTTTTTTTTCCTAACTAGGAAATGTTTAGTAATTGGAGTTTTACTATGTTTAAATAATTAAGCGGAGATAGTTCTTTGGACATATTTTTTTTACAGGGAATTGCTGCAGAGATTCAGCGAGTGTCCACAGTGGGTACCTGAGATCAAGGAGGGTAGGGTGGTTTTTCTCTTAAGGTGGGAAATACCAGAAAATATTCATATGTTAATGAAAGTTCTCCATGAGAAAAGGAGAAATTGAAGAGTCAGGGGAGGATGAGTAAAGCTAGAGGAACAAAATCCAGAGAAAATGAGAGGTCAGGTAGCCTGGGCACCCACAGAAATAGCGTGAGAGAGAGTGCCCTGGCATGGTGGGGTCCACAGGCTTACACCCGTATGCAGTTGGCCCTTCAGCAGGGAACCTTCAAGAAAAGCAAGGGGAGCTTCCGTTGTAATAACAGATGCCTAATGGGCATGTGGTTGCATGTTATTTGGCAGATGCTCTTGTGGGAAATTGAGTGCTTATAGATTTTTCTTTCTTCTGTGAATAGCGGGAGGAGGTATAAGTTTATTTTATTTTATTTTATTTTTGAGATATAAATTTAGAGTGGAGTATGGCACCAGAAGGGACAGGAAGGTATTGGATCATCCAGGGAGTCAAAGCAAATGGAGAAACACGCTAGGTTCGTGGGACCATTTGAGTGCATGTGCATAGTTGCAATTTGTGGTAATGGAATTCTCAGGAAGGCTTACAAGTACTGCTGCAGTTGTAGGAAAGACAGCTAGTTGGATTCAGAGAAGGTGAAGTTTTCCTGTCACATGGGAGTGGAAAAACAAGAATGTCAATGGTGTTTGCAAGAGAGTGATGGCTCTCAGTTGTCTCCGAATTGTCTGTGGGATGGTCCTATATGGCAGAGTCAGACTATAGGAGTCTGTGAAGTAGAGGAATGATTGAGTGGAGAAGCGAGTGAAAGTGACTACACTAGGCCCCCAGGTTCTCTCTTCCTCACCTTGGCCACTCCTTCCAGCCCCAGAAGCCAAGTGCCTCCTCCCATTGGAAGGGAGAGAGTAGGTGATACAATGCAGAATGGTGACCTGAGTTAAATTTTTGTAGGGTGAACTTTGACCTTAGGGAATCTGAGAATGGGTATATGGGAGGGAGAGAGATCAGGCCAGCAGTTATGTTTGCCACGTCACCACAGCTGGACTGTCCAGTGACACATAGCTTCAGGCAGACCTCTCTGAAGTCCTTCTGTGAGTTGAGCGCAGCTACAGCTGAGGCCAGTGGGGTCCCACCCTCCTTTGACTGTGCTCTCTCTTCTCATGCTTACCAGCAACCTCACCCACCTGGAGCAGTCCCACATAGAAGCTTTCATGGGGAAGGCTCTGTTCCCCATGAAATGGAACTTTCATGGGGTTTGCCAAGGCCGAGTGGGTGACCCTGAGTGTGGGACTGAGATGTCACATGAGAAAGTTTCAGCAGAGGTGAGAAGGTGAGTCACCAAGGTCAAAGCAGGAGAGTGCTCAACCACCTGAGATGGCAGCAGGAGAAGGAGTCCTAGTGATGTAGTTTTGAGTAGCATTGGTGGTGGTGTTGGGTCAAGATCTGAAAGCCAAGAAAGAATTCTTGAGATGTCTTTGGTGCAAAAAAGTGATTTTATTAAAGCATGGGGACAGCCCCCATGGGCTTTTAACCAAGAGCTGCCCTTGGGTTATAATAAGGAATGGCTAATTATATATTCGAGAGTTGGGGGAGGTAAGGAAAAAAAAGAGGTGTCCAAAGGGACTTTGATATGCCAAAGAAGACTCTTGGGCTTACCGGAGGCCTTTATGTTGTCAAGCTAAGGTTGTTTTTCCCTCTAGCAAAGCATTAACTTGAAGACAGCTGGGAATTTCCTGGAGGATTATTAGGGTCCCATTGTCTGAGCTGATATTATTGCAGGCAAATCAGTGTCTGTAGACAGAAATGGGAAGCATGACTTTGCTTCAGTGAATGGCCTACAGAATTCTAAGTTTTCACCATCCAGTGCTTCAAACCAGACCCCGCTGTGCACAATGGGAGGAGAGCCAAGATGGCTATGAGAATTTCATGTTTCCTTTCAGATTGTTAGGCAGTTTTGACACTATTGGATGAAAGGTCACTCTTTAAACACCATTTGATCAGGTGATGGGGTGTAGCTGGTGGTAGTCCACACTGACAATGAGGCTGGCACTACCACATGATGCAGATGGACATGATAAAGGTTGTTAGAGGATCTTCTGTGTAGTAAGTTTTATTTGACTTGTGTGGGCAACTTCTACTGTACCTACTGCTTTGGGATAAGGCTATATCCCAGCCAGGGAACCATTCCTGAGCAAAGTGAATAGCCAAAGGGCAGGGGTGGGGAACTTAGAATTACTTGGTTCCATTTGAGTTGGCAGTGTAGTGTTTAATGACAAGACTTTAATATTTTATGTACCAATTTTTCATTTGAAAATAAAATACCACTTCATTTTACATGAGCAGATCTAGTGACAATAATGCATTTCTTTACAAATATTAGCCTATTATACATCTCAAGTCAGTTGCACATAATTGCATTTCACCAACTCTACATAATACTTTAATTAAAACTAGGATAATTAAAATACAGTTTTAATGAACAATAAATTCTAAAGTTGCCAAGCCTAGAATGTGTTACCTGCGTCATACTTTGCTCTCTTTTTAGCACTTAAATCGGTATCCACATTACATTTTGCAATGACCACAATCTGAGCAAGAGGTATTCTTTAAATGCCTATAATATTTCTTTGTAGCTGTAATATATCTGTCTGTCCCCCTTGCATATTATTGGTTGTTTGCTACTAGTTATAAAACCTAGAAGCAAGGGAAAGTTTTCCTTTGTGTTTTTCCCTGAGTTTTAGTGAGATATAATTAACATATAACATTGTATTAGTTTTAGGTGAACAACGTTGTGAATATATGATCAAAATAAATCTAGTTAACATCCATCACCACACAGTTACAACTTTTTTCTTATGTTGCCCCTAAGATCCACTCTCTTAGCAACTTTCAAATAGACAATACAGGATTTTTCTTTTCTGAGAGAGAAAGAGAGCATGAGTGGTGTTGAGGGGAAGAGGGAGAGACAGAATCTCAAGCAGACTAGGGCTCAGTCTCACGACCCTGAGATAATGACCTGAGCCA
This sequence comes from Canis lupus baileyi, assembly GCF_048164855.1. Taxonomy (NCBI): domain Eukaryota; kingdom Metazoa; phylum Chordata; class Mammalia; order Carnivora; family Canidae; genus Canis; species Canis lupus. The sequence goes on from NC_132845.1 coordinate 64,000,595, forward strand.
AAAGCAAGAGTCAGGTGCTCAACCAACTGAACCATCCAGGCGCCCCTATAATACAGCATTCTTAACTATAGTCACCATGTACATTACATACTCAGAACTTATTTATCTTCCAACTGAAAGTTTATACCTTTTGAACCCCTTCAGCCTTTTTCCCCCTGCCCCCACCTTTGGCAACCACTGATCTGTTTTCTTTCTATGAATTCAGATTTTTTTAGTTTCTATGTATAAGTGAGATCATACTGTATTTGTCTTTTTCTGTCTCATTTATTTCAAGTAGCATACTGTATTCTGGGTTCATCCATGTTGTCACAAATGGCAGGATTTCTTCCTTCATTAAAGTTGAATGATATTCCACCATATATGTAGTGTGAGTGTGTGTGTGTATAAGTATATACTGCATCTTCATTCATTCATCTGTTGATGGACACTTTAGGCTGTTTCCATGTCTTGGCTGTTGTGAATGCTGCTACAGTGAACAGAGAATGCAGACATCTCTTTGAGACAGTGATTTCATTTCTTCAAATATACACCCTGGAGTGGAATTGCTGGATTGTACTCTAGTTCTACTTTTTATTTTTTGGAAAACCTCCAAACTGCCTTCTATAAAGGCTACACCACTTTACATTCCCACCAGCAGTGCAGGAGGGTTCCTTTTCTCCACCTCCTCTCCAACACCTGTTACTGCTTGTCTTTTTTATAATACCCACCCTAACAGGTGTGAGGTGAGGTCTCATTGTGATTTTGATTTGCATTTCCCTGATAATCAGTGATATTGAGCACCTTTTCTTTTTAAATTTTTTTTTTAATTTTTATTTATTTATGATAGTCACAGAGAGAGAGAGAGAGAGAGGCAGAGACACAGGCAGAGGGAGAAGCAGGCTCCATGCACCGGGAGCCTGATGTGGGATTCGATCCTGGGTCTCCAGGATCGCGCCCTGGGCCAAAGGCAGGCGCCAAACCGCTGTGCCACCCAGGGATCCCTGAGCACCTTTTCATGTACCTTTTGGCTATTTGAATATCTTCTTTGGTAAAATGTGTACTCAGCTCCTTGGCCTATTTTTTAATTGGATTGTTTCTTTGATTTTGAAGGCTTGGCAACTTAGCACAGTGGTTGGTCATCCTAAATAGTGAATGTTTATTAGATGAATGGATAAGTATATCCTGAATGAATAAGTAAATAGTATTTATTACTCATTCTGGGGAGATGGTGCAGGACAGTGAGCATTAAATTAAGACTCAGAAGACTAGGGTCCCAGTCTGAGCTCCATCACTTAGGAGCTGTGTGACCTCGGGCAAGTCCTTTACCTTTGTTGTATTACCAACAAAGGTAATACAGTGGGACATCTCAAGTGGAGACAGTAGTAGCTACCCTATCAAGCTCTTGGAATTCCTACAAGGAACATGTTGGGTAAGATTATAGATGTAAATGTAATATAGTGCTATTTTTTTTTATCATTTCAACCTCTGCTCATTATACTCTCCATACACATTAACATGCATTAGTATTGAAAGTCAACTATTTATCAGCTCATCTGGAACTGTGGAGTTTTAGGTAGTTTTCATAATGAATCTTTAGTCCTCAGACAAGTGGTACTTGGTATACAGAATACAATAAGTTCACTTCCTCAGCTCTCCCCAGTTATAATGTCCTTGGGAAATTTCAGCCAGTCTTAATATTGGCTGGGTAACTAGGGAAGCAGTGCTGCCTGTGCATCTAATGTATAGTTCATTACACAGTGAAATGTAAGTGACTTTTACCTGCATCTCTTTTGGATTATTAGTATCACTGCTACTTACTGTCTCCCAAATACCGGCCACTTATTCATTCACTTGTCTATTTCTTTTTTTTTATTATTTTTTTATTTTATTATTTTTTTAAATTTTTATTTACTTATGATAGTCACACACAGAGAGAGAGAGAGAGGCAGAGACACAGGCAGAGAAGCAGGCTCCATGCACTGGGAGCCCGACGTGGGATTCGATCCCGGGTCTCCAGGATCGCGCCCTGGGTCAAAGGCAGGCGCCAAACTGCTGCGCCACCCTTTAACAAGTAACCAATTGCCCTGGCATCATCCATGAAAGTTACTCCTGAAGCACCAAATTCCCTAGGAAGGAAATATGCTTTGGACTCTGCCCAAGGGGATACTGTTGTAGTTAATAAGTCAAGAAAACTTTGTAATACTGTTTCATTTCTAATCCAGACATAGGACATGGTCCCTAAGGGCAGCTTCTGGTGATACTCCAGGATGCATATCATCTTGTTTATCCATGGAGAGCCAAGAGTCAGAGTGCAGTTCAGTTTATATGGGCACGTTGGGGGTTCTGTGTCATGGCAAGCCAGGTCTCATCTGGTCTTGCCCTAGAGTCCTTAGGCAGAAATCTTGGCTACCAAAGTGAAGTTGTCTCACACAACAGAGGAAGGAAGGGATGTGGTTAGAGCTCAGGGAAAGTCACATGCTATGTGTCCTCTTCTAGGGTGTGTATGCACTTCAGGGCTAGGACTTTGAAGAGGCTGTGACATGCAGAAATTGAGGCAGTTGGGGGCCCAGGGGAAACAGAAAAATGAGACAGATGAGTGATGGGCCAGGTCAGCTTGGCCAGAAGTGTGGTTACAGTTGGCAGCCTGTGTCCATAGGTGAGAAGGGAAGCATTTCCAGGGATGGGGGCAGGTACGGTATACCCTACAGAGTCCTTGAGATTACGTTTCCAAAGGCAATAGAGGAGCATGAACTGTGAGGTGAAGACCCCACATAAATGGAGATTGGCTGAAGAACAGAATAGGCTTTAGAAAGCACATGGGCTGACTGAGAACCAGCTGTATTCTTTAAGCATTTTCTAGTTCTGGGCAGGCCCAGCTTAATTGAGGGATTCAGCTCTGTCACATATGACATGGGGTAAAAGCAGTCCTGTGAATGTGCAGTGTGAAAACACATTGCCCGTTTGTTGGCCAGGCTCCAGTGAGCCAGGGAAGGTGCTGGCTGGCTTTAGGATGAAGTTCCTAGTGGTAGGCTAAGTGATGTGCAGCCAATGCAGGTGCTATGGAGGGTCATGCGTTTCCTCATCTTTCTGCAAGACTGCTCTAAACCTTCATGGCATTCAAGTAAAGGAAGCAGAGGAAGTCTTATCACACCAATTTTGTGGATGACTGCACAGGGGAAGAAAGTGGCTATGTGATTTAAGGTCAAATATGATGTTAGTGATAGAGCCAGGGATGGTTCAGCACCTGAATGACGCCTTTCTGGTTATTTTTGAATGTTTATGATAGCTGATCTCAGCTTGCCTGTACTGGATTTGATATGGCAAAAGGGGTCCTGTGCTGGGCATTTGGCACCCCTGCTTCGGCTCCATGATGGCATGTGGCATCTGGTGCCCCATGGCAAGCCTGCAGCATCTGTAGGCTACTTTTTTTTTCTCTGTAAAATACAGGTGATAATAAACTGGCCTGCTTACCTCATAGCACTTTTATTTTTGTTTGTGGTAATCATATATGGTAACAGAAGAGCCTATGATGAGTTACAAAGTATCCTATGTGATGTGGACTCATTTTCTCATGTGGGCTCCTTCCTTGCTGTAATCAGATCTGACCAAAGCCTAGTTAAGATCCAATTGCTTGAACATTTGCATCCAGAGGACAGTCCCTAATGTCAAAGCTGTCATTCATCCACTCGGTCTGTCCACTAGTCAGCAGGCATGAGGCTCTGGGGATAAAGAGATCAATAACACAATCCTGGTTCTGAAAGGCTCACAATCTAGTGAGGGGGGATTGTAGCTATTTCTTCGGAGTTCATCCTGTGTAGGCTTTTTGTTGTTTTAAATAATAGCTTTATTGAGCTGTAATTCATCTATCATAAATTCTTTTTAAAGAATACACCTTTTAAAGTGTATAATTCAGTGGTCTTTAGTATATTCAGAGTTGTGTGATCATCTCCACTCTCTAACAGAGCATTTTCACCACCTCAGAAGAGAACCCCAGATGCCTTAGCAGCTACTCCTCTTCCCCTCCCCGCAGGCGCTGACAGTGGTCAGTCTACTTTCCATCCCTATGCATTTGTCTGTTCTGGACATTTCATATAAAAGGAATTATACACTATGTGGTCTTATGATACTTCGTGGTCTTTATTCAATTGATTTTTTTTAACCTCTTTTATTGATCATCATTAAACATTTTAGTGGATCTTTTTTTGGTATCTTTCCTGAGCTAAATTCTACCAGGGTAAAGAAAAGATGTCCTTCATTTCTTTAACAAACATTTGTCTGATGTTTCCTTTGTGTTGGGCACTCTGGCAGGTATTCCTATGATGTTACACAGGTCCCTGTTCTCACAGGATTTACAGTAGTAAGGGGAAGCAGACCAAAAAAATGGGCTAGTGAACAAGCACATAAAGAGAATCGAGTGATGAGAAACGCCTATTCCAGGATATAATATTTAGAACAAAATAAAAAGAAAGAGAAGAAGCCAACAATATGAAGAAATGGGGCTGGACATTTTGGGTACAGCATTGCCAAGAAACTGAAATGGGAAAGAGCCTAGTGATATGTAAGACCTGAAAGGAAGCTGGCATGGTCACAGTGCTATGGGAGGGGGAAGTAGTTCCAGAGGAGGTCAGTGAGTCCTGGTCATGTGTGCATGGCCAGGGGTTGGGGTTTTTTTCCAAGTGTAGCAGTAAGATATGGAGGATGTGATTTGATTGGCTTTCAGAAAACTTGGCTGCTTTGTGAAGAATGGATAGTAAGGGGGCAAGAGTAGAACCACAATACTTAGGAAGCTCTTGCAAACATCCTGGCAAGAGGAGCTTACATAGCCTGAATTAAGATGGGAAAGAGGAAATAGGGGAAAATGGACAAATTAAAGTAATAAGTTAAAGCAGAATTGGGACACCTGGGTGGCTCAGTGGTTGAACGTCTACATTCGGCTCAGGTCATAATCCTGGGGTCGTGGGATGGGGTCCTGCATCAAGCTCCCTACGGGAAGCCTGCTTCTCCCTCCATGTCTCTGCCTTTCTCTCTGTGTCTCTCATGAATAAATAAATAAAATCTTTGAAAAATAAAAAAAATAAATCAATTGCAATGGTATGAATAAATATTAAAATAAGGATAACTAAAAAGTAGAAACAATAGGACTTACAGATGGAGTGGGTATATAGTGGAGTCAAGCTTCTTGTTTCTGATTTGATTCCTTGGGTATATATGTACTGAAACAATGACAACTGGGTAAGGCTGGGTTTGGGACCTGTTTAATGTGAGATGTTTATGAAATCTAGATGGAGACATCATCTTGTGTCTAGAGCTCCAGTGCAGATCTGGATTGGGGATGTGAAATTGGGAGCCATCCATATGCAGGTAGTGTGTACATGTTGGTATGTAAAACCACAGGAGTGGATGAGCCTTTCGAGGGAGAGAGATATTAGACAGCAAAGAAGAGAAGCAGCTGAGGAACTCCAACTTTAGTGAAGGATCAAGGAATAAGATGCCCACGAGAAGAAAGAGACAGCTGGAAAGGGAGGGGTAGCCAGGATTAGTCATGTTGTAGAATCTCCAAGAAGAGAACTTTCTACCTGGTTTCAGCCTACACGTGGTCTTGAAGTCTAGTAGAAACAAAGGAAGAGGAAGAAGAGATCAGCAAAGCACAGGAAAGAAAGGTAGAAGGGAACAGCCAGGGGTAAGCCCTTTGTTCTATAGCTTTCACCACTTTCTTGGTAAAACCTGCACATAGTGGATGCAGCTGTGTTGCCTGGCTGGGAATCAGTCCAGTTTCCCTCTCTGTCATAAACACAGATTAGGAGGCCCTCTGGAAAAAATGTGTGTGGACAGATTAGAAAGTTTGGGATCAAACAACCATCATAGCACTAGTACACACTTCACCCAGAATGATTTTTCTTCGTGTTTTTGTGCTTGGTTTTTATCACCACTGACGGAATTGCACTGTTTTACCTTGGAAGGTTATAAATGGGGAGGAATCCTTAGAACTCATTCATCTTTGAGAGCATGAGCCTTTTCCTCTTCAGTCTGGCTGTGTCCCTTCATGATTAGACAGGGTAAATTATTATATCCAAGAGAAAAATGTTGTCCTTCAGTCATACTGCAGTGTGCAGACTTGACCTGCATAATCAGAGTCTGTAGTTCCCTGCATGAAGCAGTTCTGGGAGTTACCTATGGTGAGCAGTTTCCAGTGTTGAAAAATTACCCACATGAAGTGTACGGGTGTTCACAGTCATTTTCACATGTACCTTTCATTCAGTAAAGTCATTGCTAAACCATTATTGCCTACTCTGAAGATCCAGATTACCATTTACTTACCTATACTTTGTTGAGCTTAGTATTCTATCTGAAACCTGTGTCATGCCAAGTTCTTTGAAAAACTAATTTACTGTCAATAATCTTAGTAGCCTTTTCTTATTCTCAAACTTGATGTGGACAAAGAAGTCATAATACAGCTTGAAGCCACTATCTATGGATTAATATTCTTGAACTACATTTAGTTAAAAATTAAGAATTCTGTCTATGAAAATGAATGTGCAACAGTACCTGTATTAATTAAAGTTGGAGAGAGGGGGGACTTGACAGCCTGCCACTGGCTTATCTCTGGTCCTTGGTTGTGAGTGTGATGTCTGGCTTTCATCTTAACAAACTCCATATGAATTTAAATACATTGTAAATGCCCCAGATAAAATTTAGTAATTTATTTGATCTACTGATGACATAAGGAATTGTGGCAATCAGGGAATTTTTGAAAAGCATCTAATGATTAAAATAGAAAAATACTATTGGTAAATATTTACTGGAAAATGCCCTGGTCTTAGCATTTTCTATGATCTTACTACTCTTTTTAGTATCTTTAAGGAGGATAATACATACAGCTCACAAAGAAGCAACACAGAGTGATGGCTGAGAGTTTGAAATCAGCCTGCCTGTGTTCAAGCCCTGATTCTGCCATTTCATAATTGTGTGACCTTGGGCAAGTTACTCAACCTCTCTGTTATCTATGATGCTGGTATCATAATAATATTTGTTTCTTTGGAGGGTGGGCATCACCTGTGAAATTAGAAGGCTTGGACCAGCTCCAGGGTCACAGATGGCTATCATAACTGTTTGTAGTTCCCATTAACTATCATTATTATTTTTATGAATTTGAATGTTTCAAATAAAGGAAGAGGAATGGTTGTATCATTCTCTCAGTGTTAGTTCTTGTCAAGTAAATCCTCCAAAGCAAAATTTCACTTTGTATTTCTGATTACTTTCATCCTATCTGGAGGCGTGAAAGTTATTTCCTTAATCCTTTATGTGAATAGAAGTCCAAATTCTCAATAGCCATGGGTAAGATGAAGGTAATGAAGCAGTAGTAAAATAGGTCTTATGGAGTGAGCTGTAATTAAGTTGTGAAGATTTTAAAGATATGATCAGGATATGTCACAGCGCTCATTGAGGACGGACCCATCCTCTTTGGTAATGGAATAGGAAGCAGAGGAATGTTTCTGGTAGGAGATCTGGAGTAGAGTCATTTCCTCCTATTCCTTTCTGTGCTTTGTGCTTCAAGCCCAAAAGGAACAAGCTATTTGTCTATTTTTTTTTAAGACTTTTTATTTATTTATTCATGAGAGACACAGAGGGAGAGAGAGAGAGGCAGAGACACAGGCAGAGGAGAAGCAGGCTCCATGCAGGGAGCCCGACGTGGGATTCGATCCCTGGACTCCAGGATCACGCCCTGGGGGTGCTAAACTGCTGAGCCACACGGGCTGCCCTATTTGTCTATTTCAATACTCTGTTGAACAAGATGGAGAAGGTACTAAGAGTCAGACAGTCTTTCCTGAGTCCCCAAAGCCCTACCAAGGGTGTCAGAAATTCACAGGTCTCCAGGTCAGGAGAGTGGCTCATTTATTGAGAGCACAGGTGTTTAGGTTTCTGTGTCCTTGAAATGTGTGTCATGGGTATTATGTAATATTTGCATACATACACACATGCACATCTGTACATACTTGCATACATGTGTACACACACAGGCATACACATGTAAATATAGATGCATATATGTGAGTGCATGTATACACACATTATGTCTACATACAAACATTTATACATGCATGTGTATATAAATGTATATATGTGCATGCACACATCCATGTGTACATACATGTCTATACACAAGTACATATATAAATAAACACAAACATGTATGTACATATATGTATACATGCATAGATATGTATGTATTTGTATATGCACATAATGTCAGCTAATACACATTTGATTTCATTTTGGACTTTGAAAGAATACATAGATTATTTTGTCTTAAATTAGTTAATGTACTCAAACTAAAGATTATATTTCTTATATTAAAGAGAGAGTACAAGCAGAGGGAGCAGCAGGAGAAGCAGGCTCCCCATGAGTAGGGAGCCCAATGTGAGGCTCAATCTCAGGACTCTGGAATCATGACTTGAGCTGAAGGCAGATGCTTCACCGACAAGCCACCCAAGAACCCCAGATGTTTTTTATTTTATTTTATTTTATTTTATTTTATTTTATTTTATTTTATTTTATTTTATTTTATTTATTTTATTTATTTTATTTTATTTTATTTTATTATTTTTTTTAATTTTATTTTAAGATTTCATTTATTTATTCATGAGAGACAGAGAGAGAGAGAGAGAGAGAGAGAGAGAGAGGCAGAAACACGGGCAGAGGGAGAAGCAGGCTCCATGCAGGGAGCCTGACATGGGACTCTATCCAGTGTCTCCAGGATCACGCCCTGGGCTGAAGGCGGCGCTAAACTGCTGAGCCACCCAGGCTGCCCTTTTTCCATATTTTAAAATCTATTACAGTGGTAAAAGGTTTTGACTCTTATCCATATATAAAGTGAGTGAAGTTATGATACTGACTTTTAGAGTAAGATTTATAATACTAATAAAACATTCTGGATCAGAGAAAGGAACCATCCATGTTTCTGTCTTCCAAGTGGGGTAATTTTAGAGGGATATTAGAAAAACCAAAGCTTGTTTCATGCATCCTATTTCTTCTTTAAGTTCTTAAGTAGGTAAACCATTTAGAGAAGTTGAATTTATGTCTGAGACACATCTTGATTTGGGTCTCCCTGTCATGGTTTTGTTTGTTTACTTTCTGTGAAGTTGTTCTCTGAGAGCTTCGTGCTGGAATTGAGAGATTTGTACAAGAAAACATTGCATCAGGTGAGGAAACAGATACTGTTTATACCATGTGGCTAGCAAGGGAGCATGTGTGACATGTAGGTGACCAGCTCATTCCTGTTCGCTTTCCCAGGACCACCTCAGCTTAGCTCTCACATTTGCTAACGTCCTTGGCAAACCAGGTGATTGGCCACACTGCTTGTTGTCGATGGCTCCTGTGGGTATAAAAGTTACCATGTTAAAGCCAGTTACACATTTTACCTACTAGTGTCGAAGGCTCTGCATCTGTAAGGAAGCATGAAAAGTAGAGAAAGAAATCTACCATTAGCTAACTATCCTGTAAATGCTAAGCAAGGCAGAAATATTTTGTGGACAGAATTTAATTTATTTTCAAAGTATTTATTTTGCTGACTAATATATCATTGTCACTCTAGAAAACTTGATATGCTTCCATAGTATGCTAGGTGTTGTAGATTTGAGAAAAATCAGCTATAAGATTTTCAATGACTTCGGTATCTCATCTTGGTCTCCCAGAGTAGCCGGTGACTAGGTCACGCCTTTTACAACCTTTCTAGAGAATTTTCCATCTGAACAACACTCACACTTGTTGAAACACACCTGTTGAAATGAGCTCAGTGAACGTTTCCCTCATGTTCACAGGGAGACATTTTTCTTCCTTCTTGGTGGAATGCTTGACAAAAACACACAAGCCTTGAAGGAGATGTAAAATATGAGGCAAGTCAGAGGGGTTCCACCAAGCTGTGTCACTGGGATACTCTTAGTCACAGAACTTGTTATAATGAGAAATGCCAGGCTATTAATTGCTCCCACAGTTCAGGGCAACTCCAGCTAAAATGCAATTGTGCTGTGAAAAAGTGTAATGAGAAAACCTAATAGGTATACTCTGTTCTCATATGTGCGCTTTATTGTGGTCATCTTAAAGCCTTTGCTGTTGTGTTTATAAATTTGGAAAACAAATGGTATGATTCAGCTTTTGGTATGCTTATATTTCTTTCTAGGGAAACTTCGTTGTTTTTTTTTTTTTTTTCTGGTTGTAGAAATTATAAAATCTGCATGAGCTCTAACAACTTGCATCTTGCTGTGGCTCTCAGACAAAGGAATACTGCCTCCGAGAAATCCAAATTGTACTTTCCTATCCTCATACCTGAAAAATAATGATGACTTTAAAGAACAGTCTACCATTTTCAGGAAGGATATGGATCAGATTAACACCAGAATGATTAAGACGTTTATAAGTTCGTTGGATTCTTTTGCCTGACTCAGAAATACTTGAGTTCGCATGAAAGTAGAGAAATAAATTGATGATATAAGTCTCTATGAAAGAGTGGACTTTCACTCTATTGTTTTCCCCAAACCTATAAAAAACTTGTGGATAGGCCTTTCATCTGTGAAGTAGGTTTCAGACCTGAATTCCCTTGCCTTCTTGGCACATGCCCCCATGCAGGAAGACCCACTATGCATCCCAAAGAGCCTCCAGTCTCCTCTCTACCTTGGAACGATGCCTCAACCCCTTTTCCACCACACTTAACGACTAATAGCCTGACCTATGGAAAGCCTCAAGCAAATTCTGCAAGCTTTCTTTAACATACGGGATAATTTCTATGAATTAATATATCAGTTAATACAAATGAATACCACTGGTTTTATTCCTGTTTCCACTACTACTACCTTAAGTCAAGCTAGGTTGGAATTCTTTGAGGGCAGGGATGTATTTTGTTCACCTTTGCATCTCCTGCATACACACACGGGTGGGCAAGAAGGAGTGATTGGTTTAATGAATGCTTGAGTGAAGGAATGAGCTTTATCTTGAGCCTGATACCGTGTGAGTTCATCTTTTTCATTTCCCTCCCTCCCTTCTTTGCCTCACTTACCTTTGGGAGAGATCACATGCTACAGCCAAAGGCAGCAGCAAGAAGTGGTGCTTTGAGGCTGTTCTGGGATATGGAGCAGGACCTCTGAAAAAAGCAGCCCTTAGTCTGACACTGATGATGCCTTTCGAGTGCTACCCTGCTCAGAGTTGGAGAGAAAAGGGATGAACGGTTTATTTGTATTTGAAATATTGACTATTGTTTGCCTTGGTTTTCTTCCCTCTGTTAACAGATTTAGATGGATTTTTAGTGATAGAGGCAGACTAAAGGGGCCGGGAAATCTAGAACACTTTAGGCCATGTTCCTTGGAGTCTTCTGGTGCTTCACCTTCAGAATCCCAGTCAGCCAGAAAGTTCTCCTCCTCCCCTGCCACCACCTTTGGTTAGGTCATCAGTTCTTCTGCTTCGACTCCTGCAAAAACTCTTAAACTGATCTCCAGATCCCCAACTTTGTCCTTTGTTCCCCACCCCCGCCAGTCCAGCCTCTACCCTGGAGGCTGAGCAGACCTTCCTGCAAGTCACACATGACCCCCTGCTTTAAAGAGCCTTAGTGGTTTCCCATGGCTTCAGGATGAAGTCTGAGCTGTGGTCTTCTGGCTTCTGCTTCCCTCTGGCCTGCTCACCCTAGTGCCACAGCTATACCCACACTCTATGCTGCCCCACCTGCTCCAGGCTCTCTTTGTCTCAGACCATTCTAAATGCTCTTCCCTGCGTATAATGCCATCCCCCGACTGTGGCTTAGTTTGGCATCAGACTGCATCTTCCATATCGCTTCCTCAGCCTTGCTGATCCCTGAGACCAGGTGCAGAGGATTTTTGTAGTCCCATGTCACCTGTTCTTCCTTCCCTCCATTGTTGGGCCTATCAATCATGTGATGGAGTGGTCTGCACTCTGTCTGACTTTCTTGAAGCTGATGACCATGCTTTAGTTGCCCATGTTTCCTCATACCTTAAATTAGTTCCTGATACATAGGAGTTATTGGTATTTATTTGAAAGAATTGTTTGATATATACCTTTTCTTTTCAGAATATGTGTCTGTTAAGTACATTTGTGGAAATTAAGAAATGAAAGAGTGAGAACACATGTTAACGATGTCAGTGGAGACTTTCCTGACTTTCACCTTCTCTAACTCAGGTCTTGCAGAATGGAAATGAGGGATAAATGCCTCACACTTCCACTTATCTGTATCCACTGAGTTACTAGCAAGGTTTGCTGGTGCAGTCATGTGACACTCTTCATGCTCTTTTTAAGCTTGGGATTGAACTGCATTTTTAATTTACTTTTCTCTTTAAGGACTTGTGCTTTGTTAGTTTGGGTGCTCTTATAGTCTGGGAAATTGTATGGTAGGGATTTGTTTTTTGATTAAGTGCTCCCAGAAGAAAAATAAATGATAAAAGAAATAAAAATCCCAATGAATGATGACATATGCAATTTCTTATGCCTATCTATGTACCCTGCCAGGTTATTCTGACCTAACTGTAGGTAAATTCTCATTTGAGAAATATATATCCATGAAGGTTATATAGTTGTTCAAATGTAATTTTATTATAACTACATTATTATCAAAAATGCATCTTTGGGACTCTAGCTTCTCTTTATTCCATTATTAAAATGATAATGCATTTATTTTTTTTTTATGAGTAGTTTGTAGAACAACATTTTGGCCTAGAATGATTTTTTTTAAAGCTATTTTTGAAAAATTGGGGCTAAATGGAAAACCATAAGTAGCTGACTCATGAGGACTGGTAGTTCTGGTTACCACTGATAGTGTTACAGGAACATGCCCTGCAGTAACTTTGGGAGTTTCACATAAGTGAAAGAACTTGCAGGTTTAATGTTCCAACAAGCCATAATTCATTACACTCTTCCTCGCTTTTTTCAGTTAAGATGTAGAGGCACATTGCATTCAGATTTTAACAACCAACACATGTAAAGTGTCACCTCTCTGCTTTATTTTATATAAACTACTTTATTTTAGAAAAGCATTTCTGTGGAATTAATACAATGTGGTAGTATTAAGAAAAAAATTAAACATGTTTACTACTGTAACTCTCATATCTGCCTTTGTTTCTTCTTCAACCTCTCTGTATTTCTACAAGTATCAAAACACTGTTACCTTAAACTCATTAATTTGTTATCTATCTTCTGCAACCCAGCTATACTGCTAATGTCCCTGGTTCAACTAACGGCACCAATGGCTTCCCAGTCACATAGGTTCTGTGCTTGACAATTCCTGCTTCAATTTTTCCCCTGCATTACATTAACTGTCATTCCTTCAGATTCTCCTACTGGGTAGGACAGGGGGAGGAAAGGGTACTTTAGTTATGAAATACACATGGATGCAGAAAAATGCAGAAAACATAAGTGTAGAGAACAAGACATGATTATGCAAACACCTATGTGACCACCTCTCATTTTAACACTAAACATGACCTATCTTCTCCAGAAGACTTGACTTTTATGGGCCTACTTTCTTGTTGCTCTTTAGAAGTTTACTACTTATACCTCTTTTAAAACAATTGGCATCAAATAAAATGTATTCTTTCAAATCTTGCTTCTTAAATTCAACATTGTGTGTCTGAGATTTGTCCATGTTGTCATTTGTAAGGTGTTTTTTTTATGTTCACTGGTGTATCACTTTCCATTGTATAAATGTCATAATTTATCTTTCTATTGTGAATGATTGTTAATATTGTTTGTATTTATGGCTATAATGAATGTCCCTGCTGTAAATACCCTGGCACATGCTTCCTGATGCATGGGAATGCATGGGAATGACTGGGTCATTGGGGATTCCTATCTTCACCTGCACTGGGTGTTATAAACAGTTTTCAAAGTGATTGAACCAATTTACATTCCCGCCATCATCACAGGAGTTAAAAGCTCCAACTCTTAGCATGTGGAATTGTCAAATTTTTAAATATTTGCCAATCCAATGGGTGTACAGTCACACTTCACAATGGTTTTCAATTGTCGTTTTCCTGATTATTTAATGAGGTTAAGTATGTTTTTATATGTTCATTTGTGAGTTGTATTTCCTCTTTTGTGAAGTGCTTGTTAAATCTTCAGATTTTTTGCTCATTCTCTGCATTAGGTTACCTATCTCTTTCTCATTGATTTGTAAGAGTTCTTTATAGACATTGGGCACAAGTCCATATCTCTGTGGCTTGCCTTTTCGCTCCTCTTTGAGTGTCTGTTGATGAGAAGAACTTACTTTCACTATAGTTGTATTCATCAGTCTTGTCCTTTATGGTTAATGCCTTTTTAGTTTTTTTTTTTAAGATTTTATTTATTTATTTATTTATTTATTCATTCATTCATTCATTCATTCATTCATGAGAGACACAGAGAGAGAGGCAGAGACACGGGCAGAGGGAGAAGCAGGCTCCATGCAGGGAGCCTGACATGGGACTCGATCCCGGGTCTCCAGGATCAGGCCCTGGGCTGAAGGCGGCGCTAAACCGCTGAGCCACCTGGGCTTCCCTTTTTAGTTCTATTTAAGATATCTTTCCCTGTCCTGTGGCATGATGATTTTCTCTTAAATTGTTTTCTGAAAGCCTTAGGATTTCACTTTTCACAGTTGAGTCCATAATTTATATAATGTTGATTTTTGTCATGAAGGAAAACCCTATCTGTTCTTTTCTTTCTTTTCTGTTCCTTTTGTTCCACACCCACCATCATTTTACATTCTTATTCTTTTTTGACTGGCTATTACTTTATTACCTTCCTCTTCCAGTTCATGGTCCATTTTACTTCCGTAGGTAGATTTTCCTAAATATTACTCTGGTAATTGTATAGTGAATTAAAATATTCCCACAGTGTTACTTATTCATTCATGATTAAATTTTTTTTCTATTTTTCTGGTATTTAGAACTACTCAAAAGTCTGTTCTTATTTGTAGCTTCACCAAGAAGAGATAACATCTCATCAGGGAAGATTAGCTGGCTCTTAGAGCGATTATCACCACGTCCAGAATCAGTCCTCAGCTCTGCACATCCCAAAGTGTTGGAGTTTTGTTTTTTTTTTAACTTTTTGTCTGAATTCTTGGAATTGATCCTACTCAGAGGAAGGAGAGTAATGTAAGAGCCAAACACCCATTTACAATGAAGAATAGCACATTCCAACAACCATTATATTCATATCTGTTCTCCAGGCCACTCTCTCAGTATCACAGTATCTAGGAAGCCAAGTTGGTATTACAAAATTGCTTTCTGTGCAGACAAAAGGAGCTAGGACATTTTAACAAATATTTATTCTGAACCACAGTGAGGCTAGACACTTTGTTCTATCTTTTCAGCAGTCTACCTGGGTTTTTTGTATGCATCCAAATCAATCTCTTTTTCTCTCTTGGATTTGGCCAGAGAAGCACAGCCAAATCTTTGTTCTTTGAACCACTCTTTTTTCAGGCTGCATGATGACCCGGCCTACTCCCTGACCCTCACTAATTATACTCTTCCATCAGGAAGAACAGAGTATAACTGAATCAACTTCTACCACCTTAGTTCTGAAAGTAGCCTTTTCTTCTGAGATATTATGTCTCATAGTTTTTCAGCTCCTGCCCCGGACCCTCTGGCTCCCTCTCTCCACCCAGGGACACGTGGATATCCCAGCTTATCTCTTTTAAGTCCTACTACAAAAAATATTGTGCTTTAGGCAGAACAGGCCACTTGATATTTTTGAAACACATCTTTTTTCTCACTTCTTTACCTTTGGTTAATTAGGTCATTTCTTTGTCTCAGTTACCCTGTCTCTGGGTCCATTAAATCTATAACTTCTAAAGAATCCTATTTGATGACATGTAATGAATCTTGCCAGTTCATTCCTACTTCTCCAGGAAATGCCTTATAATCCCATTTCCTACTGAAGGGCAGAACCTGGTGGGCCATGTTTGAACCACCTGACTCCTTCCTCTGAAGTAGCAATTAATCATTGTCTGGTCATTGACGAATCATAATATTTAAAGAAAGCTGTGCTAAGAAATCCTGACACCATGAAGCCCATAGAATTGTTTCTTGGAAAAACCAAAGCCACATATCATTTGGAGTTATGGGGTTATAGAGGAGCCACAATACATACAGGAAGCAGTTCTGCAAAGGGTGATATTGATATAGGAGAGCTTGGTTCTTGTCTTACAGAGTTGAAGAATGAATCTTGTAGACAACAGAAAGTGAGCAAAGTGATAGAAGTTTATTAAGCAGAGATACAGAGAAAGCTCTCACAAGTCAGAGGGGTCCCGATAGGGTTACCACTGAGGGCTTTTAGTGGCAGTCTTTTATTGAGAACCTAGCCAGGGAGCCCACAGCCTTGAGACTCTTGTGCAGTATTGGTTTGAGCAGGGACTATTGAGATAACACCTTAATGATATCTTTGTGGTCTGGTGAATTTCTGTGATTTCTTTGTGGCCATTAAAGGGAGATACTCCCTAACATTTTGGAGCTAGGGAGCCAGGTTTATTATTTTTCTCTGTTTTTACTGTCTTATCTCTGTTTTCTTGGGTTGGGCAGGAGCCTGACTCTGGGCCTTTCCCTTATCTTTCCCTGCCTAGCTCCATCTGCCCCTAACTCATTCCTACATCAATATGGGACAAGGTACTACCAGGAAAAGGGAAATGAGAGGTGTGAGGCCCAGAGAGAGAGAGAAACAAAATGCTGCCTTCGTCCCATATGGCTCAGCACATTGTGTCCCTATGCCCATCCTCTTGAATGTGGCTGTGCTCCAGTTCCAGGAGATCTGTGTCTTCATGTTATGGACAAGGGACAGAAGGCACATCTTTCTCCCAATCTCTTCCTACCTGAGTCTTTTCTACCCAGAAATAACATGCTTTTCCTTAATTTTAAAAATTAAGGTATAAAATTCACCCTCTTTAGGGTACAGTTCAGTGAATCTTGACAAACACATGAAGTTCTTAGTCCACCACCCCAGTAAAGGTATAAAATACTTCCCTCACACCAAAAATTCTCTTGTGCTTTGAACTCTTCCCTCACCAGCTCTTGGCAATCACTAATCCTCATATACTTTTGAGTTTTTCTGAACATCTTAAAAACAGAATCTTATAGCATATAGTCTGTTGAATCTGGATTCTCTCACTTATCAGTACATTTTCCATTCATCTGTATTGTGTCTATCAGTACAGTCATACCTTGTTTTGGTGTGCTTTGCTTTATTGCACTTTGTAGATATTGGGGTTTTTACAATTGAAGGTTTATGGCAGTCTTGCATTGAGCAAGTTTGTTGGTGCCATTTTTCTAATAGCATTTAGTAATTCTCACAACATTTTATACTTTTTCATTATTATTATATTTGTTATGATGACCTATGATCAGTGATCTTTGATGTTACTATTATAATTTTTTTTGGAGTGCCATGAGCTGTGCCCATATAAGATGGCAAACTTAATCAACAAATGTTGAGTGTGCTTTGACTACCAACTGGCTATTTCCTCCATCTCTCTTCTGCCCTTGGGCCTTTCTATTCCCTGAGACTGCAGATGTGGTGAAAATAGCAAGAGAACTAAAATTAGAAGTGGAACCCTGAAGATGTTACTAAATTGTTGCAATTTCAGGAACTAATGGATAAGAGGTTGCTTCTTATGAATGAGCAAAGAAAGTGATTTCTTGAGATGGCATCTACTCCTAGGGAAAATGCTATGAAGATTGTTGAAATGACAGCAAAGGATTTAGGATATTATATAAGCCTAGTCGATAAAGCAGTGACAAGTTTTAAGAGGATTGACTCCAAGTTTGAAAGTTCTTCTGAGGGTGAAATACTATCAGACAGCATCACATGCTACAGAGAAATCCTTCATGAAAAGAATTAATTAATTCATGTGGTAAACCTCAGTATTGTCTTATTTTAAGAACTTGCCACAGTCGCCCAAACCTGTAGCCACTGCCAACAACAGAAGACATCAACATTAAGGCAACACCTTCTATCAGCAAAAAGATTACAACTCAGATGGTGGTTAGTGCTTTTCTGCAATAAAGTATTTTTTAATCAAGGTATGTAAGACAAAATTCTATTGCACATTTAATCAACTACAATATAGGGTAAACATAACTTTTCGTTTCCCATTTGCACTGGGAAAACCAAAAAATTAATTGGCTTACTCTATTGCAATATTAACTTTATTGCATGGTCTGGAACTGAACCTACAGTATTTCTAGGGTATGCCTGTAATTTGTGCCTTGTTATTCCTTAGGAGTATTTTACTCTGTGTATGTATCTAAATGTGTTATTTGCCTCACCAGTTGAAATATTTGGGATATTTCCAGTTGGGCAATTACAATAAAGTTACTATAAACATTCATAAATAGGCTTTTGTATAAACAGTTTTTTAAAAATATTTTATTTATTTATTAATGAGAGACACACAGAGAGAGAGAGAGAGGCAGAGACTTTGCTTTATATTAGAATATTTTCTCGATGTTTTATTTTTTTTTAATTTTATTTATTTATGATAGTCATCACAGAGAGAGAGAGAGAGAGAGGCAGAGACATAGGCAGAGGGAGAAGCAGGCTCCATGCGGGGAGCCTGACATGGGACTCAATCCTGGGTCTCCAGGATTGCCCCCTGGGCTGAAGGCAGCAGTAAACCTCTGAGCCACCTGGGCTTCCCATGTGCAAACAGTTTTTATTTCACAGAGTTAAGTTCCTGGACCCCCTGGTGGGTCTCAAGGTAATTGTGTAAACTTATAAGAAATTTCAAAGTTTTCAGTGGCAGAAACCTAGTGTTCTATACCTAGCCAAATTATCTTTTGCCTGCAAGGGAGAGGGGTGTTAATAGCATTTTAAGACCTGCAATGTGCCCTTATTAGCTATTGTAGCTTAATAAACCACCCTGAAGTTTAGTAGCTTAAAACAAAACAAAACAAAACAAAATTTTTTACACAAATCTGCAATTTGAGTAGGAGTAGAAAGGCTTATCTTTGCTCCACATGCTGAGATAGCTCAGCTAATGGCAGCTGACTTCTCCAAGATAACTCCTCTTGTGCCAGCAAGTTGGTATTGACTCTGCATGGGTAGTTCATGCAGGGTTGAGGACCAAAGGCTTCAATTCATTTCCACATAGACCTCTTCATCTGGCCTAGGCTCTTTCAGAGCATGATAGCTAGATTCCAAAGGCAAGCATCCAAGAGGAAGAGCTATAAACTGTATTGCCTTTTATGACTGCCTTTGCAAGTCACATAGTGTTATTTTCACCAATATGCTATTGGTTGAGATAGTCATATAGGCCTGCCCAGGTTCAAGAGAAAAGACTTCATTGTTTATGAGGGAGTAGCAAGGATCTGGATGAGCATGTCATGTAGGAAATATTGTTGAGACCCATTTGGGAATTAAAATATGCCAGATAATGCCTCAAGAAGTTTACCATCCGGGGACACCTGGGCGGCTCAGTGGTTGAGCATCTGCCTTAGCTCAGGGCTTGATCCTCATCCTGGAATCGAGTCCTGCATCAGGCTCTCTGTGAGGAGCCTGCCTCTTCCTATGTCCATGTCTCTGCCTCTCTCTCATGCATAAATAAATAAAATCTTTAAAAAAGTTTACCATCTGCCAAACCTCTTTGAAAGAATTTAAAAAGGATATAAGAAAAAAATAAATCAGGAAAAAAAGTAGAATATAAGGAATGATAATGAAAAACAAAATGGTAAAATGTATTGGTTAGTCTAATTGAATGTTGATCTTTTATACTTAAAAATTTGGAACTAAAATCTCATAATAAAATGGAAATGTAGGAGCAGAGGTAGTAAAGGTTTGTCAAAATTCTCTTTTTGTTTAATGAAATGACATAAATACTTATTGACTCTGGACTTACAGAATCCCTTTTTAAAAAAATTAAGTTTTTTGAGGTATATTTGACATATGACATTATAGGATTCTTTATTAGAATATTTAGAACATGAGCAGGCTCTATAGTATCTCTTCACCTCCTTTTCTCACATCAACTCATGACATTATACTTCTGCTCCCACTAAAATGGGATCATTTTTCTGTTCTTACCCCACTTAAACTTAGCTGACTTACTTGACCATTTGGTTCATTTCCTCCTTCTTGACACACTCTTTTTCTGACCTCCATAAAACCACAGTCCTATTTGCTTTTCCTGTCTATTGGATTCTTTTGCCAGGTCACTTTCCTCTAAATATTGGATTTTTTTAGTAGTTGGTCCTAGGACTTCTTTACCTCCCACCTTATTTTCTTTTCTTAGGTAATCTCACATAAGTCCATAGTTCACCTACCAACTGTAGTATTTGCAGATGACTTGCAAACTTATTTATCCATCCCAAGCTACTCCTTTGACCTTCAAACCTCTATATTCAATACCTTCTTTGTGGCATTTTCCTAGATCTTTTTCAAAGGCACATTGAAAAAACAAATGAAAAAAAAGTAAAAAGAAAAAAGACCCTGCTCTCCCTCTGTCCTGCTTTACTTCACAAAGATCCTGCCTCTCATCTAGTAATCCTTTCTTCAAGTAGATAACCACCCAACAATTGTTCAAGGCAGAACCAGGGAATTATCCTTGATACTTCTTTTTCTCCACTACTATATCTGGCCAATCACCAGGTTCTTTTTATTGTACCACTTAATATCCCACAAACTCACTCACATCTCTGTGTCCACCTCTGTCACCATCTCTAGCTAAACTGTTTTATCTCTCATAAATTTCTGCCTGACTGTTATAACTTGTTTCCCTGTTTTTGCTTTTGTTTTTTAATCCTTTCTTCATGTTTTGAACAGAATAATTTGTTAATGTGAATATGGTACCAGTCCCTTGCTTAAAATCCATTAGTATCTTGAATGAGTAACCAAATCCCTAATGTAACCTACAAGGCCTAATATGGTTCCTTACTTCTTCATGTGGCCTGATTTCTTTGCTTCATCTCTGTCTCTTCAGAGACAGCCAAGCCACTTTGTATAATGGTCAGATTTATAGTGTTTAGGGTCAGACTGCCTGAATTTGAATCTTAGGTTTTTTTGTTTTGTTTTGTTTTGTTTTGTTTTTCTTACTCTGGCTATGATCTTGGACAAATTCTTGATCTTCTATGTATCAGGGTTCTCTTCTTTGAAATGGAATTATTAGTGTCTACTTTGTAGGAGTGTGTGTGAATTAAATGTGATGAAATGTGTAAAGTGGTAGCATAGTGCCTGACATTTAGTAAGCCTCCAGTAGATGTTAGCTTATTTCCTTGAATGAACCATGTTCTTCATGACTCAGGAATTCATATGTGTTCTTCCCTCTGCCCAGAATACTCCCATTATTTCATCTGGTTAATATGGACTTATCCTTCTGCTCCAGGAGGACCTTTTTGCCCAGGACAGAGCCAGTTCATGTCTTTTTAGGGTATTCCCTTTACTGCAGGTTTATGCAGTAAATTATATGGTCGCTCTTCCATACTCAGTTCAAAAGTGACTTTTTCTAGGGAACTTTCCCAGTTCCAGCAAGTCAGGTGCCCTATTATTTGTTCTCATAACACACATCCCTGCATCTTTCTTTGCAGTAGTTATTAACAGGTCTTGGTATAACTCATTACTTGAAGTTTGTTTCTCCCATTAGGATGTAAGCTGTCTGAGGATGAGGACTGGACTGTGTGGCATCATCACTGATTCTGCAGCATTGATCTTGTTTGCAGTTAGTGCTCCCTAAGTATTCTTAGAAGAAACAATCTTCTAGGAATCTGATGTGGCCTTTGTTCTATTTCTCCCATTAAATGGCAAGTCACGTCCCCTCTCTGGGCGTTGGTCTTTTACCTGAAAAATGACAAAATTGGACTTAATGTTCTCTAAAGCTCCTTTGACTCTACATTACGAATATAGGCACATCAAAGAAATCTCTAACCTGTTTTCTAATATTTAGAATCATGAATTCTAAGAAATACATGGAATCAATTTAGTTCCCCCATAAAATAGACTAATATCCATATATTACCTAGTGAATGTAGCCCTGGTTGTTATCCCTTTTCTTATTATGGACTTTTAATATGTAAACTATGATATTTATCCCTTTTTTTCTCAATATATAGGAGAAGAATATATAGTCTGTATAATTATATGATCATTGCCATACCTGGTAACAAGTTGAAAACTGAGCTAATATGGTAAAAAAAATCCAAGTTAAAATTATTTAAAATAAGTTTGTCTTTCTCTAGGTAGGTAGCCAGTTAAAGATACTTTTTGTTGTTGCTGCTGCTGTTGTCATTCAGAAAAAATAATCCTTGAGGAGAGAGTGTCCTGAAAAATCGAAAGCATTTTTATTGAGTTTTATAATGAAATTAAGTAGAAAGTAAAAGCAGGAAATGAAATCTATAACACTAGTGGGAAATCTTGAAACCATTTTTATAAGGTTTTTTTTTTTTCTAATTTAATTGGGTCTCACAACATGTCTGTGAGGTTAGGAAGGTTTTTGTTTGTTTGCTTGCTTGTTGTTTATATTTAATAATGTGAGGAAATCTGCTAAAACTGACTGTTCCCTTTCCAACTGATAAATGCATACTTAACAGTTGCTTATAGCTAAAAGCAGGAAGACTTGGAAACTGAGAAATGGCTACTCTGAAGTCACTTTGGGCTTCTGGGAGGGCTTAACAGTGCTTTGGGTTATAAAATTTCCTGAGGTCTTTAAGAAATTTTCTTGGTAACTCTGAGGAATGGTGGGTCATGGTGCAGTGACTGTGTAAATTGAAGGACTGTAGGATTGAGGGGCAAGAATTATAAACAGGAGGCCTATGACTTCCAGTGAGAATGGAAATATCCCCTCAAATGGCTTCCACACCAGTCCTGTTTCCATAGTGCTGGATGATCTTGAATGTGTACCATGCATTATTCTACAATGGCAAGCTATTCATGTACTCCACCCTATCCTAAACACCTTGAAGTACCTTCCTGTTTCTTGGCCTTATTGGATGTAGGCCAATATGAAAAACTAAACTTATCTAAATTTACCCTTCTGCTGAGAATTCTTAAGACAAAAACTGAGGCATCATCAAGAGAGAGAGGACATATGGATAAGAAAAAGATGCACTGGAAAGCAGTGCTCAGAAAGGTCCAGAAGTAATCTCATCCATGGACTCTAGAATTGACTCCATGAGGAGATGATATGAAGGACTGAGAGAACTTGAGAGAGTTCTGAGTGTGCAGGGACACACTCGGGCCCCAACAGACCCTAGCTGAGTACCTACCTTGGACTACCTGCAATAAGTTGGTCATAAAAGCTCTAATTTTCAAAACTATTTAATTTTTTTCTAGGTACGTCTTTCAATATACTTTTTAGGGTTTCTAAGTGATTTCTTTTTCCTTTTTTCCTATAATTTTTAGAGGATAAACTTTTTCTTTTACTTCTTTTGGCTATGGTATAGCTCAAGCTGGTAGTAAATAAATTCCTACAGTACTAAGATACCTTTTTGTAGCATTTGACCAGTTTGAAAGGCAGTGGTTCCTAAATTTCAGTGATACACCAAGCTTCTCAGAAAATGAGTTCCAAAGGGAATTGATTTTTATCTGCAATACTTTCATCCTACAGACAGGATATTGACTACATTTGATAGAATGGAAGTGTGAAACTAGAATGAAGCATTGCAATAATAAATCCTCTGGGACCTCTTCATGATCAATCGTATCATTCATTGGATGGAAATGTCTGAGAGCTGGACAGTGTCAATAGAGAAGAAAGATAAAATGAAAGCATTAGCCTTCTGGAAGAGTCTTCTCCCCTGAGTCATATGGTTTTTGTTAACGGATTCTTCTTTTCAGTATCCTATCCTTTCTCCTTGTTTACTAGTTCCTGTGATAATCTTAAAGCTCCTAATAACTTATAATCAGTATTTTAAAATGTCAAAATATTGGCAGACCTCAGTCCTGCTGGCATGTTGCCATGTGAATTGATCCAGAACCATTGTGAGATGCCTTGGTATAGTCATCTTCATTTATTTCTGTCTTATGTTATTTTGAATGTTATGCTTTCCTAAAGCATTAAGCAGTTTTGTCTTACTGTGAGAAGATAAAAGGTCCATCATCAACATGAACTTCTCTTCATGACTGTATTCCTGCTGTGTTGTGTATTTGGTTACTGGCATGGTCACTTCATTATATGGCTAACAATAGTTTTCACCTATGTGTAGGAAAATATGTCTCAAATATTGATTTCATTTGAGAATTATAAAATTCAGTACTAAGTACCTCTTGAATATTGATGTTATTGATAAAATGATTATAAATCATTCTTAGAAATAAGAACAAAGTTCTTACCTCATTAAAGCTCATATATAATTTTGTAGAGAATAAGGGATTATTTCAAGAGTTTTAATAGGTGATAACAGAGAGATTTCTTTGTTCATAGAGTTTTTAAGGACTTTAGAAGTTTGGAAATCTGTTCAGGCAAAAAGAGAATGAGGAAATATCTAGGGACAGCACAGACTAATCATATGTGGATTGAAGGACTATCAATGTGCCTGTGGAAATTGTGAGTCAAGAGATAGATCATAAAAAATAAGAGAGAGACAGCGTCAGACGTTGACTAGAAGATGAAGGGATAGTGGGAAATAAAGTCAGATCACATGAGGTTTTGAGATGGAGGCAGGTAAGGAAGAAGAAGGTAGAGTGGACTGGACAGAGTGGAGAAGCTAAGATATACTCAGTCATAAAAAAAATTAAAAATGGGTAAAATATTTGAATAGACACTTATCCAAAAAAGATGCACAAATGGCCAAAACTGCCTTAGCTCTAAGCCCAGTGTATGAGGCTATGGGAAGTCTAGAGAGGGCTACAGGGTTAGAGGGTCAACAGGGGAGAATCAGATTCCAAGTGGAGCAAGATGAAGAAGCAGACGTTCAGAGGAGAGGTGGACCGACCAGACAGAGGCTTTGGTTTGGCTTCAACTGTGAGTCCTATAGGTGAGCTGAGAGTGGTTAAGGCATATGGGACCAGTGAGGGACATAGTAAAGCAGGAGAGGTACAGAGATGTCTAGGAAACGAGAGATTCTGGGATTTTACCCATCAACAGGAATAAAGGCTGTGATGTGCTTGCTGTTAAATGTTGAATAACTGTGTTTTAGTAAGGAAAAGTCCTAATTGGTAGCATTTTCCAGTTTCCATGGTGTAAACATTCCCACCAATGCAGATTTCAACTACCAGCATGGCGTCATTTCATATGGATTTAGATAGAAAAGCATAAAATTGGCACATGTTAGCCAACAGAAGCTGGCTTCAGCCACACTGGATAAAGGGCATACTTGGATTAACACTTTTGTGAAAAGCCAGATAATTGGCCAAAAATGTGAATGGTAGAGCATAGGGAGCTTTTGGAATCCCTTTTGACTTCTATGGATATAGGTACAGTGACTTCAGGCCCCTGAGCTTGGAACATACCAAAAAACAGACCTGGGATGGATTGGGTCCCACAGGCCACAGTTTGCGAGTTATTGCTATAAATTTTATCATGCCTATGAAATATCTCCATTTGGAAATCTAATAGATACATCAAATTCAAATCTGCTAAGGGATTAATATCCAGAATATATGTATTTTTTAAAACTCCTACAACTCAGTCATAAAAAAACCCAACCCAATTAAAAAATAGGTAAAATATTTGAATAGATACTTACCCAGAGAAGATGCACAAATGGCCAAAGGCTTATTAAAAGATGCTCAGCATCATTAGTCATCTGGGAAATGCAAATCAAAACCACAAAGAGATACCCACTTAACACCTATTAGGACAGCTATTACTTTATTTTTTTTTATTTTTTTTTATTTTTTTTTATTTATTTTTTATTGGTGTTCAATTTACTAACATACAGAATAACCCCCAGTGCCCGTCACCCATTCACTCCCACCCCCCGCCCTCCTCCCCTTCCACCACCCCTAGTTCGTTTCCCAGAGTTAGCAGTCTTTACGTTCTGTCTCCCTTTCTGATATTTCCCACACATTTCTTCCCCCTTCCCTTATATTCCCTTTCACTATTATTTATATTCCCCAAATGAATGAGAACATATGATGTTTGTCCTTCTCCGACTGGCTTACTTCACTCAGCATGATACCCTCCAGTTCCATCCACGTTGAAGCAAATGGTGGGTATTTGTCATTTCTAATAGCTGAGTAATATTCCATTGTATACATAAACCACATCTTCTTTATCCATTCATCTTTCGTTGGACACCGAGGCTCCTTCCACAGCTTGGCTATCGTGGCCATTGCTGCTATAAACATCGGGGTGCAGTGTCCCGGCGTTTCATTGCATTTGTATCTTTGGGGTAAATCCCCAACAGTGCAATTGCTGGGTCGTAGGGCAGGTCTATTTTTAACTGTTTGAGGAACCTCCACACAGTTTTCCAGAGTGGCTGCACCAGTTCACATTCCCACCAACAGTGTATGAGGGTTCCCTTTTCTCCGCATCCTCTCCAACGTTTGTTGTTTCCTGCCTTGTTAATTTTCCCCATTCTCACTGGTGTGAGGTGGTATCTCATTGTGGTTTTGATTTGTATTTCCCTGATGGCAAGTGATGCTGAGCATTTTCTCATGTGCATGTTGGCCATGTCTATGTCTTCCTCTGTGAGATTTCTGTTCATGTCTTTTGCCCATTTCATGATTGGATTGTTTGTTTCTTTGGTGTTGAGTTTGATAAGTTCTTTATAGATCTTGGAAACTAGCCCTTTATCTGATATGTCATTTGCAAATATCTTCTCCCATTCTGTAGGTTGTCTTTGAGTTTTGTTGACTGTATCCTTTGCTGTGCAAAAGCTTCTTATCTTGATGAAGTCCCAATAGTTCATTTTTGCTTTTGTTTCTTTTGCCTTCGTGGATGTATCTTGCAAGAAGTTACTATGGCCGAGTTCAAAAAGGGTGTTGCCTGTGTTCTTCTCTAGGATTTTGATGGAATCTTGTCTCACATTTAGATCTTTCATCCATTTTGAGTTTATCTTTGTGTATGGTGAAAGAGAGTGGTCTAGTTTCATTCTTCTGCATGTGGATGTCCAATTTTCCCAGCACCATTTATTGAAAAGACTGTCTTTCTTCCAATGGATAGTCTTTCCTCCTTTATCGAATATTAGGACAGCTATTACTTTAAAAAAAAATCAGGAAATAAATTTTGGTGAAGATGTGGAGAAATTGGAGCCTTTGTGTATTGCTGATGAGAATGTAAAATAGTGAAGGTAGTGTGGAAAAGTTTGGTGGTTCCTCACAATATTAAATAAAATTACTACATGGTCCAGCAGTTTTACTCCTAGGTATGTACCCCAAAGAATTGATAGCAGAGACTTAAACAGATATTTGCACACTTATTCATAGCCGTGTTATTCATAATAGCTAAAGTAGAAACAACTCAAGTGTCCATCAGTGGCTGAATAATGAAGAAAATGTGATCTATACATTGGGGAATTATTCAACCATAAAAGGGAATGAACTGTTGAAAAATGCTACAACATGGGTGAACCTTGACAGCATGCTAAGTGAAAAAAGACAAGCACAAAAAGACAAGTGTTGTATACTTCCAATTATAGCAGTTATCTAGAACAGGCAAATTCATGGAGACAAAGTAGAATGTAAGTTACCAGGGCTGAGAGAGGAGAGGATTGGGAGGCTTGTTCAATGGGCACAGAGTTTCCATTTGTGATGTTGAAAAATATGTAGAAATAGTGATGGTTGTACAACTTTGTGAATATACTCAGTGCTATTAAATAGTACACTAAAATGGTTAAAATGACAAATTTTATGTTTATTTTACTACAAGCTTAAAGCAATTGAGCAGAGGAAAAATAATCTTTTCAGCATATGGTGCTGGAGAAACTGAGCATCAGCAGGCAAAAATCATGAACCTCAATCTAAAACTCATACCTTATGCAAAATAAAACAAAAAAAAATCAGTGCACTTTAGATGTAAGTATAACATGTAAGCCTGTGAAAAGTCTTTAGAAAAAGCATAGGAGAAAATCTTCAGGACCTAGGAGTTAGTGAAGATTTTTTAGACATGGCACCAAAAACATGATTCGTAAATGAGAAAAGTAAATAAATTGGGGTTCATCAAAACTGAAAACTTTTGCGGTGTAACAGATGCTGTGAAGAGGTTGAAGCAAGAAACCGTAGACTGGGAGGAAGTATGGGCAAGCCACACATCTTTTGAAGGATTTATAATCATTTTATCAGTAATATCAATACACTTATTGTATGACCCAGTGATCACACTTCTGGCACTTATTCCAGAGAAGTGAAGAACTAGGACCATACAAAAACATGCACACCAACGTTAATAGCATCATTACTAGTAATAGCCAGTGACAATCACTGAATGAGCTAAGAAGAACTCTAAAAAGCCTTATATCAGTTAAAGCAATTGTTTGGTTAATAGAATTTTAAAGGATCTACATGTCAGATCACCAGATGAAAATTTTGATGCTAAAAATAGACATTAAAATTTACAAAAAGTGTCTTACCTTTCCTTACAACTCTGGGAGATGATAGGCAGCATAGATATGATTATACTCACTTTACAGATGAGATAACTTAGTCACCAGGAAACAAGGATCTTACCCCAAGTTTTACTAAACAACAGAGCTAAAACACAAACCTTGTCTTATGATTCGAATACTTTTTCAGCAATGCCACAGCTGCTGCTCATTGATGAAAGTGGCAGTTTTCGTGATTCATAAATTAACATTTCCAGAGGGGGAAAAGCTGCTTCATAATGAAGCTGTCATAAATCATGCACAGTGTCCTGAGATTTGGAACAGAGCTGATGGCAGTCCTCCCACCGAGGCACATGTATGCGCTGGACTGTCTAGGGTCAGCATTCATTTGTCTGCTGCAGTGAAAGCTCTGACCCTCCACACACAGGGATGTCTGCCTTCAGCATCGCTTCCTGTGTTCTCTCTTTTCTTTGTTGAGAATTCTTTTCCCACAT
Source organism: Canis lupus baileyi (assembly GCF_048164855.1). Taxonomy (NCBI): domain Eukaryota; kingdom Metazoa; phylum Chordata; class Mammalia; order Carnivora; family Canidae; genus Canis; species Canis lupus. The sequence goes on from NC_132845.1 coordinate 64,029,504, forward strand.
CAGCTCCACAATGCCACCCATTACACTCAGCCTCTCTCCTCTCTCCTCTCTCAAAACAGAAGGATCTGAAATAAGACATCTGGATTTATAAATTAAATACCAGATATTACTGGGAGTGATTTTCAGGCAAGGTATTACCTGGTAAGACATTGACATTGAGTGAATTGATTGAATGAATGTAGATTTCAGACTTCTTATGAATTATGTTTATTGCATTTGCCTGTTTCTTCCAATAGAAGTAAGCCACGTCCGTGTAAGGCTTTTTATTTTATTCTCTAATGCTTTCCCAATATCTATAACAGGACCCTACACATTCTCTGTGCTTGTTTAATAAATGAATGATTGTATATGCCTTTTACTTTTAAGAGATATATGCCTTTAAGCTCTGTTAAAAAACAATTTCAGACTGGAAGAAGTAAAAAGATTTCTATGGAGAGCAGGTAGGTTTTGGCATGCCCTAGGAGAGCACTCATCACAGATTATTACCATTATTTTTTGTGTAATCTTTTAAGATTTAGTTAGCTTCATGAGGACAAGAAACTCATCTGTGCCTGGCATATAACAGGCATTCAGAAATTATTTATTGACTTCAGGTTCTGCCAAGGTGGAGTTGCCCCAGTGCTCCCATATCCACCTCTTATGATTAAAATTCCCTGGATACACCACAGCAGACAAACATAGGATGTCTTGTAAAAGGCAGAAAGAAGAGGCATGCCTGGGAACTTTGGCATTTAAGGATCAAGGTGTTGGCAAGTTTCCCCAGTTTTCTTACTACTACCCATGTATCCTGAACAAAGAGCTGCAGATACTCTGACTGAACCAGCAACACACTCATGAAAGCTCCAAGAAAAGCCTATTGCTTCTAGCCTAAGGTCTAGGAAAGGGGTGGCCTACCAAAAGAGTTTTCTCTTGATAAGATCTGTGCTACTCTAGCTAAGGAATGGGAAAAAAGCTCCCTCCTTCCCCCACTGCCTCATCATGTGAAAGTCAGTGTTCTGCCCCTATTCCACTCTATCAAAACAGGTACTCTGACCTGCCCATTGAGTGGTGTTGGCAGGACTGAGCATGGAACTGATCCTCCATCTTCTGCCCAGTGAAAATAGTTCATGCTCTGATTCCCTCACATTGGGCTCTACAACAGCTGAGCATCACCCCAACACAACAGCAAAGAGACCAAAGGAGCTGATGAGAGGTGAGCTAATTACCGTTAGGCCTTATACCCCACACTTGTTTCAGCTGGGCCCAGTGGAGCAGGAGCTTTAGCTCCACTGTACAGCAACAAAGCAGTCAGCCTTTTTCTCCCTCTTCCTGGTGGTTGTGGGGCTCATAGCAGAGCTGATCTTTACTCTCTCTCAGAGGCAATGAGGTAGTTGGAGTCTCTACCCCCCTTTTGCTAGGGTAATATTGGCGGAGCCTGGTGCAAAGCTATACATACACACCCATATGGCCCTTATGCTACATAATAACCAAGGTTGTGCCTGCAAAAAGGAGATTACATAGATTACAAGTCTTATTATATTTTATTTGAAATGTTTAGGCTATAAACGAAGATGATTTATCATACCAAGAACCAGGAAAATCGCAATTTTTACAAGAAAAGCCAGTAAACACACTAATACAGAAAGAAATCAGATGTTGGCATTACTTAGAAAAGATTTTATTTCTATTTTGTTTTATAGTTTAGAAAAGGGGGAGGGGAGGGGGACAGGGAGAGAGAGAATCTTAAGCAGGCTCCATACCCAGCATGAAGCCTAACACAGGGCTTGATTTCACAACCATGAGATCATGACTTGAGCTAAAATCAAGATTCAGATGTTTAAACAACTGAGCCACAGAGGCCCCCCTATCTGGAAAAGATTTTAAAGCAGCTAATCATAAAAGTACTCCCAAAAATAATTATTAATTTTCTTCATAGAAAAGAAAAAATAGAAAAGCTCAGCAAAGAAGTATAACAAAAAAGAACCAAATGGAAATTAAAGAACTGAGAATAACCAAAAAAGCCCTCACTCTTTGGGCTCAGTAGCAGAGGAGAGGTGATAGAGGGTTGAATCAGTGAACTTGAGGATAGAGCAAGAATCTACCCAATCTGAGCAACAGAGAAAAGATACACTGGGGGTGGGGTGGGGAGGAAGAGATCCATAAGTTCTGTGGGACAATAACAAGAATTAACATTCATATCATCAAGACCCACCATGGGAGAGGAAAAGGAGGGTTGAGCTGAATAGTATTTGAAGACATAACTTCTGAAAACATCCCAAATTGGGCAAAAAACATAAACCTATAAATTTAAGAAGTTGAGCAACCCCAAATCAGATAAATGCAAAGAAATTCACACCAAGACATATTATAATTAAACTTCTGACTACCAAAGAAAAGGAGAAGTCTTGGAGTCAGAGTGAAATGACATATTCCTTTTAGGGGAACACGAGTTCTAATGACAACAGTCATCTGAAACCGTGAGTGCTAGAAGAAAGTGGCAGAACATTTTTCAAATACTGAAAGAGAAGAACTGTCGATAGCAAATTTTATATTTTGTGACAATATCTTTGAGGAATGAAAGGGAAATCAAGACATTACTCAGGTGATGAAAAACTAAGGGAATTTGTTGTTAGCAAACTTATCCTTAAGAAATAGCTAGAGGAAATTTTCTAAACAGAAAAAATATGATAAAAGGAGAAAACATGGAACCTCAGAAAGGAAAGAAGAACATTGCATAAAAATAGAGGTAGATTGTATCAGACTATTCTATTTTCCTTGAATTTCTTAAATCGTTATTGGATGGTTGAAGCAAAACTTATAACAACATCTGATATGGTGCCTAGTAAATGTAGAGGAAATATTAATTACCTTAAAAAAGTAGAGGAAGTAAAGAGATCTTAGTGAAAGTAAGGTTTTTAAACTTCACTTGGAGTGATGTTATATATGTATATTGTAATACCTACGTCAGCCACTAGGAAAACTATACAAAGCAAGGTACTGAAAAACACTAGAAAGAAATCACTATCTATTCCAAAAAATGTTTACATAACCTACAGGGAGATAAGAAAAGAGAAATAGAGTAGCAATCAGATTAAACAGAAAACAAATAATAGCAAATTTAAACCCTAACATATCAATAATTATAGTAAATGTAAATGATATAAACATGCCAATGAAAATCAGCTGTGATGGAGAACAAAATTACCAAACAACAGAACTTAATTAACATATATAAAACACCCAACAAAAAACAAAGTAAATGGATTTTTCAAGTATACATGGGACATTCACAAGGATAAACATTATCCTGGGCCATAAAACAAACCTCAAAAAATGAAAAGGATTGAAATCATACAGAAATATTCTTTGACCATGGTGGAATCAAAAGTCAATAACAGACAACAGGAAAATCCCCCAAACCTGGGGAAATTAACACACTTCTAAAAATTGTCTTTGAATCAAAAAAAAAAAACCAAAGGAACTTTTTTTAAAAAATGCAGAATAGTGAATGATAATAAAATACAAAATGTCAGAATTTTTGTGATGCTGCTAAAACAGGGCTGAGAGGAAAATTTATAGCCTGAAGTGCGTACATTACAAAAAGGAAGAGTCTCAATAAACCAGATAAAGGCAGTTAAATAAACCTCAAGGAACTAGGTAAAGAAGAACAAAATAGACCCAAAGGAAATGGAGGGGAATGATAAAGGTCATGGCAGAAACCAATGAAACTGAAAACAAAAATGGTGGAAAAATTGATATTAAAGGAAGCTGGTTCCAGTTGCACTGCTAGGCATTTACCCAAACAATATGAAAATACAGATTCAAAGGGATACCTCCATCCTGATATTTAATGCAGCATTACCAACAATCACCAAACTATGGAAAGAGTCCAAGCGTCCATCAACTGATGAATAAAGATGTGTATATATACAATGGAATGTATATTACTCAGCCAACAAAAAGAATGAAATCTGGGGGATCCCTGGGTCGCTCAGCGGTTTGGTGCCTGCCTTCGGCCCAGGGCGTGATCCTGGAGTCCCAGGATCAAGTCCTACATCGGGCTCCTTGCGTGGAGCCTGCTTCTCCCTCTGCCTATGTCTCTGCCTCTCTCTCTCTCTCTCTCTCTCTCTCTCTGTCTCTCATGAATAAAGAAATAAAATCTTAAAAAAAAAAAGAATGAAATCTTGCCTTTTGCAACAATTTGGATGGAGCTAGTGTGTATTTAAGTAAAATACACCAGAAAAAGACAAATGTTTTCACTTGCATGTGGAATTTTTTTTTTTTTTTTTTGCATGTGGAATTTAAAAAACAAAACAGATGAACATAAGGGAAGGGGAAAAAAAAGAATGGAAAGCAAGGCATAAGAGATTCTTAACAATAGAGAACAAAATGAGGGTTGATGGAGGAAAGTGGGTGGGTGATGGGCTAGATGGGTAATGAGTATTAGGGCACTTGTGATGAACACTGGGTGTTGTATGTAAATAATGAATCACTGAATTCTATTCCTGAAACAGATATTACATTATATATTAACTAACTAGAATTTGTATAAAAATCTGAAAAAGACCAAAAAAAAAAGCTCATTCTTTGAAGAGATCAGTACAGTGGACAAACCCACAGCAAGACTGATAATGAAGAAAGAAAATATACCAAATTACCAATATGAGAAATGAAAGGGGAATCACAATAGTCCCTGCAAAAAATGAGAGGAATAATATGAAGAACTCTGCACATATACATTTGATCACCTAGGTGACACAGACTACTCCGCAAGAAGGAAAAACCACAGAAACTCAACCAAGATGAAATGGAGAACCTGTATAGTCTCATAACCAATAAAGAAATTGAATTTGCCATGAAAAACTGCCTGAAAGGGGGATTTCCCTCCAGTTTCCAGTGTCATCACATTTGAAGTGAGTTGCCAGAGAAGATAACCCAGTTTTATGAACCTTTTAAAGAATGACAATTTCACATCCAAAGAAATGGAGAGGAGAAAATACTTTCCAATTTATGAGAATAATATGACCTTGATACCCAAACCAGATAAAGGCAGTTTAAAAAAAAAGTAAAATCTGTAGACCAATATTTCCCACACCCTTACTCATAAAAATCTTTAAGAAATACTATTAAATCAGTTTCAGCAACGTAGAAAACAAATTACATATCCTAAGTAGGATTTACTTCAGTTATCTATCAAAGGCTGATTCAACATTGAAAGTCAATTCATGTAACCCATTATGTCAACAGTCTAAAAGAGAAAACACATGATTGAATCAATTTATGCAGGAAAAAACTTTTGACAAATTTCAGCATTTGTTCCTGGTGATGACTCCCAGCAAACTAGGAATGAAGGGGGAACTTCCTTAAATTGATAAAAAGCATCAAGAAATAAAAGAAAAAATCTGAAACCTACTATCATCACTCACATACCTTGCTGGCAGAAAGATAAAATGGTACAGCAACTAATGGGAATAAATTGGCTGTTTTTAAATAAACCTAAAAACGCAATTACAACCCATCAAATGCACTCTTGGATTGTTCTATAAGATTTAAAGATTTGATTCATAGCTAGAAACAATGTGCTGACCCTGGGACAGGTAGAAAGACAGAGTCATAGTTACAACTCCACAGGAGAAGGCCAGGACCCAGGAAAGCCATGCAGGGAATTGCAAGCTGGAGCTGTGGAGGGCAGATACTGTGTCAAGCAGGGTGGGGTTATCCAGGTTTCCTGGGCACCTTGGCATTGGCTAATTTGCATAATTCAGTGGCCTGCCAGATCTGGAGTCTGTCCCTATTTGCTGGTGCCTGGCCCCAGAGCAATGAGGGCTAGTGCAGAGTGGTCCTAACACATGAGAGCCCCATCAGGGACGTGTTTGGGTGTGGTCTCACCCACTGCTCTAGAGGAACTGACTGGCCTCTAGTCGGGGCCTCAGAACTGAAGCATGACAGCATTTAAAACAAACACAACTTCGTATGGGCATTTTTTCCCCAGAAAATGGAAAAATCATGTTCACATAAAAATCAGTACATGAATATTCATGGCATTTTCTATTCATAATCACCAAAAATTGAAAAAAACCCAATGTCCCTTGACTGGTAACGTTAATTAAGCTGCAGGTTACAATGCAGCGATAGAAAGGAATGAACAACTTGGGGCAACAATTCTTCCAGGAATTAAGGTGATGAAAAAATTCAACCCCAGAGGCCATATCCTGTATAATTCTGTTTATATGACGTTATTGAAATGATGAAGTTAACGGGATGGAAGACAGATTAGAGGTTGCCAGGGGTCAGTGAGGTGGGGAGAAGTGCTGGTAACTGTGAAGGCCATCACAGGGGGTCCTTGAGGTGCTGGGGATGCTCTGCATCTGCAGTGTGCTGACTCTTCCTTACCACTGAAGTGGAATCTGCTTTTATCTTAAAAAGGTTAAGTTTTTTTAAAGTGTTTATTGAATGGATAAAGGAAGGAATGCTCCTGGGATATAGCCTCAAGGTAGGCATTGAACTTAACTTGTATGAAGTCACTTGTGAAGAAGCAGGAAGGGAGGTATGGGAAGGACTTTTGCCTTTCTAGAAGGTACAGGAAGGACTTTGGCCTTCTAGAAGGTACAGGAAGGACTTTTGCCTTTCTAGATAACTGTCTCTCCCTGAAAAAGACAGAAGGGAGATGGGGTTCTACTTTCTATGGCTTCTCAGGATGCATGGAAAAAAGGAAAATCGTAATTAAATTTTCTAGTTTCAAATTGCTTTGGAAACACAATGGGAATCACTTCCTTTTTTTCTGTGAACTGGGCTCAGCACATTGATAATCGGAGTATAGAGCCCACAATAGCCCAGAGTGAGGGAATGAGAGTGGAGCCATGCCACGTTCATCAAAGATGTTAGATTTTACTCCAAAGGTTAGAATATTTCCAAAAGGAAACTACTCTGGAAACTATTTTTAACGACATTCAGGGCAGCTGGAGCATTAAGAGCTTTAGGACAATCAGTGCTTACTGTGGTAATGATGCGGCCACTTCCTAACTCCTTTCTGAGTGCTGTGTACACCACGTTAATTGTATTATTGCTATTTATAGCACCTGAGGCTGTCTGAGTGTTTCTTTGGAGTGTTCCAAGCCTTTATAAAATCTCAGAGAGAAGTGCAGTGTGCAGGAGGCGCTCGGTCCAGGCTGGTGGTTTGCGGTTATACCGCTCGGTTCTCGGGCCCAGGTCACATAGCCAAGAAGCGCTAGAGCTAGAAGGAGAACCCAGGTCAGATCCAAGCCTTTCTAAAATCGTGGAGAGCAGTCAGGAAGTGCTGCCCATCCAGCACCTGCAGTTGTCTATACTGAAGGGTGTCATGAGAAATGATGCAGGGGCTGGATAGACAGCATTTCCTGACTGTTCTTTAAATGCTGGGGCTGCCGCTGTTCTCGTCTGATGAGAAGCAGGAGAGGGACCAGTGGTGCAAGGGAAATAGGAGACAAGTTGCATCTCCACTTCTGACTCGCCCTGTGACTTCTACAAAGTCCCGTCCTCCCCAGGCCTTAGTTTCCTCATTTAAAATCTTCCTGTTTTGGAGCAGTGTGCAGAGTACCTTCCAGCTTTCATGAGTGTGGCTTCTGAGCTGAAGTTGTAGGAGGTGAGACGATAGAGTAGCGTTGTGGTTGGGAGCATGGGCTCCGAGTCTTCCAGGTCTAGGTGTGAGTCCTGCCTCTGTTGATGGGTGTGTGCCAGGCTCGGCAGCCGGTCAGCTTTCCCAGTGGGCCCGTGGTTCTGTCCACGTGCACCTACTTCACCTGCTCTCCCCTGTGCCAAGTCCTGGTTGCCCTGCAACGGGTCAGCACAGCTGGCCGAGGCCAATTGGCACCCCTGCCTTCTGCCAGCCTTGTGTTTCTGTCAATACACCACCTGTTCGTTCATACATCATCCTTGTTTTTTGTTTATTTTTTTATTTTATAAATTTGTTTTCATTGGTGTTCAATTTGCCAACATACAGAATAACACCCAGTGCTCATCCCATCAAGTGCCCCCCTCAGTGCCTGTCACCCAGTCACCCCCACCTCCCGCCCACCTCCCCTTCCACCACCCCTAGTTCGTTTCCCAGAGTTAGGAGTCTCTCATGTTCTGTCTCCCTTCCTGATATTTCCCACTCATTTTTTCTCCTTTCCCCTTTATTCCCTTTCACTATTTTTTATATTCCCCAAATGAATGAGACCATCTAATGTTCGTCCTTCTCCGATTGACTTCTTTCACTGAGCATAATACTCTCCAGTTCCATCCATGTTGAAGCAAATGGTGGGTATTTGCCATTTCTAATGGCTGAGTAATATTCCATTTTATACATAGACCACATCTTCTTTATCCATTCATCTTTTGATGGACACCGAGGCTCCTTCCACAGTTTGGCTATTGTGGACATCATGCATCATCTTTGGATAATTTCCAGCTACATGGACTGAGGCGGGTAGTTGGGATAGAGACCATTTGCCTGCAAACCTGAAACTTTTACTGTCTGGTTATTTATAGAAAATGTTGGCCAAGCCTTCCTCTAGAAAAATTACACTAATTCTGTGTCTTGGTTTCCTAGCTTCCCTTCATGGATAGAAGGGACAGAATTGTTGACTGACATCATGGAACCTCTAGTCCTCGGCTCCTTTCCCCTAGGCATTTATTCTATGAGAAAATGAACTGTTTTCAAAAGTCTCTTAAACTTCTTTGTTATTATTACCGCTTGCGAGTCAGTGCAGTCCCACTCTTCAACTGTTCATGAAACTTTGCACAAATTACTTCCCCAGGCCTTAGCTTTCTTATCTGTTTCACACATTTAATAATAACCAGGATTAAATTAGTGATAAATATGAAGCTTTTGCTCAGTTCTTTTCATAGAGTTAGTAAATAATAGGAAATATTATTTTTATTTTTGATGGGTCCATAACTTTAAAGTACTTTGAGTCTCTCTATACAAGCACATATTTGCCAAATTGAATATCTTTTGCAAAAATCATGTTTTATTTAGAAATGTTTTGACAGCCAGAACCCATGTTTCTATTGCAAACAAAAATATTTTCAGTTTAAAAATACTTGTTTTGATCATCTTTGTAGGGATGAATGTTTTTTATTTGAGCTGTTAAGCTACAAAATATATTTCCTAAATGTTCTTATAAATATATCTGTCCATTTCTTAGAATATTGCCTTGAAGAAGTACCCAGTGACAATTACACTCTTAGGAAAGGTTTACAGTTTATAACCCAGAGCAGATCTAACCTTTTGAACAAATAGGGGATGTCAGCTGGGATAGACAGCTTGGTGGCTGTCAATGAAGCGATCCACATTGCTCCTCGTGGCTCTCACATTATGTCCAGCACTAGTTGGATGAGCCTCCACGTGGTGATTACCATGAATCTACTGTGAACTGACATGTTACACTCCTGTCTCAAGCACCAGACAATGTTGACTTTTTTTTTTTTTTTGCTATAACAGTAATTTTTTTTTTCTTTGAGGGCCATGAGTAAATAGAATTTTCTTTGTGTTTGCCAAAATTGTAATAATTCACTTGAGGCTTATTGTTAATTTTCAGTGATAGTAGCAAGGGTTTATCCTTTTACAATTCTCATATTGCTTCTCTTTCACATTTTACATGTAGTAAATGAAAAAGTAAGCCCATTGGATAGCCTGTTTCTTTTGCTGGCATTTAGGATAAAGAGAAACCCAATAAATCATGCATTGAGCATCCCTACCAATATTGAATTATGAGATCATGGTATAACTTTTACAGATAAATCACCAAGCCAGTGTCACACAGTCAATCTTGTTTGGAAAGTAGGAAAGCATTTCTTCTTTATAAGATTCCACATTAGTTTTAACCCCTATAACATTATACCAATATTTTTTCAACTTGATTATACTCTCTGCTGCAAGGTCAAGATAAACTTTACATTAATAAAAGCCATATGACTTTTGAGTTCCAAGAAAATTTAATTTAAAAGTAGTACTTTGCATTTATATAACACCTTTCATAATGTGTGGTCTCAAAACACTTTAGAAATAAAATACACTAATATGTTAGCCTGGATTTACAAGCAATTCACTGGGCTAATGTTTCCTTACAAGACTGTGACCCACCAGAAATACTCAAATATAATGTGTTTGTCCTTGTCAGATAATTTTCTTCTTCAAGGAAAATCATTTGGAAGAAAATTTCTTCAACTTAAGATAAAAAAAAAAAAGATACTCGTCTCTCATTTTTTTTTTTTTTATTATTTAGCAGCAGGAAGCTCACCAATTTATTTCAGACAATTACAACAGTGTTTCATATGTAGAATTACCTTTGAACATGAATAAATTCAAATGTATATGAAAACCAATTAGAAATTTCTGAATTTCAGACTTGTGAAGGAAAGAAATGGCTCAAATTTTTAAGTTTTATGGTTATCATAAAGCAGAGTAACAATGCCATAGAATAAAAATGGCTAATGTCTAATGATGTCAGGCTATTCCCTGAAGTGTAAGGTGAATCACAGACTGAAATTTGGACTAAAATGGGCAACTTCCCTGTTTTAGCTATAGAAATCTACAAACAACAGTTCCATGGAACAACCACATGTTGGAAATGGTTCAGAAAAAGCATACCCTCTTCTCAGGAACCTACATAAGGAGGCAGTGGTATTCACAATAAAAAGTAGAAGACAAATGTTCTCTGGTGGTATGATATTTTAGAAAGAAATAAAAAGATTATTATCTGACATGATCCATGGGAACCAATCTTATTGATTTTCCCACTGTGACCTTGCTTGTCCAGCAGCAACACAAGCGCGTATCCATTACTGTGAGATCTGGCTTCAGTTGTGCTTAGGACACCATCAAGTTAGAGGAGAAAAGCAATAGGTGCTCGTAGTATTTGTTCTTGGCTTAATTAAGCAAATCTTAAACTAATAGGATATTGTATGTCAACTTTACTTCAATAAAGAAAGGGGACAAGAATGAAGAAGCTTTGGATATGCTTATGTAAGATACTTCCAAGATATTTAAATTGGAGAATCAAAGGGTAAAAATGCACAAATGCCTCCATTTGAATAAAAGAATACAAATAATATATGTGTACATCTGCTCTCTGCAAAGATACATAAGATACTGCTAGCAGGGTTGCCCATGAGGGGAGTGTGGGGCTTGAGGACACCAATGGCAGGAAGGTGCTTTATTGCAACTTTTGGGAATGTTTTGGCTTCTGTATTGTTAGCACATAGTAACTATTGAAAAAAAACTGAGTAAATGATAATAGTGTGTGGGTGGGGTGGAGGTGAGTGCTCCAGACAGAGACAGTTTTTCCAGGACTTTGGCATTGAAGGGAAGCAGAAAATAAGGAGATACTGGAGAGTTCCCCACTCTTCCAGGCTGGAAGGATGCATGAGGGTGACAGAGATGGGAAAACATGACAGATGGGAAGAGGAAAAGGGAAAGGAGGGGTGTAGCTTTAGCAAGAAGATTAACCTTGAGAAGGAGAGAGGAGCTGGATGAATAAGTGATTGTGTGGATGCTTTGGGGAGGAGAGGGTGAGGAGTAGGAGGTATGTAAGGAGATGAGTGGCACCCTCTGAGCACATTCTCCTAAAGTAGAACATATTCAACAATAGTAGAGTAATATGTTCATTTGATGATGGTTAAGTTTCATGAAAAGATAAGCAGCAACAACAGGGCCAGAGGCCTATGAAAGAATCCTAGGGCTGCCCCTTTCATAGGTGTGCCTCCCTCTGTTTTCTCCCACTGGACCTTATCCACAGGCTTATTCCCTGGAGATTGGAACCCAGCTTTGCTCTCGTGCCAAGCACTGGGCCAGGTCTGGGGACACAGCAATACGCAAATGACATATGATCCCTGCTCTTGAGTTGCTTATAGCAGAGTGGAAAAGACAATCATTAAGCAGCTAACCACAAAATAATGATGCCACTGCATTGTGATAAACACTGAGGGAAAAGTACAGGGGACCCTGAGATAATATAACGTCTAATCTATAGCATCTTGTAGGCTATGAAAAATCAGGTGGGAACATTGTACTTAACGGTGTCCGTAAAGAAACAGGGCTTGGGAAGGACGGGAGAAGTCAATAGCAGTTGTGTGAGAAATACAATATGGAGGTGATAAAAGCAATGGTTGTTTGGGGCTGGAGAACATGAAGATGCCAAGACAGACGAGGCATGATGATAGAGGGTGTTGGATGCTGTTGGAGGGAATTGGATGTATTAGTAAGGGTTCTCCAGAGAAACCACCAATATGATACATAGAGATATTTAAGAGATTTATTAGGAGGGATTGGTTCCCACAGTTTTGGAGGGTGAGTAGTGCCACGATGTCCCATCTGCAAACTGGTGACCCAGGAAAGCAGGTAGTATAAGTTCCTATTGTGGTTCTGAAGGCCAGAGAGCCAGGAGTATGGATGTCTGAGGGCATGAGAAGACAGCTATCCTTGTTCAAGATAAAAGAGTGCATTCACCCTGACTCCAGCAGATTGGAAGATGCCCACCCACACTGGAGAAGGCAGATCTTCTTCATCCAGGCTACCGATTCAAATGCTAATCTCTTCCAGAAACACCCTGACAGATATCCAGAAGTGTTTGACAGCTGTCTGGGCATCTCTTAGCCCCATCAGGTTGACAGGTAAAATGAATTCATGTGTGTGAATTAACTAGATGGGGGAGTCCTTTCATGAGGTGCACATATATTTAATCACTATGATATATACTTTAAATACCTTACAGTTTCCAATGTCAATTATACCTCAGTAAAGCTGAAAAACATTTGAAAGAAGTAAATCTCAGTTTATCTATGTATTCATGTATACAACATGTTCAGGATATGTTATATGCCAGACAGCAGCTAGGCAGCAAGGATGCTTGAAGAAGTTGACTGACAAGCTCCTTGTCTGTCAGATTCACCAGGACCTTGCTCCTTCATTCCCCTCCTCTTACCTTTCCTTCCTGTTTTTCCTCCTTTCTTTCATTTATTCATAATCAATATTTATTCACTTCCTAGAATGTGCCAGGCACTCAGAGTATAGCTATGAGCAAGATGCATATAATTCCTACTCTAATTTTATTTATGGATGAGTGAGGGAGCCAAATAAGCAATTGTATAAATAAATTTTATTGTAATTTTAATTCCTATTCAGAGACTCCAAATAATTTCTGACTACTTTTTTTTTCTTAAATAATTCTTTCTGGGGTCATCTAGATTGAGTGACCAACTCTTAGCTTACTTAGGGTTGTGAGCTCAAGGCCTTATAGACAATTTAGAAAATATAGGAATATATCAAGAAAACATAATCTAAGATCACCCCAAATAACTGCTGTTAACATTTTGTTATATTTTCTTCCCCTTTTTTGTTTCTGTTTGTGTGTGCATGTGCATGCATCTGGGGCCATATTGTATATTGTTTTGCTATTTCCTTTAAATGATCACTAAGGGAACTTTCCAGAACGCTGGGTGAGATGCGGAGGAGCGGCAGCGGCCCAAGCTGCGCCCAGCAACGCGCTCCTTTCCGCTTCCCCACACCGGCTTCAGCCTTCTCACCGGCTGTAGAAAATGGTGAAAGAAACCACTTACTACGATGTTTTGGGGGTCAAACCTAATGCCACCCAGGAGGAATTGAAAAAGGTTTACAGAAAACTGGCCTTGAAGTACCACCCTGATAAAAATCCAAATGAAGGAGAGAAGTTTAAACAGATTTCTCAAGCTTATGAAGTGCTCTCTGATGCAAAGAAAAGGGAATTATATGACAAAGGAGGAGAACAGGCAATTAAAGAAGGTGGAGCTGGTGGTGGTTTTGGCTCCCCCATGGACCTCTTTGATATGTGTTTTGGAGGAGGAGGCAGGATACAGAGAGAACGGAGAGGTAAAAATGTTGTACATCAGCTCTCAGTAACCTTAGAAGATTTATATAATGGCACAATAAGAAAACTAGCTCTGCAAAAGAATGTGATTTGCGATAAATGTGAAGGCCGAGGTGGTAAGAAAGGAGCAGTCGAATGTTGTCCCAATTGCCGAGGTACTAGAATGCAAATAAGAATTCATCAGATAGGACCTGGAATGGTTCAGCAAATTCAATCTGTGTGCATGGAGTGCCAGGGCCATGGGGAACGGATCAGTCCTAAGATAGATGTAAAAGCTGCAATGGAAGGAAGATAGTTCGAGAGAAGAAGATTTTAGAAGTGCATATTGACAAAGGCATGAAAGATGGCCAGAAGATAACATTCCATGGTGAGGGAGACCAAGAACCAGGACTGGAATCAGGAGATATTATCATTGTTTTAGATCAGAAGGACCATGCTGTTTTTACTCGAGGAGGAGAAGATCTTTTCATATGTATGGATATACAGCTGGTTGAAGCCCTGTGTGGCTTTCAAAAGCCAATATCTACTCTTGACATCATCACCTCTCATCCAGGTCAGATTGTCAAGCATGGGGATATCAAGTGTGTGCTAAATGAAGGCATGCCAATTTATCGTAGACCATATGAGAAGGGTCACCTAATCATCGAATTTAAGGTAAACTTCCCCGAGAACGGCTCTCTCTCCTGATAAACTTTCTTTGCTGGAAAAACTCCTACCTGAGAGGAAAGAAGTAGAAGAGGCTGATGAAATGGACCAGGTAGAACTGGTGGACTTTGATCCCAATCAGGAGAGACGGCGCCAGTACAATGGGGAAGCATATGAGGATGATGAACATCATCCTAGGGGTGGTGGTCAGTGAATGGGGCCTCTTAATGGGGCCGGTGAATAACACTGCTGCTGGCATTTTATATGTAGTAGTGGATGAGTGAAGGACTATAATCATGGCTCACTACTTGCTATCATTTTTGTTTTAATATTCAACTATAGTAGTGTTTTAAAAGTTAAATGAAGAATAAACTCAAATATAAAAGCTCAAAAAATAAATAAATGATCACTAAATAGTGAGAATTTTTCATACTATTAAATAGTCTTTAAAAACATATTTTAGGTTTGCTGAATGACTTTTTAGTTATGTACCATAAATTATTTAACTATTCTCTATTTGGTCACATTCCAGTTATATCCTGTTGATTTTTGTTGTGTATTTTGGTTTTTTGTTTTGTTTTGTTTTACCTGATGTGATGATGGAACTGATGTGATGATGAAAGTGTAAATTTTTGTCACATTTCTGATTATTAAATAATCTAGGATTGGAATTAGTGACTAAAAGGATGTAGATATTGTGGGCACTTTCAATTAGATGGAACCAGTGGGTGGCCAGTTGTGGCAATGGGATAGCAGCTGACTTCTAGCAGACTTTGCAAGGATGCATGGAAGGAGGACTGACAGGTAGTGAAATTTGAAATGACAGCTACAGACCTGGAGATCACTGATTATCATCGGCACTTATGCTAGTCTGGAAAGCATGTGCATAATTTGATGGGAATAGTTGCAAAGGGGAAAGTAGGAAATTGGGAATGTGAATGGTTCAATAGATGCTTTTAAAACACTCTCAGGAAAATACTCAGATCCTGTTGGGATTGGTGTTCCAGGAAACTTAAAAAATACAGATTTTTTAGACCCTCTCTCTTGAGATTCTGATTCTAGAGGTTGGGCTCGGAAATCTACATTTTTACAAGTGTCCTTGGTAATTCATACCATCAGGCAAGTTTGTGAAACAGTGCACTAGAACAGCAGGATTCTTCATAATAACATGCATCCTTGCTGCAAATCATTACTTTTACGAAATGAAAAGTTAATAGACATATGTACAAGCACACCCCCTACAATAATAGGCTTTTCAGTGCTCTACTGTCTCTTCATCATCTTATTAATCAAAATCTGAAACTTTTTTAGTATGCAAATACTTTGTCTAAGAAAGCAAGCACACGGTGACTCTTTGGGCACTGTACACGTTAGAGGCAGAGTCACTATAATATGCGACTTTCCTGTAGAACTCACACTTTCCTGGTTGCTAAAAATATTTATGGCATGTAATCTTAGAGTTGTTGAAAGACAGCTCTCTTCTAAGGCACAGTGATGTATAGCTGCTTCACACCCCAAATTAAATAGGTATTTCCCTAGAAGAACTTGGTTACTACACACTTGTGGGAGAACAGGAAATTGATTCTGTCTTTTAATAGGTTTTAATTATTCCTTTTCATGATTAGTAAAATTATACAAAACACATACTTACATAAATGCTGAAGAATATGAGTCAGCAGAAAAAAACCTCCCATAATACTATTTTCTATAGGCAGTTACAAATATTTTGTCTTATGTTTACTTTCTTTTATGTATGTTTTTATTATTGAGATCCTATTTAATAAACTATTTTGTAAATATTTTCAAAGTAAGATTATATCCTGAGTATTTTCATTTATCAAGAACTTCATAAAAAAATAATTTTAACAGCTGAATAATAAGTTTGCTGTACTTAGATGCAAGATGCCATACTTAGATGTGAGTACCTCACAAAATCAGAAATACAAAACATGGAGAAATGTATTGCCAACGCATTAAGTGTTTCAGCTAAATATATTTAGTTGAGCTTTATGTCATGTGTACATTTTCCCATTGCCTTTGTAAAATGTGTTTATTAATTCAAATAATATAAATGGCTGGATGTAAACAGAGAAGACAATATGAGCCAGGAGCCAGTGTGTGCAGTGGGTGACACTGAGGATGATTGGCGCTAACACTCAGAAGACACCACTGAAATTGCCTTTGCTTGGTTCTGTACTGACAGCCCAGTTACCAAAGCTAATGGACAGTGTCTGCTTTTTACATTATTTTGGCTTTTGCAGCATTTGGAACTGCTATGACTTTCAGCTTTCTGACACATCTCTTTTGCCTTCCTCAATATTATTTTTTTGTCTGTCTTCCTTGAACTCTTTCTCTTAATTACTATTTTGCCTTGTCATTAAAATGTTGGTGTTCCTGTGCATTCTTTATTTGACCCTCTTTTTTTTTTCCCCCATTCTGAGCAATCTCCCTGGATTCCTTCTTGTTCTCATGTCTTTAGTGGCCTCCTAGAGATGATGTCCTCAACTTACATATTATACTCTTCTCTCTGCCTTGGTACTCGCAGATAGAACCTGCAATTCATTGTGCTTGTTCAAATCCATGCTCCTCTCTGTGATCTTAACCAGCCTTCTTGCCTCAGACTCCTTGGGTCACACACACTCTACTTCTGCAGATTGTAGGACACGTGTTGCTGTGCCTGCCTCCTTTGGGGTGTGGAGTGCACTGGTAGTGAATGATTGGTGGTTGATCAAAGGACTGACCAGGGGTGATGAAAATTCCTCCCTCACCAATTGCTAATTCTCATTTTCTGCCCCAGGACTGGGTGATGGTGCTCTGAAATATGTAGTCCAACTTTCTTTTTCTCCAGAGTATACTTTTCTTTCTTCCTTTGCAACACCGTCTGTTTTTAGGTTTATTTAGAAATTCTTTCTAGTCCTTCCTAGCTGCTAACATATTAAATAACATTAAGAAAATTAAAGAATTAAATAAATAACATTTGATTATTTTATGACTTATCTAATTATTATACTAGTTTATTAAATTTAAATACTAAAATATAATTATAAAAATTGATCCACTAAAGGAGGAGCATCTCATTGTTTCTAACACCCTAGGGTGTCAACACCAGCAGACAGGAGACTTCTAATACTTACAGTTGCAATCCCTAAAAGAAAACATAAGTAATGTGTCAAGTGTATATAGAACTGTGGTGCTGAGGGAAGCTGTAGTTTAGAAGTTCTTTGAAGACCTTCAAAGGGGTATACCCACTGCAATGTGAAAGAAATCTTTTATTTTCTTGATTTGCTTCCTCTAGCTGTCTTTGACCAACTCTTATAATAAAGCGAGGTAGAATGAATGAAGGGAATGTCAACCATTCCTTGTTATGTTTTTTTTTTCCTGTTACTTTTGGAAAATAATAATGATTTTGTACAAGGTGGTTTTCAAATTATGTGACTGCTAATTATAAGAAAAGCCACGGTACTGAAATATGTGTAGTGCTAATTACTCATCCCTTTCTCTCCTGCTGTAATTCACAGTGTATCTCTAGGATGTCAGTTGCTGATTTGGAACTTCTGCCTCTGCTTTTTCTCAGCAATTAGGTTTTGTCTTCAACTAATGGAATTGAGCGATACTGGGCTAATGATGTGGAGAACTTCTCCTCCACTTTGCTGCCTTAAACGTTGACATGAAACCTTAAAAAAGTCTCCTGGGGTGCCTGCGTGGTTCAGTTGGTTAAGCATTCAACTCATGATTTTGGTTTAGGTCATGATCTCAGGCTTCTCAGATTGAGCCCCAAATCAGGCTCCAGTTCTTTCACCATCTCTGCCATTCTTTCATATCTTCTGCCCTAAGCTAAACTTTATATGAAGCACTTTTTTTTTTTACTTCTAAACTTGATGTAGAGTTAATAATTTATTCATATTCATTTCTTCTTCCTGTTTCACTCCTGTGTAGGCTTTTCTGTTGTTATTGTTCCTCTGGCATTTCTATGTGCTAATGATCCTTGAATGTTATTTTGCTGATCATTAATGTGTGGAAGAGAAAGAAAAACTGTTAAGAGAATCTTCCCAATTCATGTCTCTGGAGAGATGGAGTGGACACACTTGCTTCTATTCCTCCTTCAAAGGACAGCTGAAATCCCTGAATGTTCTATATGAAAACCACAAGAAGACTCTGAATGGCGTGGAGAAGGAGGTGGACCGCCTGGGGACCTTGAGACTCAATGAGTGACACAGTGGTGGATTCCCTGAGATTAATGTTTTCCTCATATTTATTAGCTTGGGGGCCAGAGAAGCCAAAGTGCACATATATAAATAAAAGCTTCCAAGAAACCCTACCCTTTCTAGCCAAAAGACCATAAAAAGAGAACAGCCTGTCAAGACAAAAAACTTTTAGACAATAGCCACCTCACTGCAGTAAACACCACAGAAAACTCTGTGGGAAAACCCACAGACCCCACAAGCAAAGACCCAGTGGGGAGCCTAGACTTCCAGTTTTGCCAGGCTGTCATGAGGTTCTCCATCCCCCACCCTTGACTGTAGTGGTGAAAAAGAAGTTGAGTGTGTAGCCAAGACTTAGATCCCTCTGGGTAGTAATGAGTTCCCTCCCTGGTTCCAGAGGAGATCCCTCCCTGGTTCCAGAGGGGATCAGTCCAGGGGAGCCTGGACTTCTCAGACCTGGTGCTACCAAGGTACCCTTCTCTTCTCACTGAGTAATGTCTACTAGACTCTCACTTCCACCATTGGTAATAAGAAACCCCTCCCCGACAGTGTCATTGGAGGCAAGATCTGGAACAATGGCAGACCTCTCTCCACCTCCCCAGAGATGTATCAATGGAAACCTAGTCTGGGGCCTGAGTCCCCACCCCAACCCAGCACTAATGAGCCTTCTACCCACACCTGGTAGTAATGAGGGGAAGGGTTACCCTTCCTCCACCAAAGCAGTTCAAAAGAGACTGGCTAAGAGAAGATTTAGGTAACATCCAGATTTCATAGCATGCTATTCAAAATGCCCATGTTTTGGGCAGCCCCGGTGGCACAGCGGTTTAGCGCTGCCTGCAGCCCAGGGCATGATCCTAGAGACCCTGAATCGAGTCCCAAGTCAGGCTCTCTGCATGGAGCCTGCTTCTCCCTCTGCCTGTGTCTCTGCCTCTCTCTCTCTCTCTCTCTCTGTCTCTATGAATAAATAAATAAAAATCTTTTTTAAAAATGCCCATGTTTTAATTGAAAAATCATTCACCACAACAAAAACCAGGAATGTCTCAACTTGGATGACAGAAGATAATCAACAGACACCAACATGACACAGGTTTTAGAAATATTTGACCAGCATTTTAAAGCAACCGTCATAAAAATGTTTCAATGAGCAATTTCAAGCATGCTGGAAATAAAGAGGGAGAGGGGATATTGTCACATGAAAGAAATGGAAAGTCTCAGCAAAGAAATAGATAAAGCAGTACAAAACAAACATTTTAGAACTTAAAAATACACAACTTAAAACACCTTTAAGTGGACATACTTAACAGCAGAAAGGAGAGGACAAAGAAAAGAATCCATGAATTTTAAGATAGAAATAGAAATTAGTTAATTTGAACAACATAGAAAATAAGACTGAATCAAAAATACAAAACTAGAGCCTCAGAGACTTCTGGGACTGTGGCAAAAAGAATCTAATGTTTGGGGGATCCCTGGATGGCTCAGCAGTTGAGCATCTGCCTTTGGCCCAGGGCATAGTCCTGGAGTCCTGGGATCAAGTCCCACATCAGGCTTCCTGCATGGAGCCTGATTCTCTCTCTGCTGGTGTGTCTGCCTCTCTCTCTCTCTCTCTCTGTGTCTCTCATGAATAAATAAATAAAATCTTTTTTAAAAAAGAATCTAATGTTTGTGTCATCCGAATCACAGAAGGAAAGAAAGAGGAGTGGGGATAAAAAAGTATTTAAATAAACAATGGTTGAAAAATGTCAAATTTGACTCAACATGCAAACCTACAATTTAAGAATCTGAGTGAATTACAAGTACCATAAATCTAAAGAAATGCACACCAAGAAACATAATAGTTAAACTTCTGAAACTAAAGACAAAGGTTTGAAAGCAGCCAAACAGAATAACACCTTACCTATAGGGGAAAAAAAAATTCTAATGACACCAGATTTCTTGTTAAAAACTATGGAGAGCATAAGAAGGTAGCAGAACATTTTTCAAGTACTAGAAGAAAAGACCTGTCAACCACTAATTCTGTATCTGGTAAAACTATTGGGAATGAAGGAAAAATTAAGCCACTTTTAGATGAAAAATCAGAGTATTGTTATGGTAATTACCCTTAAAGAATAGTTAAAGGAAGCACTCTAAAAAACAGAAATGGTAAAGGGAAAAAAAGGTGGAGGGAATCTTAGAATATCAGGAAGAAAAAACAGAACAAAATGGATGAATAAGATAGACTTACTTTTTCCATATGAATGTTCTTTTTTCTTTTGAGTATAGTTGACACACAATGTTACATTATTTTCAGATGTACAGTATAGTAATTCAACAAGTTTATACAATTCAACATGTTCACCACAAGTGTAGCTACCATCTGTCCTTGTACATAACTATTACAATATCATTGGCTATATATTCTCCATGTTGTGCCTTATTCATTCCATAACTGGAAGCCTTTCAACCATTTTTCCCACCCTC
The DNA here is from genome assembly GCF_048164855.1 of Canis lupus baileyi. Lineage (NCBI taxonomy): Eukaryota > Metazoa > Chordata > Mammalia > Carnivora > Canidae > Canis > Canis lupus. Next base: position 64,050,652 of record NC_132845.1, read on the forward strand.
TACCCCTTCTCCTCTGGCAACCATCACTTTGTTCTCTGTATTAACAGGGCTGATTCTGCCTTTTGTTCATTTTTTAAAGATTCCTCATGGTATTTGTCTTTCTCAGCTTCATTTATCTTCCTTAGCATATACCCTCCAGGTCCATCCATGTTATCTCAGTTGGCAAGATTTCATCCTTTTTTATGCCTGTGTAATATTCCACTGTGTGTGTATGTGTGTGCACACACACATGCACACGTGTGTGTAGCACCTTCCTTACCCATTTGTTTATCAATGGACACTTAAGGTTGCTTCCATATCTTGGCTATTGTAAATAATGCTGCAATAAACATATGAGTACATATTTTTTTCCAAATTAGTGTTTTAAATCTTCTTTGGGTGAATACCCATAGTGGAATTATTAGATCATATGGTATTTCTATTTTTAATTTTTTGAAGAATCTCCATACTGATTTTCAGAGTGGCTGTATCAATTTGCATTCCCATCAACACCATATGAGTGTTCCTTTTTCTACACATCTTGGCCAGCACCTGTTGTTTCTTGTCTTTTTTATGTTAGCCATCTAACAGATAAAAGGTGATATCTCACCGTGGTTTTAATTTGCATTTCCCTGATGATTAGTGATATTGAGCATCTTTTTATGTGTCTGTGGCCATCTGTGTGTTTTCCTTGGATAAGTGTCTATTAGGTCCTCTGCTCATTTTTTAAAAGTATTTTTTGCTTTTTGGTGTTGTGTAAGTCCTTAATATATATAGTTGGATTTAAACCCCAGAGTGGATTTATCATTTGCAAATATCCCATTTAGTAAATTGCCTTTTGCTTTGTTGCTGATTTCCTTTGCTGTACAAAAGCCGTTTATTTTGATTTAGTTCCAATAGTTTATTTTTGCTTTTGTTTTCCTTTCCTTAGAAGACGTATTTGGAAAAATGTTGCTATGGCTCATATCAGAGAAATTACTGTCTGTGTTCTCTCCTAGGATTTTTCTTTTTTTTTTTGGTTTCAGGTCTCACATATAGTTCTTTAATTGACATTGAGTTTATTTTTGTGTAAAGTGTTGAAAAGTGGCACAGTTTCATTTTTATATGTAACTGTCCAGTTTTTCCATCCCCATTTATTGAAGAGACTGTCTTTCCCCCATTGTATATTCTTACCTCCTTTTCATAGATTAATTGACCATGTAGTCATGAATTTATTTCTGGGTACTCTGTTCTGTTCCACTGATTTATGTTTCTATTTTTGTGCTAGAACCATACTGTTTTGATTATTATAGCTTTGTAGTATATCTTGAAATCTGGGATTATGATACCTCCAGATTTTTTGTTCTTTCTCAAGATTGCTTTGGCTATTCAAGGTCTTTTGTGGTTCCTTACAAACTTTAGTATTTTTTGTTTTGGTTTTGTAAAAAAATGCTTTTGGTATTTTGATTGGGATTACAATTGAATCTGTTGATTGCTTTGGATAATATGAACATTTTAAGAGTATTAATTCTTCCACTCCATGAACATGCAATATCTTTTCATTTGTTTGTGTCATTTTCTGTTTCTTTCATCATTTTTTATAGTTTTCAAAGTACAGGTCTTTTACCTCATTGTTTAGAAGTTTATTCCTGGGTCTTTTATTCTTTTTGGTGCAATTGTAAATGCTATTTTCTTAATTACTCTTCTTTTTTTTTTTTTTAGTTTCTTTAAAATTCAAAATAGCCAACCTATAGTACATACTTTGTTTCCAGTAATTCATCAGCTGCATATAATACCCAGTGCTCATCACATCACCTGCCCTCCTTAATTAACGCCCATCACCCCCTTTCTGCCTTCCCTCCACTAACCCTGTTTGTTTCCTATAGTTAAGAGTCTCGTATGGTTTTTCTTCTTCTCTGATGACTTCCTATTAAGTTTTTCCTCTCTTTCTTATGACCCTCTGGGCTGCTTTCTATATTTTACATATGAGAGAAACCATATAAGTATCTTTCTCTGATTGACTTATTTCGCTCAGTATAATACACTCCAGTTCCAACCATGTCACTGTAAATGGGAAGTATTTATCCTTTCTGATGGCTGAGTAATATTCTATTGTATGTATATACCACATCTTTATTTCTCTTTCTGCTACTTTGTTATTAACATATAGAAATGCTCCTGATTTCTGGATATTAATTTTGTGTCCTGCTACTTTACTGAACTCCTTTTACTTTTAGTTTTTTTGTGGAGTTTTTAGGAGTTTCTATGTATAACATCATGTCATCTTCATATAGTGACATTTTAACTTCTTCTTTACCAACATAGATGCATGCCCCTTTTTCCTTTTCTTGTGTAATTGCTCTGGCTAGGACTTCCAGTACTGTGATGACTAAGAGTGGACTTCCTTGTCTTATTCCTGATCTTAGAGGAAAAGCTGTCACGTTTGTTTTCTTGTTTTGTTTTGTTTTGTTTTGTTTTGTTTTGTTTTTACCATGGGGTATATGTTAGCAGTGGGTTTTCCACATATGGCCTTTATTATGTTGAGATATGTTCTCTCTAACTCTACTTTGTTGAGTTTTCTTTCATGAGTGAATGTTGAATTTTGTCAAATACTTTTCTGCATTTATTGAGATAATTATATGATTTTTATCCTTCAATTTGTTGATGTGGTGTATCACATTGATTTACAAATATTGGACCATCCTTGCATCCCTAGAATAAATCCCACATGATCACGGTGAATGATCTTTTTAATGTTTTGTATGTAGTTTGCTAATACCTTGTTGAGGTTTTCTTCATCTGTGTTCATCAGAGATATTGGCCAGTAGGTTTCTATTTTGTGGTGTTTTTGTCAAGTTTTGGTATCAAGGTAATTCTGGCCTCATAGAATATTATTTGGAAGCTTTCCTTCCTCTCACATTTTTTTTTGAATAGTTTAAGGATAATTGTGAATTTTCTAAATTATGTTTGATGGTTGAAGCAAAAAGTACAACACTGCAAAATGCTTATAGGGAATGTAGAGGAAATATTTATGACGATCTTATACATGGGGTAGGATAAGGAATCTAAAGCAAGGTAAGCTTTCTGTATTTCACTCAAACTGGTAAAATGTTGACACTAGCACACCATGGTAAGTTATGTGAATAAAATGTAATACTTAGAACAACCACTAAAACACTATGCAAAGAAATACACTCAAAAACCCCAGATACATCAAAAATAGAATTTCAAAAATATTCAAGTAACATTCAAGGGGGCCAAAAAAGAAATCAGAGAAATTTTTTAAAGAAAACATAGAGAAAATAAGCAACAGACAAAAAATAAATGATAGACCTAAACCCCAAAATATCCATAATTGCAGTAAGTATAAATGGTAAAGATATACCAGTGAAAAGACAGAGATTTGTGGGTAATTTTTAAAAAATCATGACCCAACTATGTGGTGTCTACAATAAACTAAATTCAAAATAATTGTTTTAGGTACATTGAAAGTAAAAGTACTTTAAAAAGCCATGAAAATATAAATCAAAAGAAATCAGGACTGGCTGGATTAATATTAGCTAAAATAGAGTTTAGAGCAAAGAAGGTATATAATGAAAAAGGGCCTGTCTAGCAGGAAGACATGGCAATTCCAAATATGTGTAACAATTGAGTTGCAAAATATGTAAAACAACCCTAATGGAAGTGAAAGGAGAAATCAGAGTCCACACTTATATTTGGAGACTTAAACAGCCCTCTCTCAATATTGGATAGAACAACTAGTAAGGAAATCAGTAAGGATTTGAATAACTCAGCCACACTATCAACCAACAGAATCTAATTGATATTTATAGGACACTTCATTCAGCAACATCTAAGTATACGTTCTTTTCAGTTCTCATTAAAGATATACCAAAATAGTCATTGTCTTGCATCAAAAAGAAACCTTAACGTGTTTAAAATAATTGAAATAAAAAAAAATAAAATAAAATAATTGAAATCATAGAGTGTGTTCTCTCACCACAACTGAATCAAATTAGACATTAATAACAGAAAGGTAGCAAGAAAATATCCAGACACTTGGAAACAACACATTTCAGAATGTGTTGGGTCAAAGACACAAAATAAATACTTTAAAGGAAAATTAAAACACAACATATTATAACTAATGGGACACACCTAAAGCAGATGAAGAGGGAAACTTATGGTGCTAAACTCTTATATCAGAAAGGAATAAAAGTTTAGAATCCATCAAAGCTCCAACATTAAGATGCTAGAAAAACAAGAGCAAAGTAAACCCAATACAAGCAGAAAGAAGGAAAAGAACAAAGATGAACAAGGAGAAAGAGAAAATCAATGTAAAAAAAAAAAAAAAGCTAGGTAAAAAAAAAAATCAAAATAGGCAAACTTCTAATTAAACTAACACAGAAAAGAGAGAGGACACAACATATATCTGGGCTGAAACAAGTGATGGCATGTCAGATACCCAGTGCTCATCACATCACCTGCCCCAGGTATCAAATGGAAAATAATGGAACACAATGGATAACCCTACATGCAAAGTCTGACAAGTTAGATGAAGTAAGTAAATTCCCCAAAAAACACAAACTGCCACAACTCACTCAACATGAACTAGACAACTCGAGAAGCCCTACAAATAGTAAGGAAATTCATTTCAAAATTTTAAACCTTCCTAAAAAATCTCTAGGCCCAGATAGTTTCACTGAAGAATGATACCAAACTTAAAAATAAAAACAAAAACAAACCACCCTCCCTGCCGCAATTTTGCCCAATCTCTTCAGAGAATACAAGAGAGTGAAATTCTTCTTAATTTTATGAATCAGCAGTATTATTTTGATACCCAAACCAGAAAAACCACACCCAAATGCACACATAGAACATTACAGGCCAGTATTCCTCATAAGTACAAACACGGAAGGCCTTAACAAATTGTTACCAAATAGAATTCAGCAATATATTTAAAAGAATTATACATAGTGATCACATGGGATTTATGCCAGTTATGCAAGGCTGGTTCAGTATTCAAAAATAAATCATTGCAATCAAGCATACTAACAGCCTAAAGCAGAAAAGTCATTTGATCAGATCAATTGATGTAGAAAAGTTGTTAGGCAAAATCCACACCCATTCCTTAAAAAAACTGTTGATAAATTAGAAATAGAGCTTTCTCAATTTGATGAGTAGTGTGTACAGAAACTATGGCTCACATCATATTCAGTGGTGCCACACTGAGTGTACTCCCCCCAGGTGTGGTTATAAGGCAAGGGTGTCAAAAAATAAAAAATAAGGCAAGGGTGTCCATTCCCCCCACACCCCTTCAACAGCACTGGGATTTGTAGCCAGCTCCAAATGGGGCTGGGGAGGAACTAAAGGTACACAGATAGGAAAAGAAGAAAAATAATTTTGTATTTGCTGTTGACATGATGATCTACCTAGAAGATTTCAAGGAATCTATTAAAAAAAAAAAAAAAACCTAGAATAATCTCTACAAAAAAAAAATTCCAAGGTCATAAGATACAAAATAGTATACAAAAATCAACATTTTTATATAGTATGATAAACATATGAAAATTGAAATACAAATATATTTAGAGTTGCTTTAAAAAGGTATAATTTGTTATACAGCTAAGAAAATATGTTTAAGGCCTGATGTTGAAAACTCTAAAGTAAAAAAGAAAAAAAGAAAGAAAACTCTAAAGTACTAATGAGAAAAATAATCTGAATATATGGGAAAATGTGCCATGTTCATGGATGGACAGAAGTCAATTTTTCCCCAAACTGATGTATATGTAGGTTTAATACAATTTCTATTAAAATTGTAGATATAGAAAAGATGGTTATAAAATTTATGTGGGAAAGCAAAGGGGCTGAATCAATGTTGAAAAGAAGGACAAAGTGGGAAAAATCAGTCTACTCAATTTGAATTCTTACTACATAGCTACAGTAAGAGAAACTCTGTGGTACTGGCATAGGGATAGACACACAGATCAATGGGACAGAACAGAGAGCCCAGAAATAGAGCCACACAAGTATAGCCAACCAATTTTTTACAAAGATAAAAAGGAATTTAACAAAGGAAGAATAATGGTCTTTTCAGCAAGCATTGCTAGAATGATTGAACATCCCTAGGCAAAAAAGTAAACCTTGACCTAAACCCTATTCCTCATATAAAAATTAACTCAAAATATGTTGGATTTAAATGGTAAATGTAAAATGATTAAGCTTTCAGAAGATAGAAGAGAAAATATCTGGGGTCAGGATTTGGTGAAGAGTGCTTAGGCATGCCACCAAAGGCACAGTCCATAAGAGAAAAAAAGCAATAAATTGGAATTCTTCAAATTTTAAAACTTTAGCTCTGCTAAAAAGCCTGTCAGGGAATGAAAAGACAAGCTACAGACTGCAATAAAATATTTGCCAGCCACATATTTGAGAAAGCACCCATGTCCAGGATACAGAGAGAACTCTCAAAACTGTGGTAAAAAACCCAATTCTGAAATGGGCAAAACACTGAGGAGACATTGCATGAAAGAGGACAGGTAAATGGCAAACAAGCACATGAAAACTAGTCAACACTCCTGGCAATCAGAGAAATACAAATTAAAACCACGATGAGATATCCCTATGTTGCTATTAGAACCGCTAAAATAAAAAGTACTGACAAATAGCAAATGCCTCCAAGGATCTGGAACACCTGGGTCGATCAGACATTGCTGGTGACAAGGTAAAATGTCTCACTGGAAGATAGTCTGTCTCACTGGCCTCACTGGAAGATAGTCTGATAGTTTCTACAAACAGCAGAACATACACTGATTGTAAGATAGCAATTCATCCCAGAGACATGAAAACCTACATCTGCACAAAATAGGCACCCACCTGTTCACAGAAGCCTTGTTCATAGTGGCCAAAAACTGGAAATGATCTGTATGTTCTTGAGTGGACAATGAGTAAACAAAGTGTGGGGTATCCATCCCATAAGAATGCTATTCTACATTATAAAGGAATGAACCATTACCTATCTGCCCCCTTCTGGTGGATCTCTGTGGACTTATCCTGAATGGAAAGAGGCCTGTCTCAAAAGGTCACATACTGCTGTGTTTATAGAACATTCCTGAAATGACAAAATTATATATTTGAAGAACCAGTTAGTGGATATCAGGTGAGGGGAGAGGGTGGATATGTCCTCTAAGGGCAAGCACAAGGGAGGTGTTTGTGGTGATGAGTAGTTCTGCATCCTGACTGGATAGGAGAGGCTAGCTGCACATGTAATAAAGTGCCACCCCTTGTCCCCATGTCGGCCTCCTGGTTTTTCATTACACTGCACTTAAGATGTGTCTAAGGAGTCTCGATGAAAGTCACACAGATTTTCTCTGTACTCATTATCCAACTTCCTATGAATCTATAAGTATTTCAAAATAAAATGTTTTGTGTTTAAAAAGCAGTCTTCTTAGATATTGTTTTGGTCAGAGTTGTCCCCTTTCCCAAGCAGTTTGCTTTGGTCACTCCCTTGTTGTGTGTAATTTTGTGTGTTTGTTGGGTTGCATCAACAAATGGTTCCTTGTTTTTTAAGTAAAATCTTTATCTTGATATTTGGCTTTTGCAAACCTTTCTAGTTACTTTGTGGGAGGAACTAAACTTGTAAAATCAAAGGGGAGATCCTGGCTCACTAGAATGTACAAAGGTTAGAAATTCCAGGTTTTCTCTTCTGATGCTTGACACCTAGGACCTCAGGGATGAGCTTAACTGGAAGCTCAGTGGAACAAAATATGTGCTGGATGCCCCGAGACTTGAATATTCTCCTCCTCTTTGTATTTTTTTATGTCAGATACGTTATTTTTTAATTATTTGATATATTATTTGACTGTAGATAAAGAGATTTTATTAAAACTCTAAACATTTCTTACTAAACTTTAGATACTGCTTATAACATATTTCCCATTTTCAATCCCTTCAGGACAGATAGAGAATTGACATTTGTCTTTTCTTTCAGTGATGGATTCTGTGATACTTACAGCCAGTGGTATGCTGTAATTAGCATACCACTCTGTCCCATGTTTGCATCTTGTTTTCCCACCTGGGTTTCTCATAAGAGGGGTCATGTGAAATACTTCTGTGTCCCTCAGGATGACCACCCTGATGTGAGATCATCACCCACTGGACACACAGGAATGTGTTTGTTCGCTGGTTATTTGGTTATCCGATGCCATCCCAGAAAGAAAATCCATTGCTCAAATAGAATTGTTTATTATTAAAATTCACATTTTAGCATTATTAAGGACAGAGCTCTGATTGGAGTTGTTTCTAGTTTTGATATGAGAACAGGTTGTTTCAGTGCTTTGCAATAGTTGTCTAGTGTCTAGATTTTGTTATACACTTACTGTGTCTTGTCACATGTTAGAAGAGTGGCCGCTGAGGCAAAGAGGTGGGAGTGCTTGCACATCCCACGTTAACTGTGGCTGTGCTAGTGCCTGAGCAGAAGGGATCCTGATCCATGGAGAAAGCAACAGGGAGATGGTTGGGTCAAAAGTCTCAGGAGCCAGCCTCCATCTGCATCTTAGAAAATGCCCTGGGAATGTGTGCACTGGCCTTTAATTGTTTGTTTTCAAATTGCATTATGCTGTTATCTAGCTTATTGAATGCTAACCATTAATATATACCTGGCTGATACCTTCATTACTGTGGCTTCATGTAGTAATATAGAGATTTTTCTCTAAAATATCAAGCATATTTGAAAGCTGTTCTTTTACATTCATGTCATTTTCAAACTTTAAAAATTAAATTTTACTTCCAGAGAGCTCTCAGAAGGTGCTTTTGTGAGTTCATTAACTGTAATTTGATAGCAATTTTTATTATCATTCAGAAGGTAGAATAGCTTTGTGTCCAAAAGTTCGAATTATATAATTTAAGAAAGTTGATATACCATCTCTTTTATCACAGGAAATGAAATGATTTGACTTTTTTAGACATCACAAAGGTACTTCTAAACAGTCTTGCAACTTTTCTTTTTTTTTTTTTCCTTTAAAATGGAAAAACTCTCAGGAGCACCTGGGTAACCCTGTTGGTTAGGCATCTGACTCTTGATTTCAGCTCAAATAATGATCTCAGGGTTGTGGGACAGAGCCCCATGTCAGGCTCCACACCCAGTGGGGCATCTGCTTCTCTTCCTAGCCTTCCACTCCTCCCCCCTGTCATTTGCTTGCTCTTTTTAAAATAAATAAATAAATCTTTAAATAAATAAATGAAAATACTCTCCATTAAATTAGGGATCCTTTACTCTCCATCAACTTTGCTGTTAAGGACCTATTTATTTTGTCATTAAATGTTTATTTAGTTCTGGGCTTATACTTTAGGGATACATCAGAGAGTAGACAGATCATGTCTCTGACCACATAAGGTCTAAATGAGGGAGACAATAAATGAATAAATGAGAATTACAGATGGCTAGAAACTGTATGAAGGAAATAGATTTGTGTAACATGGGTGGTGGGTAATTTGGTGGATGGTCAAGGAAGGCTGCTCCTCTCATAGGTGACATTTGCACAGATTTCAGAAGTTTAAGAATGAGCCAGCAAATACCTAGGGTCTGAGCATTTTAGGCCATAGAGGTACTTGGCTAGCTCAGAGACTCCAGAGCAAAAGAGCTAAATTTACTAGAGAAGCAGGAGGAAATAAATGGATGGGAGTGTGGTAAGTCAGGGGAAGAGTCCCTCCCAGCAGTAGGGTTGGAGAGGGCAGAGACTAGACTCCTTGGGACTCTTTGGGTCATTTGTATCATTTGGAATTTTATTCTGAGCGCAACGTTTATTCTGAGCATCCATTCAGTGGGGTAGGACCTGTTCCTATCTGTGAGCTTGGCTGCCATGGGAAGCAGAGGCCTGGGAGGAGTCTGGCATGGTTGACTCTCCAGGAGAGTTCTCTCTGGTGGCTGTCTTATGTGGGCAGGTTATCTACTCTCTCTAAAGCTCAGTTTCCTCATTTGTAATTGAGATTAATGACAGTATCTACATGAAAGTTATTGGGAGGGTTCTGTGAGAAAATGTCTGTGAAAGGCTTATGTTGGGAACAAAGCAAGTGCTCAATAATGTCATAACCATATTTGTCATCCATTGTTATAAAGATGAATAACATTTCACTGGCTTCATGACTTACACGGCAGTGGGCATGTAAATAGACACATAGCATGCAGTAATTCTATTGTTAGAAATACACACTAGATATACCTGGACACAATGGAAATTTGTTTTGGGGGAAAGGGTCAGAAAAGGTTACATGAAGAGTTGAGTCTACATGTGGCTGGATATCCACCGAGTGGCTCTGTGAGGGCCCAGGTACCTCCCAGCATCTCCCCCACATAACCTTTAGTCATAGCACTCCGTCCCCTCCTGTAGGTTAGAGCATTTCCTAAAGCCTCTATGAAGGTGCAGACCCACACACTCAGTACCCAGAATACCAATTGTCGTCTTAGTCCCAAACCTGTCTTTCAGGGAGAGATAGAACCAAGGAGACATCCATGTGGCCAGGGGAGAACAGACTGTCACCTGGGCCATGGCTGGAGCTGGCCTGCAGGAGCAGGGGTCTCAGGCCATGGGAGGCAGTAGAGGGCTCCAGGAACCCCTCCACAAGCTGGAAAGTTCCACCACTCCCCTGAGACAAACACTTGCTTCAAAGTGGCCTGTATCTGGCCACAAACTGATGGTGAAGACACTGTCTTCCTCTGTTAGGATAGAAAGATAATGATGTTTAATTCAAAGTCCTTTGGTAACTGAGACTCTCAGTAAAGTACAGTTGTGGCTGTTTTTCTGTCCATGCGTGGAAAAATCCTCAGGGGAGAAAAAAGGTTCCCAAAGAATTTAAAGAAAGAAAGGGTTTGGGGAGGGAAGGCGCAGATGATCACACACGTTCTCTGCTTCCCCTCAGGAGTTGGTTGCTTTCGTGATCTTAGACATCCCTTCCTTCTTTCTCCCCAACACAGCCTCTTACCATTGAATGAGGCTTGGTCTAGATGTTAGTATTTATAACAGAAAGTACAAAAACTTACCTTTTTAAGCCTTTGTCAACTCGATTAGAGTAAGATCCATTCAGTCATCAGGTATCTCTCCACAGCTTTCTGTAATAGTGTTTGATCGTTAAGTCACAGAATGTGAACTAGAGCTTTCATCTGGAGAATACCCTAGCCTTGAAAGCAAAACCACTCCTCAATTTAATATTTAACTAATTATTGTGTAATATTGCTTATAAGATGATATAGTCACAACCTGTCACTTGTTAATGAGTCCTATACCTTGTAATCACTGCCTTTAAGAACATAAATGAAAACCAGACATCAGCAAAGCAGGTTTTATACAACCAAGAGAGACGTCACAGTAATTCATGGCTTGATTTAAAAGGGAGAGCTCCTCAGACCCTAATTCAAAGGCTGTTTCATCTCTGTCCACAAACACATTTGAAATATCAGATCAGAAACAGTGAGAGTCTAGGGTACAGACAGCAGCAAGGAGTGAGGCAGCAGCCCCGCGGCAGCAGAGGGGATGGAAGAATGTGGAATGCGGAGCCGGGGATCACAGAACGGCTGGTGTTTGAAGCCACATCATGAAGGTGTGAATAACCCTGCAGATATGGTACAGCAGAAGCAGCTCTGGACTTTAGATCCAAAGGGCTTTAAAAACTCCCGAGCTACAGAAAGCCCAGGATCAGGAGGTAGAGACCTTGCTTTGCTCCCTTTGTGACCAGACCATTGCTTTAAATCTCCCAGCCTCAGTTTCCATATAAAATATGAAGGGTAGTAATTAGTGTTGTTTATTTATTTGTTTATTAAGATTTTATTTATTCATGAGAGACACATAGAAAGAGGCAGAGACATAGAGGGAGAAGCAGGCTCCCTGCAGGGAGCCCAATGTGGGACTGGATCCCAGGACCTCAGGATCACAACCTGAGCCAAAGATAGACGCTCAACCACTGAGCCACCCAAGCATCCCCAATGAGTGTTATTTAAATTATGTGAAAAAATATTTAGGAAAAGTGCTCTGTCTATAAAAGCACAATGTGAATGTTAGCTTTCTGAACCTCTTTTCCGCCTTTTGATGGGCTATTTAATTATCGGCTAGTCATTCACTTTCCCTGAGACTTTGTTTCCTCCCAAATTGAGATTGATAACTATTCTATTTGCCTATTTCATACGAGTAAGATGATGCTCTTAAAGTGCTATGTGTTCTGTACATATCATGTAAGTAGATGGTGTCATTATCACTACATTACAGAACAATCTACAAATTGCGAAAATGGTCCAGAGACATCAAAAAAAGGTTAAATGTCATCAGTACACTTTATTTAAGAAAGAAGAGAACTGCTGTACAATTAATTTCCAAAACTTTCTCTAAATAGTCATTCTAAAACAAGTTTCTATGCTTGAAGCATTGAGCATTAAATGTCTGAGAAATTTGCTCTTGTAAGTTATCTTATTTCCCAATTGTGCCAGAATGAATTGTTTTGTATATAAGGGTCAAACAGGGGAGGTTCTAATTAAGTGCAAATTACAATGAAATTAATGAATGACACCATTTTTTAGACTTTAAAATGGGCTCTGTGAGAATGCAGTGTGGGCTCAGATTGATTATAATTCTGATCTTTTAGGTTGTGAATCAATATTATATACCATTAAAACTCAAAAAATAAGTGAAGAATCAAGTAGGAAGAATGCTCATCTCTCGGTTCCACCTCTCAGATGATGACTTAAAATCTGTTAAATGCTAAGACTGTAGTTGTCTTTATTGTTCACTATATTCCAAAATAATTGCACATGTAATTAGTATTAGTTAATGACAGATATTAAACTACACTACTCACAAGTATACTAGAATGTCATAAATTGTCCAAATATAATCGCAAACTTAAGGTTTTATTTCACTTTTTGCAAACTGCAGACTATAAATGAATGAACGTTATATTACCAGAGTTTTTATTAAATTAAAAACTGTTTGATTCAGCATTTTCTGATCCATCCCCAGTGGAAGAAGGTGGACCAGGTGGGCTTCCCTCCTCAGGTAGTACTAGCCAAGACTGTGACTGAGAAGCTTACTAGCACTTGATGGCCTAAAGAAGCTTTCTCAGTTCAGGACCAGGTATCCCTCACCTTGGAACCAGTGACACAGAGTAGCCTAGGGAAACACCTTCTGTCCCCACAGATAGCCAAAAGCATAGAGTAGGAGCCTGTGCAGACCCCATAGAACGGAGGAGACCTGAATAGCTCTGCAAAATAAATTATCATTAGAGCTACAGACACAAAAGTCGGCTAGACCTTATACATAAAGCCTAGCTTTGCCTGCTAGAATAAAGTATTTAAATAGGATCAGGAGTTTCAACATAATATCCAGAATGTCCAGGATACAATTGAAAATCATACCATACCAAGAACCAGGATGAGAAATCAGTCAACTATAGCCAACACTGCAATGAATCAGATGTTGAAATTGCCTGGTACGCATTTTAAAGCAGCCCTCATAAAAGTGCTTCAATAGCAATTTATTGATTCTTTTTAAACAACTGAAGAAATAGAAAACTCTCAGCTAAGAAGGAATAAAAAAATAATCACATAGAAATTAGTGAATTGAAATATCCAATAATCAAAATTAATAGATGGGTGGATGAGCTCAGTAGAAGAATGGAGGTGACAAGGATAGAATATAGAATATAGTGAATATGAGGACAGATCAACAAAATTTACTCAGTCTGAACAACAAAGGAAAAATAGACCTACAAAAGAGGTCCTCCACAATCTGTGATCTAACATTCAGGTAGTTGGGATGCCAGCAGGAAAGGACCAAGAGAGTGGGACTGGAAAAGCCTTCTGGGAAATAGTGGCTAAAACCTTCCCAGACTGGAAAACCCTCACCAGTCTGTAGATTCAGGAAGTGGAGTGGATGGCAAAGAAGATAAAAATCAAAGAAATCAATTCAAAGATGTATCATACTTATAAAAGGTAAAGCAAAATTAAAGCTCTTCAGGCTGACAAAAGGAGCTTCCAGTTTTGGTAATTCTGTATGTACATCTGGCAAAGATGTCCTTCAGGAATGAAGAGGGCAACTCAGAGAGCCTGTCATTACAACACCTGTCCTTGAAGCATGGCCTACCAAGGCTCTCCAAACACGAAGGAAAGAGCAGAGAAGGAGGTTTGAGGCTGCACGAAGGAAAGAACAAAGAGATAGGTTGGATGAAAGTAAACAGTACAGATTCCTTCTCCTATGAGTTTCTAACGTTATATTTGGAATCTGAAGAAAAAAATATAATACCATCTGAAGTGCTAAGTGTATGGAGAGGGGTACTTAAGACATTTATATTTAAGCAGTGAGGAAGGGAACAGACTCTCCATACTTCATCTGAATAGTGGGGTGTTGGTACAAGTTATTTATGTCTACTGTAATAATTAGAGAAACCACTAAGAAAACTACACAAAATGGTATACTAAAAACCATTATAAATAAAGATGGAATCCTAGAAATCATTCAATAAACCTATAGTAAAGCAATAGAAGTGAAAGAAAAAACAAGAGAGTGAATAAACACTCTAAATGCACCAATTAAGTGATAGAGATTGGCAGAGAGGATGTCTCAACTGCGTAACTACAAAAGCCGCTTCAAACATAATGACATCTATATAGGTTGAGAGTAGCAAGTGGAAAGTTATATCATGCAAGCACCAATTTAAAAAAAAAAAAAGCAGGACTAAGTACATTACTATCTGATGAGTTAGACTTTAGATCAAAGATGATTACAAAGGGAAGAACCATACATTACTTAAGGATGAAAGTATGACTCCCACCACAGAGGCATAGGCATCCTCCCTGTGTGTGCTCCAAACATCAGAACTTCAAAGTGTGGGAAACAGAAGCTGACCTGAGACAAAGGCACAGCCACATTCTATTTGGGGACTCTCACCAATTGACAGAAATAGTTGATGGCAAAGATCTGGAAGTACTGAACCATCAACCAACCAACAGGATCTGACATTTTTAGAACAACTCTACCCAATACACATTCTTTTAAAGAATGGCACATTTTCCAAAATAGACCTATCTTAGCTCATAACACCAAACCTCAGTTCAAATCTTAAAAAATTGGAATCATATGAAGTATGTTCTATGAACATAATGGAACCAAACTAGAATTAGATAACAGAAAGATAGGGGAATCTCTAAGCATGTGGATATTAAACAACATACTTTTACATAATTCATAGATTAGAGACACGATCTTAAAGGAAATAAGAGAAATACATACAACTGAATGAAAATCAAGTCAAAAAGACCAAAATGGTGGGATGCATCTAAAGATGTGCTAAGAGGAAAATTTATAGCATTATGTTTATATTAGATAAGAAGAGGGGTGCCTGTGTGGCTCAGTCGGTTGAGTGTCTGACTCTTGGTTCTGGAGGCTCAGGTCATGACCACAGGGTGACCTTGCATCAGGCTCTGTGCTCAGTGTGAAGTCTACTTGAGATTCTCTCTCTCCCTCTTCCTCTGCCCTTCCCCCTACTTGCATGCTGTCTCTCTCTATGCCCCCGGCCAAGATAAATAAGTAAATATTTAAAAAATAAAAAAAGAAATGAGGAAAGCTCCCAAATCAATAATTTAAGGACTCACTTTAAGGACCAGAAAAAGAAAAAAGAAGACATAAATAACTAATATTAGGAATGAATAGGAGATATTACTACAGTTCCTACAACTATTAAAAAGATAATACTACAGGGGGATCCCTGGATGGCTCAGCGGTTTAGTGCCACCTTCGGCCCAGGGCGTGAGCCTGGAGTCCCAGGATGGAGTCCCACGTCGGGCTCCCTGCATGGAGCCTGCTTCTCCCTCTGCTTGTGTCTCTGCCCCTCTCTCTCTCTCTCTCTCTGTGTGTGTGTGTGTGTGTGTGTGTGTCTCAGAGGGAGAAGCAGGCTCCATGCAGGGAGCCCGACATGGGACTCGATCCTGGGTCTCTAGGATCATGCCCTGAGCCAAAGGCGGCACTAAACTGCTGAGCTACCCAGGCTGCCCTAAATAAAATCTTTAAAAAAAAAAAAAAATACAGGCATGATTAGATTAATTGGACCCAATTCTCAAAAACTACAAAGTACCCAAACTTAACCTACATGAGATAATCTGAATAGCAGCACAGTCATTAAAGAAATTTAATTTGTAATTAACCTCCTTCTCCCTAGAGTCCTAGCCCAGATCTTGTCATTGGAGACCTTTACCAAACATTTAAAGAATGAAAACCAGGGACACCTGCATGACTCAGTGGTGGAGCGTCTGCCTTCTGCTCAGCATGATCCCAGGGTCCTGGATCGAGTCCCACATTGGATTCCCTTTGAGGAGCCTGCTTCCCTCTCTGCCTGCTCTGCCTATGTCTCTGTCTCTCTCTCTCTCTTTGTGTCTCTCATGAATAAATGAATAAAATCTTAAAAAAAAAAAAAAGAATGAAAACCAATTTTACCCAGTCTCATCCAATAAATACAAAAGTAGGTAACACTTCCCAATTCATTTTATGAGGCCAATAAAAAGTCACAAAAACAGAAACTAGCAACAGATGTGTCTAATGAATATAAATGCAAAAATCCGTAACACAACATTGGCAAATTGAATCCAGCAAAATATAAAAAGAACTTTAAATCACAACCAAGTGGATTTTATTCCAGGTATGCAGGGCTGGTTCAATATTGAAAATTGATCTATGTAATCGATCATATCAACAGACTAATGGAGAAACCTTATGAGTGTATCCATTGACACAGAGAAAGCATTTGAAAAAATCCAGCACTCTTTCATGATAAAAAGCAACCTGGTTAGGGGGAGTAACTTCTAGTACATTTCTTTGCAACGTTTTATGAAACTCTGTATTTCACATTTGGAGGTTTTTTTTTTATTATTACAAATGGTATTTGGATGTGTAAAAATCAAATGACGATATGGTTTCAAAGTATAAGCTTCTAAATTTTGGAGTTGGTCTTGCAGGGATTTGTTCATACCTCTGTTGGTGTCCCCTTATGATGCAAACTACCTGTGTTGCCAGTTCTGCTGGAACCAGACGTTTGCTATAGTGGAATCTGGAATTTCTAGAGGAAGATGGGACAGGGCTGGAGAATGCACTGTGTTCTCCCCAGGGAAGGGGAAGAAGAGGGAGGAGGAGGTAAGCCCCATAAGAAAAGAGAACCCAGAGCTGGAAGCTCGTGGAAATGTACTCCGCACCATTTTACTACGATTAGGAACAACTTCATGGACTGTCTGCCATCCTTTCAACTCTCCCTCGTATGTTAGTCATCTGCTGATTTTCTCCTAATTATTTGTAGTAAATCTTACTAAGAGAATTTACATGAAAAGAAGGTTCTGGCTTGGTAGCGTTGATGGAAGAAGGGGAGGTCTGAAGGCCACATCCTATGCTGAAGCCACCATTGGAGACAGGAACCCCAGGATGCCTGAGTGGCTCAGCGGTTGGGTACCTGCCTTTGGCTTGGGCCATGATCCCGGGTTCCGGGATCAAGTCCCACATCGGGCTCCCTGCAGGGAGCCTGCTTCTCCCTCTGCCTGTGTCTCTGCTTCTCTTTCTTAGTCTGTGTCTCTCATGAATAAATAAATCTTAAAAAAAAAAAAAAAAAGACAGGAACCCCAGAACAGAGAGAATGGCTGAGCTGAAGAAATAGTCAAAGCAATTTCTATCTTCTAGCACTGCAGCCATGAAAATGTGGCTCTCCCAGGAAATCTGCACAGGGTATAGCAGTATATGCAAAGCTTTTAATCTGCAAAAGCCACCTGGCTCTCCCACTTGCCAAAGGGAATACCACTGGGGGCAAGCACGCTGGAGCGCCTTGCCCTGTATGTTGCCTCCTTCCTATGTCTGTGTGCTCTTTCAGAATTGGGAGCTCTTTACAGAGGCACTGTGTATGCTCCATAGCACACCACCCAATGCTGGCTATGCAAGGGTGCTTAATTAAGAGCCATAATGTATTTAATAGCACCTCCCCACCCCACAGTGCCCAGGCATGTGTGCTGGCAAAGCAAGTGTCCCCTACCCCTGGTTCAGGGTCTTTGGAGACAGGGACTATCACATATCCCCCAACCCATCCTTTGGGTCATGCCAGCATTGGAGCAGATGAGCTTCTGGCTTCCAGGGTAACACACTCATTCCCCTTCTGGCCTTTTCTCTTCCACTCTCAGGAAATATGTATTTCCCCAAGGCAGAGAGGAGAAGCAGCCTGAGTACTTAGTATTTATAAACTCCTTTCACCTTGAAATTGCTTTACAAAATTTTAAACTTCACATTACTCTTTCGGAGAAGAAAGAGGTAACATATAATATTCAATTTCACACTTGGGAAACAGAAACAGTAAGGTTAAGTAACTTTTGCAAGGCCAGATAGTGTATCCGTTAGAAAGATATTTGTGACTATATAATTCTGTTCTCAGGCTTTTTTCAAATGTGTTCTAAAATAAAAAACTTCTGAACTCAAAGTTTACCTTTGTCTCTATTGAGTAATAAATTAAGAGTTCAAAATGAGAAAGTAAATAATGTGCTGAGTTATCGACATAAATTTGTATGATCACTGTAGAAATCATAGGGTACTTTTCTGAAATACTAGACAAAATCTTTATGTCTTAAATATGAGCTCTTGAAAAATATGGTATTTGTTGCTTAAAATAAACTTGCGAGGGCTGCTCCAGTGTCTTGCTGATTTAACAAGTGCAGAAGTTGAAAAAGAGTACTTCAGTTTTCTTTATTCACACAGTAATAACAAAATGAGAGAAATCAGTGAGAGAATTAGATCTGTTTTGTTGACCTAATGATAATATAACTTTTCATTATAAAACCTGAATTTCTAACTGTACTCTATTATTGAAGGTTGAGTATTGTAAGGAGACAGTTCACACTTTTAGAAAGTAAAGCCCAGCATATTAAGTAGCCATTCTATTGCACTGTCAGCTTATTATATCTGAGCAGAATTTATTTGTGTGCCCAGAGGTGAGGTCAAGAGAAAACTTTTTATGTGATTGCGTTCACATCTTCTGAAGTGAGGTTCCTTACAATGTACTCTGTCATGCTATGGTGACAAGGAGACTCAGACACAGTGAAATAGTTCTATAGAAAAGCTCAGAAGAGATGCTCCTGGTCCTCAGATTGCTGGCTTCCATGAGGCGATTCAGAGACATAGGCTCACTCCACTCTGCCATTCCATCCACTGCTTTGGAAGGGAGGATGAGCTTGAAGGAGTGCCTCTCTAGTGAATCCTGGCCTGGAAGTGACACACATCATCCCTGCCAGCATTCCACTAAAGGGAACTTGTCATGTGGCCACACCTACCTGAGAAAGGGCCTGGACATACGGTTTCTGGCCAGGGAGTGGTTTCCCCAGGTGGAAACAAACAAAAAAAGGATTTTGGTGGACAGCCACCCCAGCTGCCGTGGAAGCTTATTTCAGCTGCATTTGCTTATACTTTCCTCCTTAGCTGTATTCTTTCCCCTAAAATATGGGCCTACAAAAGTACTTTAAGGAGAAAAATAGTTCTAGAAAGTAGTTCTAGAAATTAGTTCTAGAAGAATAGTTCTAGAATTCACTTTCAGTTGGTAGAGGAATTGGTTTTTCTGATTAGAGTTTAGTCAAGAAAGAAAATTTGCTAGGGCATTTGGAAATTCCACAAAAATGTACCAGAGAGATAGAACAATGCAGGGTTAAGGACAGGAGTCTTTGGGTGCCACTCCTGGGAGTTTCACAAGCTGAGATCCTGGCTGCAACAAAAGGTTTTGACAAATTTAACATTTAAAAAAAGTTTTCCAATTAAAATGACACAAGATTCTGTAATTAAGGAATCTATAATTAAGGAACCCCTTAAGTGATCACTAATACCATCAATAACATTACTGTGATTTCAAAACTTCAGTCTATCCCTTGTCTTCCACTCTCTAACATAAATAACCAGTAGAGACACAAGCCCCAGTAAGAGAGGGCAGCCGTACTGAGGAGGTAACGAAGCCCTCGCTCCCAGCAATTCAACCCAAAGCCATCCAACTTGGCAGTTGCCCAAACCAAGACCATTGGAAGAAAAAAAAACTGCCAATGCCAGCCTGAGAGTATATGGTCGGTAGTCTTCCCCCCTGTAAGTCTGGCCATGAATGACATCTGATTTGAAACCACAATTTACTACTGTAATAAAGTTTCTAAAATTACTGCAGAAGGAATTCAATTGTATTGAACAGTCAATTGATTCTGGGCTGAAACATGCTTACATCACAAAATAATGACTGGTTTGAGAAAAATAAGGTTGTATTCAGGCGCCAATATCTCAGAGCAAGAGGGATACTATTAAAATTCTTTAGGGGGAAATAAATTGCTGATCTTCTAAGTATGCTTGAAGCCATATCACCTTCTACCAGCCCAGCATCCTGTGAGACAAGGTAGGAATTCTCACTTCAGAGGGAAAGAGTCTCAGAATCTGAGAAGTAATTGGCCAAGAACATATTAGCCTAATACCAGCACCCAGTTTGTAAGGATCTTCACGCTACTTCAAGCAAAAAGGGACAGCCACTGTATTGACAGAGACTTTGTTTTTTAAGGATTGGATTTAGAGGGAGGCTTACTAAAATCTATTAATTCTGATCAGTTAATGAAGAACAAAGTTAAGAGTTTTGGATATTAAGATAGATGGTAGATGCAAACAAAAAAAATTGGAAATAGCAACTCAGCTATAGGCATTTTTTACTTACAGGATAGTAGTGTTTTGGTTTTGATTTTTTTGGAATAACTTTATGGCAAGTTCTGAGGCCCAGTGTTACTTCTTTGCATGTTTTCATTTAAAGGAGTAAGTGAATTCTTCATTTTGTATTTTGTTAGTAAATTTCCTGGAATATTTGTTTTTATTTGGTTTAATCTATTGTATTGCACTTGTTTCTGATTTTATTCTTTGTTACTGAACCATTGCTAGGATTACAAATGAAGTTTTAAAAGATTTACACATTTAACACCTCAAAAACTTTAAAATGTAGATAGTGAGGCATATCACACTCTGGGTTCTCTGACAGCATCAGGAGCTAAGGGAAGTCACAGCTCACCACAGAGCCAGAAGACCTCCTGGTTCCATGTTTCTTTTTTTTTTTTAATTTTTATTTATTTATGATAGTCACACACAGAGAGAGAGGCAGAGACACAGGCAGAAGGAGAGGCAGAGACACAGGCAGAGGGAGAAGCAGGCTCCATGCACCGGGAGCCTGACGTGGGATTCAATCTCGGGTCTCCAGGATCGCGCCCTGGGCCAAAGGCAGGCGCTAAACCGCTGCGCCACCCAGGGATCCCTGGTTCCATGTTTCTAGTAAACTGTCTACCACCGGGCCCAGATCTTCCCTTCACCTAACACCTCATCACTAACCACCCTTCCCTGGGTAGTCCAGAGGGGTGTAAATCACAACAAAAGGTTTTTGTTCACTCATTTTGCTAAGATATATTGGAAAGAAATGCCATTCATTACACACTAATCAAACTGTAATTGCCTGTCTCTGTGATAAATAGATCATGAGTAAGATAGGGCTCTGAAGTGACACTCCCGGGAACATGCCTTTCAGTCTTTACAGCCGTGACATGCTTGTGACAAGAAAGCTGGCTTGCTGTTAGAGAGACATCAATGTTTCCCTCTATTGAAGGGAATTGATTCTTAAAATTTTCACTTGCATGGTAAATAGGCATTGGAAAAAGTATCCCTCACTGGTTGTTTACATGGCAGATAGAGGAGCAAGTTACTCTTAGTTTAAAAGGCAACCTTGTTGCCATATTGATTTAATCAGTGTTTGTGTCTACTGATCTAATGTGTAATCAGAATCCCTAAATAGGAAATGGTTTCATTCCATTGCTCTGTATTCTGGAAGAAAAGTGTGATGTTGGATTTACCATTAAAATTTACCACCATCATGTCCACCACCAGGCACCAAAGCCAAACGTGTTATTTCTGTCCTCTCCTGAGGCTGGTTCTGCCCTACCCAAAATCCATACTTTATTCAGAATTGCTTAGTTTTTGCGTTATGTCCCTTTTCCGTCCTGGGATCACCTCCAGCACCCCATGGTTACACTTGCCTTATCTACTTAAGCTCCTCCAATCTGTGATAGTTTCTCAGACTTCCTTGTTTTTAATGACCTCGACAGTTTTGGGCTAATGCTGGTCATATATTATGTAAAATGCCCTTTAATTTGGGTTTTTCTAATATTTTTTTCTGATGGTTAGACAGAGATTATAAGTATGTGGAAAAAGGACCACAGAAGTAATGTGACATTCTCATCATATGCCCTCATCAAGGGCACACCCTGTCAACATGACTCTTCCCTGCTGATGTTGACCTTTACCACCTCACTCAAGTGTGTGTTTGGTTTCTCCACTGCAATGTTGGTGTATTTCCCCCTTTCTTTACTACTTTTACCTATTTTAGTCCTACCAATACCACAAAGACTACCTCAGGATTCATCTCCTTCTACATATATTTCTTTGAATCTGACCAATTTTGTGAGTTTATTAGACCATAAACAATATTGGAAACAAGACTTATTTATTGAGAACTGAGTTAGGAAGGAAGGTAGGAAGTGCTCACCTATCTCTTAGCTGAGTGACCCACACTATGATTCCACAACATATCAGAATTATGGTCTTTCTTTTACACATGGGGGGAAACTTCAGAACTCCTCTAAGAATTGCTTTGCAGTCAACAGTAGAGGAGGGCCTTATAGCACTGAGGGGAGGTGTGGGGAGAGATTAAATAGTCATGAGCTAGCAAATTCCAAAGGCTATTCTAGGAGTGCAGATATATATTTGAGAGGGAGCCAGTGTTTCCAGAGAAAATATTCTGGATCTGTCACTTTACTGGTCTGCCTTTGCCAACTGCCAGGATACATGATGTGCAGGTGTAGCTCTGTCTGCCACAGAGGTTGACCTCTCTGGAATCCTGCTCCCTAGAACTCTGAGCTTTTAATTGTCCATAGCCTATGATATTGCCTCTTATTTTATCTGAAAATTTCCCCTATATTAACTTTCAGTCAGAGACGATGTCTTTTATGACTATAACCTCCAAGCTTTCGCACAGAACTGAGCACTTGTGGATATGTTCTGAAAGCTCTTTCTTCTGTTTCTACCACATGTCCTATTGTGTTATCACTAGGGAGTACATCTGCCTGTGCCATAAGAACTGAGAATTATATATCCCAAGCACCAGTCTAGTGCCTAGGACAAACCAGACCTTCTAAACAGAAACAGCGACAACAAAAGTCCTTCTATAGCTTGTAGAAGAAATGCAGCATACAGCAACCTCAAATTTCCATCCAAAGGACTACATTCAAGAATGAATCTTTCAGAGTGCCTGGGTGGCTCAGTCAGTTAAGTGTCTGGCTTTAGCTCAGATCGCGATCCCAGGATTCTGAGATCCCGGAATTGAGCCCTGCGTCTGCTCGGCAGGGATTCTGCTTCTCCCTCTCCCTCTGCTCTTCACCCTGCTCATGTGCATATACATGATCTCTTTCTCTCACTCATTATCTCAAATAAATAAATCTTAAAAAATAATGACTCTGCTCATGTCAACAAGATACATAGGAAAATTTGTATTTAAAAATTATGAAGGAAGACAATTTGAGGGAGAATATAGAATCCCCCTGGACCTTGTGACCTTAGTTTTTCAGATTAGCTTCTGACAGTGTAGGATTCCACTTGATAACTTAGTTTAGTCTCAGTGGGCAGCACTGTCCTGCCTAAATAATATTGGCACTTATTTTAACACAGCATCAAACTATTTTAGAGTATTAATGGAAGTATGGATTGAGATCCAGTGAAATTAAGTGTCTTTTATCTTTGTAAATCATGTAATGTTTTGTTTTCAACTTAGAAGCAAACATTCATATATTCAAGTGCTTATTAGCCCAAAGGAAAAAAGTCTTTCACAAAGGAACATACAGTTTACTGGGTTATGTGGAAGCCTTCACTCTAGTAGTACTATCTTCAGATATTCATGGTAGTCTAGATCAGTGGTTCAGGGGCAGGGGAGGATTTTATCCCTCGGGTACTTGATAACATCTGGGGACATTTTTGGTTGTCACAGCTGGGTGACAGGGTGCTATTGACATCTGTGGGTGAAGGCCAGGTGAAGGGTGAAGGATGCTGTTGAGCATCCTATAGTGCACAAACAGCCAACCACAGCAAAGAGCTATCCAGGCCAAAGGGTCAATAGTGCCAGGGTTGAGAAACACATGATTGATTATGTTGTTTCCAGTTTTTGTCTGCACACTTTCCCCTAGACCCTGAGACTTGTTTATATTTGGTTGAATCTGAGAGATGTTAAGTTACCCCAGAGAATGTGACCCTAGGTCAACCTAAGAATGAAACTACTAGAATGTTCTAGAATAATTCTAGAACAGTGGTTTGAACATGAAGACCTTTTATTCCATGACCAAAAACTTTAAGGAGTCCCACATAATTATGGATTTCGTATCATCCAACAATTGAGAAAATGCATAATTGTTCTAGTGCATATGTATACATGCACACACACACATACAGTGACTATGGATTTAGTGCAATATTTATAGTAATTTCTATTTTGTTAATCACAACATTCAAAAAACAACAAAACCATACGTACCTGTGTGAGGCCTGTTATATATTGTCTCTAGTTAGTGCTTGGTTGCATATACATTTGATGGCCGCTGGAAGGAAATCTCTGTCCTCATAAGGGGAAATGGCTTACAGCTTGGGAATGGGGATAATTAATGAGGATTCCTTTGAGACATAGGTGACCTAGAAAATACTCACATCTGTAGCTAAACAAATGGTCAGTCTGGGATATAGAAGGGATATCTTGAATCCACACACAGTGAATGACTGCTTATTAAACGTCTGTAAATGAAGGTGTGGGCTCTCCCCTACTTTTTATGCCTTATCGCCTGTCATTTAAGGAATCTGGCTGCTGAGGCATCAGGCTGCTTTCTTTAGAGTAGGAGCTTGGGAGAGAAGTCAGTGGATAGAGGAGATTATTGCCAAGACTCTGAATCTTCTGGGACCATCTGTGTCTACTTTTTCAAAGAGCAGATTGTGAAATGACAGGAGTGTAGGACATGGAGGCTAATAGAGATGTGAATGAGAAGACTCTAGGAAGTCAGAGAGGGGACTGGTGCCAGTGGGAAGAGCCGATCAGAAGATTAAGTGTCCTGGCAGCAGGACTGAGAGGATGAGGTGACAAATGGCCTTTTTCTCTGGGAAGGAAGCCAATGACATGTGAGAGTTGTGGCTTGGCTTCCAGATCTTAGATCATTTTTCCTTACTTACAAAATTAAGGCCCACATTCCTTCCAGGAAACTAGCTAGAGCAAACAGATCAAGAGACAGCCAAGTAGAAGAGCCTCAGATGTGGTAAGGGAGTGAGAAGATGTAAATCAGCTATTTGGCAGTTGTACCCACCACACTCTGGCCCTGAAGATTTTGCTTTGGCTCCCAAACTAGAGGCACTTTCATGGCTCTGCCACCAGACTTTGAAATACAGCATCATATCCTGGATGAACCTCAGGATAACTTTTATTTTGATAATTTTGGTTCTCAATTTATATTTTCTGCTTTTTCATTGAGTAGTGTATCAGTTAGCTATCACTGTGTAACAAACCACTTCCAAACTTAGTGGTTTCAAAGTTGTTATTTCTCATGAGTCTATGGGATGGTTAGGTTGTTCTGCTGACCTGAGCTCACTTACACATCCATGGTCATGGATAGCAGGATGCCTGGGAATGGCTGATCAAGGATGACCTCAGATAGACTCATTTCTCCTCCACATGTCTACCATATCCTTCCATAGGCTTACATAGGCATGTTTTCACAGTAGGAATCCAAGAGAGAAGGGAGAAACTCACAAGTGCTTTTTCAAGCTGCCACTTGTGTTACATTTGCTACTGAAGCACTGTGAAGTAAGTCACATTACTGAGTCCAGCATCCATAAAAGAGGACATTACTCCAGAAAGTAGATACAGGGAGGCAGATATGTACCAGAACTGGTGAAATACTAAGTAAGCCAGTTGATACCTATTAGTAGTCAGAATGACTTTTCTCCTGCGTATTCTTTTTTAAAAAATATTTTATTTATTTATTCATGAGAGACACACACACACACACAGAGAGAGAGATAGAGAGAGAGGCACAGACACAGACAGAGGGAGAATCAGGCTCCACTCAGGGAGCCTGACATGGGACTCGATCCCGGGTCTCCAGGATCACACCCTGGGCTGAAGGCAGCACTAAACCGCTGAGCCACCCAGGCTGCCCTCTCCTGCATATTCTTTTATTTTTGATAGTGTTGCTTTGGAGAAAAGCACATTATTTAATCTACTTAGTGGTTGAGATCCATCTCAGTGGACATCTTCAGTAGGCATTTTAAGTAGATAATTTTTCTATCTCTTAACCCATTCTGTCTGTGATCATTCTGTCACCTACATAATGATGACAGAAACCCCAGGAATACAAACACCACTCTTATGCAGCATGTTCAGAGAACTAAATAAAAGAAGCATATAGATTTATGAAGAAAAACAGGATGGAATTCCCATAGAGAAAAGCCTCCTGCTAATTTTATTTTTAAAATGAAATGATGAAGGAAGTGTCCATTCCATTTGGCTTTCTGGTTTTTAGGAGTATATGGTACAAAATAGTGAACTAGGGAACCAACCCCAGCTGTTTGTGTGTTTTGCCAGTAGGGCATGGGAAAACTGCCTGTTTCCAAATTGTTGTGATCACATGGACACAGAAGAATTTATAAACATATATGAATGTAAAAATACATTTTTGCACTTTTTCAGGAGAGAGCTGACATATCATTTGGAACTATTTAGATAGAATAAAGTGGAACTTTCTAAAATCCCATGGTAAGGTAAAGGCAAGGAAGATTTTTCT
The DNA here is from genome assembly GCF_048164855.1 of Canis lupus baileyi. Taxonomy (NCBI): domain Eukaryota; kingdom Metazoa; phylum Chordata; class Mammalia; order Carnivora; family Canidae; genus Canis; species Canis lupus. Next base: position 64,077,527 of record NC_132845.1, read on the forward strand.
AAAACTTTATACTGCTTTATACCATTCATACTTACTCATTTCCATCAGTCCTCTCTCAGTCTTAAGTCTGTCTAGCCACATATACTTTATTCAGTGCTAATAACTCTACTTTTATATTCTTATTAGCAGAACATTTCTCTGCTTTCTCCACGTGAGACTGAGAGGCAACCACTAATTAATCCTTGCAATATGTCTTCTTTATTTATTTAATTGAAGCACTGAAATGCCTAGGAATTTAGTAGCAGAGAGGATGTGAATCCTTCAATTTAGGATTCCATACCTACTACGATAAGCATTACAAGGCAGAGCCTGTGCAGCAGCTGAAGGTTTAACCCTCACTGGACTGTTGGGGTGCCGATTAGATTAACCTTATGTGCTATTCAATTATGTGCTATTCAATGTTTTTTCAAGTGGCCATCCTTGCTGTAGAGAAGGAGTACCTTGCTTAGAAGTCTACCATGGGTCTAGCGGGACAACCCAGTTTCTAGGACGTGATCTCGTGAATTACAGGCTTGCATTTTGGTCATTTTTCTACATGTTGGCAAGTAATCCCATCCCTGGGGCTCTGTATTTTTTTTCCCCAAATAAATAGAGCACACATTAGGCCATACAATGATAAGCATAAAAGACTTTGGCAAGTTTCTTGAAACGAAGGTGTTTATGACTATGAATGGCTACCCTTGTAATGTGTTTGGTCTTTAAAGGATCTTTCAGTTTATCACATTGTGTATTTAAATAGGCTTCTTGGGTCAAATTTAGTTTCCCAGAACTTGAACAGGATGCTATCTATGAAAATAGTTAACTACATTGGGAGGCCTTCTGAATGTTCAGTTAGATTCTGCACACAATAAATTATTTGTAGTATTTCATTCAACAGAGACTGTCTCATGAGTTATTTTTTCACCATTGATATGTAGAGACCACAGGTAATAGAAGCTTGCTTTTTGCTTTAAATCAACTCACTTGGTCCTCTTCAGAGCTGCATGTTCTAGGTTTTCTCACTCTGGGGTCACAGCACTGATGGATAAGTGGCTGCCGAGCTGTGGCTGGTGTCCTGGCTGCCTCCTAGAACCCCAACCCATTTTGATCTGTATCACCCCCCCAGTCCCTGAGTGCCCAAGGCTATGTCTGTCTGCTTTGGCTCTTGCTTCCTTAGCCCTTGGTATAGTGACTAGCAATAGAGAGAGGAGTACACGATTACTGAATGAAGAAATGAATGGAATAATGTGGAGGGATGGAAGAGTCTCCCCCTAACGGTGTTTCAGAAAGGTATTGTCGCACAGTCTTCTCTGCATGGAGTTTATCCTGTCCTCACACCCTACAATGACTGTTCTCAGGACAGATGGCTCTCAAATTTGAATGCAAATCAAGATGACCTAGGACACTTGGTCTGGAGTCACATCCCTCAGGCTCTCTGAGGAGTAGGCCTCGAGAGTTTAATTTGCAAAAGGCTCCAAGATATTTCAGATCATCTACACTGAGAATACATGTCAGGAACTGTTGATGCAGACCTGCCACATGCCCTGGCTGAGCCTATACTGAAAGCTCTGTTCCTCTTGCCCAAGTTTCCAGTAAGATGAAGGTTCATAGAATCTGTTTCATCCTCATAACAGGTAATTGGAATTAAGAAGCAGTAGCTCTCTTCACTTACCTATGAGATCATGCTGATATTTAACTATATTTGTTTTAAAATTTATTTCTATCATTAGACTCTGCCCCTCTTGAGCAGCAGCCTAATGCACAGTTGGTTCTCTGGAAGAAACTGGGGGAGGGATACCTGAATTCTGTGACCTGCTTGAGGATGAATCAACATTGGCATAACTAGATGAAAAAGAATGTTGAGTTTGTCTTTATACACATCTATCCAAATTAATAAAAGGTCATGAAATCTGTATTCTGACTTTGATTCACTGTAAATGATAAAAATGATACTTGAATAGAGATTCATTTTAAAATTTGTAATGGAGCTGCTTTGTAAGTATTGTCAGTAATTCAGTAAGAGGTTAAACATATCAGTTAAAGATATTATTTGAAATTAGTTTCCATTTGCAGTTTAAATAATGTTTATTCTAAAACTTGATCAAATGAAATAGCCATTAATTAAACACTAGCTCTTTTCCAATTGGAGGAAGTAAATGTAAATATCAAAGGCTGGAAGCCAAATTATTTCTGATATGTAGGGGACAGTTGTGAGTGTGGCTGATGTGTATCTAAGCCACTTAATCTACTACATAGTTTTTGAGGTGAAAAGCCTTCCTCTTGGAAACAAATTGTAATATCTTTAGTCTCAGCCATCTTTTTTGGGCCGAGTGTTTCATCCCTGAGTCTGTATTTTCCAGGTTCAGCACAAAGCAGGTTCTTGGCAGAATTATGAAGTAAACAACATCTCTTTAGTTTCAAATGTCCCTCACCTTCCTCTCTGTGTACATGCTGGTTAAAACTCCTATGGTTGCATGAAAACTATTCAAAGTGGTTTAAGCCCAAGGGGAATTTATCATTACACTGTGAGGTATCTTCAGAATCTTAGGGCAGGAGTCCAGCTGGAAGTCAGGAAGAGCATGGAATCAGGTCCTAGAAGACCCTCTAGATTTTCTCTTTGTGCTTCTACTAATTTTGTTTCATTCATTTACTTCATTGTATATCCATTTTTATTTGTTTTTCATTTATTTAAAAAAATTTTTAGTTGTGGTAAAGTATGTATCACTTATAATTTTACCATCTTCACCATTTTAACACTACAGCTCAGTAGGGTTAATTATATTCACATTGTTGTGGACCTAGTCTCTACAAGTTCCTCATTTTGCAAAACTGAAACTCAGTGCCCATTAAACAACCACCTTTCTGCTCCTTTCTTCCCTTAACCCCTGGCAACCACCATTGTACTTCATGTTTCTTTGAGTTTGACTATTCTGGGAACCTCATGTAAGTGGAACCATACAGTATTTGTTGTTTTGTGACTGATTTATTTCATCTGTATGATAGCATATGTCCGAAATTCCTTACTTTTTTTTTGTTTTGTTTTAGAGAAAGCAAGCAAGCAAGTGGAGGGGAGGGAACAGAGCAAGAGGGAGAGAGAGAATCCTAAGCAGGCTCCATCCTCCAGCACAGAACCTGACGTGGGGCACCATCTCACAACCCTGAGATCATGACCTGAGAGGAAACCAAGAGTTGGATGCTTAACTGACTGAGCCATCCAGGCACCCCCAAATTTCCTTACTTGTTAAGAATGAATAATATCCCATTATATGTATGGACCACCTTCTGTTTATCCATTCATCAGGTAATGGACACTTGGGTTGCTTCCATCTTTTGGCTAATACTGCTAAGAACATGGGTGTACAAATATTTTCTTGAGACCTTGCTTTCAGTTCTTTTGGATATGTATTCAAAAGTGGCATTGATGAATCATGGGATAATTCTATTTTTAATTTTTGAGAAACTGCCACACTGTTTTCCATAGTGGCCATACCATTTTACATTCCCACCAATTTAACAAGGTTCCATTTTCTCCACATCATCACAAACACTTGTTACTTTCCCTCTTTTGGGTACCAGTCATGCTAGTGGATATAAGTGATCTCATGGTTCTGATTTGCATTTTCCTGTAGGGGAACCCCATCTGTTTTCACTTTTGTTGCTTATGCTTCTTGCATCATATACAAGAAATCATATTAAATCCAATTTCATGAAGTTTTTCTTCTGTTTTCTTTCTGAGAATTTTATAGTTTTTGGTCCTACATTTAGGTCTTTGATCCATTTCAAGTTCATTTTGTATATGGTAATAAGTTCATGGTCCAGCTTCATTCTTCTGCATGTGGATGTCGTTTTCCTACCACCATTTTTTGAAAAGACTGTTCTTTCCCTATTGAATACTCATGGCATCCTCGTTAAAAATCAGTTGACTACATATGTGAAAGGATTTATTTCTGGACTATTATATTTCATGGGTCTCTGTGTTTATGCTGGTACCACAGTATTTTAATTATTATGGTTATGAAATATGTTTTAAAATCAAGAAGAGTGAGACTTCCAACTTTGTTTCTCTGCAAAATTGTTTTGAGTTTTGGGGGTCCCTTAAGATTCCATATGACATTTAGGATGGATTTTTCTATATCTGCAAAAACAGCATGGGGATTTTAATAGTGATTGCATTAAATCTATAGATCACTTTGGGTAATATTGACATCTTAATAATATTAAGTCTTCCAGTCTTTAGACATAGAATGTCTTTCCATTTATTTGTGTCTTCTTTAATCTCTTTTAGCGATAGTTTTGCAGATTTCAATGTGCAAGTATTTCATCTCCTTGGTTAAATTAATTCCTAAGTATTTCATCCTTTTCTGATGCTATTTTAAGTGGAATTACTTTAATTTCCTTTTTGGATTGTTCATTGTCGGTGTATAGAAATGGAACTGATTTTTGTGTGTTGACTTTATTTCTTACCACCTAACTGAATTTATTAGTTCTTACAGGGTGTTTTTTAAATTTTTTGTTTTTAATTTAAATTTTTTTTAAATTTATTTTTATTTATTTTGTGGGATCATTGGATTTTCTCTATAGAAGATCATTTCTATAAACAGATAATTTTGCAACTTCTGTTCCTATTTGAATGCTTTCTTATTTTTCTTGCCTGATTGCTCTGCTACAACTTAAAATACTGTGTTGAATAGAAGTGACTTAAAGTGGGTATCCTTGTCTTGTTCCTATTTTAGAGGAAAAGCTCTCAATCTATAATCATTAAGTATGATGTTAGCTATGGGCTTTTCGTATATGATCTTACTATGTTTATTATGAGATAATTTTCCTTCTATTTCCACTTTACTGAATATTTTTATCATGAAAAGATTGAATTTTGTCAAGTTCTTTTTCTGCATCAATTGAGATAATAATGTAGTTTTCCCCTTCATTCTGTTAATATATTATATTGATTAATTTTCACATACTGCTAAATTCTTGCAGAGGTGAAATTTTAGGGACTTTTTCAAGTCTTTTCTGCATATGTGCAAAGTCCTGCACATCTGTGTGGCCTTCTAAATTTCCTGGAATATGTCTGAACTTTTCAAAACTCCCTATGGATGTCTCATTCCCTGTTTTTTACCTTTTAAATTCTTTGATCTGTTTCTTGGTAGCCCCCCAACCCCCACTGGTATTGCTGCCTCAGGCTACTGCATATTGAACAAGTGTCACTGATTATTTTCAACAAATGCCCTAGGGATAGTACTTATCATACAGAGTGAGGTCTGAGTTAAGTCAAATAAAGGCAAACACTAAGAATGGAGCTTTTCTAGGGAGCTTCTTGAATGATAAAATAGTAACTGTTCTTCTTTTCTGCTTGGTGGCTTCAAGGCAACTTGGTTTTTATGGGTACTGTAGTTTCAAGGCTCTTGGTTTTCAGGATTCTGTGGAAGCAAGGAGAGGGAACAGGAATAGGCCAAGTTGAGACACCCAAAATGTCCTGTTTTTAACAAGGGTCATCTGTTTTTCTTTAATAAACACTCCTTGGATTATAGTAAGCCCCTAATTAATTTCCAGAGTTCTGAAAAAGGTTTTGGCAATGTTCTCATTAATTTAATGAAGAATTCATTTTCAGAAGTTTTTACTCTATTCTGAAGATGCTTCTCTCAGGTGATGTCCTATGGTTCAATCAGGTATGGACAGGTGTTAAGGGTTTGCTGGGACAGTCTGCCTTCCACCAACTGTAGGACCATCTGCAGTGTTTTAAGCTACTCTATTCAGAGTCTTTGGAGCACTCAGAACTTTAGGAAGACTCTGTCTACCCACTTACATTGCTGGAGCACTGAGCAGTAATCTACAGTCTTATGCCATCCCAGCTCCCTGAAACACTCTTTATCTTTACTCTGCTCTCCTGCGGTGGTCTGTGTGAGTTGCGTACCCCGCTGATAGTACCATATGGGTAGGAAGCTTATTTTAGCTATTTTAATCAGGAAATGATTAAAACAATGGGTTGTTAAAACTACTCTGTATTTTATCTGTTATTCTTGAATACTAGTTTCATATATAATATTAGTTTGCCCTAATTAACTTTAGTATTACAGATTTGTGCCTTTTGAACTCAGTATGCAGATTTATGCAAATTATATAAAGCTTTTAAGTTAGGAGCCCTAGCATTTACAATCTCATTTATCCCATGTTACTATGTCACTAATTCACTAAAGAAAGAGATTGAACTATTGGGATGGGCATTCTTGATCATTTTAATTTTACTATTGTGCAAACCAAGGAGCATACAGTAAGTGACTTCCCAAAGATATACCTGGTTACCGACTTAGAGAGACTACCAATATCCAAGTCTGTTGACTAGGAGCTTAATCTTCTGCATGTTTTCTTGAGTTGCAGTTTCTATGCCACAGCAGTGTATGTAAGTGTGGCACATTTTTAGTGACTTCAGAATTAATGCATGAAATAGAAAGGACAGAACACCAATTTATGGCTAATATAATTTGACAAGGTAAGTAGTAATAACACTATTGGAAAAGAAAACGGGAGAAAAAATATGTCATTGTTGGCAAATGATATATTTGTCTCTCAAGAAAAATCCAATGTAATTGATTGAAAACTATTAATTTGAGAGTTCCTATATTGTGGTGATGAAGAACATATATCCTGACTGCATGGGTTTGTATCCCAGCTCCACCACATACTGGCTATACATTTTTTGGCAGATTAACCTTTCTGTAAAAGTTCTCTTCATCTGTAAAGTGGGGATAATAATTGTACCTACTTCACTGAGTTGCTTTAAAGATTAATGAAAATGATATGTAAAGCATTTAGAACTATACCAACTACATAATAGTTTAAATAATAGGAAATTGCTGGATATTGGCCATTTAATCTAGTTTCACCTAAAAACAATGCAGAAAGAAAACAAATGAACAAGGGGGATGAGGGAGAGTAGAGAGACAACCCAAGAAGCAGACTTTTTTTTTTGTTTTTTTGGTTGGCACCGCTGACAAATTGTGTTTCTTTTTTTTTCTGTATTTATATTCAATTTACTAACATATAGCATAACACTCAGTGCTCATCACATTATGTGCCCTCCTTAATGCCCATCACCTAATAACCCCATTCCTTCACTCATCTCGTCTTCATTCAACCCTAAGTTTGTTTCCCAGAATTAAGAGTCTCTCATGGTTTGTCTTCTTCTCTAATTTTTCCCCACTCAGTTTCCCCTCCTTCCTTTATGGCCCCTTATACTATTTCTTATATTCCACATGTGAGTGAAACCATATGATAATTGTCTTCCTCCATTTGACTTATTTCACTCCACATAATACCCTCCAGTTCCATCCATGTCGATGTAAATGATAGGTGTTCATCCTTTCTGATGGCTGAGCCATATTCCATTGTGCGTATGTACCATATCTTCTTTATCCATTCATCTGTTGAAGGACATCTCAGCTCCTTCCACAGTTTGGCTATCGTGGACATCACTGCTATGAACATTGGGGTGCAAGTGTCCCATCGTTTCACTACAGCTGTTTCTTTGGGGTAAATAGCCAGTAGTGCAGTTGCTGGGTCATAGGATAACTCTATTTTTAACAACTTCTTTTTTTTTAAAGATTTTATTTATTTATTCATGAGAAACACACAGAGAGAGGCAGAGACACAGGCAGAGGGAAAAACAGGCTCCATGCAGGAAGCCTGACGTGGGACTTGATCCTAGGTCTCCAGGATCATGCCCTGGGCTGAAGGCGGCAGTAAACTGCTGAGCCACCTGGGCTGCCCTATTTTTAACTTCCTGAAGAACTTCCATACTGTTTTCCAGAGTGACTGCACTAGAGTACATTCCCACCAACAGTGTAGGAGTTGTTTTCTGTCTTGTAAATTGTAGCCATTCTCACTAGTAGTGTAAATGGTATCTCATTGTGGTTTTGATTTGTATTTCCCTGATGACAAGTGATGTGGAGCATTTTTTCATGTGCCTGTTGGTCGTGTGTGGGTCTTTTGAGAAATGTCTGTTCATGTCTTTTGCCCATTTCTTGACTACATTGTTTGTTTATTTGGTGTTGAGTTTGATCTTGGATATCAACCCTTTATCTGCTATGTCATTTGCAAATACCTTCTCCCATTTTGTAGGTTGCCTTTTCATTTTGTTGACTGTTTCCTTTGCTCTGCAGAAGCTTTTTATCTTGATGAAGTCCCAGTAGTTCATTTTTGCTCTTGTTTCCCTTGTCTTTAGCAACATGCCTTACAAGAAATTGCTGCAGCCAAGGTCAGAAAGTTCACTGCCTATGTTCTCCTCAGGATTTTGATGGATTCCTGTCTCACAAGGTCTTTATCCATTTTGAGTTTATCTTTGTGTATAGTATAAGAGAATAGTCTAGTTTCATTCTTTTGCACGTGGCTGTAAAATTTTCCCAACACCATTTATTGAGGAGACTGTCTTTTTTCCATTGGATATTCTTTCGTGCTTTGTTGAAGATTAGTTGGCTGTAGAGTAGAGGGTCCATTTCTGGGTTCTCTGTTCTATTCCATTGATCTGAGTATCTGTTTTTGTGCCAGTACTATGCTGTCTTGATGATCACAGCTTTGTAATATAGCTTGAAGTGAGGCATTATGATGCCCCAGCTTTGGTTTTCTTTTTCAACATTCTTCTGGCTAACTCACTAGAGTCTTATCTAACATTGGAGCAGAGCAATTAGCCAGCTGCAGCCTCTCTCTAGCCTTCTTGTGTAAAGGAAGAGAAAAATGGCCTAGATGTACTTCTTAAGGTCTCAACCCTAGGACTTAGGTCCACTAAAAAAACTGAGATGTAATCATAAGATTGTAGATACTTTTCCTTCCAAACACCTATCGGCAAATCAGCAGGGATAACAGTGTAATTACAGTGTAATTACAGTGGATAACAACTGAGAGTCTGCAAGACACAGGCTCTACTTAAGAAGTTTTTAGGACCTTGAAGACAACAGGGAAAGCTTAGACAACAACAAGAGAACTTGTTTCTGGCACTCCAGTGACAGCAAATGTCAAACACAGTCTAGCTACTAGCTAGCAGATATAAAACTTCATACTAAGCACCTCCTTACATCAGTTTCTGTTATTCATCTGTCTTACCTGGCTTCAAAAAACATTACAAGGCATGCTAAATAAAAAGCAAGAAAAATCAGTCTGAAGGGTCAAATCAAGCATCAGAACCAGACTCAGGTATGAGAAAGATTTTGGAATTATCAAAGAATTTAAAATAACTGTGATTGCTATTTTAAGGGCCTAATGAAAAAAAAAAAAAAACATGCAGCAACAGATAGTATAAGCAGAGAGATGGAAACTCAAAGAAAATCAAAGAGAATGCCAAGAAAAAAAAATACTGTTACAAAAAATGCCAGAAATATAAAACAGTCTTTCATGGGCTCATTAGTCTTTGGTGGGCTCATTAGTAGTCTGGACATGGATGAGGGAAAAACCCATGAGACTGAATATATGGCAACAGGAACTTCTCAAACTGAAATGTAAGGGGGAAAAAAGAAAAAAGGGAACAAAATATCCAAGAACTTTTGTTCTTTTGTTAATAACAAAAGGTATAGCATATGATAATAAGAATAAGGAAAACATTAAAAGAAGAAGAAAGTGAAAAACTATTTGTATTAATAATAGCTGAGAATTCTCTAAAATTAATTATAAACACCAAATCGCTATTCTAGGAAACTGATAGAACACCAATTAGGATAAATCCCAAAAAAGTCTACTACTAGGCAAATCATATCCAAACTGTAGAAAACCGGACAAGGAGAAAATACTGGAAAAAAAGAAAAAAAGAGTGGGGAGAATGCATTGCTTAGCAACAAACAAGAATAAGAAATACATTAGAAGTCTTGCTGGAAATCATTCAAGCAAGGAGAGAGTAGAGTGTAATAACTACAGCATTAAATTAAAAAAATATATTATAGGGATCCCTGGGTGGCACAGCGGTTTAGTGCCTGCCTTTGGCCCAGGGTGCGATCCTGGAGACCTGGGATCGAATCCCACGTCAGGCTCCCGGTGCATGGAGCCTGCTTCTCCCTCTGCCTATGTCTCTGCCTCTCTCTCTCTCTCTCTCTCTCTCTCTCATAAATAAATTTTAAAAAATGTAAAAATATATATTATAAAACAGCAACCTAGAATTCTGTATCCAGTAAAAATTATCCTTCAGAAGTGACTTTCTCAAACAAAACATAGATACTCTCAAACAAAAACTGAAGAATTTATTGCCAATAGACCTGGCCTGCAAGAAATGTTAAAGAACCTCTTTAGAGGGAAAGAAAGTAATATAGGTCAGAAACTTTGATCTACATAAAGAATGGAAGAGAATTATAGAAGGAATAAATTTAATCTAAAATAAAATATTTTAGTTTTATATTCTTAATTTAAAAGGTCAGTATCTCTAATAGCTATTTTATAATTGCATTTTTATAAAGCTCAGAATACAGGCAAAACTAAATTATGATGTGTAGAGATGAATACTAGATGGTAAATGTACCAAGAAATGCATCAGTGCATTTATGAGTTGTTCATTTTGGTGTGAAGAGGGGTAATTCTTGCAGGGGCACCAGGCAGAAATGTTGCCAAGGTTCTATATTTTGATATGGGCCATAGTTATATGAATACTTACTTTTGTATACTCTTTTAAAAGTGTGTTATTTCACAGTTTACTTTTTTAAAAAATATTTATTTAGTTAGTTAGTTAGTTATTTGAGAGAGAGAGAGAGAGAGAGAGAGAGAGAGAATGCACAAGCACACGAGCAAGGGGAAGGACCAAAAGAGAGGGAAAGAATCTTAAGCAGGCTCTATGCTCAGAGCAGAGTCCAGTGTGCAGCTGGATCTCATGACCGTGAGATCATGACCTGAGTTGAAACCAAGAGTCAGACACTTAACCAACTGAGCCCCTGTTATTTCATAATTAACATTTTTTCAGATAGCTATCTTTCCTGTATAATTAGCGATAACCATATAGAAAATGTCACAGAAAGAAATTCTCAAAACAGTGTAATATTTGGAACATGTATATCAAGAAGTGTATAAGACCTCTGTGAAGTCCGTCTAAATTTACAGAGGAATACAAATGAAATTGTGATGGGACGACTGGGTGGCTCAGGGGTTGAGTTCCTGCCTTCTGCCCAGGGCGTAATCCTGAAGTTCCAGGGTTGAGTCCCGCATCTGGCTCCCTGCATGGGGCCCGCTTCCTCTCTGCCTGTGTCTCTGCCTCTCTCTGTGTGTGTCTCTCATGAATAAGCAAACAAACAAACAAACAAACTTTAGAAAAAAATGAAAACTTGACTGTATAATCCCATTTCCTGAATGGGAAAACTCAACATTGTGAGGATACTGTTTCTCTCCAAATTGATTTAATGCAATTTCAGTTAAACTCCTAGAAGATACATGTGGCACTTTGATACAATAACACTCAAGTTCTGAAGACACTAAATAAGTTAAAATAATAAGACAAAAATTTTAAACAAAATAAAGGCTCACTTTAAGAGCAACAAAAGTGGAATATCAAAGAATGATTATAGAAATTACTTTTCAAAAAATATTGAGACAGATGGCTAACTAAGAAAACGATGTTTTTTTGTTTGTTTGGTTTTTTTTAAGATTTTATTTATTCATAGACACAGAGAGAGAGGCAGAGACACAGACAGAGGGAGAAGCAGGCTCCATGCAGGGAGCCCAATGCGAGACTCGATCCTGGGTCCCCAGGATCACACCCCAGGCTGCAAGCTGCGCCAAACCGCTGCGCCACCAGGGCTGCCCTAAGAAAACGATGTTAAATAAATTTAGGGTATGGAGAGATGCAGATATACTGACAAACAGGGTATCACAGAAGAACCACAACTAGCAGGTAACTATATGGAAAAAAGCATCTTATTGGTAGTATATCATGTTTATTTTTAAATAAGACACCATTTAGAAAATACTGGTCTAATAATTAGTGTTTGTGTGTACTTCTGAGGGTGGAATATCATGCTTACTATGCTATTTTCTGGAGGGATATATGGCAATATTTACTGGAGGCATTTAAAATTAGATAACTTTTGAGAGTTCTGTTTTCAGGAATTTATTCTGAAAACTGCCCAGACACACTATGGATTTTGTTTGCTAAGACATTATGCTTGGTACTGGGAATGAAGTAGGTAGGGAATGAAGCAAGTGTGTGCTGTTGAAGGCAAGACAAACATAAAAGACTCATAAGACAGAAGAGAAGGAAATGATCAGTGCTGTTCAGAGAGGAAGCACTAGAGATAAGAGCACCTTTCACTGGAGGATTTAGCCTGGCCTGAGTGTGAGTAGCCAAATGTGCCCAGAATGGCAATCTGGGAGCTCTCGGAAAAGCAGTAACGACTGTAACATGGGAAAGTAGTAGGAGTCAGGGAGAGGAGGATGGAGGAGTGGTGTGTGTGAAGCCAACAGTCAAACAGGCATGAAGAAACAAGAGGATGAGACAGAGAGGACACAGCAGAAGGGCTCATGATAGCCCTGGGAAGGCAGGAGGGGTCATATCGCACAAGGTTTTTCATGCACATTAAAGGTTCAAAACAAGAAACTGATAGGAAAAATAATGTTTCAAAGAAGGCAGTGATTCAATATTACATTATGTAATTTTAATGATAATGAGTATATGGCCAATATTATATGTCATAGTGACTATGATTATGTTGTATATCATTTGATAACTTTACAATCATCAATATTACATGGTATTATTTAATAACGCACAGTGATACAATAGTTACTGATATATGAAATAATAAAAGCAGGTGCAGTTCAATCTCAGTTTTGAAAAAGAAAGTTGTGTGTATATTATGTGTGTGTATATATACACACACATCTATATACATATATGCACATGCAAAAGCTGAGAGTAACTTCTAGTGGCTGTGCCAGAATTTTCTATGTGCTAGATGAAAGGTGCTCTTTATATTCTCCTTTATTTTCTAAATTCCCTAAAATGGATAGGTATTACTGTTCACTTAGAAAAATACGTATTATATTAGAAAGATGCATTCAGTTTTATCTTGGAGCAGTTAAGTGAATAGTCTTTATGTATTATAATGGGCTTATGACATGATACTGACAAATACCCGCTAGATGGCATAGCATCTAGGCTAAAGCTGGCTCTGTCCCTTTGAGGTCTCCTTCAGCATCCACTTTTTCCATTAAGGACCCTTAAGCTTCAACGTTTTTATTGAAATATATTATTCAATCCTATAGATCTGAGAGAGAAACTGAAACCAGCTAGCCTCAGACAGCTGCTTTAGAAATTTTTTTTTAATATTTTATTTATTCATGAGAGAGACAGAGAGAGAGAGAGGCAGAGACATAGGCAGAGGGAGAAACAGGCTCCATGCAAGGAGCCCAATGTGGGACTTGATCCCGAGACTCTGGGATCACGCCCTGAGCCAAAACGCAGATGCTCAACTGCTGAGCCACCCAGGCGTCCTGCTTTAGAGATTCTAATACATGTTCAGTTTCTTCATGCTTCATGTGTTGGAACTGTAAAAATTTTGGTTTTGTTACCATAGGAAAATAATAGGGTGAATTAAATCTCATTCCTGTTTTATTTGACTGGGAGCAAAAACAAATCTTAAAATTCAAAAGTACTTGGTGTAACCATATAATTACTATACATCAACTCAGAATCTCAGCTATTGCATGCTTTTATTTTCAATATTATTCACAGCATCACTATAGTTCAAGGATATCTAGTTTGTCATATCTAGCCTTTTTTTCTGTTCTGCAAAAATTCAGTAACAATCATATTCTCGTGTAGGATAAATTTGAGGATAGTGAGGAATAAAGATACAAACCATATGTAGATAGAAATATGTCAGTAATGGGAATATTTTGATAGATCTTATTCTCACTATTCTGTGCCTCCAGAATGTAATCAGATGGTCTAATGGATGAATGCAGTAAAGGAGGAGAACACCACCTCTTAATCTGAAATAAGAAAAGAAAGCAGTGTTCCGATTAATGATGGAAGAGGCCCTGCTGCTTAGTCTAGCTCCTTCCTTTGCACAGCTTGCTCACAGTTAAACCCTGATGTGGCAGGAAGAAAAAAAGCACCTTGTATCCTTTCTTCCTCTTGTAGGGTGCCAGGAACAGTGGCATGGGTTCCTCTTTGCCTGATGTACAGGGCTGGGGTTTAGTTCCAGTCTCCCATATACCAGAGGCAGTAACATGCCCTGTAACCCCCAAGGCTGGAGCCATCTTGGTGTAAAAAGCAGCAATAAACATTAATTTGGACCGAGTCAAAACAAAAAAGAAGAAAAAAAATAAAACCAAAACCTCACTTTCCCATCTGGGTGTACCAACATACCTTGGTTTAACAGGAGTTGCTGCTAACATTCAAGCATTCTTTATACTCTTTAATACAAAGTTCACATTGACTTTTACAGCCTATGGTAAGATGTGTGTTTAGGGGCCAAGACATGATTTATTTGCCCAGGACAAAATTGACCTAATTTATTGAACAAAAGTGGCAAGAATGTTTTACTCTCAGAAGATAAGATATTTTGACTTGCTTCAGTTAAAAATCACTTAATAGTAGCAGTTTATCACTGCTAAGAAGAACTAGAGATTAGTTCTTAATTTAGTAAAAATTTAGTAAATTTTAGAGATTTAGTAAAATCTCACAGGCATCTCCAAAAGAAGGTGCTTCATTCAAGCAAAAAAAAAAAAAAAAAAAAAGTGAGTAGATGGACAAAAAAAAAATGTGAAAGAGGTGTTAATTGCATTGCAGACAAGTGAGAAGTAAGGCAAACTATTTAATTATGACATCCGCTTTCATGTGCCAAATCAAGTATAAAAGTATTTAAATGTGTAGTTTGTAGGTAATGTTGTCTATAGGTAATACTAGTGAAATAAAAGATATTTGGTAAAGTCAAATGGGATAAAAGATTCCTGTTTCTGCCATCTACTCACACCTTTCTCCTCACCTTTTTCTGCTTAAATCATGTGAGAATGCCTGATGGTGGTGACTGCAGAGCAGAGGGGAGATATGTGAAGCTTCTTTTCACATAAGAGAAGCAGACTTCTTTTGTGTAAAGATCTCATATTCCTACATGAGCAGAACCTTTCCTTTCTGAGCATTTACTTTTTTCTTTCTGGAATGGCCTGCATCCACAGCAGTACCTTGAAGCTGCACCTGGCAGCTGCTATCCTGGGGGAAGTCTTGGGAACCCCTTCCAGCCTGGGTCCCTAGCACTCCCTGCTGTTCCCTGCCTAGCTGCCAACCTTTTGACATTATAGGATATTTAGGCACTCATTGACACAAAACTTAAATTTCAGCCAATGGTTTTCATGTGCATTTCAGCCTTCTGAAGGTTTTAAATTCCTCAAGGTATCAAATAAGAGGCTATAAAATTAGGTTGATGCCCTCTTTACTTCCTGTCCTATAAACCTTGAAGTCAGTGCCTGCATTCATAATTCATTGCTTCACCACAATTGCTCACCCCAGGATGCTGCGTGTAGCAAACAGAACACAAGGGCAGGACCAGATATGTCAGCTGCAAGAAAGGAGAGCCTGGGGCGGGGCAGGGGAAGGGGGGCAGGGAAGTGGGCGGACAGTGAGTGTGGTTAAATTCTCAAAAGCCTAACGGCAACTTAGTCATCATTAACTGTCCAGCAGGAACTATTTTCACAGGATTGAGTCTTATCCAGTGAGGATTCTCTGACAGCCATACAGGCTTTCTCTTGAAAGGTCCTTTTTCTCAAAAGAAATTATTTAACACTTCATTGACGACAGTGCAGAACTCTGATCAGACACAGCTGACACAGGTTCTAGGAAGGAGTTTATTGAGGATCCTGGAGCTGCCTTACTCAGCAGTGGGCACTCATGGGCTGCAATAGCCCTCCTGGTCACTTCCCTCTGGTGACCACTCTTTCCTGAAAGTCCTGGGAAAATTGGTTCCTACCTCTGTTTCTTTCCCTGGTTCAGTTGTAAAATTTGTGTGGGTACATCTAATTTTTAAAAACATCACGAATGACTGGTGAGACTAAGACAGTATTTAATGTGAGGCATATTTCCAGTAAGCAGAGGATAAAGTGAACTCTCTACTAATGCAAAAAAGAATTTCTCTTGCCTTCTATGATTTACATTTCATAACAACCTTTTGGTAAAAGGTTAACTATAACACTTTCTACGTTGCTGCCTATATGGATGAACATATACTGCAATTTTTGTTTTCATCTTGCCCAGACTGATGGTTGATCCTGAAACTGACTTTGTTCACTTGTGTTCTGTAAGCTTTTATTCACTGTTACTAAGAACTGCAATCTGTGTAATGAATTTATTAGATCAATTATTTTTATCTAAATGCATACTTAAGACTTCAAAGACCCCTTTCTTTTGGTTTTCTTTCATTTAAATGGTTTCCTGAACATCACAGCTTCAGTGCCTTCACTTTGATATGTAACTACTATTCTGCAAGAGCTCTCAATACTTTTAATGTCATCTGACCTTAGGATTTTAATAGAATTAAATGCAAACAAGATGAGAAAACAAGGGTCATGGGGAAACTTTATTTGTTACTGAACATTGAGAGAAGTTTGAAACTCTTGGTCAAAGGGCAGTTCTGTGTTTAAGAAATTAAAAAATATGCCAGGAGATGGCCTTAGAAGCAGCATTTATAGAAATTGCTTTTTTGGGGAGTTTGATTTTAGATTTCATCGGGGTCTGTATGGGGTTCACTTCTTTCTTTGCATTTTTATTGTTACAAATCAAGAGACTCATCTTCCGAGGCAAAAAACAAAAACAAAAACAAAAAACAAAAAAAAAATTATTGAAAACGATGTGTGAAAAACTCTTTGATTTGTTACTTATAAATAAGTAGTGAGTCTTGTCAACATTTGCAACCACTAAAAAAGTGGTTTAGCCAGCAAAATCAGGTTTACTCAGGAGTAAACAGAAGAACCACAGTTCATGGCATGCAGACCATGTTGAAGCACAAGCAAGTCCAGAGAACAAAGTGAGAGAGGGTTCTGGAATAAAGGAAAACGAGCACACGGAGGGAGGGGTCCTTCTGAATGAAAGTTCATTGGAAGAGAGTGAGAGTTCGAGGTTGTAGCGGCATATTTTCTCATTGGCTGGGTTGTTCCTGGCTAAGAGATCTTTTTCTTCCTGCTGTCACATGTGAGGTAGGCTGCCATGGAGTGACTGGTGTGTGCATGACAGCCTTTCCTTCATGGCTTCTCCATTCCATTTTGCATGCGTTTGTTTTCACAGTTTATTATCTTAACTCTCCCTCTGGAATTTTAACAGTATTTGTAATAAATACACTGTAAGTATTTGAATATTTTCTGTTTAGCTGTGTTATCTCAGCTTTAAATTCCAACTTTTCCTTATTACTGTCCCCCAGCCCCTGGCCCTAAAAGATAAAGATCAGCACTGATGCTATGAATTCTCTAATTAAATGAAAAGACGGGCACTGAGCTCCCACATGGTCTTTGTCAGATCAATAAGATGTCTGGGGTGATGATCAAAACTTGAGAGAAGCAAGGGTTGGGGCACTATTTCCAGATACAGCCATTCATAAGCTAGATTTCTTAACTAGTTTATAACTTAACGTATCTGGAAAAGTATAATTTCAATAGGAATTTCATAGTAATTTCTTTCCTATTTTTATAACCTAAATTTGGAAATAAAAAGTATAAACTGTCATTTTATGAACTTGATTTCTGAAACAAACATTAGATGTTCAAGCCATATTTCATTGTAGTAAAACATCATTGATAATAATAAAAAAAAAAAAGCAAAAACATCACCATCGGTACCAGAGAAACAAGAAATGAAAATTTTCTAACCTAGACTTAGTGCCACATAATCTTAATAGCAAAAGCAGAGAAATGCAGGGCAGAAGCCTTTTGTAGGAGAGAAAACAGGAATAAGGCTGGTGGGGTTGCAGCCATCCCAAGACAGGAAAGTTCTTGCAGACTATGCAGTTGGCTCTTAACCCTCCCCCTAGCAACCTGCAGTATTAGAGTGAGTGGTTGTTCTGTAAATAGACATTCATCACAGGAAAGTTCCAAGGAGCCTGATGATGGCAGTTTTTCTCACCAATGAGATGCTTGAGGTGACACTCCTAGGTTCGTGAAGTGGCTTTTGTAGGCTGAATATGGCTCTGATTTACAAATAACATATTCTAAAAGGTATGCCTTGAAGTAGCTAGAACTTGACCCTTTGGTAATAATAACTGTCCTTTTATTCACCTTTGTACTATATTTTACATAACATGTCAGGAAGAATTCAACATTACCTAAAAAGACAAAATTCTGAAGAAAAATAAAATACGAAAAAAAATTTGATGAAACTCTTTCTAAAAGAAAACTTGATATTTCTAGTATTCCTCTTAGCTTTCCATTCAAGACTTCTGCCCAAAGTGTAAGCATAAATGACTAAGCCATATGGAAATTGCTTGTAAAAGATGTTCTGCATTACCCAGTCTCTCCAAGAGTCTTGGAGCATCACATACATTGATGTTATGCTGGCTAATGAAGTTGCCTCTTGGAGAGGTTTTATTCAACCAAACTGAAATTCTTTCTCTGAGAAATTCATATTACTTTTTAATACAATTGTCTTGGTTTATACCCCAGGGATATATTTAAGTTATAATTGAATATTGCATTTTTAAGAAGGTTCCTTAATTTATTGCTTCTTTCAGCGAATTTTGCTTGGTGTTGTTCTGTCAGAATAATTTAATTTTACATCAGCTAATTTAGCTTATATTAATATTTCCCCTGAAATTCAGATAGCTTGGCCAGCTGTTATAGGTGGTGAGAAAGAAAACTCTTTTAGAGGAAGCATTAAAACATTAAATTATTGTGAAGTGAAATTATTTTATCTGTCCTGGGAGGCAGTCCATTACTAATTCCATTGTATCCTTTCAAGAAAAAGCAACTTTTACTAAACAAAGCCAGTTGTCTCTTCCCACTCCTCCTCTTTCCCTGTCTGCCCTGATGCCATCGTTCCTTTCTGTCTCCTACCTCTCCCAGTCCTCCCAGGATTGCTGACTCCAACAGCCCCCGACCTGGTTTCTGAGTCACAACAACAGAGTCCCTCATCGGCGTTTACAGCATTCAGTGAATAATTCAGACATGATGAAAGAAAGCCTCATTTGACGAGATTGTACCTGTTTCAGTGAACAGCGAGAGTGCAAACAATGATGGCGTTAGTTGAGGAAATACAGGAGTTCAAAGGGTTTCATGGTTTTGAAAGTGAATTGCAATGCAGAGAGCTTCACCAGTGTCCTTTCTACTGTTAGGCTGCGGCCCAGAACTTCTTGCATTGCTGATTCTTTAGCATCAGGACAATGTTTTATCTAATTGCTGATAAGACTTTGTTTTATAAAGTGGGCTTGCTTCTTGTGGAAATAAAACAAGAGTGAAGGAGAACAAACAGAGGCTATTGATTCATAGTTTGCCCCATCCTCGCTTCAGGCTGACATACAGAGGCAGGCCGGCATAGGGAGGCAGGACCAGGTGTGGCAAAGCTCTGTGAGGGGAGGAGTAGAGACTCACTGTCTGATCCGAGGCTGTGGGCCTGGGGACACTGGAGGAAGCAGCCCAGGGGACTGCTTCGGGAACATATTTGGCTTCCTCTGGTTGGTCTTGATCTGGAAGGGATTTGGGGGACCAAAGTAGAGGAGTCAGTGGTCACTGACCAAGTCCCAAGCATTATGGGCCATTGGTGTACAGGACATGTTTGTCTCCTGACTTGTCATGCAGGTCAGAGTTCTCTTGGCCTCTGAGGACCTGGCCCGGGTCTAATGCACATGTAGTCTCTTTCTTTGTACTGAGAAATATATCTACACCACAACCACAATTACACAAAATATGAACTGAATGGATGTGTGGAAAGCTTTAAATTAAGAAGGATAATGGGATATATTTTTTAATTTGCTTTTTATTTTTTTAATTTAATTTAATTTTATTTATTTATGATAGTCACACACACAGAGAGAGAGAGAGAGAGAGAGAGAGGCAGAGACACAGGCAGAGGGAGAAGCAGGCTCCATGCACCTGGAGCCCGACGTGGGATTCGATCCCTGGTCTCCAGTATCGCGCCCTGGGCCAAAGGCAGGTGCCAAACTGCTGCGCCACCCAGGGTTCCTGGGTTGTGTTATTTTCAACCACAACTACACCACAGATTGTTTAAAGAGACTGAAAATAGTTTAAGATAGGATGAGATAAAAATGAACACATGCTAGCCTCTTAAATCTATTTTGGGGAATATATCTAGGCTATTAAAATCTAAATGTTTCTACAACAATCCATTATTCACTTTAGATTAGTGTTTCCTAGAGATAGTACTGCCTCCTATGGGATGTTGGTGGAGTCATTTCTAGTGACTCCAGTGAGGATAGTCATTGAGAGGATGGGAGCCAGGCTAGACCACCTGCAAGGCCCAGGATGGTCCTGCATGATGAAGGTGGCTCTGTGCCCTCATATGTCTTTCACATGTCCCCTTGGATGTTTACAGAGTTTTTTTTTTTAAACTCTTCATCATAGAGCCTAGTATTCCATTTTTTAAATAAACATATAGCACTTTTGCAGTGTGTTAACATGTACTGAAATTCTCCACAAATGCAATTACTGAGTAAATTGAGGGAAAATTGTACTTTGTTTGCTGGGAACTTTACCAGGAGCCACTCACCATTTCAGCAATGCCCTGTGGAGTGTGAGCTGCCAGTAAAACACACCTGTATCCATCTTCATTTCTGGCTGTGGCATGCAAATATGTAACAGAGGGGATTTGAATTTCACTGTAACAGACTTAGAACCAAATGTTTTTTAATTAGTAGAAGAGCATGAAGTGTGAAGATATTACATTTTAAAGAAAAGCACCTGTATCAATAAATATTTTTAAGATGTCATTGATTGCCATCATATGTTCCCATGAAATAGGTTAAAAAATCACATAATTCAGTGGTTGATTTGGGGGGTTGCCCACTGTTTTTCAGTCTTCTCCTGGGACTGCCCCCCATAGTCTACAATGTCATTGTGTTTACAGCCTCTCGATTCTTCCCTGTTAAGTCTCAGAGACCTGATCTGATATGTTGGTTGGCTGTGCCAGGGATTCGAGATGTGAGCTGTATATATATTTTTTAAATATTTTATTTATCTGAGGTGGGGGGGAGGGGCAGAGGAAAGGAACATGTAGACCTCCTGCTGAGCATGGAGCCCAATGTGAGGTTTCAATGCAGGACTTAACAGGGGTGCTCAACTCAGGGCTCCATCCCAGGATCCTGAGATCATGACCTGAGCCAAAGTCAGATGCTTAACTTGACTGAGCCACCCAGGTGCCCTTAGATGTGAGCTGTTTTCTAGGATCCTTTATCCATAGCCAATCCCTTGTCAACATGGAAAATTTTTGATATATTGCATTTAAAAATAACCCTCATTATTCCTGAGAATGCCATATATTTCTTCGCTTAAGTAATGTGTCATTTGTCTAGAACTTTATTTCAATAAATATCATTTCTTCTTTCTCTTACCATTTGCAAATAAGCCTAGCCTGTTACTACTTAGGCTAACCTTGGTATTTTTAATATTTTAATAGTTTAAATTTCTTCTTGGGATATAACTTACATATAATAAAGTACACAGGGGCACCTGGATGGCACAATTGGTTAAGTGTCCAACTCTTGATTTGGGTTCAGGTAATGATCTCAAGGTCATGAGATTGGGCCCTGTGTTGGGGTCTGCACTGGGACATGGAGCTCCTTGACATTCTTTCTCTCCCTCTCCCTCTGTCTCCCTTCTCATGCTCGCTCGCTCTCTCTCTCTTAAAATAAGAAAAAATTACTGAAGTACACAAAGCTTAAGTATACAGCTCAATGACTTTTTTAAACATTTTATTACAAACATTTTCAAATGTAGAAAGATTATAAAGTAAACACCCTTACACCCACTGTAGATTCTACAGTTAACATTTTGCTATGTTGGCTTCATCATGTGTCTATCTGTCCAACCATTCCTGTTTTTCTACCAGTCCATCTTATTCTTTGATGCATTTCAAAGTTGCAAACATTAGTACACTTTATCCCTAAACACTTCACCACATGTACTATTAACCAGAGTCAGTATTTGTTTACTTTTTTTAAAGGCAAAATTTACACAATTATGCATAAATAGTAAGTGTACCATTTGAATAACTTTTACAAATGCATGCCTGTGTGCATAGCAAGCCCCAACACTATGGACAATCACAATCACCCTCAACAGTTTCCTGATGCCCCTTTCCCGTCAAACCTGTCCTGACTGCCAGAGGAAACAGCTCTTCTGGATTTTGTGGTCATTGGTCAGCTTCGCTGTGGTCTGGGATTTGTGGTGACTATGAAACCCTTGAAGGGAGATCACAGGGTCAAAACTATTTTTGTAATACTACTTAGATGTTTCTTATCCTTTTCCATCTCACTCCCTACTGAGTGTCCAGTGGGGTTTCCCAGTTCCCATGTTTTGTGTGGTGGTGTCCTTGCTGATAGGGTCCTTATTTCAGTGAGGATAATGAGCTAAAGGAAGAAGTACTTAAAACATTATCCAAGGCACTATTCTCAATCCTCCTGGACAAAATAATCCCCCTTTTTAATAACAAATATTTAATCACACTTCCTTATTCTTCTGCAATGAAATTCATAGATTTAAAAAAAAAGCCTACACATATAATTTCAGAAAATCAATATAATGTCCTTGCCTTGATAGTAAGGAGAAATAAAAGAAAGCAATTTGTAATGAATATGTATTTTAATATGTAAATTGAATGCAGAAGCAGATACGAGAATCCAGCTGTCTTCTATTAGACCAAACATTAAAGGGATTTTCAAAAATGTAAAACAGTACCATTCTCTTAATGATTTTTTAGAAACTATAATTATATTTCATAAAATATATATTAATATGTAAAGTTTGATATTATCATTTCTGATGAATTAATAAATATGTTTAAGTGTCTCAGTTTAAAATTTAATATGATAAATAGAAATAGATATCAACATAAATTAGAGCTTCAGGGGGTTCTCAGAATCATAATTTTAGGGCTGCATGATAACACTCAGACCAAAAAATCTGAAAACTATCAGTTTACTGTACTAGAACTTCATATAAATGGAATCCTATGAATGTTCATGCTTTTTATGTGTACAGTAAAATAAGCAGTTGAGTAAAATAAACTCAGCATAATGGTTTTGAGATTCATCTATGCTGTTTAGTATACCAGCAGTTAGTTCCTTTTTATTGGTAAATAATAATCTGTTGTATGAAGACACCACTGCCAATGAATTTTTAAATATATATATACATCCATGAAAACCCTGTCCAGACAGAAATATAAAGATTTCCATGATGACTGACCCCCTGAAGGTAGCTTTTATTCTGACATCTAGGAACTTCCTGTGAATGGAAAATAAGGGATACACTCACTTTTATGTCTGTCTCCTTAGCACGGCATGTGCCTGAGAGATGCTGCTGTGTTGATGTGTACAATGGTCACATGCTCTATTTCTGTACTTCCAACACTGGTTCTTGCTCTATGGTCCACCTTAGATACCTCTACTCTTTTGTCTCCCTGTACTTTCTTTTTTTTTTTTTAATTTTTATTTATTTATGATAGTCACACACACACACACACACACACACACACACACACACACACACAGAGAGAGAGGCAGAGAGAGAAGCAGGCTTCATGCACCGGGAGCCCGATGTGGGACTCGATCCCGGGTCTCCAGGATCGCACCCTGGGCCCAAGGCAGGCACCAATCCGCTGCGCCACCCAGGGATCCCCTTCCTGTACTTTCATATAGAATGCTTTTTAAACTTCTATTTCTACATGTAGACATATTCATTATAAAAAGGTACAAGCATGCACCAACCTTATTATGCCTCTAGTGTCATTGAGCTTATACATTTTCAGGTTGAAACGCATGGTCATTGTACATTGTTTCCCTCTCCCCCTCCTTTCCATTGCCATTTAGGTATTATATTGGTTTTTTGAAATTATATATGAAGGCTGGTTATTTTATCCATGAATTTCATCTCAGAAGAGTAAAGTGGGCATTATTAAATATTTGTTGTAAAGGCATGGGCATTGGGTCCATTAGGATTGAGAATACTTCTTGGATCATGGTTTAAATTATTTATTTTCTTCTTAGCTCATCATCCTCACTGAAATACAGAACCTAGTAGCAATAACATCACAATGCAAAGAATCATTTGCTTCATAAGGATTTGTTTATTTATTTTATTTATTTTTTAAGGACTTGTTTAAAAAAAAACATAAGGACTTGTTTTTAATAAGTGCATCATTTATTTTAAAATGGCATTTTCCCAAGAGATGACATTTCTGGCCAACTGGCCAAGATTTGCAAGTGATGGATAGAAATGTCATGTTTGAGGAGTGGCATCTTGAGTTATGTACAAAATTCTCATATTGATTTATAGAGGGCATTATTCTTGTTTTGTATGGTTATATGTATCTCCTCAGTACCTGATTTGCATTGTTTAATATAAAATAAGAAAACTATGCATTTTTTCTCAGTCTGAACATTTTCTGAATTCTTGCCTTAGGAAGTTCTTTTATTCCAAGAAAATGATCCAGCCACCATGAATTACAAAGTATGTTATTGTATTTTTCACCTTGGGAAGTAAGAATGGTAGCTACAAGTGAGATTTCTGAAGTAAAGGCAGGTTGATTTTTTTATGCTGGCTCTACCAGACAGGTCACATCTCTGCCTCAGTTTTCTGATCCATTAAATGGGGGTAATTATTCCTATTGAATATGGTTGTCATAATTACTAAGTGGAATCATATAATGCAAAACAGTGCCTGAGTTTTAGTAAATAATGTATTAAAAATAGCTTTTGGTTATTACTTATTTTTTTTTTATTTTTTTTAATTTTTTTTAATTTTTTTTATTTATTTATGATAGTCACAGAGAGAGAGAGAGAGAGGCAGAGACATAGGCAGAGGGAGAAGCAGGCTCCATGCACCGGGAGCCTGATGTGGGATTCGATCCCGGGTCTCCAGGATCGCGCCCTGGGCCAAAGGCAGGCGCCAAACCGCTGCGCCACCCAGGGATCCCCGGTTATTACTTATTTTAATCACAAATAGTAATTAATGGTGAAATTAGGGATTGTGTTGCTCTGATGAGTTTTTTGGAATTAGATTTCTCAGTAGACAACAAATATATATTGAGCCTATTATGTGTAGACACTTGGGAATTAAAGATATGAAGGGATAATGATTATTCCTTGGAGCAAGCCTAGGAAATTGCCTTTACAACAACATACCGAAAGGTGGTTGTATTTAAATATCACCAAAAAGAAGTAGTAATATAAGGTGAAGTGTTAGATTCCAGTAGTTGCTGCTTGAATTTGGAAATTAGGAGCCTGTTAGTAATCTTAGGAGGAATTTGGAATAGGAAGGAAGTAGAAACAGTTATCTCCATTTTGGGAAGTTTAGAGAAGAATGGAATGGAATGGTCATCAAAGAGGTCCCTTGGTAATAAAGATGGGAGAGCAGAAGGTGGGGGCCATGCAGGCTTGCAGGACTGCCATGGAGGCCCTGGGGAGAAAGGGTTGGACAGGCCCATTGAGGGCCATGAGACCTGCTGGGGCTGGGAATCACACTTAGGCTCTGAGAAAGGCTTCAAGGAGGTGACCTGGGGGCCGATGGAGGAGGTTTGAAATCACCACTGTGGAGAATGAGAATAGAGCAGCCCAGAAAGATGTGTTTTTAAAAGTCCAAGAAGGTGCTGAGAGCCCCCGAGGAGGAAACTGGAGAGAGTAAGGGTATGGTAAGGTTTCTTCCTCTTTATTTCCCATTATTTTCATTGTAATTACTCATTTTGACACAAAGTGAAATCCATGATAACTAAGGCCTACTGGACACAGGTACCATTCTTGTCTAAAGACTTCAGATCCTTTCGCTGCCAGCTACCCCAGGCGGCAGGAACTTCACAGGGATGCCAGGTCTTGGGCCCAGGAACCAGGTTTAGGCAGAGTTGCTGGGGCTACAACCAGGCAGTCAGAGGCCTGACTCTAGGCTCTAAACTGTGATGTGGGCTTTCCGTAGATGGCTTTTAAGATGTTGAGGAATGTTCCCTCTATCCCTACACTCTGAAAAGTTTTGATCAGAAATGGATGCTGTATTTTGTCAAATGCTTTCTCTGCATCTAATGAGAGGATCATATGGTTCTTGGTTTTTCTCTTGCTGATATGATGAATCACATTGATTGTTTTACGGGTGTTGAACTAGCCTTGTGTCCCGGGGATAAATCCTACTTGGTCATGGTGAATAATTTTCTTAATGTATTGTTGGATCCTGTTGGCCAGTATCTTGTTGAGAATTTTTGCATCCATGTTCATCAGGGATATTGGTCTGTAATTCTCCTTTTTGGTGGGGTCATTGTCTGGTTTTGGAATTAAGGTGATGCTGGCCTCATAGAACGAATTTGGAAGTACTCCATCTCTTTCTATTTTTCCAAACAGCTTTAGGAGAATAGGTATGATTTCTTCTTTAAACGTTTGATAGAATTCCCCTGGGAAGCCATCTGGCCCTGGACTCTTGTGTCTTGGGAGGTTTTTGATGACTTCTTCAATTTCCTCCCTGGTTATTGGCCTGTTCAGGTTTTCTATTTCTTCCTGTTCCAGTTTTGGTAGTTTGTGGCTTTCCGGGAATGCGTCCATTTCTTCTAGATTGCCTAATTTATTGGCGTATAGCTGTTCATAATATGTTTTTAAAATCGTTTGTATTTCCTTGGTGTTGGTAGTGATCTCTCCTTTCTCATTCATGATTTTATTAATTTGAGTCTTCTCTCTCTTCTTTTTAATAAGGCTGGCTAATGGTTTATCTATCTTATTAATTCTTTCAAAGAACCAACTCCTGGTTCTGTTGATCTGTTCCACAGTTTTTCTGGTCTCGATTTCGTTGAGTTCTCGAATCTTTATTAACTCTCGTCTTCTCCTGGGTGTAGGATCTATCTGCTGTTTTTTCTCTAGCTCCTTTATGTGTAAGGTTAGCTTTTGTATTTGAGTTCTTTCCAGTTTTTGAATGGTTGCTTGTATTGCAACGTATTTCCCCCTTAGGACTGCTTGTGCTGCATCCCAAAGATTTTGAATGGTTGTATCTTCATTCTCATTAGTTTCCATGAATCTTTTTAATTCTTCCTTAATTTCTTGGTTGACCCTTTCATCTTTTAGCAGGATGGTCCTTAACCTCCACGTGTTTGAGGTCCTTCCAAACTTCTTGTTGTGATTTAGTTCTAATTTCAAGGCATTATGGTCTGAGAATATGCAGGGGACGATCCCAATCTTTTGGTATCGGTTCAGACCTGATTTGTGACCCAGTATGTGGTCTATTCTGGAGAAAGTTCCATGTGCACTTGAGAAGAATGTGTATTCAGTTGAGTTTGGATGTAAAGTTCTGTAGATATCTGTGAAATCCATCTGGTCCAGTGTATCATTTAAAGCTCTCGTTTCTTTGGAGATGTTGTGCTTAGAAGACCTATCAAGTATAGAAAGAGCTAGACTGAAGCCCACAGCAAATATCATTCTCAATGGGGAAGCACTGGGAGCCTTTCCGCTAAGATCAGGAACAAGACAGGGATGTCCACTCTCACCACTGCTATTCAACATAGTACTGGAAGTCCTAGCCTCAGCAATCAGACAACAAAAAGACATTAAAGGCATTCAAATTGGCAAAGAAGAAGTCAAACTCTCCCTCTTCGCTGATGACATGATACTCTACATAGAAAACCCAAAAGTCTCCACCCCAAGATTGCTAGAACTCATACAGCAATTCGGTAGCGTGGCAAGATACAAAATCAATGCCCAGAAATCAGTGGCATTTCTATACACTAACAATGAGACTGAAGAAAGAGAAATTAAGGAGTCAATCCCATTTACAGTTGCACCCAAAAGCATAAGATACCTAGGAATAAACCTAACCAAAGAGGTAAAGGATCTATACCCTCAAAACTATAGAACACTTCTGAAAGAAATTGAGGAAGACACAAAGAGATAGAAAAATATTCCATGCTCATGGATTGGCAGAATTAATATTGTGAAAATGTCAATGTTACCCAGGGCAATATACACGTTTAATGCAATCCCTATCAAAATACTATGGAATTTCTTCAGAAAGTTAGAACAAATTATTTTAAGATTTGTGTGGAATCAGAAAAGACCCCCGAATAGCCAGGGGAATATTAAAAAAGAAAACCATATCTGGGGGCATCACAATGCCAGATTTCAGGTTGTACTACAAAGCTGTGGTCATCAAGACAGTGTGGTACTGGCACAAAAACAGACACATAGATCAATGGAACAGAATAGAGAACCCAGAAGTGGACCCTGAACTTTATGGTCAACTAATATTCGATAAAGGAGGAAAGACTATCCATTGGAAGAAAGACAGTCTCTTCAATAAATGGTGCTGGGAAAATTGGACATCCACATGCAGAAGAATGAAACTAGACCACTCTCTTTCACCATACACAAAGATAAACTCAAAATGGATGAAAGATCTAAATGTGAGACAAGATTCCATCAAAATCCTAGAGAAGAACACAGGCAACACCCTTTTTGAACTCGGCCACAGTAACTTCTTGCAAGATACATCCACGAAGGCAAAAGAAACAAAAGCAAAAATGAACTATTGGGACTTCATCAAGATAAGAAGCTTTTGCACAGCAAAGGATACAGTCAACAAAACTCAAAGACAACCTACAGAATGGGAGAAGATATTTGCAAATGACATATCAGATAAAGGGCTAGTTTCCAAGATCTATAAAGAACTTATGAAACTCAACACCAAAGAGACAAACAATCCAATCATGAAATGGGCAAAAGACATGAACAGAAATCTCACAGAGGAAGACATAGACATGGCCAACATGCATATGAGAAAATGCTCTGCATCACTTGCCATCAGGGAAATACAAATCAAAACCACAATGAGATACCACCTCACGCCAGTGAGAATGGGGCAAATTAACAAGGCAGGAAACAACAAATGTTGGAGAGGATGCGGAGAAAAGGGAACCCTCTTACACTGTTGGTGGGAATGTGAACTGGTGCAGCCACTCTGGAAAACTGTGTGGAGGTTCCTCAAAGAGTTAAAAATAGACCTGCCTTACGACCCAGCAATTGCACTGTTGGGGATTTACCCCAAAGATACAGATGCAATGAAATGCCGGGACACCTGCACCCCGATGTTTATAGCAGCAATGGCCACAATAGCCAAACTGTGGAAGGAGCCTCGGTGTCCGTCGAAAGATGAGTGGATAAAGAAGATGTGGTTCATGTATACAATGGAATATTACTCAGCTATTAGAAATGACAAATACCCACCATTTGCTTCAACGTGGATGGAACTGGAGGGTATTCTGCTGAGTGAAGTAAGTCAGTCGGAGAAGGACAAACATTATATGTTCTCATTCATGTGGGGAATATAAATAATAGTGAAAGGGAATATAAGGGAAGGGAGAAGAAATGTGTGGGAAATATCAGAAAGGGAGACAGAACGTAAAGACTGCCAACTCTGGGAAATGAACTAGGGGTGGTAGAAGGGGAGGAGGGCGGGGGGTGGGAGTGAATGGGTGATGGTCACTGGGGGTTATTCTGTATGTTGGTAAATTGAACACCAATAAAAAATTTTAAAAAAATCTGTAGATTCAAGACAAAAAGTGCTAGAACTGGATACTTTTGACTAGGAAAAGGTACATGTAGGACAAAAACAGGAAATCTTACTTTACAAAAGATGCACATTTATGGAAGCTATCATTTTAAAAGTGATTAAAATTGAAATAAAATTGAGATAATGCCTCAAAAAAAAAAAAAACTGTGATGTGCCTCCTCATAAAACAAAGCAAGACAAGAAAACTTTGGAGTTCTCTAGAAGGAAACAAAAAAATGCAGAGAGACAAAGTTACAGTTTTCCTCCTTCAAAGTTATCATTGTTGGGGGGTGGCTTCTTATCAAAGCAAGGAGAGATGATTTCTGAACACTTACTTGGGACAAGTTACTATTTGTGTCATTTGGATAACACTCCCCTTATAGCCCTCAGAACAGGGAAGAGTCGGCACTGCTGCTTCCACCCTTGCTCGCACCTCTGGAGAGCAGAGAGCAGTCGTGGAAGCCCAGTGCGGTCCTGGCCCCTACCCGCAGACTGGCAGTCACTCACACCCCCTCCATTCTTGGGCTGGTTAGTTTTGTTCTCCTTATGATGGCTATGTCTGCCATTGTAGCAATGATTACCCTCCTCTACCCAAATTTCACTTGAGACGTTGTTTTGAAGGGCATGTGGTAGCATAGATGTACTATATAAAGAGGGTAGGGGCGCCTGGGTTGCTCTGTCAGTTAAGCATCTGGCTCTGGATTTCAGCTCAGGTCCCAGGCTTAGGGTTGTGAGATCAAGCCCTGTGTCAGGCTCTGCACTTAGCAGGGAGTCTGCTTAACAGTTCTCTATCCTCCCTCTGCTCCTCCTCTTGCTCACATGCTCTCTCTTTTTAAAATAAATCATAAAAAAAAAAAAACTAGAGGGTAAAGGCCCCCAGATTTAGGAGAACATTGTCATGGGCACATATAGCAGATTTTGCATGCCAATTAAATATTTCATGATCATCCTGATTCTTAAATTTTAAAGAAATGAAATAAAAAAATCAGTAACTTCAAAGACAGTATGGCATTCAATAGGTAAGTCTTGGTTGTGAAACTTCTCAGTACTACTTGGCCCAGCAGCCGTCTCAGAGGCTATCTGATAATTTGATAGGAGCATGCAGGTGTGGGTCCTACATTTGGAATGTTTAGAGCTGCTGCTTGAAAACTCTAGCACCACCGGATGTCTGCAGTGAAGTATATGCATGGTCTCACATACTGCCAGACATTTTCACACCCTGCCTTACGCAGAGCCCAAAGTTCTGGTACACAGCTATAGGAGTCCTGAAAACATGACTAGAAATAGTCAGCAGCACTCACCTTTTCTGAAGCCCCCAGGCCCATCCCTCTGAAGCCTGTTCTCCCTCTTTCCCTCTACTCTCTCCCATGACCCAAACTGTCATTTCTCCACTTTTTCCCTCCCCCTCCCTAAGATCCTATTTGGTGCACCTGCTGTGGGAACACCACAAAATAGAATGAAGCACTTCCTTGGGGGGTTGTCAGTCCCCAGCGGGTCTATTCACAATTTGTGTGCTGAGGGACATGCAGTGGCATTGCTCACTGCAAGTGCCCTATCTGTGTCTTCCACAGAGTTCTACACAGTTCTGGACAATAGAGCTTTTTAAATGAATCCTTTTATTTTGAAATAATTGAAGAATCACATGCACTTGTAAGAAATAATACAGAGAGATCCCGTGTCCCCTTTACCCAGCTTCCCACAATGGTGATATGTTGCCTAAGTGTACAACAGTGTCACAGCTGGGATATCATCAGTGAAAAAACTCACCGGTTGTATTTGAGTTCCCTAGTTTTACTTGTACTCGTCGTGTGTGTGTGTGTGTGTGTGTGTGTGTGTGTG
The DNA here is from genome assembly GCF_048164855.1 of Canis lupus baileyi. Lineage (NCBI taxonomy): Eukaryota > Metazoa > Chordata > Mammalia > Carnivora > Canidae > Canis > Canis lupus. The sequence goes on from NC_132845.1 coordinate 64,109,030, forward strand.
TGCATGCGCGTGTGCGCGTACACACGCGTTTAGATTTCATCATGTGTAGGCTCGTGTGCCTCTACCACGGTCACGATTAAGATGGTGCCAGACCACAAGGGGCCCTCCTGTTGCTGTCCTGTAGCCACCTCACCTGTACTGACTCCACTTCATCCCCTTTATCATCCGGCAACCACAATCTGTTCTCCATTTCTATAGTTACATCATTTCAGGGTTATATAAATGGCATCATATGGCCTTCATGTAGCCTTTTGATACTGGTTTTGAGATTAGACGTCAGCATAAGTCCCTGAAGTTCATCCATGCTATTTTGTGTCTCAATAGTTCATTCGTTTTTATTGCTAAGTAATATTCCAGGGTATGAATACACCACAGTGTGTTCAATCATTTAGCCACTGAACAACACCTGGGTTATTTATAGTTTGGGGATATTATGAATAAAGCTTCCGTGAACATTTGTGTATAAATTTTGTATTAACATAAGCTTTCTTTTATCAGAGATAAATATCCAAGAGTGCAGTTGCTGCATTTCATCGCAGCTGTATGTCGAGTTTTATAAGAAGTTGCCAAACTGCTTTCCAGAGTACCTGTACCATTTTACATTCCTATAAGCAGTGTCTGAGTGATCCAGTTTCCATGTATCCTTGCCAGCATTTGGTATTGTCATTGCATTTTAGCCATCCTGATGAATGAGCATTTCTGTATCATTGTGGTTTTAATTTGCATATCCCTGATAGCTAATGATGTGAATATTTTTTCACATGCTTATTGGCCATCTGCCTTTCCCTTAATATATGTCTTCATATCATTTGCCCATTTTCTTTTTAAATATTTATTTATTTATTTGAGAGAGAGGAGAGAGAGAGAATGCACGTGTACAAGTAGGAGAGGGAGAGACTCTCAGGCAGACTCCCTGCTGAGCACAGGGCCCAATGCAGGCCTCCATCCCTTGGCCCTGAGATCATGACATGAGCTGAAACCAAGAGTCAGACATTTAACCAGCTCAGCCACTGAAGCTCCCCTTATTTGCCCATTTTCTAATTGATTTTTTATTATCTCTTGGAGTTTTAAGAGTTCTTTATATGGTCTATATACTAGTCCTTTTTTGAATATGTGGGTTGCAGATATTTCCTCCCAGTATGTATCTTGTCTTTTCATCCTCCTGATAGACTCTTTCACAGAGCAAAGGTTCTAAGTTTTGATGATGTCTCATTTATCTTTTTTTTTTTTCTTTTTTGGATCATGCTATTAGAGTCAAGTCTAAGAACTCTTCACCAAGTCCTAGGACCCAAAGTATTTTTCCTATTTTTTTTCCTAAAAGTTGTGTAGTTTTGTGTTTTACATTTAAGTCCATGATCCATTTGAGTTAATTTTGTATAGATGTGAGAGTTAGGTTGAGGTTAATTTTCTTTTTCCTTATGAATATCCAAATGTTAAAGACACTGTCCTTCCTCTATTTAATTACTCTTGTACCTTTGTCAAAAGTTAATCGCTCATATTTTTATATTTCTTGTTTGCAAAACAAAATTTTTGCTGGGATTTTGACCATATTTGCACTAACCCTACAGACCTCTTTAGAACTAACCGACATCTTTCCTGTGTAGCATCTTCTATTCCAAGAACACAGTGTGTCTCTCCATTTATTTAGCTCTTCTCTGATTTTCCATCAACATTGTGTAATTTTTAGTATACAGACTCTATAGATGTTAAGTTTATAGTTGAGTTCTTCATTTTGTTTGGAATGTAAATCATACTGTGTTTTTAATTGTAACTTCTACATGTTTATTGTTAGTATTTGGAAATAGAAATGTAATCGATTTCTGTGTGTGTTTATCTTGTATCCTGTGGCTTTGCTCAATTTTTTATTGGTTCCAGGAGGTTTTTTCTTTTTTGGTTCCTTGGGATTTTCTACATATCCATGTCATCTTCAAATGGAGATGATTTCACTTTTCCCTTTCCAATCTGTGTGCCTTTTATTTCTTCTTCTTTCCTTACTTTCCTTCTTCCTTTCCTTGCTGTGGTGGTTAGAACTTCCAGTGCTACACTGGATAACAGTGGTGAGAGCAGACATCCTTGCCTTACTCTCAACCTCAAGAAAAAACATTATCTTTCATCCTTAAGTATCAAGTTCGATGTAGGTTTGTGATAGATACTAAGTTGAGATAATTCCACTCTATACTAACTCATTGTGAGTTTTTATCAGGAATGTTGCATTCTGTCAAATGGTTTTTCTGTATCAATTGATATCATGTGATTTTTCTTTTAGCCTGTCTGTAATGGATTGCATGAATTGATTTTCAGATGTTGAACCAGACTTGCACACTCAGTATAAGTCCTACATCTTATATGTATGTAATTTTTTATACATTCTTGGATTCAATTCACTAATATTTTATTGAGGATTTTTACATCAGAGTTTATGAGAGATACTCATCCATAATTTTCCTCTTTTGTGCCATCTTTGGTTTTGGTATCAGGGTAATACTGGCATCATAAAATTAGTTTGATGTGTTCTTTTCTATCTTCTTAATGAGATTATATCAAATTGGTGTTAATTCATCTTTCAGTGTTTGGTAAAATTCTCCAGTTTTTTGGTTTTTGTGGTTTATTTTGTTTGTTTTTTACGAAGTTAATTTCTTTAAAGGCATAGGACTACTCAGGTTGTCTATTTAATCTTGGTTGAATTTTGGTTATCTGTGATTAAAAGAATTAGGTCATTTCATTTGCATGGGCAAATTTATGACAATGACAGTTTGATTTTCAGAGCCTTTGTGATGCTATTTCAGTCTGCTGGGTTTGTCTGATGCCTCTGGGTCTCCCACTAGTTTTCTGATACTTTCTAATGGGACAGAAAGAGATCTCCTAGGTTGGGCTGCCTGGCACCTCTGTGTTGGGAGAGCATTCCTCAGCTTGGGGGAAAGGACAGAACTTCTGATACTGAGCTCTTGTTTTGATTGGATTCCTTTGCCTGTTGGGAGTGAAAAGCACTTCCCAGGTTTGTGCTGCCTGACTACATGGAGGAGGTGTGAGATCTGTGAGAACAATGGGACTCTCCAGCCTGGGTATTTGGGGAAAGATCTCCCTTGTCCTGACTGCCAGCCACCTGCTGCTATCTCTTGGTGAGGAAAGGAATCTTAGGCCTGGTAGGGAAGAAAAGCCTTTATTTTGGCTGCTTTTTTTTAGTGGGCTTCTGACTAATGGACCTCTTGCCTGTTTATAGGAGCCACTGGGCTCACATTTTGTTCTTGATGGGACTCTTGTCCAATTCACAAGAGGGAGGAAACTGCCTTGACTGCCTTCTGTTGCCATGTTGGGGACTGGGCAACACTAACTAAGCTGGAGTCACCCTCTTTTGTTGGTTGGGGTGGTGATAAAGGTGTCATGCTATCTTCCTCCCTTCTAGAGTCTCAGATGGTTGGCCTTCCTGTTCACAGTAAACATTTATTGTTGCACATGCATCTCTGAGTCACCTGAGTGTGTTTTCTGGTCTGAGCTCAGCTCAAACATGTGGTTGTGGTCAGCTGAAGGTCAAGTGGGTGGTTCTGTTGATCCAAACTGGCTCTCCCAAACATGTGGGGATTGACTGGCTGTGGGCCAATGGAGGGCAGCCTCAGTGGAGGCAGCAGTCCTCTTCCTAGTGTGGTCTCTGATCCTTTAGCTGGCCAGCTGGCCCTTGTCTACATGGCAGTTGCAGCATTGTAGAACAGCGGACCTCAGCTTGGAACTGGCACACCACCCCTTCAGCTGCATTGTGTCAGCCAGAACAGCTCACAGGACCAGCCCAGATTCCAGGGAACGGGTGATAGGTTCCATCTTCTCATGAAGTGCAGGCACTTCAAAATCATTGCAAAGAGTATAGATCCAGGGGAGGATGAAGAATGGAGGCCATTCTTGTAATAAATTTACCTCCTCCTCCCTGCCACCCATATGAGTGATTGTGTTAGTGTCTTGGGTTCTGAATCACTTTAACCGGTCTGGGGACTGCTTACAGAGGCCGACATCTGTGGCATTTCTCTTTGCTTCATAGAATGGGTTTGGTTTCTAAACAAACAAAATTGGTCTCTTTGCCAGATTATTCCTTTTTAAAAAAAAATTTTTTTTTAAATATTTTATTTATTTTATTCACGAAAGACACAGAGGAGAGAGACACAGGCAGAGGGAGAAGCAGGCTCCATGCAGGGAGCCCGATGTGGGACCTGATCCCGGGACTCCAGGATCACACCCTGGGCCAAAGGCAGGAGCTAAACCACTGAGCCACCCAGGGATTCCCTGCCAGATTATTTCTTGACAGTTTTCTGCATTTTCCAAGTTTTCTAAGGAAAGTATTCATTGATTTCATAATCTAAAATATAATTCTAAAACTTGGAGGTGTTTTTCCAGGATTTATGATCTTCTGAATTCTATTCTTTGCCTGAGCTTTTAAAATTATATTGTGATATTCATATCCTGGTAACTCTAATCTGCAGTCTGACAAACCATGATGAGCCACTAAATGAGATTATGAAATTGTCAAACTCATGCTTTCTTCTCTGAGGGGAGCCTGTTGCCTCTGTGGTAATCCTTTCTGGAGGAAAGGAAGCTAAGGAGTCATGAAGGCTGAACAGTGCCCAGATGCTGGCTGTCAGAGTCAGCTCTGCAGGCAGCACCAGTCCTGGAAGAAATCCGCTTCTCGAATGTTCAGTCTCAGTTATTTTGGATACCTGGGTCGCTGCTCTGCGTGTGCTGGTTTTCAGTAAATACAGGTCAAATTAGAGGTTTTTAGAAATAGTTCTGGGTGTTTGTTCTTATGAGCTCCTAATAGTCTCTCTTCACTGTTTTTTGCCTTTTTTTAGGCCATCTTAAATTCTATTAAGTTGAACCCTGTGCAGTGGCCAGTTTGTAGATCAAAAGCAATTGAAATTGGCAATTGCATACGATTCAACCTCATGTTCTACATTTTACCTGAAGCAGTTTGTGGCTTTGCTTGGGTGGCTTTCCCAACCTTCCAGGGAAGCCCGTCCTTACTATCTGTTAGCAGGCTTTTCCCAGGCCCATCATCTTTCTATCCTTGACAAACATGCTTGTCTGCCCAGGCCATGCAGGCTGATTTTTTTTTTAATTTTTTTTTATTTATTATTTATGATAGTCACACACAGAAAGAGAGAGAGAGAGAGGCAGAGACACAGGCAGAGGGAGAAGCAGGCTCCATGCACTGGGAGCCCGACGTGGGATTCGATCCCGGGTCTCCAGGATCGCGCCCTGGGCTAAAGGCAGGCGCCAAACCGCTGCACCACCTAGGGATCCCCAGGCTGATATTTTTAAAGTAGTTTCCAGCCTTCCATGACATTTTTATTCTCTTCATTTTTTTCCTGTTAATTCTTATGCTCAGTCATTATTACCTCTTTAAATGAAATAATTATTTGATTAATGTCTTTGATTCTCCTTCTCCTACAACCTAATTGCTTGTGACCAGTCTTTGCGATGATTCACAAAGCATGTTCCTATTTGCTGTCCTAGTCAGTTGTCTTCTATTCCCCACCCGGTGTTCTCCCTAGTATCCTTCATTTGGCACCTACTGTGCCTTAGTCAGGTCTCAGGCCAGTCCCTTGGGTAGTGAATATGATAGGAAATAGACCATGTGTGCTCAATAAACATTTGTTGAGTGAATATATGAGAGCAAGTAAGTGAGTGAAAGCTATTTGCTTTGGAGGAGCTTTCTCTCCTTCGGGGAGATAAACTTATAAGCAGTTTCAGTCCAGTGTGCAGAGGACAGTAATAGCTGTACACACAGGGTGTTTTGGTAGCACAGAGACTTGTTTTTCATACATACAGTACCCACATGCTGCTTCCCAAATACATCCTGAAAAGATACTCATTTAGACTCATTTTTGGATCATTTAAGGCCTCTCTTTTTATCACCTGAACAAATCAGGCCAGTTTCTCTATCTCATTTGACATTTCTCACACCGCGTGAAGAACCAGGTCTGGTGGATGATTGTGTAACCCTTCTCTACCATGTGCCCTCCTCCACCTGTTGCAGAGTTGCTATAAAGCTTGGATGGAAATGATACAGACCTGGGTGTAAACCACCCAGCATCCAGCATGGATTTTCAGTATGCAATCACTATGATAGCAGTCGATCAAAGTAAATATATTAATGGCCAATAATAAAGAACCTGAACAACCACTAGAAAAAAAAGAAAAGGAAGTACTTTGCTAATGTATATTTTTTCTGGAAGAATGAAAGCAGAGAACTAAACCACATACCTATTAGATGGTTTCCTGGCCAAGGATGAATCTGGGAAGGGCATACAACAGAAACTGACCTTGGTTTTGTTACAGAGACCTAAGAATGCCATGAAATAGTCTTGCATAACCATATAGTAAAACTTCTCAAAATCTCCATGGTAACACGCAGAGAGCTGTATCACTGAGAGCAGTGTATACCTGCGTGAATGCCAATCCAGCAGGAGATCTGTATCTATTCCCCACTCAGCACTTGCTCATTTTCATCTCTGCGCTTTCCCAGCAGCTCAGACACTGGCCTCCTCATCACTAATAATGATGATATTTTTGTCTAGAACCTATTTCCTAGTTCACCCTTTCTGGCGTTACTCTCTACACCCTTGGCACTTCTGTAGGACGAGATAAAGGTGTCACCGTAGGGCTGCAAACTTTGTATCATGATAAAAACACTTGACACACAAAATGAGTGTTTTAACTGCAGACATAAGTGAAACAGAAGTTTGATCTTCAAGTGACTTTTGTCCCATCCTTTATATTCAGATGACTGCGCTAATTTGCTTTTATTAGTATGCTGCTTAATAGATACCCCTAAGTCTTTTTACAAATAGTCTAATGTTTGAATAAGACTTTATGGCTGTCAGAGTGTTTACTCATATAATCCAACTTGATCCTCACCTTGGGTGGTAGTCAGGGCAGGTAGTGTGCTTGTCATTTTATAGGCAGGGGAATATCCTCTGATGTGGATTAGCAGATCCATGGTGGAGCTGGAACCAGAACCAAGGCTTGTGTCCTTGTACTGATGCTGCCACTACAGACTTGTCAAGTCTGACCCCTCTTTCTCCCACCTGTTCCCTCTCATAGGGAACTCATGTGCTACCCTGAGCCCAGAGAAATCTTGCCAAGGTTTTTGATTAACTGTCACTTTACAGCTTTTCATGCCATCCTATGATGTGTTTACATATTATTTTGCACTGACTTTCTGAAGCTTAGGGACTTTGCAGAAGTCTTTAAAGTATTGCTACTTTAAGGAGATTATGAAAGGAGATGCAGTCCTTCACCCCAGCCCAGTTGTTGGTTGTATCAGTGCTGGCTTCCTGCTGAGAAGTGATCAGCAGGGGACAATGGACATAGTTGTTTGGTAGCTAGCCTTTGTTGACATGGTATGATTTAAGTGACTGGCTGGAAGTCTTTCTGGACATGATTCTCTCCTTTTCCTTTCAGGCAAAGAAAATGTTTTTGCCTGTGTTCAGAGAAATCAAATGGTGCCAAGCATTTTCCATGACATTATGACCACCATCTTGGGGACAACTACCCATGCATAAGATGAGAGATTTTTCTACATCCAAGAAAATTTGTTTTCCCTAGTAATAAAGAAGGTTCATCCAAAGCCATAATTTTCTGTACTCACATTAGTCCATGTCTTAATAGCATTTTCATGAAAAAGATCTTTTAGCACAAAGAAGCAAGGTGATGCTCTATGTTAGAACAAGGCTTCATGGCTTAGATGTTAAAAATAATTCTTTTGTTAAGTGCTTTGGACTTTGAACAAAAATGTCCTTGAGAAACTCCATTTAGCTGGCTGTGTTAAAGTTCATGTTCTTTATCTTGTTATATCTGACAAATATAGTCAGAGAATGTGTCTGTTCCACCTAACAGTTATTTCTACACATCCGAACAGACGGCCTACATGCATCTGTATTTATGCATAGAAAACATGAGTGTGTATTTCATATTTCATTATTGCCTAGTACACCACATATGTTTCCAGTAAGGCTCCAGTATATTTAGATCAAACGTGAATCTAGCAAGATCCATAAACTGAAATATATTTAAGCTTAACAGAATAGACTTGATGAAAGGGCTGGCTTTAAACATAAGCTAGAACAAAATGATGAGCTCATAATTATTTAATGTAAACTGAGTAAGGTTGAGGGGCCCTGTGGGGTCGATTATTTCAAGGGCTTCGGTGATTACACATTGCAGAGCACCTCTCCAGGTGAAACACTACTCGCTACTTGGGTGGGAGGTTAGCCGGCAGTGCCATAAAGCACCTGAATGGTTTCAGACTAAAGAATCTGTTAGTTTTGTACGTTTAACATCCTTGACACTTAATAGGACTTGGGATTTCACTGCAGCCACAGCTTCGTTGTGTGACACTTTAATTGAATGTCTTGGAGTAAAATGAAATTAACAAAGACAGTATTAAATTATGGATGTTCCTTTTTTATCATTTGGCTAATAATTCTACAAAGTTTCTTCTCTAATTATATTATTTTGAATTGATTGATACAAAAAAATTAACACACTGCCTTTAAGACTAAGGGTACCATCTGGTCTGAGAAATTCTGACTAGAAGTAGTGCGTAGTTGAAGTTAGCCACAGTGTCTCTCTGGAGCTTTGGGAAGCTACTCCTTCAGGGCCAACGTCGTTTAAAGAGGGTCTGCAGTAAATACCCATCCCTGAGTGGGTGAGGGCCAGGCATACCTGTCTTCTGCGCTGCAGCCAGCAGAGTTACAGATGGCTCTAAAGATAGATAGGAGGCACTGAAGAGCACTTGGTTTTTGCTTATGAAGTCACACTCTTTTAGTGTGGCAAACGCAAAGTCAGGCAAGTCCACCCTGGTTTCTGTGTAAGCATCCGTGAATGAAAACCGGTTTTCATATTGGGATACTGATGATCTTGATACAGCATCTCTTTTAATGCCACTTAAAAGGAAATCTTCTAAGTGAAGATCTGGGGGAAAAATTATATAGTTAATCAGCTGAGGCCAGTCCACTTAGAAAATGTGAAAACAAGAAAGAAAATGTAGGAAAACATTACAAATTAAATAATTATTTTGTTAACAGAATAATGGTGTAAATGCTTCATAAAGTAATTGTCTGCTGGAGGGAAAGGGGGGTAGGAAACAGAATACATTTGGGAAATTACTCAGTAAGAGCAGACATTTAGCTTGAAAAACACAATTGCCCATGATTACAAGCACCCTTCCAAGCTCTGCGTCTGAAGAGCATAAGGAAGAAGCAGGCAGTCTCTCAAAAATGTCCCATAGCACCACAGATTCAGAAGCCACCCCCCATGGTTGGTGCTCCCCCTGGAACTCACATCACTGACCTAATCATGCTTCCCCATACGGAATCATAGGTAAATATTGAGTAAATACAGTATGAATCTCAGATAAACACAGTTTTAGCGAATTGCCCCCTTTTATTAGGTCATGGATCTTGTCTTCTGGTGTTGTCAGATATTACGGCTGTGATCAGGGATGTAACACACACGTGTTCCGAGCAGGAAAAGCTAGTATCACCATGGAGCACTCAGAGGGCAGATTGTTTCCCTTGTTTTGCTTTTCTCTTTGGGTTCTGTCTGTTGGCCTCATTATCTTTCTCCTTCTCCCTTCACTCCTTCCAGTATGCAACATTTATAAGGTTCACAGAAGCACATCGAGGCTGACTTGGGGCTCAGTCCTCTCATAGAACTGCCATCTTCGTGGACAGTCAGGAACCGGTGTTGTCCACTGTTGCATGGTCAAATAGTGTTTTCTAGTGCCTGCTATTCTAAGATAGAGGAAGAGTGGTAACACTTGAAATAGACCACCTGTTTTGTAGCTGCTACTTAGTACTCTTTCTCTTTCCCACCTAAACACATACCAGATAGTTTTGGGTTCAGGATCTTAAATTCTGGCCTAGTGGCAGTCATGTATGTGGAACATAAAAGGAGAGAAGATTCTAGTGAGTGCCCTTATAAGCCTCTCTGTATTAAAGGATGCAGTTAAAGATGCAAAGGATACCACTGGCTGTCTTGTGATTAGTGAAGCTATTCTCATGTACAGTGGATGGACTGAAGCCATGTGCCATCTGTTTGCTCTGATAACAAATGAACTTTATACGATAAATGCTTTTTATGGTCTTTATTTCTCTGACATAATGCATGCTTGCATCCAGCCTACAGGGAGAAAAAGGGTAAGCTTACCTGTTCCTGAGTACTTTACAGTTTGGTCTTCTTTTAAAAAAAATTTTTTTTTGAACATACATAAGTAGTGCTACTCTACAATTAGTACCTTACAGATCCTTTTGGCTCTTCTTATCTTCCTCCAAAAATACACTGGCTCATGTAACCATCATTGGAACTCTGCATCAGCTTTTTAAAACAATAGCAATGGAAGTAGTAGTAGGTTTTAAACTGTGTTGTCTGCATTTGCTCAAACCAAGTTGATAGTTTCCCTGACACTTTGGTGGTGGCTGACGAAAACATTGCTCTTGTTCTCAAGTGGCAAATAAGAAACGTGACTTCTCTTGACAATATGTTCATTGTCATTTTCTCTCATCCCTGAAAAGACTCACTATTGAAATCATTTTTTAAATCCCATAAAGAAAACTTTTCTGCATGTATGTGGTCCTTAATCTTCTTTCCTTTTTTTGCTCACTTAATTTAAATTTTCTGGCATTGTTTGAATGCTAATTATACTTGACAAAACTGTTTTCTAAATATCTGCATCTAGGGGGATCCCTGGGTGGCTCAGCAGTTTAGCCCTTGCCTTTGGCCCAGGGCATGATCCTGGAGTCTTGAGATCAAGTCTCGGGATCGAGTCTTGGGATCAAGTCCCAGGATCAAGTCCCACATCAGACTCCCAGCATGGAGCCTGCTTCTCCCTCTGCCTATGTCTCTGTCTCTCTCTCTCTCTCTCTGTCTCTCATGAATAAATAAAATCTATAAATAAATAAATAAATAAATAAATAAATAAATAAATAAATAAATATCTGCATCTAAATTCTGATTAACTCGGGAAAGTACAAGAAAATATTTCTTTCATTTACAGAAAGGCAAGGATGGCAAAGCATAGCAACAAAGTAAAAATGATTTCACTGAAGACATATTTGAATTTGTCCTATTTCACTGGTTTGAAGAGCATTTTCTTAGCCTAGACATGAACCTATATAAATAGAAGAAATAAGTACTTATAGGAACTAGTTTTAAAACATTGGTTTTTCTAAGACACTGGTGCAAAATCTCTTCTGATTCCCCCAATTTCTGTATCTCAGGGATTCCCAAAGTACCTTTTTATAACAGTAAGACTTGTTCCTCTAGGTGATGATTCCTTTTTTTTTAGGCTGGCCGTATCCACATTTGCCCTTTCTTTATATGTTGTTGGCCAGTTAACTCAGAGATGCACTCCTAAAACCCCAGTGAAGTTAACCCACTTGGAGGAAATGTAACATATCTGCTCTCTCTACTATGCCTCAGACATTTGGGTGCTTGGGGAAGTTCTGCATAAAAGCATTTCTAAACATAAGATGTCATTTCATTGGGGTACTCCTCCCTCAGGATCAGCAGTTTTGTTGCTGCCATTGTCAGAGACAGACAGATAGAAACCACCCTCAGTTGTCAGCAGAGACAGGAAGTGAATGAGAGGTAGGTGCTCACAGAGCCATCAGGAGGGCTTCAGGGGCAGGCTCTGGATGGAGCTTGAGAATGATTCCCAGGTTACTGCCAAGGGATTGGCCCTCTACGGGGAGTGGGGTTCCTGGTGGGTAGTCTCAAAGCAGTGCTACAGGTGCTGGCCCCAGGACCACACTCCCTCTGCTGGGATGGGAAGCGGAGGCTACCTGTGCAGCCTGCTAGCTCCATGGTAGAGCAAACCTCTGGATTGCTACAGCTCACAACGGGAAACTCCCATGTCTGTGCTTGTCCAGAGAAGCAGCAGACATGTGAGCCCCTCACTTCTCTACCACCTGCAACAATGCATGCAGTTGACATGTGAAACCTAGAGTCTGCACATGCAGTCTTGAGCTTTCTAGCTTCTGTCGAGCAGGAGTGTCTGCCACAGGGCAATGGGATGAAGTGGAGTAACCATCTGTGATATTGGCCACCTTATCTGCATTTGAAATACAATTAGCTCCTGTAGGCAAATAAGCCATATTTTATAATGCTTTCCATTAGAAGTTTGCATGCTGCACTGTTTTCTGCACATCATCTCTATACCTTTAGGTTATTTGTATGCTGTACTGAGCATTGCTCTCTGAATGCCCCTCAGAAAGCATTACTTTATAAGGACATGGCATCTCCCAGTACAAGATGAAGAGGCAGAGATTGGGCCTGAATCTTCAGGCTACATGGGCCTCCTGGCCAGTCCTGGAAACAGGCTGCTCAGGAAGCTGGGGAGTGGAGTGGCAGGGCTCCTGGGGCTCACTGCCACAGCCAACAGCCCCAACAGCTGATTAGGAGGAGTCCCTTCCCTTCTTCTGGCTTTCAGTGCCTCTCTGGCTGATTGTTGACAGAACTGAGCCATTTCCTGGCTGGCAAAGGAGTCTGCAACTAGTCTGCAGAGCCCTAGCCCAGCATCTCAGGGCAGGGGACCATCCCAGGGTGGGTTTGGGCCTGGGAGATCATTGGCAACTGGCCCACACAGAGGCAAATAACAAATGCCAAGGCTAAAAGACATGAAAGTGACTGTCCCTGAGAGTGGGCTTGGGGACCAGGAAAGAGGTGGGACAGGGGACTGCTGTGGTCAGAGAGGGTTATAAGGTGGGGAAATTAGCTAGAGTTTTCACAGTGGTCAGAGGAGCTGTGCTCCAGAGCCTGTGCTTGGGTATGAATCACAGCCCCACCACTCACTGGCAATGTGACCTTGGACAAGTTACTTAGCCTTTCTGAGCCTTAATATCTAATAACAGTGCCTAGCCCCCAGCGAATTATAAGGAATACATTGTGTTTGTGGGGTTGAGCAGTGTCTGATACTTGGTAAATATTATGTAAATGCTGGCTAAGCAACCCTTGCAACCATAGCTTATACTGCTGAGGGCTGAGCTGGTAGACAAAACCAAAATTTAGGTAAGCAGGAGCATTACGTCACTAGATCAACCCACCTAATAGGACTACAGCTAGTAATTCGAGAATCTGGAAGCAGTTAGCCCTTGGGAACTGATTTAAATAAGACATATGTCAGGGCTTCAAATACTATGAGGGAATTGTGGCAGAAACCATGTCATATGGACCGAATCATGATACAGACATGAGGAAAGACTTGGTGACCACTGTTGTTCTAAGGTTCCTCTAGGCCCATTGGTCATGAGGCCAAAGCAGTACAGTGTTCCAGATCCGACTAGGTAGTAGAATAAGGCAGCTGATGTGATTCTTCATTCCTTCAAGAGCCAGTCTGAGAATGAGTGGGATGATGCCGGCAGGGACTCACACTAAGTGCCCCCTCAGCTGCAAGAAGCCTCCATTTCCCTGTCTCTGAAAGGAGAATCCATTTTGAAATAGACCTTACTCAGGGGTGATCAGTGCAAGATGTGCTCCAGGGATGTAATCAATTCTGGATCCTTTGGCCAAACCCAGAGCAAAGCTCCCAGATACCTGAAGTAGGCCTCTTAGAAATACCTGGCTCCAGACTGTCCTGGAACCCTACTTTTTGTCACTAATAGCTAGATCCTAACCTTCTGCTGCCTCTGAGGATGGGAGCCTTGCACTCCTGAACCACAGAGTGCCTAAGCACCTGCCTGTATGTTCCACTCCCACTATCCCTTCTTGCATTCCTCCTCCCTTTCTTCTTATCATTTCTAGTGAACACTGAAGGCTTCATTTTTTCATTTGCCTTACTAAGATATATTTTCTTGAAGGTATGCTGTGTCATATGTTTCCCTGCCAAGTAGGCCCAGCAGAGAGCTGACCCTTGTTTGTTGATGAATAAATGAGTTACAAAAACCAGCCTTTTATGCTGTTACTCTCTTTCCCACTGTCCATTTGAATGCCCTTTTCTTCTCTCTCCCCCATCCATCCATTTATCTATCCACTTATTATCTGTGCATTTACCCATCTATCCATCCAACCCCTTACCCCCCATCCATCCACCTGTCCACCCACCCTTCTGTCCATCCATCTGTCCACCCATCCACCCCCTACCCACCCATCTATCCACCCATCTACCCACCCTTCTATCCACCCATCTACCCATCCATCCATCCATCCATCCACCTACCCACCTATCCATCCATCCACCCCCATACACACTCATCCATTTACCCATTCTTCTATCCATCCATCCACTTACCCACCTATCCATCCACCCACCCTTCTATCTATCCATCTGTCCACCCACTCACCCATCTACCCACCCACCTCCCCACCCCATCTTCCATTCATCCATCCATCCATCCATCCATCCATCCATCCATCCATCTATCCACACATCCACCCACCCATCCATCTGTCCATCTATCCATCCATCCGTCCATCCATTAATCCATCCATACATCCTGTTTCTCTGTACATCTCACTTTGAGCTTGTTTACTTAATATCAGAGCCATTTCGGACTCCTGCTTATATTCCAATACACTGTAACCTCTTCTGCACATATTCTAGTCTAGCTTTTGACAGAGAAAGCTTAGTGAATGCATTTAGGTGTAGCTTTGAAACAATGAAATATTAACATTGTACTACCTTGAGCCTTTCTTAGATGGGAAAGAAAAAATTCACAATAACACACAGAATTATGTGGGAAATAATGAAAGAAAGGTCAAAGGCTAGAATCCTACAAACAGGACGAGGATTCAATTGCTACTATTAAGAAGAGTGGTCTTTTTATGAAAATCTCTGCCCAGTGTCCTTTTAAAAGAAGTAACAGTAACATGTAAAGGGTATAGGTTTAATACTGTGGTCTGTTTCTATAAAAGAAAAATTTCTAAATTTGAAGGCAATCTTTCACTATTGTAAGATCCTATAAATGATTCACTTATTTAGCTTTGAATCTTGTCTTCTTATATTCCTCTTTGAAAAGATGTGATCATTATTAATAGATTAATCAGCTACACAGATGTATTTTCTAATGAGTAGAAAAGCTGTGTGTATTTGAAGATCTTCATGCTCTACAAAGAGAAGCCTGCCCAGCCATTGACATGACTAACACCAAATCTTTCCTCATACAATGATGATCACTTTTAGCTTGTGAAAGTCTTCCGTGTGCCTTAGTCTTTACGTTCCTTTCTGAGTGCAAACTTTTAAGTGGACCCTTGAGCCTCTGCCCTTTATGGCTTTCGCTCCCTCCTTGTCTGTCTGCTCTATAGCTATTGTCAGCAATCTTGTTTTTTCCTCAGACTTGGGAAGCTATAAACTGGATCTTTTGTAACCTTCCACTCCTCTGCCACTTAGTGAGCTGTTGGAAGGGGGATTTAAAGTATAAATGGGTGTCAGCATTCAGAATGCCGGTTCGCTAATGGCTGTGCAGCTCGGTTATCCTGGGATCATGGAAGGGGAAGGGACTGA
This sequence comes from Canis lupus baileyi, assembly GCF_048164855.1. Lineage (NCBI taxonomy): Eukaryota > Metazoa > Chordata > Mammalia > Carnivora > Canidae > Canis > Canis lupus. Next base: position 64,124,514 of record NC_132845.1, read on the forward strand.
GTCCGCAGGGGGGCGGGGGAAGGGCTGCATTCTTACTTGGCTGCAGTTGCCTTGGAAACCAAAGTTTGGTCGCCTGAGCCGGATTAGGACCCTTCCCTGTTAAGTTTTAAAAGGGATGTGTGGGAACAGGACCCTCCCTGTTCTGCTCTTGGGAGAGCAAGAAAATCCTCTCTGGAAGCCTTTGTGTGAGAGTGGGATATCCTAGAATAGCACAAGCCCAATTGTCCTAGTTGTTTTTTTTTTTTTTTTTAAAGATTTTATTTATTCGTGAGAGACACAGAGAGAAGCAGAGATATAGGCAGAGAGAGAAGCAGGCTTCCTATGGGAAGCCTGATGCAGGACTCTATTCCAGGACCCCCCGCCCCGGAATCATGACCTGAGCCAAAGCAGACACTCAACCACGGAACCACCCAGGTGTCCCCCAGTTGTCCTAGTTTTAATAAACATGTTATCTTTTTTATCATTTTATCTTATTTCATCATGGTAAGTGAGCTCTTTCATTCCCACCCACTATGCCCTCAGCCCCCAGCCCATCCCCTCTGGAAACCATCAGTGTTCTCTATATAAACATGCTATCTTTATAAAATCTCTCTAGTATATTCCTTGAGTTCATTTTATGTTTTATTATCTAATTCCTTTTAAAAATATGTTATAAATTATTTCAATTCTACAAAAAGAATTTAAAGGTGTGTGTCATGAATGCCCATCTACCAGCTTGCAGTTTGAAGGCATAAGGCATTGGCCCTGTGAGGTAGCCCAGCCTCAGGTCACAGACATTATCCTGAATTTCCTACTTAACATGCCCATTTTGGCTGCTGCTCCTTTCATTTTTCCGTAATTTTTTTTTTAAATAAAGGAAAGATCTTAATATACCAATTATACCTTAGTAAGGCTGGAAAACTCTTGAAAGTGAAAAAAAAAAAAAGGAAAGAATGAAGGCAGGAAAATAACATGTAGCAAGGGGAGGAGCTCTGGGGCACACCCCACTCTGCTTCAGGGTTTGGACCTCATCATCACTCCTCCATACAGCAGGCCCAGAAGGCATCTGCTTTAGACTCTATGTCACCTTACATGAATTCTTAGGTACTCAACTTGTCCTTTAAGGAAAGATGAGTGGGCGGCTGATTATAAAAAATATCTGTAGAATTGTATTGCTGTTGTCATTACTATTAGGCTACGAAGTAAGAACTCTGTGCTGGATGCTCTGCCCATGCCAGTCATATCCTCTCTCTGGCAGTCCTAGGAAGCATCTGTGTTCTGCTTCCCAGGTGGCTGATGGAGCCTTGATGAGATCAGGTAGCTTGTCCAAGGTTAGTGGGCCAGCTGCCTGACTCCAGGGCCTCTCAGCCACACCCAAAAGTCCTCACGTGGGAGATGGACTTTGTTAGTGGGGACTCAGCCTTCAGCCTCCTCCACCTTGCATCACACTTCCATGGAACAATGTGTTATGCTGTGATTTTTTTTTTCTGTATAGGAATATTGGATATGATGTCTTGTAAACTGATGCCACCCAGCATGCTGAGCCATACAAGACTTGGCTGTCAGTACACACACACCCCCAGGCCCTTCCTACAGAAGAGCAGTCAAGTCTTACAAATATGTCTGTGAGTTTATGACAGAGAGGGCAGTGTAAGGGCCTAGAAACAGATACAAAGTGCATAGAACTCCTTCAGAAATGGAGCCCAAGAGGGGCGTTTGGTGCCTATAAAGAGCAACAGGAGGAGGATTGGCTGCACTCAAGGAAAATCTTCTTTCAACCCTCACTGGGGGGCATCTGGTTGTTAAGTGTCTGCCTTTGAGCTGGCATTCTCCCCTTTCTAGTATTTATCATGAAAAGTTAAATTATAGTGAATTGAAAAGTGACACACCCGTGTTATAACCCATCATGGTAGATTGGGAGCTGAGACCTGATGTGAAATGTCCCTTTCTAAAGTGTCAGCTCTAGGGAGTGGCAGGTGTTCTCCCAACACCACATGGTTACAGGATAAAGTCACAAGTGTGGGTTTGTACCCATTTGTATTCTTCCTTGAGTCAAGTAGTAAAATCTGTGAAATTGACTGATTACACTCAGAATAATATCAGTGAGAACAATAAATCTAGCTTCAGCTCTCATAAAATGTGTTTCTGGGAAGGTAATGACTCATGATCAGGCACGTACATAGACATCATGAGAATGCAAGGAAGTAGAATTTATAACCTTTGGCTTTAAAAACCACGGACTGTTCTGTGGGCCCTGGTGGCCTACCGGGGGGCCAGTAACATGGAGCATGACAGTCTGTGCAGTCTTCTTTTCCTTCTCTGGGTTCACTCTGAGGCCTAAGTTCTGCTTCCTGTGACATGTTAGGGAGGAAGGAAAAATGATGAAAGGAAGAGAAAATACTTCTGCAATTAGTATAGATTAGTAAAGGGAAGATGAATGAGAGAATGGGGTGCCCACAGATGACCAGTGAAAATTGAAGAGGCATCAAAGAGAGAGGTTTCTTTGGCAGTGAAAAAGCATTTTTTCCTTAAAAAAGAACTAGAAGGTAGCAGAGGCTTTGAGATACTTTACTGTTTGCATGTTGGTGTCCTTCACTGGAAGCAGAGCTCCCTGAAGATAGGGGTATGCTTTGTGCCTCATACCCAGCATGGTGCTGGTCCCATTCAGCCTGGACCCCCCAGCCCAGAGCACTCCTGGTGGCCCCACCTCAGCAGACATCGGGACACAGCCACTTCTGACTGTCTCTCCATAGCCACTGAGGTCTTAACCCCTGGATGGTCTGTGCCCCTCTGGTTTGATGACCATATTTATTCACTGTTCTTGTTTGTTTTCCTTTGGTTATTTGTCATGCTGAGCACTTTTCAAATGTGTGATATTCATTTTTAATCTTTTAATGAATTTTGTGTTTGTTTTATGCATTCTAGCCAGTTTGCCCTTTGATTTTCTTGTTTTTTTTAGATAAACTAAAATTACAAATATTATGTCATCAGGTTTATAAATCTTCCTTTGTTATATTACATAGTTTTCATACTATGTAAAAGTACATTTACCTTTAGCTGTTAGGTTCTTAACTAAATTTTATTCTTGTTTTATATAATGTTTAATTTTTAAAATGTAATAGCTTTAAACACATACATCATAATTTTAAGTGTGCATAAATATGTTCATATCTGTATTCTTTAGCACATCCTTTCCTCTTTTCCTTGTTGCTGCCTTCCCTGCTTCTCTTCTTTCTCTTTTTGTCCGTCCCATGTTGGTAGCCTAAACTCTATCTTCTCTCTTTTTTTTTTGTATAGTCATGTAGTCGGACACGCATGCATACACATGTACACACACACACAATTTTTATTGCCACCATTTGTAAAAATTGGATGACATATTATATGCTTTCCTATACATTGAACTCAACTTGTATTGCTCCAATTCAGTCTTTTTTTTTTTTTTTTTTTTTTTTTGAGAGAGGAGAGAGAGAGAGAGGTGGGGGAGGGACTGAGGGAGAGAGACATAATCTCAAGCGTACTCCTCACTGAGCATGGATCCCAGTGCAGGGCTCCATTTCACAACCCCAAGATCAAGAGTCGGGCACACAACTGACAGAGACCCCCAGGTGCCCCTCAATTCAGTCTTTTAAATGGTTTGTGACATACTGCGTGTACATGTCATAATTTGTAAAATCTTCTTTCATAATTTCTTTTCTCGTTGGAATTTTATATCATTGTACGGCATGAGGTAAGGATCTAATTTTCTTTCCTGAATGGCTGCTAGTATTTCCTTGATGTTTTGTTGAATCATCTCTTCCTATCCTGGTGACCTGCACTCTTCCTGTTCTGTGTGTTAATTGTGTGTGTGTCATGGTCTCTTTGGAGGCTGTCTGTACAGATGTCAACTTTTTGTCATTTTTGTTCACTTTCATTTGAATGCACTTTTCTATTCTGGAATAATTTTACAGTGATAATGAGAGCTGTAGGAGAGTTTGGCATTCCCTTTTCCCAGCTTTCCCTACTGTTAACATCTTACCTGACTCTGGTGCCTTGATCAAATCTAAGAAATTCACTTCAGTACCATGCTGCTGACTGCACTAGAGGCTCTGTTCAAATTGTCCTAGTTTTTCTCCTCATGCCCTGTTCCTGGTTCAGGTTCCCAGACCCTGCATGGCATCTTGTCCTCATGTCTCTTTGGTTCCCCCCAAACGGTGACACTTTCCTGTCATTTCTTGTCTTTCATGACCTTTACATTCTTGATGAGGAGCACTGGCCAGTTGTTTTATAAAACGTCCCACAATTTGGGCTTATCTAGTGTTTTCTTTTTTTTTTATTTTTTTTTATTTATTTATGATAGTCACAGAGAGAGAGAGAGAGGCAGAGACACAGGCAGAGGGAGAAGCAGGCTCCATGCACCGGGAGCCCGACGTGGGATTCGATCCCAGGTCTCCAGGATCGCGCCCTGGGCCTAAGGCAGGCGCCAAACCGCTGCGCCACCCAGGGATCCCTTATCTAGTGTTTTCTTATATTTAGACTGTATTATAGAAAAGGAGAAAGAATCCCAGAGGGTGAACTTCTCACTTCGGCAATCAGGGCCCATGACACCAGTGCCAGTGATTGCTGCTGACGTCAACCCTGGTCACTTGGTCCAGGTGATGTCAGCTGGGTGCATTCCCTGTAAAGTTCCTGTTTCTTCTTTCCCTTGTTGTGTCCTTGGTCTGGCGACATGCAAGCCACCCACTGGAGAGAATTTGTGAACATAAGTTAAAGACACCACAAACAATAAATATTTGGGGTAGATACTGCGATTATACAAATATCCTGTTTTTCCTTAAAGTTCTGCTCACTAATTTTACCATTCATCAGTGGCTCTTGCCTGCATTAACTATTTCTGTGAATTCCTTGCAGAGGTTTTTCCCATTCTTTCTACCTTTAGTAATCCAAATCCTCCTGTAAGGAAAGTTTATCCTTCCTCCTTCAATCTTCTATTATTTAATCATTATTTATAATAGTATGGGTTTATTGTCATTCTAAAACTTAATAGAATCTTTATTCTTCCTTTAAAAACAATTTGGGGTCTTTTATTACTTTTTCATTCTTCTTACAAACTTAAAAAATATCTTCAATTTTCAGAAAGTTTGACTGGGGTATTCTTTAGAACTTTGTTAAACTTTTCAACTAAATCTGGAAAGAAATTGTATCATTGTAATCCAGTAACTATCTTACCTGAAAATGTGGCACACCTCTCTGTGTCCCTACCTTCTCCTAAGGCCTCTTTTGGCTTTTCCATGAAGGCACAGGACCCTGTTAGATATCATTTATTGTAGGTTGACAGACAAGGCTCCATAATTTCTCTCTACCCTTGCCTGGGTTTACTTGTTCTTCAGGATGATGAATTTGGAGCTTTCTGCTTTCGGTATCTATTTAGACATTTATTTATCTTACTGACTAGATTGGCTATATCATGGGTACTTGAGTTCATGTTTTTTTCTAACTTTATTCTACACTTTTCTTCTTTCCTTTTCTGGATTAAGCTTTGGTTCCTTGTCTCTATGAGATGGAACAATATACCTTTCCCAGACTGATGTAACTAGTTAGGTTTTTGCACGGGCTTCATTAAAACCTTCAAGTATGTACAATAAAAATCAGATGACTTTGCTTAGATTAAAATGGAGGTGTGGATTTAGCACCGGATCCCCAACCGTGTATGAGCAGGCTTTAGTACGATAGGCTTTTTGTTTTATAGTCTGATGAACTAAAGGGAAGGGAGCGATTCTATTTTCTAATTAAAAATTTTAAAAAATCTTGTCCTGTCACCTCTTAGCCAGTTTGGTATTTGAGTAATGATATACATATCTTTATTCCTATTATTCATTGGTGAAAATGTCCAGCCGCATTGATATGCTCTTAGCTGTGAGTTATCTTTTCTTTTTGTAAAGCAAAGTGCTGCTTCCTCTGCTATCACATAGCAAATGATTCATAAAGGACCACAGTATTCAGAGTTTTCAGTATCACTCCTACACAGCTTATTCCTACATCAAAAGAAGAAAGTCCTTTGTGCCCTTTGAGATATCTTATCCACCTGCAGAGGCATGCTGGAAGCCCAGGTATAACAGCCGGCTGGCTTCGCCTTTCCTTGACTTGTCCCTGTCCCAAGTCTGGGTTCTGGTTAAGCTAATTCCCTTTAATTTTCTCTTCTTGTCAACCCCTTTATTCCTCCTGCCCTAACTGAAATGTCCCAAACTCAGATCTTTGTAGTGAAATGTACATGAAATATAGTTTTTAGCAAATTCCTTTATTTTACTAATACATCCAAGCACAGTTGAACAAGCTATACTAAGCTGAGCGTTTTGGAGCAAAGGAAGACACAAATGGAGATGACAACATAAGATACATCCCTTTTTCATTTAGGGGGCATTCTTGTGTAATTAGCTATTTCATATAACAGTATTTTTTTAAATAGCCAAACGTAATACTTTAACACCATAACTTTTTTAACACCATAACTTTTTCTTCTTCTTCTTCTTCTTTTTTTTTTTTTTTTTGCATACTTTTTCTTTTTCTTTGTGATAGCTTTAATGAAAACTTTTCTAATATGTCTCTACCTTTCTTTGGAACATAGTGCATATAATTTATTCTTTTTCAATATCACTGCAAGGTTATAATTAAAAGCATAAATTCCTGTTTCATGACCCTGAAAGTCTATAGAATTGTTCAGTTCCTTTTTTTCTTAAATTCATTAACTGGCCTCAGCTGTGCATTTTGCATTCTTGTAATTACGTTTATGTACTTTTTTATATCCACCGTTGATTGTCACTGTGCTGACAGTATCACTGAACCTTTAATCCTTCCTCCTCAGCCCCGGGGGTCTGTCTTCAAACTTGATCAAAGAAGAAATCGGCTTCCCATTGATAAAGTCTGAAAGAATCTGGATGACATGGTGCTCTCACCTCTTTGGCTTCCTTGGACATCCTGTAACGCACCAAGCCTATCCTCTCTTGGGGCCTCTCTGGATCTTCCAAACTTGGTTTCATGTGGCACATCCTGTTTTATTATTCAGTTCTCAAATTCCACCATTTGTCTCTCCTAGGAAACTGCAGTGAGAACTCTGGACCACTGGTATGCTCTAGTAGGGTAAAACAGCTTGTTGGTTTTCATTTCCAAACCATTCTATCCCACAGAATGAGTTAGGACTGTTGCTTCTTTTGCTTTTCTCTGGCATGGTTTTTTGGTTTTGTTTTGTTTTTATTCTGAAATAATTATATATTATATATTCACAGAAAGTTGCAAAAAAATCATCTTTCCTCAGAGAGGCCCCATGTATCTTTCATCCAGTGGTTATATTTTACATAAATACAGTAGAATTTCAAAACTGGAAAATTGGCATTGGTACCATGTGTGTCTCTAGTCCTGTGCTCTGTTATCACATGTGCTGCATATTTGTGTACCCACCACTGCAGTACAGACACAGAGATGCCCCACCTCTTCAGAGATCTCCCAAATGCTGCTTCCTCCCCTACAACATCCTTTACTAGTAACCACTAACCTGTTTTCCATCTCTGTAATTTTGTCATTTCAAGAACAATAATATAAGTGAAGTCATACAGTATGTGACCCTTCAAGATTGGCTTTCTTCACTCATCATAGTGCCTTTGAGATCCATCCAAGCTGCGTATATCAACAGGTAGCTCCGTTTCATTGCTTAAGTAGTGTTCTACAGTGTGGTAGCAAAGTTTGTCTAACTCTTCACCTGTTGTGGGACATTGAGTTGTTTCCAGGTTTGGGCTATTCCAGATAAAGCTGCTGTGAACATTTGCATATATATAGGCTTCTGTGTGAATGTAAATTCTCCTTTTATATGGGATAAATATCCAGGAGTACAATTACTGGGTCAAATGGTAAGTATATGTTTGACTTTTTTAAGAAACTGCCAATTTTCTGGTGTGGCTTTACCATCTTATGTTCTCACCAGCAGCAAATGAAAGATGCAGTTTCTCCACATCACCATTTTTAATTTTAGCTGTTTTAATAGGTCTGTGGTAATAGCTTATCATGGTCTTGATTTGCATTTCCTTAATGGCATCTTTTCATGGGCTCATTTGCCATCCGTTATCCTCTTTAGTGAAATGTCTCTTCATGTCCTTTGCCTGTTTTCTAATTGGATTGCTCTTTTTTCACTGTTGACTTTTGAGAGTTCTTTCTATATTCTAGATATATGTTCTTATATCAGATTTGTGGTTTGCAAATATTTTCTCCCAATCTGTAACATGTCTGTTGCTTTAGAAGATTTTTCTTCCTTTATAGAAGTTTTTATTTTGTTCAAGTCTAGTTTATTGATTTTTTTTTTCATTTATGGGTTGTACTTTTGTTGTCATATCTGAGGACTCAGCACCAAGCTATAGGTCTCAAAGATTTTCTCTTGAATTTCTTCTAGAAATTTTATAGTTTTACATTTTACATAGAACTTTTAGATCTATTATGAGTCAATTTTTATAGAAGGTGTATGAGAGTTAAGTTCAGGTTAATTTTTTCCCCCATGAGTGTCCAGTTGCTCTAACACCATTTGTTGCAAAGACTCTTCTTGCTCCATTGAACTGTGTCTTCACCCTGGTGAAAAACCATTTGGACAGACATCTATGAGTATGTTTCTAGGTTCTGTATTCTGTTCCATTGATCTGTGTATCTGTTTATCTACCAATACTATACTGTTTCACAAATTTTAGAAAAATCTTTCATATAGCTACAAAAAAAATGGTTCTGGGAGCTTGATAGGAATCACATCAAATATATATATATGTTTGGAAAAAACCCAATATCTTTGTTGTTTTTCAATTTATGAAATCGGTATGTCTTTCCATTTAGAACTTTGTTTTCTTCCTCCATCGTTTTTGTAGTTTTTCACATATAAGTCCTTGTCATGATTGTCAGATCTTCATGTAAGTATAATTTTAACATCTGTTGAGTGATTGTTAATGATTTTATATTTTTAATTTTTGTTTCCAAATGTTTGTTGCCATTACATGGAAATACAGTTGGTTTTTGTGTGCTTGCTTACCTTATATCCTAAAACCTTCATTTCTGATTTATGATGCTGAAGTCATGCCCTTTTAGGGTCCTGGGAAATTCCTTAGTTGAATCCTGAGTCCTTGAGATGTGACCTAGCTTTTGATGGTTTCCTGCCTGTGTGATACACCATGTTCAAGGCTTATCTTGTACATTTCCTGGCACAGACCCATCACAAACCACTTCTCCACAAAGAACTGGTTTCTTCATGTGGAAATGGCATTCAGAGACCACATCTGGTATCAGGAATTGGAACCATCAGTTTTAACCACTGTGAGAGACTGCATGACTCCACAATTATCTGCTGGAATGTGGTACCTAATTAAACTCCTTGATATTCTCTTACCTATAAGGAAATTCCCTAGTAAGGGTTCAATATTCATTTGTTAGATGAGTGAGTGAGTGAGTGAGTGAGTGAGTGAATGAATGAATGAAACATCTTGTACTAGTCTCTGATGGTGGCAAAATAAAAAAAAAATATAATATGGCCCATCCAACAAAGAAATTGTCAAAGCAATTCAAGTCACTGCCAGTCTTTCAAAGAAGTCCAGAACTCCTTCAACCACAGAACTTCTTTCCACCTTTCTTCCTCCCAGTGACCTCTCCCCACTGGCCTGGCCTCTTGGCTCTCCCTCTTCCTTTCTGAATTCATTCTAGACTTTGTGTTTCTCTCCTTGGTGTGAATTCACAACACTCTCCCTTCCCTAGACTCTGCTGCTAGCACAAATTGCTTGGTAAGGCCCCGCAGGAAAGGAGGAGAGAGATTGCAGATGCTCTTGATTGAAAGTCTTCTCTCTATATTCACCACAAATAAGTATGTGGATGCCGACCCTTGATCAAAGGAAGCTCTGCATCCGTCCTGCAGTGTGATAGAGGGACACACATTGTAAATATATGCTCAGCACATGTATGTACTTCAAACTTATTTTTTAATACACAAGATGGCCCTGTGAGAAAGGTAAAGATCTCTCATTTCAGCGATAAAGAAACAGAGCCCAGAGAACTGAAGTTTTTAAGGCATTTCTTTGGCTGCTGTAATAAATTTTCACAAACGTAGTGCTTAAAACAACACAGATCTATTTTCCTACCATTCTAGAGGTCAGAAGTCCAAAATGGGTCAGACTAGGCTAACATCATGGTGTTTGGAGGGCTGCATTCCTCTGGAGGGTCTGGGAAAGAATCTGTTACCTTTCCAGCTCTAGAGGCACCTGTGTTCCTGTACTTGTAGCCCCTCATCCATTGTCAAGCAACAGAGTTGTACCTTCAGATCTCTATCTGGCTCTGACTCTCCTGACTGTTTTTACTTTTAGGGACTCTTGTGATTACTTGGACCTACCCAGACAATCCTGTATCATCTTCCTATATCAGGGTTCTCAAGCACATCTGCAGAGTTCCTCTGCTGTATGAGGTAACATATTTACAGGCTCTGGGGGTTAGCATGTGACCAGCTCTGGGGCCATTATTCTGTAGACTCAGGGAAAGTGCATACACTCTACACTGGGGCTAAGAGTTGGGTCACACCTATTCCTGCCTCTCACCCTGCAAGACTGGCCTCTCCTTCAGGGAATCTCACAGGGCTTTAACTTTGGGTAGCTCTGGCAAAGAATCTGCTGTAGTCTTTCACTCTGTTCAAACCTAGTGCCTGGTTCACGGTGATCATTTTGGGCCAGGGTGTTGGCTGAAAACTGCTTCTGGCATACCTGAAATGCTTGTTGAGAAACGTGGCCAAGGACTGAGAACAAATACATCAGCACCTAACGAACAACAGTGCGGTTCTCCAGGAAGACAAATGGAGGCAATTACATTTTATGTTACCGTGTTATGTTTGTCATGGAAATGAACTGCATGATCATTAACAATGACAGGAAGTGGAGACAGTAGGGAAAAGCAGCTGTTACCCTTTTTTCTATTTTTATCCATTTTCCTCATTTCGTTTTCATGTGGGGTGTCTAGGCACTATGAGTGATACTACCTAAATATGCACACTGACTGTATCTCACAGGTGTATTGTCATGGTTAATAATGTTTTCAATATTCTTAGACTTTCCCAAAATGGTCCTCTTTAAATTATTTATGGCTTTATTTTGCACATATCTCCATTTACCTTGGCAAATCTGAAGTTGCCTGCCTGTTTTCTCATTTTAGATACATCCTAATGTCCAAATCAAATGATTTTATAAAGCTTTTCCTGGGAAAGTCTGAAGTGGGTAGTTCTTGTGAAAAAAGATTGCCTGTCTCCAAAGGAAATGATCACTAATCTTCATAGTCGACCCCAAGCCTCCGATTTCTGCCTCTTGTTAGCAGAAGCAATGGCTGGATCTAGTGGGGAAGGTAATTCCCAACAGAATGATCAAGGAGGCCTGGCTTTCAGGTTCTGCCAGGATAGGAAGGGGAACCCCTCACCTCCAGCTTATATACCACAGAGGCACGGGATTCCTCCATCAAGATATGGCCTGTTGTGGGGCAGTTTTCCTCCTGCTAAGTGTCAATACATGGGACTTTGACAAACCCAGGTGTATCACCAGTTCCATGGCTTCTGCCTCATGCTGGACACTGTCTTAGCTACTGAGGAGACAGATGTGAGTCTGAGAGAAGCAGGGGAGAGAGACAGAGAGGGAGAGGTACACACTCAGGCTGCAACACATTTGAGTGCCGGGACAAAGGATTGTGTCAAATGCTGTTCTGGCCTCATGCCCCAACAGGTCTAGGGATAGGGAAGGCGGCTAGACTCAGGTGAGGGAACTCGAGAGAATTTGGGGTGGGTGGGGTAGAAAGGACTGGGTTAGAGTCTTGATTCCTCCACTTTCTTTGGGAAAGCTTCTTTTCCTCTAATAGCTTCTGTTTTCTGTCTGTAAAATGGGGCTGATGTAGTAGCTTAGCATTTTAGGATTGGGGGCATATGCCAGGCATTGCACTACTCAGCCTTTATGTAATCTTATTGGTTTCTCATGCCAACGCTAAGCAATGGGTGCCTTTGTTATTCCCACCGATAGACAAGCAGCCTGCTCAGTGCCCACAGCCAGGTGGGTGGAGGAGGGCTCTCCTGCAGTGATCCCTCTGTCCACTTCTTGGTGGCAGCCACCAGGTGCTGGGAGAACCAGATGTGGTAATGGGTACGGAGCACTGAGCACCGGGGCCAGGCCCAGAGAACATGCTCAGTAAAGTCTGCATCTTATCATCCTGTGAGGAGGGCAGAGCAGTTTTGTGGAGGAGGCTAGTTGAAAGGGGCTTCTTGCTCCTTCTGTGAAACTATAAGCAGTTCCAGGTAGTAGGACAAATGAGGAGTGGCCAGGGGTCAGTTCTCAAGGAGACACATCTGGAACAAACAGGTTTACCCCTGCTGAAAGGGAGCTCAGAAAAGGCTGTTAGAACTCAGGAAAAAACACCAGTGTCCATCTCCCAGCTATGGCTCATGGTTCTGTTGGATTCACTGATTGGCATCTTTGGAATAACTCCCAGGGCAGGGTAAATAATGCAAGGCCTCCTGGGCCCTTGGCCCAGCTTGTAAAGGGGTGGCGCCTCTCCCAGGGGATACTTTCATTTTGCATTAACAAGGGATGCAGTAATCCTTTCTGAGGGTTTAGTTTAGGAACCCTGGGTTTTAAATACCTCTTGGCCTTATTTATAAATTACTTGCTCTCTGTTGACTGTTTTACCATTTCCCTGCGCCTGTTTGCCAGGCTGTGTGTGTAAGAGCAGAAGGCTCATGGGTCGTATGATGGAGTGTCTGTTTATACACAAATGCCATGGCCTGTACTGGTAGTTTCCAGAAGAAAAAATAGTTAAAAGAAAGTTGGGTATTCTTCTAGATTTATATTCATCTCCATTGCTGACAGAGTTCTGTCCTGGAGCACAAGGCTCTCACCCCATCGTCTGCGGTGTGTGTGTGTTCCAGGAGCACGTGGAGGGGCACCACCACTCAGTTTTACACTGAGTGCCAGCTGTAAAACTCGAGGCATGTGACTCTGCTGTGGCCATGTGTGCTCTGCGGGCACAGCTTTGTCCCTTAGTCATCAAAGACAGTTTAACAAAGAGTAGAACCTCTTTGTAATAATTATGTTCCTTTAAAGAGGGAACTAATGCTGTGACTGACTTGCAAGGGAGAGAACGTTCCAGAAGCAGTCTGTCCCCCAGTGATCTGACAGCCTTCCTTGCTATTGTTTGCTCTTCAAGAAGCTCTCTTTTTCACGGCCGTTACTCCTTGTGCTTGATCCTGTCACGAAGACATGACCCCACACAGGTGCTACCATGTGGAGCCAGGGTCAAGTGCTCTGCCCATTGCCCCTGTTCTGCAGGAGGAAGAAAGCCTCCATGTGCCTTGTTCTGAAGAAAAGGAGATCTGACTTGTCTGGATGCTTGAACTGCCAGCCTCTGCTTTCCTGACACAACCTACGAGGCAGAGATAGCTGAGTGGGGGTGACTGGCAGTCACAGGGGCTGCAGGGGAACTGCACATGCCCTGCAGGGGCCTCCACTTGCTTGGCAGTTCCCCATCCCGCATGCCATCAGTTCAGGCAAGAGTATCTCACTTGGCCGTGGCTCGTTTAATTCTGGGCTGACGTATGTATTGTTTTTATTATGCTATATATAAAGTGAACTTAGTTCAGATTTGTCTGCTATTTGGAGAGGATCTCAGAAGAGCCCCCTCTGGGGAGGGCTTCACTGGGGCCTATCCAGGTGCCATATATCTTTCTGCCGTCTTTTTTAATGGTTTCTGGTTTGAGTGGATTTTACAGTCTGGGTAAATTCCAATGTTTAAGGACCTGACTACACATTCTACACATTTTGTTGAATCTTGTTTCTTTTTCTAAATGTTTTGTTTTAGCAGGAAATAAAAACAAAACTAAACAAAAAAGTGGCTGGGAATTTTTATGCCTAAACTTCAACTCTGTTTGAAGCTTCCTCATTCAACTTCATTCTCCTGCACGTGACCATGCCAGAATTTGGGCATGACCTCTTATTTGTGCCCAGAGCTGGGACCACTAACTAAAATAACACAAGGCCCTGGATAGAGTATAAATTGATTAAAATGCTTTTTAAAAGTAGCCAGAAAAAAATAAAAAGCAAAATAAAATGAGTGAACTCTGAAAACTAAATAAGTAAAAGTATCTAGAAATTTTAAGAAACACTGCTGTATAAATAAATATGTTTCTCCTGGGTGAAAATCCCCGATGGAATACCCCATCAGTTGTATCAGGTTACCCTGAAATTTCTCTGTTTCTTTCCCATCTCTCCTGTTGTCCGGTATCTTTCCAACAGGAAAAGGATCGATTCTGTTTATGACACATCAATATGTGTTTAGAAGAGGCCAGGGATTTCCTAGCATTAAAGTCTTGTATCGTAGGTATTGCAGTTGGAGTGGTAGGTGGGTGGAAATACCTGCAAATGTAGCTTTTCTGGGCCTCTTTGCCAGAGCATTACTCTGTCTCCAGTGCACATGACTTTAGGGAGTAGCAGCTTCGGATGATTTTATGACGTTAATCTGGTAATTCAGTGACTTGGCCATATTTGCAGGGTAGTCTGTTCACTAAAACTCTAAAAAGTATTTGATACTAGCCCTAGAAGGAGGATGTATTCCTATTGACTGCATGTATTATTTGACGACCTTCCATCCATATGCATCCCACCTGCCATCCATATGCATCCCACCTGCATTCAGACCCGGCAAACATTGAGCGAAAGACCTAGTGTCAGTCCCACTCAGGTGACTGCCTGATTTGCACTTCACGAGGATCCTTTTGATATGAGTACTGTCACCCCTGTTTCACAGATGACCAAACCAAGTAGTGAGCCTGAAGGAACAAAGCAGAGCCAGACCTGATTCCAGGCCTGTTGATTCATCCAGGTCACACTTGCACATTTCAAGGACCTTTCTTTATCATTCCAGAGTATTGTGATTACTTCCGCCTAGGTTTACTTGTGGACTTACTGCCTATCACCTGTAATCATCTTGTCTTGGTAGAAACAGAGGATGTCTTCTCTGTAGACCACTTAAGATTTTAATTTGAAGGCAGGCCATGTTTTACCTCAGGCCTCCAGGAGCTGGTCTTGGAGAAGATGAATGAGCTCTGAGCTCTGGTGTCCCTTCTGCTTTTATTCAGAGACAGATACTGTGCACTCAGGAGGGTGTCCTTCTTTCCTTCTCTTTATGGCTCACTGAAGTTCCCTCTCTGCCACAGCTAGGCCAGCTGACCCTGATGCTCACCCAGTGCTGTGCTCCTAGTGAGCAGTCTGGGAGGCCCCAGTCCAGGCCCACAGTTTGGGGGAAAGTTGGATGCATTGTCCTTTGGGACAGTACAGAATAGAGCCCTTAACCAGAGCTTCAGGTGGAAGGTGAAACATGTGGGGAGGAGGCTCAACTGAGGTGAGGATGGTACTTCATTCCATGTCACCTCCAGAAACAGCCCTCCTATTCCTGAACTAGAACATGCATTCTGGGGTAGGAAACCTGCCTATCTTTCTGTATGGCATCTCATCTGCATTTTATTTTTTAAGCAGCTGTCACCAGGAAGATAGATGTGGTCAGACCTCCACATTTTCAGCTGCCTCTTTGGCTTCTCTACTCCTTTAGAATTCTATAAAATATATATCTGAGACTTCGGAGATCTACCATTTTCTTTTTCTGTCTTTTGGATGTGTTCTTCCCATTGAGCCACCTCCCTGTGTTCAGTAGTTGTATTCCCCAGTTACCTTCCCTGGACAGGGCCACGCATCGTACAGGTGCTCCATGCAGACTCACTAAATGGTTGGATTACTCCTTTCCTTGCCTGCATATTGGCACCAAGATGGAGTTGCAAGCTCAAAAATGAGCAGTCAGAGAAAAAATGTGAATATGAATAAAAGGTGCATGTTTTCTTCTTTCTATTCATTTAACATGCATATATTGGTTACATATTGTTTATCAGTCTCTGTGCTTAAATGCTAGGGGGCAACTGTGTCTAAGGCAGAACATGTGTGTATTGAATATGCTTCAGATCCAAATGGTTTTAAGGGAATTACCATCTTAGAAGTCGTATCCTATAACGTATCCCCACTTGTATCTCTAATTTAGAGTTGACAGCTAACGTAGAATAGAATGTTAGTTTGAAGAATTTATATAAATTTAATTATATTTCCTCATATACTTTCCCTAATGAAATTAACTATACATGCTTTAGAAAAGAGGCCCTGCATGTACTAAATTGAAATGTTTGGCAAGACATGGACCACGATGGTAACTCTGCTGGTGGAAAGCTTGAATGACCCCTCCTTGTCTCTGCATCTTCCCATTCTTAAGGGAAAGTCCATGAAGTGTTCGTATTACTTCTTATAGTTTATAAAAACACTGAATCTAAGCTCCATGGGACATGGGCATTGTGTACATGGTTCAGGCTTATATGCCTTCCACTCTGAGTTAGGCCTGGGGACTCACATCTGATTAAATAATGAGTACAATTATTTGGTTCTCTTCCCATGGCAATCCGGATGAACATCTATCCTTACCTTCTTTCCTGGTCACAGGCAGCTGTGAGGAGAGGTGTAAGCTGTTTTCATCAACTACCAGGCTGGTGCTTCCATAATTAATATGTGAGTGCCACAGGTTGGAAAGTCAGTGTTCTTTGTGGCATTGAGAATGTGATATCCCCTGGACATTGGCAGGTGTGGCAGGAAGCTCACTTGTAGACACGCCCACTGCTTGCACCCCCACCGGCTCCATACATCAAGTGTGTAAGCCCTTGGACCTAGACACCCAGGGGCATTTCCCCTCATGGGTGATCTTGACCAGAGCTGATGGTCAAAGACCCCAGGGATCTCCTCTGAGGTTTTAACTTTACCAAAATAGAGAATTCTTACTTTGTCAACTGCCTCAAGAAAATCAAGTGCAGAGCTGAAAGCACCTGGAATGTGCCCTTTCAAATGAGTCATCTTCTGAACCATCCATGTGCTTACCATCAGCAGTAAGCAACCCTTCCATGTGTTCTCATGAATCCAGCGCTCTGCTTTTCCAAGCTCAGGTCCATCTTAGCCATAGTGCACTGAGCTTTTAAATCTCTGTGCTATTTTTTTTATTACTATCCCACAGAACTGGAAGTTAGAAGGTTTCATTTTGAAATGTAGAATTAAGATGGGGAAGACTAAGGAAATAATTTTATGTAAAACCATATATACATTTATTTTAACAATGTGAAAATAAAAGAAAAATCTCTCTGGCTTAATGTTATAATTTTCCTGTAAAGTCAATGTGAAGTTTTAAATTAGTACTTTGGAATTATGTAATAAAAAAGCCAAGTAGTCTGCATCATGGGCAAAGTATTTTTTTAAAGATTTTATTTATTTATTCATGAGAGACATACACAGAGAGAGAGGCAGAGACATAGGCAGAGAGAAGCAGGCTCCATGCAGGGAGCCTGATGTGGGACTTGATCCACGCTTAACTGCTGAACCACCCAGGCATCCATTGGGCAAAATATTAAACACATGCCCTTGCATTCATTTTGAAAGTTGTTCTTCTGTAACAAAAGTGATTTATTGCGGAAAAATGTTTTAAAATACAGAGATCAAAAGAAAACAAGTTATAATCTTACCACTCAAAGTTAACTGCTGTTACCATCTTATATATACACATATAGAGAAATATACACAGAAGATTATTTTCTGTGCACTGAGGACACACTCTTCTTTTTTTGAACCCCAGATGGATGCTATTGCATATGCTGTTTTCCATCTGTATCAGGATTCATATGACTTCCAGAAACAGAAACCCCTATTTAAACAAGTTTAAACGTGAGTGAAGTACATCATCTCACGAAACAGGAAGCCCAGAGATAGGATGGGCTGCAGTATGGTTGGTTCATTAACTCAGGTTCTCAAGATGAAGGACCTAGGGACTTTGTTTTCTCTCTCTCCGGCCACCAGCATCATCAACTTCATGTTAAGGCTGTTTCCTTCCAGGCCATACAATTGCCACTATGAACACCCAGACAGCATGCTTCCTTATTCACATGTGGTAGAGGGAGAAAAAGCCTGATCCCCCAACCAAGGAATAAAAATCCTACCCTTTCATCTGGTGGGACTCACTTAGGTGTGGGTACCTAAGTGCAATGATAGTCACCAGATACTTGCCATGGACCAGCTGGTTCAAGCCTGGTTTCCTCTTGTCAGTCGTGGCAAGAGGGAAGGGATTACCATGATTGGTTTAGACTGGTTAGGGTTAATTCTTTAAATCACATTACTACTATAAAATGAAGATATGGAATAAATGTCAGAAGTCAGCGCCCACCTCAGTAGCCTGAGGGCTACTTTTTTTGATGAATGGATAAAGAAGATGTGGTTTATGTATACAATGGAATATTACTCAGCTATTAGAAATGACAAATACCCACCATTTGCTTCAACATGGATGGAACTGGAGGGTATTATGCTGAGTGAAGTAAGTCAATTGGAGAAGGACAAACATTATATGTTCTCATTCATTTGGGGAATATAAATAATAGTGAAAGGGAATATAAGGGAAGGGGGAAGAAATGTGTGGGAAATATCAGAAAGGGAGACAGAACGTAAAGACTGCTAACTCTGGGAAACGAACTAGGGGTGTTGGAAGGGGAGGAGGGCGGGGGGTGGGAGTGAATGGGTGACGGGCACTGGGGGTTATTCTGTATGTTAGTAAATTGAACACCAATAAAAAAAATAAAAAAATAAATAAAATAAATAAATAAAATATTTATTTATTCATGAGAGACACAGAGAGAGAAAGAGGCAGAGACACAGGCAGAGGGAGAAGCAGGCTCCATGCAGGGACTCCCCATCGGGGGAGTCGATCCCTGGACTCCAAGATCACACCCTGGGCCAAAGGCAGGTGCTAAACTGCCGAGCCACCCAGGGATCCCAACATTTCCACATAATATTTTTTGGACCACATGTAAGAGTAACGCTAAAGGATCATTTAGCTTACTTTCATATCATCACCTTCAGGCTATTATCTAATTTGCTCTGACTCTCAAAATTCTCTCTTCCGGCTTTTGCCTACACATTGCCTTCCTCAGCATTGCAACGGTGGCTGCCGGCTGCCAAATGTGGGACAGCACATTTCCGGCCTGGCCTCCAGCAGGGGTGAGGGCTCTCCCCCAGGCGTGCTTCTCCCCTTTGTCCAACCGGGCAGCTTGAGTCCCATGCCAATTCCTCATGTCTTAGATGGCACCGGTACCTGTACTGGCCTCTGATGACCAAAATCCAAACCTGGTGTTAGGAGTAGGCCAGCTTCCTCACGTATGTGGTGGTGGGCAAGGTGTGAACACAGCAGATTCAGTTTGTGAGGGAGGACTCAGAGAACCAATGCATGGTACCCACTTCAGTGTCTTTAAAAATTGCTCTTCTCTTAAGCATTATAACAATTATCTGAATTATCTGAAATTAAGATGAATGTCCTTAGATTGTTTAATTTTCATTTTAAACTCAGTTTCTTTTGTGGAAGTGTTCTGTTCAGAAAGAGCTGGATAGGAAGAAAGAAAAAAGTCTTCCTGGGAACTGATCCTCATTAATCTAATGTTCTGGAAAGCTTTGGCATTTTTGTGCTGTCTTTTTTGGCATAGACAAGTTTTTCTTTATAAATTTTGACTTAAGATGGTCTAGAAATTAAAACCTAGAAGAAAAAAATGAGCTTAAAGATACAAATTATAATGGATGTAAACTTTAATATTTTTATTCCTTATGTACTTTATATTTTCAGTACCCTTGAGACAATGTCATAAATAATACAGAGAATTAATAGGCATTTTTGGAGAATAATTCTGAGAAATAATAGGCATATTTGAAATTACGATGGCGAAAATCAGATGTTAGGGAAAAAAGTTATGACATACTCAGTTTTTTAAATTGTACTATTAAATGTATAACTTCGTGTGTAATAAATATTCATATTTAATTTTAGGTGCCAGAGTAACATATACTAAAATAAAATGGAACCATTTCTACAGTTCTATAAAGGAATCTATAAAAGAGTCATAAATAATTATAGTAAAACTTCTTTGAGGTATTTTTATGGGACTGAAAATTGAAAACTTGTTAATAGGGAAATTATCCTAAGTGGGAGGAGATAAGTTAGTAAGAGACCTCAAACTGCAGTATATCCTATGGGAACCCTGAATAAGCAGTAACTTTGTAAAATAATCTCGTATAATGCATAAAAGTCGTGAATGTCTGAAGAAGCTTTCCAGAAGGTATCAGGAAGAAAAAGATGATTATCATAGAAAGATTCCCCATGACAGGTCACACAGTTTGCATGTTTTTTATGTTACCAGAACAGAGATCTTATCTGAATTTGGAAGGGCTATGACTATCTAGGATTTAAAATGAACAAAGAAACGTATTCCCTGTAAAGTAACAGCCTGTGGGTAGCAAAGCAATTCAGTCTGGATCCCAGGTACTTCTGGCGTTTGAATAAGAGCAGGGCCTACATGGCACGTGGGTGCTCAGAATGTATTTTACCTGCAATGCCCAGACTGCCCTTTGTATCGTTTTGTTTTCTTTTAACAAATTATGCAAATTTTAGCAAGAGCAAAAGACAGTAGGACACATATTTTCATTAAAAGCTGCTTAGGTTTATGGAAGTTGTATCTTTGTTATTTTTTCCTCCTCCTCTTTTAAATAAGTCATCTGGTGAGTCTCTGTGTGATCTGCCTGGCAGAGCAGCAGTCCACATGTGGGAAGGCAGGTCCTCCCTCCGGTATTGTCACCTTGCTATGTTACCTTGAACAAATGACCTGTCTGAACCTCAGTTTTCTCATTTCTAAAGAGAAGGTAGTGGGTCAAATGTGTCTCCAAGATTCCTTTCTGCAGTAGAATTAGGGTATACGAGAAGGTCTCAGTGATGATGGACTAGACTGTTTGCACCTCCGGAATGTGAGGAGGTGGCCCAGATGGAAAATCAAATCGAAGGGGTCAACACCATGCCCACTGGCAACTTTTCTTCTACCCACTAGTCGAGAAATAGAGGTATAGAGGCTCTAATGAGGCACCTTAGGAGGTGGAAGAAATTGCTCCCATTCCAGGTTTGGGGTAGTGCAGTCCTCCACCTGAGAGGTTTGTGACCCTTGTGTGATCACACAGCCCTGCTTGAAAGCAAAAGACTAGCTCTTCTGGAATGTCTTCTAACTTGTTACAAAGTCCCAGAGGAAGCTCTGTGTTTTAACAAACCTTGGATACATATGTTCCAAAATGTTGTCTTCCTCATAACAACAAAGGGTCAGAGGGCTCAGAGGCTCCCCACAGGAGTGTGAACCCCGGGGCAGAGAAGGCTTAGCCACCGCCATCTTTCTGAGGTCCGCCCATACGTTCGCTTTTGTCCTTCCAGATCTTTTTATAAACCCTGGACATTTCTTTCTTGGCTTACTAAATTAATTTGCCTTACAAACCAGAAGTTCTATGGAGTGCCTTTGACACTGTCTCTTGTCTGACACAGAGCCATCACGCTGGAAAATCAACTGGTGATCCTTGCTACGACAGCGGGGGACACCGGGGCTTACTATGCACAGGCCGTCAATGAGCGAAATGGAGAGAACAAGACCAGCCCACTCATTCACTTGAGCATCGCGAGTGAGTTTTGAAATTCCAAATGATAATTCTGAAAGCAATAAAATCTTGATTTAATTAATATATGTCTCATGGGGCATTTTGCAATAAATCTCTAAGATAGTGGCTATGGTTTAACATTGATCCAGTGTCAATAGTTGCTTTCTTTGAAGTGCTATGCAGAAAATGTGGGCACAACAGATAATTCCTACTGCAAGATCCTGTTAGTTTGGGGGATTTAAAAAAATTATTTTTGCTTTTACACACTGCTATTGCATATTGTTTTTGATAACAAAAAACCTTGATTCATAAGGAATTTTATCTGTGAACTTTGAAACTAAACACAGGTTATGTTTAATTTAAAAATAAAATCTTTGAGAAAATATATATATTGTGTTAAAATTAGCAGTATTTTTTTTTTTAAGAGAGAGAGAGAGAGAATGCAGGTGGGGGTAGTGGGAAAGGGAGAAGGAAACAGGGAATCTTAAGCAGGCTCCACACCCAGTGCAGAGCCTGACACAGGGCCTGATCTCATGACCCTGAGATCATGACCTGAGCCTAAATCAAGAGTCAGTTGCTTAAAGGAATGCACCACCCAGGTACCCGAAATTAGCAGTATTTCTTAATTATAATCTACTGACCATTTTTTCTACCTGACTTAACTGAATCATGATGAGAATACACACCAATTACAGTTACACTTTCAGTTTATTTAAGGAAATTTTAGTTTGAGGAAACTTAGTTTAAACATTTGGACTTTGAAAGGAGGCTCTAAAATTCTACCAGAGTTGATTGCTGGAGAAGGGGGAAGTGTCCAGAAACAAAAACTCTGAGCTAAAAGAGATGAAAGCAAGCACTTCACAGGGCAGGTAACCAGCTGTTGGCAGAGTGATGTTTCATGGGATGAAATGCTGTGACTCTGTGCCTGAGAACACACAGCTGGGAAATGGTTGTAAATTTCAAAATTTGATGATCACATAAAACAAGGGGGAATTAAATGAGTTTATCTGTCTCATAGTAGATGTCATCTTTTTAAGAAGCACCTCAAAGGAATGGCTTTCCCCTCAAGTGGTTTGAAAAGTTTCATGTGGTACTTCAGATAGGATCCTAGTGGCTGCTCCTCATACTCCCTGAGGGATAGTTGCGTGAAGCCAAGCAGGACTGACTAGGTGAATGTCCGTAGCAAACATGGGGCAGGAGACCCCGGGATTCATTGAGTGCTTTCACATGCCTGTCACCTCCCTGGTAAATGCTCCTGGGTGGCCATCATCCTTCCGTCAGCATCTCCATTCCTAGGAGTTGAATCCTGATCTCCAGACCACAGACAGGGTGTGGATTGGGCTGTCACCATAGAGTTAGGTGCATTGACTGGGTGTGGGGTTCACAAACTACAGGCCATGATGTGCTGCTATTTAAAGGACCCTCTGAATCAAGAATCATAATAGAAATAAATGTGACTTATCAAGACTATTGATAATAAAGGATGGAAATTATATTATCAAATTGATTATTTTAGTGATTTCTGAGTTTTACAATTAGAGCCATTTATTGTTTAGAAAATTAATTAGGCACTCAATTGTGATATACATACCAGTATAATAATTGACCATATTGGTAGAATTCTAGGTCAGAAGCAAGGAAATTGGTCTGAGCCTGTTGGAAGATGGGGAAAAAATTCCT
The DNA here is from genome assembly GCF_048164855.1 of Canis lupus baileyi. Taxonomy (NCBI): domain Eukaryota; kingdom Metazoa; phylum Chordata; class Mammalia; order Carnivora; family Canidae; genus Canis; species Canis lupus. The sequence continues at coordinate 64,147,763 of NC_132845.1, forward strand.
CAAGTAGCCTGGTTAACACGATGCTAACATCACAGAGTTGTGAAATCATCTGTACCTGTGCTTTCCTACATGCCTCTTCTAGAAAGGCCAGTAGGAAATAAAACTAATACAGTGAATTTGCAAGTTGCCATCCTAATGCAGTACCGGGGCGTTAGATAATTGGAATATGTAAATTCTTTTTCAATAACTTCAGATTCTACTCCAACCAAGAAGAATATTGGAAACAGCTTATAAATATTATAATTAACTGTCTTGCATTTTGTTCCCTTGTATATATTTATCTTTTCATTGGCACCAGGTAAAATGTTTAGAAGGTGAGATATAAAAAGATTGATGATGTGGATGGACTTATTTTAAATCTTGGGAGAAAACCTGCATACTGTTTCCTTATATATTCTTTGCTTTTTATTGGGACCAACTAACATGTGAAGAGTCAGAAGGTTGAGGAAACAGCCTTATTTTGATTTTTTCAGGATAACATTCTGTTGACATATTGGATTTAGCTAAAAGTTAAATGGTACTCAATTATGCATTTTCTCACTAAAAATTCTATTTTGAAACCTCTAAAGATCAGAAATATTGATAAATCTGCAGAAGCTGCCAGAATTGTATGTGTAAGGATTGTTCCTTTCTGGACTGCATCAAATGCTATCAGCAACAGTACCTGTACTCAGGACCACCACCAGTACTAGATGGGGCTGGGGAGGGGCAGAGGTACAACACCTCTAAGTTTACCGTGAGATTAGGTATCCTCAGGACCTGTTCATGCTGGTAGTAGGATATAGGGTATGCTGCAGACTTAGACAACTTGTTTTTTATTTGTTTGTTTGTTTGTTTGTTTGTTTTTCTGAGGTAGGCTTTGTTAAAAACACCAAACAAGATTGATGAAATTTCTGAAAAACTTGCCAGCCAGCATTTCTGAAGAATCAAAAGATATTATAGCCAATTATCATTTAACAAAGATAAATTTTCCTCAGCATCAAGGAACTTTAGTGAATATGATTGAGGTGATAAGGTACTGGAAATTAAATTCCTAGTGGATCATACCATAATTAATTTAAAATTAGAGAGCACCAGGGAGCCCCACCTCTTGTTACCTGTCATAATAATAAAGCTGCTCCTCCTGCAGGACAGCAGTCCAAGTGAATAGCTCCCAGGGGCCAGCCTTGTCTCAAAGCCTCTATGTGGGGAAAAAAAAAAAAAAAGCATCTATGTGAGTGATGCCCTAACACCCAGCTAACAGGAGGAAATCGTGTATCTTCCCAAACAACAGTGGACCTGAGAGTTCAGAACCTCACCACCTTCTCAGTTGCTCAAGGTTTTGATTACACTTCAAGCTTATGGAAAGCAAAAGATAGAGAGGATTCAGATAAAAATAAATAAATGTTTAAGAAAGCTTGACAATTACAAGGGAAATGCAGCCCCTTCCCTGTGCCACCTGCTGTTCTCTGAATGTTTAGTTGATGGCATTATTATCTCTTTACATTTCTTCCCCTTTTGTGTGGCTAAGAAGATAAATTGCAGCATGTTCTGCACAGATATTTCCTGTCCAGAAGGAGAGGCCATCTCCAAACTATCCATTCGCCTGCTCCCCAGTGAAAGCTTGCTGCCATCTCAGGGTAGATTCACTTTGAAGTTTTAATGTGACGTGAAGCCAGCAGATGTTAAGGACATAGGTGGGACTGTTGAAACGTCCTGCATGAATTTTTCATAGCTGGCTCCTGCAGCTCAGGTGCGTGCTAGAAAAAGAATGGGCTGAACTCACCGGAGAGTAGACGTTTCTATTCTGAGGTCAGACCCAGGCAAGCTTTATAAACCTGTCAACCTGCTTTTGGTTTTCACTTTGAAGATTTTACATTGAGTTAACTTTTGTGAATCAGATCTTCTGAACTGAATTAATATGTGAATAAGTGTTTCTTCTTAAAATCAGAAAAAAAGAGTACAGTCAGGAGATGAGAGGAATTCTGATGATGATTAGTCTGTCATTGTGTAAATGCCACTGTGCACACCTTGACACATCACCAGTTCTGACCCAATGTGCAAGATGTACAGTGTAATAAGAGCCTCTGGTGGGGAGGAGGATTGAAAAGGAAGCGGTACCTGTCTCCTTCCTGTGTTTCACCTTTCATTTTAATGCCTCCTCTTCAAACAACATCAGCAGATAGGATATCATTTCAGCTGATCCTCCCTTAGGCTGACAAACCCTTGCTTTTCATATTGAAGACCACTTAACATTCTTTTGTCCTCTATAATGCTAATTTAACTGCAGACCTCATATATGTTTAGTAGTTGAAAGTGGATTCCTGAGAATAATGTCCAGGAACCATCCTCTGAGAGAACCACCCTGTAAAACATGGCTTTTGTGTGCCCAGATAAAATTCTCTCTTATTTTCTTTGTGCCTTAAATATTTCAGGGAGAAAGGGGCAAGGCAGATGCCTTTCAAGTGTACTCTGACATGAGTTGGATTCCCAAAGCAATAGGAACAATTTGAAATATTACTGGAAACCTATCTAGAGACAGTGTCCATAGCACAAATAATCAATTTAGCTTTATACATTACATGGAACTTTACTGTCAGAATTTTCAAAAACATAAACAGGAAATGTACTTTACGGTAGAGAAATGAGTTAATCATTTGGGATGCATTGAACCTTCTAAGTGGGGTGTGTAATGAAGCATAAGACATGCTCCAGTCCTGGCATCCTGGAGCTGATCATGAGCAGAATTGAGCATAGGCTATGATCTCTAAAGCAATTCTATAGGCCCTCCATCAGTAAATAAGTCTTGAGCATTCACCCCTAACATATGCATGCTCAGTTGTTTATAAATTCTAAGCACATAACTATCATACAAAAGAGGTAAAGGTGAAATAAATGGTATCTTAAGTATCTTGCTAATCATGACCATCTTATTAATCTCAAAAAAAATAAGTTATTTTACCAGCAGAAGTGGGTTTATTCAGGAATAACAGAGAATTGCAATTCAGGACAGGCAAACTATGGCAAAACCTTAGGCAAGTCCAAGAAACAAAAGAGGAACATTGTTTTTGGAGAATATGGAGGAAATTGCATCAGAGTGTAAACAAAAGTCTATGGGAGAAAAGCAAGAGTTCATAGTGGTGACCATTCCTGATTGGCTGAGTTGCAGGGATGGTTGATTTCTTTTTCGTTTTGTTTCATTGTTTAAAGATTATTTAGGAGAGAGAATAAATGAGGGAGGGACAGAGGGAGAGGGAGAGACAGTATCCCAAGCAGACTCTCCACAGGCAAAGAGCGTGACTCGGGGCTCTATGTCATGACGCTGAGATCACAACCTGAGCTAAAACCACGAGTCAGATGCTCAACCAACTGAGCCACCCAGGCACAGGGTGGTTGACTTCTTGCAGGAGATACATTGCACATCTCTCCCTGTTGGGCTCTGTAGTTCTTTCTTGTTGACCATTCTTCTCTTGGCTCTATAATTGACAGTTCCTCCTGTCATTGATGTCAAGTGGTAAGCTCCCCCTTCCCACCCTCCCCTTCTAGCCTCCTGAGCCCACTTTAGTGAGGTTCCCCTTAATTAATTTCCAGATATATTCTATTTTTAGTTGATGTCTCATGGCACAATAGACACTTTGTGAGTAGAAATCCGTATTTTCTGTGGTCTTCCTAATGATGTTTAGTTTTTGGATGAATTTTTGTGATACCTGTTTGAGGAGAACTATTTATCTGGCATCGTTGCTGAGGAGGAGCCCGCACATGACATAAGCCCTGGTGCTGCCATTTGTTATCTTCATTTGTGCTCAGAGTAACTCAGGTCTGTGCTTCTTCCCAGGGGCACTTATATCCAACAATCTGTTCTGTGAGAGTTAGTTTAGTTAAAACCAAATATATTTGTCCCTTGAGGAACACAGGTTTGAACTGCACAAGTCAACTCATACACACATTTTTTCCAATAAATATGGCATAGTTCTACAAATATGGTATAGTTCTACAAATGCATTTTCTCTTCCCAGTGATTTTCTTTTCTTTTTTTTTTTAAGATTTTATTTATTTATTCATGAGAGACACAGAGAGAGTGAGAGGCAGAGACACAGGCAGAGAGAGAAGCAGGCTGCATGCAGGGAGCCTGATGTGGGACTCAGTCCTGGGACTCCAGAATCATGTCCTGGGCCAAAGGCAGGCGCTAAACTGCTGAGCCACCCAGGGATCCCCCTCCAATGATTTTCTTAATAACATTTTCTTCTTTGGCTTACTTCATTGTAAGACTACAGCATCATATATATATATGTGTGTGTGTGTGTGTGTGTGTGTGTGTGTGTGTGTGTTTTGTATGTTTTATATATATAAAACATACAAAACATATATTAGTTGACCATTATGTAATTGGCAACAGTAGGCTATTAGTAGTAAAGTTTTGGAGAAGTTATCCACAGATTTTCGACTGTGTGGGGTGTCAGCAACCCAAACCCCCATATTGTTCAAGGGTCCAGTATACACAAGTACACCTACTCATTGGCGAGTTCTGAGAGAAGACAGATACACAAAGGCATCCTGTCCACCTTCTTGAAAGTGAGCATTTTTAGCTCTTCCCTTGAGATAACGTGCATTACAGTGTATGACATGGGGCCATCCCACTGGGAGACCTGATCTGCATAATAAATGGCATTATTATTAAAGATCGGTTTTCTTCTTAGCTCTCTGATTTAAAAACAGATAAAAATGCCAATTCTAATATTTCATTTCTGAACCTCAGATATATGTTTATATGGGTTAACAATAGGCTTAGAATCAGGTACAACTGGTGGTTCGCAACCGGACTTCAGCTTTAAAAAAAGAAAAGAACAAAAATGATGGAGACAATAATAAGGCCATAATTCTCTCCCCAGCCCACAAGACAAAACTATGTTATTTCTGTTCCCTACCCCTGCTCTCACCCATCTTCTTTTCCTATGCTGCTTTTCCCCTTTGTGGCTGATTTGAGCCTAATCTCTTCCTTGGTAGATCTTAGGAAATTAGGTTAAACCGTGATTTGTAATTTGCCCTCAACTTTTGAGTGAATTTGGGATAGCCCAGTATCCCCAGGCTCCCAAAGCAGCCATCTTCACACTGGATAATGCAGACCTCTTAGGGGGCATGCAGATTTCTGAGGGGGCAAGCAGGCACATCTAATCTTTGGACAATCTATTTCCAGGTGCTGTCATATTGTTTTCCTAAAACCAGGTCTGTGTGTGTGTGCCTGAGTTCCAGGGGCTCTCTTCCCCGATTGCTTCTCTTACAGGGTACAAGTCACACACACATCTTGAATCTTTAATACAAGCATTTATGTGAGGGAATAAATGTCCAGGCGCCAAACAAAGGGAGAATTCTGTCAGTGTCAGAATTGTGCAAGTGAAGTACTCTAATAACTGGGAAATAAATCATTTTACAAATTAGATGTTTTCAGTTTCTTGCTGTCTACAAAATGAGGCAGGACCCAAACACATTGTCAGTTGACATCTTATTACAAATAATTTTTGAAGATTGCTAATACAGTACAGCATCTACTTGTAAGACAGGAAGACATTTTCAGGTCTTTTCCAGGCCAGGGATTTAAGAGACAGCAAGTCACCTTCACACTCTCCCCCATGGCCAGGCCACTTTTGGAGATGATGGAGCCACAGGCTGGAAGCTGCCCAGATCTCTGAATCAGCACATGGGAAGAGCAGCCCTGGAGAGTCATCCTGATGGAAAGGGGCTTTATAGAGTAGGGAATAAACCTCTGTGTGCTAAGCGCTGAGACTCCAGGCTTTATTTGTTATCGGAACAAGAAGTAATCTATCCTAACTAATAAATTACATGTGGAACTCAGAAGGGGCTAAAAGAATTGAGAGAAATCCTTGAATAGAATTCCTTCCATTGGCACCTGCTTTTCTACATGAACATAATTTCATAGGAGTTGTATTTACAAAAAAGAAGTAGGATTAGAATCAGGGTAAACCTCTATCCATTTCACAGAGAGATATATTTTCAAGGATTTTTTTCTTTTATATGTAATATTCATCAAAATTGGTTATACATGTGTTTTGATTAATTGAGTACAAATAAAAATTGTAACAGTAACTCAATCCAAGATAACTTTTCTTTTCAACTCCAGAGCCATATGGTTGCTGGGAAATTTTAATTTATATGCATATTTTATCAGAGGCTATGATAGGGTGATCAATAAAATACTTCAAATCATTAACTGTAATAAATTAGAATAAAATTCTGTGGGAAGTGTAGAACAAAAATACAGGTTCAAGAAGAAAAAGGAATGAGGTCAGATTTCTGGGCACTAAACATTAGAGTTAAGTCATGTATTTTTCTCAGTGCTAGGTGATGTGTATCAAATCTTCGATTTGATATCAAAATATCTAGATTCCTTTGGACACATAAAAGAGTGCCATAGACTTCTATTTTATTAAAATATACCAGCACAGTCAAATATTAAAATACATGAGAAATTCTGTTCTCTGTAGACCTTCAAATTGGTCTTGGAAAACATGAGGTGTTAACATTGTTAACGTCAACTGTGGAATAACACGGGGTTTTGCAAAATTCTTCTAGGTGATGTAGGAGCAGAAACTATTCCAAGCTATATGCAGATTTGATGATAATTTATAAATAAATGTGCTGTTCAGTGATTTCCCCAAGGGAAAGACAGAAGTAGGGCCATGATGAGCCTTGAGCTCTAGATCAGTGGTTCACATTTTCCATGTTAAAATTCCATAACCACCTGAGTCAGTGATCAAGAGCATTTCAAAGCTGTAGGTACCAAGGCCCCAAGAAGTTAGGGATCCACCAGAATTACAAAAATAGTGAATGTGGAGTTACGGATTCAAGACAGGGTTTCTTTGAGCCCCAACCCACCTAGGTTTTCCTGTAAAAAGGGAACAGCATGTATTTTGGATGCAGGGTGTGCTTTGGTGTCAGAGTCCAAGTGAGGGAAGCAGGAGGAGAAGGCCGAGCTCAGGGGAAGTAGCCCTCTCACTGTATGGAAGATTTGGTTAAGAGCTTTTCTGCACTCAAACCTCAGAGGAGCTTGGTTTTGTTTTAAAAAGGGAGGCTGTTTAACTGACTGAGCTACTCAGATGCCCCTTAAAAAAATAAAATAAAATAAAAAATTAAAAGAGAGGGTGTTTTGATGCCAGAACCATTCCCAATAAACATTCAGTCTCAGTAAAGTCAGCATATTGTATATGCGCAGACAGCTCAGAGGCTGGCACCCTTTTGCAACCAACAGAGGTACATGTGGTGGCTGTGATGAGACTCCGCCTCCCTGAGCACAGGTTTGCAGAAGGGTGTTGGGGGGTTGGAAATAGCACTGACAGAACAGCACCGGTGGTAACTTACGATCCATAACAGCACGTATGTTGTCACCTGTCATGCACGATATACAGTAAGACATGGTCTGCCCCAGTGACATGCACAGTGGTCCTCATCTTCCCAGCCATTACTGGGGACCTGCTGCAGCAGATTCTGCACTGGGAGTAAGCCACAGCGGGGAGCAGTGGGCCAGGTGGATTCAGTAGACAAAGCATCGGTATTCATTTGTTTCTCCCAATATGAGATGATTCCTTAAGGGCACAAATTGTCATCTGTTAGTGACTTACCTAATCAGATCTTAAAACTCCATCAAAAGCCCATCTTTACTATTTTTCAAAACCACCTCTCCTCCTGACTGTGGGATCTCATTTCTTCATCTTAACCAACAAATAGCCACATGCCCGCATTCAGGCGGACTGCCATTGCAGGCTCTTAATAATTAAGCATAACATTTCAAAACCTGTCATGTATTGGAAGGGACTCCACACTGTGACTCACTCCTGCAGTAAGTACCTTACCAGCCCAGATCCCTTCAGATGCCACATTCATGGAAGTGCTTTGTCTGCTTTCCCTATCTCTATAATTGATATGAAAAGATAAGCAATTTTTATAGGGCACAAACAAGGGGGATGGAAAATTGAATTTTCCTTGCAATCATTTTATCAGCTCTAACATACATCCATCACCCATCTCGTCTGGGGAAATCCTAGCCATCTCATGGTTATGAGCTGAGAAGAGGCCACATAACCAGTTGTTAGTTGTAAATAGAGTTTTCTGTGAAAAACTATGTTTACTCAGTAGCTGGATACAGATGACGACCATGGTTAGTTCCCTGGTGTGTGAGCTTTTTACTCCATTTTGGATGAGATAATCACACACTGTTCTTCCTGATGTCCTCTTTCCTTTTGTGAATGGGCTCAGTGTTCTGAGGAAACACCTATTCCATGTCTTCCTTCAGAACTTCTGAGGTTTGCAAGCTCCACATTGTCTGACTTCCTGGGCAAGTCTTTGTAGTTCATCCTTCAGAAAAATGAGAATAGATGATTTTCTGATTTGGAGGGAATGTGGAAAGTGCAACCAACCTCTTTAGTAATAGGCGGTGTTCTGGAGGGCAGGCCTGATACTCAGGATCCTAATGTTGATTTTGAGCAGTCAGGTAAGGTTGGGAAGTCATGATCTAGCCTAATGTGTGATGAAAGCATGTGATAGTGGTGATTGTAGTTTGGGCCACTGCAGCAAAATGCCACAGACAACAGACATTTCCTTCTCACAGTTCCGAAGGCTGAGGAGTGCCCATGTGGTCACGTTCCAGTAAGAACCCTCTTCTGGGCTGTAGACTTCTCAACACCTCCTCACACGGCAGGAAGGGCTCTTCTTATAGGGGCCCTGATCTCCTTCGCAGGCTCCATCCTAATGACCTGATTATACACCAAAGGCCCCACCTCCTGATGCCATTACCTCCTGTCTCCACATCAGGGGTTAGGCAGGGGTTAGGATTTCAACATCAGAACTTAGAGGGGACATGAAAATGCAGGGCCCTGTGATAGGAGAAGCAGTTGTCATTTACTGAGTGTCTCTCTGTGTAACTATTATACATAATCTCAGCCCTCATTTTTAAAAAGCCCTATGGGGTCAGTATTATACCTATTTTACAAATGAGGAAGCAAACGAAGGGAATAAATAGCTTGTATAAGGCTACACAGTTAATTACATGCTTTACTTTCAACCCCAGTCTGTCTGCTCCCAAAGAGATTTTCATCATTTTATTTGTTGAGATTATTTATATTACAGATCATTTCTGGCTTTTAAACTCATGTTGAAAGTTCTTAATCTGGTCACTGCTTTTCTGTTTGCAGCCTAACAACTGGTCACCTTCTGATAATGGTTCCATTCTTCCTTTACAACTTCGTCATAATGTTTTATTGCTGATCACTGTAAATGATGTTCTTTTGGCTCTTATGGAAGGCAATTATAGCAGGTAATTAAAATTGTAGATCTTTACAATGTGCTTGTGAACATTAAATCAAGCCTTAAGAAAATCAGGTATAAAGCATCTGTTAAAGTAAAAGGTCACTGGGCAACTCAGAAGACCATTACCAAATCTAGCGATCCAGACTCCCTGCTTTTCCACAACCCTTGTATCTGAGGTGTAAAAACCAATTGAATTTTTAAGACTTTTTTCTTTATTTATGAGACACATACACACAGAGGCAGAAGGAGAAGCAGGCTCCCTGTGGGAAACCCTGATACAGAACTCAATCCCAGGATTCCGACCTGAGCCAAAGGCAGAGGCTCAACCACTGAGCCACCCAGGCACCTGACCTTGTATGTTCTAATCAGCAAGCTCTTAGCAATAGCCCCACCTATGACTCTTTGTTCTTTCAGCTAACTATTCCACCTGTACCCTCTCATCTTTCATGATCTCTGTGAATATCCTTTTGCACAAAGTCAGTTCCTACCGACAGAGCCTAGTGTAGCTGTGTCTTTGGTAAGGCAAGTTACAGGGGCTGTAAGAAACACGATTGCTCGTTGTCATTGTCTGTTGCTGTTTGCCCGGGAATGTTTGGTTAGTGTAGCATTTTCAGGTGGAATCCCAAAGGCTATTAGTTTACATGGTTCCATAGAGTAGGAAAACATGAGCTGAGAATTTTCTGGTTTACCCTGCCTATACACCTGAATGACCATCTGGGAAGTCTGAAGGCTGTCATGGTTTTGTGATTTTCCTAGCAAGCAAGATTCAGACAGTAAACCCAGAGGTGCATAAGCTCCTAGTGAAACTCCCAAAAAAATAGCTGGTATTCCATTTGGTCCCCAATGTGGACTTAGGAGTCCGTGTCAGAGCTGGAAAGGCAGGAAGCCAGTCCTGGTGACCCACTCATTTGGCCCATTGGGGTTCGTTGGTTGTTTGCTCCATTTACTGAGAATGGATTTGGGGGCTGTATCCCACTTGGTATGGCAGGCCCTACACTGTGCTGCTCCCTTCACTTCCCTCAACAGACTGTAGCACATTCTAATTTATTTCCCCATCAGGATGTCACTCTGTGACTATGTTAATGCAGACAGGGTTGATTATACCAAAGTTTGCTCTCCAGTGGGAAGGTTTCCAGCACAAAGGTGCTTCAGAATTCAAACTTCTCCCTTTCTACTCCTTAAGACTCTGGGAAGCACCTTCATCAGAATAACTTATGTATGAGACCATATGCAGGAGTTGACCTTTAGTTACCAGGTCATTTCAGAAAGTTAACGTGGATTCACTTTTTTAGCCTATGTAGGGAAACTTCTGAAATGAGAAAATAGCCTCAGAAAAAAATCATGCAAAAATGTTACTATCATAAAGAAGTACAAAATGAGTAGGCAATGTTCTGAGCCTTTCATGTCTTTGTTCATTTTAGTTATAGTATTCAAAAAATCATGACAGTAAGCGTGTTCTTGATAAAAATCTAGGATTTCTAGTTAACTGAACCCTGCACTGGCATGAAGATTAGTTGGATCATGTCTACCTCTTAAGTCTGTACCTGACAGATGGGTACCGAGCTGTTATTCCCCCACCAGCTTCTGTTTTGACTGCTGGTCAGTATATATTTTGAATATCAGTCCAGCCTGAAAGAATACTCAGGGATTCATTAAAAAAAATACACTTCTCATCATTGTGGAAACATCCTGCATACTTCGACTGCTGTTTTGGAGTCACCAGGCACCATTCCTCTGTACGCTGCTGTTCGTCTCTAGACAGCAAGCAGCTGCTGGAAAGGTTGCAGTGTGATTCCTTTCCATCTTTAGGATCCTCATATCTCATTTCTGTTCCAAAGTATATAATCCCTCCTTTTAAAAATTCAGATTTAATTTCTGCTGTTGCATTCAGAAAACACCGAGCATCTAGTATGTACCAGCATTGTGCCTGATGCTGAGAAAACTAAATGAGTTAAGACACACATTCTTGCCATTCACAAGCTCAAGCTTTGCTCAGCAGAGGCCGGGCGCGAGTGAGTGACAGGGATGTGATGTGTGGAATGCCCAGTGGGAGGACGTAGGTAGAAGTGTTGTGGAAGCACAGGCCAGCGAGCAGTAAATTCTGCTCCCAGGTTGGAAAAGGATCATTAGCAGAACTCTATAATCTTTTAGTTCATTTCTGGAGAGATGCTACCCCCAGTGACATGATGAAGGCAAGGAGGTTCTCTACGACCAAGGATGGTGGCAATTGCTGTCCTGTTGTTCGCTCCTTGTTTTCGATACCAGGGCCCCCAGCCAGACTCATTTCGTTTCTGACACACTTGTTCTAGTAAGTGTCCCGTCTTAATCTCTTACCAGAATGCACATTCCATGAGGGTTGGCCTTTGTTCTCATCCCCCAAGTAGCGAGAAGCATGCCTGAGAACCAGCAGGGCCTCAGGAGTGCTAGTTCAGTGAAAGGGCGAGAGCACTTAGAACTCAGTGCACTGCCTTCTCATCTCTGCTCCTCCACCCTGGGTCACATGGCTCTCCATGGACCTACCCCGTCCTGATCTTCCCTCCGTCTCTGCCTTCTCTTGGACCTGCTCACCAGCTTTGTCTAGGTCCTTCGTCTGGCTCCTTATCTTTGGCATTCATAGCTCCTCCTGCTTCTCCTTACCCCCAATTATGAGGATGCTCCTTTGTTCAGACTTTTGGTGCAATATTTTATTTTGTTTTCCTGCCATTTGGTTTTCTCCCTGGAAAACTCATTCGTTCTTATGACTTTATGTATCATTTTGATCAAATGTTATCTCCAGACCAGAATGCAAGTCTGAGCATTCAGTCTTCAAGTGGAAAGTTGCATGAAATGATATAAGTCCTCTATGACTACAAGATTCCGATTGCCTCCTATATGCTCACCTTATTGGTCTGATTTAGTCAGGTACCCTGAAATGAAAGGCATGTCCCCAAGCGTGTCCTTGGTTACTGACTTCCTCTCTTCCTGTGCGTGACCTCGCTTGGCCCGCTGGTCACTCTCTGGCTTCCCTCTGTGTGGCAGTGTTGCTCATCCAGCTGGCCCTGCTGCTGAGGGCGCCCAGCCTGACGCAGTGCTCGGGACACTGTGCCCTGAGGATGACATCCACTGTGCCGCTGCACAGTTTCACTGGGAAATTAAATTTGCCTGTCTTCTTAGATTTCCTATCCAAAGCAGGCTCTTCTCCTAAGTTCCCTCAGGAGGCCTGTCTCTGCCTGTGTTTCCATCCCTTTCCTGTCCCTGAACATTTCACCTAAAGCCATGCTTCTTCCAGATTTATCCTCCACCAATCCAGCCTTTAATTTGTTTACTCAACATGTATTTATCAAGTACTTAGTAAATGCCAGCACTGTGTGGGACATTGACAGTATAACAATGATGTAGATAGAGTGGTTTCTGCCATCACAACTTATGTTGGTGGGACAGAAAGGCAAACAAGCATGCTTAATATGGTGTGGGATGTCCTAAGTTAGGGAGTAGCAATTGTCCCATTCATCCTGCATTTCTGCCACTTCCATTTCTAATCCTTTGCCTGCTGCAAAAGACTGGGTTGGTAAATATAAAGATATGCAGGATTGTATATTGTATATGTTGAAGGCATACTTCTAGGAGGAAGACCTATAATACTTCTTATTTAAATGGCCAGTGGTATAGACTTATATAGAGAAAATAGGGAAATTTTTCAAAAGATGGATTAGGTGAGAAATAGAACCAGTCAGTAGAATTACAACCTTCAAGCCTTGGGCCTCATTATTCTCACAACCAGGGTCCTTCTGTGGGCAAAACTGCCTGAACCACCAGAAAGAATGCTAGCACCCATGCTCTGCAAGCCCAGTATGTCAGACTGTAATTTAAAAGATGAGTTGCTTTACAAATGGACTATTAATATAGGTTCTTCATCTCTAAGCCATTCAATATGTGATTTGTAAAAATTGATTTCCTTATAACTTACATTTAAGTTATGTATATAACTTATATACTTATACATAAAGTAACTCAGATGTATAAGTTAAAACTATGACATCAGGCAGCTAGATCTGCCACAATAGGATACCACTGACTGGGGTTCTAAACCGATGACTTTATATTCTTTTCTCACAATTCTGAAGGCTGGAAGTCAGAGAACAAGGTGCCAGCAGAATTCATCTCTTCTGCAGGCTTGCCAATGGCTTTTCCTCTGCATGTGTGGCTTTTCTTCTGTGCATACAGAGAGCAGGAGAGAGAGATCTAATACCTTTTCCTCTTCTTATAAGGACACCAGTCCTATCATATTAGGGCCCCATACTTATAACCTCATTTTTCCTTAATTACCTCCTTAGAGGCTCTTTCTCCAAATACACACTGGGGATTAGGGCTTCCACATATGACTTTAACAACCACCTCATCCCTGTGGTAGTTTCTTTCCTAAGGTACAGTCTTGCTCTACATCATAAGTCCACTTTAGCCTTCTAAATGAAACATGGGCCGTGTTTCATTTAGTCCACACAATACCTTTCTCCAAATACACACTGGGGATTAGGGCTTCCACATATGACTTTAACAACCACCTCATCCCTGTGGTAGTTTCTTTCCTAAGGTACAGTCTTGCTCTAGATCATACGTCACTTTAGCCACTAAATGAAACATGGGCTGTGTTTCATTTAGTCCACACAATACCTTAAAAATACATGAGCCAGTATTTAAAAGTTGAGAGAAACTCATCCAATTTAAAAAAATACCTAATGAGCTGACTGTGCCGGGCCCACCTTCCCAGTTTGGACGGTCATAGGTGAGCACATTCTCTGGGGGCGAGGCTTCTGTTTTCCTATGGAGTGCAGGATTTGGGAAAAATATTCATTGCGGATTTTAAATGATTGCAGATTTCTTTCTTTATTTTCTTTATTTTTTTTTAGTGTGTGGGGGGGTGCATGTCATGGAGAACAGCAGAAGGAGAGAGAGAGAGTCTTAAGCAGGCTCCACACTGGGTGGAGCTTGGTCTCACAACCCTGAGATCATGACCTGAGCCAAAATCAAGAGTCAGACACTTAACTGAGCCACCCTAAAATTTAGGTGCCCCTAAATTATTGCAGATGTACAAAAAGAATTCCCTTGGAAACTATCCATGTGTCCCATCATAGATGGAATTCTCTAGGAGTGGTAAAGGCTTGCATGAGCAGCAATACTTTGACTCCCAGGGCCCCTGGAGAGCATGTGTACATAAAAGCAGGAGAGATGCCAAAGGCTCATTTACCAAAGGTCTGGGCTATGGAGCAGTTTGTGCTGGGAGCACATATGGTTGGTCCATCACTTATGCGACACAAGTGCCTCTCATATTTTCAAGGTCTGTAGTAGTCTGTATTAATGGCACCCCTAAAAGTGGGTAGTCAGTGCACAGCCTGCTTGGATGTACATGGCAATCTCAATCACTTTGTTCCACAGTTACTCCACAGTTACTTCTAGGCTATCTCTTGTGCACCAAGCCTTGAGCAAGGCCTTGAGTGCTTGGGGAACCAGGATGAGATGGTAATGTAAAGAGATGATTCAAGCAAAAGCATATGAGCCAGGATAGAAAGCAGCACAGATAACTGGAAACCCAAGCATGGGGCACCCAGCTGGGTCTGAGGAGACCGGGAAGGTTTCCCTGAGGAGCTGATATTTAATATGATCTTAAGGTTCAGTAAGAGCCGTAGAATGAGGAGCTGGGGAGGAAGGCCACCCCAATAAAGGGTAGGGGTTCCTGGGGGCCACAGAGATTTCTCTATCACAGACATTTGACACTCCAGCTTCCAAGGTAAGAATAAAGCTCTGTACTAGCAGAGGGCCCAAACATAACTATTTGGAAATAGGAATAATGCTTTAAAAACCAGGGGATTCCACATAAATGTTGATGATCTGGTGACCTGAATCCACATCCCCTCCAGACACAGTTAGCTTGAGCTGAGTAGATATAGCTCACTTTCCATGGTGCATCCCTTCCTCTGGCCCAGGGCCCAACTCTCCCAGGCTGTGTCCCTAATAAGGAGACCAGCCAGACACGATTGATTACAATGTTCATCTTCTTGTTTCTCTTATAGTAGAGAAATCTACCCAGTCTCTATCAAAATTAGGAAAATAAAAGTTAGACAAGGAAGGTGGAGAGTATCTCATGCTGCCTGATAGGGTTGTGCTGCCTGTCTGCTTGGTACCTGCAGGTAGGAGTTTGGGCGATGGTCTATCAGTGCTGCTCCCCACTTCCTGGTGGGCTAATCTAGATCAGGGATCTCTAATCAGGGCTGTCACTGCAGGGACTTGCATTGATGGATGCTCTGAGGAACTTGGCTTCCACTACAGACACACATATCATAGGGCTGTACCCAGGGAAGTGCCTCTTCCCATGACATCCTCTCTCACCTGCCTTCATAGCCCAGAGGGGCGTTCCTTCTAGGACACTCTCATCTTCCCTGGACTGTTGTTCCGGACTGTCAAGCCCTCCGCTTGCCAGACAAAGGACAATTTCAAAGACGAGCCAGTGCTGAGACTTTAACAACTGGGTAAGAAATACTATTGAAAGTCAGGCAGCTTGCAGTTCCCAGCTTTCAACAAAATTGAAGGAGGACCTCATCAAATTGTCAGCCAATAGATCATTAAAAATAATGTTTGATGATAAATTACTGTGTGATTTGGGGCATCATCATTGGAATGATATCAAGGAATTGACACTGTTCTAACAAACTCCTTCCACTCCATATGCTTCTTTATGAAAATAAGTTTTCTCAATGCATACACTTATAAAAACAAAAAATGGAAATAAAATTGATACTGGACGCCTTCTCATTTTAGCTGGAAATAATATTCATCTATGAATACATGAACTAATTTTTTAAAAAGCCCCATTCATCCACTAAGAGATGGATTTCCAATAAAACTGTCCTTTTTCATGTTCAATATCTGTCAAAATTTATCATGATAAATGTTGGTGTGATTATTATTACTAATAATTATAATGGATGACCAATCAGAATTGTTTAACATTTAGAGTTTTTAGGTCATGGAATTTGGAAAAAAAAATGAAACATCTATCCTTTCTTATACAGAGAAGTGTGATAAAAGACTTTCAAATATAACATGACAGTAAATAAAATTGTGTGTGAATTGAGAAAAAAGAATGATGTAAAATTTCCAGGTATTAAAAAAGGAAATTTTAGAATGAATGTTAGTTGGTATGAAATCATAATCTTAGTTCTCTTTGGAAACATTTAAAAGAGTAATCTAAAGTTTCATTTAAAATATATTAGAATTAAATATAAATATTTAAAGTAAAGTTTATGTGAGGAAGATATAGTTTTTCAAAATTCTTTTATGGATTAAATTGGCAAAAAATACCCCATATGAGTTGTATGCTTGGTTTGTAAATGAAAGGTGAAGCTGGAGGAAGGGGATATGAGAACTTCCAAAGGGTCCTGCCAAGGGTGCCAGGACAATGGGAAAACCAGAGGTCAGAGAGACAAGACAAATCTAACAAAAGCTGTAAACATGCTGGGCCAGTATATTAACAATAGTCATATGAAAGTGACAAAGTTAGAATAAAATATTTTAAATATATGACAGTTTCTTAACACTAGGTGCTCATGAAAATCACTGGGGCTGGTTCAGGGCATTTCTTTTTATTTATTTATTTTTATTTTTTATTGGTGTTCAATTTGCCAACATATAGAATAACACCCAGTGCTCATCCCATCAAGTGCCCCCCTCAGTGCCCGTCACCAAGTCACCCCACCCCCCGTCCACCTCCCCCTTCCACCACCCCTAGTTCATTTCCCAGAGTTAGGAGTCTCTCATGTTCTGTCTCCCTTTCTGATATTTCCCACTCATTTTTTCTCCTTTCCCCTTTATTCCCTTGCACTATTTTTTATATTTCCCAAATGAATGAGACCATCTAATGTTTGTTCTTCTCCGATTGACTTATTTCACTGAGCATAATACCCTCCAGTTCCATCCATGTCGAAGCAAATGGTGAGTATTTGTTGTTTCTAATGGCTGAGTAATATTCCATTGTATACATAGACCACATCTTCTTTATCCATTCATCTTTCGATGGATACCGAGGCTCCTTCCACAGTTTGGCTATTGTGGACATTGCTGCTATAAACATTGAGGTGCAGGTGTCCTGGCGTTTCACTGCATCTATATCTTTGGGGTAAATCCCCAGCGGTGCAATTGCTGGGTCGTAGGGCAGGTCTATTTTTAACTCTTTGAGGAACCTCCACACAGTTTTCCAGAGTGGCTGCACCAGTTCACATTCCCACCAACAGTGCAAGAGGGTTCCCCTTCTCCACATCCTCTCCAACATTTGTTGTTTCCTGCCTTGTTAATTTTCCCCATTCTCACTGGTGTGAGGTGGTATCTCATTGTGGTTTTGATTTGTATTTCCCTGATGGCTAGTGATGCGGAGCATTTTCTCATGTGCCTGTTGGCAATGTCTATGTCTTCCTCTGTGAGAACTCTGTTCATGTCTTTTGCCCATTTCATGATTGGATTGTTTGTTTCTTTGCTGTTGAGTTTAATAAGTTCTTTATAGATCTTGGATACTAGCCCTTTATCTGATACGTCATTTGCAAATATCTTCTCCCATTCTGTAGGTCGTCTTTGAGTTTTGTTGACTGTATCCTTTGCTGTGCAAAAGCTTCTTATCTTGATGAAGTCCCAATAGTTCATTTTTGCTTTTGTTTCTCTTGCCTTCATGGATGTATCTTGCAAGAAGTTACTGTGGCCGAGTTCAAAAAGGGTGTTGCCGGTGTTCTCCTCGAGGATTTTGATGGAATCTTGTCTCACATTAAGATCTTTCATCCATATTGAGTTTATCTTTGTGTATGGTGAAAGAGAATGGTCTAGTTTCATTCTTCTGCATGTGGATGTCCAATTTTCCCAGCACCATTTATTGAAGAGACTGTCTTTCTTCCAGTGGATAGTCTTTCCTCCTTTGTGGAATATTAGTTGACCATAAAGTTGAGGGTCCACTTCTGGATTCTCTATTCTGTTCCATTGATCTATGTGTCTGTTTTTGTGCCAGTACCACACTGTCTTGATGACCACAGCTTTGTAGTACAACCTGAAATCTGGCATTGTGATGCCCCCAGATATGGTTTTCTTTTTTAATATTCCCCTGGTTATTCGGGGTCTTTTCTGATTCCACACAAATCTTAAAATAATTTGTTCCAACTCTCTGAAGAAAGTCCATGGTATTTTAGGACATTTCTTTAAAGCACTCAAGTGATTTTATTATATAGCCAGGCCTGTGAGTTATTTGGTTCAAGACAATGTGTGGTCCTTGGACCAGGGACATAAGCATCATTTGGGTACTTGTTAGAAATGCATCATTTTGAGCTCCACTTCAGCCCTTCTGGGTCAGATTCTGCATCTGAACTAAATACTTAGGAGATTCATATGCACATTCGGGTTTGACAAAGACAGGAGTTCTAACAAGCTGCTGCTACTGCTGCTGCTGGTTGAATAGCAAAGTTCTAGAGCAGAGCTGCTCCAAGGATGGTCCAGGGACCGGCAGAATAGCATCACTTGGACATTGGGTAGATGTGCAAATTCTCAGGGTCCCACCCCAGACCTACAGACCAGAATCTCTGAGAGTAGGATCCAGGACTCTGGGTTTTAACAAACTCTCGGGTGATTCTGGTCCTCACTAAAATTTGAGAAGGAGTTCTCTAGAGAGAATCGACATGGACCAGCTCTGAGCCTCAAGTAAACTTAGGGAGATGGCTAGGAGATGGATGCCCAGATGCTCAGCTTAATGAGAGAGTGACTGCTAAACCTCCATCCCAAGCTCCACCTGTTTCCAACCCCCAGGCATCTGTTCTACCAGAGGCCCTGGTTGTATGATCGATTTTTTACAGGCATAACCTGATAGCACCTTATATCTTTCCTTGTGCCACGTGCACATACAGTCCTTGGAAACATTGCTCCTAGCTATGTATTAGGTGATTCAGAAGGCTGTCAGTTTTGAGAAGGAGAGGGACCAGATCAGAGAGGGCTGCCCAGTAGACTCAGGTGCAGACTTCCCCCATGGCTCACATCATTTGAGCCGGCAGATCTGATGGTGTCAGAGGCATCCTTATTGGAGAGGGATTCTGTGTGTGTCTGTGACAGGCCCGAGAAGAGTTACAGTTTGGGGCCCCAGACTGAAGCAAGCCCTTTCCTTCTGCAGCAAAGAACTGTTCATTATTTGAGGACAGACATCTCACTCTAATGAGTTTCTGGGCCCTCATAGACACTGAGCACCAGGTGACCAGTTCCCAGAACTGCCCATTATAAGCCAAGTATTGTGAGATCCTCTAGGTCATGGGGATGATCAGGTGGAGGTGGCATATTCTTGGCCAGGCCCAGCCAGGTAGGGAAGGCAGTAGTTACATGAAAGTTAACCCCCTATTCCCCTGTCACTCACCTCATTAACACTGACACCTCCTCCCCATCTCATGACTGTAGCCTCCGTGGGAAAGGGTCCTTACAACCAAATGACAAAGGAGTGAAAGCCCTGGGGCTGATTCCTAGGTGGGTCAGAACCATGTGCTGGCCCCAACTGAAATGTGCTTGCATAATCTGGGGGTTCTCTGTGAAGATATTGATAAAGGGGAATCCTCCCCCCATCCTAGTCCTGAGGTTATGCTCCCCATTCCTGAACCTTGGGCTCTGCTCCCTTGAAGCTTCTGCAGCATGGGAGACAGTGCCTCTAGCAGGGGGTACACCAGGTTTCCTTGGACCAACAGACAAGGCCAGAGATTGATGCATGGGAGCATGTGGGATTGGCACCAGTGACCACAAAGAGCTCAAGCATTGCCACACAAGAGGGGCAGGGAGGAATCTGAAACCCAGTGACTCTTGGTATGTCCCCACTGCCTCATATCCAACAGCAAGAGACAGTGGACAGTCTTAGCAATTGGAATAGGTCAGCTGAACACTGCGAGGAAGCTCTGGGTCACCCAGCCAGATAAACCACCAGGCCAGCTGAAATGCCACTGGCATGTGCCTCCCTCACAATGCTTAACCCCAGTGCAGATGGGACTATCTGAAGCTGTCTAGCAAAGAAAATATGGTACAACATTGTGGTTAACACAAGTACAGCCAAGAAATTTTCTGTGCTATTCTTGGAGGTCCAGCATAAACCAAATGGGTTTCACTGGAAAGGATTCTCGGAAGAACATAGGTCAACAATGGAAAGGAAGGGGGCCCAACTCATAGTCCTATTTGGTGAAGATGCAGCTAGCACCCACCTATGCCCCTCAGCCAGGTGGGACTTAGGAAAAAATGAATTTCATGAGCAGCTTTCAGGTACTTGGTGATGGAGGAGCTTCTGTAGCTCAGGGCAGCCATGCCTTTCCCATGTCCTTGACTTAATGCTGAGCTGCAGCTGGGCCAATAGGCTTGCAGGTCGGTTCTCCTGGTAACATGGAGCCCGATGCTAATCCCACAGGGAAAACCAGGACCACTTTACTCAACTTTCTGTTGACTTATATTTACTTGAGAATTCCGCATAATGTGGGCTCACATTGCTTTGTGTTCTGAACTAAGTTGAATATTCTGCTTTCAAATGGTCTTCTTTATGACTACAGACAGGATATGATTTATTAACTACGTCTCTAGCTGTTTAAAAAAAGAGCTTTTATTGTGAAGAAGAAATTGTTAAAACCCTATCACCTGCAGGTAGGACTTGGCTCTTTCTTCTCCGAATTAACTAAAATCACCCTGTTTTCGATTGATGATATTCCTTCATTAGTTTTAATTCATTTTTAAGCACATCTGATTTTTCTTATTCATAACACTTTTGATGAAAATTAATTAGTTTCTTCAAGAAAGGAAACAATACTATCATGGGCACTCAGAGAATGTTCGAAAAAAGGGCCCTGTTATAAGGCCAGACTAAGGGTCAAGACTGTGCATCTGCTTCAGAGAGAGCCCACTGTGGGGTGGAGCTCTGCTGGCATTTGGCTGCTGGTGATCTGAGCCTCAGTTTTCTCATCTTTAAAAAGTGGACTATGAGCCAAAACTTTTGTTTTATGGGCCTGACAAAATTAAATTTTTATAGGATATATGAAGATATATATATATGAAGATATATATGCAAAGGTTATGTAAATGCTATACTGACTAAACATTGTCTTAGCCCAGCGTAGAATGGCAGTCAAAATTCTAAGTCATAAAGGCCTAGGGAAAAGTACAGATGGGTAGATGATGAGAGGAGAACATTAGACTCAATCTGGTATCAGGTCCACCCCAAACTAATGACTAAAACCTAGGAGGGGCCCGGATGTGCTGTCCTGTCCCCTCAGGGGACACCTTTACTGATCTTCTTCCCCAGATAGCCAGCTTCATGCCACTTAATCTCTTTTGCAACAGACAACTATGAAACCAGATTTCAGTAAAGCCAAAGAAATATCCACTTCCTTAATTATAATTTCAATAATAAAGAATTTAGAGAGAGAGAAAAAAAAAACACTTTTAAAAGTACCACTTAATGCAGCTCTTCAGCATGCATTTGACATCGATGTTTGCCTAAGGCCTTGGAGACAAAAGTCAAATCTATTTACCTACCACATTTCTGCTTTGGTCTGATTAAACAAGAGCCTTAATTTTAATAAAATGTGTGATCCTGTATTTAAAATCCATTATGAGTAGAACCTCCTGAATTAATCCATTCATTACTTACCCAATAAATGTTGTTGTTGTTTTAAGAAAAGGGCTTTTAGCATAATACTTTATTAGTCAGAATATATGCTTCAGCAGAACATCTATTATCACATAAAATACAGGGCTAATGGCCTGGTCCAGAGAGGTGAGGCAGGACAGCCCTCAGTGCATCTGCAGAGAAGGGGGTCCCAAGCACCGGGGTGGCTCAGAGCAGTGACCCAGAAAGTTCTCACGGACATGCCCAGTTGATGACAGCAGAGAGGGAGGGAGCAGAGTTGGAGACAAAGCTACTTCAGGAGGGAGGGTGGGAGAAGAGTGAAAGCTTCATCTGAGACTCCCAAGTCCCAGCCAAGCCCACCAGCAGAACAGAGGCAGGAGCAGCTATAGAGCTGGTCAGAGGGCCTCACCTTTGTACATGCTGGGCATGCTGCTCACACTTGAAAACAGAGCCACAAACCTGCCTTTAAAAAAAAAAATCCAGTTCTTGATTCAGTGTCCCTAAGCTGTGGGTCTCCCTCTGGCATTCCAGATAGGATTCTCTTGACACATGTGTTTTTTTTTTCTTCTCAACAAATGCATTCTAGTCAATTAAATTCCATTTGCAGTGAATATTTATTTAACACTGAACAGGTTGCTTGCTTCACAAGCCTCAAAATAATACAAATAAAATAACATATTTGAGTGGATAGAGAAAATTACTGCATACATTTAGAAAGTGACTGGATCCATCAGTATAAACAGAATTGAAATTGTGGTTTCTGAAATAAGTTCAGTAGAAATGATATTTTATTTGAACTGCTCTTCTATATACAACCTTACAGAAATCCAATTTAATAATTTTAGGCCATATTCCCAATTACTTAAAGAAGAAGGGTGGGTTTGTATTTCTTGATAACGCGTATGCGTTTCTGTTTGAAGTAAATGAGAGTAACTTACACAGAGCAGGAGGAAAGAGAGCCATAGAAATTTTGTTAACTATAAGTTTAGGTTGCTGATAAATGATACTCTCATTTTCATGAGCTGAATAATAAAAAGAGCTCACAGGGGACACACACCCAACCACATGCATGTACATATACACAGGAAAAAACATGCTGGCTTGTCCCTTTGGGTATGTAGTTAATATACTGCTTAAAGGGATCTCAATAAGGATTTCCTATAAATTATGTTTATTGCATAAAAATAAGAGCATAAGGTTTGAATTCTAAATGTGCTAAGGGAATTCGGCCCTCTAATTTGAAAAAGAGAAGGACATTTCTTTAAGTAGTTTATCTGCAATAGGTCATTTCCAAATATGATGTAGAATGCCCATCTTCCAGCAGAGCTGACATTTGAATGCTCATCCCCCAAACCCCAGCTTCCTGGTCACCTGCCCAATTCTTTGAGAAAAACCTAGCCATCACTCTACAAAGTCCCTCCAAATCATTTGTGTGGACACATCCTGTTTGCCTCCCTCCTGTCCCAGAGAGGTATTTCTTTTTTTTTTTTTTTTTTAAGATTTTATTTATTTATTCATGACAGACACGGAGAGAGAGAGGGGCAGAGACACAGGCAGAGGGAGACGCAGGCTCCATGCAGGGAGCCTGGTGTGGAACTCAATCCCGGGTCTCCAGGATCACGCCCTGGGCTGAAGGTGGCGCTAAACCTCTGAGCCACCGGGGCTGCCCCCTCCAGATCCAGCCTGAGACCTGCACCCCCCACCCCCACTTCCCTGACCCTGTCTTCTCCAGGGTTTATCTCTGCCTTGTCTTCTGTCCCCTCACCCTTCCCTGCTGCAAACCTGTAGGCACAGTCTGTGCCTTCTCCACATCCTGTCTGAACCCCCGGTTGCCATCAGATACCCTCAGACTCCCTGGTCCTGAGCCTTCGCCTTCCAAGGTCCTCTGGGGTCTGGCCCTCACTGGCACTGCCACTGACAGGTCAGAAGTGGTCTCTAGATCTTGGGCAGTGGGGCTGGCTGCCCTCCTTGGCGCCCCCTCCTCTAGCTTTTCTAACTTGCAGGAAGCTCTTGCTCAGTATTTCTCTTTGACTCTCTTTTTTGCACCCCCTCCCCATGAAATGCCCTGGTGGGGGAGCTGTCCTTGCCTCAAAGCACTTTCCTGTTAGCATGAATCACTGAGGCTTGGAGCCCGAGGTATGCTTAGGTGATTGACTGTGCACTCTGCTGCCAGGGCCTCATGAGGCCAGATGTCCCACGGACTCCTCAGACCAATGTCTGCGTAAGGCAAGGCCTCATCTCTTGCCCAGACCCTGTGCTCTCTCACTAGAACTGGAAATCAGAGGATCATCATAAATTCCTCACCTAGTTCCATGAGGCTCCCATACCCAGTTCTATTTTTGAAATAGTAGTAATTTTATTTAGCATTTCCTGGGGCCTGTATCTTGCTATGCTGAAGGAGGTATTTTATAGCAGAACCTGCAGATGTGCTAGTGCTAGTCACACACTAGTGCTAGTCAAGGCCACAAGACTAGTAAGTGGTGGAGGCAGGATTCCAACCTGTGCAGCAGCAAAGCCCAGTATTTCAGCCTTCCATGTGCTTTCGTGTTTCCTGCTGCATCCTGATGGCCATGCTCAGGCTCTTATCGTCTCCAGGGCTCCAGAGTGGGACTCCAGACACTTTTGCTGGTCTTCCTCCTGAAAGAAGTTGTGAAAGCCATCTACTTCCTTGCACATTTTTTTCCTTGCACATTTTTAATGACTTTCATAAGTGTAAATGGTTGTGAGGGATATTATAAGTATTGACAATTAAAACTGTCACTTCATTCTTCTGAATGGATAGCTAATTACCATAGTGATTTGATGTCAACATCTATTTCCAGAGTTATGTGAAAAATGTTTTCTTGGACATTTGGAGGTGGTGCTGGTACATTATTGACTTCTGCTCCCCTGCCCAATGGAATTTTATCCCAATTTAATGTTCTTTTATGCTTCAAAAATTGTCATTGGCCACCCTACCATAGTTTCTTGCAAGGGTCAATCAGAATACCCTTATGTATATTACAAATTTTATAAATGTTAAACAAAATTTTAGTGGAAACACATCTCTTAATGAGATGGGTTCAAGGGCATTTGTGTTTTGGCACCTAAATGAAAGGAACTCAAATTCTTTCTTCAGCTTGGGACCTAGAAGGGTTTTATTCAACGTGGCAAGTCCTTACCATTCAGTATGGAAAGAGATTAGCCTTTCCTTTTCAAGTGGCAGGGCAGTGGTGAAGAGGAAGGCAGGAGGGAGAGCCTGAAGCTCAGACCTCTCAGGCAGATAGTTTTAGGGAAACATACATATGGAAGTTGAGTATCTAGAGATTGGTTCTTTTAAAACTGCCTGTGCTTAGAACATCCCTTAGGTCACCTTACCCACAGGGCAGAGGTGCCCTGGTTTGAAGACCATACTCTGGATGTAGCAGTGGCCTCCTCTCTTGTCCCTGGCAGGTACCCAACACCAGGCAGCAGAGTTCTCTTTCTAAAACATGCTATTTCCATTCTTCAGAACTTATAATCTTTGTTCTTTGCCTGTATTTAAGACTATTCACACCTGTCCTAGCCTGTATATAGAATTTCAGTTTTTCCAAATTTTCCCTCCTCTCCCCAAATTAATGCACCCCTCTCCTACTCTGTTATTCTTTGAACAAGTCCCCCAGCCTGCCCTCAGTCCCCTATTTCTGCCCTCAACATCTTTAAGATGGCTCACACGTCCCCTCTTCTGAAATTGTATCTAGTCCTGAGCACTTTCATACTTCTGTCCTAATGCCTCCCACATGGCAGTCAGTGTACCTTCCTCACCTGTCAAGGCCTTAGCTCCTTTCCAGACATTACCTCTCTTCTGACCTTGGATTCTTAAGTTAAGCACAATGCCCCACATACTACTTAGAATGGAATGGATAGTCTCAGATGCCAAGAAATTAATATTCTTGAATATTTGTAAGAAAATTCCTTATTCTTTAGGAAGATCATTTTTTGAGGAAAATCTATTTAAATAGTTTGATATTGTATTCATTGAGAAGGTAACTTTTGACTTGAGAGAATATGGCAAGAAAAATATTATGAATGTGGAAGAGCTCTTGAGCCTTATATTGACTGGTGAATTTCAGTTTAAAACAGAAAGTAAAACTCATTTTGATGAATGATTCTGACAGGGCACACATTTTGATAATAGATTGGAATGTTGCTGATAGCAGCCATTACCTATAATACAACACACAGTCCTTTGGGTAGTAGGATCATTGGTTTCTTTTCTTTTCTTCTTATTGTACCTATCTATGTAACTTTCAAAAATCATAAATCTTTTTTAAAAAGCTGTTCAGAGCCCATCGGGAGTGTATACTAGAGAAGCCAACAGACCTTTAATTATGAAAGCAGTGTTTGGCACCTCAGTAACGTATTAGCTTTACAGAAAGAGAATTCAGAAGTTAGGAATAATAATATATATTTTCACAAGTTGAAATTACCAATAATTCACAAGTTGGGTAGGAACCTGAGGCATAGCAGGTTGTTCGATGTTGCCTAGCAAGTTAAAATATGGAAGGCAGGGGGCGCCTGGGTGGTAGGTTAAGCGTCTGCTTTTAGCTCATGTCCTAGTCCCAGGGTCCTGGGATGGAGGCCCATGTTGGGCTCTCTGCTCAGGAGGGACCTACTTCTCCCTCTTCCTCTGCTTGCCATTCCCCCTGCTTGCTCTCTTTCTATGTCAAATAAATAAAATCTTTTAAAAAATATGGAAGACATATCCTTCTAAAATTGAGTCACTGTCTTCCATACTGCTGTCCTGTACCCAAAGCAAGTTAGCAGGGGTGGCCCATTGGGGTGAGGAATACCAGCCATGGGGACAGGCCCCCTGCCTGAGTCTGGCTGCACCGCCAGCATGTACATGGCCTTCCTGGGCTCCCAAGCATCCCCTCTGCTTCAGCTCCTCATCTGTCTCATGGTGGGGGACAGTGACACCTGCCTCACAGGAGTGTGTGGGTTGTTCATTAAGTCCATGTAAAGTATATAGCAGGGCCTGACATGTAGTAAAGTCATTCTTATTTTAATTATTATTTATTACTCTTTTAGAATTAAGTACAGTGACACTTATTTTACTATTATCTTATTTTAATTATTGTATATTATTTCTATTATTAATACAATTTTCTAAAAATTGTCTGATGGACCAGCTTAAAAAAAAACCCATATGTGTGTGTTATTAGTAACTCACAATATATGTGGGAAGTTTCACTTGTTGGAGTAAAAATTATCGTTTTATTAAAATGCATTTAAAGCTTGTTAAAAGCAGACAAAGATACTATCTACCATGAATAATAAGCTTTTAGGAAACAATGTCTTTCTTGAAGATATGATATAGTCTTTTTTTAGGAATTGAATTATTTAGATGATAATTAACATTTTAATGAAGGAATTATCCTTTTTTCATATTTTTTAAGAAACTGATATTGAACTTAGGCTTCATGTTACTGATGTTATAAGTATTTAGCATATTCAAAATCTCAGTTAAAACTAATTTATGCTTCATATTTCCATAAAGATAGAAGCATAATATGCTTCTTTGTATCATGTGTATATCACTCTCACTCTGTCATCAGTGTTTCCTTTAATGGAGCTATATTTTGAAAATACCAATCCCAAGGAAATAATAATTTAGATAAGTAATATCTTTGATTTGAAAACTTGCCAATCATACAAGTGCTATGAAGATGTGTATTTTTAAGAAGTGCCTCATTCACTAAGTGACAGTCACTGGCATTGGGCAGGTGGATGTGATTTACAGGAAGCCTCCTTATGTTTTTACTTAGTCTCCCAGGAGACTGTCCTCATAGGTGGGCATGGTAGACATGGAGGATGTGGCCTTTGGAGAAGGATTGGACATTGAGGCTAAGTGGCTGAATTGCCTCAGACACCCCCTAGAGGAAGAAAAATAAGATTTAAAGCTTTGTTATTAAAGAATAAGATCTATAAGTAAAGCAGTTCATTCATACCCCTGGCAGATTTTGACAAATAAGAGAAAAATGTGTCCCTAATAGGAAATACATGTTTGAGGTATATTTTAAACTACTTATAGCTGCTGGTGCATTGAGAGCTTGCTTGTAGAAATAGAATTAATCTAGATGAGCAAAAGGAGAAGGAAGTGTTGTTTTGGACCAGAGCTCTGTAGAGCATTTTTTGGACAACCAAAAATAAGAATTTCTGGTTCCTCTTATTCATGATGAGTGATGTGCAAGCCCAGGGGTCTACTCTTGCCCTTTCTTGGGATTATTGAAGTTATTTTGAAATTTTGATTACAAAGATGGTTCTGGCCAATATCCTGTGGAAGCATCGAAATGACCAGCCCAGAGGGATGAGGGCAGAATGTCTTTGAAAGCCACCCTGCCTGTTTGGAAGCTGTGGGTGCCTTGCTGTGGGTACAGGGCTCAGAACTGGAAATACATCAGTTGTAGGAGTCTTGTGAAAGGTGAGAGAGGTACAATTTATTTTGTTTATTGACTTTTCCTTTAAAACATGCTATTTAAGGAAAGAAAAAACATTTCTTTTGTCTTTAAATACTATGTACCCTTGTCACAGTAGTCACTGACAACCTGAGTCCTTCAGAGGGAATCACCTCATGTGAAGTCAGAACATTAACTTGTGGTTACACTAACTAGTCCTGCACAGCAGCGTGGGTAAGAGGGTGTGCGCCACTTGGAGTATGCCCTGTGTTGGAATGGTGGAAAGCAATCCGTTGTTCAGACTGCTCTTGCAGTCCTGAGTGTAGGTTCTGGAGTTTGCTCATTTATTCAACAGTTTTGGAGGGCATTTATTAAGTGTCAGCTGTTGGGGATATAGTAATAAATATGATTGTCTTCAAGGACTTCATAACCTATTCTGTCTTACGTTGCACAATCTTTGTGTGTTTTTTTAATCAAGTTATTTTAAAATTGAAAGGTTTGATAGGAAAATTTTCTAATTAGATTTTGTATATGTACATGTGTATGTATGCATTACTTTTATTTCTTAAAAAATAAAGCCTTATACATTTCTTAATTTGAGAATAGGGATTATAACTCCAAGGAATAAAGTTCTTGAGAGTGATACGGTAAATCTTACTTTTTAGGAAAGTTGTAGGAGCCCAATCTGATGCCCCATTTGGTGGAGGAGCAGGGTTTGGGAATCATCTAACCTCTGTTCTGATCTCACCTCTTCTTCCCAGTCCTGTGAGTGTAGGGAGGTTACTGCAACCTTCAAGCCTTAGATACTTCATCTGTAAAACGTGAATAATAAACATAACAGTCCACACCTCACAGAGTATTTGTGCAAATTAAATCAGGTTATGTAATTAGAGCCCCTAGAACATAGACATTCTGTAAATGTTAATTATGTCTCCTCTCTCATCTCCTCACCTCAAGTCTCTGTACTTATTACCAGTACCTATTATTAACTACTGAAGATGATCTGATATCCTAGGGTAGATGGTGACCATATCCCAGAATACAGACAATGAGAATGGAATGTAACTTAAGAAATATTTTGCTCATGAAATTTTAAAGAGTCATGTACTTGGAGTGCCTGTATTTATTAAAAAACATAAAAATGACAGGTTGACTTTATTTTGCAATATTTTCTTCTGAAAATACAGAAAGAGTATTTGAGAGGTTAGGCCAGATGGCAGACTAAGACTCTACCATAGTCTTTCCCTCTCGCTGCAGATAATAGAAACAAAAAAGAAGACAGGTGGATGATAGATAGATAGAGAGCACAGAAAGGATGTAAAGGAATATATTACAAGGAATTCCTAGAGGGCAAAAGCAAGTGGGAGTGCCTGAGAGGAAGCCTACAAAGGGTGGCAGAAGCACTTGGAGTGGGAGATAGGGAGTCGGTGGGACCCAGTGCCCACACAGGGAGACTGATTGAGCTCCGGCAGCTCTGTCCATAGGAGTCTCTATGCACTGTACTTCCTAATCCCACCTACCCTTTGGCCAGATGCATTTGCCTATGGTGAAAGCTGTGTGTCCTGGGGGTGGAGTCCCAAGAGTGGTCGGTTCTGGCCATATGCCAGGAGGAAAGGAGAGTGCTTCTTCCAGAAGATCATCTAGGTAAGCATCCTGGTCAGCAGTGTATCCACCCTTTGTCCCATGGCAGTGGATAGGCACAGCCAGATGCTCTCAGGTGAAATTTCCCAAATAAAGATGGGCATAACATCCAGGGGCACGAGGCACCTGGGAAGCTGGAAAGAGAGACACGAACTCAGCAGAGAGTACTCCTTCAAGGAAGCCCTGAAGAGAGCAAATGGAACAGAACTATAGAGAAGACACAGATTCTTGTTTTAGGACGATACAAGAAAATATTTCATCCATCCTGGAAAGTAAAGACTGGCCATTGAGACAAAAATGCAGTAGATGAAGGAAAATGGTGGACATAATTGGAGAACGAGGTTAGGAATCCTCCTAGAATGTGCCACAGACTGTGAGATATTATGTAGATGGGAAAAAGCTAACGGTCATAGAAAATACAGCTGACATTGTGTTAAGAGAAGGCCAGGGCAGGGCGGTGGGATGGGGGAGAGGGCGTGCTACACAAAGAAGTATTAGGGACTCTCCATAATCCAAGCAAAGCAAAATAAAGAGATCATGGAGTACAAGTAGAAATAGCAAAAAAAAAAAAAAAAAAAAAAGCAACAAATGTCCCAGCACAATATTCTAAAAGAGCCCTGAAAGGAAAAATAAAATACTTCTAGTCAAGATACTGAGGGAAAATAACTGAATGTAAAACTCTATGCCATAGTCTTTCGAGTGACAAAGACATCTGTAGACATCCATGGTCTCAGAAATTTGCTACCCTACTCATTGGAAAGAATTGATAAAGGATATATCTCAGCAGTAAGAAAATCTACATACAAGTGAAGTAAAAATGAATAAAGAATTTGCTAAACCTTACTATTAAATCTAAAGAATGTTTCATATTGACTGTCAACACAGAACAAAATTCCAAGGATCATCAACAATGAGAGGTATTGAAGAGAGGAAGGGAGTGGTGGAAAAATGAATAAAAAGTGTACTAATTTTCTTATTTTGCTCAAGAGAAGGACATACCTTGAGTCTAGACATAAGGAAAAAGTACATTTATATGTTTAATTTATTTGGAATTTATTTTATTTAAGTAAACGTTAAAATGTTGAGGATAGCCACTAGAAGAATAGAAACTGAATGCATAGCTTCCAATCACTAGAGGAAAAAATGGAATGAATCAGATCAATCCAAGAAAGAATAGGAAAAGAGGATTAGAAAAAAACAATGAAGAATCATGGGAAATAAATATATGAAACAAGATATCAGGACCACTACAAACAGATGAGTAGTTTCAGTAAATGTGACTAATTTAAACTCACCTTTATGAAAGACAAAGCCTTTCTGATTGGTTTTTTAAGAAGCA
The DNA here is from genome assembly GCF_048164855.1 of Canis lupus baileyi. Taxonomy (NCBI): domain Eukaryota; kingdom Metazoa; phylum Chordata; class Mammalia; order Carnivora; family Canidae; genus Canis; species Canis lupus. The sequence continues at coordinate 64,179,099 of NC_132845.1, forward strand.
GTTAATTATATGCTATTTACAGGAAATATTCTCTCACTTAAAGTAGGAAGGTTGAAGTAAAGAGACACAAAGACATATCAGACAAATATTAACCATAATCAATCTGATTTAATAATATTATATTAGATATTAGATAAATTAGAACTCATGTCAAATGGTATTTTAAAAAAAACAAAGAGGGTGCCTGGGCGGCTCAGTCATTAAGCCTCTTACTCTTGGTTTCAGTTCAGCTGATGATCTCTTGGGATCATGAGATCAAGCCTCAAGTCGGATTCCACACTCAGCATGGAGTCTGCTTGAGATTCTCTCTCTCTCCCTCTGCCCCTTCCCTCTCTCATTCACTCTCTCTAAAATAAATCAATAGATCTTTTTTTAAGAAAAAGAACAACAAAGGAGATTTCATGCTGAAAAGGTCTCTACCAAGACAGTCTGACAGTCATAATTAATATGGTAGGCTCAACACATGAAAACAGAAGGATGGTTCAGAATTACACTATGAAAAAATTCAATTCCCACTCATTGTCAAAGTTAGCCACTGGGAATAGAAGAAAAGCATATTAACAAAATAGAGGGTATCTAACAAAAATCTACTAGAAACAACTTGAATTCAAAGTCTGGATCTGGGCAAGAATGTTGGCTATTATATTAGCCTGAGGACAGTAAATGAAATAACTGTGGGAGGTGGGGGAGTAGAGGTAGTGGCAGAAAGGTAGGAAAGAAAAGAGTTATAGATACTATAAAGAGGCCAGAATATCATTATTTCAGGCAGTGTGATTGCTGACACAGAAAATCTAAAATAATCTATTGGGGATTAGGGTTTATGAGAGAGCCCTGAAAGATGCCTGGATACAAGATCAACATAGAAAAAAAATAACAGTTTTTCTGTTCATCAGGAATAGCAATTTAGAAAAGACAGAAAGGTAATAAAAATTAAAACATGCCATCACTATAGCAAGTTAAACTTTTAAATACTTTTTAAAATAAATCCAACAAGACATACATAATCTGTAGAACTTCACTGAAGATTTTGAAAGAAGGGACAAATGAAGTGGTATAAAATGTTCATGAATGGAAAAAAAAGTCAATTATGTGAAGATAATGACTCTCCGCAGATTAATCTATAAATTCAGTACAATGTTGAGACTTACAAAGTTTATTAAAGAATGAATGTGGAAGCCTTCAATAAACCCTTGTACCTCCATATGATGGGATACAACAGATCCGTTCTGGGTAATGAGGTAGATTTGTACATATGAGTATGGCTCGAACTCCAAAACATATTTTTCTGTGGAAAAAGAAAGTCATAGAACAATGCATATAGTATGATTAGTTTATTTTTTCCTTTCTCTCTTTTTGTAAGTAGGCACCACGCCCAGCATGGAGCCCAATGCAGGGGTTGATCTCAAGACCTTGAGATCAAGACCTGACCTGAGATCAAGAGTTGGATGCTTAACCTACTCAGCCACCCAGGCACCCCTGATTGGTTTATTTTTAAAAACACAAGACAGTCCTTTATACATTTTACTAGTACATGCATATACAGATAAATGAATTGGAAAAGATCCAGAGAGAAATCACACTCAGCTATTGACCATGGCTTTCTCTGGAGAGGGATGATGAGGACAGAATGTAGAAAAACTTCAAAAGGATGTTTCACCCTCCATTCAGGGTTTTTTTTTTTACATAAAGCCTAGGGTTTTCAGGTGTGCTTGTTAGCAGGAGGAATTGGGGAAAATGTGTCTAAGCCATCTTCCTGGAAGCACAAGTCACCAGCACAAGCTTCACAAGGGCTGTGAAAAAAAGGAAAGAATATCCCTGTTATAGGGTAATAAATTTGTCACATTGGAACAGGCATGTACAAATGTACTGTTTGGTTATCTAGGGTAGCAGCTATTCCCATATTTAGTTATTTATAACAACCTCTCTTTTTGCTCACAACCTTATGGTTCATGAATTGGTGAATGACTTAGCTGAGAGGTTTATCTCTGACCCACCTGTTATCAGCCGAGTGTCTGGGCTAGAGGTCTCCTTGTAAGGTGGCTTTTCTTTGATGTCTCATTCTCTGGGGCCTTTATTTTTGGTGGCTTCAGGGTAGTGGCACTTATATGTGGTAAAATCCACTTCTCAATTAGGTTACTTTAGACTTGAAGCAACAGAAAACCTCCATTCAAACTTGGTTTTAACTCTAAGGAGATTTGTTATCACCAAGTCCAAACACAGAGCAGGTGCCTGGTGTGGCTCATGCATATTTCATCAGGACCCCAGATTCTTCTTGCTTTTCTACTGTAGCATCCTCAGCATCAGCTTCATCCCAAATCAAGGTGACTGCTGGTAGCAGTCATGCTACCATGCCTCCTCATCAGGAGACAAAGCCACACCATGAAAATTCCTTCCCTTTTGTTTTACTAGATCAACTGCAACTATGGTCACCAGGAAAGAGCCAAATGGTCATTGGTTTATTTTTTTTTAAAGATTTTATTTATTTATTTATTTATTTATTTATTTATTTATTTATTCATGAGAGTACACAGAGAAGAGAGAGAGAGGCAGACACACAGGCAGAAGGAGAAGCAGACTCCATGCAGGGAGCCTGACATGGGATTTGATCCCCGGTCTCCAAGATCAGGCCCTGGGCTGTAGGCGGTGCTAAACCGCTGAGCCACCAGGGCTGCCCTGGTCATTGGTTTATACCAGTTTTTTAGGGGTTGAATTAATACTGAGTCAAGTGCAGTGTCCTTGACACCCTCTGTCACTCACACCATACTTAACAGAATAAATTCCAAATAAATTAAACATATAAATGTAAATTTAAAACTGTAAATCCTTAGAAAATATTAGTTTAGTGAAGACCTTTTTAAGAAATAAAAATGTAAAGCAGTGAGTCAACTAGGAAAATGTTGCATCAAAAATTAAAACCTCCTTGTAATAAGGAGCCCTATAAGCAAAATTAAGAGACAGACCGGAAGTAAATATTTGCAACACAGTTAATCTACAAAGACTTAATATTCTAGAAGTATCACCATGAAGAAAGGTAACTAAAGGATATGACAAGGCAGTTGATAGCAGGTGAATATGGATTGCTAGTAAGCTTATGCAAGGATGAACAATCTCACTCTTCATCTAAGAAATACAAATTAAAATGGAGTACAAATTTTCACTCATTAAATTGTTGAACATTTGAGAAGTTTGATATCCACTGTTGGGCAGGGGATATGATAATGGAATTTTCAAAATGCTGTAAATTGTTGTATAGAAGAGCATTTCAATAAGCAATTAGATCCTATCTGTTATAATGAAGGATGGTTTCCATGCTTTGTCCCTCTTTGGTTCACTGCTCTGAGAAATACTTGTGTGTGATCACAGGGGAGTATATGGAAGGCTGTTCACACTGATGTCAACTGGAAAAAGTCCTCATGTTCTTGAATAGAGGCCAGCCAGGCGACCTACTATGTGTCCAGCACGCAGTGTTTTTGTGTAAAGTTTGGTGCAACACCGCACATACAGATGGAGAAAGATTACTGATAGTTGCTCAAGTGAGAGCTGTTTTCTGTGAACAAAATCCACCCATTTCATTTGATGTTGTTGTAAAATCAACATCTCTGTATGTCCTTGTTATAGTGCTTGCATCGCGGTACTTGCAGGAGGGTAGTAATCACCACATAGACATTTCTGGGTTTAGGGAGTGCTTGTGTGCTTCAAACTGAAGAGGTTTAGTTGACCCCCCTGCTGCTTGGGTACCACCAAAAAGAAATGGAATGAGTAATTTGAACACAAATGAGAGAAAGCAAGACTCATTTTCATCCCATGGAGCACTTGAATGTCTTCACCAGAAGGGCTGTCTGTTATTTGGTGCTCATTCAGGATCCTGTTTGGGGCTAACACTTCTTTCTAAGATGCCTTGGTTTGCCTGAAGTGATTCACAGAGATTGATTTGTAAAACATTCTGAATCAATTAAGGCTTTAATCAGCAAAGTAGCAAACTTCACATGGCTTGTGGACTAATTTTACCGTCTCCCATCAATGTGAACCTAAGCTGAAAAAAGAAGACAATTAGGAGGATGCAATTATCTGTCCTGATTACTGAATTAGAAGTTTATGTTTATCTGTCCCGCTGTAAAGGTAGGTTCTTCTGTGGAAAACAGTCCCAGCAGCTGGTGAGGTGCAGGAGCTCCTGGCTCCAGGGCCCCTTCCCACAGACCTTCTGAGAGCGAGGGTGAGTCTGCATCCAGGAGACGCCAGCTATCAGCTCTAAGTGACGCAGCATAAAACAAAGGCTCCAGGGAATTATTTTGTATAAACATTTGTGAGAACAAGTTTCCAAAAAGCCCCTTGCCAATGGTGGTGGGAGTTTCCTTCACAAACATCTTATTTGAATTACTGCATCTACAGATCTATCTACTTGCACAATAATCAGGAAATTGGTTTCCTTTATTTAGAACAGCTCAGCCCCCTAGAGCCACACAGGGAGCTTTGGAAAGTCCCAGAATCCTCCAAGAGCCATTTAATCAGAATATCAAGGGAAGATGCTAGGTGTGGGTACTTTGTTAGACTTCCAGGTGATTCCAGTCCGCAGCCAAGATGAAGAACTCCTGGTTGAGAGAGCTTCTCCAGCCTGGTGCAATCTGTCTGCCTTTTTAGGATACGATGACCATGTCTTTTTAGAATGGGATTATTTTTGACAATTTGTTCTTTTCAATAAAGCTGTGTGTTAAGTGTCTAACTAAAGATAACTTTTGCAACCTTATCAGATTTTTTGTTTCATATTTACATGTCTCATACTTACAAATCAGGAAGATCCCTTTTTCAGATAATGGTTCCTAATTCTTAATTTGGAAAAGGTCATCATCTGAATTATTTGTTCGACAATATCAGTGAATAGCATGTGAGTGATATTCCTTACATGTACCAGAAATGTCAGCCTTTTTCTGACAAAACTGGAGTTTGGATTATGGATTGTGTATCTGAAGCATCTTTCTCTTAGCTCCATATTCCAGAGCCACTGTAGTATTCTATTTGGCAAAATGATGCAAACATGTCAGGAGGAATGCCAGGACCAGGTGTTGCCCCTTGAGTGCCCTGTTTCTCACATAAATGGATTTACTAAACATTTTTTTTCTGGGAGGAGTTCTGCAAGAAACTACTTCCCACTCCTCAGCATTTCTACTGATAGCTTAGTGCCCTTTTCAGCACCTGATTGCCTGGCAAGTCCCTATTTTGAAAAAATTGTGGTAAGATATCCATGACATAAAATTTATCATTTTAACCATTTTTTGCATATACAATTCAGTGGCATTAAGCACATTCAAATTGCTATGCAACCATAACAACTGTCCACCTCCAAAACTTTCTTATCTTCCCAAACAGAAACTCTATCCCCATTACAAATAAATACCTGTTACCCCTCCCTGCATTCCCCAGGACTTCTAATCTACTTTCTGTCTGTGAATTTGGTGAACTAAGTACCTCATATAGGTGAGATACAGGATTTGTCCTTTTGTGACATCTTTCACTTGCATACTGTCCTCAAGGCTCATCCATGTTGTAACAGGTGTCAGAACATCCTTCCTTTTCAAGGCTGAACAATATTCCACTTGTATATATATGGACCACATTTTGTTTTTCCATTCATCTGTCCGGGACACTTGGGTTGCTTCCACTTTGGTTCCTATGAATCATGCTGCTGTGAACATGGCTATATAAGTACCTGTTCAAATCCTTGCTTTCACTTCTTTTGGTCACATGCCAAGAATTGAAACTGCTGGACCATTTCACTATTTTTTATATTCCCCAAATGAATGAGACCATATAATGTTTGTCCTTCTCTAATTGATGTATTTCACTCAGCATAATACCTTCCAGTTCCATCCACGTTGAAGCAAATGGTGGGTATTTGTTGTTTCTAATGGCTGAGTAATATTCCATTGTATACATAAACCACATCTTCTTTATCCATTCATCTTTCAATGGACACTGAGGCTCCTTCCACAGTTTAGCTATTGTGGACATTGCTGCTATAAACATCGGGGTGCAGGTGTCCCGGCGTGAAACTGCTGGATCATCTCATGATTCTGTATTTAACTTTTTGAGGAACCTCCATCCTGCCTTCCATAACAGCTAAATTCCCACTAGCAATACTTAAGGAACCCGACTTCTCCACGTCCTTGCCAATACTTAATTTCCTTTTTAACCATAGTGGACATTCTAATGGGTATGAAGTAGTTGGCTGGCTTTTTTTTCATTTTTGTTGTTGTTATTAAGTTTCTCATTTAAATTCCAGTATAGTTAACATACAGTCAGTGTTGTTGTGTTAGATTCAGGTGTACAATATAGTGATTCAGCACTTCATGCATTACTCAGTGTTCATCCTAAGCGTCCTTTAATCCCCATTATCTACTTCCCTCCTCCTCCCACCCACCTCCCCTCTGGTCACCATCAGTTTGTTCTCTAGAGTTGAGAGTCTGATTCTTAGTAGCTCTCTTCTGTTTTCTTTGTCTATTTGTTTGTTTCTAAAATTACACATATGAGTGAAATCATATGATCTTTGTCTTTCTCTGACATTTCACTTAGCATCATACCCTCTAGATCCATCCATGTTGTTGCAGATCATCTTTTGTTGTTGCAGGATTTTAATCTTTTTTATGGCTGAGTAATATTCCATAGTGTGTGTGTGTGTGTGTGTGTGTGTACCCCTTGAATGGTCCATTTTTAATACGATTCTGTCTAGAACTGCCTCGCCTCTAATATTTTCACATGCAGCAAAGAGATTCTTTTTACGTAAAATTTGGAAAGAAGGCTCCAATTACTCTGTATAGAGATATGCAACATTTCCAGCCTTGAGCTCAGCCAAACTTTCTGTGACCCCTGCATTCTACAAGGTCTGCCTCTTTTCTGGATTCTACACTGTAAATTGCCTCACCTTTTATTTTTTTATTTATTTTTTTAAAAGATTTTTTTTTATTTATTTATGATACAGAGAGAGAGAGAGAGAGAGGCAAAGACACAGGCATAGGGAGAATCAGGCTCCATGCCGGGAGCCCAACGTGGGACTCGATCCTGGGACTCCAGGATTGCACCCTGGACCAAAGGCAGGCGCTAAACTGCTGAACCACCCAGGGATCCCCAATTGCCTCACCTTTTAAAGGTATCTTAAACAGGGGTGCCTGGTGTCTGACTCTTAATTTCAACTCAGGTCATGATCTCAGGGTCGTGGGATCTAGTCCTGCAATCGGGTTCCATGCTGGGTGTGGAGCCTGCTTAATATTCCCTCTCTCCAAAATGAGTGGGAAATATCAGAGAGGGTGACAGAACATGAGAGATTTCTAAATCTGGGAAACGAACAAAGGGTAGTGGAAAGGGAGGTGGGCGGGGGGATGGGTGACAGGTACTGATGGAGGCACTAGATGGGATGAGCACTGGGTGTTATACTATATGTTGGAAATCGAACTCCAATTAAAAAATGTACAAAAAAAAGGGATTCTCTCTTTTTCCCTCTGCCCCTCCCCCTCTAAAAAAATTAAAAATGTTTTTTAAAATAAAGGCATTTCAAAAAAGCACTTGAGTTGTACCTTCCCATCATTTTTTTTCCAAAAATGTGTTATATCTCCTCTTCTGCTTTGCACTATACTTATAGGCTATAATTTTAAAAATCTTTTACTATCATTTTAGGAGGGTTTTGGGAAGGAGAGAAAATAAATATATATTAACAACTGTTACAGTTTGTGGAGCACAGTAAACAGCACTTTCTCCATCCAACCCAAGTTCTTAATCTGTTGGAGAACACGACAAATGCTTGGGTGGATAAGAGGTTAAAATATTATCTTTATAACTAATAAGGCAGAGTTTGAAAATGCGGCTAAAATCTGCAAGAACATGGGTTTTCCTAACACCAAAACAAGTGTTGAATGTAGCCACTCAGTCTTAGACTGCACATGTGCTAGGCCACAAGGGACATGAAGGAGCAAAGCAGGTGTATGTTCTGGGGATAGCCATGTAGGAAAGAGTGAGGAGCTAAGCTAAACATCTTGTTTATTTATTTTTCCCAAATTCACTAATTAGTTAAAGTTCTATCTCTTTCTGCAGTGAGGGAGATAAAGAGGGAGGAAGAGAACGAGAGACAGAGAGAGATGAAGAAAGACATCAAGAATGGACTTCTCTCCACAAAAAAACAGAAGTAGATTAGAAATATTTTGTCCAGTAGGAATCCTCCATATTTAACAGACTATCTTTTGTCCCTGCTTGAACTTGATCTCAGCTACTGGCATCTGGGAGTTGCTAGCCATGACCACATTCTCCGTTCATTTATGGAGCTTCCCACTACTCACACCTCTGCCCTTTGACCCCAGGCTTCATTTCTTCCCACATGTTTTACTGAAACAAGAATATGTCTCAGCCCCTGGTCTTAGGGGTACAGCATGTCCAAGGAGACAAGATTTACAGGCAGTCATATTGGACCCTAAAAAGTGGACAGGAGTAGGGGAGATAAGAGGGTGGTAAAAGCAGAGGTTTGGTTAGATGTGTGGATCCTCCTGGAAAAGTGAGGGCAGAATTAGCTTGAGGGGGGTACAGAAGGGCATTTCATTCATCTCTCTTTGGAGGGATGTTGGAATGTGGTAGAAATAGGACCACAGACTCAATGGGGCTTTTGCTTGTTTGTTGGTTGGTTGGTGGTGGTTTTTTTTTTGTTTTTTTTTTTTTCCACATATGACTTGGCCATTTACAAAAACTTCTGCCTGCAGGAAGAAAGGCTAGAACAGCAGCCAGCTAGACCCAGGAGGCCACTTCACGTCTATTCTTAACACACCAGTTTTGTGGATTTTCTTCTGCATCACTTAAGTACAATCTAAGATCCCCAGAAACCACTCACATCTTTCCAGAGGCTATTTTGGAATTCATAGGAAAGGAAGCCCTTGGGATCATAAGTTAAACACAAACTTTAAACAAACTTTAAATATGCATTGAAAAACAATGAACAAGGCGACATGCATATCTGAAAGGTGATTCAGATGCACATTTGAAAAGAAAGGGATCCACAAGAATAGATCAGAAGACAAAGAATAGAAGATTATGATTGTATTATGCTAGTTGATTTTTTAGATATTTTAGAATATATGACATACAGCCTTTTTGATTATTGGGAGGCTGATTTCCATCATGTAGAACAACCAAATCAGAGGTTTCTTAGATTTCAAGCCACTTTGAAAAGTTGATTCATTCAGGTGTTCATTAATTCAGCAAGTATTGATTGAGCATCTCTTACTCCTTTAGCCTGTTTCAGGCTCTGGGAATTCTGCAGTGAGCAGGACAAAGGTGAACCTGCTCTAGTGAGCACCCATTCCAGAGTGGAAGACAGATGACAAGCAAGTCAACAAGTATCTAACTGCAGTCATTCTAGAGAGTAATGCATGCTTTGAATGATGAGTATGGATACAGAAGAAAAGTACAAAGGCTCCAGGAGGAAAGGAATTTATTAGGTTTAAGGAGAGAAGGCCAGAGTAGCTGGGTTGTAGCTACCAAGGTGAAGTATAGTCTGAGATGATGAATGCTATAGACTGGCTACCAACACACATACTCGACATTTCACTCAATTCAAGAGAGGTTATGGGCTCTCACAACCAAGAATCCATAAACCACAGATTAATTCAAGGGAGAAATTGAACTTTGGTTTTGGCATCCACATAAAACAAGCTGATTAAACTGGGGGAGCATACCATTGTCCCATGTGCATGGGAACAACATGTCCTGTTTTAAGGACGGTAACAAAGGAGAAGCAGTTGGGGAGAAAGCTGAAGAGTTTGGACTTGATCCAGCCGGTTGTGGGAGCTGAGTCACCAAGACAGTGAGTGTACCCCAAGTGGGGTGACCTGGCTGTAGGTTACCTGCAGGGATTCAGACTGGAGGGACATGCCCATCACCTTCTTCCTCTGTCCTTAGGGCAAGTTAAGAGTGATGGGCTAGGCACTAGGGGAGTGTAAACAGGCCAGTGTATACGGGTGTGGATTTTCATTCTTGGGGCTGATAGAAAAGTCATGAGCTTCCAAGTGATGACACAGAATGAAGGCAAATTAAGGTTAAACCAAACACAGAAAAAGCATGTTTAATGATTTTATCATGTTAGATTCAAATGAAATAAAAATCAGCTTTGGTCAGTCTGTCTAAGGAAAGGAGTTCAAACCACCTGACAAATAAAAGACCTTCAACCCAAGAGAGTGAAAATGGACTCTACATTGAAAATGTGTTTTCCACAAGCACATTAAGAAATTAGAATTTGATCATTTTGGTATTAAGGATTAGAGATATATAAAAATTGAGCTCCTTTTGATTAAAACATTTTTATTTTAAAGATTTATCCATGTGTGAGAGAGTGTGCACACATGTGCCCACATCCTGCGGTAGGGGCAGAGGGAGAGGAGAGAGAATCTTAAGCCGACTCCACACTGAGTGCAGAGCCTGACACAGGGCTTGAACCTATGATCATGGGATCATGACCTGAGCTGTAATCAAGAGTTAGATGCTTAACCAACTAGCCACCCAGGTGCCCCTGATTAAAACATTTTTTAAAAAATTTTTATTCATTTATTCATGAGAGAGAGAGAGAGAGAGAGAGGCAGAGTCACAGGCAGAGGGAGAAGCAGGCTCCATACAGGGAGCCCGACGTGGGACTTAATCCCAGGACTCCAGGATCACACCCTGGGCCAAAGACAGGTGCCAAACCACTGAGCCACCCAGGGATCCTCGATTAAAACATTTTTTAAAACTTAAATACACTTTTTGATCTCTAGGCTATTTTTCATCTTTGAGATGTTTTTTATCTTAATCACAATCTTCTTTAGAAATAATAGTGTGTTTTATTTCTTAGCTATCATTCATTGGCTATGCATGGTTTACCACAGTATTAATGTGTTCTTTTTCTTTTATGGAAGAGAGAAATATTTTTTGTCAGACATTACTTATCCTTTCTATCTTTCCAGAGATGATCAGAGTTCAGAGATTACATAAAGCTCATTAAAAAAAACCCTATTTCATAACTCAGGAGTAATTTTGATTAGAATGTTTAGCAGAATGTTAATCCTGGCATATTTAGCTGCCATGATGGATTGCACGTGAGTGGCATGTAAAGTTAAGAAGAAATGCCCAAACTGGTGAGTCATAGGTCAGCCTTATAAATTGGAAAGAAATACAATCAAGTAACCTGACATTACCCACTTGGAATGTTATCGTTTATTGTTTATTAATGAACAATAAACAAACCTGTCACCAATCATTGACTCTGAAAAATGTGCTACTTAGTTTACTGCAGTGACTGGTACTGTCAGAGCAGGGAAGTGCAGTGATTATTAAATACCATCAAGCAGACCCTTGATATAATGAGATTAAAACTGTCTGTACAGAGGAACTAGCCTTTATTAAAAAAGAAATAGGAAAAGAAAGCTACCTTATCAAAGTTGGCTTTACAGACTGGGTGACATCTGGTTAATAAATTTGCTATTTTTGTTGGAAACATAACTTGCATTACTATTATATTTAAAAATATGTGGAAGTCTTCATAACCAGATAATATAATATGATCTGCTACTATGGTCAAACCCTATTCTTCCCTCTATACTTTCCTTCTACAAGCATCTACTCATATTTTAATTCTTCATTCTACCATGATAAAGAGTCTAGACTTACATCCTAATATCAAACATTAGCATGAATGTAAACCAACACTCCTGTTTATTATATTTCTTCAGAAACTAAAGGTTTCTTGTGCACAAAAGTTATATGTGCAATAGCATATACCTTCCCCCATAACAAAAGTTAAACTGCAAATACTCTGTTAACTTGCACACATAGCAATGTGTTCAAGAGCTGCTGTTTATAAAAGGAGTTTCGTTTGGCATCATTTTAGCCTTCAGGACAGAAACTTCTACATCGTTTGCTTTTTGTTGCCTGAGATGAATAACTGACACATACAGTATCATTGCTCTATATAAGAAAGTGTAAATTACTGTGTTACATTGTTGAAGGGCAATAATACAAACAGGAAATATGAAGTCGATTGACATTTCTCATTTGGGAAAAACAAAGCTAATTCCGGTCATTCTGTGTGGGGCATTCTACTTGGCTGTAGAACATTGTCAATTGAAGATTTCTTTTTTTAAAAAATAAGGGGAAATGAGCACTGTGCACATTTAGGCACTGCTGTATTTTTCATTTCTCTAAGATCTCAATTGAGAGCAAAGCCCAGAGAGAAGTAGGGTGGCTAGGAGTCAGGGCAAGCTCCCAGCTTTCTGAAGTCAACACAACTGAACAAAGCCACTGACTCTAGTTCTCAGCAACCTCTTCTTTTCCTCCTCCCCCTGCACACACAGCACTCAGCTTCCACAGGCCAGGTGAATTTTCTTTGCAAATAAGAAAACGTAGACATGCTATTTTTAACTCTTTGAAATTTAAGATTTTTAGACCTTTCCTGGAGCAAGACATTGGCTCTCTGGTAGTCACCTAGGCATGGGAATATCCTGCTGCCCAGCAAAAGGGAGGAGGCTTAAAGTGTACAGTTAAATTAAAAGCCAACATGACACAGAGCCTGTAACCTTTTACAGATCACAAGTGGCTTCCTTTTGTTCCCATGGGGTAGAAAGTGAAAATTCTGTTTAAATAATTTTATCAAAAGAAATGCCATCTGATATTTACTGTTCCCTGAGTATTACAACTAAAATATCTTGGGGACTTATTTCAGATCGTCCATCTAAGTATAATGTAAAAGGTTCTGTATAAATGTCCTTTTGTCATTAAAAGTAAAAAATGATCAAAATAATAAAATGCACTTAAAAATGCATTATTCTTTATTTTTTGTAGTTTTTAAAAAAAAATTGTATTTAAATTCAATTTACCAACATATAACACCCAGTGCTCATTCCTTCAAGTGCCTTCCTTAGTGCCCATCACTCAGTCACCCCATCCCCCCAGCCTCCTCCCCTTCTGTAACCCTTTGTCTCTTTCCCAGAGTTAGGAGTCTCTCATGGTTTGTCTTCCTCTCTTATTTTCTCCCCACTCAGTTTGCAGTATTCTTTAATACAAAGTCTTTGTCAGCACTCAGACAAGTTTATGTAAAGCTATACAATGCTTCATTTTAAAAACTTCATAAAGATGGGGATCCCTGGGTGGCTCCGTGGTTTAGCGCCTGCCTTCAGCCCAGAGCATGATCCTCGAGACCCAGGATCGAGTCCCACGTCAGGCTCTCTGCATGGAGCCTGCTTCTCCCTCTCCCTGTGTCTCTGCCTCTCTCTCTGTGTCTCTCATGAATAAATAAATTAAAATCTTAAAAAAAAAAAACTTCATAAAGATATTACAGTGTAGGGGCCAGAGTTTCTGTGAGTTTTTGATATATTAAACTTAACTCTCTCATTCTAATATATCAAATAATTTCTTAATAATTCCCCATGTTTCACATGGCTCTTTTAAGCTAAGGCAGCTGAACTTATGTGCCAATTTCCAGGGGGAAGATGGTGGTTATTAGGAATAAAATAAGTCCTCAATATGGGTATAACTGTTGCATTGAGCAAGTAGAACTTAGAAGGATGTAAACATTTTTAGGTAAATAGCTTGTATTCTGGTCTCTAAATATCATTTCAAAACACTATCCTTAGGGGTGTCTGGGTGGCTCAGTCGGTGAAGCATCTGCCTTTGGCTAAGGTTATGAACCCAGGGTCCTGGGATAAAGACCATGTTGTGCTCCCTGCTCAGCGGGGAGTCTACTTCTCCCTCTCCTCCCCACTTGTGCTCTCCCTCTCACTATCTCTCTCTCTCTCTCTCTCTCTCAAATAAATAAAATCTTAAAAAAAAAAAAAACTTTCCTTAGACTAGTCTCTCCCTGACCCTTTGGGAGAAATCTCCAGCAGATGGCATTTACTTATTTTTAAAAGAAAGTAAACTTTTAATTTTAAGTAATTTTAGGTTTATAGAAGAGTGCACAGTTAGTACAGAGAGTTCTGTATACACTTTATCCAGTTTCCCACATAACATTCACATTTTATATAAACACTTTACATTTATCAAAACTAAGAAACTAACTTTGGTACATGGCCATTAACTAAAATACAGTTTATTCAGATTTCACTTATTTCTCCATGTTCTTTTTCTGTTGCAGTAACCACTCCGGGCTGTCACATTGCACTTAATTGTTATGTCTCCTTAGTATCTTCCAATCTGTAATAGTTTCTCATTCCTCCCTTGTACTTCATGTCCTTGATATTTTGGAAATGTACTGGTCAGATATTTGTAGAGATTATTTGATTGATAGTGAATTGTATCTATAGATCAGATCGGAAAGAATTTGACATCTTCACAACGTTGAACTTCCAACCCATGAATATAGTATACATTTCCATTTATGTAAGTCTTTGATTTCTTTCATCAGTGTCTATAGTTTTTAGCATGCAGATCCTGCACGTTTTGTTAGATTTATATTTAAGTATTTCTTATCCTTATTGTTTGCTTGTTTTTTGGTGCTAGTGTAAATAATGGATTCTACCCCTTCCCCCAAATTCACCTTGTTCATTGCTGGTATATAGGAATGCAGTTGACTTTCACATATTAGTCTTGTATCCTACCTTCTTGCTAAACTCACTTATTCTCAGAACTTTTTCATAGATTCTTTAAGTTTCCACATAGACATCTGTGAAGAGAGATAGTTCTATCTCGTCCTTTCTGATCCATATTACTGCGTTTTCTTACCTTGTTGTACCAGTTAGGACTGAATAGGAATGGTGAGAGAAGACATTCTTCTGTGATCCTGATCTTAAGATAAAAGTCCTCAGTCTTTAATTATTAAGTATGATGTCAGCTGTACAGGTTTTTTCTGGATATCCTGTTTGTTTAATAAAGTTCCCTTCTATTTCTCACTTGCTGAAAGTTTTGATCATGAATGAATGTTGCATCTCCTCAAATTCTTTTTCTGCTTCTACTTAGATGTTTGTATCGTTTTTCTTAGCTAGTCTGTTAATATGGTAACTAACGTAGATTTAAAAAAAAATATTTAACCCACTTTCCAATACAGGAATAAACTCCACTTGGTAATAATATATTATTCTTTTGTACACTTTTATATATTTTTGTATTCAATTTTCTAATAATTTGTTGAAAATATTTACATCTATATTCATGGAGGATATTTTTCTGTAATTTACTATGCTTGTAATGTGTTTATCTAATTTTGATATTAGAATAATCCTGGCTTCATAAAATGAGTTGAGAAGTATTTCCTTCTCTTCTATTTTCTATAGGAGTTACATAGGAGAGTGGACATTTTTGGAAGATTTCACCAGTGACACTATCTGAGTCTGGAATTTTATTTTGTTTCATTTTGTTTTTAAACTTTACCGTCACAGATGCATTTTGTTAATAGATATAAGACTATTCATGTTTTTTTTTTTCCTTGAGGGAGTTTTGATAGTTTGTTTCTTTCAAGGAATTGGTCCTTAAAAATTCTAAATTGCCAAATTTATTGACATAGAATTGTTTGTGGTATTTCTTTATTATCCTTTTAAAGTATATGGTATCAACACTGATGTTTTCCTCTCTCATTCAATATTTGTAATCTGTGTCTTCTTTTTTCTCAATCAGCTTGCTTATAAATTGTTGCTTTTATTGATATTTTTAAAAATATCTTTTGGTTTCATTGACTATACCTCTTTTCTGCAAACCTTTTTTCATGGCTGCAATAGAGTTTACAATATACATTTCAAAATAATCTGAGTCAACCTTCAAATAATAGTGTACTACTTCACATATAACCTTAAAACAGAATATTCCCAATTCCTCCCTCTCATCTCTTTTACTGCTATTGTCATATTTAATTTTAAATGTGCTATCAACACACAATATATTTAAATAAGCTACCAACCAATATATTGTTGCTATGACAGCTTTAGACAGTAGTCTTTTAGATAACTTAAAAATAAGAAAATGTACCTTATTTTATTTTAACTTCGTTTATTCCTTTGCTGATGTTCTTTACTTCTTTGTATGTATCAAAATTCCTTATATCTATCATATTCTACCTGAAGAATTTTCTTTAATGCTTCTTGTATCAGAGGTCTCCTGGCAATAATTTTCTGAATTTTGGAGGAGAGGGTTGTTTGTTTTTCCTGAAATGTCTTTATTTCTTCTTCACTTTGAGAGGAGAGTTTTACTGGTATAAAATTCTATACTGACATTGCTTTTCCTTCAACATTTGATTAAATTCCATTGTTGTCTTGCTTTCCTGGTTTCTGATAAGAAGTCTTCGATATTTCCTGTTCCTCTGTAGGTAATGTCTTTTTTCCCCTCTTCTTTCCTTCAAGATTTGTTGTCTTTGGTCCTCAGCAGTTTGAATACAGCTTAGCTATATTAAATATAGTTCTATTTATAACTATTACATTCATATAATATTATTATATTATATTATATTATATTAATATATTAAATATAGTTTAGCTTTTATGCTCTTTGATGTTCTGTGAGCTTCTGGATCTGTAGTTTGGAGTCTGTCACTAATTTTGGAAAATGCTTGGCCATTATTTCTTCAACTGTTTCTTTTCTTTTCCTTTTGTCTTTAAGGTTTCAATTATGTATATGTTAGACTATTCGTATTCTCCCAAAATTCTTACATGCTTTCTTCTGTTTTATCACCTTTTTTTTCTCTTTAAATTTCAGTTTGGGTGATTGTTATTCTATTTATCGCTCTTAAAGTTCAATTGTCTTTTCTTTCAGAAGTACTCATGAGCCATTCTTCATCACAATACTGTTTTATTTTTATTTCTATAACTTCCATTTAATTTTTTCTTATAGTTTTCATTTCTGTATGAAATTACCTATTTGATCTTGTATGTTATCTCCCTTTTCCATTAGAGCCCTTTACATATCAACCAGAGTTAATTTAAATTTCTTGTCTGATAGTTCTAGCATCAACATCGTTCTTAAGTCCAGTCCTGATGATTATTTTATCTCTTCGTGGAGTGTTTTTCTCTGCCTCTTTCATATGCCTCATAGTTTTTGTCGAAAGCTACCATGTCATATGGTAGATACTTAGGTACCATTTTTTTTTTATGCTCAGAGAAAGTGTGCCTTTTCTTCTGCTAGTGCTTTAGTATGAGGGTGTGTTAATTCAGTCAGGGATTGGGCTGGGTTTAAAGCTTGCCATTGTTAGGGTTGTTGCCCTCATTCCACTAGAGGTTTCAAATTCCTTTAGTGATATCTTGTGTTTACAGCGTGAGTTCATTTTCCAAGGGCTTTTCTGTTCCCCTTTCTGCTCCCACTTGCCTTTGAGTATTCTCTTTGCACTGCTCCCTGGAGGGAACCTGTCTCTTAGCAGAATCTCCAGTTGTATTCCTCACTTATTTGTACTCCCTGGTTTTTAGTGTGGGGTGGAGTACTGGGGCAGAGGGCATTCTGCTGTGGTCTGATTAAGCCTCACTCTTAGGTAGGCCCTGTGAACCTAGGCTCAGGCTTGTGGCCCTTATAAGTTGTTGAGGCTTCTCTGCTAAGTATCCTACTGACCTAGCATATGTTCCAGTCTTCCTTCTGGGGTAGAGTTTCCCCTCACCCCCCACCCTCACTTCCCTGCCCTGGTTACTAGGATTACTTAGTGGGATTCACATAGTGCCCACAGGCTATGGTTCTGTTGCTCTTCTTCATGTCTATTAAGGCTATTGTTCCTTTGGGGATTTAGGAGCTAGAGCATTAGTAGTGATGGCTGCCATTTCCCCTCCCAGGTGCACCACATTTCCTGCAGTGCCTTAAGGCCATGTTTTGTTGTTCTTTCCCTTATATATTATGACTTTGGTTTTTCAGGGGACAGAAGAAAGAAATCTGGGCAGTTTCAGCAGTGCCTGCTGTTCCCCAGCCCCAGCCAGCACCATGGAGGGAGCTTTTCTTAGGATCCCCATTGACCCTCCCTGTGAGCACCTGATTGGATTCCTGGAGGAAAACCCTTCACTAGGCCATTAGCCCCTTTCTGTCTATGACCCCTGGGATGGTACACACTCATGTTAGCCCACTCTCAGCCTTAGGCAATTCATTAGAACTTTTAGCCGAATCTTCAGCTGTGCTTGAGTCCTATTCAGTTGTGTCTGTCCCAAATGAGCAAATGCTTGGGTCCTGTTTCTCAACAGAGGTGCCTATCTCTTTCTAGATTTGGGGTTTGGGGGCACCTGGGTAACTCAGTGGTTGAGCCTTTTGCTCAGGTCATGATTCCAGGGTCCTGGGATTGAGTCCTGCATTGGGCTCTCTACAAGGAGCCTGCTTCTCACTCTCTCTGCCTATGCCTCTGTCTCTATGTCTCTCAAGAATAAGTAAATAAAATCTTTTAAAAAGAAAAAAGATTTGGAGTTGTTTGCCTTGCAACTTCTATTCTCTGGCCGGCTCAAGAAGAGTTGTCAGTTTGCCCTTTGTCCAGTGTTTTCCTTGTTGTGAGTGGGAGTGATGGTCTTTCCAGGTCTCTACTTGCAGGACCTGAAGCTAGAGATTCCCTGTACCCAGTTTCTGCCATTTCCCTTTCAAATCTCTCAGAACAATAAATAGTCCTTCACTCACTTGAATACTCTGGACAGTCACCAATTCAGAAATGAGATCATCTGGTAAAACATACAGGAAATGCTATGGAGCTAGTTAACCCTCCTCCCCTTTCAGGCTTGAGTTGAACTGGCTACAGTGGGAGAAGGGACTGTGACTGGCTTCTCCTCTGTCCCTCCAGGCTACCCATGCTTTTACTGAACCCTCACAGTTTAGGGTGAGGGAAGATTAGGGATAGGGCCAGAAAGGGCTAGAGGTTGGGTGAGGAGAAGGAGTATAAAGAAAGGATGCAGGAAAGTTCTTACTTGACCAGTACTTTCTTGAACTGGCGTAGATATTTAAAGTGACATTCTCCTGTGAAAGCCCCAAGGATACTCCTGAGTCCCATTCATGCCAGGGAATATTCCCCTAGCGTCTCTCACAACGAAAAACTGCATGTCCTCCACCTGTGTGTCTTTGTGTCCCTTTTCTCAGCCCCTAGGTATCAGGTGCTATGCTCCTGGCTTCTTTCTTCTGTTGTTCTCCAGGCATTTCTCTTGTAAAAGCTCTTACATGATCTACAGGAAATGTCCACTGTGGTGGTCCTGCTGCCTCAGGAGGGAGGAGAGCTGCATTCACAGTAGCTGGTCCCTGGGCCTTGATAAACCAGTCTACTGTCTCCCCTAAACTGCCAGGGACACATGGACACTCTCCCAGAGGTACTGTCACTTGACTTGAGGTGAACTGGGGTAAGGGTCAGAGTCCCAGCATTATGACAGCTATCTCCCCAATTTTTCTTCTTATCTCTAGCTTTTTTGGGTGCCATTTTCACCAATCTCCTTCAGATTGGGAATTTGTGATCAGCTAAAAATCGTAAGAAACATTTTTGACATCCAGTGTTACAAGCCCTATTTTGAGGATCTTGTATGGTGAGATGTGGAAGGAATCATGACTTAAATTTCCTGGGCTCTCAACAAGACAGGAGGAATCCAATGTAAACATCTTCTTACCAGTGCTTGTTCTATTTAAGCGAATAGATGTTTTTAGTAACTGGTTGCAAAACAGTGCTTTTTATCTGGGTGTTATTTTTATAATTTTAAGATGTGAAAACTGTTAGATGCATAGAGAGCTCATAACATCCTAAGACATCTCAAGTTTAAGATACTGAAAATTACATTTGAGATTTCAGATTTCAAAACTCAAAATGCAATGCTATGGAATATCTTAAGTGGCCAAAGGAAAGAGTTTTTGAAGGGACACGGATACTTATTGTCTTTTCTTTTGTCATAGTGACAAAAGTAAGAGGATCCTCAGACAGACCCTCCCCCCAAGTACAGAGTCCAGCCTGGGGCTCTATCCATGAGATCATGACCTGAGCCAAAACCAAGAGTTGAATGCTTAACCAACTGAGCTACCCAGATACCTCCAAACCTTAGAATTTTAATACAGCTCTATCATATTTTATACAGGGTCCCTAAATTTATTGTAATATTAATGGGGATTTTCTTTTTAAATGAATTCTACTCTTTTTCATAAAGCAAAGACTTTTTTAAGTAAATAGCTTCCCTCCCACTACCCCTTCTCTCTCTTATGTGGACACCTTAATTCTTAGATTCAGAGGCAATGTGTTCATATTATAAATGGCACAGTTAAAAGATCCAGCTTTAGAATCAGACACTCTGGATTCAAATTATGGCCAGGAACATACCCTAATCAATCACAATGGCCACCAGATCTATCAGGATGAGTGTCTGACTAATCACAATGGCCATCTGACCTGCCAGAGCCCCTGAGCCCTAGACTGCTCTGACCCACGGCAGCTGATATCAGCCTTTCTTTACTCTCTATGCACTGAGCAGCCATACTTTCTGAGCCTTGGTTTCTTTCCTGGGTGAGGATAATAATCTCTGCTGTGTAGAGTTAAGAGGATTGCCTGAAGTACAGTGGTTCCTGGCAGACAGAGGCCCTCAGCAGAAGGTAGCTGCTGTTATGACATTGTTAGGTTTCAGACCACAGAGAAAGAGTGTGTGCTTCTTTGCTGCCTCATACTTCCATATGCCTACTCTCAAATTCATATCCTTCTGGGGTTAGTTAATTGATTAAGAGACGTAAACTATATCTAATGGAGACATTTCTCTATTTTCCAGCTAAAAATCTTTAGGTGATTTCCTCCTTTTAAATTTTTGTTGTGAAGCTATAAAACAAAGGGGGATCCCTGGGTGGCTCTGCAGTGTAGCGCCTGCCTTTGGCCCAGGATATGATCCTGGAGTCCCGGGATCGAGTCCTGCATCGGGCTCCTTGCATGGAGGCTGCTTCTCCCTCTGCCTGTGTCTCTGCCTCTCTCTCTCTCTCTCTTTGTCTCAAATAAATAAATGAAAGAAAGAAAGAAAGAAAGAAAGAAAGAAAGAAAGAAAGAAAGAAAGAATACAGAAAAGGTATGGAAAAGAAATGCAGTCACTCGTAATCCTCTCCTACAAAGTTAACCACTGTCAGCTTTCAAAGTTTATCCTTTTATATAAGGATGTTCTCATGTTGGGATCCCTGGGTGGCGCAGCGGTTTGGCGCCTGCCTTTGGCCCAGGGTGCGATTCTGGAGACCCGGGATCGAATCCCACATCGGGCTCCCGGTGCATGGAGCCTGCTTCTCCCTCTGCCTGTGTCTCTGCCTCTCTCTCTCTCTCTGTGACTATCATAAATAAATAAAAATTAAAAAAAAAAAAAAAAAAAAAAGGATGTTCTCATGTTTATGAGAATGGGAACATACTAAACATGATGTGTTGAAACCTCCTTTTCACTCAATTGCTTTATCACAAATGTCCTGTCAGTAAATAACATCATCATAGAATGCCATTATATGAACTTTCCAAATTAAATCAACTGGGGTTAATGGCCATCAGTGGACTTCCAGTGAACTGCTTTAGATGTTTATCTTTTCATTTGTACACACTTTCTTAGAATGCATTCCTAGATGTGAATCTGCTGGACAGAGAGAATGTGTATTTAAATAATAAAACAGGTGACCAAATTCACTTGGGAAAAGTTGGTTCCAAATTATACTCCCCTTAACGAATAGGTAATGTCTATATTTCCATATTTAGGGGTTTTATAATAAAATAAAATGTTTCTATGTTCTTTGATAACTAAAAGCATTTTCTCCTTAAAATTAACACCTTTAAAAAAATGTCTTCATATTAAAGTTTGAAACAAATGCTTTTAATTACAAAGCAAGTTTTTTCAAAACTGCATTTTTCAGAATCTTGGGGTTTGGGGTAGCCTACTTCTTTACAGGTGCACACAGTGAGGCTTGAAGTCACAGGGTTGAGAGGAAGAGTATTCTGAGTCCTGCCAGCCACTTTTCCTTTTCCCCCATCTTCCTATGTAGGATAGTCCTGGAAGATCCATTATTTTTCTCCTAACTTCAGGACTACCCTGTGACATTTAAGTTTTCTTTTAATGGAAGTATAATATGCATACAAAAAAGTAAAAAAATCTCAACTGAATGAATTATTATAAAGGAAATGCACCTGTATAATTGCCACCCAGGTTTAGATCAGAAAAATATTTTTATTAGCATTTTTTAATGCAAGTGATTATAATGAAAAATGTAAAATTGTCCTGATAGTCCCTTGGACTACAACTTTTATGTCAGATGGTCAGTCATGTTTCTTTGGGAAAATGTACCCATTGATCTTGCTTCTTCTGTTCTCCGGGGACAATGAATTCTCAATATTCTTTGTGTAATAAATTGCCTGGTTTTTAGAGTATCCACAACACTGGAAAAGCTCTTAATAGTTCTGGTCTTTGATGGTGAAACCAAACCAAGAAATTTGAAGTGTAAACATGGTGGTTTGCAACAGTATGTGATTGAGAGTACGTTGCTGCACATAGTCGGTCCAAACCCAGGTCTGAATGTTTTGGCGCCCGCCATTACTTGGTGTTGACCTCGAGGATACTAGATGATGGTAGAGGAACGACAACAAACCATGTGTTCTGCATCAGGGAACCTGCAGGGAATGAGAAGTGCCTGTAAGGTGATCAGGGAAGCACTTGCCCTCACACTCACCCCCTGACTCCTGGAGGCCATGCCTTGCCTCAGGTGCCAGGCTGTGCCCGGGAATTCTGGCAGAGAAGATTCAGAGCTCTAGCTCCCCACAGCAGCCAGCAGCCTACTCCAGCTGTGTGCTCGGAGGCCAGTCCTGAAGTCTCACTTAGCCATTCTGGGAGTGTTCAGGATGGACACCTGGTTTAATCTTGTTGTTCAGTCAATAGCTTCTGCATTATCTTTCTTTTTTGTGGTTAATGTACCATTTTTCTTCTCTTTTTTTCCCTCATACAAACACCGCCATGCCCAAAGTACTTCCCCTGCTTGTAGAAAAGTTATAGCCTAGTCTGTAGTGGAACAGTGCTCTGATTAAAGTGATTAAAACTATATACAGCATGCATAATTAACCTTTGCGCGGCTGTCATGGCGAGCTGATGCATGGAGCTGATACTGTATCTGTCTGTGGCAGCCGGCGTATGCTACATGACCATTTTTTTTTTTTTCTGCAGAATTTTAATCACTTGAGATAAAGAGCCAGGAGAGAGAGATCAAGGCTGTATTAATCCTCTCAATGGCTTTATAATTTCCCTTCTATTCTGCAGCTGGTAATCAAGAAAAATAATGCTGCCTTAATCCTAGATGCCAAGGTCAATCATCTCTGTGCCCTTTGATAGTAAGGATGTCATTATGGAACGATTTTTAATGAACGTAATTCTTGCTCTGCTCTGCAGGGAGAAGAGTATTGTCCCACAACTTCAAGATGGTCAGGCATGCCTCAATTTTTAGCAGGACTGATTTTTAAAAATTAGCTCTATTAGAAATAAATTCCTAACAGCTGGTTGGGGCTGCAGACCAGCTACACGTAGCCATGAGAGATTGAGGAACTCGGGAGAGAGCCACAGCAGCGGGCAACAGGTGAGGAGGGCCTGACCCTGTGATTAGCACGTGGGCCACACAGCCGACTGCCCACGACCACAGCAGCGGGGATGTGGCCCTGCGTGAACTC
Organism: Canis lupus baileyi; assembly: GCF_048164855.1. Classification (NCBI taxonomy): domain Eukaryota; kingdom Metazoa; phylum Chordata; class Mammalia; order Carnivora; family Canidae; genus Canis; species Canis lupus. The sequence goes on from NC_132845.1 coordinate 64,202,659, forward strand.
AACGCCTCCCTGGAGTGCTGCCAAGATCAAAATACAAGTGCAGCGAGGCACAGAGGCGTGGTGACATTTTAAAACAATGCCCTGTTTTTTGTTTTTTTTAAAGAACATGCAGGCAAGTGAAAAACAAAAATCCTTTCAGCTCAGAAGCACCTGAGCCCATTCCCAGGTGGCTGCTTGTGCTTCTTCCACCCACTTCCTCTCTTATTTGGTTTTCCCCCAGACATGTTCTCTTGCTCGAGGTGACATGACAGGAGCTGACACAGCCTTGACAGAAAGTCACAAAACAGAGGGCTGAGAGCAAGCACCGGTGCTATGGAGGCTCCAGCTCCTGCGGCAAGGCCGGCCATGGCTCTGAACTGCGGCAGGGGAGGGCAGGACTCATTAGGAAATCTTGTGCATCTTGGGTCATCGATCCTGGGGAAGGTCGGACTGGAGGCAGGACTGAGCACAGGCTTCAGAGCCACATATAGTTATGGGACGGTCAGGAGGCCATGCATAACCAGGTGGCTAGCTGTTCACCCTTGGAAACGGGAGGATGTTCTTCCCCTCTGAGGGACGTGGCTGCAGAACAGTCCAGCAGGGCAGTTCTACAGCTAGCCTGCACACCAGAGGGATTGTGTATATAAATGTTTTTTTTTTCACAGGTCTTTAAAAATGTGTTAGATTCACCTTCTCCTGAGCTGTCCATGTACTTTCCCTCCATGTTGAGGGGTTCATCAAGGGATTAGCAGGTAGGAGTGGCAGTAGACCTCCCGAGATGCCCTCCATTCCTGGGATGCTGCATGCAGGCAGGTTGGCTAAGGGATGCTGGGAGTGAAGGTCAAGGCCAGTGTTCACCAGGAGACTCTCTTTATCCTGAAGGCATCCTTCTCTCAGGGCTCTGATCTTTCTTCTCTCCTTTGTAATATGACCCCAAATACCAATTCTGGCCTTCTAGAATTTGTGCTTGAATTCAGTAAACACCTCCTCTTGGATTCTACTCAGTGAGAATTTATGACCATCTAGCCTGGTCTGGAATGAAATTTACCCTTGTACTGTGAGAAGACTGTACACAGAGCTAATTTAGAATATAAATAGCATCGTAGGGGGCATGTTCTGCCTCCTTACACGAACAAACTATTTTTTAAAGATTCAGATACCACTGATGTCACTATTTACAAATGAACCCTTTTTTTTTTTTTTGGTCATTAAAGCAGGCTTAGCAGGGCCTCTCCTTGGAACCACTTTGTTAGCAATTCATTTGAGCAGTTACAATGAATGAAACTGGATTATTAAAAAAATATTCTATAATTTAGACTTTTATACTTCCTCTGAACTATGCCGCATGGATGCAGAAAACAATTTAGTCATGCATACCATAATTCTGCCTTTTGTTCCCTTCAAATATCATTTTGGTCACAGAGCACTTGCTCCATCTCCATAGTTGGTACATGTGTTGGCTGGGAGGGCCACACAGATGGGACCCTCATAAAAAACTGGAGCATAGGAGCTGTCAGTCTGGGTTACAGCATGACTTCTAGGGCCCAGAGCCTTTTCTTCAGGGTTCACTAGAGCCCGAGGGTCCTGGAGAAGATGAAGCAGATGTGCTGGGTGGCTAGTGGGCAGGGTGCCAGGAATGGCCCCACACATGCTTTATCCGATGAGGCTCCCACTTTTCTGTTTTCCATATTGAAGCTCTCCTAAGATTTATTTTGGGGGAAAATGTTTCTTAAAATTTTAGCAACTTGTACGGCCGTTTTTGTATCGTCCTTTGCTCTATCTCAAAGGAACTTATATAAAGGAAGTTGGTCTCACAATAAGAGGTTGTGTCTGAAAGAGGAAGTTCTTGGGGCAGTCACAGGTGTGTCTTCCATCTGTGTGTGTGTGTGTGTATGTGTGTGTGTGTGTAAAGCTCTTTATCATGTGAGGTGCCTCATTGCAAAGCTGAGTTTTAGAAAGTCACCCTGAAGAGTAACCAGGGAGCCAGACACATGGGCCAAGGGAGGATTTCGATGGCCCCAGGATAGGAAGGCCTTTTATGTCCCTTCTAAGAAATGTGGACTTCATCGTGACAGCAGAACCAATAACCTAAGTTATTTTGCAGACCTGGTTCCCATTGTGCATCCAGCTAGAGATCACTGTGCCTGGGATCTGGAGACAGGGGTCTTGAATCTGGCCCTCCCTTCCTCCCACTGCCACCCTGGACCTCATCGTCCTCACCGACGCAGCATCATCATGGTTCTGCTACCCCCAGCCCCTTCCCTTTCTTCACGGTCCACATGGCCTCCAGAATCCTACCTTTAAGACACAGGTGCACTCAAGACACCACCCCTACAGATAAATCCTTCATTATTTCCCCTTCCAGAGATAGCATCTGTACCCCTGAATAAGGTGTACAGTCTCCTAAGTGATTTCTCTGTTTACTGCTTTTTGATGGCTGTGCTGATTTTATTTCCACACTTGGGCTCACCGAGCAGAGGGCCTCTGGCATCTGAATTCCATGTGCCCCACACAGAGTGTTCAGTGTGCTGGAAACTGAATCCAGTGGATATTCTCCTTTGTTGTTGTTGCTGCTGTTTATTGACATAAGTGTGTGTACCGGGCACCCCTTGCAGACATCTGCCTCTCTCGAACGCCTCACAACAACCTCAAGCAGAAGGAGGAGTTAATTCCACTTCCTGGATGAGGAAACTTAGTCTCCAGAGAGCTTCAGTGCGGTGCCTGACTTTATGCTTACTGTTATTTAACATCCACAGACGCTAGAGGCTGAGGACAGTGCCTCCGTGGGGAGGCTCAGGGTGGAGGGAGCAGTGCTGCTTGGAGGGGAGGCCCAACACAGGCAGGAGCACAGGGCAGCCCCGCCTCATGTGGGCCAACACACTTGGTCTCTATAAATAAGGTGCACCTATGATGTCCCAGAAGAAAAGGTGACCCTGTCTCCTTCCCCTTTAAGTCATTACAGATTAGGCAGAGGGGCTTCTCTACCGATGAATGGGCCTTGGCCTTGAAACCTAGGCTGGGCTGGGTGAGAGCTTCTCTCCCTCTCCTCGCCCTTGGCCCGTGTCACTCCGGGTGGACAAACTGGAAGATATTTAGGGTGGGAGGAAGGTGCCCTCCCTTGACCACCTGGGCCCTGGGCTTCTCTGACACTAGCCCCTAGGGGCTGCTCTCCTCCTGGTGGGAGCACAGGTCAGGTGTCCCTGAGCTGAACCTGCCCACATGTGAGGCTGCTGTGGCTTGATTTGAATGCAGTAAGTGTAACACAAGGATTCTGAATGAGGGTGGCCTGACATGCTGGGTTGTGACAGCCAACAATGGCTGGTTTCGAGGGAGAACTGTAAATGAACTGACAGTTACTCAGGGCTGGCTGCTTTGTGAATTAATGAAGGTTAGCTCCCTGATGCCGGTGGGATTGGGTCCCTGAGTGCAGCAACTCTGGGCTGACCGCACGGGGGCATGGGGTTGGAACTAACTCAGGACACACAGTCCTCACATTTTGTAGAGAATGCACTGCAGACCTCTATACACTGGGTGTTTATTTATACATAAGCCTTTTAGGTATGTGTCTCTTACTGAGCACCCATGATGGTTTCCAGCGTCAGGTCAGCTGGGTGTAGCAACCCGGCTATCCGTCCTGGCTGCCACTCCCGGCCCTTCACCCTTTCCTCTTAATGGCACTGAGAATTTGGTGTGCCTTGTTTCTCACCTAAATTGGCGAATGCTTTGGCATCATCATCACATCTTTGAATGAACACGGTAGATGCTGCTTAATTACTTAGTTGACCCCTGGCCTCCTTCATTTCCCGTTATACCATTATGCCAACCTTCATTAGGCATAGAGTTCCACCAAAGCCTTTCCTATCCCTCATGTCTTCCCAGAGTTCATCATAAATACAATGACAATAACAGATGCTAACATCTATTAAGCTCTTTCTGAAGAGAGGGTACAGGAGTACATTTTGCATGTTGTTTCCTTTTGAATTCTCCCACTTAGACCCTGAGCTGAGTTCTGAGCTTTTACCTTCCCAGAGGCATCCCAGGAGACAAGGATTTCAGTGCAAGGAGTTCATTTAGGAGGCAGTCCTAGGATGGGAGTGACGTGTGACACAGAGAAGGCAAGGCTGCCAGTTGGAGGTTCATTATTTGGCAGCACTTGGAAGACCAGAGCTCGGTGCTAGTACATGTATTGTGTGGTTGTCCCAGTACAGGGCTGAGGGAGGGAACCCGGGTGTTTATACAACTTCTCCTAGCAGCCACTGTTTGAGAGCTGCACAGGGCAGAGGCTGATTCTCTGGCATATGTGGCCTCTGGATGAAGGCAGGGCAGGCTCCAGCCACCAGAGAGGCTGGCAGGCATCACGATCCAGATGTTGGCCACAGGGGGTTGGTGAGATTGGTTAGAGGCCCACATTTACAGCATTGTCTGCATTAGGTTGTCGTATTATTTCCATTTGACAGATAATAAAACAGTCTTAGTGGACTAAGTAACTTGCTTCAGGTAACACTTGTGAGTCATTGATGTTCTTCCTGCAGTAGGAACTTCCCCTCCTTCCTGCCAATTCAGATATTTCACTTGAAATTCAGTTCAGTAGTTGCTTTGTGAGCTTCGTACCTGCCTCTGTCTAGGTTGGATGTCTTTGGCACCTGCCTGTACCCCAGAAGTTGGCGCTTGAGGTACAAAGAGGTATTCACTTCCGCAAAAGAGTAGATATTTCAGCCTGGTTGAAGGGAAACCGATGAGCCTAGCAAATATGCTTGCTGGAGTGATGCATTTGTAATCCAAACTTTGAGTAATAAATAGGCTTGGCTCTGCTGCTGTTATAAACAAGCTCACAATCCCAGTGATTTCACACGTGGATTTGATTCTCACCCACAGAGCCCCCTGCAGGACCACGTGGCAACTCAGGGATGAGGCAGCCTTGATCTTGTGTCTCCTTATCCCAAGCACACCAGCACCTGTGGCAGGTCACAAGAGCAACTCAACTGGACATTCCTGCTTGGGCTTTCACTAATTCAGTCCCGAAATGATAATGCCATTTCTATCTCCACTGTATTGGCCCAGCCCTGTCCCATGGCCCCAAGGAGTCACAAGGAGGCTGAGGAGTGCAGCCCCGAGTGCCCAGAAAGGGCTGGGGAGGGACAGCTGGGCACTAGTGAGCACCACAACTGTCTTCCCCAGTCAGAGCAATAATGATAATTAAGCAATCATGATCAAGGCCCGCCTAGGGCATTTCCTGGGGGTTTCCAAAAGGCTGAAAGAATTTTGCCGTGGGCTGTAAATGTCAGTCGCTCATTAACTCGTCAGAAATGCCCAGAGCCACGGTTGCTATTACTAATAAGATATATTTGTTTGGTTATTTAACAAATCAAAAAAGCATGTTGTCATGTTCCCCTATCCTGAGGATTCTTTATGTGATGAATACCCTGCATCCTGTACATCATATTAGTTAGAACACCTTTTCCCTTCTCTCTCTCCAAGTTACGGCTACAGATCAATCTCCTTGGCATGAAATATATCATCATGGGGTAGCAATCAACAGTTGTTTGCACAGCTGTTTTGAAACCTCAACAACTAAAAAATGCATTCAGATACTCCTTTCTTCCCCACCCCCCCAGCACCTGATATGAGGTCTGCTGGTGTAGGAACTTGCAAATTTTCATTTACACTTGGCAGTCTCTTTCTTTGCTCCATCTGATTGTTTTACAGAAAAACAAAGTGACAATTATGTAGTTTTTATCACCTTAACACAAAAGATGTACAAATACTTTCCAAAGGGTATTTAAAAAAATAGACGATTCAGCCAAAAGAAGACCAACAGATTTAGGGAGGCCTTGGATGTGTTCTACTGAAATGGATGCTTGAAGTTTGACTTTCCTCTCTCATCAGTGAGTAACAGACACCGTGCCTTCTGCCTGACTTGCACAGATTCCAGCTGATGATAAAGAAGGAAATCATAACTTTACAGCTGTTCCCAGGTTGTTGTCCTCCCTTGGCTCTTTGTTGTGAAAACTGTGGATATAATTCCTCGTTCCAAATGAGAATGACTTGTCCCTTAATCTGATGCTATTCTCATAACACTGCCCTATCCCACAGCCTGGCCATCGGCTTCTGGGATGGAGTTGGTGGCAGCCTCCACTGAGAGCAGTACAGGACCCCCACTGCGCCCAGCCTCTGGAGAGCTTATGCTGTTATTTGCCCTGGTGTAGAGTGGGTTGACAAAGGCTTTTGAAAGCCCAAAGAGAAAATGTATCCAATAAATCAATGGTGATGTATTAACAGACTACTACTGTATTCATTGTTCACAGAATGTAATTCCTTGATAATGGCATTTTGTACAGTATATCATCGCAAAACAATAGCAATATCACCACAGTGGAAATGACTTTGATAAATTATACACGAATAGGATCTTAGAATTCTAGCGTAGATCTAATTTGGGGTTATCAGGACTTGTGGAACAGTAGATTTCAATTTTGCATTGTACCGAAGAACAAAAAAAATCCCAAGAGGAAGAATGCATGTATTATGAGAAACAGTGTTTTCCACTGTAAGTTACTGGTGCACAATTAGCAAGGTTTTCACCTCTTTTGACTCATTCTCTTTTTATTCTATATAATGTTATGTTCATGTTTGTTTTCTTCATTTTATCTAAAGATGAATCTATGCATACTTCTGAAAATTGCTACAACTTAAGAAGAAACTATGAAATTTCATCTCTCTCTCTTTCTCTTTCTCTCTCTTTTTTTAGAAAGAGAGAGATGGGGAGGGGCAGAGGAAGAGATAGAATCCCAGGCAGGCTCAGCACAGAGCCTGACATGGGGCTCGATCTCATGACCCTCAGACCATGACCTGAAACAAAATCAAGAGTCAGACGCTCAACCAACTGAGCCACCCAGGCGCCCCTGAAATTTGATTTCTTTTAAGTGGATGTATGGGAATAATATAATTTTGTTGCTATTAATTTTTTTTTTTTGAGAGAGAGAGAGGGCATGAGTTGGCAGGGGAGGAGAGGGTTAGGGGCAAAGGGAGAGGAAGAGAGGGAGTATCTTAAGCAGACTCCATGCCCAGCATAGAGCATCCCACAACCCTAAGATCATGACCTGAGCTGAAATCGAGAGTCGGCACTTAACCCACTGAGCCACCCAGGCGCCCTGTGTTGTTACTAATTTTTAAATGAGACCTACTGATACTACTTCAAGGATCCTGACAAAATCACCCATAGTGCTTATTGTCCTCTAGACCTTGAAATTTTAAAAAAATCACACAAGCCACTCTTGGCTCCCTGAAGTCTACTAAGAATGGAGGCTGAAAGTGATGTCTGAGGACTGCCTCCAGAATCCAGCCAGATGATAGAATCCTAAAGGATATAAATAGTATTTCATTGAATTCCTGCATATTTCTTTTTTTTTTTAATTTTTATTTATTTATGGTAGTCACAGAGAGAGAGAGAGAGGCAGAGACACAGGCAGAGGGAGAAGCAGGCTCCATGCACCGGGAGCCCGATGTGGGATTCGATCCCGGGTCTCCAGGATCGCGCCCTGGGCCAAAGGCAGGCGCCAAACCGCTGAGCCACCCAGGGATCCCGAATTCCTGCATATTTCTTAATACAAGGACAGGTGCCTCATGTCCACAAACCCTCACATTGGTGATGATGACACTGAGCCTTAAAGGGAAGTGATTCTCCCTATCCTGGCCTCAATGCATCTAGGACCAGGCATTTCCCTCACTCTGGAAGTTCCAATCAGGAAGAAGGGTCTTTCCATAGGCCTGTGCTGTCTGGCATGGGAGCCACTAGCCACATGTGGCTGCCAAACACTCAAAATGTGGCTCATCCACGTTGCAATATGTTACAAGTACATAGTGCATTCTAGTTTTGAAGATTTAGTTAAGAAAAGATGAACTAGCTCATGTTTATGTTTTTTAGTCGATCACATGTTTAAACAATATTTTAGATATGCTGGGTGAGATAAAATATATTTGCAAGCTTTTTACCTCTTTTTATTTTTTCATTATGTCTACCAGTAAATTTAAAGTTACATGTGTGACTCAGATTATATTTTTATTGAATAAAGCTGCTGAATGAAAATCATGAGAGAAGATGACACTGAGCCTCTACAGGGAGCATTGGGTCTGTTGTAGTTATTATGCCTGAATATTATATTAGTCATTTTTGCTGTGATAATAAATATTCTACAAATGTTCAGGCAGTGAGTATTTATTTCTCACTGTGGGTCTTCCAGTCAGCTGTGGCTCTGTTGGGCTTGGCCAAGCTTGGCTCAACTTAGCTGGTACACATGCTTCTTATTTGGGGACCCAGGCTCTGGTGGAACAGCCACTATTTGAGTCATGTGCTCCTCATTGTAGAAGCTCCAGAGGGTGGAAAGAAAAAAAAAAAAAAAAGAAGAAGAAGCTCCAGAGGGTGAGCAGAAACACACAATGCCTCCTAAAGCTCCTGCTGGGAATTACTGGCCAACTGTCGCTTCATCTCCTATTCCGTTTGTTCAAGCAGGTCACATGCCCAAGGCCAAAGTAAACATGGCAACGCTGTATACCCTGCTTGCCAGGAAAACAGCATGGGCAGGAACATGAAGAATGATTGTGAGCATGTGATAGAGCCTGCCACACTCTGCCCTCTTAGTCACACATGTTTACTCTCTTCCCACATGGAAATATACTCCTCCTTACCTCAAAACAGCTTAGAAGTATCATAGGTCTGTGTATGGCATCAGTGTCAAAGCTCAGGCTGTCAAGATCCACAGCATATCCAGATATAGCTCCTCTTGACCCACTTTCTCATGAACCCAAAAAGCAAGTTAACTGCTTCCTCTCCTTCTTTCCCCCATATTCAGTGTTGGAACAAACACAAGATGAACTCAATAGCATTCCCATTTGGAGGAAGGGAGAAAGCCCCACAACAGTCCATGTGAGGGGATCCCTGGGTGGCTCAGCAGTTTAGCACCTGCTTTTGGCCCAGGGCGTGATCCTGGAGTCCCGGGATTGAGTCCTGCATCAGGCTCCCGGCATGGAGCCTGCTTCTCCCTCCTCCTTTGTCTCTGCCTCTCTCTCTCTCTCTCTCTCTCTCTCTCTCTCTTTCTCTCTCTCTCCCTCTGTCTATCATAAACAAATAAATAAATCTTAAAAAAAAAAAAACAGTCCATGTGAGTCCTAATATCCTGCTGGGGAAATACTTGGAGGCCCCTAGGGACACAAAGAGTGAGGACTGGTCCTCAATGAGGCCACTGGGAGAACCCAGTCTGCTGCTTGCCTCTGAGGAGGGCACGAGGAGATAGGCCTTCCCTCACAGCCAAGCAGATTTCTTAGCCTGTTTCCACAGAAAAGATGGAAGCTAAGGGTAATTTTAGAACTCAGGTAGTCACAGCCTATTCTAATTCAGGCTCCAGTATGTTCAGCGCTTCATGAAACCACTGCGTTTGTTTTCATCTGTGGCTGCAGGCAGCTTCACATGCATGCAGGGCTCACAGTTCTCTCCATCCCAAGGCTTTCTCTCTGTAGACTCAAGCACAAGTACTTTGAGTTCCTGCTGCTTCCAAGAGACCAAATTCTGGGTCTCTTTCCCTAGGCCATTTTGTGCAACTGAGAGATTTCATCGAGGCCACACTAACCTAGTTGGACATTCCAACAGAGCAGGTAACAGCCATCCCTTTGATTTGGCCTTTGCTGGGAGGCTGTGCCTTCATAGCCACCCTTGATTTGCCAAGAAATAGTTCCATTTTCAAATACTGCAAGTCCTGGAATTGGGGGATTTTCTACACTCCCTTTCAATGGTGTTTGCAAAGCAGTGAAATTATTTTTTTGAAGGGAAAGGGTCATTTCTTTCCTGCATGGGATGTAAAGGCATCCTGTAACAACCAACTCACACTGGTAACATTCTGTTTTGAAACAAGTTCAGTAGGTACATTTTCTGCCTTCTAAGTTATCATGGGTGATATTTTTTTGCCAGCTGTTCCAGTACTGCATACTTTGGGTTGCCATCTTTCCGACTTCCCATAAGAGTTCTCTGGCTTCCCATCACCTAGACCCAAAATTAGTGCCCTGTGTATCAGGCTTTGTGTTCTGGCAGCCCCTACATCTGTGTACCAATCACTGCATCAGTCAGCTCTTACTGCAGTAACTTCACAACGCCCCAGATCTCTGTGGCATTCAACGACCAATATTTATTTTTCACTTAAGATTCCTGTGAGTCAGCTGCAGCTCCATTGAGCTTGGCTATGCTCCCCATGCCTTCTCATGCCAAGACTGGGCTGAATGAGCAGCCACCATCTGGACTGTGCTCTACTAGTGGTGGAGGGCAGGAGCTCCAGAGGGCAAGTGGAAAGCCACACTACTTGAGAAGGCCTCTGCTGGGAATTGGCATGCCGTTACCTCCTCCCACAAGGTACATGGCAAGCCCAAAGTTAATGGGGTGGGATGTGCCCTTCACCCTCTAAGGAGCTGCCATAAGGGCAGGGTGGAAGCAAATGATTTTGAACAAGTGGTACAGTCTCTCATAGCTATAGACTCCATAAAGGAACCTGGTGGTGAATCATCCAGAAACGCTGGATTGCATTTTTATAGAGGCAGAATCATAGGCATGATAAAATTCACAGACAGGAAGAGCTCCAGCCTAGGCAGTCATCCAGCTGTGCATCCCACTCGGTCCAGCAGAAAGAACCTGGTGGTGAGTTCTGGCTTCAGCTTAGCCACCACTTACAGGTACACCTTATGCCTGCAGCTTTCCTTCCATGGATCTCAAGTCCTTCTCAACTATTAGCAGAGTGTTGGATTAAATGGCACCTTGGGTTGCTGTTGACGATGATGCTTTCTCTGCTAAACCGTGGTGGGGAGCCTGCTACACCATTAGGAGCTGGGGCTGCAGTAGAAAGAATATCAGTTTAGGAATCAGGCTGATTTGAGTTTTAATCTCACTCTGCCATTTACCAGATGTGGAACATGAGCCATCTTAAATTCTCTGGGTTTGTTTCCTTGCCTAGGAAACAAACATAATGGAACCTCACTCATAGGGCTGTTGTTAGAATTATTATTTTGTACATTTTGTATTGTGAGAAAAGTTTTTGTTGTGGATAGTCAAAATCGGACCCTCACCAGTGAACTCTGGCCCCAGTTCCACTTGTATCCAGGGACAGCAAAGCAAAGCTGTTAGAAGCATGGGCACTCGACGGCCTGGTTCTGAACCCTGCTCTGCCGGCTTCCCATTTGGGTGGCTGTGGGAAGGATGCCTTGTGCCTTTTGACCTCAGGACACCTAGCTGTACATGAGCTACCATGACCTGCACCCCACGGTCCCCCCCATGAGAACGAATGTGCTGGAACCTGCTAGTGCTAGTGACTGTCAGGAAGATTGCTGTCTCTGCCTCACACAGCAGCTCTTCGAGTGCCTGAAGCCAACTCCTATGCCTTCTACACCCTCCCAACACTCTTAGGCTGGGCAGCTTCCATCCCCCAGTGTCCCCCAGATGTCAGGCTTCCTGCACTCGTCGCCCGCCCAGCTTTCCTCTTGTAAACGGCTCCAGTGGCTCTGGTTGAGGTGAAGGAACAGAGGGTGAATTCCAAGTTGGAGTTCTTGCCCACAGGGTTAGTCGCACTCTGGACGCCTCTGGACATCTCCACAGACACTCAGAGTCTGCCCACAGCTCTCACCTGTTGCCCCCTGGCTGGCTTCCCTGGCTTTGGGCCTCACCCTGCCCTCTCCTGATGGTGGTGACTTCATGACCCCACTCACTTATCCCAGTCCTCACCTTATCTGACCCTGGCTCCTGGACCACCCACTTGTCAGTTGACATTTTTTGCCTAACTTTGATTCCCTGGGCTGCTATTAAGGATTTTACAGGTTTCCCTTCAATGGATTTCTTAATCATAGTATCATAAACCATGTATTCATTCTTTCCATTAGGGTGCATTTCTTACTTGCCAGTGTCTACTTTAATGTTCTAGAATGGTTAACTTATTGAGTGGGTCCCTAAAAGACTTAATCTAATCAAACAGGGAGAGAAAATTTCAAGTTCTGTTGGTTTCTTTCTGAAGTGGAGAACAAGGGGAAAATATATCATCTTTCTGATATTTATGCAATGGTCACTTATTTCTTTACTTATTTTTAAAGTGGGGGTTGATAACTCAGCATTTTATCCCCATACAAGTCAACCTAAACTTCTTTAAAAAAAAAAAATCACTATTTTTAGATATCAAGCAAACCATGTTAGCATTCTAAAGGAACAGCTAACTCCCACAATATTTATATAAAACTCAGCTGCCTTACAGGAAGCATGGTCTACTCCAGGAATGCAGGTTTTACACGGGTAGAAGCATCAGGAGCAGATGTGCTCTAAGCACCACCTGTGGCACCTCGCCACATGCCCAGCATTTTCCTCTCTGGGCCTCTCTAAGCTTGAGTGACAATGATCCTGACTGGTTTTGCCATGGCCACCACTGCAGCGATGGGTAAGGTATGAGAATAATTTCACCGAAAGACATGGGAAGTTCTTAAGCAATGTCTCCCAAGGTCCCCCATTCTAAATATGGCAAGGAGGGCTTTAAGTACTTCATGCTTGGAGCTGTTCATGCTTTCCATCATTGGAGTTAGACCAGTTTTAAAAAATATGTATCATAAATAATCTTCAGAACATTTTAATATACTGCTGATAGTATTAAAAGTCAAAGCTTTCATAAAATTTAATTTACTTCTCCATGTAACTTAAATCAGGAGCAGTTTTAAAATGTGCATGGCTCCTGCTAAATTAATAGCTTCCCTTTAGCCTTCTGGGCTTGGGGGCATCACAGTCTGCACCTGGGAGTTTGATGAGTGCAGGGAAGCTATGGGTTGTGTCTGTAGGGAAACCTCCTTACAGCCTTTGCAGAACTTTAGCGCCAGGCCCCCATGGGGTAGGAAGGGGCTTCCTTCCCACAAAGCCTTTCCAGAAAGAAAACTCCCCAGGTAGACTCAGTTACTGAAAGGATTTCTGTGCCTGCCTTAGCAGCCTTGTGATGCATCAGGATCTCCTGGAGATCCATGGGAGCATCTCCCTGGATAGCTACAATGTCAGGGCATCGAATCCACGAAAACAGATGTGCTTTACTATATACGGGGTTAATGGAAGAATGATGTTATCCTTATTTCATACCTGCCTGTTGTCAACATATCCCTGACAGTATAGGTTTCCCTCATTCTTCTAAGTCTTTTGTTGTGTTTGCTTTGAAAATGATGTAAGTTTCTATTATAGGATACGAAGAATAGCACAAAATACCCAACAGGTATGAGGGAAACCATTATAGTTGAAGAAAGAGATCATGATAAAAAGTAGTTCAGGGGCAGCCTGGATGGCTCAGCAGCCTAATCCTGGAGACCTGGGATCGAGTCCCACATCGGGCTCCCTGCATGAAGCCTGCTTCTCCCTCTGCCTATGTCTCTGCCTCTTTCTGTGTGTCTCATTTAAAAAAAAAAAAAAAGGTAGTTCAGGAGCTTGGTACCCATAGATTCAATTTTATAATCACTACATAACAATTGATTCGTATGTTTGGTTATTGGGGCATAATTAGGCTAATCCTCACTTTTGTATGCTATTTATGGTGAATTTGGTACTTTCACCTATGGAGTCAACACTAGGTTGCCTGGCCCAGGGTGCAGTCCCAAGGCCCTTCCAGCTAGACATGACCATGTGACAGAGTTCTCGCCAATGAGAATTTAGTGGAAGTCTGTTAGGTAGGACTGCCAGGAAAATGTTCTGTTTAGAATAAAGAGAGAGGGATCCCTGGGTGGCGCAGCGGTTTGGCGCCTGCCTTTGGCCCAGGGCGCAATCCTGGAGACCCGGGATCGAATCCCACGTCGGGCTCCCGGTACATGGAGCCTGCTTCTCCCTCTGCCTATGTCTCTGCCTCTCTCTCTCTCTCTCTCTCTCTCTCTGACTATCATCAATAAATAAAAATTAAAAAAAAAAACATTAAAAAAAATAGAATAAAGAGAGAAAGACTTGGGTAGCACCACGTTGCCATTCCCCCTTCTTCCTGCCTGTAACAAGTCTGTAAAGCTGGGGACAGTGCAACCATCTTGCCACTAAGAACCAGTGAGCCTGAGGACAAATGCCAACACCCTGAAGGACCTAGGCACCATAGCTCACTCTCCCTCTCCTTCTCCAATCGTAGTGATCTTTGTGTTTGAAGTTGCATAAAGTGGATTCTTAGATCACTGATTTGAGGCCTTTATTCTTTCTTTTTTTTTTTTCCTTTCTTCTTTTCTAATATAAAGGCTGTACATATTTCTCTAAGCACTGATTTAGGTGCATCCCAAATTTTTAATATGTTGGATTTTCATTTTCATTCATGACAAAATATTTTCTAATATCCTTTGTAATCTCTCCTTTGACCCATGGGTTATTTGTGTGATGTTAAACTCCCAACTATTTGGGGATTTTCCAGGTGGCTTTCTGTTATTGACTTCTGATTTAATTCTGTTGTAGTCAGAGAATATACTTTGCATGATTTCAACCCTTTTACACTTATTGAGATTTGTTTTATGACCCAGAATATATTGGCAAATGTTCTGTGTGCACTTAGAAAGAATTTGTATTTTACTGTTTTTGGATGGAATGTTTTGTAAATATCACTTAGGTCACGTAGGTTATAAAGCTGTCCCAGTCTTCTGTATCTTTACTAATCCTCTGATATTTAAAGAACTTCTTTTAATGAGAAGCAAAAACTTCTTATTCACATATTTACCATCTATGGTTCTTTTTATCCCTTGTGTACATCCAGCTTTCTGTCTAGCATCCTTTTCTTTCTGTCTTAAGGCACTGCTTTAACAGTTCTGGAAGAACTGGTCTGCTGGTGATAAAGTATCCAGTGCCTGGCGTCGTGGGAGTACAGACCTTCTGGCCTTGTTGGGCTCTGGCCTCCTTCCTCCATTCTCTCAGCACCCTCAGCCTTGGTGGTTTTCTGCTTTACACAGACTCCAGGTGCACAGCTCAGCCCTCAGCAGAGACTGGAGGCAGGTCTCCGGGGCTATTTGTACACTGGCTCCTCCCTGGGTTCTGCCCTCACAGTCTTTAGCCTCCTTGCGGCACGACTCTGTGTCAACTCAGGAGGCCCACTGGGATCTGTTTGGGTTCCCTCCCACTGGGCTGGAAACCCATTTAAAGTAGTGAGCTGGGGCACCCATCTGTTTTCTTTTATTCAGGGATCACTGTCCTGTGATGAGGCCAGTGGTCCAGCATCTAAAAATCATCATTTCATATATTTTGTCTGATTTTCTGGTTAAGGTGGCAGGATAAATCGGATTCCTCTTATTCTTTCATGGCTGAAAGCAAAAGTCCTCTCCACCTGCCTTTTAAATAAAAAATTTTAATTGTAGTAAAATACACATAACTAAGTTTACCATCTTAAACATTTTAAGTGCACAGTTCAGTAGTACCAAGTACATTCACACCTGCTCCCCCATCCACCCCTAGAGGTTTTTTATCTCCCCACCTGAGACCCTGTCCCCATGAAACACTCACTCCCCACCTGCCCCCCACTCCCCTCAATGCTACCACCTACATCTTGACTCTATGAACCTAACTCCTCTGGAGATCTCACAGAGATGGATCACAGTTGTCCTGTCTGGCTGATTTTTCCGCAGCATCACGTCATCAAGGTTCATCCTTGCCTGGCACGTGTCAGAACCCCTCCCTTCTAAAGACTGAACCCCCATTGTACATGTGTGTGGACCACACTCTATGCACTCATCTGTCAGTGAACATTTGGGTTGCTTCCACCTTTCAGCGACTATGAAAAATGCTATCTTCTGTGTTCTCTAAATGTTCCACAAATGTGTTAAAATTCTTCAGATGCACACGGCCAAGCAGCCACGTTGTCCAGTCTGTGTTTGTAGGTGTGTGAGAGTGCATGCATTTTCATGTAGCCCTGTGGAAGAAGAGCACACGGAGGGATGCAGTTTGGCCACCTGTGCTCACATCCCCTTGCCTCACCCTTCTCATCTCCTTTTCCCTTCCTTCTCTTTCCTCTTTCTCACCTTCTCCTTCTCTCTCTCCCTCCTCCTCTCTCTGCTCTTCCTTCCCTGATTCCCCCCCCCCCGCCTTGCTCCAGCGCACCACTGCTGTGCTTACCACATGCAGACACGCGCACACAGGTGCCAGGGAGCATAGGGGCGTGTAGGCCGTGAGCGTGGGTGGACGGCAGGGTGAGCGTGGGCGGCTGGCTCTCAGCAGTGAGCTTACGCAGTCCGCACAGGAGCATCCTTGGCTGTGACAGGAGCTGGGATGGCTGGAGGAGCAGGGCTCCGGTACCTCCGTTATTGGGGAAGCCGGGTTGTTTCTGGCTGGGGACGATCCAGGAAAGCCGGGGTGAAGGGCTGGCAATGGACCACAGGCCCAGGAGCCAGGCACCGTCGGGCGCATTGCAGTGGGAGAGGTTCCCCAGGTGAAAGGAGTGATGCGAGCAAAAGCGGAGCCAGAAGAAACCTTCCACTTTTTCCTCCTGTGGCCTTGTGACTACGTCATTCCCATTTCTTTGCCAAGAATTCTGTTTAACCAGCTTTTAAAACTTCAG
Source organism: Canis lupus baileyi (assembly GCF_048164855.1). Classification (NCBI taxonomy): domain Eukaryota; kingdom Metazoa; phylum Chordata; class Mammalia; order Carnivora; family Canidae; genus Canis; species Canis lupus. Next base: position 64,219,191 of record NC_132845.1, read on the forward strand.
ATAAAATATGGAAAATTACATATGCATGTGATAGCTAAAATAAGACAATGAAAATTATTTATTTTTCATGCACTTTGCCCATTTTTGATTGGTTTTAGACAATGTGTATTGCCAATGTGTTTTCTGACTTTATCATTTGTCTTTTGCTTTTTACATGCTGTTGTCCTTAGGAAAACAATGGCTCCTGAAACAAAAGAGCAGGCACTCAGTAATTCTAACTAATGATAAGTCATCTGAATTCATAAAAAGTTTGAATGACTAATTTAGAATTTTAGTTTTATTGTGTTCAAGGCATCTTGTCATGCTTGATTGTCAAACTAAGTCTTAGCAATTAGAGCTCTTTGGGAACATGTTTTAATAAATAGATGGTGATTTTATTTCAGTGAACGTTTTTCATTTACAAGTGCAAAGAAGTTCTCAACTCTCTGATATCTTGTTTATATTTTTGATTTGCTGAGAGAAAATTTTATTTTTATACAAATGTAGATTTTCTTTAGCCCAGTCCCTAAATGAATTATCATAAATTCTGCATTAATGGTTTTCCAGTTATACAGTAAGGTAAAACAGTTCGTATATGCCTCATTTTATTATTATATCAGCACAATTCTAGGCTTCTTTTTGGTTTCAGTTTCAATTATGAGAAATGTATTAAAATATCATTTTTCCTGTAATCCTCCCAGATGTGCTGGCAGCGTCAGCATCAGTGTACATGAGAATGGTTTTGGTAAACAGGTGCTCGCCCTCCTTGGCCTGGCAAGCCAGCCTTCACTTTTTTTTTTTTTAATTTATGATAGTCACACAGAGAGAGAGAGAGAGAGAGAGAGAGAGGCAGAGACACAGGCAGAGGGAGAAGCAGGCTCCATGCACCGGGAGCCCGACGTGGGATTCTATCCCAGGTCTCCAGGATCGCGCCCTAGGCCAAAGGCAGGTGCTAAACCGCTGCGCCACCCAGGGATCCCCAGGCTTCACTTTTGATATCACACTCTCAATCCTCTATAGAAGTATCCTGCCACAGAACATCCACCAGGAGTTTCCAAGGCACATCGTTCATGCCCTCCTCTGTTGAAGGTTCTTGAATACCAGGCTCAGAAGGACCTGTATGCAAGTCCTGTGTCTCTCAGTCCCATGTGACTTGCAGAGAACTAGCCATCCTCCCTGGGCATCTGTCTCCCTGTCTGTATGAAGTTGGGGGGATTGAGTACAAATGCAGGTAAAGCCCGCAGCTTGGCTTCTGGTCCCGGGGTAAGCTCTCTGGAAATGGAGTGGCTGCTTCTACACGGTCTAGGCTGATTAGGACACCTCCCCCTCCTACCACAGGCCGTGGTCTGAATGTCCTGCTGTGTTGCATCTGTTTTTGCCCCCCTGCTTCTCTCTGCCCTGATGTCTTTGTCCATTGTCACATGTCCTCAGGTGTCACTGTAGGCTAACACTCCTCCAGGGGCCATCCCCGATCCGGAGAACCCTGCTCCCCGCAGGTCTCATGCAAATCTCAACTGCACAAATTGTCAGAGCAAATGGCAATTCTCCCCTCAGCCTTTGGTTCTCTTGCTCACATTCTGCCCAACCGCATGAATTGAAAGTATGTGAGTGGATTCTTTTTTAAAATTTTTAACTGTGGAATATTTCTGACACGGAAGAAGCTGTAATTTGGTACTGGTGTACCCTACCAACATGTAACAAATACAAACATTTTAAATAAGGTGCTTTTATGGGAAAACAAACCCCTCCCACCCCTTCTTCTCTCTTTGCTGATTCATTAACCTGAATTTGGTGTGCCTCCTAATCCAGGGTTTCCTATTTTATTACACATTTCCATCCCCATGATTCTATAGAATAGCATTTGTGTGTTTTTAAATTTACATAAATATTTCAATTTTATAAAGCAGTTACTCAAATATTTATCATGCACAATTGACTTAATGGAGTCTAAAATTAGGCAGCACTTTCTGAATATAAATGGACTTTCCAACTTCCACACTAATCAAACTCTTTCCTATATTTCCTCTCTCTATGGTCTTCTATGTTGGGTCTGTCTTGCTTTTAATCCCCAGGTTAATTATAATAATATACAAAATTACTTTTCACAGTTAATGTTTATTTAGATTTGCCAACATGGTTTACTCCTCATGGCTTCTCACGGCCCCTCCTCCCTCGCCTACAAGTACTTCCTACAGAAGTCGCTTCCTGTGGAAAGCCTGGAAATCTTAGTTCATCTCACTCGCATTCTCCCCTTTCATTTGGGGAAGTTTCAACCTGCAGAAATGTAAGAAGAATAAACTGTGTATCTTACACCCTCCAGCTAGATTCAGTGATTGTGAGCATTTTGGCACTTCTGCTTCCTCTCTGTCTCTCTCTGTCTCTGTGTATTGGTCTCTGTATTTCTGTCTGTCTGTCTGTATGTCTGTGTCTCTTCCTCACCCACACACACTTTTTTCCCCTGAAGCATCTGAGAATTTGTCATAGACCCCCTCCACCCTAAATACTCCAGCATCTATAGACGCTGATAAAGAACATTCTCAAAAAAAAACAAAAAAACAAACAAACAAAAACGCCTTCTTCTCCATAACCAGAACAGAATTATCACTTTTTAAAGTTTAGGACTTATTTAGCATTATTATCTAATATATAGCCTACATCCAAGTGTCCCTAATTATAGCAATAAAGAGCTTCAGAGCTTGTTTTCAGTTCCAGTATCCAGTCAGGGATCATGCTCTGCATTAGTTCTCATGTCCTTTTGTCTCCTTACCCTGGTCTTCTGCGTTTTTGAAAAGTTCAGATCTGCTGTGTTGTAGGCTATTCTTCAATCTTGAATGTATCTGTATTAGGTTCAGGTGAAACATCCTGGTGATACTGTGCCCTACACCAGAGCTGCTGGGTATCACTTGTCTCATTATTGATGATTTTGGGTGAAGTGATTACTTGGTCAAATGGAGTCCAGCAGATTTCTCCAAAAATGAAGGTGCCTTTCACCTTTGTAATTAGTTAGAAATCTGTGTGGTGATACTTCAACATTCTGTAACTCCTGGGTTGCCCAGTAGTCTGTACACGGCTGTTCAACTTTCCGGGAACACTCTTGCCTCAGTCCGATACTACCATGACAACTGGGTACCACCACAACCATACCCTGAACTTCCACCATCTCTCTGTGTTTGTTAGGTTAACACTCTTTTGCAAAGAACTACCCTTCCTTCTCCATATCTCCACCCTTAAAATTCTTTACAAGGGCCCCGTGTGTTCTTTTTATTAATTCAATATTATATGATGTAATCTTGCAATTACTTACTTTGAGTCTCCAGTGATCCATGTTTGGTTGGTGGGAGTTCATTCAAAGTGTCTGCTCTATCTTTTCAATGTGCTCTGATCTGATTCTGAGTGTTTCTCACTTTCCAGCAGAACAAAGTGTTCCAGCCTCACCTTGAATTTTCCCTGCCAGAGCCCTGGTGTCAGCCATAGTTCCAAGAAGCCTTGGTTCCTTTGAGTGGGGTGTGGCCCCTAGAGCCCAAGATCTGGGAACTAGGTGTGCTCATTACTACTGAGGTGTTATTTCTTCTAGACTCTTTCAGTGGACAGAACAAGGATAGGTATATAATATATATATAATATTATGTATGATATATAATAACTACATGTTGTATTTTTATCTTTTTAAGTGTATATTATGTGTATGTGTGTATATATGTATATGTATGCACATATACATATATATATGCAGTTCTGTTTTTTTTAAGATTTTATTTATTTATTCATGAGAGATACAGAGAGAGAGGCAGAGACATAGGCAGAGGGATAAGCAGGCTCTTCAAGGGGAGCCTGATGCGGGACTCGATCCTGGGACTCCCGGGACCACGCCCTGAGCCGAAGGCAGACATTCAACCACTGAGCCACCCAGGCATGCCTGAAGCTCTTGTTTTAATAATGAGTTGATACTGGCATCTCAAAATTCCAGTTCAGTATCAATATCCTACGATTTTTTCTTCTCTTCCCCATTTTATATTTGTATTCCCTTCTTCCACAATGAAAAAACCAATTTCCAATAGCATTAATTTATTTACTCATTTTCTCAATCCTACAGTTCACACTAAATTGTTTTGGAATTGCCATACCAATACAACCACCTACTTCAGAGTCACTAAGCACAATTCAAGATTTCTTTCTTGTTCTTTTTGTGCTTAGAAGATATCCTCTTGAGGGTTATAATCAGATACTGAATTCTAAGTTTTCTTGGATTAATTCTTTTTTTTCTTCTGTGTATTATGTTATATATTTGATGGACTGTTAGGTTCATTCATTTCTACATGAATTAATTGTAGGAAAACTTTTCTATCCCCATTGATTCAGTAATATATTTTTGGAAACATAAATCAGAATAGTTCAAAAGTCAAAACTACACAAAAAGACACACTTAGAGAAGTCCTACCCCTTCCCTATCTGTAACTTATACCCCATTCTCAACCATGCCCCCACCATACACAGCTTCATAAGTTCCTGGTATATCCTTTCTATGTTTCTTTTTGTGAAAATAAGCATATAAGAGGATGGGAGAAAACATTTGCAAGTCATATGTCTGGCAAGTCATATGTTCTGGCAATCTTGTCCAGAACATATAAAGAATTCTTACAACTGAACAATGAAAAGACAATCTAAGGTAAAAATAAAGGATTTTAATAGTTCTCAAAGAAGAAAAACAAATGGTCAGTAAGCAAATGAGAAAATGCTTAACCTCATTAGTCATTAGGGACATGCAAATGAAATCACACACACAAAAAAGAAATCACAATGAGATATCACTTCACACCCACTAGGATGATGATTATAATTTTTTAAATGGAAAATGACCAGTTTTGACAAGAATGAGGAGAAATTGGAATGCTTATGTCTGCTTATGGGACCATAGTGGTGCAGCTGTATAGATATACATTTACAGCTCCTCAAAAAGTTAAATGCAGAGTTAACCATATGACCCAGCAATTCTGCTCCTAGGTATATCCCAAGAAAAGAGAAAGCATGTGTTCACCCAAAAGGTGATATGTGAATGTTTTTAGTAGCATTATTCATAATCGCCAAAAGGTGGAAATAACCCAGTGTCCACAACAGATGGTTGGATAAACAAAATGTGGCCTGTCCACACTATGAAATATTATTGGGCCGCAGAAAGGAAGGAAATACTACTACATGGTACAAGATGGATGAGCCTCAAAAACATTAGGCTATGTGAAAGAATCCAGACAAAAGACCCACATGCTGTGTGATCTCCTTGACATGAAATGTGCAGAGTAGGGAATCCCATAGACACAGGAAGTCAATTAGCAGTTTCCAGGGTCTGGGGACAATGGGGTGTGAGTGCTGGAAGGTGCAGGGTTTCTTCTGGGGTGGTGAAATGTTCTGGAATTAGGTAGTATTGATGGTGGCCAAACCTTGTAGATATGATAAAAACCACTCACTTGTAGACTTTGAAATGGTGACTTTTATGGCATATGAATTATATAAATAAAAATATAAGCATTTCATTTCTTAGATACTCATCACCATCTGGTTTCATTTTGTTTTATTTCCAATTACTGTCCTTGACACTGGTTCACGGAGGCCTTCATCGTTCTTTTTTACAGCATTATAATGCTCACTGTACCGCACTTCATTCTGCCTGTCTCCTCTATATGGATACTTAAATGATCTCCAGTATTTTTCGATTATAAGTAATGCCTCAGTGCATACTTGCTACACACATTTGTGTGCTGTTGGAAGTGATCTTAACCTTGATGCTGAATGATAGTCTAGATGTGTATGAAGTTCTAGGTTGATAGTTTTCTTTCTTTTAATCCCCTGATGCTACTACTCTATTTTCTTCTAGCCACTTTATCTTTCTGATTAGAAATCTGCCAGTTCAAATATTCTTTTGCAAGTCAGCTTTCTCTATGGTTGCTTTTTAGGATTTTCTCCTCATCTCTGCTGTATGCAGTTTCACTCTGTGCTTTATGTCCTTCTACTTCACAATCACTGTGCTCCTTAAGTCTGAGGAATCATGTCTTATCAGTTCCAAAATTCTTAGCTTTTTCCTTTTTCCAAATATTGCTTTTCTATCTCTGGTTGTCTCTCTTTCTAGAACACCTAGGTAAATGTATCTCAGACCTCCTCATTTCACCTTGCTTTCTCTTACCCTCACTTTCATAGTTTCTACCTCTTTACCTGTCTTTGCTACATTCTGGGAAACTTCCTTGATCTGTCTTCCATTCAATTATTTTCACGTTAGCTCTGTCTTATCTGGCATTTATCCTTACTTCGAATTTTTTATTCTGATGGCTGCATTTTTCACTTGTGGAAGTTCTATTTGCTACTTTCAAAATCTACCTTTTGTCTTTCATATCATTGTATTTTTTGTTAGAATTTCCATTTTTCAAAAAAAAATAAAATAAAATAAAAAAATAAAAAATAAAAGAATTTCCATTTTTCATTTGTTCTTCATAATTTCAAACTTCCTTATTCTGCAGTGTCTCTCAGATTACTCCATTATCTCAAATTCAGGTGTGTGAAGCCTGCTGTTTAATATATTGGCCCTTCCTAATGGTAGCTACGTATCGTCCATGGGTGAGCTCATCCTCATTAGTAATCAGTTCTTACCTTCATGGATAGTAGATGTGTTGTTATGGAAAGGTTTTGTGTTTCTTTGGGCCACTGTCCCAATGGTTTTATTGATCTGAAACTGGTTTAAATTAATTTTTCAAGTTAAGGAGTCCCACACAACACAGGTGGTACTTCTTTGTCTTTTTGATCTTTGTTATTTTCTGGCACACACTACTTGTCTTTTTCTTTCTATCAAGCTTAACTCTGAATTTTAAATGTCTTTCCTGTATTTCACCTAGATTTTTATGCATTTATACCAGGAGTAGGGCTCATGATTGCTAAAATCAGAAATCTAAATATATTCTTTTTCTTCTGTGGTAGAATGTATATAACACAGACATTTTAACCATTTTAAGTGTATAATTCAGTGGCATTAACTACATTCATATTGCGTGACTGTCACCAGTATCAATTTCCAAAACATTTTCATCACGCCAGACAAAAATTCTGCATGTGTTCAGTAATAACTCCCCATTCCCACCTCCCCTGCCACCCCTGCTCACCCCTAATCTAACTTCTGCCTCTAGGGATGTACATAGTGTAGATATTTCATATAAGTGAAATCCTACAATATTTGTCCTTTTGTGTCTGGCTTATTTCAGTTAGCATGACATTTTTCCAGTTCATCTACCTTGTAGCACATGTCAGAAGTCTGTTCCTTTTATGGCTGAATAATGTTCCATTGTATGAATGTACCAGAACTTGCTTATGCATTCACCTGTCGATAAATATTTGGGTGATTTCCAGGTTTGGGCTCTTGTGAATAGTGCTGCAGTGAACATTCATGGACAGCTATCTGTCTTAGTCTATTTTCAGGCCCCTGGGGTATATGCCTAGGAGTGGGATGGCTGCATCATATGGTAATTCTATGGTTTTTAAAAATATGTTCTTAAAAAAATAAAATGAGTCATAGAGATGTAGCACTCAAACAGCAGAGGTAGTGAGGGTCTTATCTTAACTTGCTTCTATTTTGGATAACATTTAGGACATTCAGGGTTTAAACCAATACTTCTTAGCCCCAGATTGCCCAGTTATTATGTATTGCTCAGCTGTGTGCACCATGTGCATCCAGTGTGATATTAGATGGAACTAAAATAGTTTGTGCGCTTGTGGATGTATTGCTTATTTTATTATTCCTTCAGGTGGGTGTTTGTTTGTTTAGGGTATGCGGTGATACCTGGATACCATACTCACTCCTTCAATACACTGCTTCCCAGTCTTTCTCCCTGCTCTTCTGACTGCTGCTTAGTTTTCCTTAACTTGAAAAGCATTTACTGAGCACCCACAGTGTGCTCGGTTCTATGATAGCAGTACAATAAAACACAGGTCCTAGTCAGTGAGACAGGCAGAGGAAAGATGATGGCACAGGGTGAGGAAGGCTGAGCAGAGCCAAGCACATGCTTGTGGAGCTCTGCTCTTAACCCAGAGGGTGCCAGGTGTCTAAAATGCTGGGCTGCAAAAAGCAAACATTCATCTAGGCTCCAGCAAGTGACGGGACATTCATTGCATAAGCACATGTGGAGATAAGGAAGGCAGGACTGAAGGGAAGGTTGTTTCATCCAGGTCGAGGAGTACTGGTCTGGTCACCTGACATGAGCCTTGGCAGCATTGGCAGAGACCTTACAGGCTGCTGGCTAGATGGCCACCCAGGTCCAGTCAGCTGTGACCAGAATGTGTGGGTCATGTGGAAACAGCTTAGTGATTCCCATGCAGCAACCCCATAAAGACTGTGATGGACATCTCAGGATATTCTGATGCTTATTCCAGCCAACACAACCAGCTACTACAGTCCCTTTCTTTAAGTACTCTAGCAGCAGGTCATATCTTATCACATGTAAGCTTCCATTAGATTATTGTCTCTTTCTTCCATATCACTTTTAATACATGTATTGATGTCAAAAGGGAGATCATTCTCTTTTGTAAGTGAATACATAATAAATATATTTTACCCATGTCTTCCCAGGTATCTAGAGCAAGTATAAGGGAAAGATAGCATCGTTTGGGGGATCTAGAAGGGAAAGAAACCATTTTTTGGATGCCTTTCAGTGAAGAAGGAATAAGATGCTTTTGAGAGACATGGTTTGAAGTGTCCTCCTTCTGTAAGATATTCTTTCTACCACTGTAGGTCATTTTGGAGTTCTAGGATGGTCCATCAGGAGCTGAACATGAGACTGTATCTGGATGGTCTTTTTCTGCCCAGCCAGACAGGGGTGGGGAATAGGTTAGGAAGGCAGCCCTTTGGCTGTCCATCTTGGCCCATTTTCCTCTTGGTTGTCCTGAGTTTTCTGAAAGTCACTTTAAAAATAAATATGGAATTTCTTGTCACAGGTAATGGAAGGACCCAGGGGCAGATGGTCTTCACACATAGCTAGGCCCACATACTAGATTTCAACAGACCAGGTTTCTTTCCTTGTCAGGCTCATCTGTCCTCTAGCTTGGCTCCATTCTCAAGCAGGGTCTTCAGTGGGGACCACATGGCCACCAGTAACTCCAGTCTTACTTCCTGCCTCTGCCACAGGGCACATGCCCCATCTGCTCTGTGAGTGATGCTATCAGCCAGTGTGAGAAACACCCAGTATAGGGTGGGGTGGGCACATCCCAAGGATTATCCCTAATTCTCTTGCTGTGGCTTTTGCTTAGATCGGCATTGCCACCTTGCAGCGCTAGTCCACCATTCTTACTTTAGTGTGTCCCAGCTCTCCCAAACATGACAGGCTGGTGATACACCTAGAAGGCAGGAGCCATGTGCGTGGTCCTCTTGGTGCCCAGTGCATTATCTTCCAGATATCAAGTGTGTATATTTGGATTTGCTCTGTATGCACTATGTAATATGAGCTTATGTCTAAGAATAAAGAAATATGCATGTTCTAGATTAAATATTTTTTTATTTATTTATGATAGTCACACACACAGAGAGAGAGAGAGAGAGGCAGAGACACAGGAAGAGGGAGAAGCAGGCTCCATGCACTGGGAGCCCGACGTGGGATTTGATCCCGGGTCTCCAGGATCGTGCCCTGGGCCAAAGGCAGGCGCCAAACCGCTGAGCCACCCAGGATCCTCTAGATTTAAATATTTTAAAAGTTACCACAGAGAAGTTCAATGATTAAAGAATTTTCTCTTAATTTGAATGATGTATGGCTTTATCTTTTTTGAGTACCTTACTTGATTAAAATAATATACTTTAAGACATAAGTCAGCCCCTTTTGAGTAAAAGTTAAATGTAAAACACATCCTTGAAACCATAAATGAGCAGTAGCGATCATTGCACACTTATACCCCCCAGAGAAGTGACTATTTTAAATGAGAGGAAGTAGACACCAAGGGTAAGGTTCATTTAAAATGTATAAAAATAATGAAAGCACTCATGGATTGAAAGACCATCTGAAAGGACTGTTCACTTTTTGGGTGATGCTGACGTGGGAGCATTGTTTCTTTGCAGAGAAAACAATGAGATGCTGTATGAGTGGCTCCTGCCTCCTGCTGCATCAGCAGGCAGTCACATTATTTTTCGGTGGAATGTGCAGTGCTTTGTACCTCTGTTCTCTCTCCAGCTCACAGAACCATAGCAGAGAGAGAATCGGAACATTTCAGAGAGACGAAACAAAACCAGATTATTCTGCTGTGCTGCCGCCTCACCACAGCACAATCCTCTGTTCAGAATTGCCTCATGTGAGGCACATTTTTAAACTGTAGTATGCCTATAAAGGCTGTCTGTGTGGGAGAACTTGCACGTGTAGGGAAAAGAACTGCCTGTTGCAGAATATTGCCTGAAGAGGCCGGTTTCTTCTGGCCAGGGAATCTGTTTCCTTAGTATTCTGGAAGGTGCCTGAGCTTTCCAAGGTTACTGGAAGTATTAACTGACTAAACCATTCTGTTACATTGGTGCTATGGTCCTGGTCGGAAGCCTTCCCAAGCCTCTAAGGTCTGCGCTTTGCCCCAGCGGGGCTTTTTTGTCCGAGCTTGGAATCTGGGCACATCCCGTTGGAAGGTGTAGAAGTGAGCATTTTATTTCCCTATCGCCCTGCCGTTGTAGCCTGTTGTAAGTAGTCCTCAATGTAACTTTCTGGAGCACAGGTCACCTGAAAGACCAGCCTTTGGCCCTTCTGCCTGAATAGCTGTTGATTCTTCCTCTCAAAGCCATCATGAGCACTTACCCAGAAAAATTGATTATTCAGATCGTTAAATCCCCAATTAGTCTGGATAATCGACGTCCTGTTGTATTCCATAAACGTGACACATGCTGTGAGGCACAGTGGGCTTCTTCCTCAGTGGGGACCCCATGGCTCCTCCCTCCTCAGGTTCACATCATGGCTCCCCTGGCTTTCTGCCCTCCTTATGTTGGCTCTGTGGGGCCTTGGCAAGATGTGCCCTTGACCCTGTGCCAGCTCCCTGTTTTGTGGTGGCTAGAGTGGCCCCGCCAGGGCATTTCTGTGGGGCCTGTCTTTTTTAACTGGGACAGAAATTGAAATGACACGAAAATAAAACGTGGTTCAACCTGAATGTACATGCCCTCACTCAGCCACTATGGCTGCCTGTGGAAGAGCAGGAGTCAAACCCCTGCTTATCTGACACCATGTCTGTACTCCCCATGAGGGAAAATAGCAGCAATAGAACTTAGGTGACCTACTCAAGGTCTTCCAGCTGGTAAGTGGCCCAGGCCAGCCACTTCCTTTACTGGACCATAATTTGTCCCATTTTCTATCAGGTGTTGGAGGAGAGAGGTCACATGGATATGAGAATGAGTGGGATGCATCTGGAACAGGCTCCGGGCTGGAGGCGCTCATGGGGATCATGTGAACTCCCCCATGATGGTGTCTTACAGGAGTAATCTGGGGCCAAGGTGCACATACAGGGACCCAAGGGATGGGATGAAGAGCTCATCTGGCTATGGAGACATTTGAGATGCATCTTGAAGACTGGGAGGAAGCAGAATTTAGAGGTGGGGGAGAAGATCCCAGGAAAGGAATGGGGGTGGCACGGCGAGCAGGGCAAGTGGCCCGTTTGCTTGGAACAAAGGGCAGGAAGTAAGTGTGCAGGACGAGCAGGTGCCGGAGGAGCTTGGATCCTGTGTCATCCTGGAAGGGTGTGAAGACGGAAGCTCTGTGATGGCAACTGGGTCTGTTCTAGGGAGGTGGGTCTGGTGTGCACAGGGGGCGCCGGGGGCTCAGCTTCAGATTGTGTCTCCTCAGACACAGGAAGTGAAGCTGCCCTCCTGTCTTTCAGATTTTGCTTTTGTATGCTAATGCGCACACGGTGAATTCTGAGAAGGAGAGTTCTTATATTTATATGACCACGAAACCTCTTTTTCACAGTAACAGTGCCTAGTAAGTCCTCAGTGTGTGTGTGTAGACAAATAAACAAGTGCGACACCAGTATTCCACAAAATATGGTTCAGGGGTGCTGCATTCTGGAGAGGGAAGAACCCTGACGGTGACAGGCTTTGGCCATGACCCAGGAAGAAAGGAGCGCTTGCTGGTGCTGAAAGCCCACTGTGGACACCAGGCCCCCAGCACAGCCCCCAGCAGCCTCTAGGGCGTCCTCGTCTGGCTGTGCCCTCCTCCCAGCAGGCAGGCAGCGGGGGCACAGAGAAGGAGCACCTCTGGGTCTGGGCAATGAGAAGGCCGCGGGGAACCCTGGCTGCTTCCCTTACCCACTGGCTTGTTGGAGAGATAGAGGAAGCATGTGCCTCGGCCCTGCCCTGGCCGTCCCAGCAGATGAACAATGTGGGCATGCAGGGCCCAAGAAGCCGCAGAGGGAAGAGGCCAAGCCCAAAGCAGGTTGTACCCTCCTAGTTTCTCCAGGTGGCTCTCCCCCATCCCTTCTAAATCCCAAATCTGTGATCCAAAGGGATTGTGTCAGTAAGGATGAGGGCGAGGCCACCCCTCAGGGCATCACCTGGAAGCTCCCTGGTTCAGGGGCAGCTCTAGGTCTCTGGCCTCCTCTGATCTGTCCATTTCTCTCCCTTCCTCTGACCTTCCTCCTCTGCCTGGGCCCCCACACCCGTCTTTATTTTCCCTGGAATGTATCAATGCTGTGGTAGCGACCCTTCCCTCATCAAAACCCTCAGCTCCCTGAAACCTGCCTGGGTAAGTTCACCTCCAGTTATCTCTTCATCTGTTCTTGCCACCTCTGTGTGTGGTGAAAATAAGGAACCTGATCTGGGGCAAGACCGATGCTGGCCTCTACCCATTTCTCTTGGGTTTTCCTTCATGTTTTACCCTGGCTTTTTTTTCTGTTCACCTCTTGATGTGCCATGTGAGAATCAGGTGAGCCAGAGAAAACAGGGCCCAGAGGATGACTGGCTTGTCCCAGAGGACACGTGTGGCAGTGCTAGGGCCGCATCCCAGAGCTTGTCCTGTTGTACCTCACACTCTTCCTTGGCAGTGCCTGCTTTTCCAGAAGCTCCCTGCTTTCATTGCAAAGATAGAAGAGTCCCCTCCAAATGTTGAGGAAAGGTAAGGTACAATTTCAGAAGCCCAGACTAGAGGTAGCTTCACATTTTGCATTTAGCAAAAGCCCATTTGCAGTTTATCCTCATATGTGGCTTAAAGTGTGCGCATTACACAGTTCATTTATGCCTTTATTATAATTAGGTGCAGGTAAGTTGCACCATTACCCTGTTTGCCTTTTCTCTGCTTATCTGCTTATGCTATTTCATCTTATTGGCTTCATGTCAAATCTTTTAAATGGTTATAATATTCCCCTTTCTGAGATCAACAGGCGGGGAGGCACAGACTATGTCAGAAATTCAGGGAAATGAAGAAATGTGCATACATATGTACACACGTAGAGAGACTGCACCGAAGTCACGGCGAGGTTGTGCAGAGATGAGATAAAGTGAGGTTAGCCACTTGAGGTGTTTTCCTGCTTCTGGAAGTCAGAAATACTATGTTTGCAACGGCCACACAGACACAGGCTTCTTAGCTGCCGCGAGGTTCACAGAGGACGGTCAGATGGTGGAGGCAGGTCTTTGAGGCTTGCTCCTGCACATGCAGTGTGCTCTCCCAAGTCTCATTTCACAGTGATGTTTTGCTTGAGGGCAAACTGATAGTGGAATCTGCGAGAAACACCATGAGGTGGGCTGACAGCTCTAGCCCTTTGGGTAATTAAAAGCTAAATGGAATGATGAGAAAACGTCCAGACAATTTAATTGGTTAATTTACTTGCTTTTTGAGAATTTCAATGAGACCCCTGGCGTCATTTGAACTTTTAAAAAGAAGTCATATCAGAAGTCTCCAAAAGTATGTATTTTTGGTGGTCTAAATGCCTGTTAAGACTGACCCATTTTGCATGGGTATTGGTGACAGGCTGCAGGTAGTGAGCCTGAGCCGTGTGCCATGTTGGTCTGGTTTGTGAGGCACGTGTCTCTTGGAAATCTCAGAGTCACTGATTACTCACCGTTACAGACCCTGTGCTTATGAGGCCCCTGGAGCCTCAGGGGTCAAGGATATTTTTCAAATAACAGAATGAACCATCAGTCAGTGGCAGGCAGTGGGATGAGCCTCCTTTCTCCCCAACTCTCACCATCAGTTTGGCAAAGCTGGTGGCTGTGGCCATGAGGGAAGGACCCAGATGGAGCAGGGAGTCCTTGTCCTGGGGTGCACGGAAAGCACATATTCTATCCAAGCACTCTCTCCCTGCAGCCAACTCCAAGTTATGAAAATCGATAAACTGCCTTCAGGAGCTTAGTGTTGAGCCACATTGCAACTCCTTAGTCCTCACACTTTGTATGCACCTTCTACCTGGAGCACTCCATTAAAAACCCTGACTTGGCCAGGTGTATTTGAGATAACTATTCATTAGATATTTAGATATTTTACTTTTTTTCTTTATTTTGCAATCTACTGTTTGTTCATATATTTATCCCATACTGTCTGCTAAATGAGAGGAGAGCTGGACTCTCAGAAGTCTATCCTGTTACTTTTTAATGTTCTGGTAGAAACAGGGATTATTTGTACTCCTGTTGCCCTAGACTTTAAAGACAATTGAAAGTTGACTGCTTATATGTGTTATACACAGATCTGTCATTTTAAGCAATTCCAAGGTAAGGTTCAACATGACCTCAAATAATCACTTAGAGACTGGCTGGGGTTATTCATATTTTCCTGTATTACACACTTTGTCTCTGTGGGTGTGTGTGCATGTGCATGCATACACACATGCATTGTATTTCTAGGAAAAATACCAAATAGCAATTTTTTACTGATTTATTAGGTATTAGAGAAATTTAACAATATTCCTCCCAAATTCTGTACACTTTGTATTATCTTCCATGTGATGAAAGAGGAAAAGTTATGGATAATAGATAAGTAGACACAGACAGACAGACAGACAGACATTGGATTTTAGCCTCTCCAGCAATTCCTGACTTAGGCACAGACATACACTTGCCCTACCAAGTTTCTCCCCAGTCTCCTCAGGCTTGATGCCTGATGGCATATCTCCATTTCAGTGACTTTCCTGGGCCCAAAGGCTCACAGGCCTAAGGCAGCTCTCCATCTGAAGACACTACCATCACCCCTTAACAAACCAAATACAGCATAATCAATTGGTTTTTATCAAAGGACTCCTGAAGTAGAATAGAAAGATTTAGTCTGTGGCATGGACTACATGCATACAACATTATTTTCAGGCTTATCATTTTGAATCTAATTTGGCACTGCATGAAAATCAAACGGTTGATAGCATTAAGTCTCAAATTCCTATCCATTGTCTCGTGCACAAGTGTCTCTATTTCAAGTCACTGTTCGTCATGCATTCAGCTAATGTTTATTGAGCCTCTGCTTTCTGTGAGGACCTGTGCATGCTGCAGGGCGAGTGCAGTGTGGGGTGTCCAGGTGTGAGGGTCTCTGCCCCACAGGAGATGGAAAGTGTCCTTGCAGCCAGCATGTAAGGAGCATGTAACAGGCTTCCCGCAGTGAGGTCTAGGGATGCTCTGAGTGCCCAGAGGAGAGAGCTACCCCATGTTCAGGGGCATGACGGGAGTTACATATGAACAGGACCCTGCAGGGTAGGTAGAAGTGGTATGAAGGACATCATGGCTCCTGTTGGAAAGCTGCCAAGCCCCTTACCCAGGCTTAGAGGAACTCCTACTTTAAAATTAAAAATGTAAGTCATGCTTTTTATTTCCGGAGGTCTGAAGAGAGAGAGAGACTAAGACATCTAAGAGACTTTCAAAGTTACCTTCCCACTTGTACACACACACACCCCTCTTCCTGCACTCAGGGTTCATGGTCGCCACAGGAAGAGGAGTAGAGTTAGGGCCCATGGATTCTGATCAAACCCCCAGTAAAGCTGAAATGGCCTCTGTTGCAATTCTAGTTCTCTATTTCAGGGCCTGAGGAAGTTCATTTCACAGGCCTTGCGTGGAAGTTGTGGTTTTGTAGACACTACCTGGTCGGCAGAGGCAGGGCAGCAGCATTTCCTCTGCTGGGTCTTCCATTTGCTGGTGCAGGTGCTGCCTTCCTGCCTCAAACTCAGGGCAGGTCGGGTCCCAGGAGCAGTGAGGGCCCCTGCATCCTCCATCTCCATACAGTGGCATCATGGGATCAACTGTGTGTCACTCCAGTTGGCCTCCAGGAATGACGTCAGATGAGCTGCTCTATGGAAAGCTTTCCTTCATATGGCCTGATTCATCTGCTCACTTTTCCACATACATGCCTCTCACTGCCTTTTTCCCAGGGACACAGCCACATCACTGACAGTGTTATATTTCACTTCTTTTCAGATTGATCTGTGGGCATAGAATTATCCTTCTGTCCATTATTATTACAACTTTCAATGCAATCCTCATTAGCCCACTAACTCATGACTATTACTATCATTGCTAATACAATGACTATTAACTAAATATGAATAATTCATGCTAGCACTAATATAATTACTGTTATTAACTATACTTCCTCTCACATAATCTGTCTTTGCTGCCTCATCACCCTCTACTTCTCTTCACCTTCTCCCTGCCTGTGTTCCCTGCAGATCCCAGGAGCCAGGCTTCTCCCCCGGCCCAGAGTGAAAGTGTGCTGGTGACCAAGCGGCACTTGGTTTGTCTTCAGAGCAAGGCAAGATGTAGGGTGAATTTCTGGCTTTGTGACTCCTGTGGGCGCACCAGCACTACCAGCATTGCTCTTGTCTTAAAGTCAGACTCTGTCTTTGCTGAGGCTGTGGGGCCTCTCTGATGTTGCAGATCAGGAGTCCGAGAGGCCATGTGCCCTGCCTGCCCCTCCTCCAGTGATGGCAGATGGCAGTTGAAGGGTAACAGTGGAGGTGTCAGGGGGACCAGAGTTATTCCCTCACTCCTGGTAAACTGAAGAGTTGGGGAGAGAATCAATAATATCAGAGCATTGACCAAAATATCACCATGTGTTTTATGCTCCATAGATTCTATTTCTAAGAGTATCAGCATCTCAATCATTTAAAAAGTCTGATTTATCAACTGTCTGTACACTGCTGTGGTGGGCCCAGTGGGGAAGTTAATGGTTATTAGCTTGCAGGGACCTAGAGTCTACTTGGGGACCATCAGGTGTAATTGGTTAGGACCTGCTACATGTCAGGCTGCACAAGACCTCACATGTCAGATAGACTTGCACCCCAGACAGGTTGCAGTCCTCCAAGGGAAGGAGAGCAAAACCACAATTAGAGACGTGGTCAGTGCTGTGACACTAGTATAAGCACAGGAGCTCTTGGGTCACAGAGGAGGGGCACCTCATTAGCCCGAGGGAAGTGCCAGATCTGGGCAGGCTTTACAGAGGAAACAACAATTAGCTGGCCTTTCTGGATACAGGGGTCCAGCAGGGAGGGCTTGGTGAAAGGACAGTGAAGCCAGAGAGAACCCTGTGCAGACAGGCAACAACATCCCAGGAATGATGATGATCCCCTGCAGCAGCTGGGAGAGGGGTCTGGGATCAGGAGGGAAAGATAGTGCTGTGTGTGTACTGAGACTTCAGGACTTTATTCTTCAAGTCACAGTAGTTCAAGAGGGAAGGATTTTAAAACTAGGAGTGTTTAAGGAAGATCATTCTGGCTATAGCATGTGGGCCAACTTGAAGGCAGGCTTTTGAATATGTGGATGCAAGGTCATAGGACTTGAGCCAAGATAGCAGCAGTAAGGGTTAAGGGAGGAATACACTTGTGAGTTTGGGGGAGATTGTAGAATCTGTACATATTAGTTTATGGGGCTAGAGAGAGGGCAGTGTCTTCTATGACTTTCATGTTTCCAGCCTGAGTGGCTGCTCAGGTGATGTTCCCAGGGGTCATCACAGGAGCAGGTTCAGGGCACAGGGAGGAAGCAGGATAGGAAGAACAAGACTGTGGATTCAGCTTTGATACTCTGGGTTTTAGAACCAAGATGGAAATTTCCAGAAAGCCAATTGGCACCTAAGCTACCAGGCTGGGGCTGGAGACAGAGATTTAGGGGTCATTACTTTAGGGTGGTTTTGATGACCCCAGAGAAGATAGCCCAAGAAGAGGGTGGTGGGAGGATGTGTGAAGGACAAGCCAATACTGAATAGTGAAGAAAGAGGACAGATACTGGTGGGAAGCAGTAGGTGGCAAGTGTCCAACAGCTACAGCACAAAGCAGGGGCTATGGAGCTATGGCATGAAGAGGGAGGAAAGACCCTTGCTGAGGTAAGGAAGGCTTCGAGGTGGCTTCGGTGCCCTTGTGGCAGTCCCAGGAACTGCAGGCACAGGTACGCAAGCACCATCCCTGTCTTCAGGTGAAGGCAGCAGAGACTTAGAAATTTTAGCTCAACTCTCTGCTTCCTGTTGCTGAGATATAAGTAAGAGGCTATTGGAACAGAAAGTTTTCTTTGTTTCTTTATTATTAGAAGAGTAATAAATGTTAACTGTGGAAAAATGAGAAAAGCAGAAAAAAGATATCCGTAACTTGCAACTCTGTAGCCCAGACTCATGACAGTTAACATTTACCAGTTTCATGCAAATAGAAAACAAACATTTTTAGCAAAACAGAATTATATCATAGATACTATTTTGTAAGACTTATTACTTAATATTTCATTATTTATACAATGTTGACTACAGTATCGTTTTAAATAGCTGCCTGATTTGCTTTCTTAAGCAAACTTATAATTTATCAACTAGCTCTAAACCGTTGGACATTTAGATTGTCTCCAGATTTTCACCGTTAGAGACAGAATGGTGAATATCTTTTAGCTCCATCTGTGTGAACATCAAAATTATCTCTTTACAATAAATTCCTAGAAGTGGAGCTGTTATGTTGAAGGATGTTGTAGTCAATCTTTTGAGTTACAAGAAATAGACACCCATACAGACTTGCTAGCTCCATATAAAAATGAAGGCAGGGGGCTTATGTGAACAAAAGGAAATGAAGCGGGGGTTCTCATGGAACTTGAGAGCAAGATACCCCCAGGTTGAGAAGGCAGAAATACAAACTCCCTGAACCCAGAGCACTTTTCCAGCACTTTCTTGGCTACTCAGGAGTCATGTGACCTCACACCTGTACTCCCTCCTCTTCTTCACAAGCCTCTTATGCTTACTTCTTTTGCCATCAGACTCAATTTTATATCATAACCACACATCTTTGGTGGTTGATAGTTGTGTCTTTTAGTTAGAGTGATGAACAGATTCTTATAATCATGAGTTCTGGCCAGGTAACTTTGGGCAGCCCCCGGACCTGGGGGTTGAGAGAAGGGTTTTGGTCAGTTGCGGAATAGTGAGAGATGACTGTGGGTGTCTCCTCCGAGGCTCCTCCAAAATCCACACTTCGTGACATCAGATTTGCAGCTTAAGATCTGCCATGGTGGGAGTGCTTGCACCTTGGAAATCAGCAAATACTGTGGATCAGGGCTGGTTTTTCCCTGTTTATCAGGAACCCACTGGGTGTCCCATGGAACAGTGAGACTGCTTTAGAAAAAGGTATGACCAGTGACTGGCACCTTTAGAATGTTTTTGATGGGGCGCTTGGGTGGAATAGTTGGCTAAGCATCTGATGCTTGGCTTTGGCTCAGGTCCTGATCTCAGGGCCATCAGATCTAGCCCTGAGTCTGGCTCTGTGCTCAGTGCAGAATCTGCTTAGACTCTATCTCCCTCGCTCCCCCACCTAAAATAAATTAAATGTAAATTTTTTAAAAAGGATAAATGTAAATTTTTTTAAAAGGTTGTTTTTGACAATTTAACTCCACTAAATGCTGTAGATGTTACTTTATTCTAGCATTTCATACTGTAGAGAAGAAATTGAAGGGTTTTGTTTTCTTCTGGCTGATACCATGTTTTTTCTATCTGGACTCTTTGTAAGTTTTATTTATTTGTACTGAAGCTCAGACACTTTGCTGGCGTATGACTATAGTGGCTCTCTCTTTCTTGGTACCCAGTAAGCCCTTTTTATTTGAAGATGCAAATCTTTGTTCACGTCGGGGAATGTTTCTGCATTGTTAATTTGATGGATGTGTTTCTCTCACAGACTCTATTTTCACCTTCTGGAATTCCTATTGTGCTCACACTGGATCTGTTGGATCAGTCTTCCATTTTGCTCATCTAGTCATCATAGCTCATTTAATCTGCTTTCTGTAAATTCTAGGAAAAACTCTCAATTCCAGCCAAATTCACTGATCTGATTTTATGCACTATCCAGTCTGTTCTTTGGGACTTCTGTTGCATTTTTAATTTTGGCAATTTGTATTCTCATCAAAAAAACATCTTTCCTGATCTAAGATCTTTCTGTTTTCATATTTATAGGATGTTATCAACCTCTCTCAATGGAGCTTTTACTCAATTCAGATTTTCTCATTCATCTGAATCAATTTGATTTGGAAATTTCCTGAAGTGTTCTTTTTTATAAAGGAGATACCTCTTCATAGTCTTCAAATTAATCGATCTCTTTCTTATGGACTTTTTCCATTACACGCTTTATTATTAAGATTATTTAGCTTTTATTTTGCCACAATAATGAACATGTAGATTGTTGTGAGGTATCTATAGTTCACCCTAATGGGATGAAGATGGTCTTATTTCAAGGCTAATAGAATTCTTTCCCTCTTTAGTTTTAACAATCCAGAGATTGCTAGGGCCCTGCTCTTCTCTCATCTGTGCTCACTGTGCTCAGGAAATTCTCAAAGTGGGGTACCCAGGCCAGGAGGATCATGTTAGAAGTGCGGATTCTCAGACTTCACCCCAAATTTACTGGTACAGAAATTCTGAGGGCAGGGCCTGGAAATCTGTGCCTTCACAAGCCCTCTGGGGATGTGATGGCCTTCAGGGATGGGGAGCTGCTCACCTGCTGTCACCGGATTTCTGTACAGAGGGAGTTCACACCAAGTGTGAGTTTATGTTTAGCTCCTCATACCAACCCCAGTGCACTGTCCTGAGGAGGTCACAGATGGGCCCCCAGCCCCAAAGACTGCTCTGACTTGCTCCCTGGTGCTCTGACCTGAGTGACATTCCTTTGGTTGTCCAGCAGAAGCTGGGGGCCATCCTTTTGGCTTTCCTTTTACAGGTGGGGAGTTTCAGATCAGAGTGGCTCTGCCTCAGACAGATCACATTTAGGACCTCTTGCAAAAATTCTTTTGTGCACAGTGGTTATCTTGATTCTCAGTATTAATACATTTATTTCCTTTTTTTTTTTTTTAATCCTCCAGACATTTCTGTAGGGATTTAAGAAGTGCAAAAATAGGTAAGTTCAAATGTCCTAGGGACAGAAGTTTGGGTTTTTTTTGTAATGACAGTGTTTAGGATGCTCTGAGGACTGTAACCTCAGAGACTTACAGGGCCGTGGGAAGCTGTGATCTTGAGGTGGGAGGTGAGGACGGCCTGGAGCAGTGAGTCTTGTGGGGACGGGGAGAAGCCAGGTCCCCACAAGTGTCTGAGGGCAGGGCTCAGCCTGATTAACAGTGGGATGAGAGGAGTGTGAAAGAGGACAGAGGCCAGGAGGACTATGTTTTCTGCTATGGCCCTGGATGATTTCTGGGAAAAGAGGCAAACAGGACTTAGCTTCAGCAGAATGGTGGCTCTGGATGTGGGAATGGGAGGAGGAGACCACTCCTGACCTGGGGTGACATAGCTGAGTCATCAGGATGAACAGGTGCATGTCATGCTAATAAGTACAGCCTCACCTGCTCAGGCACATCACCAGTGGTCCTGGTTATGAGGTTTGTGTACTGAAGTACACAAACCAGATGAAGAGCCGTTGCACCCACGATTCCTTTTGGGCCTCTTCTGGTGTGTTGCAATGAAAATAGTGTTGAGGATGTTCTCCAGGTTCCTGGGAGACACAAGGAGAAACCGCAATGCCCTCAGGCTCACAGCCCCTCTGCTGTGTCCATGTTTGAAGTTTTCCCTCAAGCCATCCCTCGGAGTTTGGCATGTTAATTTTCAAGTTTATCAAGTGGCTCCGATGTTAATAATGACTTTCTTCACCCGTTCCCCTCCTCCTGTCTGTTGTAATTCTTCCCACTCCAAGTCTTTGTTTTCCTGTTCCTGTGTGTGTGTGATGGGGGTGAAGGGGCAGCCTTGGCAGGAGGTATCCCTCCCGCCTGGTCCTTTCGCTCTTGGATCCTCAGTCTTGATTATGGCCATGGTAATTTTCACCTGGCTGTGATGTGGGGATGTCAGCTAGAGTCTCAAGTGCTCCATGACCTGCTACATCCAGCCTCTTAATTTGACCGTTGACAATTAATTTTGTCCGCTTACTTTCCCTCTTTCTCTGTGTCCAGTTGTGGCTTAAAGATATATCTGCTTACACTGAGCATATAATAAAGGAAATGGGACAGCCCGCTCTCTGAGGAGCCGGTGAGGCCGAATCCAGGTGCCCTCAGGCTTCACCACTGCCTGGTTTAGAATCAAAGCCTGGCGCCCTCTTGCCAGGGAAGGGTCAGAACGCTGAAGCTGGCAGAAATGCGGACCACGTTATCTGCAAAGAGCTCTCGACAGCTTGGGAATGTTGCACCCTCTGTGAACACAACTGGCGTGGAAAACAAGGAAAAGCAATGAGGAGAAACTGAGAGATAGCCCTCGCTCTGAGCTTGCTTACAGGACGAAGTATGCTCACGTTTCCAGATGGAAGCTGTAGTCACTGATGCACACACAACCTGTTCTAATGCTCAGGTTGTAATTGACAAGAGTGATGGTGTGTCCATCATCAGGAGAGATGAGCACTATGATCTCTAGTCACTAAAGTAAACAGTTTTAATCCAGAAATAGAACAGAGGTGAAGGAACACAAGGAGATGCTTCCATGGATGCCTCATGTTTCACTGGCCAGTCTGCCATCCTGCAGGACTCTCAGCAGGCCCGCCGGGGCTTCCTGGCAGTGGGCAGGATGCTCTGGGACACATCCTTTCCTTTCTCTGCAGCTTAAGAAGTGCTAAAGGAAAGTGTCATAGGATTTGTAGCTGTCTCGGGGGGAAAGCTGATGTGAATAACTGCTGCGGGCAAGCTCTAGAGATATGCTCTATGATCTGCTAGGAAGACACCCAAAGTTTTCCCTAAAAGTGGAAAAGAAATTCCAGTTAATCTCCTACAGGCTGGCCATTGCTCTGCTCTTCTCCCATTGCCCATTGATGAGATGAAAATTGTCTTTTAGGAACTGTGGGGTTATGTTTATTTTTAAAGATTTTATTTATTTATTTGAGAGGGAGAAGAGAACATGAGCAGGGGGGAGAGGAAGAGGGAGGAGAGGGAGAAGCAGACTCCCTGCTGAGCAGGGAGCTGGATGTGGGACTCAATCCCAAAGGAAGACACTTAACCAACTGAGCCATTTAGGCACCCCAGGAGCTGTGGTTTTAACAACGCTGTGTATTTCCACAAGTGAATGTTTACAATAGTAAGTCCTACAAACTCTTTGCCCCTTTCGTGTCCTCAAATCACACTGCTGAGCGTGTGACCATGTGGGCCCAGAGCCTGGGAGGAGTCTTTGCCGCCACTCCCGGGGGAGGGGTCAGTGCCACCTGCTCACAGGAATAAGCCCCACCTCAAATACATACACTGGAGGCCCCGGGGCCAGGAGTCTGGGTGGAAAGGATAGTGGCCGTGGTGCTGAGCAGACCTGTCCATGGTCTTCACCAGGAGGACCTCCTGCCTCATCCAAATTCCCATTGCTGGGAGAGCAAGCTGGGTCAGCGAAAATGACCTCAAGGTGTAGACAGCCTGGTGCAGAGCAGGTGCCCAAAATATGGGTTCATCATTGTCTTCTGTTCCCACCGTTCTCTGGGGTTGGTTGCAGAGAAATGTCATGAGATGGTCTTGAGTACAGATTCACCGCTCATACCCAGGCTGTCCCTGAAGGGGTTTCTAAGAGGCAGTAAAGCTGGTGGTTACACACACAGGCCCTGGGTCATGTGGATCTCGGTTCACGTTCTAGCTCAACGACTTAGTCACTAGGAGATGTGGGCCAAATTGCTCGACTTTCTATATATCAGTTTCTTTATGTGTAAAACAGGAACAATAATTCCTAGTGTTTGTCAGAGAGAATAGGCAAAAGCCAGATTTCCAGCAGGACTCCTGGGAACCTAAATGCAAAGGAAAGCCGGCCCAGATCTCCTGGTCACCCTTAGGTCCTCTCAGAATACCCAGTACTGGGTTTCGGGCCACAGATGAATTCCTGATCCACCTACAGTGGCTTTCCAATGGCTCATGTTTTGCATGATGGGCTGCTAGGGGCTGACATTCTTTCTCCCTTAGATTTTACAGCGTGGTCTGGGGTGTCTTATTGAACCAGGTCTGCCCTTACGTTACATATATGTAAAGGTTATTAACATGTTGGTATTTAAGAACCCTTTTAAAAATATATGACATTCCAAAGCAATCACATGACTTTTTAAGAGAATCTGTTTTCATTCAGTAAATGTTCTTTAGTTAACATCCTGTTTTTACTCAGATATTTCAGGGCATTCAGTTTGTGAGTACCTACTGTGTGCCAGATGTGTGTTATAATCATCTTGCATATGTTCTTTTCTTTAATCCACAGACAGCATAACCTACTTCTCCCACAGTGAACAGAAGCTTAGGGGTGGGTAAACAGAGAGCTGGTCAGTCAAAATGTGAGAACTCTGACTGCCGGGCCTCAGGACTCCACCCACCCCGCCCTGGCACCATCACCAAACAGGGCCCACGGCATGCCATGGCCATAGAGCACAGTCAGGCCCTGGCTGCCATTGGAGAGGACTCGTTTGCCACAGCCCCTACTCGTCATCACTCCAGCTTGTTTGTCTGAACTTTCCCTAGGCCCCTTCAGAGAGTTCAGTAAAAACAATATCCTCTAATTTCATAAACAGATTGGATTTTGAGGCATATTTCTTTGTGAGAATCTTACTCATTGAATGTCTTTAGAGTGGGAATTGTGGTCACACCTGAGGTTCTTATGTAAGTTAACAAATGATTATTCTTCTCGCAAAACTACAGGAGTGACCCATACAAATGAACACATTCTTTGTTTTCTCCTGATTGCTGACAGCGGCTGCTGTGTGTTCCGAGTAGAAGAGTATTTAGTGACAAAAGCCAGGCGGGTGTTGCAGCAGGGGGAAAAAATTAGGAAATTGATGAATTATCTTTCCATTTGCACCTTCAGAAATAGGTTAATTGTTTCGGTGACTGGCTCCATCTTGATTAGGAAGCATTAGTAGCAATTAATGATATAACTTCAAAAAAGGTATAGGAAAATTAACAGAATTTTCAGTTCACATAAATTATAGTCATTATCTACTGTATCCAGAACCATCAGGACTGCCAAGCCAACTGATTAAAGTCCAAGTAGATTTTTTTGGTCTGAATTCTCTGGATAATTGAACAAATCTTTTTGTTATGCTTTCAGTATATAATTCCCTATAGTGAGCTAATAATAATATTTAGTTTAAAATGCCTCAATTCTATGACATAATTAAACACCTTTCACAAGTTACCTTTATTAATATATGCACATTTTACCTACATGGACAAATATTTGATTATGGTGATGAATCTTTTTAAATAAAAAGGCAGCTACCAGAGTGTGGCTTAGCACAGTTCAGGTCAAGAGACACGAAATTCTAAGACTGATTTTATGTAGCCTTCATTTCAAGCAGCTGAGAAGCAGTGGCCCTCAAGGACGGGCCGGCAGGAACAGCAATGTGAGTGCTGTTGAGCAGGGGTACTGAAGAAACATGGAGAATATGGCTGGGTTATTGGAGTAGGGATGGATATAAGGGGAAGTCCAGTGAGTCCGTCAGAATAAACAGCCCTGAAGATCTCAGTGGCTTAGACAAGAAAGTTTCTTTTCACTCATATTGCTTACATACTGAAGGTCTTATAGGGGACCCGGGTCTGCTCATGGTAAGTAAGGTACTCAGATCCGGGCTGTCACACATGCCACTGTTCCATGATGCAGCCATGTCTACAGGAGGCTTTAGGCTCTCACACAGGGCACAGAGGTCTCGCATTCCATGAATGTGTCTGCATGGAAATGCCCCAGGTCTTGTCCACTCGTAAACATGGGCAAAACCTGTCACATCGCCACGTCCCCTATGAGTGCTCGCCACTCATAGGGGATGGGGGAGCATGATCTTCCCCTCAAGCCAGGAGGGAGAAAAGAACTCAGAACTGTGGCAAGCATCATCAGAGTGATGTCTTCCACTCCAGCTAAGGGTGAAGCTTGAGTTGGCTGGCGTTGGGGCAGTTGTCAGGGTCTGAGTATGAGGAGCTAGTGTTCCAGGAAGATTATGAGGAGCTAGTGTTCCAGGAAGATCAGCCTGAGTTCCACTCAGAAATGACTGCTCCAGCTGCAGAGTTCCTCATTCTCTTTTCTGTGGGTTTTTACCTCTGCTCCTCAGGCATGGCTGTACCTTGGACCTTTTCATTAGAGTCAGGATGGGGTAGCAGTGAAGAGCACAGATTCTAGCCAGAAAGCCCTAGGTTCGTATCCCAGCTCTGCCCTGTGATGTTGGGTGGGTAACCTATCTTGGGAGTCTTTGTTTTCTGTCAAAATGGGAACAATAAAAAATATACATAATGGTAAGTGTAATGTGATTGGTACAGTGTCTGGCCCATACCAAGCAGTAAATAAATGTTTGCTATAATTCTTATAATCTCTGAAAATGTTCCACTGATGGGATCTGTAATTGTTCAGTTTCCTTCCTACCTTCCCTAACCCTTGCCCTCTTTGCCTAGTTGAAACCTAACTTGTGTTTGCTCACGCAATCCAGTAGTCTCTTCTTGCACACCATGGCATCCACATTTTAATTATTTCCTTGTGCACATAAGTCCTCTCTTGGCCTTCCAGAATGCCTACCTTGTCAAGGCTCTGCCTGTCTTCTACCTGCTTCCTTTCCTGCTGGGCTGAAGTTCCACAGACGGGTGTTGTCTAGACTCTCTGGGCACATCAATGCTGCACAGAAATCCTTGGGCTCATCTCAGGTTCCTCCTGCCTCTCCCCAGTGCTTATCCCAGGCCTTGCCTCCTTCCACACCCATCAGGACTGCTTCCTAATAAGTCACGTTCATGAGAACATAGTGTTTTCATGTGTTTTCTTTGACCTAATTGGTGAACAGGTGACTATAATCCTACTTGAAGAATAATATCTCTGAGTGCAGAATTTCTCAAATGGAATAAGCATGTACATCATCTAGTAAGCTTGTTAACAATTAGGTGTTGATTCACTAGGTCTGGGGCCCAAAACTCTGCCCCTCTAACCAGCTCCCAGAGGAGGTCTGTACTCTAGTCCCAGCTCCACTTTGAGGAGCAAGGAATTGGTTGCCTTGTATAAAGTACTTGGCCATGTGCCGAATAGCTCGAACTTTCCCTTCGATGACGTGGGTGCTCTGCTACCAGAGCGTGGCCAGCAGCACAGACTTCACTTGGGAGCTGATTAGATGTAGAATCTGATTTAGAAACTCCATGTGCACAGGGTATGCAAGTGGCCCCACACGTTCATTTGAAGGGTTGAGAAGTGCTGACTTAGAAGACATAAATAAAAAGATCTTCAGAGTATTTGTAAAACCATATGTGGTTTTCTGTGCTCTGAAAACTGAAAATACTGATGTCAGATTAAGCTAATTAGTGAGTGGGTTGAAATTAATTAACCAGAAAAGACCCTCTGAGGAAAACACATTTTGGGCCAGGTTTGGGAAAAGAAAAATATATTTATAAATGTATTTAAGACTGGTTACTTTTATCATTATTTAGGAGCATCTTCGTCTATAGACAAAGATTTTTCCATTACTTAGAAAAATCTGGTTGTAAAAGAATAATGATTTCCTCACCTGGCTTACTGAATTATTTTTATTTTGTTATTTATTTTTCTTTTTTTATTTTTCTTTATGTAAAAACAAATATGCATGTGTAGTCTTAGTTCTTCCCCCTTTCCTACCGCAAGAGCAACAGATTGTACATACTTTGCAGTACTTTGCTTTTTTCACTTATCCATGTATCTTAGAGACCTCTGTGTCGGCCTGTGAAGAGCTTTCTCAGCATATTTTCAGCTGCCCAGCATCCAGCAGGGTGGATGCACCACATTCACATTTTGCTTTTCAAATGACATTTAAAAGTCTTTTACACAACAATAACCAACACTTACACGTGAGAGGTCATTGCCCCAGAAAATAATTAATAAGCTTGTGTTAAATTTCTGTGCCTTTTCTAAAAACTGTCTCCTTCAAGGAACCACCACAAGCTCCAACTGAGGTTATTTTAGGCTATCATGCCTTTCCCAGACAGTACTTAAATTTCAAAATAAAGAAATATTTATTTCTTTGAGACACTTTGCAAAGACTAAACCAAAAGCAGGTGTCTCTTTCTGGAGAATAGTTCTGGGGAGAATTCTTGACTTCTATTCCAGGTTCCTCTGTCTCCCTCAGTGAGTTTCCCCAAGCATCCTGAGGCTTAGTGACCCCGTGCTGGTTACCCAGAGAGCACCGTCCTTCCTTCAACCCCTTTCCCTGTTTCCCCAGGAACAGGCTTATCGGGCATTTTACTGCTTATTGATGAGTTGTCTCATGGATTGAACAGAAACTAAGTCAAATTTTTAAATAAATAAATGGCATCCTCTTATTGGAAGCTTTGTGAGTGCCTGTTGTTTAATGATTTGTCATAATTGCCTTTGGATTTCCTATAAATTCCCTATAAATCTTTTGTTCATGCCACCTTACAGAAAGCCAAACACCCACGCTACTTTAAAACTGCAGAAGGCTGCTAAGTATGTGAAATGAGCTCTTACTGTTCGTTTGTTTGAGCTGATAGTTTGCCCAGTCCAGAATTGCCGAGTAATCATCGACCTTCCACATTTTAAATAGGCCCACACTGACCAGCTTCTTTCTTGATATATTTGAACAATTGTATAAATGGGATTAGGACTTTATTTTTTATTCACCTGCCCTCCTGTTTATGTGAACAGACTTCTTATGTTTCCACCAACAATACACTCCCCTCTCAATAACACTTGTGATAATGTATTTGTAAGCATGTATCTTAAGAGGGATCTTAGCTGTGTTTTTGTACACTTAATTCTTTATATACACAGCTTCTGCTTTATATATTCTGTCTCTGTCATCAACCTTAGATTTATTGTTGGTGTTGATTTTAGACCAAAATATAAATGAGATTGTGTTGACATTTTAAAAAACTTGCTTCATAACAGATTGAGTAGAGAACCAGTTGGTTTAAATAGATAACCTTGGGTCATATCAGAAAATGTCTTGTTCTAGCTGAGTATTCTATTCTTGCACTGTGGGACTGACTTTATTCATTTAATGGAAGCTAGGGCAGACAGGAAAAGAAATATTTTCTTCTCTTAAGATTTCCTGATTTGTTTGTACCTGTGTTGTGACACCCAAGGGTAATTCTGATATAGCAACTTCCAACAAAAAGAAAAGAGATGGGAAGCAGAAGGGGAACTACCCTACAGTTATGATTTCTCATTCTTCACTCTCAAAGCATCTGAGTGCTCTGCTTCATTCCGTGGCTTTGTTTGCTGTCTCCTCATCAAGGACAATGACCCACCTAATTCCCAGAGAGAGAGAGAGGGAGGAGTGCCCACGATGAAAGTGGGAGAGAGAGAGAGAGAGAGCCAAGAGCCGTAGTTCTGTCCTACCTTGTGCTCAGACTAGATGTAGCACTGTTCTGCAGCCAAATGCTGAGCCCAGTTATTTATTCAGCTTGGGGTCAGGGCTCTCCACTCAGGATGCTACATGACCAAAGAGGCCATGCCCAGGACTTGCCCTGGTGCATTGGGACTGGTCAGTGCTGCCATGTTGATGAAGGGTACAACCCTTGCTAGCCCCACCTAGGGATGAGGTAAGGTGGAGTCCCCACTCCTTCATCCTAATGTCAGAAAACAGAAGGCTGTTCCATTCCTGAACTTATTGTGGAATGCATATGACCAAAGGACTTGGTTGTCTCTCAAGTTGTTTACTTACTCTTTATTGTTTGGGAACATTTACATTTCACAGTTGCTTTGAGATGGTTAGGATAGAAATTGGCAAGATTTTCTGTTTCAGAGTTTGCCCTCCTCCAGGATGAACTAAATAAGAAATTGATGACCTAGAAACACGGCAGAGGAAATGTTCATCAATATATTTGTGTTTAGGGATCCCTGGGTGGCGCAGCGGTTTGGCGCCTGCCTTTGGCCCAGGGCGCGATCCTGGAGACCCGGGATCGAATCCCACGTCGGGCTCCCGGTGCATGGAGCCTGCTTCTCCTTCTGCCTGTGTCTCTGCCTCTCTCTCTCTCTCTCTGTGTGACTATCATAAAAAAAAAAATATATATATATATATATATATATTTGTGTTTAAGGTGGGGATACATAAGAAAATGCAAAGATTGATAAAATCTTTCTTCAGTTCTGTGTATAACCACCTTTGAGAATTTTAGTTTCGTGAAAACACTAAATGTGTTAATGAGAGGTTTATCTGACTTTGGATTTCTAACTTAAGAGGCTCTGGTTTTATTAAGATATCAGCCTGATATGGAAAAATTAAGAGGGTCATCTGTTGGCCCTTGGGCAGTGCTCCTGGTAAGAACCAGAGCCTCGAGAAACCTGTTTCTCCCAGTATTGGCCCTCAGCTCTGTGTGTTTTCACATGGCTGGGGAAGGATATAAAATACAAAGCTTTCTATTTTATATTGCTCCAATCAGGCAAAGTCTTCAAAACCTAACAGCCCTGGGACTATTCGCCAGCAGCATGGCTTCTCAAGCAGGCTTCTTTACAATAGACTATGAATTTACCTTGAGCTTCGATTGCCGTAATTTCTAGTCCGTGAGTTGAACAGTAGTATCTGTAGCAAGGGAAAATAACTTCAATTTAGTCTGGTTTTCTAAAGATCCTTATTGTATTTTAAGGAGGGCACAGTTGTGATTTCGAGATCTATTCTGCTGAACAGACTGTGACCCTTTTCTCTCTTATTTATCTCCTTTTTAGTTTTTTCTTGCTCTCATGTGCTCAAAAGCATTTGTTAAGTTAATTTTCTGTTTTCTCCAGGGACTCAGGATTGAATTTCTTTGTTCTTGGTTTTATCTATTAAAGACACTTTTCTAGTTCCAGATTCTGTTTGTGAGTCACATGCTTTGTAAAGAACATCTGATTTTTCTGCAAGATGTGAGCTTGGCACATGGTCACAGACATACCCCAGGAGCCGAGCTGTGCTGCTCTCCAGACACCTATATGTAAAACTCTTGTCTTGGGAAGAGATGTTGATATTTTAGGGATAGATACTGAAATCTATTTCAAAACTGTGAGTTAGGTTCATTCAATTTGTCAAGTATCTATTAGGCACTTATATTTGCCGGGGCTGTGAGCATAAAGGGGTTTATGAGCATCGCATACCCTTAAGGAGTTTATAGTGGATGGAGCAGATATGCTTATACAGATGCTCTTGTTTGGAGGAGAGAGATTCTCATCCTACTTCCCTCTAGAAACTAAATGCTTAAGTCCAATGAAGATGTGAGGGCAGTAGTGTACTTAGTCATGGTCCCAGTGTGTACAGGTAAAGGAGTGTGTAAAGGAGATGGGGAAGAGCAAGACACCAATACAGGGAGCACCAGTGAGCCCATCACCTCTGGGAACACCTGTTCTCAGTACCCAGGAGATCTCAAGTAGAGATTAGAAGCCACTTTAATGCCATTTATGCTTTATCAGTTGAGAACAACTTTCAGGGACATTAATATACTGGCATTCTGGCCTGTCTATACACCTCAGCCTTGTATGCCAATGTAGTGGAAAGCCCTGACAGGTGTTTTTGTTTTTCCTTTTTGTAATACAAGTGACTGACTTAAGCTGTGATGCCCGGGCACCCATTTCAAAGATGGCTATCTTGGAATAAACACACTGCCAGCCACAGGACTAAAGAGCCAAACCACCTCCCACACTGAGGCTGCTGTGTTTTTTTTGTTTTGTTTTGTTTTGTTTTTTGAGGCTGCTGTGTTGTAGAGCTCTGAGTTGATTTTGATCACTGACCACCTGGGCCACTTATTTTTTCTCCTCCTGTATTTTAAGTTATTGCTTTTATGTTTTAAATGCATCAGTGAAGGTCAGCCTGGGTGGCTCAGCAGTTTAGTGCTGCCTTCAGCTCAGAGTGTGATCCTGGAGACCCCGGATTGAGTCCCACATCGGGCTCCCTGCATGGAGCCTGCTTCTCCCTCTGCCTTTGTCTCTGCCTCTCTGTGTGTGTGTCTCTCATGAATAAATAAATTAAATAATATTTTAAAATAATACATCTCTGAAGAGTGAGCCTATGCAACCACAGGCCCCCACCCTCTTCCCCAATAGAAGCAGAACCCCTAGCCTGTGCATTCTCTCTCTTTCTCTCTCAGTCTCCCTCTACCTGTAGCCTGCCAGCATAGCCCCAGGTATGCTGTGTAGTTCCCAAGTCTCGTGAGTAATAAACCTTCATTTCGTTAAAGTAGCCCCAATGGTCATTGTTGAAGGGTGTTTTCCAATCACAATAAGGCCCACAAGGGCCAATCCAAGCCTGATAAGCTGAGACTGGTACAAACGACCAACCATACCCCTGACCAAAGAATAACCTCAGGTGGGAACCCACAGGAGCCAGCAGAAAGCCCTGGGTTTGCATGTGAGCGGTGAGTGACACAGACTGTAGGCAGGGCACCACAACACCTGCCACAGAGTGGTTTTAACAAAGGTAAAACGTGTACCACACGCCTCATACCGTGTTCAGCATATTCACATTCAAAACGATCAAAAGCCAAAAACTGTAAAACCTTGGGAGAAAACACAGGGGAAAAGTCCATGACGTTGGATTTGGTGATGATCTCTTGGCTACAACACCAAAAGCACAGGCAACAAAAGAAAAATAGACAAATTGGAATCCATCAAAATTTAAAAGTTTTACATCAAAGGACACTATCAACAGAGGAAAAAGGCAACCCATGAAATAGGAAAAATATCTGCAAACCCTATGTCTGATAAGGGATTAATATCCAGAATCCGTAAAGAATTCCTACAACACAACAAGCAACCAACTAGACAAACAGCACCCCAATCTGAGACACCAAGCAAAGGACTTGATGACCCCTTCCTGAAGATGGCGTACAAACGGCCAACAAACACATGGAAAGACGTTCAACTTCACTAATCATTTGAATAAACAAATGCAGTCCTTCCATACAGCAGAACATTACCCAGCCTTAAACAGGAAGGAAAAATTGACAAATGTTATAGCATGTGTGAGCCTTGAAGACTAAGTAGCATAAACCAGTCACAAAGGGGATAAATGCCATGTGGCTCCACTTAATGAGGACCTAGGGTCAAACTCACAGAGACAGAGGGCAGAAAGTGGGAGCCAGGGGCTGGAGTTGGTGAGAGGGGATCAGGGTGTGATGGACACAGAGTTTTAGTTTGGGAAGATGAGAAAGTTCTGGAGAAGGATGTCAGTGATGGTTGTAAAACAACACGAATTAATAATGCCAAAGAACAATACACTTAAGAATGGTAACCTTCAGGTATGTATATTAACCACAATAATAAAAAAGTGCACCACATATAACAAAGAGGGAGGATCATCATTACCAAGGGCTTGGGAAGCTTTCATGGAGGAAGTGACATGTTCTCAGGCCCGGGTACATGGGCGGGACTCAGGAGGAACCAGTGCGAGTTGGGGAAGGTAGGAATGGAGGAAGTTTTATAGGTGAGAGTACTCTTGTCAGAAGGGGGCAGCCAGGATACTTCAGGGTGCTGCTATGTGGTCTGTGATTGAAGCTCAGGAATATGGAGCCATGAGGAAGACACCCCAGAGAAGACCTGGCTGGCTTTATGTCTGTGGTCACTGGGGCCTGGCCTCGGCTGGCATATCTGGGAGTTCTTTGCAGAGTGGCTAGGGGTCTAGAGTAGGATGGTCCTCAATGAGACCTCTCTCGTGATCTGAAGATGTTACTCCTCAGTTCTGTTATGTCCAGCCTGGTGGAGTTCTCCTGTAGACACAGGAAGGAAGGACTTGTCCCCAGGCCTCCTCTCTGAGATCACTCGAGGTTTTTACTGCACACCTAAGTAAGCATCATGCCTTGTCTGAGGCAGGGGGAGTATGGCCCAAACAGAACTGATAATAACGCCTGAGCTCCTGGTCTTTCAATCTCATGAGATCATAAGACACAGACAAAACAAGTCCAGCAAGCAGTACGTCAGTAGGTGAAGGACCAGGGGAAGAGCAGAGCAGGGCAGGAGAACTGGAACTCCTCGTCATGGAGCTCTCTAGCCGGCAGAGGCAGAGATCACCAGGCAGCATAGCTTCTATCCTCAAAATGATGGGTTGGTGGCCATTAGGGAAAAATCAAATGCTCTGATCCCTCCTTTACAGTTTAGTAAGTGCAATGCTGTTCTTCCTACAGATCTACCAACTTCTAAATATTTTGTGTCTCTTATTTGAACTTTGAAGAGAACTTTTTGCGAGAGAGCTCCTCCAGCTTGGGGGGTGGAGGAGGACTGAGCCTTCAGAGGCCTCTTCCAAGGTGTCTGCATTTTCACATTGTCCTTGCTAACAGCCTCAGATGGGCAGCGATTGCCCCGGTGGGCTTGACTCCATGCCCAGATTTGCATGTTTGGCAAATGTACTCAAGGGAATTTCTTCATTAAAGCTAAAAGTAATCTGTTATTGTTCCTAATTACATTCTCAATAATTTTAGAATGCCATTCAGAAAATTGACCTAATCTTGTGAAAAACGTATTATCTTACCCCTCTGGCCCACCCAAACTGCTTATAGTCCCAGTTTTTCTATTGGTTATGGTTCTTCTATTAAGTGGCAGATTATGCATTTATGTGTTTAAATAAAAGGCAGGTTATCAGCTCCTATCTTTTGAATCAGATATTTGGATCACTCCAGTGTCCAGTCATGCAGTTCCTAAATCCTGTCTTCTGTATACCAATTTGCGCTCATCCCCAAATAAATAGATAAATAAGCCCACTGTAGAGCTATCTCTATTACCTTCATTTTTCTCTGCCCAGTACAAAGCTGATGAAAACACATTCTTTGTTACATTCCATTCATTTCCAAATGTGCAAGTTTTCAAATATATTATAAATGAGAAGAAAAGAAACTCCTGGATTGTTTGTCAAACTGTCATATTATTTTATTTATCGTCTCTTGTCTATAAAAAAGTCCAGAAGTGTATTGAGATAAAAATGGAAGTACATGTAAAGATAAAATTGTAAATGGCCCAGAGTGCTGTATTTCCTCCCATTTTTCTTTCCCTCCTCCTGTTGGACAGTAAACAAGAAGAATCGAGTCAGCTGGTGCACACTCCTCTTCAGAAAACCACGAGAGCATTTGTGATTGGGTTTGCCCCCATAAGCATGCCGCCAGTGCCACTCCCACCCCCCGCTGCCTTCTCCCTGCACTGGTGTGATGCCATTGTGGTTTGTGCCCAGGTTCTGCTGACAAATGATGAGGGACATGGCATCTAAAAGAACAGGAAAGTATCCTTAGATACCTCCACACACAACAGATTATTAACCCAGAAATTAATACTCCAGCTTCACCTCTTCAGGTGCTGGCTGACTCCAAATTAAAAAGTGAACTTGGCCAAAGTAAGAAGTAGAGGAACCTTCTACTTAGTGAAGAGGGTTATTTTTCCCCCCATCAGGAAAGAAATCATGCCGTTTATTCATTGTCAAAAAACAGTGCCCATTGACATTGCCCAGGTTCTGCTGCGAGGAAATCAGCTTGTGCAGTCTTAGAGAATGACCTGGTCTGTCTGTTGCTGACATACCTTGCACTGTAGCACATTTTAATGAAAAAAGTAATATTGATTTCTATGAATTCTTGGAGATATATATAAATATAAATATATATATGTGTATGTCAGTCTCTTAAAAATATGTATCCTGGGTTGGTTCAGCATTACAGGATTTGAGCTGTTGAGATGCTGGCTCCCCAGGGTGGCAAGAGATCAGATGTACCTGTTGCCATGCTTCTGCAGGCAGGAAAGCACTTAATCCCTTTGCCAGGCCACTTTAATAATGCAGGGAAGGATGATAGACTCCAAGTAGCTGCAAAAGCAATTGATAAACAGAAAAGCCACCTGATTTTCTTTAAATAGAATATCTTGGAGCTGTTTTTACCCATCCCCTCAGAAGAGCACCGGTATCCCTTGCTGTGCATGGGAGAAGGTCAAGAATCACAAAAGACTGACCAATTAAATGAGGCTTCTTATTGTCAGAGAGCAGGCTGAGAGGGGTCAGAACCAGCCCGTTTGCAGAAACTGAACAAAGAATGTCTCCAGCTCGACGGTTCTCCATATGTTTTGTGGTGCAGTGAAACCCTTGTTGCTGAGAATCAGGATTTTTATCTACATATAGCTCTGCATTCCTCAGCAGTTGTCCCACAATACAAATTCGAAGATTCATCTTCAAAAACTGAACAGAGCAAAGGATACAAACATGGTGCTCCTAAGGGGCCTTTGGACCCCAATGTTTATAGCAGCAATGTCCATAAGAGCCACACTATGGAAAGAGCCCAGATGTCCATCGACAGATGAATAGATAAAGAGGGTGTGGTGTATATATATATATACAATGGAATACTACTCAGCCATCAAAAAATGAAATCTTACCATGTGCATCGACGTGGACAGAACTAGAGGATATTGTGCCAAGCGAAATAAGTCAGAGAGAAATTCTCATATGATCTCATTCATGTGTAATTTAAAAAACAAAACAGAGGAACATAGAAAAATGGAGGGAAAAATAAAATAAAATGAAATCAGAGAGGGAGACAAACTTTAAGAGACTCTTAACCATAGGAAACAAACTGAGGGTCACTGGAGGGGATGAGGGTAGAGGGATGGGGTAACTGGCTGATGGGCATGAAGGAGGGCATGTGATACAATGAACACTGGGTGCTAAACGCAACTGATGCATCTGATCTCTACCTCCAAAACTCGTAACACACTATTTGTTAATTCACTGAATTTAAATAAAATTAAATAAAATCTTTTAAAAGCTGAGCAGAATTTTTTAGCCTCAATTTTATAAATGTGAATTCCAGTCCACCTGGAAAAAAAGAATGGCACAAAGTCTCATTTCTGTAGTGTTATAACCTCCTCCTCTGACCACTCCCCTCGCAGTGCTTTGTGGCCTTGGCCTGCCCATCAAAGGTTGGCAAAGGTGCTGCTGGGGTTTTGTCCCAGGCCTGCCCTCCATCCTCGCTTCCCCTGCTTTCCCAGAGAGGCCTTCCTGTCTCGGGATTTGTCCCCACTCCCACGCTGACCAGCCCATGCTCCCTGCACCTGCCCCCTAGACCCCCCACAGGCACCTGAGCATAGCCTTCTCTGCAAACTCCTTCCTGTATCTCCATCCTAACTTGCCCATGTCCTCACCCCCAATCCTTCTCTCTTCCAAGTTTTCACCCGAGTCGCTCTGCCATCCACCCAGACCACTCCAGCCAGCAACCTGGAGCCCTCCTGTGCATAAACCAGCTGCCTCTACCTCCTCCCTGTGTCATCCCTCCATCTCTTACTCATTATAGCCCCCTTCTTAGGGTCCTCTGGTGACAATTCCATTCCTTACTGGATTGAGTCCGCGGGTCGTGTGGACCCTGATCACGCCACACTTAGACCCACTTCCCCTTGACCTCCAGAAGGACTTGCACTTTTCCACATAGGCTGGATGGGTTTCCCCCTTCTTTGTTTCCTGTTCCTGTTCCTTTCCTTTCTCCTCCCCCTGATGAGTGCCTATCCATTTTCCAAAGACATGGCTTAGGCTTTCCTCATTCCCCTGGAAGAGTTAAGCTCCCCACCACACACCAACCAGGTCCTGCTATGCCCCTCCCTGTTCCTCTTCTAGCCCAACAACCTGTTGATACTCTGTTTACGGGACATCTTCCTCTGCTAAACACACCTCCTTGATGACACTGACCTCGTGCCATTAAAACTTGGAATCCCCAGTGCTAGTGGAGTGCGTGGTTGCAGTGCACTTGAAATAGGGCATTGTTACTGTTGCTGTGATGCTCTGTAGTGGTCATATAGCCGTAATGCTCTGCTGTGATGCTCTGTAGCATTGTCCTGAACGGGTGATGCTCTGCTGATGGTAACCAACCCTGTTCTATTTGGATAAGACTTAATTCTCCATTTAACAAGTACTTGCCAAACGGCTGTTAAGGCCAAGGCACACTGTTTCATACCAAGATGAATGGTGCATTTGTCCCTCATTCCAAAGGGTGGACAGGCCTATAGGCACCTGGGTGGCTCAGGTTGTCAAGTGTCTGCTCAGGTCATGATCTTGGTCCTGGGATCAAGCCCTGGGTCAAGCTTCCTTCTCAGCGGGGAGTCTTTTTCTCTCTCTCCCTGTGCCTCTCTTCCTGTTCGTGGTCTTTCTCTCAAATAAATAAAATCTCTAAAAAATTTTTTTCAAAGGTAGATAGACCTACCAGCGCATCGTGATGTTGCAGTGAGCTGAGAACCATGTGCCAGAGGAGCCAGGGCACCTATGGTGCTGGCTCGGGAGAGGCCACTGTTGCTCTGTCCAAATAGCCAGTTGCCTGAATTTTAAAGCATTTCTGTAACTGTTATGTCATCTGCTCAGCACAACCCATATATGTTATTATTAATAGTATTGAACAAAGATTAAAAAAAGAAAAGCTAAAGATTGATTGCTCAATACTGAGAGCCTTCATTGTCTTTTACTCCCTGGTTTGTTTTCAACCCTATTTTCTCTTTTGTTCCTCCAAATTTGGGGGCCAGTTGTTTTTGGAGCAGGAAGCTTTTGAGGTTTCAAATAGTCCTGTAGATTGCATTACCTGCCAGCTTCTTGATGAGATCCTATTTTCACAGAAATAAAAACCCTGTAGCTGTAGACATACTAAGAATCGAAGAGCCAGAGTTTCCTTCTAATCTTAGAAAGTGTGGCAGCTGTCATACTAACATTTTTTCCACTAACAAAGGCGTCTCTCATAGAAGAAGTCTACTTGTATGTCAGAAGGGCGCGTGGCTTGCTCATCTTGCACATGTTTATGTGGCAATTGTGCCTGGGTTTTGTATCTCAGGGCAAATGTGACTCAGCACCTTTAGGTTGAGGGCAGCGTTCGACCTCATTATTTTCTGGTGTGGCCCGGAGAAGATTGGGGTGGCATGCAGGGAGCCGAGCCTACAGCCTCAGCCCTGTTGGAGCTGGCTGCTGCAAAGCTTTCCTGAGGCGTATTTGCCAGGGGCACCCACCTATGAATCAGGAAACTCAAGACAGTGGTGCTATAGAGGAAACCCAAACATGAGATCCGCTTTCTCAGATGTCCTAGAAAATCCCACTGCTTTCAGGCACAGGCTCTTTCCTGAAAGAGACAAGTCTGTATTTTTTAAGGAGATGTTGATATGTTTGTAAGAAGAGGGTGGGGAAATGTGCCTGTGCTGAGGATCCAAGTGTAGGCTGTGCCTCTGTGCTGAAAATGGGGCTGCAGGGTGTTCATCTTACGCCCGTGGTGGGAAGAGCAAGGACAGGGCCCCGTGGGGAGGACAGCACTGGCAAAACAGACAGAGGCAGCTGGGGCACAGAGCTGGGGGGTGGGATGAGGGCTTCCTTCTCAATCCCACCATAGTGCTGTTAGCCTCCAGGTTCACAGTGCCTTCTGGGCTCCTTGCGCATCCCTATGGACATGCAGATGCCTACCCTCCCTGGTAATGGCCCTGCAAAATGCCTGTCATTTGACAAATACTCTGAGAAGTTCAGTGCCTTGTTCCCAATGAGGAGCTGTGGTGGCATTTCCAGGTTGATTGGATTCAAAACTGTTTTCGTCATAATTGTGCCTTTCAGGTGCTGGGCACGTGGGAACCTCGTCACGGATAGTTGGGGGCAGGGAGAGAAGCTTGCAGTGAGAAGGACCAAGGGATTAGGGGCGCAGGGCAAGGGGAGCCTGATGGAGTCTGTTCCCAGGGACTGGGCCAGCACCCCACGTCACTATGTCTACGTGTCCAACAGAACAGCTTGAGAAGAAGGGGCTGACGGTCAACAGCAAGCACATCATCACTGCGTGTTCTCCTCACAGTGGAATGCAAGGAAATAGGAAGCAAGGAAGTCACAGTTATGGGGACAGTTCCGGGGCGGGGGGGATGGGTCAGGGGGAGACCAGCTGCATGTCCGAGCGTGTTAGGCTCCGAGGTAAGTGGCACACCCTGCTTCGGGCCTCGGGCCGTTCCAGGCTCTGCCCAGTAAGGACGGAGCTGGGCCTAGAGAGGCTCAGGAAGCCGCGTGCCCAGACCGATGCTGGATGTCATTCATTAGTCTGGTGTGCCCTGCTGGGCCCGAACCCGTGGGGGCGGCGTTCCCGGGCAGCTGTCTGAATGGGGTCATCCGGGCTTGCCCGCAGGCTGCAGTGCTTGGGACAAGGAAGAGTGCCCAGGTGGACGTTGAGACCCCAGTTAGGAGAGTCTATCTAGTTATCACTCCACAGCAGAAGGCTTGCTTTCTTTCCTTTACTTTTTCTTTTCTTTTTTCTGTTGTTTTTTTTTTTTTTTTTTTTTACTCTAAAGGAAGAATTTTTATTCATTTTTATTCCTGCCCATATCACTGACCAGGGGTATGACCTAGAACCAGTGGTTCTCAACCGGGCACAGTTTTGCTACGCAGTGGACATTTGGCGATGCCTACATACTTTTTTTTTTTTTTTTAACATTACATCCTCAGATCTTCTTTACCTTATAAATGAAAGTTTGTCCCTTTTGACTACCTTTACTGGTTTCTCCTCCTCCCTGCTTCTGGCAACCACCTGTCTGTTCTGTTTCTAGGAGTTCCACATTTATAGATTCCTTATGTAGGTGAGATCATACAATATTTATCTTTCTCGGACTCATCTCACTTAGTACAAGGCCCTCAAAGTTCATCTATGTTGTACCAAATGACAAGATTTCCTTCTTTCTCATGGCTGAATTATATTTCATAAATGCACCACATTTTCTTTAGCTATTTAGCTACAGACAGACACACAGTTCATTTCCATATCTTGGCTGTTGTGAATGATGCTGCCTTGAACATGGGCGTGCAGACATCTCTTTGAGTTAGTGATTTCTTTTCCTTTGGGTTCATACCCAGAAATGGATTGCTAGATCATATGGTAGTTGTATTTTTAATCTTTTGAGGAATGGGCAGAGGTGGTGTTGAAAACAAGACACAAAATGAACTTTGGGAGCAGAAAGGTAAAACCCAAGTGTGAAGGAGTACACTGGGGTCGCTGCTGACCCTAGAGATCAGTAGGCATCTCATTCCATCCAATACATCCAAAACCCAGTTCCTGAACTGCTTCCCAAAAGTCCACCCGCTTGGTCTTTCCCCCTTAGAAATGGCATCTTCTCTCTCCACAGCTCCTCTTCCACAGACATCCCCATATCCAATCATCAACAAGCTCTGACTCTGCCCTTGAAAAATGCTCCAAACCTAGTTCCACCTCCAGCACACAGTCTCTGTTCCTGGCTGACCTCTCTTGCCCTCCTTTGGTCCCTGCAATGGATTCCAGAGTTTGATTCTTAAAACTGACATCATATCACCCTCTGCCCCAAACGTTCCAGTACCTTCCCATCCACCCTTAGGATATTGCCCAGAAGTCTCCCCAGGTACTTGGCTTTCCCTGAGCTGACCCCTCCCATCATCACACCTCGCCCCACATCTCCCCTTGCCCTCTGGGCTCCAGCCTGCAACCCCCAGCAGCCCCTCCAGCACTCCGAGCTGCTGTACAGTGAGGGCCCTTCAGCGCTGTGTCCCCTGCCTGGAATGCCCTCTGCTTGGGCATCCCAGAGATAGCTAGGTTTCCTCCTCACTCCCCACCACTCCTGGGTTCCTGATCCCCCGTCTCTCTCCCCATAAAGCAGCACAGCAGGGCGTCTGCCATTTATCCTCCTTCATCTGTAGCAGTTCTGCAGCTTAGGAGTTCAGGCAAACTTTGAACCTTTTTGTTGTTGTTTGAGAGATTTGATATTCTTTAAATGTACTTTTAATTAAATGCAACCTAGACAGCTTCTCCCTACTCAGCTCTCCAGCGATTAAGGGGTTTGAGCCGGGGGATTGACTAGGATTAGGTGCTGTTTCCGGGCTCAAATGCTGTGTTCCCGCAACTACAAAGAGGCCTCCACTGAAGCTGCCTGGGGTCCATTTGCTGCTGACCTCTGCAGAAAGCCTCTTCTGATTCCACATCTTCACTTCCAAGCACCTAAAACCAGCCTAGGACGTGTTCTGGTGAAAAACTATAGTAAAGTCTCAAGGAAATGGTTGGGGGAAGGAGCATTCTAGTTAATTTAATTTTTGGTTAACTGAGCACCATCCAAGTCTCTATTAGGAGCAGACATCATTATGGGAAAAGAAGTTGACAAATTTCGGATGGAGACTTTCCTTTATTTAAGCCCTTTCTCTGCCATTTGAATTCATGTGACACTCAATTTTCTCGTCTGTAAAAGGGGAGCAGTAATAGCTCTCTTGTCTTGTTGTTAGATTGAACGTTCGCAGTCATTTATTTAGTAGGAGGTGTGGTGGCTACGCGGGAGCTTTGGAAAAGTGCATTCCCCTCCCGCTTCCTTCTGTTTTCATTCTTCTCGGAAATAATTCTTAATACACTGGCATATAGCGTTTAAACCATGTTGTGTTAATGTAGACCATTGAGGGAAGGGGTTATATCCCTGGTGGAGGAGGGAGCAGTGACTCATTATTGTGGAATATTTATGAAATATTTATGAAAAAATAACCAATCATTAAGGATTTTGAGTGCTTTTGTATCTCAGTGCTATGGAAGAGCAGAAATAAAGAGGTTGTTTTATTCTTTTTGAAATGCCTAGATATTCTTCTTTACATCTCTCTTCTAAAAATTGAATGTGGGGGGAAAAATGGGTAGATAAGTCAGCATGGCAGGTTCAAAATGGCAGATAAAGCACCTCTATTACCGCCTCTCACTGAAAAAAAGAAAAAAAAAACCTCTGAAAAGCGGTAAAGGAAAAAGAGACTGAGGAGCATAATGACAAGGAGACAGGACGGATTCACAGATGGCAGGTGAAACCAGTTTCTGGAGAACTGCTCAAGGAGGAAGGAGTGGGGGCCATGGGGGCAGAGGTACATGCCTGGGGACAGCTGGAGTGGGCTGGGCCATGGAGGGGCCAGTTATGACCTGGAGCTGGAGATGGAGGGAAGAGTTAATAGTTTGTCTCTAGACCGATCTACTTCCTACCCCGCTACTGTATGCAGCCACTCAATAGGACAGGCAGAGGGACTCATAGGTCAGGGTCTCCTCCACTGAAGATGAATGGCCCAGAGGACAGACCCCTGCATCTGAGACCCAGGGTCTCTTCAGAATAACAGTGAATCTCCCACATGACCGAAGCTGCCAGGTGACAAGTGAAGTGGTCATGCAGGGGCAGGTGCATTTTGAAGCCTCTCTGTGCTGGTCTGTTTCACCCATGTGCTCAAGCAAATTCAATTGAAATTTAAATGCTTCAGAAGAGTGCCCCCAACATGGTGTCCTGTCATGAGCAATGTCTCTGCTGTTGGGAGATCTGCTTTCTGGGCACTAGGTAAAATTTTACTTAAAAGTTGTGACAGCAGTGTCAATAGCAAATGCATGGCTTTGCTCCCAGGAGTCAAGATCACCTTGCCACCAGTATCATACATACTCCACCTAGGAGCAACCATGTGTTAATCTGCACCTCCTACCCCTACTTTTCCAACAAGTGTCCTGTGCCCTGATTCAAATCCGAGTTGTCAGTGGACTTGTCCTGCCGACCCCGCTGGGAGGCGCCTGGGGAATATTGTGTGACTTAAATACCACTTGCTGTGTCTGAAGCCTAACGAAGGACTGCTCCATCTGCTGGTGTAGCTGGCACCCACGACAGGATGGCACTGCCCTGTCCCCTGCACCCCTGAGGGCCCGCAAGCTCAGCCCTGGCATTGCTCTGCATGGCATGCCATCTCCCAGGGTCCACGTGCGCCAGGGCCTGTCCTCCCTCCCCAGGCGGTGACAAGTGCTGAGCACGGGCTTCCTTTTCTGCCACTGTGGCTGAGTGGTGATTAATGCCAAATTAGCACCTTGCTCAGTGACCTTTGAGCATTCGCTGCTGCTCTCCTTCACTTCACATAACTATTTGCAAATATTAGCTTCTCAGGTCATTTCTCCTCATCAGCAACTTTCACAGATGACAGGTAGATTGTTAATCTGATTGGCAGTCAGCCTCTGTCCTTTGCCCCATCCTGAAAGTATCTGCACTCGGGCATCTCCCAAGGAATCCGACAAGCATCTCAGCGGCCTCTAGG
Organism: Canis lupus baileyi; assembly: GCF_048164855.1. Classification (NCBI taxonomy): domain Eukaryota; kingdom Metazoa; phylum Chordata; class Mammalia; order Carnivora; family Canidae; genus Canis; species Canis lupus. The sequence continues at coordinate 64,263,468 of NC_132845.1, forward strand.
ACATTGGTAGCAGAGAGCATCAGAAGGAGGTTTTCAGGTCCTGCTGGGCTCGCCTTGGAGGCAGAGAGGCTGGGGAGGCCCAGACTCGTGGAAACTGGTCTCTATCCACGTAATCAGTGTATAGGTTAAAAAATTAATGTGTTAGCTCTGCCCACATCAAGCTTTTTTTTTTTTTTTATTCACATGAACCTTTATATTTTTTTAAAAGATTTTACTTATTTGTTCATGAGAGACACACAGAGAGAGGCAGAGACATAGGCAGAGAGAGAAGCAGGGTCCCATAGGGAGCCTAGTATGGGACTCAATTCCAGGACCCAGAGATCATGACCTGAGCCAAAGGCAGATGCTCAACCACTGAGCCACCCAGAAGCTCCCATGTGAACCTTTAAATAAAAAAATCACATATTACTTAAGCAGTGAAGCCAGAACACAGACAGGGCCAGTTCTTGTTTTCCCTGCTGTGCTCACTTAGCAGCACTAACCCCACTGCAGCTCCTGGCAAGAGCCTCACTGCCAGAGCTGTCCCCAGTGCTAGGCACAGGGGCACAGCTCTCCAGTGCCAGGTACTAGATGAAACATTTCACGTTAGTGGGACCTAAATTTATTTTTATTTCCAGTCTCTGCCTTCTCTACCATTTATTGAAATCCCTGGTCCAAAAATGTTTGATCAGTCTTCATAAACAACAATCAAGTGGGCTGTGGGTAGTTTAATTTTGATATTACATGTATTTTAGAGAAAAGTAGTAAAAACATGTTATATTTTTTTCTCCCTTGTCACCAGAAGTAGGAGCTAAATTATTTATAATTTGATACACAAAAAACAGAGTGGATTCAGGATATTTACTTTTCAGAGAAGAAAAAGGGATTGAAAGTACACAGGACAGAAAACTTTGTTGATTGAATCTGTTTGCTTCAGGGAGTCAAATTTGGGCCCAAGTGAGAAAGCTGGCCACTTTCTAACAGCACACGTGCCCAGCAGAGGGCCTGATACATGGAATATTTGTGGAATTGAGCAGATTTGAAAATAGTGGGTGGACTAGGTAACTCAATAAGCAAGGTCTTAAGTCAATAAAAAAAATAAAGTCAGCAAGCATTTTGGAAAATGCTCACCACTTTAAAGCCCTTATGCACACAAGGTACAGGTGTCAATGTAAGGCTCTGGTTCCCTTCATTTCCAGTCATAATATTTGCTTACAGGCTGTGGACTCCACTGCAGACTCCTACAGTCTGATGAAGACCAGTGACAGTGACCACACCTAAGGGCTCCCACAAATGGTTGGGGTGGGGTTGGGACATTCGGGTGTCCTATCAGAGTGGCTTGACATGATCCCACATTTGTTATGTGCCAGTCTTCACATCTTCCATACTTAGGAGAGTCCCGTGGACTTTTGCTTTCTCTGCCATAGGAGATGTTGGCACACCCGAAACCATGGCTCCCGTCATTGTGGTCCCCCCTGGCAACAGAAGCGTTGTGGCTGGGTCCAGCGAGATCACCTTGGAATGCATAGCCAATGCCAGGTATGTGGTTAGTCATCCCCTGAGGATATGAATCCATTATTACTGTAATGAGATGACTCTGGTGGAAAGACACATCACCATGTGCTTCCCCTCTAGCAGTGGTGGTCTGGTTGGTCCACCAAGTCTACATGAACAACATGCATGGGAAGATGGGGAACTGAATCTCCAAGCCTGGTATCCCAGTACTTACGTTGAATGTACCATTTATACTGGAAAGCCCTGCTTTCAGTTTAGCTGTGGGTGCTGGCAGAGGGCCTCTGGGAGTCCAGCTGAATTCAAGCCAGGAGTTCAATCCCATGGATACAAAGGAAAGAGTTAATCCCTCTTCTCTTCTGCAGTCCTGGGTGTTCTTGGCCCAGTGAGTGGTCTCTCCAGAATACCATTCCCGTCATTGTGCCTCCCATGTAGCCAGGTCCCCTAATAGTATTTATTTTAAACATTCTTTTCCTGAGCAAATGGAATCATTAGCACTTATGGTCCATTGCTGCTGCAATTAGCTATCCTTGCTCAATAGCCCTTGAGCAGAATGTATTGTTGATGCATGCCGTAAGGGAGTCAGGCCGTATCGGGATTGATTTTTAAATGTCCATTGTTCAACCCGCCATGGTTCCTGGTAGAATTAGCTTTGTCAAGCTTGTGCTGAGGGCCTGAAATTATTATTATTGCCATCTGCATGATTCACCATCTTTGTCACTAATGCCCTGCGTCCTCCCAGGCCCATCCAAGAGCTGCATGTAAACTGGAAGAGGAACGGAGTGAGGATCAGTGGTGGGCTCCACAGCTTTGGGAGGCGCCTCACCATCAGCAACCCGACGTCTGCAGACACTGGGCTGTACGTCTGCGAGGCAACGCTGAGTGGGAGCACCTTCGACGCAGCCACAGCAAAAGCCTTTCTGTCTATCATAGGTAATGCTGGGCGGCAGACGGCACACAGTCCCTGGGGAGCAGCCCACACGGTGCTGCCTCAGAAGCAGCCTGGGAACATCCGTGCCTCACCTGCTCCCTTTGTAACTCAGAAAATGAGGGTGAAGTGGAGACTACCTTCCAGATTCACCCCATTCTTCTTTTTCCAAGTATATAAGCCTGCTAGACCCAAAGCACTGATGTTCTAAATGCTTCCAAGAAATGTTATTCTGGATACTAATGATCACCAAGCTTGGGGAGTGGTGTAGCAATGTCCTTGTCACATATATCCCCTTCTTGTACTGGCCTATTTGCCACTAAGCTTCTCTGTAGCCCTCACGGGGCTGTTAGAGTCAGTTTTCAGAGATTATCCTATTACTGGTAGTTTTTGACCCAGAAACAAAACAAAACAAAACAAAACCTTTGGAATACTAGCTTCTATTAAATTAAAAGGTGAGAATAGAGCTGCTTCCCAGGACATGTGTGAAGGGTCCAGGGAGAGCAAGAAGATGAGATTGGGCACACAGGACTCGCTCTAGACACTGGAACATGTCCATGTTCAGGGTGAGTGTGTTGTACGGTGGCTAAGGGGATCCTCAGTGTGCTTTCAGATTATGGTAAGATTACATTACATTGTGAAGCAAGTGCCTTTATTTCTCATGCTTCTTCAGCCTCTGTAATACCTTTAGTCTTATTAAGTAGCTGTGGTCACTATCGCCGTGACCCATCCAGCAGGGTGGTGGCCGCTGCAGATAAGAGGTGCCATGGCAGCTGACCCCAGGAAGCAGAATCTTTGCCTCTTCTCTCCTTTTCAGGAAGAAGGGAAAAGGATGAGAAAGGTCAAATCAGCAAGGAGCCCTGGGGAGACCAGTGGCTCCTCACATGACATATTTTGCGGTTTGCCACTTTACCAACTAAAAAAGAATAAAAGCTTGTATTTTCCTATGAAATGAGCAAGAGTATCAAAAAATACTGCATAAAAGGCAGTTTGCCTTGCATGCATCACTCCTTTCAATCATGAAAGGAGTGGCCTGAAAACAACTCTACCAAATACACACAAGCCTGTCGGTCCCTCTGAATGAAGCACAAAAATCTTTAAAGTATCAGGAGAACAGGCCTTGAGTCACACGTCGTGGCTAACTCCGCATGAGGGGACTGAACCAGTTTTCTTGCTGCCTCTCTCATTGTACTTCCACATGGAGGGCAACACCAAGGTCCAATTCCCTGTGAAGACTTTCCCATGACGGCCCTTCCATAGCGACATGAGCACAGCACATTATAGATTGAACCAAAATTAAAATGTGTGACATGTCAATCTCCAGGAGACAGGACTAGATTGTCTTAAAACATCGTAAGGTAATTTAAACAAGAGAAGAAATCTATCTTCCCGTAAACTAGAACATTTGTTTCCATCATACTTCCGTTTAGAAATATTTGAATCTATGTTATGAGCTTTGGTTTTGCACTTACAACTGAATTCTGAAGCAGACTGTTCATTGCTCTGTGTCCCAGCTTTGAAAGGTACACAACTCTGTGTCTTTATGATGTTGATTTACATTCCCTCTTATTTACAAGGATGTGCTCTGACAGGTAGGATTTTGTGGTGGAATCATCTGGGAAGAGCCCTGAGAGCACCTCTGTGAATCCCGAGTGGCGGTCTGGGAGAGAGGGTCCCCTGCACGCTATGAGGCCGGGCAGGGAGCTGTCCCCGCAAGCAGGCGGATGTCAGAAGGCGGAAACACGCTGCCTTTCAGTTACTTTCATCTCAGCTGACGAGACAAGACAGGGCAGTGGCGGCTGTTTCTTCCGCCTGTCAACTCTCCTGGCATCTTGCTTAATTTCCAAGGCCTGAACAGGAGCGCAGGCAGCGTCATCCCGCGGGCAGTCCTGGTGGCTGTCCATGCAGCAGGGGGCACAGGCCTCCTGGGTCCACGTTCCCCTCTGTCTCTGCTCCACTCCGGCCTGCTGCTATTCCTGGGCTCTTTGCCCTGCTGTCCACCTGCTCCCTGAAAGCCCCCGACTCCCTGCGCCACTCAACACCCCACGTGCTGAGGCAGACACCTGACGGGCCCCCTTCCCCTCCTGGCTTCAACTCCTGGCACCACCATTCCCTCCTCATACCCCCATCTGGCCACTGGAGCCAGATGGGTTGGAAGAACTGGCTCTAATGGACAGGTGGATAAATAGCGGCGCTCTCTCCCTGCTGTGATGAGATGCAATCTGGAGGTTGTGCTCCCCCTGGCTTCTAGTGTCCCCAGTAGATGAGCTGACTTGGTCGCATGCTCATGTCAGCTCACCTCCCTCTCCTGGTGGTGTTTCTATCACCTATCAGATAAACCAGGGGCAGCGAACCTTGTCTTCCTGTCTGCTTCTTGGAGAGGCCAACCCAAGGCTCTGAGTGTCATCCATCAGACTCTGAGCATCCGTGCATGCCTGTGCTTGAGATGAATGCCTTTCCGCCCCAGGACTCACCTTACCTGGTTGGTGAATCTGTCTGTCCTTCAGCACTTCTCCCAGCTGTTGCCCTGCTCTCAGCTGTGCTCCGGAGCGTGTGGGCACCCTGGGGGTCAGCCACACACCGTATGTGATGGGCTGGGCTGTGGGGATACACTTGGGCTCAGACTCTCTCAGCACCACTCACGGACTCAAACGAGTTCCTCTGCCTCTGTTGGCCTCAGTTTCTACAACTATAAACTGTAGACGAGGTAGGAAATGAGACTGGTTCATACTGTGGACAGTAAAAGTAGTTTGGGCCACAGAAGCACAGAAATGGCAGCTTTATTAGTTCTTGGTAGTTATATCACCTGTGGCATTGAATTAGTTGTTTACCAACAATTAGTTGACACACATTTTCCACCTTTACTGTACCTGAAATCAGGATGTGTCTCACAATCCCTGGAAGCCTTTTTTCTCAGGGATAAGTAAAAGGACAATGGCTTTTACCCACAACTGCAACATCTCAGATTCAGTGAGAAGCAGCGTGTATGTCTTCCCGTTCAGACTCACAAATGACATTGTCTCCTGTCACTGCTGTTCACACACTTACCTGCTTCTGTGAGTGGCCGCATCCCCACGCACTGGCTCCCCACCCCCCACCCCCAACAGCGCACTCAGACACACATCAGGGTGAGTCTCTGTGTGTCTCGGTCAGTTCTGGTTTGCATACACAGATCATTCAGGAGTTACAGTACCATAACTATCAAAAAATCACAGATTATGTGTATCATCTCCTGGCTGATAGGAATACCACAATCAAGAAGTATATCTATTCCAGAAGGTCTTCTAGAGCTGAGACTGAGCTACCCTTTAGTGTTTGGATCCCAACATAAAATGCTTCCCTTCCTTCCTTCCTTCCTTCCTCCCCTCCTTCTCTTCCTTCCTTTCCCACTACTACTCCTTGGGTTTACATCTTCTACACTGTGTGTAGCCGTGGCCCCCACATCAAGGACTCTGGTGTGGAAAGCAGGCTGTCACAATGTGCTTATGGCAGCACAGAGGGCACACCAATGGTGGGAAGGGGCACCTGACCTCGTGCACCAAGTACCAGGGGCGGAGGCCCTCTGGGAATCTGAGCATGTGGCCAGAACAGAGCCCTGTGGTGGCCAAACCCTCTACTCCTGTCTTATAACCCATTTGTGTTGGTTTGGATGAACTCAAAATGTCTTCTTCCCGCTTTTACATATGGCCTGCATGGGCAGTGCCCATGTTAATCATCAGTGCCCTGTCACAGCTGGAACTTACCTGTACAGCAGGTTAGGACCACATGAAGCCCAGAGGCAAACACCAGTGGTGCTTGGGTTGTCTGCTCTGAATACAGGATCGGCAGGCCAGCTGTGACCTTGTGGGACGGAGCAGGGTGCACTCGGTAGGGAGCCACAGGGGTGTGCCTTCATGTACCATCCGTCCTTCCCGGCTCCCTGGCTGTCTCTGCCCCTTGCTTATCTGCCAGCCATCTGTGGACCCCACGGTGTGTGCAGGACACTGCTAAAGTGCCAGCCTGGCAAGAGAGGATGAAGGGAGGATTTGCAAAGATGAATGGAACACACCTGCTCCCCTGGAGGGCTTCAAGGATTTAAGATCCTTGGTAATCTGTAGCTCTCCTTCTAGCAGATAGTTTTTAAGTATCTCCTTGGAGGGACACTTGGGTGGCTCAGTGGTTGAGCATCTGCCTTCAGCTCAGGTCATGATCCTGGAGACCCAGGATCGAGTCCCATGTCGGGCTCCTTGTGGGAAGCCAGCTTCTCCCTCTGTCTGTGTCCCTGCCTCTCTCTCTCTCTCTCTCTCTCTCTCTCTGTGTGTGTGTGTGTGTGTCTCTTAGGAATAAATAAATAAAATCTTAAAAAAAAAGTGTCTCCTCGAAAACTGTGCCAGGCACTCTCCGAGGAAGGCCCAGTGTGGAGGGGGCATCCTGTGCAAGGAAGCCGGGAGGACCCTGCCAAATAAGGAATTCTAGGGCTGATCTTGAAGGCCGACTCGGGATTTGCCAACAAGGCGAGTGTCTGCTGTGCAGGAGGCAGTGTGGCTGTGGGGCTGCTTGGGCCCCACAGTCCTGGGGGTGGGCTCCGTCAGTTTCTCTGCCATAGCCTGATGAATCCAGCGTCAAGCCTTTGGGATGACCACCTTCCTGGGGGCTTTCAGGGAGAATCCGCTTCCTGGTTTCCTCAGGATGGGCAGGATCCAGGGCATAGGATTGAGAGACTGGGTCCTCGCATCCTTCCTGGCTATTGGTTGGGGCCACTATCAGGTCTCAGAGGCGCCCTGCTCCCTGTGGCTTAGGCCACCTTCTCCACAGCCAGCAGCACCAGCCAGTTCTCATGCTGTGGATCTCTGAATTCCCTCCTTCATCTCCTCCTCCAGCGGCAGCAAGGCCACTGTTTTTAAAGGCTCTGGTGATGGGACTGGGCCTGCCCAGCAACCCATGACCACCTTTCCATTTTAAGATTGACACCCTTAGCCACACCTGCAGAGGCCATCTTGCCAGGTAGCAGGACGTGTTCACAGGTCCTGGTGACCAGGGAGGTGAACACCTGGAGGCCATTCTTCCCCTCCCAGTGGACCAAGATACCATGTGTGGCTGATGGTGACAAGTCAAGGACACACCCTGGGATGAGATGGTCATTCTGGAAAAGAATAGGGAGCATCCTTGGGTCTTGTGGTAAGTCCTACATGTGAGGCCTTTGGCAGGAGAGCATGAGGAATCCTTGGGACACATGGACCATTTGCCGTAGCTGCCTCCATGAGGCCATCATGAGTGCTGTAAGGCCCTGGCATTTGGGAGAATGGGGGAATTGACAGAGGCCCCAGGTTCAGGCATCCTGGAAGGCATCCCATCTCCTGTTCTGAGACTAGGACAGTGGAGCATGATCAGCATGGCTGGCTGCTTCTCAACACGGGATGGGAACGTTTTTCTGATGTCTTCATCTTGTTTCAAGAGGGGTAAAAGTGTGAGTTTCAATCCTCAGTTTTATTGGCTACAGTTGTGATAAATTTTTAAGTCTGGTGTGCACCGATGTTGGCAGTGTGCCCTTTCTAGAAAGGGTTGCTGCCAATTAGCTAAGACACACACTTCCCCCTCGGAGGTTAATTGGTTGCAAGAGTCTGTGCACAAGACAACTAATTCACGACACATTATTCAACCCATAGCCCTTTCATTGTGGATATGCCTGGTGTGCCCCCTACTTTTGTCCTTGCAGCTGACTACGTGTAAAAGTAGCTGTGGGTCAAGAGAAAAAAATCTTCTGAGTACCTGTTGAGTTACGTTGATATGAAGGGTCAGCAGTGAGAGAACTCATAACACATGGATGGTACGAAAAGAAATAAAATCACCATCAGAAGCCACATGGGCCTTTCAGTACCTTGGCAGCTGTGCACCTACTCTGCTTCACTCACCCACCTGGAAAAGTTTCAGGAATGAGGCGGGAACATTAGTGAATGAACAAACATGCTTTGCCCACGCCACTCCCGGTCTTCCTAGTTGTCAGCTACTAAAACCTCCCTGATCATTGGCTCCAGAGGAGAGAGATGGCACCTTGCAAGCGTTGGCAGGATGCCCTTCCAGACTGTGCCCAAGGAGCCTGGCGGCCCTGCAGTTGGTACTGCAGAGCATGTGGGGCAGGTGAGTTTGTGCCAGGCTCCCATGGTAACTGTCTAGGATGGGGAATAGCAGTGTTCACACGAGTGACCTTGGCCAGGCGTCTCATGTGTCCCTGCCCCAGAGCCTTGCCTCTGCTCAGCTCCAGCATGCTTCGGGCAACTGTGTGATGAGCACTCTTGTCTCTGACCCCACGCTAGGTTCCTCCCCAGGCACTTGGGGGAGCCTGGGTGGCACTGCAGAATAAGGAAGAGTGGCATCAGGACACTGGCCATGGTGCCAGATAGTATCTGTGCCCAGTGCCTGGGGGAAGGCCTTTTGGTCCTGGTGGTATTACCATTTATATGTGCTGGGTTTTGTTATCAAAGTGTACTAACTCTGGGATGAATCCCAAGGGATTTGGGCCAAATGAAAATCAATTCAAAAGGTTACATACTGTGCATGATTCCATGCTTATATCATTCCTGAAATGATAGGATTACTGATGGAGAACAAATGAGTGGTTGCCAGAGGTGAAGGATGGGATGTTGGGGTGGCCATGGTCATAAAAGGGAAGCGTGTGAGACCCTCGGGTGATGGGCCCATTCTGCCTCTTGACTGTGGGTACATGGGCCCACGCACTGGTGACATTGCCTAGGGCCAAACCTGCACACACCCATGCGTGCCCACATATGCGTACAAGCAGAACCAGGGAGGTGAGAGTAGGGTAGGTCCCCTGTTTTGCTGTCAGTGTCTTGGGTGTGATGTTGGGCTGTAGTTTTGCAGGATGTCACCATTGAGGGAAATCAGAGGATGCCTAAGATCTCTATTATTTCTTACAACCGTGTGGGACTCTGCAATTATCTCAAAATAAAATGTTTAATTTAAAAAAGGACAACCGTAATTAGCCACGGGCAAATGTTGACTCTGTCACTTAGTCTTTTTTTTTTTTTCTTTTCCCCTCACATCCCTTTCATCACACCATGGAGGTAGATATCGACTTTAGTATTCACTGATGAATATAGGGCATGACCCGCACACGAGGGCTGCGACAAGATGCAGCTCCTGTATAGTTGGAATATAAATTTTGCTGCTGTCATGATTATTAATGAAGGAAACATGGCTGAATGTGAACATGTGAGTGTGCAGTGGAGACCAGCTTGAAAAGAGACCATGAATCTTTGCAGTGTGTCTTTCAACCCAGTCCGCGCACACCCAAAACCCATTAGAGGGCTCTGCAGCCTCCTGGCGAGTATACAGCCCCAGCCTCAGGCAGACGACCTGAGTCCAAGTGACCCAGGTCATCGCAGACGGGGTGCCAAACTCCATCTCCATGGAGAAACCTCCAGCCTTCTCTCCTTCGTTGTGTCTTTGAAACACTAAGTGTTCATCGCTCTTTGCTCTCCTGTGTGTTCGACCCTGTTTTAAAGACCCGGTCAGGGCAGCCCCGGTGGCTCAGCGGTTTAGCCCCATTTTCAGCCCAGAGCATGATCCTGGAGACCTGGGATGGAGTCCCACGTCGGGTTCCCTGCATGGAGCCTGCTTCTCCCTCTGCCTGTGTCTCTGCCTCTCTCTCTCTCCTTTCTGTGTTTCTCATGAATAAATAAATAAAATCTTGAAAAAAAAAAAGACCCGGTCAGTGCAAGAGGCATGCCAGGCTGCACTACCCACATCACACACAGCCACAGTGGAAATCAGCCACACAGGAAGACAGTGCCCCGAAATTAATTATCACACAGACAGTGAATACAACAGCCTTTTGTTACCACAATAATGAAATCACTAGCACCTTCATACTGGATGAATCTGCCCATGCCACTGTGGAAGTTCTGCTGAATAAACTGAGGAAAAATATTGCAATTTACTCTCCAAGGAGATTCACTGTTTAATACACCCACTATTTTTTTGTTGAAAAGGCGAGGGGAGTATCTAGAGATATACAAGCGGTGGAGTTTTCTCTGCTCCTAAAGATGGATGAGAGGCCCTTTTTCTTTCTTCTCTTAGCTATTATTTAGCTTTCCATTGAAGTATTAAATCTATATTTTGGAGAAGAAGAACCGCTAAGACTTTAAAAAAATATGTTAATGGGCCACCCCATTCCCTGACACAGGCCCCGTCCCCGGCTGTGGCGCTTTATTTGACATGCTCCACGCATCAGAGTTTGGTTTAGATACTGAAACAAACTAGCCTATAAAACACTGTGCTGTAAATATAAACTTTTATGAACCTCCCGGGATAGTCCTTCTAAAATGTGAATTAAGATATTCCATGATTCAAGCCCGTAAACGGAAAAGTAGCCATCACCCTGAGTAGTAATTTGCTTTCTGAAACCCTAGAACATAAACCACCTTTGGACTGAATTCTGAGTTTGTGTGTACAATGGCGATTAATGAACTTTCCAGAAATAGTTTTTAAAAGGAGTTCCAACTCTTGCAGATCTCCCGAAATACACCTTTTGCTTAGGGGCTATTTTGTTTTTCTCTTTTTTAAAGAGCCACCGTATTTCACTGCTGAGCCCGAGAGTCGGATTTTAGTGGAAGTGGAAGAAACTGTGGACATCGTGTGTCGAGCCATGGGTGAGTGTGGGGAGGCTGCTCCATAGGCTGTCATGAGACAGAAGAATGGAAGTGGCACTTTCATCATCGTAGGGACACACATTGACTGTGATGTTAGTGACAGGGCTTTTGGATCCTAGTAGAACTCAGTTACTGGCCATGTGACCTTGAGGAAGGTGACCTTGATTTTGCTGAGCTGATTCTCACCTGCAAAGCAGAGATAGTAATCCTCACCCAAGAGGACAACAAGGAGGCCTTCACCCCATCCGTCTCGACAGAGAGGGACAGCCTTGTCCTCTCCACCCCTTCAAGTGCCCTGGTTACATGACTCCCCAGGACTTAGGGCAGGAAACACTTTCTCGTCTGCAGGGTAATTGGGACTGGTGACCAGGTGTGCTCTGTAGTAAGAGAGATTGTTTTAAATTCTCTGAACAGGAAATCTTCTTCACTTTTTCTCTTTTCTTTTTTCCTTTTACAGGTTTGGGTTGCTTTTTCTTTGTTATTCCTGTAATTTCGCCCCTCATCCCCACGCCATGACTGGGAGCTATCCACTGTCACTAGTACCCTGTCAGGCAGCACAAATAACTATACTAACCCCCCTAACAGAGACAGGCTTTTTGAAGGCAATTTCATTAACAAAAGATATGTTAGTGCCCTGGAGACTGTCAGTGAAAAGGACCTTTTTTTGTTTTGTTTTGTTTTGTTTAAGCTGTCCATCTTAAGGATGAATATTTTATTATAAGAGCTCAGAGGGTAAGGATTACTAACAATTTTGTAAATTTTCAAAACAGCTCCATAAAACAGATACTATTATCTCAGAGTACACATACAAAAATAAGACCTTAGAAAGCGAGGTTAAGTAACATGCTCGAGGCACAGAGCCAGGGAGATGAGATGAGATACTTTTTAAAATCATGGCTGGGCATCTGGCATTTAGGAGCTGCTCATTAAATACTGGACAACCTGCCAGGGGTCACATGGCAACGGAGATAGGATCCAAACCGAGACCCATCAACTACCAAAGCAAGGGCTTTGGCCACGGCACCTGGCTTTTCCAGGAGAGCCAAGGTCCTGGGTCCTTGAACCCATGCCACCGATCCACAGCCATGGGCATGCCATTTTCCATCTCTGAGAAGTTGCTGGGGTGTCCTCTGAACAGTGCTGATGGCTCCTGCAGAGATTGGGGTCTGCTGTAGGCACCCTTCTCTACCAACTGTGCTTTGGCCCAGAGCATGTCTCCTGGGGGGCTTGGTTCCCAGCCCCGGGGCAGCTTACGAGTTCGAGTTCGCTGCTGACAGATCAGCTCTGCTGCCATCCTTCTCTGTTCAGGATCCTGGGGAGGGGTGGGGAGAGAGGAATGTGAGCTTTATGTGGAAATAGCTCCCTCGCTGTGGGTAGCACTGCTCTCTTCCTGGTATAAACACAGGTTTCTAAGGTCAGTGGTGGTCTGGAAGTGAAGCTCCACAGTATTTAGAGTGCTCAGATTTTAGAAACCAGGATCTACGCTACTGCAGTGGATAAGACTCCTGTTAATAACACTACATCACCCCAAAATAGAAAGACTTGCAGTTCCTGTATACTAACAATTATTTTTCGATAAATGACAATCTTAAGCTCTTCCCTTGACAAGAGAATGTTCTCTTTTGCATGATTCCTACAGGGTAAACTGCTTGTTAAATACAGACTTGTAAATATATACTGAGCAGGCCTTTCAACGTTGCCATCAGATAATTTACTGCTTTCTTTTAATTTTGACAATGAAACTATAGCAGCATGCGAAGTGGTTACTCTTCATGAAAGCTACATCATGTAATTGCTCTTAGGAGATTTTACATGAATTGGTTATGCTTTTACCTTGAAATGGATTTTTTTTTAATTTCCTGATTTAATGAAAAGTGACAGGAAACATAATTAAGGCAAAGAACAGAATCTGAGAATACATTATCTTGAAATATTCCACATTAACTTTATTTATTAAAGAAGACATCTTACACCTACATAGCATCTGAAATCAAGGCACTTGGGTGTGCTTTTCACCATGAATCATGTCGAGAGGTGTTTTGTTTAAATTAATTTCCTAGGTAGGGAAACCAAGGTTCAGAGCCAGCCTAGACATTCCTGTGCATTTCCCATGGGCCCAGAGCAAGTGTACACACCCCCTACATAGTTCAGGACTTTGTTGTCTTGTGTGCTTTGGTGGAGTTTCTGTGTACAATCTGTCATGTCTATCCCACTTAGCCCTCTTAGGTGGCTTAGGACGGTCAGAGAAGTGCCACAGAAGCAGTGTCCCCTACTGCTCATCACACAGGCCTCCCAGGGAAGGAGCCTGGCATCTCCACGGTTGGGGCTTGTCCCGTGCATCATCCTTGCCCAGGTTCTGTGTGCTGGGCACAGCCATGTGGCAACCAAGCAACAGAGGTCCTCACACTCTGAGGCTGAGGACAGTCCTATCCTTTACAACTCTGGTTCTGCCCCCGTGAGCTTGTCCTTTGTCTCCTGCTGCTTTCCTCCCAAACCCAGCCTCACCCTCCATCAGGCGGGCCCACAGGGTGGCATGGAGCTCCGGTCCCAATGACCAAGGCCTGGGCTTTCACCATGACATTGTTAGGATGAAGAAGGCAAGCCCAGCCTCAGTCTGACTCTCCCATCCTCCTGGTCAAAGCATTAGCCTAGCTCTGGATGCCACCAGGTACTAAGGATAAAGATGGCACCTCTCACCACCTGATGGTCTCACATTTGTCTCGGGGGCTGAGGCAGCTTTTCCCGCGTGCACAGTTGAATGTCACTCATGTCTCCTCAGCCTCTACCCCCCATTTATCTTTTTAACTGCAGCCATCCTCCACTGCTTAGATCCTCAGCAGGGGGCAGCTGAAAAGACAGGACGCTCATGTGGTTGATCTTCCCAACAGCCTTTTAAGGTTGCAATGACTACTTCCTTTCCAAATGTGTCTTCTGCCCTGGTGGCCCTTCCCCAAACCTCGAGTGGCAGAGTCAGGCACTGCAGAGCATCAGGGACCTTCCTCCCAATCCCTGTCTGCCCCCAGGTCTGTCACGGTCATGGCCAGAATCCCTTTCTCTCCAGACTGGTGCAGAGACCAAGCACAGGCTCGGGAGGGGGGTGGGTCCAGAACAATCTGTAGCCCGGCATCAAGAGTTCATCCCTGCCCTTCCTCTTGCTGCTTTACCGTGTCTACTTCTTCCTAGAAATGAGAAAAATAACACCGAACAGGGTGCACAAAGGGAATCAGACTAAAGATATCACTGAAGTATTGCCACGTAGCCTTGGAAACATTTCACCTCAACCTTCATGTAAAGTGTTTGAGATTTAATTTTTTCAAATGCCCAATTACTTCCACACAGGAGTCCCTCTTCCCACCCTCCAGTGGTACAAGGATGCCATCTCCATCAGCAAGCTCCAGAATCCCCGATACAAGATGCTTTCAAGCGGAGGCCTGCGCATCCAGAAGCTGCGCCCAGAGGACTCCGGGATCTTCCAGTGCTTTGCCAGTAATGAAGGAGGGGAGATCCAGACCTACACCTACCTGGATGTCACCAGTGAGTACTGCCCCTCAGCAAAGCCAGACCATCCAGGCAGGGCCCTCAGGCCAGAGCTTCCCGGCCTTTGTGTATATGATATGCTCAGAAAATGGCAGCATCTGCTCAGCCAATGGACAGGGTGCAGAGGCCAGAGGCGACCATCTGTGAAGAGCCACAGCTCAGGCCAATAGGAGCCCACTTGCTAAGCCCCACAGAAGCCCCTGGGCAGCAGATACAGCCTGTTGTCCCCAAGCCCTGGAGTCCAACCTGGTCTCATGCGAGCCGAGCCCTCCTCTCTACTGAGAAGCAGGGAAAAAAAATCTCCATTTTTCTGGACAGAACTAGAAGGACTGTTCAGTGAATAGTTCATCCCTAATCTTTTTCTTTTGATCTTTTCCCCATTTTTAATATTCATTTTCTATTTTAGTTTTATTGAACAATTATAGTTCTTCTCTAAGTTTCTTTTATTATCCCATTAGCAGAAATACTTTGGCACTCTGTCTTTGAAAAATAAAATGAAGGCAAAGGTTTTCACTGTATCTGTGGGTTTCCTTTTTCATCTCCATGGTTGTAATATTATTCTTCTAAAATAAAGTAGAATCATGTTTGCCCTTTTGGAGGCAAAATGCCGATATCCTCAGGTATGAGAGCCATTTGAAAAAGTAAATCATTTAAGTATGCAGATGGCTCTTATCTACCAGAACTTATGAATTTAAGGATTCCATGCATCTATTTTGGTCAAGTAGGAGTCACTTCCTTGAACCTTACCCAGGGGTCAAATTTGGCCTCTGGTTTGGAGCATAGGAAACCAGTATCATTACAAACAGCAGGAAAAATATTGGGTACTTAAGCTGGAAGCTGAGTTTCGATCAATTAGAATTATTTAAAGCATATGTTATGAGTGTCAGCCGGGAGGGGCACAGATGAGCAAACTTTTTCTTCCTCTCTTTTTTTAACTTTATTTTAATTGCAGTATAGTCAACATACAGTGTTAGATTAATTCATTCATTTAACAAACATTTACTTAGCATCCGTGTCAGACACTTGGGTCTGTCACGCTTGGGAGCAGAGCTCTGAGGAAGACATGCGAGGTTCTTGTGCTTCCATGATAGAGGTCATGAAGTAGGGAGACAGCAGAGGAGGAGATAATTTAGTCAGGGATAAGGGCAATGAAACAAGCAAATAGGCGAGGCCCAGGGTGATCAGGGAAGCCTCTCTGAGGGTGGTCAGGGAACATTCCCTGAGATGGTAACAGAACTGAAGCCCAAAGGTACAAAGTCTTGGGGGATGTGCATGTCATGGGGTGAGGTGGGGGGGGGGGTGCTACAAGTGCCTTCCAGGGACAGGCTTGGGGTGATGTGTGCACAGGGAGCAAGGAGACAAGTAGGGACTCAGTCTCAGGAGGAGCCAGG
This sequence comes from Canis lupus baileyi, assembly GCF_048164855.1. Lineage (NCBI taxonomy): Eukaryota > Metazoa > Chordata > Mammalia > Carnivora > Canidae > Canis > Canis lupus. The sequence continues at coordinate 64,279,463 of NC_132845.1, forward strand.
GGTCATGGTAGGAGGTAGGTTGGAGGGATAAGCAGGACAAAGGCCCAAGAGCCAGTGGGTGGATTTCAAGGGATTTTATCAGGAAGTGGCAAGGTGTCCTTTATAGCTTCCAAAGGGCACCCAAGGCTGAGTGTAGAACGACCAATGCAGGGACCTGGTAGGAAGCCACTGTCCTGTCCACGTGGTAGCCCCAGAGATGGAGGGAAACTGTGGGCTCTGGGATTTGCTGTAGGGGCGTCACCCGTGGGACTTACATGCTGTAGGGATTCCTGCTGGTGAAAGGAGAGGTAACACCAGTGCTTTGGTCTCGAATCCCATCCACTCGAATCCCCCAGTGCAGGCTCCACACGGGCCCGCACAGGATTTGGGACATGCAGATCCCCATTCTTCAGAGGTTTCCAGTGTAATCATTATTAAAGTAGTACAATGTCACATGAGCCTTGCTGAAGCCAGCCTGAGCTACCCCGACTGTCTCGGTCTGATTCAGGGCTCTTGGGAGCTGGAGGCCCAGGCCGGTCCCCCAAGGACAAGAAGAGCCCCCAACACTTGGGCCTAGGACACTTCCTGGAAATCCCTCATGAAGTGCCTGAAATCTGGTTATTTTATGAAAGTGTCATCTCTTGGGTCATTTTTAATATTCAAAAATCAGCTTTTTCTACTTTTTAAAAGTAATAAAAGCGAACTTGTTAGATTTATCTAAATAAATGTCTCCTATCTCATTAATGTTCATCTAAAACAGCACTCTCGGGGCTCCCCCACTCTTGCCCTTGTGTGTCCATCACATCATGAAACTGGATTTCTCTTTAAGCTGTAAACACAGGCAGCTCCTGGGGGACACATGATAGAAGGTTATAGTCACTCTTGAAAGGTTTTCCTCTTTCATCGCTGCACTTACTTCTGTGATTAGTCCTAGGAAAGTCCATATGGGCCGCCCCAGCAGGCAAGTCTGAGCATGAGTGAGGGGCAGTCCACTGAGCATCTCACTCTTCACTCCCACTTAGATGTTGCTCCAGCATTTACTCAGCTTCCTGTGGACACCACGGTTACTGATGGGATGACAGCCACTCTGAGGTGTGAGGTGTCCGGGGCCCCCAAACCTGCCATCACGTGGAGGAGAGGTAGGTAGCCTTTGTGGCCTCTACAGCCTGACCAACATGGGACATGAGTCCATCGGGCTGAGGCTCATGTCGTTTCCTTCCCACAGTCCTTCATTCATTCAGTAAAGACTAGAAGCTGTCCATGGGGCACCTGCCAGGTGCCAGATGCCAAAGCTTCCAGCATGAATAAGACAGGCAAGGCCCCCGTAAGCCTCATGGAGTTTATCTCCACATGATGAAACAGACATGTCTGAAAACCTGTGACTATCCTTATTTTCCTACTTAAGCCTTCATAGGGCACCTTAGGCTTGTGAAGGGGCTCCCCCTGGTATTTGGGGGAGTGCCATCAGGACCCAGGATCCCCACTTATGAAATGAAGGTCCTGTTAAAAATTAAGAATAATATCCTTATTCTTTTAAGAAAGAAAGATGCCTAAGATACACACCTGAAACCAATAGGATATGTATGCCAATTATACTTCAATTTAGGGGTGCCTGGAAGGCTTAGTGGTTGAGAGTCTGCCTTTGGCTCAGGTCATGATCCCAGAGTCCTGGGATCCAGTCCTGCATCAGGCTCCCTGCAGGGAGCCTGCTTCTCCCTCTGTTTGTGTCTCTGCCTCTCTCTGTTTACCTCTCATGAATAAATAAATAAAATCTTTAAAATAAATAAATGAATAAAGGCAGAGACACCAAAGCCCGGCTTCTGCCAAGGTGCCTTCTCTGTGTGTCACTTAGCAGAGTGGTGGCAAAGGAATGAGCTTTAATAAAGTAGGACACAGGGAGAGAAAGATGCTTCCGGCTCACTTGACACACATGACGCTCTCAGTTCCACCTGTTTTCAGACCCAGTGAGGAGAAGCATCACGTCTAGGACTTTTTCTGCAGTCTCAGCCCCTTCCACGTGTGAGCACCCGTGTCACTAAACAAACAGCACACACAGTCCCTCCTTAATAAATATGTGCTGGGTTGTGTCACTTCACGTAAATGGACCTGTCACAGTCACTGGGCCCTGTTGGGGTGAAAGTTCAAGACCTACATCTTTGTCGTCTCTCCAGAGAACCCTACATAGGCTTCTCACCTCCCTTGGGTGTAACTCATGCCCTCAGATGGTAGCTCTTACACATGAAGATCAGAGCAGCTGCAGGCCACTAAGCGAGAGGGCATTCTTCTGTGTTCTACATAGTTTTTTCTCCTGGTTCAGAACATAACAATAACTTTATATGGATATAAATACATACAGATATAAAGGAAACTGAGATTTAGTCACCCAAAAATAACAGTTGCATACATGAGTCACAATTTGTTTAACCAAATTTCTCAATTTTGGACAATTAAGATTTTCTTGGTCTTGTTATCCTAAATAACACTAAAAGGAACTGCTTTGGTTATTTTTGTACATACAGTTTCCACTTTATTATGATTATTTCTAGTTATTTTCTTGGTTTTGGTGCTAACACTCCTGTCTTCTCTAATTTTCTTCAGGAAAGCATATTTTGGCCAGTGGTTCTGTGCGGATTCCTAGGTTCATGCTTCTGGAGTCTGGGGGTCTGCAGATTGCCCCCGTCTCCATTCAGGATGCTGGCAACTATACCTGCTATGCAGCCAACATGGAAGGGTCCCTGAATGCTTCCGCAGCGCTGACCGTATGGAGTAAGGACCACAGGCCATGTGGAACTTCTTGTTAATCACCATGTCAGCTGTGCTTAGGGATGTCAATATGCCCTTGGACTCTCTAATTGAATCATAAGAGAATGATTATTTTTACAACTAATTTATAGAAATCTGTTGAGTAATTAATTTTTCAGTTTCTGAAAGCATAATTAGAAACTGTATTCAAATATTTAATGGGGACGTTTCAGGAGAGTGAGAAGAGTGACTCTTAACAGTGCCATAGAGTATATTATCCCAAACTAGTCCAAAAACTAAAGTGATAAGCGGGTTAATTTTGTGAGCTTCATAGAAGAAATAGCATCAAGAGTTAACATTTTCGAGAAAGTAAGCTTTTTCAATAATATCATTAAAACCCACTAAAACACTCCTAGTATATTAAATATGAGTGTTTTTTATATGATAGAAGCAAACTGAAGAAAAATCTTTGTTATTTCTCCAACTTTTGTTTCTTTATCAAGCACACAGTTTTCTGAAATGGAGAATAGATTATTCCCCAGACATAAGGATTCATAACCAAGTATTTCTGCTCCCAGCCCCCCACCTTTTGGTCAGTTTTCACTCTTAGCTTTACTTGCCAGCATACCTTTTCTTCTTTGCTTCATCCATAGCTTTATTAAAAAAATAATAGTAAATAAATAAAAATTGTTCAAAAAAGCAAAAGACAGTGCTTACAGATTTTTATAAAGGTTATCTATCTAAAGAGAGGAAATTTTTAATTTTCTCTTTGATTTGCGTCAGTAATGGATTTATGAAAATATGATCCCGGAAGAGAAACTGAATTATCATGCTTTATTTTGTACCATTTAGCTCTCTATCACATAGTCTGTGTCCACTTTCATATGACCCTTACTAATTTATTAGGTATTCTAAAAACACCAGGAGTTTTAAAAAGGAATAAATTCAACCCCCCCCCACCATATTATCAGGTGCCAAAAGAGAAGTTTTGTCCCATTTCATGGCCCACTCTGCCCACCACTTCCCATTTGGCATGTGTCTCTAACACGTTAACCTTATATTTAACAACTTGAGAAGAATTGATGTCTATATCTTTGTAGGTCACTCACCAGAAAGCTCTGTAGATCCGCAAAGATTCACATTCTCATGTCACTAGACTGATAGGTATGCTCTTGTGGCCTACATTCCCCGTAGACAACAAGCTAAAGTTCACTTGTTTTTCTGGACACCCCACTACAAACAGGCTGGGCCCCAACTAGTCTTAATGACTCCCACATTTCGGGCTCCCACATTTTGGTTTGTAGGACCAAAACAGCATCCATCTCAGAGGTGTGCAGGCAGGGGACCTCTACCACGGGGCCTTTGCTGGAGCCTTTGCTGTGGGGGTGGTGGCTGCAGGGCACACTGGGCGCTACCCTGACCAGAGCCTGGTGTTGGGTGAGCCACTGTGGGTCTGAGCACCACTTTCTATTCCTGAAAATTGGGAGCAGTGCTCTCACAGCCCTCCCAAGGTTGTTGTGAGCATTAAATAAAACAATATAAATGGAAGCACTTTGCAAAGTCATGAAGTGCTGTGCAGACAGCAGAAATGACCAGAATGTTAATGATCTTGGGAAATAACAAAGATTTTAACCTAAGACTACAGAAGCTAATAAACCTTTGCACATGATCTTCATTCTTGATGTCTTTCAGAGGGCTTAGAGGTTTGGGGAGGGCAGGCCTGACTCCTGTGGCTGCTGCCTGGGAAGGACTGGCTTCCGATTCCCTGAGTGTTTCCCAGTACTTCCATTTACACTTGTTTTGCCAAGATGAGAGAAAACTTGGAGGTTTTTATGTCAGATGACCAGTTCCATACCCTCTGAGGGAGGAAACTCTAAAGCATGTAGTTTTGTCTGAACTGTGACTTGTGTCTTCACAGATCGCACGTTCATCATTAACCCTCCTGAGGACCGTGTGGTGATTAAGGGGACCACAGCCACACTGCGCTGCGGAGCCACTCACGACCCCCGGATCACTCTCCGGTCAGCTCAGTTACTCACGTGTCTGGGGCTCATTTATGTTCTGGGAGCTTAGGAACCAAAGTGGAGATAAGAAAGCAGAATTTGGGGAACTTTGATTTCAGTCACAGATCCCTGATTACGACATCTCACGGTCCTGGGCTCCATCATTAATCACATAAATCCCATTTTCCACTCCAGCCTTATGTATTATTTACAGTGAGCTATGTTCCACTTCATGACTTCAGTGCAGCTTTTCATGATTTTTCTGCCAAGGTTAATACACTATCTGTAAAACGTACTTGTCAGAGGCTGATACTTAATGAGAGAAAAATCCGGGGGGATCGAATAGGATTTCAGCAGTGTTTACCCTGGGCTGTGTGATACTTGGGAGGAGTTTTCTCTGCTCCAGGATGGTTTCATTGTGAAATGGGGAGCAAGGGAGACCCACACCCAGAAGAAAGGCAACCACAATCACCTGGTGCACGTCAAGGAAAATACTCGTAAAGAGGAGAACTAGATGTCTTGAAGCTCCACTAAAGAATTATAATATCCCATCCTTTCCCGCTTTCACACAGGAAAGACATGGTGGAAAACATGGCCCCCCGGGTAAATCACGGCCCCAGACATGGGTGACTATGGGTGGTGAGGTTCTTCCCCAAGAGCTGCCACTTTCAGAATAGTTTTTAATTTTCAGAACCAGCCTTGAAAATCAATCTAGAAAGAAAGATACAGTCATCCCAGAATTTTCACTCTGGCCTTAGCCCAGAAGGCACACGGTTAGCCAAATGGATGGAATTGTGATGCCTTCCTTTTTTCTGGAACATCTCACTCTGAGCAGAGGGAGGTGGCTGCCGCTGCATACATTATTAACTGGATTCGGAGATTAATCTGTTTTCTCACTCTTCTTGGGCAGGTGTTTGGCAAATCGTGAATTTCTGTGCCTCCACCTGGCTCTCTGGAGTTCTCCAGAGCTCAAACAACCAAGTTTGGTTTAGTCATAAGAATGTTGAATGCAAAACCAACAAAAACTTAACAGGTTCAAGATTACCTAGAGAATCCATGGAGGCCATCTCAGAGAGAGTTGTCATGCCCAGAAAAGAACTCATTCATTTCTAAATGGGTTGGGAGTATGATTCCAGAGAGAAAGAAGGACAAATAAGTTGGTTTACTGCTACTCTGAGAGCTTACATGGAATCCCTCTGGATCTGTGTGTTTTTCTCGGAGCTTTTTATATGTGACTAGACAGACAGAATTGGAGCACTCTTCTTGAGAAGGGCTTAGATTGCTCACTCTGAGGGCACTTTTTGTCCCAGGGCTTCTCTGTCCCAAGAGCACCAGGCCTAAGGGACAATCCGCAGCTAACATTGTACCCTCAAGTAAGCAGTTTATTCCTTTCCTTCTTGGGGTACCAGGTCTGTTGTCTCAGAGTAGTTCCAGATAAACAGTTTATTGATCTCTATGCTCTGTGCCCATTAAACCTTTAAAGAAATGGGTACATTTTGCAAATCTAAGCAAATTATTTTGGGAAGGAAAGCTAGCACCTTCATCCCATTCACCGACACCCAAAGTCTGGACAGGTTCCAAATGGCTTCTATGTTTGAAAAGAAAAATGTGCTAAAATTTTCATAAATAAAGAACCAAATGAGAAATAAATGCAATTTTTAAGGACAATCTGCCAGAATGGTTGGGTTTCAAGAACACATGTTCATGGGATATAATCTATTTTTCTAGAAGTTGGGTAGATCCACTCAGGAGTTTGTGGACAGTCATTGCCTCCTATCCAGTCAACACTCCTCTCCTCCAGGCACCTTCCTGGGTGGGAATGTGAAATCAGTTATAGTAAATGACAAATAAAGTATGATCATGACACGACAGACTTCCTGTCTCTAAACCTAAAGACCAGATCAATGTTCTTAGTGATCTTCACTGACCTCTTTATAACTTTAATATCTGTTTTTGTAGTGTGACCAAGATACCTGGTTGCTTTTCCTTTTTCTTTCTTTTAGATCTATTCACATGTCATAAAATTCACCCATTGAAAGAGCACTGTTCAGTGGCTTCTGGTACATTCACAAGATGGTCAGTTGCTTGCAGCCCAGATCCTAACTCTAGACTCTTGGCTGGATCCTAACTGGGTATCTTGCCTCACTCATGACTCCCTGCTTGGCCCACAGCTATGTCTGGAAGAAGGACAACACAGTCATCACCCCATCTAGCAGTTCCAGGATTGTGGTGGAGAAGGACGGCTCCCTCCTCATTAGTCAGACGTGGTCGGGTGACATCGGAGACTACACCTGTGAAATCATCTCTGAGGGAGGGAATGACTCCAGAACCGCCCGGCTGGAGGTGATGTGAGTGTTGCCTCTGTGTATTGTTAACTGGCTGCCCATTATCTGCAGCACTATGGTCAGCTCTCCCGACTCCAAGTGACTGGCACTTAACATGCCTGACACCACAGTGGGTCCCAAGCCAGAGGTCAGAGGCCATGGCCTTACGCCTTGTAGGCATACACTTACAAGGTTTGTTGGAACCTCAAAATTAACCTCAAAATTTCGCTCTTCTTTTAGATGATTTGATGCTTGGTTTTCCTCCTCCTCCTGTCTGTTTTTATTATTTCCTACTTGGCACCACGTCATGGTGGGCCCTATTTACCACACTGCATCCACTTTGCCATGTGGTGCCCATCAGCACTTCCGGTCGGAATCTCAGGGCCGGCTCACTGAGGCGAGACCTTTCCATGAGAGCCCACAAAACATTGTGCTGAGGGCAGAGCCAGCTGCATCTCTGCGGGTAAACAGACACTTTCCACTAAATCTCTGGAAATCCTGAAAATAACAAGCAGCTGATCTGGACTCCCTGGGGGTCTCCTGGGCCCAGGTGGGAAACCACCACCCTCCTCTATCTCTGGGAGCTCTTTAGTACATCTGCTTTCTGTTCACGGGCAGGGGCTGAGGAGCCTGCTGATAATTCCTCTTTTTCTGACACATATTTATTTGTTCTTTAAAAACGGCGTCCTCCTGGACAGTGCCTGAGCACATCTAAGCAACGGTAAAATCTGGAAATAAGGCAGCAGAGCAGGGCTGGTGTCCTGGCGGCAGCCAGCTCCAGGGGCACAGGCCAGCAGCTAACATGGGCTGTGCTGGGCCATTAGAAAAGGCAATTTTGAGAAGTTTTTCTTACTAGTCTCTGTCCACCTTGATCCAGGATAGGTTCTATAGACAAAAGCCACTCCCTGAATATACAATGTGAACGGTTTGCATACAGGGCCAAGTCTCATTTGTCTTTGGATCCCTAGACTCCAGCCAAGGGGATTAAAATGAGAAAAATGCTGGCTCCGTGCTGAGCACATAGGCTCCTGTGTTTGTTGCACGCATACATGAGCAAATGAGCAGACAGGCAGCTTTGCATTAGCCTCTGTTGGTGGGATTTGATGGGTTAACGTGTAGCATCTAGTCCAGAAAAGCCTCATGTGATGCCTCTAGGACCTGGAAAAGCCCTATGCTACCTCCTCATTGGCCTCTGTAGGATGACCCCTTGACTAGACTTTAGTCCCTTGTCAGTCTCGGAACATCGGATGCCGTGTGGTCCCAGGGGACCTGTACAGCCACCCCTTCAGCTCCCTGAGTGTGTGTGGAAGTACCAGGTCTCCCCGCCCACCTCTGGGCCCTGGACCTGCTGACCCGGGGCCCTTTCTGCCCTCCACTTTTGCCCAGCTCTCCATCCAGGGCTTCAGACTGCTGCTGCCTCTACAGCCTGGCTTCTGTCTTCGGCCATTCCCACCCGAAGGGCTCACACCTCCTCTAGGGCTCAGCCATAGGGTCACCCCTGTGTGGGACACCAGGCTGCGGGTGTCTCCCAGCCTCCCAGCCCTTGCTTGTACCCTCTGTCAAAACACTGATCGTCCTGGGTGGAAAGCACCCATTTTCACCATTTCTTTCCTATGAAGCAGAAGCACCAAAATGGCATGCACAGTTTGGCATTATGAGTGTCTGGCAGTGCTTTGGGACACCATAGGGGCTCAATAAATACATGTTGGTCAGTTGAGGCACACATGAATGAATAAATGTGTGTAGGTGACTGGCCATTGGCTGGTCCTCCTTCTGATTGGTTCTTCCCTCTGAGACTCACACGCCCCTGGCTTTTCTTCCTGAGGGCACAGGGTCAGATCCCACTGTGGAGAGCCCTGGTGGAGCCACTGTGGAGGCCCCTGGTGCCCAAACAAACCCCTGTTTGGCTCTGACCCTGTGTCTTTCTTCCTCCCATCTTTCCTCCTTTTGTCATGTTAAAAAAAATCTTTTTTTTTTTATTTTGATAATACTGGAGTACATGACCAGCAAATTCACATAATCCACTGTGCTCTTCACATTTTTAAAACTACCTTTGAGAACTCTTAGATCATCCATCATTCGTATCAAATAAATAAGTGTTAGCATTTCATAAAGACTCTGTCAGCAGAAGCCAAATTGCATGCTTCCAATACAGTGCATGCTTTTTTATTCTGCACAGTTTTTATATTCTACTGATTTACATATCTTCCCTTCTATTTGCTTATTTGATTTCCTCTGAGTAAAATACATTTTTCAGCAAATGTTGCTGTATCTATAAAATAATAGGCTTTCTGTAATGGTAAAACACCTCATCTCTAAATATAGAAATATTTGCAGATTTGTGATTCAAACCAATTTAGGTACAACCGAGTTGCAGAACTGATTTGGAAGACAGTGGTTCCTTGTGAATTGTGAGTGTAATAAACACTCCACTCTTGCAAATCTGAATGAATTGAGGGAGCCGTAGGTTATAGCGTGGCCTATCTTTAGATCCAAATAGGTCTTAACTCTACGACATCAGTAATGACAACAGTAATGATAATAGTCATAAGTCACCATTGCAGGGCATTTTGTGCTTCCCAGAGAACTTTCAAATCAAGCTCAGTAACATTTCTGTGATTTACTCAGATGACAAAAAAAAAAAAAAAAAAAAAAAAGGTGGAAGGAGTCTCATATTGCAGAAGTGACTGAGAGGTACTTACAGCTAACTAGTGCCCTTTGAAAGAGGCTGAAAGCCTGCTTCCTCTGCCTCCCTACTTGAGTTAAAAGCTACTTTGTTACATATAGAAATGAGGAGCATCAGAAGTGGGCTTTGCTAAAGCAGAGGGTGTGTGTAGCATATTCCAGCGCCATTCTCTGCGCCAGCCTGGGCGGACACAGCAGGAGGCACGGTCCCAGGTGGGCCACAGGGGCCAGTGGTGCCTTGGGAGGTGCTGCCCACCAGCCAGGTTGGGACTGGACACCCCTCTCCAGCTCTGAGTGACTATGGACAGGTTAGCCACCACGTCTCAGCCTCGGTTTCCTCAACTGCAAGCTGTACCTGTTATCATTGCCCTATAGGGCTGTCATGTTTGACCAAACCAGCATTTGTAAAACCCTGGCCTGGAACCCAGCTTCAGGTGGGTACTCAATAAATCATAGCTCCTATTACTCCCTCACCGTCTTAGCAGGAGTGCCATTACTCCTTCATCAGGAGCAATCCGCCCACACCCGGGACCAGGAAGTTTCTCTTTTATCCTGCCTTATTTTTTACCACATTCTGTGGTATGTGTCGGACACACTATGTCTGTGTGTTTGGTGCTAAGCCCTTGATGCCTGGAATGGTGCCAGGTGCATAAATGTCCAACAAATGTCAGAGTGAGCCTCACCCCCCTTATGAGGTTGAACTAGGCTTGTGTAATTGGTATCACGGAGAAGGACTAATTTATGAGAGGTCTGCCTTCATCACCTCCACAAAAGGCTCCCACAAATCCACACGGTCCCAGGATGTTCCCTATAAATGAACCACATGCAAGTCATCATGAAATGCCCGTCACTGATTGGTTGGCTGTGTCTTTCCCACTAGTTTGCTAGTGCTAAAGCAGAGGGTGTGTGTTTGTAGCGTCCCCCAAAGGGTCTTGCTGTATTGAACACACCAGGGGGACCAGGCTTCTAGGGCTTTATGTATAGAGTAATTATTAATCATTTAAAGACCCAATTAGCTTTGAATCTTTCCTTCTGAGATCAGAGACTAATTCTTAGGAGCCTTAAGTACAGAGAAAACCTAATTTATGGAGCAGACTTGCAGACCCAGACTTGGAGGCAGTGGGAGAGGTTTCTCTCAATAAAGCTACACCTGACAAAGCCATAATAAGGAGAGAACAATTTAATACCATTTCTATAAAGTTGTCAGGCCCCCACCATCTTCATCCACAGAGCGAAGTCAGAGAAGATGGCTTTGACCGGGTTATCATTTGTGTGTTAAAGGGGCAGTGCTTCCACATAGAAAAATACTCACCTGACCCTCTATCACATCGTAAGTCCCCTTACAGCCACAATTTTGCCAATTGCTTCAAATCTTTTTCAAAGCTGTTTTCCCCAAACATACTTGGCTTAATCTCCTTCCCATACAGTCTTGGTTCCTTGTTGTTGTTAATCTCCGATGGTCTTGCAGTGTAATTCATTTGATGGGGACTTCCCTCCTAGCTTTCTTGAAATTACAGAGTGACTCAGCACCTGCTTCACTCCCATTGCTCTCAGATCCCTTTCATTTGTCACCCTGTCTGCATATTCCTGTCTGTGAGTCACTCTGGTGATCATTTATTTCCTTTCAAAGTTGGCAGAGAAACGCCAAGACACAATCTATTCCTATTAGATAAGATTCTCTCAAATGAATTCAGAATATATTAAAGCCTCATTTATTGGTTATTGATGGGTCAGTCAAGTATTGCACAAAGCTTAATTTTCCTGATAACCAAAACTTATCATTTAAAGAAACAGTTTACATTTCCATATTAAAAAGCTATTTGCATTGAGAAACGGGTAATACTGAACACAGGAGATATTACAGAGGGTTTTTTTCTACAGGACAGAGGCTGGAACTAGGAAAAATCTCAGTTTCCTTCTGACTCTGAGTCCTGTGATGTGTGTAAAACATCACATTGTGTGTTGGGCCACCATCTTGGGCATGACTGTGAGCCTGTGAAGACTCTGTGGGGCAGTGGAGGAGGGGGGCTCGTTATTTCTTGATTCATCATGTCATGTCCTTGGGCACCACTCGGCTTTTGGCTCCCTGTTCCTATGTTAAATGTCTCAAGGCTACTTTGTCTTCACGGTTCCAAAGTCTTTTCAATCTTCCCTCCATCTCAGGCCTCTGGCTGCCATTTTTTGCAGGCTCTAGGGCCTTTTTGTTGGTGGCTTTTGAGCAGCTAGGAGGAGGGACGCCAGAAACCCCTCTTACTAGAATCACATGCGGAGTGAGAATCAGCAAGCTTTGAGGGGCAGACAGAGAGACTGCACAAGCATCCTCCAGGGGCAAGTGTTTGAGGAGTACCCTCTCACTCCAGAAGTGGCTGTAACTTGCCCACAATCCACAAAATGCTCCATCCCTTAGAAAAAAAGCTGTCTGGTCACCTGTCACAGGGATCATTTCTTAGCCCTCATTTTATTTTATATTATTTTATTTTTTAAAAAGATTTCTTTATCCATTCATGAGAGACACACAGAGAAAAAGAGAGGCAGAGACACAGGCAGAGAGAGAAACAAGCTCTATGCAGGGAGCCTGATGCGGGACTCAATCCCGAGACTCCAGGATCAGGCCCTGGGCCAAAGGCAGTTGCCCAACCACTGAGCCACACAGATGTCCCTTTAGCCCTCATTTTTGGCTGAGAGAAGCATGATCTGAAATGGAGTGTAAGATCCCATACTTTCCTAGCTATGGGAAAGATGTACTTTTAAGAGTTAGAACTGGATCCAGTGTGGCCCTTGCAAGACCATAAGACAAGGTGTGCAGAGACACAGTAGTGTTTAAGGGACCAGGTTAAACACTCCTATTGTCCAGGAGGGGCCTGTCCCTCTACAGCCTTGGGTCCAGTTCATCCCAACTCAAGGTCCAGCATGGCCACCCTGCAAAGCTTGTCCCCAGCAAACAGTGCACCCCCACCATCCTCTCTCAGAGCCTGGATGTATATGTTGGCCATGGATCCCTGGCTCCTTAACCTCTAGCTCAGCTTTTGTCTTGGGGTCTGTCCTTTCTCCTGACCATTATGCGGATGTCATATGATATTTTGTCCAGTCCCTGGGACATTTTCCAATGAGCTGCCTTTGGGGTTCCAGCCCTAGAGAGCCAGTGTCACACAGATAACCCAGAAATTTTTAACTTGTGTCTCTTACTTCCCCTCCTCTGTGACCCAGTGCAAACCCTGCATTCCCACCAGTGCCCCCAGCATCCCCCCGCCAGTCTTACCCATGCCCTCAGCAGGCCATTCCCCTTCCTTATCCTTCCAGTCCAAGGGAGCTTCTCCTCCCTCTCCACCCGTCCTGACTCCTCCAGCCATGTGGCCCCCACAAGGTGACCCTCGATGCAGCCCCGACCTGCATTCCCACCCAACATTTTCAGAACCATCTTGTGGCTCCTGATCCGAGGTGCCTTACCCTGTCCCAGTCTGTATGTGGACCTTGTGCCCCTTCTTAAGAAATTCAGTTTGGGGAGAGCAGGGCAGTGGCAGCCTCTCCGTGTGCCCACACTCCACGTATGGCACCAGGCTTGCAAGGTGTTAAGCCATTTGTTAACCCATCCACTCCTGTGTTGGCTGATTTATCCATCCATCCCGCATTTACTGCATGCCCACTCTGTGCCGGCATTGGTAATGCCAAGGTTAAGGAAAAGAGGCAAAGAAGAGGGAAGAGAAATTTCCTACCCTAGAGAAGGGAGGCAGATCCATAATCAGACAGGATGCAGTGGAGTTCCTGTTTCTGTAGGACTTTGAGATGTTTGGTGAACTGAAAAACCTATAAATTGCAATCGTAAAAGAGGTAGAAGTGATTGGTGCTGCTCAAGAATTAGTCAAAGGTGAGAGGGAGGCTGAGCCTTGGAGGCTGATTTTCTGAATGGCATGAGCCTTCAGGCAATGGGACATCATGTGTGCCCACACACAGGTCACAGAATGGCTCAACTCAGGAAGCTGCTGGAGGGGACATCCAGTGTGGGATGGGAAGGAGTCATAGTGATGCAGGGGGTGGCTCATGGCATGACCTGTACGATGGCAGCAAGCAGGACCATCCAGAGGGTTGTGTGTTATGGGTCTTGGAAGAAGTGATGTCGGTTGGGCTGAGGCTGATCTGTGGAAATGAGGGGATGATGTTATGACATTCTTAAGATACAGTAGGTGAGACGTGGCTACTACTTAGGCACTTATGAGAGTGGACAAGGGAGTGGAGATGGGAGTGTAACCACTGAAAGAAGGATGAGCAAACCAACATGGTGGTTCTGGTGAGAAGAATGATTCATGGCTCACTGTCAGCCCCAGAGATCACTCCCCTGAAAGTGTCATTGAACTTGCCTCCTGCCCACTGTAAGATCCTCTCAGAGCCTCTCAGTGCCTCATCTCTGTGAGCCTGGGGCCTTCCAGCCTCTCACAGCTTCTGTGGCCGCTTCCAACCCAGGGGGCTACACATACACGGAGGGTGGTTCCCCTCAGGCCCATGTGGGGCAGTTTCACATGTGAAAAGTGACCCAGAACACCAACCTGCCCTGTCAGTCTTCCTAGTGTTTGTCGTGTCAGAGAACCTCACATTCTAGGGGAATCTTTACAAGGCAATTCTAAGCCCCTGGAGTCAGCATGCACCCCTGGGGGAATGGCATTATTCCTCACCTCAGACCCCAGCCACCGCCCCATGGCTCCTAGGTGACCCTTGGCTCTGACTGACTCACCAACTTTTGGAGCTTCCCACCCCCCAGGAGGAAGGAGGACTGTCTGGAACAACTCACAGAACTTAGGCAAGGGCCCTACTTAGGATTTCAGTCTTATCATAAAGGATAAAGTCAGGTCCAGACACCAGAAGGGAGGCCAGGGCAAGGTCTTGGAGGGTCCCACAAACAGAGCTTCCACGTTTTCAGGAGACGTCATCCTCCCGGCATGCAGATGTCCGATGACTGACCAGGAAGCTCAACTGAGCCTGGCATCCAGAGTTTTTATGGGGTGTCACTATCACTGGCCACATGACAGAGCTCACTCTCCAGCTCCCACCCCTCTGCTTCCAGGAGATCAGAAGGTTTGGTTGATGTTGCTCACTCCAAGCTCTAACCACAGGGTTGGTCCAGCCTGACGAGTCCCCTCCTGGGACACTCGTGGCCGTGAGTGCTACCGTCAGCATAAACTTAGCTGTGGCCCTATGGGCCCCCCACAAACAGCTAAGACAGCCCTTCAGGAGATTCCAACCTGGGTAAAGACCAGACCAACTCTGTATGATACCACAGTCTTATTTGGACATATTTATCCAAGTGTATCTTGGTTTGTTTTCAGGGGGGACTGTTTGAACAACTTTGGTCTGTTTCAGAACAAACTCATTTCAATAGGAAATGGGGCGTGGGAGAAAAATAGGTATTTTATCCTGGCATTTCCTTCATATTGATCTTCACTGGGAATTTAAGGGAGAATCAGTTACTGGAGAATTCACTCCCTCTCTGATTTAGAACCTCATTCACAATTAAAGAGAAAACAAGCCAACATTTCAAGCTCAAGTTGATTCTTTAGTGTACTAATTTAAACTTTCAGTCTACACTGGAAATATTAGCTTGTTTATTAACGGTGTGCCTGGGTTATAGAGACCTGTGTTTCTTAGGTGGCTGTGAGTATGTAACAGCTTAATAAATTTCACAGTGTAATGAGTACATTTTTTAAATTAAAAATATCAAGTATAATTATGGCTCTCAGTGCTGACCTACGTGGGCCAGCAGTAATTGATGCCTAAGAGAGACCAAAAACTAGCCAATGGGTGAATCAGGTCCACCCAGCACCCTCCTCTCAGCACCGCATGGGATGTTTCTAGAAGCCACATAACAGGGTGCTGCTCCCAGATCCGTGAGATGGAAAGGTCCTTAGGATTGTACAGCTGCAGACACTTGCTGGTAGAAATCATGCCATTGGAATTTAAAGTTTTGTCACCAGTAAGTCCCAATATACAGTCTTCAGTATGCATTTGCTTTAATTGTGCTTCCGTTCCATAGCCTTGCTGATGTGTTATTTGCTTTTTCCAGGAGTTATTAGAGTTTTCTCCACATTCTCCTGAGTCCTTCCCCCAAACTCTGCTACCCAGCAGAAGACAGAACGACAGCACAGCTCCATGCTGTCAATAAAGAGCCAGCCCCTCTCTAGAAATACATGTGGGCATTTTGGCTGGTGTGACCTCACATGCTAGTGTCCAAAACTTTAATGTTAAATCTTATTTCCTAGGCCTTTGACTGTTTACACGGCTTCCTGCATTTCCATTAATAGCTTTGGGCTCTAAGAACTAATTGCTGACCCAGGTTTTCTCAATTAAATAACATACTGTGTAGAAATTGGCCCTCCCCACCCGCTTTAAGTTATGGAATCATCTGCTGTGTAATCTCCACCAGAAGGATTTGATCAGATTTCTTTTGGTAGGAAAACAACACTGTGAACAGGGAAGGGTTTGGGGTTGGGGTGGCGGGGAGCTCTGGGGTTTCAGTATTTGTGTTTGGGGCATACTTTATATTCTCCCATTTTCTGAACATTGCCCACCAGGACGGTGCGGCATAGGAACCAGGCTAACCATCGACTCTGATATGCACTGTCTTCTCTTTTTGTTCCTTTGTACCCAAGTGAACTGCCTCACTCACCTCAGAACCTGCTGGCCACCCTGAACTCTTCCCACAGCCACACCGTGATGCTGTCCTGGGTTCGACCCTTTGATGGAAACAGCCCGGTGCTCTATTACATTGTGGAGCTATCTGAGAACAGTAAGTAGTGAAGCAGAGTTGTCGCCTTGGATGATAATCACATTGCTCTCTGCACGATTATTGTCCTCAGCCTTTATTTCGGGCTCAGACCCTGAACAACTAGTCAAATGCTATGATGCTTTACAGAGTTCAGTGAAAATCCCTGCTCTGGCTTCAGGAGAGATAGAAGGGGACGTGGAAACCTGAGACTGATGAGAAGGGAGCCTGGGGAGCTTCCTGTGAGAGCCCAGATCTGGGGGCTCCCCAGGGAGGCCATGCACACCCCTGTCCCCAGGCCTAATTCGGGCGTGAGAAGTGAAGCCTCCACCTGGGCCTGGCTGGGAGTGAGGCATCTTTGCATGCTTCCTCTGGTGTCGAGCATGCTGAGTATTCCCAGGACCCTCCCTTCTCCCCTCTTGGCCCCAGCCAGCACATCCTATCTTTGCTCCAGCCCCCGCAGCTGCTATGTCCTCTCCACAGGCCATGGAATGTGCTCTCCAGCGCCTCTCCTCTTCTGCCTCTGGCAGCCTCCTCTTAGGAGGTCAGGTGCACACCTGTGATTTCAAGGGGTATCTTTTCCCCCCAAAAAAGATCTTGGTCTCCAGCATCCTTATCCAGACCTCGGGAGGCCTGCACAGAGCATCATCCCTCCTCATCTCTGTCTAGTGGTCTCACACATGCTTCCAGTGTGAGTTCTTCACACTGTGATTTTGACTCCTTTTAACCCTGAGGGTCCTCACCACAGGGCCTGTGGGCCTTCATATCTTGATTCCAACCCCTAGACACCCTTAGTGAGGCCTGTTCGAGCTGCAAGGCCAAGAACAGTCCTCGGCTCTTTCTCCCTCACTGGGCCCAGGCTTCCAGTGCAGTTCAGCCACCCTGTGGATTTGTGTTCTAGGATGAGCTGGACCCTGCTTCCCTTTCTAGCTCTGTAGACCCCGTCTCTCTCACCAGGACAGCCTCTAACTGGTCCCCCTGCTTCTACTACTCTTCTATTCCAAAGTGTTCTTACACAAGCAGAAACACTGGTCTTAAAATATGAAGGATGTGTCCTCCCTGGATATACCCCACAGGGCTTAGGATGAAATCCACCACCCTCAGAGCCCAAGTGGGGTCATCTACCCCACCACCCCCACCCCTGCCACTCTGCTCTTTGCCACGCATGTGCCAACTGCACTGGTTTCACATTGGCTGTGTTCACAGGCCTGGTTTCCTTGGTTGGAATGCCCACAGGGCTGGACTGTTACCCTTCATGCTTACCCAGAACCTCCCAGAAGAAGCCTTCCTGCACACCAGTTCAGTTTACGCTTTTACTACCCAACAAAGTCATCCTCCCTTTATTATATTATCTCATGCATTATTCCAAACTCCTTCCCGGGCCTCCCCTGAGGGACAGTGAGCCAGACCACAGGGAGCTGGACTCTTATTATGGTCAATGTAATGGGGCCCATGGCTTGTCTTGTCATGCTATTGTTATCATAAATGGGTCCCTGTTCAGGACAGCTAGGCATGGTGCTCTCTTGGGGTACCTCCACTGAAACCCAAGTCAACCTGGCAGAAATCCAAGTGGCTCATTGGCACTGCTTACCCATGCAGGTGGAGGTGTCCCACAGCTCTGCTACAGCTCTTCCCAAGCCTACCCGTCCGCTTTTCCTATAATTAGTGACTTCACTCACCAAGTCTCTTCTAATTATCTTTTATACTTCCCCTTCGTCTCGTGTGTGAGATCCTCCTTCAGATCATCACATGCTCACACCACAGCAGGCCCTGTGTGACGCTCATTTCCCAACAGAGGAAGCTGACATGCAGAGTAAGTCACTGGCCGAGGTCACATAGCTGGTAGGAGGTGACAGTGGGTTCCACCCAGGGCTATCTGCCTCTTAATGAGTATCAGGCATCTACAAAGAAGTTCCATGGGGCACATTCTCCTCTACGGCACTTCTGCAGCAGCATTAAGGTAAATGCCGACCCACGATGGTGCACTTTGGTCTCCGTCTGTGTGGAGATTAAAGGGACCCACTTTGCGAAGCTGCCTTTATTTGAGTGGGACAGCTCCCGAACCAGTCCACTGAGGGAGAGCCCAGAAGCAATATTTTAGTTCCATCTCCTGGGTTTCTAAATTTACACCCATGGCTCTCTCTGTGGGCTTCAGTCTTGAGCACCATCTGAGAACCATGTGCCTGAGATCCAGCTCCTGGTTCCCCTTTCTGGTGGACTTCTCTGATGGCCCATCTGGTCCCTTTCCCCAAATTGTGGGGCAGGAGTATGAATGGAAACTGGTCTGTGTGCCGCCGTCCATCATCTCTTCAGCCCAACGGCTCTGGTCAAAGTGGGAAGGCATTGGTGTTATTTATTAAAATAACCTTTCTGAGAAAATAAGGATTTCCTGAGGATCTCATGGTCATGCGGCCTGTAAGAAACGTAGGGCTTGATGGTCTGTGTGAAGACAGAGACACATGAACAGAACTCTAGCCATTCAAATTCAGACAAACACGAGTCCCGCTGGGTGTCCATGTCCTTGAGACCAGGACCAGGTTTCCCTCATCTCTGTGTCCTCGGTCCTGACACCAGGTAGGCACTCAGCAAATGAGCTGAAATGGATCTCTCTGGAAAAGCACCTTTGGGATGGACTCAGGCTATAGTCTTAGACCCTCTCCCAAATGACAAGTGCTCCACCACCCTTGGTTTATGAAAATAAGACATTGTTTGAACACACCATACCCACCATTTTCTCAACAGATTGCATGGGTGATAAGTTCTTTCAGTCAGACATCTTGCCCGAGTAGGACACAGGCTTTCTACGCAAACATTCGTCCTACCCATGCATTCATTCACTCAACACTAAATTCCGGCTGGGTATCTGCTTCCCCCAGGTGCTCTTCTCAGTGCTGGATGCAGAGCTGAGGTGACTGCTCTCCAGGCATTAACAGCAAGGGGAAGGTCAGGCTCATCTCTACATGGGGCCATGTAACGAGCTCCCGCTGAGCTCTGTATCACTGCTGTGGGAGCATGGTAGGAGAGGGACCGGCTGGGAGGTGAATCACAGAGCCCTCAGAGTGGACAGGCCCCAAGACTTGGGCCAGGCAGAGGGGGCGGCAGCATCAGCAAAGCCCCAAAGCATAAACATGGAGGCGCGGAGAGAGCAGCCAGCTTCTACAGGGACAAGAGGGGAGTGGGGCCAGGACATTGCCCAGTGCTATAGGAGTGTCTGCCTGGGGAGAATCTCTCTTGCTCTTCGTGCCACAGCTCAACTATGGCTCTCCTCCGTATCTCTTCTTGACTCAGAACTCCATCATGCCCAGGCAGGCTTTGTCCTTCTCTCCTCGGGGTCCCTACACCCCTAGATATATTTCTCCTGGAGTATTTGGTACTGTATAATAGTTCTTGGTCTGTGTGTGTGTCTCCCAGCAAGACTGTGACCCCCGTAAGGGCAGGCCGGGCCCGAGTTCTCTTTGTATCTGTGACAGCCAGCGGAGAGCCTGGCATGCACAGGTTGACTCTGTGGGGTTCAGTGGCTTCACGTCACTTCGAAAGGCTCTAAGAACATCGTAAGTCCCTCATTAGCCTTTGGCTCTCTCCACTGGACCTTTCTGGAGCTGGCTCAGACTCCCATCTGTTTTTCCTTCAGAGACTGTGATGTGGAATAGTGTAGACTACTCTAGAGTATTCTACACTATTATTATTATTATTATTGTTGCTCAAAGTATTATTATTACACGAAGAAGCCAGAGTGGTAAGATGGTTATCTCTGGGATGATTCTGATTTCTACTATGCAAAATAAGTCTGTGGGCTTTCCTGAAATAGTTCACATCACTGCCAGTCACATGGTTGCCTGTCTTCCTGCTGCGGCAAACGGGAAGACCAGCACTGTCCCCCAGGCCAAGGATCTGGTTTTTATTTTTATTAGGAAGCAGTGCCCTTAAGAAACAGCTGAACCCACTAGCTAATTATGGTCAGAAAGAACAGCTTAGCAGCAATACACTAAAATGGAAATATTTGGCCTACACTCTGTACTATGCAAGTGGATAATTCTGAATAACTCCGTTCAGCAGTCCATCGATCCGGCTGCTCGGGACACTTTCTGCAGCCAGCTTCTCCTGGCAGGCTGATGAGGATGCCATTCTCCTGGAAGCCATGGCTCCTGCAGGGGCCAAACTGGTATGGTTCTGTGGCAGGGGCAGGCCCTTTGCAACACTTGCCCTTGCCACATGCCAGACATCACTAGAGGGCCTCTCCAGAGCTTTTATGAAGCAGAGCTCTGGAGTTTCATTTGAGCCTTTGTGCTCTTGCCTGGAGTCAGAACTCTCTGCAGAAAGCACATTGGGCCTCTCAGGCATCCTGAGGATCGCCTCTCTGGAGTTTGATAGTTCTCCTTGCTGAGCTGGGGCCCAAAGAGGGCAGCCATGTCCACAGCCTGCTTCTAGGTACACGTCTTGGGGGCTAAGAGCACACAGGGTCCACGGGCAAGGGGACTCTGGGGTTCCTGGGTTAAGAGAGCTCAGGGATTCTCGTGGCCTTGATAGCAAGGACCCTGTAAACTGGTCGAGAATTCTGGTGAACAGCTAGAGCATTTGGCCCAGTCTCTTAAGTGCTCCTTGAGTTGGATCAAAAATAATCTTTCTTTGAGATTATTATGATAACAACGCAGGAGACTGCCAGAAGAAACTGTGAGAGGCTTTGAAGTGGACTCAGAGACAGATCAAACACACATTACCAGGCGTCTCATCCAGCAGCCTTTGGGGCTGGCTGCCTCTATAGAGACCCACACTTTTCACAGCTTTCAAGCTGTTTCACAACTCTGTAGATAGTACAAAACTTAAGAGTAATGCAAATAATTCTCATCCATTTGCATTTGCACAGAAGAAGGGGGAAATTAATTTAAAAAACAACAACAACTGATTAGAGGCTATAAATAGAAATAGGGAGGTGCAGTATTGTTTCTAAAGAATCCAAGTTTCATTTACTGTGGATTGGTGACAATATTTTTTAAAGCCAAATGCCCTAAGACCTCAGTTTTTATCTCAGAGCCTCATGGATTGCCAGCCTAAGAATGCAGGAAATCAAACTGTTGTCCTGACCTTCTTAAAGCTTGGAACAGGGAGAGTTGGACTCCTGGCCCTAGTTCCTTGCACCATGAGATCAAAAGATTGTCTCCACATTGGAAAGAAATTGAGGGGGGGAGGGGTGTGTTCATGGAGGCAGTGGCTCAGCTAATCAAGTTTCCTGGAGTTGTGGGGAAAGTGGGGCTGGTTTCCCTCCTTAATGATGCACCACTATGTACTGGTCCATCTGTTCTCATGGTTCAGTTCTCAGTAGCCACTCAGCATCCCTGCACTCTTGCCATCTTCCATCCACGATGTGGGAAGGGACCCTTGTTAATAAGAAGAGCAAGTGTCCTAAGCAACATCATCCAAAGGTTGTCCTTTCCATCCTCAAATCCTGTGAGTGGGATCACTTGTCAGCACTGTGATGTATTATTTTCAATGACCAACCAAATGCTGCCCTGTTAGGCCCCTAAATCAATAAAGGATGTTAAAAATTTGTAAAAAAAAAAAAATGTCTGGGTTATAAGCAGTTCTTGTACTAACCGGTTATGACTCTGTAGATATTACCCAGTTTTGCATCTAGCTGTAAATTCAGAGTGTGCTCTTTGAATTCCATCTTGAGATAGTCCTAGCACCTTACTGGTTCCTTCATGAATTAGTGATCTACCTAAAATCTTTAGCACATGTTCATTTTGTATTTGGATGAGAGCCATGATTTTACTTTTAAAAAATGGATCCTTTCAGATGAGTGAATTGGATCCTTTCAGATGAGTGAATTGGCCTCATATGGTATTAGAAACACATCTACTCATGGAATGAGCTTGTGCGATAACCCTGATATTTGGGAGAGGCAATCCTTGTCTTAATCTAATCCTCAGACTGAAACCTTTGCATGTGAGACCAAGGCATTTACTCCACTGATAACACGAACCCTTGAGGTCTTTCACTAACTAGAAAGATTGCCTTTTTCCTATGAATCTTTTTTAAACCTTAGCAGGTCTCTCGGTAAGCAGGTAACAACCACACATATGCAAAAACCCAGGCTTAGTTCTTCTATCAGCCTTTCTTAATAAATATGGGTGTTCACAGTTTTGCCATCTCATGTTAAAAATATTTGAATTTAATTAAAAGATAAATTGTCATTTTTATTATTAAAGTTAGGCATGCTCACTAATAAAAATTTAGAAATTACTTGAAGCACAGAGAGAGATAGTAATCAGGATGGTCCCTTGTGAGTTGAAAGCCAGCCCCTCTGTCCCATGTCCTCTGGGACTTCATGCCTGCCCACCTTCTGTCTGCCAGCCCTCCTTCCCTGCTGGCTCTTTTCACCTCACCGAAGGATCACTGCTGCCTCCTCATCTCTCCACCATAACGCCTGCACTTCTCGGCGGAGGCCAGAACATCATCTGAAGGACAGATGCCTGAACAGTCATGGTCCTCCGAGCAGCTGTTAGCTTGATTCCCACCGCCCTCTTGCTTCTTACCCATTATTCTTACGTCTCTTGGGCCATTGTGTCTGCCATTCCATCGGACTCATCTGGAGACTTGGTTTCCCATCCTCCCCTAAATTGCTGGCATTCCGTACTTTACTTGCTCAGTCCCCAGAGCTTTCCATCTGGGACCCCACTAATGACCCTGTGCCACTGTGGCTCACCTGTCACCCATGTGCTGTCATGCCCTGATTTCATGTTTGCCACCTAGACCTCAGTCCTTAGCCCCAGATGCATATAACCTCATGTCCCCCAGCCATTCTTACCCTGCTGTCCCATGGGCTCCGCAAACTCAAACAGTCAAGATAGATTCATCCCATTTCCCCTGAAGTTGTTCCTTCTCCAAGTTAGAAACACAGACATCGTTTTGACTCACTCACCATTCCTGCCCCCACAAATAGTAAGTTCTGCCTCCTAAATGTGTATCCAAGCCATTACACTTCTCCATCCCCAGAGCGCCTGTCCTTCCAGTTAGCCTTCTCAGGTCTGCCCTCCCTGAGCCATCCACTGGAGCCCCCCAAATGTACATGTGCCTGAGTGAAGCCCCCGTCCCACCTCTGGAAGCCCTTCAGAGGCCTCTCAGAGGAGGTGTCGCAGTGGGGCAGGGTGTGAGCCCGGACTTCCTTCATGGTCTCTGTCGTTCCCCAAGCGTAGGGCTCAACACAGCCTGGAGACTGGTCCCCAGCCCATCTTCCAGCCACACTGCCAGCCCTAATTCCACCATAGAGATTTCATTGCTTAAAGAATAGATTCAAGGCTGATTAGCATGGTATATAGCGCTATTCATCATCCACCTGCCACCTGCTTCTCCAGATTTATCTCCAGCCACTCACTGCTTTGCCTGTTAAGCTTTAGCAACAAAGCATTGCTCATGGATCTCTGCAAACACCAAGCAGCCAGGGCCAAGACAACCAGGCTCCACCTGTCTAAGGATTCTCTCCCCGTCCCAGCCCCTCTGTGTCCCATCTCCTCCAAGCAGGGTCCCCTGTCTCCCCTTCCAGGGTGCACTGTCCCAGG
Source organism: Canis lupus baileyi (assembly GCF_048164855.1). NCBI lineage: Eukaryota > Metazoa > Chordata > Mammalia > Carnivora > Canidae > Canis > Canis lupus. The sequence goes on from NC_132845.1 coordinate 64,303,503, forward strand.
TCTCCTTCTCTGGGGGGATCACTGTCCCAGGTCACCTTCTCTGGGGAGGGGTGTGCTGTCCCAGCTGTCCCACTCTGTGTTGGGGGGGGCATTGTCCCCTGTCTTCCCTTCCAGGGGTCACTGTTCCCAGGTTTCCTGCTCTGGGTGAGGGCGCTGTCCCAGGTCTCCTCCTGGTGTGTGTGTGGGGCTGTCCCAGGTCTCCTACTCCAGTGCGGGGATGCACTATCCCAGGCGACCTTCTCTGGGGAGATCACTGTCTTCAGGTCTCCCCCTCTGGCTGGGGCACTGTCTCCCAGTCCCCTTCTCTGGGGAAGTGCGCTGTCCCAGGTCACCTTCTCTGTGGGCAGTCTCCAGGTCTCCCCTGGGTTGGGGGCGGGGGAGGGGGCACTGTCCTAGGTCTCCTGCCCCAGCAGTGCTGAATTACCCAGTAGGCAAATCAGGCCCTTAGGGCACAATGAAGGCAAGACACCAACACATGAAAATATCCAGACGGAAACTTTTAAGAATATTTTTCCTATTCCCAAGCTTGCAAAAAATACTGAAAGTTTCCATTCAGAAGATTTTTTACTTCACATTTCTTTGATTACTGGTCCTGCTGAATACATTTTTCCAAGTTCCTTGGCTTTCTGTGCTTCCTGTCTATGATCTATCAGTTTCTTTTCCTCTGGTTTTGTATCAGAGCCTTAGGGTTTCTTCTGTCATTTCTGACACATATTCTTTCACTTTGCCTTTTACTTTTAATTTTTGTGCATTACTTTTTGACATACAGAAGTATTTGATTTTTATGTACTTAAATCTATTGATATCTTCCTCTGTGATTTCTTTCATTACTTTTATGTTGGTTGCATATTTCAACACAAGCATAGATTTCACATTATTATAAGTTTCCCCCTTGTTTTTAAAGCTTTACATTTTCATACATTTAACTGAAATTCATCCAGAATTTATATGAAAATTCTGGCATATGATTTTTATTCTTTCCAAATGACCCTCATTTTCCCAACACAATTCATTGAACAACCCATTTATTTATGGATTTTTTTTCCCTTTTCTATACATTTGAAAGACCTATTTCTATCAAGGTCTGTCTGGGGTCTATTTGGACCCATTGATTCATCATCTGTTTTCCTGCCTGGTCTCTATTTTAACTGTTTCAGTTCTGAAACATGTTTGAATAGCTGATAAAGCAAGTTCCTTCATCTTTTCAGAATTTTGCTAGTTCTTGTCACCTGTTTATTGTTCTGAAAAAAAAGTAGGGATTATTTTGTCAGGTTTCAATAATAGTACCATCGTCTTTTTAGTGATGTTAAATCTACAATGAGTTTTATGAGAACAGACTTCTTGGAGAATCTGTCTTTCTACCCAGAAGATAACAGCTTCTCCATTTCGTTAGCTCTTTGTTTACATCCCATAGGGAAGTTTGCAGGTTTTTGTGATAGTTGTGCTAAGATTCCGTCCTGTTCCTACTGCAGGTAGGGTTTTCTCTCTATTCCATCCATTCCATGTTATAGCCAGCTCATCATTGTTGGGGTACTGCAACAGCCCTGATGTTCGGGTGTTTGTCTTCTTTCCAGCCACTTTCTAGATCCTCTTACTATTCTAATGAATTTCCAGTCAATCCTCTTACTATTCTAATGAATTTCCAGTCAAACACTTACTGTTTCCTTTTTTTTTTTTTAAATCTTACCAGGTTGGTCAGAATAATTTAAAAGAATAATCAGTGTAGTTGTGAGTCTCTTGTTCGTCCTCTGATCTCAGTGGAATGTCTAGGGGTTTACTGTTACATATGATACCGGGGTTTTGTTGCTTAGTGATATATAATTTGCATATCATGAAATTGAGGGATCTTAAGTGAGTTTTTACAAATACACTTATACCATGTATCTCATACCTCAGGTAAGGTACAAAACGTTTCCACCCACGGGGAAGTTCCTCTGTGGCTCAGGTCAGCCTGTCCTCCTCCTGCAAGGGCAAGCCCTCAACAGCCCTCTTTCCCCATGCAGCCTGTTCTGAACTTCATATAAATGAACAGGATATTGATTAGAAACAAGTTCTTTATGATCTAGTATATTCTTCCCATTCATGATTCTTATGATTTTAAAAATATTTTTAAGGAAATTTCTTCTAAGCAAATTATTCCTAAAATAACAACATTCTGTTTGACAATACCTCACAACTTCTATACATGAATATCCTCAGCTCCACAGCCTTGAGGCAAATTCCTTTTTTTTTAAAGGTTTTATTTATTTATTTGTGAGAGATACAGAGAGAGAGAGGCAGAGACACAGGCAGAGGGAGAAGCAGGCTCCCTGTGGGGAGCCCGATGCAGGACTCCATCCCAGGACCCTAGGACCACGACCTGAGCCGAACGCAGACGCTCAATCACTGAGCCACCCAGGTGCTCCAGGTCCCACCCTCCACATAGCTTTTGGAGGTGACACGCTAAGGGACTTGGTCACCATCATGACACCAGATTCCTGAGCCTCAAACTCCAAATGAATGTATTTTTCCTTCACTTGGAAAGGAACACTCTCTTCCATGAGTTAATACCACATTTCCTCTTTTTTGAAGACATGCTAGAAAAAACGTGAGTTTGGGAGGACATGCCTGGGTCTTCTGCATCTCTTAAGGTGTCTCAGCTGGAGGATCCATGTGGTGGGTGTCTATGCCACCAAGAAAACACCTGTTTCTCCCGAGTGATTTAGCAGCTTCCTTTTCAAACTCTGCCATCCAGTCCCTTTTCCCTTTGGTCTCCAGGAAACCCAGAGCTAAACTGAGTGCTTAGCTGGATGACCTGAGTCATCCCAGGTGCTAAGACATGGCTCTGTCTTCTCCTCCTTAATGATTTCAGATTTGTTTATTTGTATTTTCATTTAATATCCAATTCTATGTGTATTTTCACTTTAGGTGTGTCTTCTTTAAAAGCACTAGACTTCTCTCTCTGTGCATGCACACACACACACACACACACACACACACACATATGCATGTGCACACACACACGGAGTGCCCCAGCGATGCTAGACCAAAGTCCTCCTCTCCAAAGAGCCATACCAGATCACTGAGCAATGCCGCGTGAGAACAACCTGAACTGGCAGGCTGACATGATGCTGGTGTGAAGGCAGCTTTGTCCTTTGTCGGTGTGAGGTTCATAGGCGATGGAAGAGAGCAGGAAGGCTGCTTATTCTGAATTGGTGATTGAATTTCCCTGGAAGGAAGGAGGCCTGGGAACTAGGGGCTGGGCCTGGAGACTGCAAACCCACTGACAAGCATTGATCTGGATGGATCATCAGCTCACTAGGCTGGAGCATGCTGAGTCTGAGATGATATTTTGGGGTTCAGGTGGCAATTTCCTACAGGCAATGTGTCTTTCCTGGAGCATAGAAAATTCTAGTGGCCACAGCTTTCTTGAGCTGGGTATCTTCTATCAGCTGCTGGGCTAAGATCAGCTTTGGGGGAGCATCCTCTGGGGCCCAGGGCCTCCCCCAAACCCCCTCCCAGCATCTTTGGCGGGGTCAGGAAGGGTGCTTCATCCTTCACAGTGATTATTTCTAAGCCATGTGGCTCAGCTCTTTCTTCTGTGGCCACAGAGTCTTTTCAGAAAGGGCCAGGCAGCTATCTTGCACACTGCTCTCCATGAGCTCATTTGCTCCTGTGTGAAGGCCGCTCCTGACTGGCACTACACAATATGTTCAACATCTTCATCCCCACTTGCTATTATGTGCTTAAAGGCTGACGGGCTTTGTGCTGTTTTGCTTGCCAAAATTGCAAAGACTTTGTTCTTTATACTTCAAATCGTTTTAATGCTGTCTTTGAAACATAGCTCACACAGGTATCTACTAATAGCCTCAGAGTTGTTAGGAAGTATTTTATGTCTCAGCTCATTTTTCTCTGGGCTTTTGCATACTGAACCTTCACATTAATGGCATTTGCTCCCATTTTAAAGTCCATGCAGGAAGACAGAGCGTGTCACAGACACTTACTCATCTTTGCTATCTTGCTGTGCCATAGGCCCAGAAAGGGGCAGAGGTGGAGGGCTTGGGGGTTCACTCCCTTTCAGCTCACTGCTCTCAGGTGAGATGCAGGGAACCCGAGGTCTCTCCCACAGCCCTTGCTGGTGCTCACCTCGTGGCAGGCTCTCTCAGAGCCTGTCCCACACGCCGATGTAAATCCCTGCACCAGTTTGCCTGCTGTGACCACTCAGTGCGAAATACAGAGTGGCCCCAGTGATGTGTCTTCCGTAAGGCTGGGGCAGCTTCTATGCAGAGAGGGCAACCTGTGTCTACTTTGTCACCTGCCAGCCACAATTCGAGCTCTCTGAGGTTTGACCAGTTGTATGGGGTGCACCACCACCATCCTGACATGGCTCCTGCCCACAGCCCAGTTCGCCTACACTTCTGGATCCGTCCAATCCCTGTTCCCAACCTCTGTGGCTTCTGCTTCCCCAACTCAGTGCCCAGCCCATTACCAGGAGTGTGTGTCCCCTTGTGGACCTAAGCCTCAGGCACATTTGGAGTTTTACCCACAGTTCAGAGGCCCCAGGCCCTTGGATGTGAACAGTGTAAGGTCCCAAAGCCTGTTCCCAGCATTGCTTTGGCTGTGTTCCCCAGTGAGGGGAGGGGGGCTCATTTATTTCCCAAATGCTCAGCGCTTTCATTCTTAACTTTGAAGGTCAAACTTGGTGCCTTTTTTCCCTCTGGCCTTGTATATTTTCTCATTGCTCCAAAGAAGTCTACAACAGAGAAAGCCCTTCCCAAATGGAGGATGTCAAACTGTACTTAAACTGTCTGCTCCTGGGTGTTTTGTCTCAGGTAGGACAGAGCCACCTGTTGCCTACCCCCTCCCAGGCCAAGGAAGTTCCCTGACGGGTGGATCTCTGTGGGCCTCCCCCATGCCACCAAGCAGGTTATGACCATCCCTCCTGTGACCTCAGGCTTCTCTCCCAGGGTTGCCATGAGCAGGTCTGAGTCACACCATTCTTTCAAACTTGTGCTTCAATTCACTCATTTTGGATATGTATGATGCTTTTGTGGCATCCTGTCCATCCTGAGGACTTTGTCTCCTTTCGCGAGCACAGCCCATTCTACAAATGTGCCGTCTACCAGCCACGCCTGACTCTGCAGCACTGCTACAAATTCAAGTCCTCTCGTCTCATAGCAATTCCTAACCAGAGCCCTACAAAAGAGTCTTCTTTCTTTAACCTTTGCAGAACTAGTTATTATCTGTGCTTCTCTTAATATCCAGATGAGCTTTGAATAAGCTGAGAGAAACTGTTCTTTAGCACGGGCTGTGCCTGCCTGTGAGTCCCTGCCCCCGCCTGAATGGAGGGGCTTGGAGGGGATTAACTCTCAGGCAGAGCAGCTGAGCTGTTCAGGCGTGCACGTTATTTGTTGTCCAGCCCTTAAAACCACGTTTCTCGGTTCACATGATGACAGGAACTTTAGGGTACTTGAATGTAGAGAAGCAAACGGTGATCATCCCACCAAATTAATTTCAGTAACTCAGTGAGCTGGATGCTGAAATGGAGGCCGGAGTGGTCTCTGAAAAGCTTGAAAGTAATAGCACAAACCACTTGAAAAAGCATGAAAATGGTTTGAAAAAAAAATGGGGAATGCATCTATGCCTGTTTTGTTTCACTTTTTCTCATGTTCTATTTTCCAAGTTTTTGTTAATGAATATGTATCTTGTGATGTGTTTTGTAGATATATAAATAATATGTGTCTATAAAATTTATATGTAATTATATATAATATTATATATATATTTTTTTTTTTTACCTTCTCACATTACTTTGTGGGCATATGGTTCTGTGGGTGGACTCAGATTTTGGATGGCTTATGTAGTTTTGGAAGTCTTGTTAAGGAAAACTATTCAGAAGCAGAAGGGCCTCTGCTAGGCCTTAGGGCAAGGGCAGATGCAGGCTGAGAGCTCAAGGTCCCTCTGTCCCTCCTTCCAGTGCTGCTGCTAGACTCCTACCATATGGGCAGCTGGTGCTACTGTTTACAGCTGTGGAGGACACAGCACCTGGCTGTCACTCCATCCCAAGACAGCAGGCCCCCAAACACCAAGAGCTACAAGTGAGCTGCATCTGGGACATCCCATTGTCCAGGCTCCAGCATCAGGAAGGGTCACAGTGCTGGTGACATCCTATTTGAGCACTGTGACCATCGTATCTGCCCCACGGCAGCTCTGAGTCTGCTGTCCGTGCCTACCTGTGTGAGTCACATACCCAGCCTCATTCTCTCCCTCTGCAGAGCACAGGGGCCTTCCAGGTTGGGTCGCACTCTGCTTGTCACAGTTTGTCCCTCCCTTCCTGATCCACTCCCTTCCTGATCCCCTTCCTGATGGACCTTTTCTTCTCTTATGATTGATTTTAGAACAGTTTTAGGTTTACAGAGTTATTGTGAAGATAGGGAATTTCCAAAAGCCTTTCACCTAGTTTCCCCAATTATGAACATTTTGCACCCATGGGTACATTTGTCACAATTAATGAACCAATGTTGACATTTTATTATTAACTACAGTCCATGCTTTCTTTGAATTCCCTCAGTTTTTCATTCTGCCCCAGGATCCTATCCAGGACACCACACCTCATTAGCCATCGTGTCTCCTTAGGACTCCTCTTGGCAGGGCAGTTTCTCAACCTTTCCCTGTTTTTGATGACCTTAACAGTTTTGAGGTGTGCTGCTCAGGTGCTCTGTAGGATGTCAGTAGGTTGGGATTTGAGGATATTTTTATGATGATTAAACCAGCTTTCTGGAGTTCTGAAAGAGCGCCAAGGTGGTGCCACCCCCTGTCCCTTCATATGGGTGGGGAGAGTGCCATCAGCATCCTTACCACTGTTGATACTGGAGAGGCCTTTTAACTGTTGGGAAGAGCAACTTAATTTGTGCCCAGGGCTAGATTCTCACCCATCTCAAGTGTGTGGTATCTTTCTAAGAAGCCCAGAGTACTCACATTCAGTGTCTGAACAGCCCAGTGTGGGGAAGAAGAGCCTCTCACAAATGTGGCATGGCTGAAACCCTTGAAAGATGGGCCAAGAGCATTGCTCTGCTTCTGGGTCATCTTGTGACTATACCCTTGCCTTGCAAGCTTGAATACTAACTATGACCAGTAATGAGTCCAAAACAAAGTTGCCTTTATCTGGGGGTGTCTACCAAGGTGGAAAGATCAGACCAGAATCTCTGATTCATCTCTCTGAACCTCCTTTGCTCATATGAACATGAGGATATTCATACCTGCCACAAGGTTATTGTGAAGGTTAATTGTGTACTTATAAAGTCACCCCAAGTGCCCAGGACACGGCAGGTACTTTCACTGAACTATTTTTTGAGCTCCTGCTCTATGTCAGACATTCTTCTAGGTGCAAAGCATCTAACAGTGAGTAAAATTGATTTAATGGAGTTTATCTTGTGGGTGGCTATTTAAATGGGTGGTATTCATTATGTATATTATTATTATAACTTACAGCTTATATTTTAGGAGATGCAGTATGCAAACACTTGTAGCCAAAACAGCAGTAGAATCAGAATTAGGGAAAAAAATAAATGTGCATCTTAATTCTTTCACTTAACTTGCTCTGTAACCTAGGGAAGTTGTTTTAATGCAAGACTGTTCATTCTCATTAATATAAAAAAATACAAGGCAAAGCATCAGTGAAATCGCATATTTCATCTGCCAAACAGGATTTAAGATGGTCACAACGCTCAATGCTGGCAATGTTGTGATAAAACAGTCCCTTTCTAGAAACTTTTTGTTATGAAAAGTGCTATACATCACAAAGGTACAGGGAACTCTTGCGCTCACTTTCAGTACCATTAACATATTACCATATTTGTTTCATCAAGTCCCGACCTGTGTTTTGCTTGGTTTTGCTAGGGTATTTTTAAGGAAATCCCAGACATTATATCATTTCAACCATAAATGATTCAGTAAATAGCTCAAGTAATGACATCACATGCAACAAAATTAAATGTCCCTAACTGCTTTTTTTAAATGTGTTTATTTAAATTCTGGTTAGTTTACATACAGTGTAATGTTAATTGTGGGTGTGGAATTTAGTGATTTATCACTTACATGTGGCACCTGGTGCTCATCAGGACAAGTGCCCTCCTTACTGCCCATCACCCAGTTCACCCTTCCTCCCCACCCAACTCCCCTCCAGCAGTCCTCAGTGTGTTCTCTATAGTTAAGAGTGTTTCTTAGTTTTTCTCTCCCCCAACCCATGATCATTTGTTTTGTTTCTTAAATTCCACATATAAATGAAATCATACGGTATTTGTCTTTTTCTGCCTTATTTCACTCAGCATTATCCTCTCTAGTTCCATCTGTCTTGTTGCAAATGGCAAGATTTCATTCATTTTTATGGCTGAACAAAATTCCATTGTATATATAGACCACTTCTTGTTTATCCATTCATCAGTCGATACACACTTGGGCTGCTTCCATAATTTGGCTATTGTAGATAATGCTGCTGTAAACATCAGAGTGCATGTCCCCTTTGAAACTGTATTTCTGTATCCTTTGAGTAAATCCCTAGCAGTACAATTACTAGATCATAGGGTATTTCTATTTTTAACTTTTTGAGGAATGTCCATACTGTTTTCCACAATGGCTGCACCAGCTTGCATTCCCACCAGCAGTGCAAGAGGGTTCCCCTTTCTCTGCATCCTCACCAACACCTGTTATTTCTTGTGTTGTTAATTTTAGCCATTCTGACAGGTGTGAGATTCCAATTTTGATTTGCATTTCTCTGATGATGAGTGATGTTGAGCACCTTTTCATATGTCTATTGGCCCTCTGGATGTCTTCTTTGGAAAAACATCTATTCATGTCTTTTGCCCATTTTTTAACTTTTATGGGGTGATGAGTTTTATAAGTTCTTTACATATTTTGGATACTAGCCCTTTATCAGATATGTCATTTGCAAATATCTTCTCCCATTCCATAGGTTGTCTTTTAGTTTAGTTGATTATTTCCTTCACTGTACAGAAGCTCTTTATTTTGATGAAGTTCCAATAGTTTACTTCTGCTTTTGTTTCCCTCGCCTTAGGAGACATATCTAGAAAGGAGTCGCAACAGTGGATGTTGAAGAGGTTACTGCCGATGTTCTCCCCTAGGATTTTAATGGTTTCTTATCTCACATTTAGGCCCTTAATCCATTTTTAAGGACCTTAATCTTTTTCCCATTGGATACTCTTTCCTGCTTTGTTGAAGATTAGTTAGCCATATAGTTGTGGGTCCATTTCTAGGTTCTCTATTCTGCTCCATTGATCTATGTGTCTGTTTTTGTGCCAGTACCACACTGTCTTGATCACTATGGCTTTGTCATATAGCTTAAAGTCTGGAATTGTGATGCCTCCAGCTTTGCTTTGCTTTTTCAGGATTACTTTGATTATTCAGGGTCTTTTGTGGTTCCATACAAATTTTAGGAATGTTTTTTCCAGCTCTGTGAAAAATGCTGTTGGTATTTTGATAGGAATTGCATTAAATGTGTAGATTGCTTTGGGTCATAGAGACATTTTAATAATATTTTTTCTCTCAATCCATGAGCATAGAATGTCTTTCTATTTCTTTGTGTCATCTTCAAATGCCTTTTTAAAAATTGACCTTTCATGGATGATACTTTTGAATCCAGATCCAAACAAGGTCCATCCATTGCTTTGGTGGTTCTGTCTCTTCATTGACAAGAGCCCCACCTCTCTGTCCCCTGCTCTTGTCTGGTGCAGAGGCCAGGACATCTGTCCTGCAGGATGTCCCAAGCCAACTCTTTCCTCCTGGTGTCATTTAATCTGTTCCATCTCTCTTTTTAATTGACAAGAGATCAGAATGAATTTGCATTCAGCTTTGGTTTTTGTGTGATTCCTTGGATCACATGTGTGCGTGTGTGTTCGTGTGTGTCTGTGTGTGTATGTGTGCGTGTGTGAGAGAGAGAGAGAGAGAGAAAAAATGTGTGCTAATGTCAGTGGTGGCTGGATGTTGCTGGATACTTCCCACTGCATCTCACAAGGAGATACTGGAGGCCCAACTGCTCTGCTTTTTAGTGATGTTCGATTTGTCCCAGAGTCTGGGAAGTGGCAGCCTGGAAGGTTTGGAGGATGTTATTTACACATCCCTGAGTCTTGGTTTCCTCATCATAAGAAAGGAGATAATACCTCTTCCCCAAGAAGATTCCTGTGGTTACAGATGGGGATGCACTCCCAAACTGCGTGCTGCCATGCAGATGTCAGGTGTCAATAATTATGGTCCTTTTGGCAATTAAAATTTTCTTTGAGAAAGCATTTTCTTTCCTCAGATACCTTTAATTGAGAATATGGTAAGGCTCTTTTTTATTGAAAAAAAATCTTCCAGTACATTTGTGAAGACTGAAAACCACCAGCTTTTCACCAACAGACAGACCGAAGAAGTGATTAACTCCTCGCAGATTCTGGGCACTTGAAACTGAGCAAAAGATTAGTGATGCCCATGTGGAGCAGAGGTTTGTTTAATAGCCTGACTGGGGAAGACTAAAATTCCTTAGGCTTCTAGATCAGAGGAGCAAGAGGCATCTCTGAAGGCAAGGAAAAAAGCTATTGAAACTTTTATGGGATGGTTTCCTTTATCAAAAGAATCTTCCACATTCCAGCCCCTCTGACAACAAGCATCTTGTAGAACTCCTTTCTGAGGACCAGGAGGAGAATCTTTTAAAGGGATTTTGCTTATAGATTGTCAGGAACAGACTTGCTATTTAAATTTTAACAGTTCTCAGCAAGCTTGCAGTTCAGAGGCTTCTGAATGAGCCAATCCTTCCCAAACCACTTTAAAAAAAAATACAAATCAGAGTGCCCATGAGATGGATCGAGTTCATTTGTATTAGTTTTCGGTTTAATCTCTCTTCCGGCCAGACTTTTTATCTTCTAGTAGAGAGTGGGAAAAGAATGAATAAAGAGCTCTGTGGATGCATCCGGAGGACTGAATGGAGCCCCAGGTCCAGGGCAGAGGAACAGACCCTGTTGCCAAGTCAGACTGGGCAGCTGATCCCACTGCTCGGGTTACACACTCTGAGTCCCACCAGGCAGCACCTGGGAGGGAGGGTGCTGGAAGCAGGAAAGGCGGCGGCAGGTGCTGACCCTCACTGTCTCCGTCTGTGGGCTCTGCCACCGTCCTGACCTTGCAGTCATATACTCTGTACCTGGCTGAGCAGGTGAGCCATTCGCTTACAAACCCTGAGACCTGCAGAAAGAGAGGGACGGAAGGTAAGTTTTATTAAGCACTGCCATTAGTCGGGGTCCCCCCAGGAAGCAAGTGGCATTAAATTAGAACAGTCGAGGTGCTGTAGCTGGCTGGTTCAGGACACGCAGGCAAGGGGAATTGCAAAGCCCAGAGGGAGAGAGGGAGAGGTGGTGTGGCGCTGCCCCCACGAGAAGAGCGAGAACCTCTTGGTGAAGAATGAGATAGTCCGGGGCCCCTGAGTAGTGAGGAAGACAGAGCCCCTGCCCTGCCAGGCAGGCTGTCCAGGGCACAGAACAGGGTGGGGAGGCGGCAAGGGATGAGGCGGCCATGGGAGACAGACAGGCCTCTCCAGCACAGGTACCCACCATGGGCCAGGCTTTGCGCTGATGGGTCAGCACACAGCTCTTACTTCAGACCAATGACGGTCTCAGAAGCTATACGTTATTTCCCTGGTTTGTCACCATTGAAGAAAATGTGTCATTGTAATAATATACACATAACATAAAATGGACCATCTTAACCATTTTTAAATGTACAGTTAAGTGGTGTATATTCACATTATGCCACCAGTCCAGAATTCTTATCTGGCAAACTGAAACCCTGAGTCTACTACATGTGACTCCCCACCTCCCGTTCCCCCCACCCCTGGCTCTGTGTCTGTGGGTCTGACTCCTCCAGGGACCTCCTGTAAGTGGAATACTATACTACTTGTCCTTTTGTGACGGCCTTATTTTCAAGGTTTAACCCTGTTGTGGGTGTGGGTGTCAATTTTTTCTTTTTCAAAGCTGAATACTATTCCACTGTATGGGTGGACCACAGTTTGTTCATCCATCTGTCCATTGATGGACACCTGGGGGTGCTTCCACCTTTTGGTTGTTACGAATAATGCTGTTATGAACATGAGTTCATACCAAATATCTCTTTGAGACCCTCCTTTCAGTTCTTCAGGGTATATATTTTGAAGTAGAATTGTCGAATCATATGGTAGTTCTATTTTTAGCTTCTTGAGGAGCCTCCATACTGGTTTCTGCAGCGGCCGCACCATTTCACATCCCCACCAACAGCGCACAAAGGGCTCCAGCTTCTCTACATCCTTGGCCACACATGCCATTTTCTTGCTTCTTTTATAGTAGTCATCCCAATGCTCGTGATGTGGATCTCATTGTGGTTTTGACTTGCTTCCCCTTTATAGACGTGCTCAAACAAAAGTTAACAACTGTAAGTGGAAGAGCTGTAGCCAACTGTGACTACTCTGTATCTGTTGTATTCAGAATGAAAACCATCTCTATGAAGTGTGACTTGGCGGGGAGAAGCACTGCTCCCCACCAACCAGTTACATGGATATGAAGGAAGGCTCTTGCATTATCTATGTGGACAAATGGCTCTTTCCTGTAGGGGAGCATGCTTAGCAAACCAAATCGCCATGAGCTATTTGATGCTTCTAGAAGGGTCTCAGACTCCCAGAGCAAAAAGAGAAATTGGTGTGAGTTTTTCCATAGTTAATTGGGGATGCACGCATTGCACTTTTAAGGAAACATGAAGAGCGGGGGGATCCTCATCAACCGTAGATTACTTATACCACTGAAAATCAAAAGCCAAGAACACTGAAATGCCCAGCTGGTGGTGAGGACTGCATTCCCAGAAAGCCATTTTTGGAAGCAGCTTTATTTGAAATAATTAAAAAGATTCAGCCTTTGTAGCCCAACTGGCATCATGCTCCAGAACAGCATAACTTTTTGTCGAGGAATCCAGCTAACAAACTCCAACTTGGTGATAGACGGCTCTGTATGATAGTCAATACGAGTTGCTCTTGAGAGTCTCATTTCATTTCGTAGCACTTTGTGGCTACGTCTTTGTGACTCATAAGGAAGCAGAGTGCATTTCTGATGAGCTCCTGGCACAGTCTTGTGAATCCTCAGTTGGGTCTTTAGGTTTTTGCCAAAGTGGCAGTGATTTTGTGTGTGGAGGGTGCCCATTGCATTGTCTGCAATCTGAGCATTGCCCAACGCCATAGTGGAAGTCATGCATCTCCTCATTCTGACCATCTCCGATGTGGGTGAAAGGGATTTTAGCACCACGTCCAGAGAATGAGACAGACGGTCTGATTTCCACAAGAACCCCCCAATTTCACTTCACTGATAACTTGAAAATGCAGTTCAGGCATCATGACAATTCCAAATGAGAAGTGACTGTGGGTGTTCAAAGTCATTGCCAGGTCTTGTTCATTCCAGGGCATCATTCTATAAAACGATCAGGCCAAAAAGCATGTTTAAACTCTGGGAAAAAAAAATCCCACCAAGGTGTAGAAGCCCAGCAGAATCCTCTGAAGCCTTGCATGCGAGAGCCCATTTGGCTGGCAGAGCCGCTCTTCCACACCTGCCGGAAAGCTGGGTGCAAAGATATTCTAAACTAGCTGTGAATTTCATTACGTCTCTCTCCAGCCAAAGCCACTCAGGGGTGCGGTGCTGTAATGGGCCGCCACGCAGATGGGTTGCAAAATGCACAGCCCATCTGTCTTTATCATGCTCATTTCCTCTTTTATTAAAATGTTAATGAATATAGTTTTTATTTATCATTTGGTGACATGTGCGGCATCCTTTTCTGGGAGACAAATCTGCAATCTGCCTAACCGTGTGAGCTGACAGAGAACACGGGAATGAGGAATATTTTGGTTCCATTCAAAGTGTTGTAGGCAGGTTGAAGGAACAGTTCCTTTACTTGCTGACAGCAGCATGAGTATGACAGGAGGTACACTGAACTTGAGGTGGACGCCCAAGTTTAAAGGCAGGCCCAGGGGCTACCAAGCGCTAGCCACGTGGCCACGAGTCTTGGTTTCCACGTCTGTTAAATGGGGACAACCGCTCCATTTGCCCAGGAAAACCAAAGAGAGAACTTATAGGAATGTATTTTGCATTCCCTTACTGTCATTCAGACATGTGCTGATATGATTCTGAATTCGTTTTACTCATTCTTTCAGACTCTCCATGGAAAGTACATCTGTCAAATGTCGGCCCTGAGATGACAGGCATCACCGTGCGTGGACTGACTCCAGCTCGCACCTATCAATTCAGGGTGTGTGCTGTGAATCAAGTGGGCAGGGGCCAGTACAGCGCAGAGACAAGCAGGTGTGTGATGGTGTAGCCCTCAGCGCCGATGAGGGGGAGCATGGGCCTGAAAGCGAAACCGTGCATCCAGTCAGGAGGAGGAGCTTGATCGAAGTAATCAACCTCCATCCCTTGGATATGGGCAGAATTGTGTGCAGGAAAGGCTGTAATGAAGAGAGAAACACAGTCGCTCATGTGTTGGGCTAGCTGGGTTTTCCTTAATTGCTCTGAGGGAAGTCTGTGCTGACACCAAGTGTTCCTGAGAGCAGAGCCTCCTGTACACATGAAATGAGGAGCTGACAGTGTTTTCATGTCCTCTCTCCACCCTGACTGCCAGCAGGATGGGAGCTGGTGCCACCATCCTGACAGGCAAACACTGAGCAGGGTTCAGTGCCTTCTGTGCGGTCCCCATACTCCCCCAGCCCTGGGGTGGCTGCTGGGAAGCCTGTTCAGATGTGACCTGGTGCTCCAGTGTGCCCTCCCAACCGACCTGAGCATTCACTGGACCTGAGTTGTGGCATAGTTGGGATCCAGAGGACTTTTTTTCAAAATGTGGGAGTTTGAGATGAGAAATAGTGAAAGAGCCAAATAAAAAATAATTTGAAAGGAGTCTCAGGCTATGGACCTGAAGCCTGGCTCACTCAGGCTTGTAATCCCTTTAGGACTGGGGGTGCTGTGGGTTATCTAGACAGAACAAGGTCACCTCCTGTGTCTTCCTGTTGCTGGCTTAACTGATTCTCTATTATGTTGATTTGCTGTACCTATTTCATGCATGTCCTTTGAGTTTGATCAGCTGTGTGCTTTTCTTTATTTATCGCTTGATTTTGATAAATCATTAGGCCCCAGATTCAGCCAGAGATGGCAACTGGGGACCATTTGTATCGGGTGCTGATCTCTCTTTCTCTCCTCCTGTTTTATTTCTAGGTTGATGTTACCTGAAGAGCCACCCAGTGCTCCCCCAAAGAATATCGTGGCCAGTGGGCGTACCAATCAGTCCATCATGGTCCAGTGGCAGCCGCCCCCAGAAACAGAGCACAATGGGGTGCTGCGTGGGTACATCCTCAGGCAAGTAACCTGTGTTTGGCCATTTTTAGACTGTCATTATAAAGAGTCAGGGGTCTGTTTCGCTGGGGTCACAAACTCAAAGGTCTCTAGAAGCCCAACAGTCATCAAGAGAATCTGGCCAGTGTCAGATTCTAGGGAGTGGTAGAGACTATGGCAAACAAGTGACCATGGGCAGCCTTGCAGGGGTGGCCTCTTCATATCCAACCATAGCATGTCCAGTATCAATGGTTACATTGTGGTAGAAGAATGAAGAGAGATATTATGAGGTGGTGTCAAGGTGTGCTATTCATTCTAACTCTTTTCTTTGTTTCCTTTTTTTTAAACCAGGGGCATGCATTATTAATAGAGTCATTTTTAATTAATAATAATGCAGTTGATTTCATTATTAACCAGTTGTTACTATGCTAGCTACTATGTTGTTCAGTATTGCCAGGTTTCTAATGTTTCAAAGAAATTTTTAAAAATCTAGCTTTCTACATGTGACCTCACAGTCTTTAAATGTTGGAAATGAAGTCAGTATGTTTGGAAACATTGGGCAGCCCAAAATCACACATCAAAGGCCAAATAAGGCCCAAAGGATGGCCAGTTTGCTTTCTCTGCCTTATAAGAGGTAGTCAGGCTTCTAAGAATGTTGTGGGGACTCTACAAGAACTTGACTGGGTTGGAAAGAAGAAATCTGTTTTGCCAAAACTACTGCTACTCTTTCACCACATGTGATAATTACAGTGGTTTGTTGACACAAGTAGTGAACAGGAAAAAGCAAAGCGATATTAAAGGGTACTTAGGAAATCTCTTCTAATAGACGGGATAGCCATGGACATATTCATTCATCGACATGCACTTTGTCTCCCTCCCCAGCCTTATGGGGTGAGAACTGTGGGTGTCCCATCACTATCTTCCTCCCAGTGCCTGGCCCATGCCCATTCTGAGCATGTGATCAGAAAATACTGGGTTAACAAAGGTTTAAAGTAGCTAAATGTAATGTCTTAGACAAATGTGAAAAGTTATAGAAGTGTAGCTTCTTTAGCTCTGTTCTCTTTGCATATGGAGGACTGCTCCTTCCAGTATCTACTGCTATAATCCTCTACTCGTCATTTAACACACCTTTTCTTTTTCCACGTGTACGTCATATTAGCCCATCACAACCACTTCACTGCTATTCTTGGGTCTTCCACAAGCATATGGATTATCCTCTAATTATGCATCTGAAGTGGTTTAAATGTGGCCATCCCTAGGGGTACACAGTGGCTGGAGCACTCAGGGCCCCTCTGGTCACTCTGCCCCCCAAGTGTTCTCTCTGCTTTCAACAAGAGACTGTGATCTGACCTTTATGGGCTCAGGGCAGTTCTCAGCCTCCAGAAAACAGGCTGGGGCTTCCCACTGCCATAGGCCCTGATTTCCTGTCTCTGTGTGCTGCTTGCCCCTCACTCCAGTTGTCACTCTTGTCCCAAGCTTGTTAGCTAATGAAAATAATTTCCTTGCCCTCCCTTCCCAGCCCTATGCACATTTGTCATCCCGTCTGCCTTTGTCTTTTCTTGAGCACACAGAGAAGGTTCCTCATGCTCCAGACTCCAAGTAAGGACTTTAAAAGTCAGCCTGCAGAACCAAGCTCGGGGTGAGGAGTTTAATAATAAAATCTCTCTGATGTTACAAGGCCCCATCAGGAACTGCACGTTTCTCTATTTTGTGGGATTATCACTGTTAAAAGGATTTTCTGTGATGGTGTCAGTAGAGTCGAGTGCTAGGAAAGAGGGTGTCTGTATATGTAGGGTTTTAAATCAAGAAAGTCCTAAAATGAGTGTGCACTAACCCAAGGCCTGTGAATATCAAAGTTTTCAGAAATTAAAGACCCATGCCAAAATGAATTTGCTTGGAAACATTTCCAAATAATCCTCCGGCCTGCAAATCAGCACTGTTTGTAAGTGTGTATCCTCCAGGGCACAAGCCTCTGTGTCAGATGTACAACAGAATCCACGGAAG
The DNA here is from genome assembly GCF_048164855.1 of Canis lupus baileyi. Taxonomy (NCBI): domain Eukaryota; kingdom Metazoa; phylum Chordata; class Mammalia; order Carnivora; family Canidae; genus Canis; species Canis lupus. Next base: position 64,320,863 of record NC_132845.1, read on the forward strand.
AACAAAATGGAAATAAATCATCTTCGTGGCTCCAGCCATAAGAAGTAGTTAGGATGTGTGCACAGTCATAAAATATTTATAATAATGGGCAGGGTGCTTCTTTGAGAGGAGCATAGGGGTTATGTCCTTTAAAAACATTCTCCTGTTTATTTCCATATAAAAAAAATCATCTTGTTCTGTCTAAGACAGTCTCCCGGGCAACATATCCTACCAGTCAGAGGACAATGCCCTGCACTTTCATTATTAACTGTGACCTTCCCAGACATCCTGTGAATATTACAAAAGCACCCTGAGCCATGGGTCAGAGTGGACCAGCCTGCCTGCTACAGAAAGGAGGGCAGCCTGTTTCCAAGACATGAATCCCAGGGTTTGTTTTGCATGATCGTATGAACGGAGGTCTAGGAAAGGATATGGCTCATGCAGGCTTAGTTTCTTCACTTAGCATACTTCCTAGATGAGAAGTGTTTTCAAACCATAAATATTTACAGGGTGCTTTACACGGTCACATCTCTTTGGCACCCAATGTTTGATTTTATTCTTGTGACAATCCTGTGAAACGCCATTATGATTCTGTTGTTTTGGAGAGTTAAAAACCAAGGCTCAGAGAAATTAAAGCTTTACTGGAGGCCACCTAGTTCATCAGTCTTCTTCCCAACCTAAGCTTTTTGAAGCCAACTTCTCTGCTTTTCCTTGGAATGTGTACTGGGTACTGATGAGTCCACACTAATGAGCTCTTCGTAAGCAATCTTGCCCAGTATGTACCATATTGGTCCTAAGTGGTCTTGGGTGCCATTTATATGCAGATAACCTTGGTGCCCCTGTGGGAGTGGGGCCGATCCTTGCCTTCTTCCAAATAGCTGTCTCATTGTCGCAGTGCCATTTATTTTGCAGACGGGGAATTTAAGTGGGAATATCTGCCATATGAGTTATTCGATGAGAGGCCTCTCTCCCTGTGGGCTGCTGCCTTGAAAACCATGATGTCGTATAAACAAGCTGAACCGCTGCTAGGAAGTGCACCCACACTTGCTTGGTGCAGGCCATTCAGTAAAGGAATGTCAGTTCAGTAGGTGTCAGCAGTGGATGGAATATGAAGCAACAAAGCGGTGTGAGGCATTAGCTTGCGTTTTTGCCAAAAAGGAGCATGTCCTTCCCCCACACCTCCCACCGGGCAAGCTGCTACCACCTTGAGGCAGGAGATATGAGGAGGCCTGGGACCTGCCTGCTATTCCATGCTGCCCGCTCCTGATCATGTGTTTCTCCCACCACACAGACCTCACCTGTACAAATGGTCTGTAGCAAGAGGAGGTGAAAGACTGCCCTCAGAAAATCTGGATTTTCGTGAAGAACCTTTTATTGCCTTCTCCATGCTTCCATACCATATTTTCAGCTGTCATTCTCTTCAGAGAGCTGTTTTCCATTGGAAGGCCTGAGTTTAGGGGTTCCTTCTTTCTCCTAATGGCAGCAGCCATGCTCACCTTCACCCTTGTGCTGGAGGCCCCACCTGGGATGGGCCAGACTCTGCAGCCCGCGGTGCTGCTCAGTGTCAGTGGGGATCCCTACCCCCACCTGTTGTCAAGAGTCCCCTCACTCAGGGTTCCCCCCATTTCCACTCCTCCCCACTCATCAAACAAAGCCACGTCTTCCCAAAGCCACTTCCCAGGGCAAGAGCCACTTCATGGCCAGGATTTGGGTGCTTTTGAAGCTTCATGATAACCAAGGCAGTTACTCCCAGCACATACCCCTTGCCCTGTCCTGGGAAACCAATTCACTTCTAACAACAAAATCGGAAAAACCATTTGCTATCCCAAATAGTGCTGCAAAAGTCCTTTTGTAGTGTACATGGCAATTTCTTAAATTATACATTTTCTCAGTCTAGAGTCCTGTACATCACTTAAAATAAATACAACTTTAAACTTATGTCTTTTGTGGGGAGGGGGATTGTTTATTCTACATGTTTCCTTTTTTACATCGAAAGTGGCATATAGGGGATCCCTGGGTGGCGCAGCGGTTTGGCGCCTGCCTTTGGCCCAGGGCGCGATCCTGGAGACCCGGGATCGAATCCCACGTCGGGCTCCCGGTGCATGGAGCCTGCTTCTCCCTCTGCCTGTGTCTCTGCCTCTCTCTATCTCTCTGTCTCTCTGTTACTATCATAAATAAATAAAAATTAAAAAAAAAAAAAGAAAGTGGCATATAACACTGTACACCATAATAATTCCACTTTGTTACACTGCAAAGTGATTGCCATGCCAAGTCTGGCCACTGCCTGTCACCATACAGTTGACCCCTTCACCCATTTTGTCTGCAAAGATCCCCTAAAGAGCAGCTTGGCCTACTTAGCACTGGACCAGTATTTTAGAGGTGGGAACACCATGTAGAGCCACTCATTTTGGTTCTGGGACTTTTGTGAACAAATCTAGAACCCCCAGATGGAAGAGGAGGCCAAGAGGCAGGAGACCACAGCTTTTCTGCTTCTCCCCACATTTCAGAGCCACAGGAGAAAAGTGTGCTCCCAAGTTGTCATTTATGGCAACACCCAGGCAGAAATCATGTCTGGGATTTTTGGTACTAAGTCACTGTGCTCCCCGGATGAGCTACACGTAAAAAGCTATCCTTTCTCCTTAACCATTACACTGTTGAGATGTCAGTTCCATTTTGCCCAGAGCTTATAATCTCTGTGAGATTCAACGACATCTCTTTGGAATGGTTGGTTTAGGAAGCCATGTGGTCTGGGGCTGAGCTCTAGCTTCACTCCTGTGTGTTCACTTCCTTTCCCTCTGACCATGCGGCGTAACTGTGGGTACGCCCGATCCCTGATTCCAACTATTTCTCCATGCTCTGTTGCAGGTACCGCCTGGCTGGCCTGCCAGGAGAGCACCAGCAGCGCAACATCACCAGCCCAGAAGTCAACTACTGCCTAGTGACAGAGCTGATCATCTGGACGCAGTATGAAATCCAGGTGGCAGCCTACAACGGGGCAGGCCTGGGCGTCTTCAGCAGGGCCGTGACCGAGTACACCCTACAAGGAGGTGAGTTTGCCTTCCTGCCATGTTGGCCGATCTTTGCTGGGGAGTAGGACACACTACGTTTGACTAGAGCATATAAGAAATAAAAATCAAAGAGCTCGAGCCTCTAGGGAACAATTAGAAGGAAACTCATCAACTATGTAACTCAATCTCTCTGTCCCTAAACTATGGCAATACTGTGGAAGGGACACAGAGAACATTCTATCTGCTTTCTTCTGGGTACTAAGGCCAGGAACTGTCTACTCGAAAAGATCTGTTTGACTACCTGTTTCTGAATGGAATGATGGTATATTCCATCAGGAGTCCTGAGGATACTATGAATGTTTTTCAAAGAGAATGGTTATTTGGAATTTTGTCTTTAGTAATGCACTATGATTATTGGTAAAGGATTTTGCAACTTGGTACTTTTTTTTTTTTTTTTTTTGGTTTTCTTTTTCAGTTACACAAGCCAAACAATTTACTAAATCAGTAAAAAACCTGTCCCCGCACTCACTGCCCCCTCCAAAAATGACCAGGCAGTCCTAAAGCCAGTGGGGCCTACCTTCTGTGTTACGACCCAACCTCATCATTTGAAGACTGATCCCCCTCTGTGTTCTGGAGGACCCGGGTCTCAGCCACAGGGAGAGCTGGTGTCCCCAAACACATTTCGCTCTTGGTACCATCAACAGGAATAGACGGACCCTGTCATGGCATAGCTATGTGTGCCCACAGCACCCAGGTCCTCATCCAGGGAGGCCGTCTCCCCACAAAATCGACAACTTCTTTCATTCAGCAGTTTTAGCCTCTTCTGACTCACAGGTGTGAGTTTATTTGCATAGGCATTTTTATTGCCGCCAGGCCTTGACCTTCTTCAAATGATAAGGTTTCTAACTGCCCACTTCTCTCCCCAAATCATGCCAGAGACCTAATGTTCCTTGATATTACATACTGTTATCATCACCCCTTATCGATTGGCTGTCTGTCATCATTCCTAAGTCCATAAAGCCTCCTTTATAAATGAAGCTCAGTCAGTTCTGCTTCCGTAGTGAAATATTTCACTGGCAGAAATATTTAAAATGCAAGACAGCCAGGGATGACCCACTCATCTGCACATGAGGCTTGATTACCCACAGAAAAATGGAGGCAGCTGAGCACCTGGACAATTAATGTTTGCTTTAATTCATCTACTTAATAAAATAACAATAAATTTGGAAATAATTAAAATAATGAATATTGCTATTAACACTCCCCTATTGCTATTAACTCAGACCGCTTCATTTTAGTACTGGTGAGTTTGAGTCCCATGCAGAGTGCAGGGAAGTACATCTCCACCTTGCAGAGAAGGGCTTGCAGCCTTAGAATTTGGCTTTGACTCAATTGGCACTGGGGAGCCGTTAAAGGTTGAGAGCAGTGAGTGACGGGAGCAAAATGCTATACAAGGAGGCCAAACCTGTCAGTGGGCTTGCAGGTGAGCTGAGGGGGAACCCCAGCAACCACAGTGACCCAGGCCAAAGGGCAATGATTGGGCCATGAATTGATGAGTTCTCTGCAGCTCTGATGCTGGCCATGAGAAGGGTGGGTTGGTATGTTGGGTGGTGCGTCATCGTTTTTAAACTAGCTTTCCCTCTGTTCCCTCTGAGCACCTCTCAACAGCCTGTCCTAGGAGGGCAGACAAGCCCCACACTCCCACTGTGCCCTGTCCTGGGCCTGGGCCTGGGCATGAGGACTGCTGGGGCCCAGCCCTGGCCTCGGATTGCTGGCAGGTACAGGCTAGAACAGGGCAGGCTTGCTTGAAGCCACTTACACATTAGGGAGCCAAACCCTGGCTAGCTCAAACTTAGCTGGTGTGAAATGACGGGGTGTGCGGGGCTAGGCAGAGGTGACAGGTGTGCGGGCCCCCCACTCTGGGTCAGGGGATCCGCCTGATGGGGAGGCTAACTACAGATGCTTCCGCTCAGTGGAAGGATCTGCTTTCCTCCTCTAGGTGAGCCCCTGACTTCTGTTAGCTCTCTGCACAAGTATGGTTCATAATATTGCTCTTTTTTAAAGAAACTATTGATGAACTGACATCCCTGAATGATGCCCAGTGTGTGGATTTTCCTGTCCATAGCTCAGTTTATGCAGCTCGGCTATCTTTCCTTTGTCTGGGCATTGCATGGCTGACATTGGAGCACTGAGCCTGGAGCCCCAGCAGGTTGCAGGCACACCCAGGGGACATGGTCATAATTCACATTCTCCTTCAATGCAGGCATTTCTGCTTTGACAGTCCCTCCTAACCTTGGGGTGACCTCAGGAAACATGGGCGTCTTTGTCCTCCATCTGGGGGGACACATCCCTTTCCTCTGCCCGTGTTTTAGACTCTTCCTGTGCACTCACATGACTGTAAGGTCCGTGGGAAAAAGACCCTGGGCTTCTGGAATGCAGTGGGTCATTTCATGGCTGTTTCCAGACTGCCCTACACCTAATCCTACACCCGTCCCTTGGCCACTCAACAGAGCTTCTCAGGCTTGTGACAGCCTCTGAGTCTTGACCAGGATGCATGGCCCACCCTGACCCTCCTTTGTTTGAGGGGCAAGCCTGAGCCCCAGGACAAATTGGTAGTGAGACCTTTGTTGACCACAGCATTGGGATACTGTCCCTTGGGCATGGCTGTGGCATGTGACAGGTGTCGGGAGGGGTACGTCTATGGGGGAGGCAGCCGGCCCCCCCAGCATAACATGCACTCACACGGCGCTGGCCCAGCCCTGCTCCTCGGGAGCATCCTGGTCAACCACCCACAACTGAGCAGAGGGGACCCGGCTTGTAAATTCTGTCTCTGAACCAATGTTCCTACCCCAGACAGGACACAAATAAGAGAGGATTTAGACATGTAGTTGGGAAGAACTGGAGAGTGGGGGTAGGGGCCTAGTCTGGAGCAGGGGTGGAATAAACCAGATAAAAAATGATCTGATTAGAAGGTGAGGCATTAGGAAGAAAAATGGCAACAGCAGGAGCCCTGAATAATTTAGGGATATGGTGATAGAGAGCATAGGTTTGTGAGATGTCTTCCTGCACCCACTCTCACCCACATCTATCCAGACACAGCCCTGTCCTGCTAGTCTGTCAGGGTCAGGCTCAATATTTGCTACTTATCTGCTTTCAAAAAACACATCAACCTTTGTGAGCCTCGCGTTCCCCACTATAAAATGATCGTCTGTAGCGGTGTCTGCCCTGATTCCTCTATGGGCGGTTGTGAGAGAAGACAAGGTGGATCACACAGCAAGACCTGAGAAGCCCTGAACTCTTACGTGGATACTAATTTGCTGCTCCTGGCCCCATTCCTCCTTCTGTGGCAACACCCAGCATCTACTTCATATTTGAATGTTTCTGCAGTGGCAGTTGTACAGGAAGAAATGGGGTCGGTCTCTCTGCTTATGGGAAAATCTCAAGAACTGATGTGAGCACCTACTGTATGCTCAGGGTTGCATGATGGGTCACAGAAGCAAGAGTAGGGAAGACACCTGACATGCCGTCAGTCTTGGGGACCTGCAACCTTGCCCGGGAAGAAAGACCAACGTTTGTGAAACAGGAACTCAGAAGAAGCCAGCCTTGCAGTCACTCCCCACCTGTCCACAAGATCAGTGTCATGAGCATGCTGCAAAGACTTGCCAGTCAAGAGACTCAGAGGAACGCACCATCGATGTGCCAAGGGGCTTTATTGGGGTCTACGTGATGGGACTGCAGCAGAGGAGTTAGGGTTCAGCTGTCTGTAGTGGTTAGAAATGGAGTCAAGATGCTAGAAACAAACCCAAAATACACACAGTGGAGGTGTGTTTTTATCTTTCTCCCATCAAGAGTGGGCCTTGGGCTGTACAGGGTGTTTGTGGCAGCTCCATGGCCACCAGAGAGTCAGGCTCCTTTTTGCTTTGCCACCTTTAGCGTTTGCCTCCTGGCTGCAAGCTGGCTACTGGAATGCCAGATGTCACATGCACATTCTGGAAGGGGGAAGGCACAGGGTTATGCCTAAAGGCCAAGTTTGGAAGTTTGCTTTTATTTGGAGGACTTTCTTAGAAGCTTCATTTGCTGCTGACTTATGCTGACAATTCATGGAGTATCTCTGTGCTGGAAAGTCTAGGAAGGTGCTCTTGTGGCTGGATGCGTTTCTGCCTGTTGCTAAGAGAGGAAGGGGGAAGAAATCATGGAGGGCAGCTGGCAGTTTCTGCCTTGCTCGCTCTCTACAGCGGCCCCTGCTGAGGTGTCAAACCCAGAGGATATGTATTTTCTAGATACGAAATCCTATGACCTTCTGGCTTATGGCTGCATTGGAATTGCCCAGGGAAGAATGAACGGAAACCAGGCCCAAGGGTCCTCCACTTGCCATTTGTTTGGGCACCAGCTGGGTGTGCTTGTTGCCACTGGGGGCCCCTCTCAGCGAGCCTGGGGTGCCCCATGGCTGTGAGGGCCATGGGTTGACAAAGCATGTAGGACTAAACTGGCCCTTGAAGCTGAAAAGAGAACCCTGTAAACGCCTATTAGAGGGGAAGAGAAAACTCATAAAATTAATGATTTGTCAGCCTAATTTGGAAAATTATTGGGACGTTTATGCACATAATTCTGGAGTCTGTCAGGACAGCACAGGAGCAGCAGGAAACACCCAGCTTTGGGAAGAATAAAGCTTCCGGCCAGCCCGCCTGATTCTTCCTCCTCCCTCCAGCCAAGCGGCAAGCCTGATCCATCAGGGGAAATGAGATGTAATTTGTCCTGACTTTAATAAGCAATTCGGATTTAGCTCCTCTTGAGAAAGCATCAGAATGCCAGAGAGAGCTGGTGCTGCTCCCACCGCCATGACATGGTGGAGGGTCACTCTCAAAGAGCTCACGGATGTCACGGCCTTGACCATGGGGACAGAGCCAGGCGCCCACAGGCAGCAGACCTGGGGACACGGGCAGGCATTAGCCCCTGGGGGGCACAGGTGGCCTGCCTGCTGCTGAGCACACAGGCTTGCTCTTGAGTATACTTACTTCCCAGAAGCTCCCAAAGGAATATGAGCAAGTCATCTGTACCCTGAGTTCAATAGGATGTGCTATCGATCCCCAAAGTAATTTGAACCTACTATTCACCTGTCACATAGCCCATTTTTCTCTTCAACCCAATTTATTATTGAGAGCTATTAAAAATGCCTGGTTTGTCTACTTTGGTTCTTCGCCTCCTCGATGGGCTAATGCCTTGGACATGTGGGGATTATGCAATATAAACTTTCTCACTCCCCCTGCTCTTCACACACACACACACACACACACACACACACACCATCCACCATTCTTGTCCACCAATCCCACTGAAGAGGTTTTCCTAGCAGGGCGTCCATGACCTCTTCTGCTCTAGGTGTTTTCAGATGCAACATAATTAACCTACAAATGGAGCAGCAAAACCCTAATGCAGTCCCAGCCCCATGAACTTTACAGTGGATAAGAGGACAAGTCTCTCCTGTAATAGGAACTGCAGCCTAAAATCCAGCACACGTGGAGCCCACTCGTCACATTTCCATCATGATTACCCAAGATGAAATGGAAAATAACTTAAATTGACTCTTGAATTTCTTTCAGAATGCTCTGGAAATCAATATGCTTTCCGTAGCAAGTGGAAAAAGCCATAGCGTGTAAGTTCTGCATAACTAAACGTCTTGTATAATTACAGGCATTTTTCTTACTGCCAATGTCGACTTCAGCAACTTTCCTATCATTTAGTAGGAGAAGCAGAGCCCTGTAGTCAATTGAAGCAATGAGTGGTCCAAATCCAACACCAATGCAGTGTTTGGCTTCCAAATTCAGGTTTTGTTAAAAACAGTTCAGCTCCCCTCAAAAGCCCTATGCAGACACAGGTGATCGTGAGGTTTTCAGTGAGCCTGAGCATGGACTCCTGCTGGAGTGTGCAGGGTGACACCCACATCCTAAAATACGCAAGCTTCTTTCTGTTTCTTAACTGTGTTCACAAAGATGCAGATGTTAGTTTTTTCTATAAAGGGTCCAAAGACAAATTATACTATAAATCATCATTTTGAACACACCAAGGTTTTAATTTTTTCTGGTTTATTTCTTTATCATTTTTCTTCCTGTAACAGGTATTTTTGTGCTATAATGATTTATCCCAGTTTCAGAACATTACCTTCTAATAAAAGAGAAATATTTCATATTTAAAGAGAAATGGAAAAAACATTTGGTTATCCACATTTCTAAAACATTAGTAAAAGCTCCTAAATGTTCACTTGGGCTTTGAAAGGTTTCCTAAAGTAAGGGTTATAAATGAACACTCTGTTTGCAAGCTCCATTCGTGTCTCCTCTTGGGAAATTCTCAATGTGGCATAAATGGCATTGCACGAAAGATTTGTTTCTCAATCCTTAAGACTTTCCAGACCTCAGGCTGTGCCTACAGAATAGGATAATGTTGCAGATTCTCCCAGAATCACCTACATTAAGTATGAACTGAACAAAATGATGTGGGGTGTTCCATCAGGAATGGGTTTCATTCAGTCTTTTAGAATTTTCAGGAAAGGAAAGGAAAGAATAGGAAACTGGCATTTTGGAGGAAGCCACTCTATGCCAATTTTTGTTGCCCTCTGCTGTGCATGTATACGACATGCCTCACCTTGGTCACCACCTCCCCCGCGACAGCCGTGAGAGAGAGAAGCAAGCATTGTTGTTCCTATTTCACAGAGAAAAATGGCAGCTCCGAGAGGTAACTAACTTGCCCAGAGTCGCATAGCTGGAAAATGCTACAAATGGTGCTTTTTTCATTCTGCGTGTATCAAACATGGACCGAAATTACTTCCAGGTTTCCAGTGCAGGTTGAATATAGAATAGAAAGGAAGTGAGATCTTATCTTACTTGTGTTCACGTGGCAGGTGGATTTGCAGTAGTTTGTGGACATTTTGGATTGCAGTCTACAATAGGAAATCTATTTGATATGGAAACCCAGTATATACACAAACATGCACACACAAACACAGAAGCACACACATACACACAAACACACATACACACACAAATTCACATGTACACACAAACACATGTACACACACATACACAGCTGAAACAAAAGATTCATGGAACAGTAGTCACCTTTACACACTGTGTGATGTTCTTTGATATTTTCTCTTCTATTTCATTCTGTTTCATTCTCCCATTCTTTAACAAACGCTGGCTGTGACCACTAAATTGATTTCCTGGTCTGCTAATGCATTGGTGACCTGGAGTTTGAAGAACACTGAATTCAAGCAACACAGGGCATTTGGTTCTGCTGATCTTGCCTCCCTGTCAGAAGAGGCTCTCACTGGCCTGTAGGACGCATCAGGGTCCCTGAGGGTGACGACGGAAATCAATGATAAAAGACCAAACACATGTCCGGGTGGGGGCATGAGTGGGGTGACCCACCTGGGCTCAAGCTAAGATCTGGGGACTGGAAGAGGGTTCTAGTACCTGAATCTGTGCAGATGACCTCACAAGGGAGGAGGGCTTCCCAGCTACGGCTGGGAGACACAGGGAGAAATCAGACCAGTCTTAAACTGCGGTGGCCAGCATATTATTTGTCAGGTACAGACTGGTCTTCCCTACTAGCCTGGGAAATCTCCGAGGGTGGGGGCTGTGTCCGATTTGTCTGATTTGTATCTGTATCCCCAAATCCAAGCACAATGCCTGATATGTAAATAAACAAGGCATAAATAGATGTCTGATTAAAGACAGATGCTTCTTGTTTCTTATTCAGTTTCTGATGCTGTGCCAAGTTAATCTACATATTCAACCTGGTGCCCTCCCTCCCCCACTGCTGTTTCTTATCTCAGAAGTGCTAAGGAAAGCCCAGTGGCTGCTTGCTCTGCCCCACACATCGTACCTCCCTAGCCTGAAAACTGGTCGCACATGTTTTCGCCTCAATGCCTGGCAAAAAAAAAAAAAAAAAAAAATGGGGAAAATAAGTTCAGAAAGGGCCATGCAAAGCTTTTAAAGTATTAAGGTATTTTTTTATTCAGGCCATTAAAAAAAAGGCACTCAAGCTTACTTGTCCAAGATTTGTTATCCTAATAATGTGTTAGGAATGTTTAATTCGATGGGAACATTCAGGTGTATCAAAACTGCAAGAACCATAACAACACAAGAACTCATCCACAGCCTATAACGATCTGGAATTAACGATAACACCAGACACACAAATTGTAATATATACATCCATGCAGCAATGCGTAGCCAGTAATTCTTCCAAATAATGAGCTTGCTTCTCCCCTATTTGAAAGGCATATACATTTAATTCTGTAGGATTGCCTGGAGAACTAGATGCCCATAGATGCCCATGAATCCCCACTAAGTTCCAGATAGACACTACAAGTCCTTAATATTTGAAATCATCTACTTTAAGGCTAATGAAAAACAATGTGCAGTTGTCATGAAGACATAAAGACCCATGCGCCCTTGTGTAGCACATAGGTGCCACTGTTCACTGCTGCCAGCCCGGCAGCAAGTGGGTCCAAGGGGAGGAGACCATTTCCCAGGCAAGGTGGGTCCCTAATGGCCCCATGCCATGCTGCTCATCAGCTGGGAAAACTGAAGGCGCACTTGAGGGCCACACAGGATAAACTGTTTCTGCGGCAGCACACTGACTTTCCTGGTTTATCTGTAGCAGATAAGGCAGTGCTACTTTAATAGATAAAAATTGCATCAGGTGAAGCACCATAATTTCATTCCATGTGAGGTTCAGCTAATTTTGCAGCATGGTCAGGGGCTGCCTGGCACTTTTAGCTTGGGTTTGCACCAGTCTGACAGAGGGTAAGAAGCAGGGTACAGAAGACAATAATTGTCCTACCAGAGAGACCTGGATACCCATGGCCCCTGTCCCAGGAGATCCCACGAATTTCTATGCTGGCACTTCCTAGTGTCATGTCCTTCATTGTATCTGACATGTTGTGAATCTCCACAATGTCAGATAGCTCTGTGGTCAGCACAGCTTTCTTTAGATTAACAATTCCTGTAAACCGATTCTGCCATATATGTAGATTGGGTCACAGATGAATTGTGATGATAGACTAGAATTTACTCAAGGGTGTTGCACATAAGCTTTACATAATTTGCATAATATTGTTTGAGCGCTTGCCTGAGACCTACTCTGTCAGCCGCAGAGAATGGTCCAGGAAAAGTGCTCACCCGGCGTAATCTCAGATTCTCTGGGTTGTTAACAGCAACACACATTCCTGGTAGAAAAGGTGTAAAAGAGGCTTGTGAGCTCAAGTGGGGTTTTCCTGCCAACCCATTAACCAGGTTCTAGATGGAATGAAAGTGATAACCGTGGGAAGGATGGGGGCAGGAAGGGAAAGAGAAAATAAGCAGAAATGATGCCATAGAGCAGTCGTTCTCAAAGTCTGGTCCCTGGACCAGCAGCACCTGCTTGACTTGTTAGAGATGCCAATTCTCAGGTCACCTCAGATCCAGTGGGTCAGAAAGTCTGGGGGATAGGGTCTATGATTCGTGGTTCTACGAGCTCCCCCAGATGATTCTTTTTTATTTTTTAAAAGATTTTATTTATTTATTCGTGAGAGACACACACAGAGAGATATATAGAGAGAGGCACAGAGACACAGACAGAGGGAGACGCAGGCTCCATGCAGGGAGCCTGTTGTGGGACTCGATCCTGGGACTCCAGGATCATGACCTGAGCCAAAATCAGACGCTCAACCACTGAGCCACTCAGGCATCCCTGATTTTTTTTTTAAAGATTTATTTATTTATTCATGAGAGAGGCAGAGACCTAGGCATAGGGAGAAGCAGGCTCCTTGCAGGAAGCCCAATGAGGGACTTGATCCCAGATCCTGGGATCATGCCCTGAGCTGAAGGCAGATGCTCAACTGCTGAGCCACCTAGGCATCTCCGCCCCCCACCCCCCCCAGATGATTCTGATGACTCTAATCTGAGACCACTCCCCAAGGGGTTGGTGGGTGGTACCAAGGAGTCGAAACCACCAACCCTAACAGCTTCTTCTCCATATTTATGTCTCTGGCATTTTCAAAGGGGGATCATGCCCAAGGAGGGTCAGGACCATATGCTAAAGAAAAGCAGTAATCTCTGTGAGCCAAGGCATGTGTGCTGGGGAATGTAGAAATATAGTGTCTCTAAGGAGCAGCTACAGCTGTGTCTCTAGAAACTCTGATGACTGGATAGGAGGCTAGAGTCTTCCCTAAGATAAAGGTCATGACTTGGAAAAGAAAGGAAGATCCACGCAGTGGTCAATGGCTCCTCAGAAGGAGTGAGTTGTATGGACCAAGGTTGTCACTGAGGATAACATGGATGTTTGGAGAAGACCAGGATCTCAGAATAGCTTCTTTTCCACATTATGTCTCCAGCATTTTTGAAGGAAGTAAGACTACGAGGGCCCCACTTATTTCAAGCCCAGTAGCCTGGTCATATTTCAGGAACCTTTGCTTGTCGTTTTGATCTGTCAAGGTTAATGGGATTTGTGTTAGAACAATAGGCTTCTGACAAGGGATAGGTGTCATCCCAAAGGATAGGAAGAACATCTTCAACAGAAACTGGTGAGAAATTATGGCCAGAGAAGAAATGCATACCCAAAACTGTAAAAACACTCGCTAGAGGGCCAGACTGTGGCTTCCACCTCAAGGGCAGAGGAGTAGAGAAACATGGCTCTGTAATTCTCAGGAAGCAGTCACTAGGACTCACCTTTCGTCTTTCAGAATTAGCCATATCCTACCAACCTCTTTTCCTTTTGGAGGAGGGCTACTGACTTAGTAGATCCAAATACCATAGTCATTTCCACTCATTCATTCATTTTTTAAAGATTTTATTTATTTATTCATGAGAGACACAGAGAGAAGCAGAGACATAGGCAGAGGGAGAAGCAGTCTTCTCACAGGGAGCCCCATACAGGACTTGATCCCCAGACCTGGGATCATGCCCTGAGCCAAAGGCAAACACCCAACTGCTGAGCCATCCAGGCATCCCTCATTCATTCATTTATTAATTCATGAAATAAGTACCCTTGTGGCTAAGGTGGGGAAATATGGATTGGATGATGAAAATAATTAGATGTGTTCCCAGGGCTCAGCTTTGCCCATAGAGTGCAATTTACCTGACTCACAGGTGTAAAACCCATCGTTCTTCTGGCTCTTCTAGGCCAGCACTTCTGTCAGAGACTTGGAGGGAACAGAGATATGGCATGCCTATCATATATTCAGGTGTCACAGCTGAGGTAATTCATGTATTCTCTCTCAGCTCAGAAATAAAAAATAAATTGCTTTCTTAGATTGATGGTTGAAATCAAGTTGGGACATAGAAGCCAAATACTACATTTACGCACAAACACACCAATCATGTGACCATGGGATGGAGAGATAGGACTTGCCAACTGTCACCATAGAAAGACTGGGGGAAAGGTGAGTCACCCAAGGAGAACTACGACTATAATCTTAATCTCCCTGTGTAGATCACATATTTCCAAATCAAGGCAGATCACAATACCATGGAATCGTATCTTGGCTGGATGTCTCTTGGAGCACTGAGCTCAGTTCCAGGTGCCTTGCCCTGAGGGATGATAAGAAAACCAAGGCTTTTCAGAGGAAGACAGCCAGTACACAGTGGGCAGTGCTCCCTAAATCCTGCCGTATGGGAAACAAAGAGAAACAGGATGTTTGTTTAGCCAGTAGTAGTAAAGCCTAACTGGATATTGTTGTGATTTTCAAATAGTCCAACAGCTTTATGTGCAAGGGACAGTTTACCCAGGAGACAGAAAGGGACCACTGGGCCCAAGTTGTGGAAGGCAAGATTTTAGTTGAGCATAAGGAAAAGCCCCTTTATCAGGCATAGCAGAGGTGCAAGATCACCTAAAGAGCAGGGACGTTTGTCTGAGAAGCTGTGCCAACTGTAGCTAAGGGACCACACATCTGGGTGCTGCAGGTGATCTCATGGCCTCGAGGGCCCTTGCATCTCCTCTTCCAGTCTATACAACTCGATCTGTACCCATCTGGGTGTCTTGCATGGCCCTGGCCTCTATGAAGCTTCACAGAGGAAGCATTATGTATCAAAGATCTGGTGAGCATAATATCATAGGACAGAACCATGATGTTGAGTCAAATGCATGTATTGGAATCTGTGTCCATGCCTAGGTACAGACTCAGGCACATACTCAGCCAATAACTTTCCAACCACATTTTCACTTGGCAATTCCTACTTATACTTAAAGATTTGGCTCAGGAACTGTCTCTTCCATAGAGTCTACCTGAAGGAAATCTGTGTTGACCTTCCGAGTAGCACTTATTACATGGAATCACATATGTCTGCATATCCCACTAGACTCTAAGTTCCATGAAGACAGGGATTGCAAACCTATACTCACCACATAAACACAAAGAAAGGACCTGGTTTGATAATAGTACACATATGCACATTTACACATGCATATGCACATAGACGTATACATACGCATGTGTACTTCTGTGTTAGCATGCCCTTACCAGAGATAAAGCTGACATCTCTTTGTGTAAATGAGAATCTGAAGCCAAAATAAGAAGTCTTCCAGCACATTATACTAATCCTTGTATATTGAACTGGTGTGTTTTATTGTATCATCAGTTTGTGTGATCACATCACAGTGTTTCTAGAGAGGAAAGAATACATTGCAATATTGCCTATAGTAGGGAATCAAGAGATTGTATCAAAAAAGAGGACTTAGAGCTATGTAAATACTTTAGTGTGTGTGTGTGTGTGTGTGTGTGTGTAAATATTAGAACAAAAATACAAACATTCCTAATTACCAAAATATATCAAAAAAGAAAACAGACCACATTGTGAATCATACACATGTGTACATATACACAGAGACATAGCAATAAGCATATGTATAATTATAATATGTATGTAACATATGTGTGTATACAATATACAGAACTGAAGCCAAATTTATTGATTATATCAATAAATATAATGAAATTAATTAGCCTGTAAAAAAAAGACTTCCAGATTGGCTGGCAAAGCAAAATCTAACTGGTACTATAAACACAAGATACCCAAAAGGAAGAGACTTAGAAAGGTAGAAAAGTAAAAAGATGTAGAAAAGATACACAGGCAAATACAAATAAAAGAAAGCAGGAGTCATAATCTTGATTTCTGGCCCCTAGATCTCATATATAAAAAAATAAAAAAAGAGAAAGGAGAGCATGTCATAATGCCAAAAGCTGCAGTTCACTGTGAAGTAGTAACATTCACTTATGAACCTAGGAACGTAGCAATGACCTGCATGAAGCAGAAACAGTAAGAGATGCAAAGAAAACAGAGACACTAATGAAAGGAGACTTTAACATGTCTCTCAGCCCAAGGCAGATGTAGACAAAAAGTAAAATCAGTCACAGTATAGATACCTAAATGACATGATAAATAAGGTAGAATTTATGTACCAACTGTGAACTCTGACAAGAGAAAATACACCTCATTTTACAGGGGGACAGAGAACATTTATGAAAATCAAGTGTGTCGTAGGCCACGAAAAATCCCAAATGATTTCAGAGAATGCAAAGATTGTATCAAAGAAGCCAAGTTACAAACTGGTGTTCCACTTTATGAATATTGATGCAAAAATGCAAAAATTATCAAGCAAAACTCAAACAGCATGTGAAAAAGTAGTAGATCATATGCAAGTGGGGTTTAATCCAAGAATGCAGTTTTGGCATTTGACAATATTCAACACCTCTCCATAGTAAAAATATGTAATAAAATAGGAATTCATACATATTTACTCAGTATGATAAATGGCATATGTACCTCAGCCCCCAAGTCTGTTTTCTCCATTCGCTTAATGTGGAGGCACTGCAGGTGCTCCTGCTAATGAGGAATGATGGGCTGCTCACAGTCTCCACCACCCTTGAATGTTGCAGGGAGACTGTTCACCAAAGCAGTAGACAAGAGAAAGCAATCAGAGGCACCAGACCTGAAGAGGAAGTGCTAAAACTATCTCTACTTACAGACAATAAGATTTGATATCTGAAAACTAAAAGAGCCCATGGAGAAACTACTGTCAATGATAAGAGAATTTATCAAACTAGCCAGTTACAAAATCCGCATAAGGAAATGGGAGACTCCATGAGCACAAACAAAACACAGCTAGAAGTTATAATCAGAGAGAAGGCTTACTTCACTCAGCATAATACGGAGAAGGACAAACATTATATGTTCTCATTCATTTGGGGAATATAAATAATAGTGAAAGGGAATATAAGGGAAGGGAGAAGAAATGTGTGGGAAATATCAGAAAGGGAGACAGAACGTAAAGACTGCTAACTCTGGGAAACGAACTAGGGGTGGTAGAAGGGGAGGAGGGCGGGGGGTGGGAGTGAATGGGTGACGGGCACTGGGGGTTATTCTGTATGTTAGTAAATTGAACACCAATAAAAAATAAATTTAAAAAAAAAGAACAGAGAGAAGGCCTCACTTCAATATAGCTGAATAACATTAAAAAAGAAAAGAGAGGAAAGAAATCTGGGGGTGAGCTCAACAAGAAATGTCCAACTACACATATTTCTGAAAGTCATACAAATAGACACAAACAAATGGATAGTCTCATCGTGTTCTTGGGTGAGGAGACTTATCATCACAGTGATTGTGTGCTCCCTACCTTAATTTAGAAATGTCCCATGATCTCAACAAAAACAGTATCAGAATCTTTTTTCTAGCTAGAGAAATTCATTTTTAAAGTTCATCCAGAAGAAATGAACAAGAATAGCTAGGAAAATCCTGAAAGGGAAAAGCAATGAGAGTGGACTAGTCCTTTAGGAATGAAAATATATTACCAAGCTCTGTAATTAAAAGAGTGCAGTATCAGTGCAGGAACAGAAGATGAATGGAAAGGAGCAGGAAATCCAGAAATGGACTCAATTACATGTGAAAACTTAGTACACAAAAACAGTGGCATCTCAAATGACTAACCAAAAACACAATTGTTGATAAGTAGTATTGAAGTAAGTGGATTACTCTATGGGAAAAGATGAAACTGGAGCCATTCTCCACACCAGATTCAACATTGCATTCCAAATGGGTCAGAGAGATCCATATTAAAAACAGGAACCCACAGAAGTACTAGAAGAAAACAGTGAATTCTGTATAACCTGGAAGCAGGGAAAATTTCTCTATCATTTAAAATCTAGAAGCAATAAATGAAAAAAAATTGATAAATTTCACTATATGTTTATATAGCTAAAGTATTCTGTATGTCAAAAAAAGATAAACAGCAGACAAATTATATCCCAGAGAAGTCGTTACTAGCTGTATATTAAGCTGTCTATTAAGAGTTTTAAAATAGAGAAGTAGAAGACCAGTAAGCAAAAGAGAGAGGTCAAGAAATAAGAGAATTAACAGAAGTGCAAGTGGCCTTTAGCCACATGAGAAGGTGCTCACTTTTGCCAATAATAAGAGGAGCACAAAGGAAACTACACAGAGACACCATTTCTCACCTATCATTTTCGCAAAAATGTGAAAATCTGACAGTATTCTGTGATAAGACTTGAAACAGACACGCTTGCTCAGTGCTAGTGGGGAAGCAACATGATACGAATACTGATAGGTCAATCAGCACACATCCGTGGATGCCGCAGTTAGTGGGAGGACATTTAATGAGGAACGGGTACCCGTAGTCTCCAAGCATCTCCTCCCAAAATGCATAGGAATTACAGAGGGACAGGGATAACTCTGCTGAGGAGAAACCTCAGGCAACAGAGGGTTCAAGTGAACCTCCCATGATGGGACAAAGCAAAATCGTGCAGCAGAGAGGACTCTATGAAATAACAGAGCACCACCTCTGTGCTCCCCCTTCCTAAGAGACATAGCTGGAACCTACCTGAGAAAAGACACGAGACACACACAAACCGAGGGACAATACACAGAAAATAATTAGCCTGTAATATCCTGAAATGCCTAGGCTGTGAAAGTCGAGGAAGAATTGAGCAACAGCCCCAGGTGGAAGACCGAAGAGACGTGAAAAGTAAAAGCAGCACAGGATCTGGACCGGATTCTTACTACCATGGAGGGGAGGACCTTACAGGAGAAACAGGAGAAATTGTAGATAAGATGCAGTTCTGATGTTCTGGGTTCTGTGGCTGTATTGTGGTCAGGTGGTCAATGTCCTTTCTATGACTTACATGCCACAGATTCTGGGGACTGAGGGACTTACCTTGGTAGCTCACTATCAAACAGTTTGGGGCGGAAAGTCTTTCCATTACTTCAAATGCTTTGTAAGTTTTAAATATGTCAAAATGCAAATTATCTGTCTCATTTAAAAATATTGCTAATTCCTTTTCATGTTCTACCCCAAACTGGTAGAACTCCTGATGCCAATACCTGGCTAAACCGTCAACCCCCTGACTTGTAGAAACTTATTCCAATGAGACACTTGCAAACAAATGGAAAGATGGGAAGGCCCATACGTGAGACTGTCCACCTCCATGGTAAGGCGAGACCTACTGAAAGGCCCTCACCAAGGTCCTGGTGCAAGACTCTGGCTCATAAACCACTGTGCTGTGCTGCTTTCTAGGTTTTCCTAGAAATTCCACGGTATCCCTGCAGAGAAAGAAGAGAGCATAATAGCAGAAATAGGGCTTCTTAGTAACTTTGAGACCATCTATCTATCTGTTTATAAAACTAAATTAACTTACAAATATTTGTAAAATACTAAAAAATTGAAGGTAAAATTCAAAGAAATGAATACAAGCATATATTAAATTGGTGGCATAACCAAACAGAAAGCGATTACTTCAAGTCACTTTAAACTATGATTACTTGACTATACATCCCTAACAGGATATACTCCAGGCATAAAAACAAAAACTGGGGGGCACCTGGGTGGCTTTGTCGGTTGAGCATCTGCCCTCAGGTCATGATCCTGGGGTCTCTCTCTCTCTCTCTCTCTCTCTCTCTCTCACACACACACACACACACACACAAATAAGTAAAATCTTTTAAAAAATGGGGAGAAAAAGGTCTGAGACTGTTATCAGCAGTCACATGGTAATGATGGTGTTGGGTTTACATTTTAAGACTATTGCGTGAGAGTTATGAGGTAAAGCAAAGAAGTATTATGTTGATGTTATTGGGAACTGAGATTTTTGTTGAAAGTTGAAACTTTGAATTTGAATTAGTAGTATGATGATTTTGTCTTAAAAAAAAAAGAATTTTTTAAAAAAGTCATAGATATAGGAACCAATGCAGTAGCCCTGGGCTTCCCAGTAACCACACACACAAAAAAAACCACAGGCATTCTTGGATAAGTAAACAGAGATTCCAGGTCAGGTATCCAGCAGGTAATATATAAGATGAGCCTGCAAGATCTTGACCTCTCGGAAAGCAAAGAAACTATTAAATGTTAGGGACAGCTTGTCAAAAAGACTCATCCTCACCTGGAGAGACTCCCCCTACTTAAAGATGGGAAAATATGAAAATCAATACCACTAATAATTGCAATGAAGTGAAATGCTTCAAATACCTGTCAGTCTGTGGATTCATAACAGTATTTTTTTAAGCCTCATTGGTCACCTTTGGAGAATATAAGAGAAACTATTATATAATGAATTTGCATAAACCTTCCCAATCAGAACTCTCAAGATGTATTGTGAGATACTTGACCTTGATTGGTGAACGTCATGGTTTTAATATCTGGTTTTATTCTTGAGATGGCTCCATTCAGACTGCATGCAGACTTTTAACCTCTTCCAATACATGGAAGCTACCATTGACGAGAAAGTATTTGCACAAGTAGGTAGTCACATGTTAGAAGATTATTTATTACCTTTTCCCCAGTTAGGAGAAACTTCTTCCTTGCCATTAACCGGAATGCAGATAATTCAGCCTCTTTAAATAGCACTTTACGGGCATAATGTTTCTTTAGGTTAACAGCTCTTCCTTTCATTTCTTTGACAGACATAATGTTGAACGTTTTTTTGAGTTGAGGTGAATGGATTGGATTCTG
This sequence comes from Canis lupus baileyi, assembly GCF_048164855.1. Classification (NCBI taxonomy): domain Eukaryota; kingdom Metazoa; phylum Chordata; class Mammalia; order Carnivora; family Canidae; genus Canis; species Canis lupus. The sequence goes on from NC_132845.1 coordinate 64,341,844, forward strand.
AGCAAATGTTTTTCATATCAAGTATTTCAAAATAATGAGTATTTCTATGGTTCTACATAGATGTTGTTGCCAGTCTTAATATTTTCCCTTCAGAGTTCAAACAGTGACTCCTTTAGAATTATAAAATTGATCCTGTTCTCTCCAGTGCACAGTTAACTCCATAACCAAGGTGAGTTTCTGCTTTGACCCCCGTATGTGTCAGGATGCTTCTACAAGGTTTCAACCATGTCCACTCAGGTGCTCAGAAGTGTCAGTTAATGGAACCACTGTTGGTGCCAATAACTCATGCTTCCACAAATCTTCAACGTGACTCCAAGTCACCAAAACTAATAGCAACAGTGATAATAACAGTGCTTTGTTTAGTTCACACACTTGGGACCCTTCTTTCTGACAGCCCATAGGCTTCCATCTGCAATTGAAATAGGAAACGGGTAGGGGGGCGCCTGGACGGCTCAGTCCGTTAAGCATCTGACTCTTGATTTCAGCTCAGGTCATGATTTCAGGGTCATGAGATTGAGCCCCACAACTGGCTCCACGCTCAGTGGGGAATCTGCCTGAGGATTCTCTCTCTTGCCTCTCCCTCTCTCAGATAAATAAAGCTTAAAAAAAAAACAAAAGAAATAGGAAACAGCGAAGTTCCCACTTTTGAGTAATGCTATTAGAAGACTAACGGATGGCAGTTAGATGACCCAGAGACAAACTCATTCAGATCATTAAATCAGCAAAGCCTCCATCATGGATGGATGATACTGATAGTTCTAACCTCACCTGACATGTAGCATTATCATCAAACCCTAAAAGACATCCTTTTGTCAAAAGGGATGCCATTTTTTTTTTTGGTCTTTCACAAAACAACAACAACAAAAAAAGGTGGGACTGTAGTGTCCTGGATTTTAGTAGATTTACCATCCCAATAGCATCCTTAATAAAGAGTTCAAGGCCACAGGCCACCTCTTACAAATAATGTCTCTGAATAAAACAATGAATTTCTTGAATCTGAGGCTTTTCAGGTTGACTTTTGCAGTACAATCTTTATGCCTTCCTGTTAGCTTTGGTATATTAAACTTATAAATGTGTTCTTTGACACCTTACTTATTCCCAATATCCATTTAGCTTTTTGCCCATATCATCCTTCCTAGCATGACTGATATGTGGTATACTGCGGTGCCGGTCCCGATCATTGCCTCTGGGCCGCCTCCCCATCCCCAGCACTGGCACAGGGTCTGCTCAGGGTTCACTGCTGTGACCCTTCTGGAACCTCCCACCTCCTCCCCCAGGTCAGCCTATGGTTGGCTAGTGGCTGGCTGCTTTGGGCATGGAAAAGCCCAGTCCCTTGGCCTCAGTTGAGGACAACTGGAAGGGATTAGATGCCCTCTTCTGCACTGTCCTGGCTTCCTCACTTCCTTCTGGGTGTATCTACTAAGCACCCCAGTAAAGCTTATACAGGAAATGCCTCACAAACAGGATGCTCAATCTAACACAGGTATATGATTTTACAACATAAGTAACACTCTTTGTTTTGAAGGAGTTAATCAGAAAGTTTTGCTTTAATAGTCTTCCAACTAAGTCTGTCCCTGGGTCATCTGACATGTCATCCACACACCTTCTACCAGTGTTATTCAGAAGCCATACCTGTCCTATTTCCCGTGCTCCATTGGTCCCAGACATGTCTCTTACAGCTTCTACACAATCTGACAAGAGGAATGATTCTGCAGCTACAAGGAGGAGTGTTGGCTTTAGTGCTCAACAGCAGGATGTTGTAACCAACTTCTCATATTCAATCTGATACAGTTGTAACCAAATTCATAAATACCCTTTCTTCCAATTTTGTAGCTGCATCCAGTTTCCCACTTCTAATCTTTTCTGGGTAAGATCAGCTATTGGGGGAAAGGTGCTGGCATGATCTGCCTGGCATCATCACTTCATCCAATTCCTTTCCCATCAGATACTGAATTTAGGCTAAAGGAGAAGATGATCTGAGCATGCAAATCTCAATTCCAGAGCATCGCCATGACATTCCCTGGGCAGAAAATTCTTTTACTATCTGACTTTTACTACCTGATGATTCCCTTTAATTTTTTTAAAGATTTTATTTACTTATTTATTTTTGAGAAAGAAAGCAAGCAAGCACAAGCAGGGAGAGGGACAGAGGCTGAGCAGGGAGCCCAATGTGGGGCTCAAACCCAGGACCCTGAGATCATGACCTGAGCCAAGGGTAGACGCTTCACTGACTGAGCCACCCAGGCGTCCCAATGACTCCCTTTAATTAGAAAATTGTTCATTATGCTGGGGAAATATGTCTCTATAAATATAAAATGGTATTACTAATACAGACATAAATGATTTTAATATATATTTATATGATTAAATATAAAGTACATATAGTGGACTGTGGGCTTAATGACTTCAGAAATCAGCTTTTCAGAAAGTTGTGGCTGCATGCATTCTTAAGGATGTTTTCAAATGAGTTGAGTTGAAAAATCCAAGAAAAAAAAAAGCATGCAGTAGGCAATATTGACACATTCATTTCTATTTGATTAAAGAACTAAAATTCTGAAAGATTCATGACCTATAAATATTAATTATGTACTCTCTGATCCCAAATATTTCAAAAAGTCAATTATTTGAAGCTGTAAAATGCTGCAGTCCTCTTTAATGAGTTGATTTATTTATGTAGCTTATTATTTTAAAACATTTTTAAATTTCTAAAACCAAGGATTCATTTTGAAATCCATCAAGGATCAGATCTTGCTGAATTTACATGACTAGCCAGGAAGAAAGAAAGGGAAGGAGGTAGAAGGGAATTTTTTAAAAGTCATTCATATTTTACTGAGGAACACCTAACACCAGGAAATAAGCATAATCACACACGCCCTCTATATGTGACCAGGCAAAAATACTAGCAAATTAATTGAAAAAAAAATTCCATGCACACTTAACAATAACTACAAAATTCACTGGTGATAAGCAGCTTGAACTACCGTAAAAGTGAACTTGAGAGGTTGGGTGAATGGGGATGTCGGGGAGAGTGCTGTGGGCTGTGCTGCTCTGAGACCTCCCTGCAGATGCTCCTGAAAAATGTGTAACAATGGCTGGGTTCAGCAAGTGCATAGTAAAGTCATGTCTAGTTTTTTGTTGTTGTTGTTTTAAGATTTCATTTGTTTATTTGAGACAGGCAGAGAGAGCGAGAGTTCAAGCACAAGCGGGGAGCAGGGGCAGAGAGAGGTAGAGGGGGAAGCAGACTCCCTGCTGAACAGAGAGCCTGATGTGGGACTCGATTCTAGGACCCTGAGATCCTGACCTGAGCCAAAGGCAGTTGCTTAACCAACTAAGCCATCCAGGTGCCCCTAGTTTTATTTTTTTTAATAGACTTTGTTTTTTAGAGCAGTTTTAAGTTCACCACAAAACTGAGCAAAAGGTGCAAAAGTTCCCCATGGGCTGCGTACCCCCTACCCATCACAGCCTCCCCCACCATCACTATCCCCCACCAGAGTGGTGCATCTGTTATAGTTGTTGAACTACACCAATACATCAGTGTCACCCACAATCAGTAGTTTATATCAGGGTTCACTCTTGGTGCCATAAACTCTGTGGGTTTTGACAAAAGTGTGATGACGTGCATCCACTGTGACATCATACACAATAGTTTGCCCTAAAAATCCTGTGTTTTGCCTACTCGTCCCTCCCTCCCCTCCCCTGACAACCACTAATGGACTACCTCTGTGGTTTTGCTGTTTCCAGAATGTCCTCTAGTGGGAATCACACAGGATGTAGCCTTTTCAGATTGGCATATTTCACTTAGTAGTATGCAATGCACAGATAAAGTTTTCAAATGTAATGCAATAGTTGTAAATTTTTCAGCGGCTGTGAACAGCGGTTGACCACTGTGGAGAATCGACAAGACATCATTAACTCTGGTGCTCCTCTGCCATGTGGTGCCTCCTGCTTGCCCATTCCAAGAAATCCCACTTCAGCCATTGCTTTATCCCGGCCACAGACTTTTCTGTATCAGATTAATTCCTGTTTCTAAAACTGCTCATGTGCTTTCTCCGTTCCCCTGTTAGGGGAGCATGGGTGCTAGGTGCTCACGACAGGGCTCCTTGTCCTTGGCTGTGAGAATCAAGACAGAGTTAAAGCTGTGTTGAATTTAAGACTGAGAGTGTACTAGGATCACTGTAGGGGGATTTATCTAGAAAAAATGAATTTTCTTTTTGAGCGATGAAAACTACAAAAGAGCATAACACCTGTCACTTTAGCAGACCTCTTCAAGGTCTGCAGTTAGGGACAAGGGAAGAACTGCACTTTAAATGCTAATTATCTGGGGAGAAAATGTCCCTGGAGGCCTTATTGGGAGCAATGGGAGGCCACCGAGGCACTGAGATCTCTTGTGAAGACTGCAGAGAAGCCCTACCTGGGAGCAAGGCCAGAGCCTTTCCTCGCAAGAGGAGGGCTCCATAGCCCTCAATAATTAAGGCCTCTCAGCCTCTGTTGGAAACACTTTCGACAAGGATTTTCTGGCTGTAGCTCTTTCTTTCACTTTAGGGAATTTGTAATTCCATCGTCCTTGTATTCATGAGTCATTTCCGATGACAATAATTAGGGTGACAAGAAGCCAAAGGAAGGCTAGGACAACTGGTGATTTTTTTGGACAAAGCCCCAGGTGGGCAAGAGGAAGGACTCTGGGGCTCCAGAAACTCCTTCCTGGGACATTGGGATGGACTGTGCCTCTAGCTTCACGGGCTGTGATGCAGGGGTGCCGCAGGCAGAGCCACTCTGAACCTGGTGCTTTGATGTGACCCCAGCTGATGAGAAGGGAGGGCAGAATGAGGCTTCTGGGAGAAGCAGCCAACACGTCAGAGTCTCCTCCCAGGTGCCCCTGATACTTTTCTTCCCTTTCCTTGTTCCTCCTTCCTCGTCTCTCCCTCTTCATGTCTTCCCTTCTTTCAGTGGAGACAACTAGAGGTTTAAGACAACCACTGTCCTACAGCACCTCCTGGTGCTGTGGGGCCGGAGGGGAGGCCCCCAGTCTGAGGGTGGCTGGGCTGGGCTGGAGGGCAGGACATGGATCCTCTCACATGTCGGGGCCATGGCAGGGAAGGCTCGAGGCTGGGCTCCCCCAGGATAGCCAAGGTGGTGTCAGGGTCCTGGGCAGAGTATTTGCTGAGCCCGCATGCCAGGATCCCAGGCACAGATATCACCTCATGGTGGGAGAAAAGTATCAAAAAACTTACAGCAGGTTTTTATTTTTAAGATTTTATTTATTTATTCATGAGAGACAGAGAGAGGCAGAGATATAAGCAGAAGGAGAAACAGGTTCCCTGCGGGGAGCCCAATATGGGACTTGATCCCCAGGATCCCGGTATCATGACTTGAGGCAAAGGCAAAGGTTGACGCTCAACCACTGAGCCACCCAGGTGCCCCCTTACAGCAGTTTTTAAAAGTCAGATTCCCTGTGATATAATTTACAGAAAATTATTGATTCCCCCTTTTTAAGGTACAGTTGTGTACGTTTCGATAAACACACATAGTCCACGATCACAACCGTGATCGAGACACAGACTATTTCCATCACCCGCAGAATCCCATGTGCTGCCCCTCTGTACTCCAGAGGGATTATATCTTCAGAGTGTATTTTTTCTGTTCTTTTATTTGTAAGTTCTTTATGTCTTCACCTTTAAAGTGAGATTCTTTTAGACACCACAAAGTCAGGTCTCGCTTTTCATCCGATGGCCTGTCTTTTGTTGGTATGTATGGACTGTTTACATTTTATGTGACTTGATAAAGTTAAAATCTGTAATCTAGACAATTGCTTTCTATTTGATCCCTCTCCTGTTTTCTCCTTTTCTGCTCCTTTTGCTTACCTGCTCTGGGATTAATTAGGTATTTTCATATTTACATCATTTTCCCCATGCTTGCCTTATTTTATATCTTTTCCAAACTCATTTAGTGATTGCTCCAGAGTTTATGACAGACATCCTTAATGAATCACAGTTTATCTTGAGGCATACCATATGCATAATGTAAGAATCTGGTCAGTGTGTCCTTCCAGAGCCTCCTTCCCAATTCTCATCTTGTCAGGACCACTCATTTCACTCGTACCCACGCTACAGGTCCTGATGAAACACTACCTTTGTTGCTCTAAACTATCAGCTATATTTGAGAGTGAGTCAAAATAAGAAAAGAAATCCATTCTATCTGCCTTCATCTTAGCTGTTTCTGGAAATCACCATTTCTCTGCATACAGCTAGGCCTGGTGTCTGTCTGGTATCATGTTCCTCCAGCATTTTTCACAGTGCTGGTGTGCTGGTAATGAATTCTCCCCATCTGCATCTCCCTGAAAACGCCTTTATGGTGCTTTCACAGGACAAGAACCCTGGGACCATAGATTTTCCCATCAGTACCTTAAACATATTACTCCATAGCTTCCTGGCTCACTTGGCTTCCAATGGGAAGGCCTTTGTAATTCCCTCCTTCATTTCTCGGTAGCACCGAACTTGTCTGGGCATCTGCAGCCTCTGAATGCTCTGTCCTGCCCTGCCAGCCCGCATTCAGGTGCTGGCGATTCATTAGAAATTTTAACTGAGCTTCCCCTACCTGGCTGCACAGTGTCCCCTGATCCTTCTCTGTCGCAGGTGAGCCAGCACTTGCACCCTCACCCCTCCAAGAGGCCCATCTTTTCTTAACATTTCAGACTCCCTGGTTGCCTTGTTGACCTTGGCTTTCCTCCAGGCTCAAGGAAATTTAAGATTTAGTAGTTAGTTCAGCTTCAGTACTGGGAAGTGACGTTCTTCCCGGCATTCTACATCCTCAGCACTGTGATCCCCCCTGGCCATTTTTATTTAGTTATTTTTAATCCACAAATGCTGAGTGGGGAACCAGACTATTGGCCTGGCAGCCAGCATCAAGAGCGGCTGGGAAAAGAGCGTTACTTGAGGAGTACACTGAGGGGCTGGGGTGAATTTTATGCTTTTTTCACTTCTGCCTAATGAGATGAGCTTTTGGAGAAGAGAATAATGAGAGGCTTAGTAATCTTTAACAGTACCATGCTCTGTCCCCGTGTGTTCTGTGCCAGGAAACTGTTGTCTTTATGTCTTTACCTTGAGCCAGAGGATCCTTTTGGCTTCTGTGTCTTATCTTTGAAGCAAGCTCTGAAAGAACAGGACCTTCTTTTGCAGAAAGTTGGATGTCACAGCCAGTGGGCTCATCCCCTCCTTCGAGGCCAGTGAGGTTCTTGTCCTCCAGCAGCCAGTCATGGCTGCCTTTTTCAAAACCCTTTGGATTCCTGATGGTCTGCCGTGTACTTTATCAACCATTGTATTTGGCACATGAAGCAATGCCCAAAGCAACCTATCTACATCCTCAGCACAGCTGCCCCCATGTACCCCATGTCTAGTCATGCTCACTGTTTCCTCACAGTATGCCGGGGTTTTATAGTCCCAGGTCCTGCTCACTCTATTTCCCCAATGGAGAAGGCCTTTCTCAAGGCCTTCCCTCTTCAGACATTTCTGCCAGACCTAGTCTAGGTGCCTCCTGGCCAGAGCCTTCCATGCTTTCATAGGGCAGAGTTGGCTGCTCTGTCCTAGGTGTCTGCTGCTCCACAGAACAATGCACCTGTTTCAGTTGCATGAGTAGCCAACATGACTTCCTGGAAGGCAGGCCATTTGGTGTAGCTGGTCAATAACAGGAAGACAAAATGGTGATCCCTGTAATAGACAAAGAGAAATTTAGTCTCCAAATGAATGAACAATCCATATGGGAGGGGATGCTTTTTTTCCCATACGAAGGATAAATGGGCTTGAAACATGGTGGTACCTAGGGGGGAAGGGGTTTCTCGAAACCTTGCCTGGATCTCAAACACTGAGTCACTGAGAAATGAACCAGAGAAAGCTTTTATTAGCTTTTTTTTTTTTTTTTTTTTTTTTTATTGGTGTTCAATTTACTAACATACAGAATAACACCCAGTGCCCGTCACCCATTCACTCCCACTTTTATTAGCTTTTTATTTTGGGATTCCTGGGAAAGCCTCACCCGTGGAATGAGATGATCCAGTCCACTTTTACACCAACACCTTAAAGAATTCTCCAGCACAAGATGAGAAATAACCCAGTTCTTTTTCTTCATAATGCCACTATTAGCTTCCAGAAACATTCATCACACTTCCCTGTTCTCAATGCTGTAATGGCCTGTGAATCAGGAGTGGCAGTTAAGAGTTTCTTTTTCATCTCTTCTCCCTACCGTGCCTCCTACCGTTTGTTTTGCTGTCTTCCACGACTGCCTTGGAACAGTGCCTACTGCGCCCCCACAGAACGTGCAGATGGAAGCTGTGAATTCCACAACCATCCAGTTTCTCTGGAATCCCCCACCTCAGCAGTTCATCAACGGCATCAACCAGGGATATAAGGTACATGGACTTAGTTCAGACCCCTGGGTGGCCGTCCTGGTATGTCATGGTCTTGTGACCAATGAGAAGGCTGCCCACTCCTCATTTCATAAAGAACCCATTGCATCAAGTTACAGAGTGTGTTGGCTTTGGTGCTAGTGGTTGGGAGGGGGGATGAGGGGGTCACCATTTATCCAAGCCCTTATCTGCTCTACTGGTTCAAAAACTCAAATTATTAGTTTTCAAGTGGATGGTTCATACGTAACAGAGCAATTTCTTTTGAGAAAAGCCATTTATTTTAAAATTAGCAGTGGAAAACCTATCTCAATTGATTGGAATCAGCATTTGTACAAACCACTTCTTCTTGGAGAGAAGTCCTCTTAGAGGACCAGACTTAGAACAAAGGGTGCTAGATGCAGTGAATGATATTTCTGTCAGGTAAAGATATTTATTCCCTCCCCGTCTCAAGTTCAGAGAGAGTTCTGTATATAGAACCAAGACCAGTGAATTCAGGGCACCTACCTGGCTTGAATTAGATACCCAGATTCCCACTATATAACCTCCAGATAACTTTCCTTAATGACCAGAATATGTTACCTTCATAGATGTATTTGGATGCAATTTCCAAAAGTGTAGTTCATCGTGCCTTTTAGATCATCTTCTGGTTAGACTTGGGATCCCGTCTTGGTTTTACCTACATCACAGTCACTAGTGTTCTGCAATAGCAGGTAAGCTCAGGGAAGACCTTTATGGAGAAAAGACTCTATCTAGTCTGCTTGAATTCTTGGTAATTTCAAATTCAGAGAGTATTATTTCCTTAGACACGTGGTTCACTTCTTTTTCCCGTTTGGATTCAAGTTACAAAAACACTTTTTTGTTTTCACTAGAAAGGCAGATGTAGCTAGAAATTTGCCCTGCCTTTTCTTTTCCTTTTAGATTCCCCCAGAGGAATCTACACTCAGAAGCTTTTTTGAAAGAAAATCATATTGATCAACCAAGATGATTTTGCCTCCTTGACTTTCCTGTCAAGTCTTATTGGCAAGACTGGAGCATTCATTCAATGGCTCAGTGTCGGTTTGATCTATATAAATACGCTTTGTGTCCTGCAGCATGTCAACCTTCAGACCTAATTAACCCTGGAAATGTTTGGTATCAAAGGAATTAAAAGTCACACTCATACATAATGTTGCCCAAACATTAAAACAACTTCCCTTGGAATATGTATGTATACTATATTTCTTTAAAATTATGATCGACTTCCTAAATTATTTTCAGAAAACTAGTGTGACATAAATCATAAATAATTAAGATTCATTCTCATTGAATCCCGGGCTTCTTTCTGAGGCAGAGTAGGTGCCTATCTGGAAAAAATATCTGTGTTCATGTTTCGTTGATAATTGTGTTTGTTTTATTGTACCGATTAAGTTAAGTAAAGATGGCATTGTCTTTATTGCATAGTGCTAAAAAAAAAAAAAAACATGTATGCTCCACAACATCTTTAAGTGAAGAGAAAGTGAAGGTTTGAGGAGTGTCTATAATTCCAACATGTTTAAAGTAGATATTTTATTTATATATACATGTATAAAATATATACAAATGTATATATTTGTGTACAATTATCTGTGAGATAGCCTTTCAACTCCATATTTTTAAGTGAGATTATAAAATGTAGGATTTATGGAGTTTCTTAATCATGACATTGCTTTCTTTGAAGATACAGTAATTACAAGATAAAAATTTGGATACAGACTTGAGAGTGAAGATGTGCAGTTTAAAAGGATCTCTTTGTCCACCTGTCCCCTCACAGCTCCTGGCATGGCCAGCTGAAGTCCCCGAGGCCACCACAGTGGTCACCATTGCACCAGATTTCCACGGAGTCCACCACGGGTATATAACAAATCTGAAGAAGTTCACTGCTTACTTCGCATCAGTTCTGTGTTTCACCACTCCAGGGGATGGGCCTCCAAGCACACCTCAGCTCATATGGACTCACGAAGATAGTGAGTACTCCTCTGCCATGTGTCTTCTCAAAAGTCAGAAGTCAGGTGTCAAGGAGGTCCAGACTACCTCACTGCCAGTGCTGGATGAGGTCCGAGGAGGGTCATGAGGAGCCTTCATGTCCTCAGAGTGCTCACAGACTGTGCACCCTAGTGAGATAGGTCATGGGCAGTATTAATAATGAGTGGCAGAAAGTGGTTTCTGGGATTCGAAGCCAGGCTAGTGGAAAGATCTCAGAGGGCAAGAGAAACAGTCTGGACTCAGCCATGTGTCCACCTGTGGTCTTGCTGAACTTCTCTATCCACAGATTTCAACTTCCAATCCCCTTACCTTCTTCTTGAACACCCCATGAGGCCTCCCAGCTATGCCTTCCCTGACCCTCCCTGGGGCATCTCTCCTGAGTTCCTCTGAGCATCCTGACTTGCCATCACCTCCATCTGGTCAGCTCAGACCAGCTCCTTCTCGGCCTCCAGGCCAGCTGACACCTGTGGAAAGCATCATCTAGTGAAGCTATCTGAGAAAATGACCGCAGATGTACACTAAGACTCGCATACAGGGAGGTTCATTGTGGTTATTTGTAATGGGATAAAAAGAAAGAAAGAAAAGTATGCAAATGTCCCAGATGGGTATAATTTTAAAAATTATAGAATGACATTATACTAAACATTTTGTCATTATTAAAAACTTTTGAGAGAAAATTGTCATGATCTAGTGTTAGGTGAAAAAAAATATGTAAAACTACATGTGATCTAAATTTTATAGTAGCACACTTGTATAAAACTACCTGAGATGAGAAGAGACCTTGAAGGAAAGATGTCACAATTCTGACAGTTGTTATCTTTATGTGATGTGATCATGGAGATTCTCCACATTTGTTTGGATTTTGCCCCATGTTCTCATTTCGCTGTGAATACGTACTCTCTTTATAAGGAGAATTGAAACTAGTACATGTTTAGAAAAAGTCACCCAGGGCTGCCACTTGTCTGTCCTCCCATCCAGGCCACGGGACTCTGGGTATGGCTGGCCTCCTGTGCCACAGATGGCACAGTGGCACAATGGTGCGGTGGCTGGGCCCTACTCGCTGAGGCCTCATTATTGCTGTGCTCACAGAGGCAACATGTACAGAGGTCATGGCCATCCAAGATGAGCTTCCTCCCCCTCAGCTCCCCCCTCAGGCCCTTCATTCTCACCCCACTGCCTCTCTCAGAAGATGGAGTCTGACCCTATTGTCAACCCACAAATGCACCCAGGTGTCTCTCATCTGAAAGTGGCAACTCCCTACCCACCCTGTGTTCCTGGTGAGCTCACTTCCTTCCCAGAGAAGCTATTACTGGACCCCTAACCTCTCACACTCATCATAACCTTCAGCAACAGCTCTCACCCCACCCCTGGATGGTGACCTCCTTACAACCATTGCATTTTATCAGCTGCTGCAACTACATCGACTGATACGATTCTGTGGGTTTTTCTTTTTCGGCGAGTTGTTGATAGAGCAGATTGATTTTCAAATGTCGAACCAGCCTTGCACACTTGGAGTAAATCCCACTTGGTCCTAGTTTGTAATTATTGTTTATGTTGTTGGATTTCATTTGCTAATACTTTGTGTGTGATTTTTTTGCATCCAGGTTGATAAGAGAGATTTCTGTACTTACTATGTGTCTGGTTAAGTGTCAGGGTAATGGCTGGCTTCATAAAATAAGCTTGGTATTGTTCCCCTCTGCTGCTTTCTTTTTTTTTCCTTTAAGATTTATTTATTTATTTATTTATTTATTTATTTATTTATTTGAGTGCTTGAGCAGGGGGAGGGGCAGAGGGAGAGAGAGAATCTCAAGCAGACTCCATGCTAAGCACAGAGCACAATGAAGGGGTGATCTCACAACCTTGGGATCATAATCTGAGCCAAAACCATAAGTTGGATGCTCAACCAACTGAGCCACCCAGGCTCCCCAGCCCCTCTTTGGCTCTCTAAAAGAGATTGTGTAAAGTCAGTATGAATTCTTCTTTAAATGTCTGGTGGCAATTTCCAGTGAAATCTTCTGGACTTGGATATTTCTTTTAGGGGAGCTTTTAAATTATAAATTCATTGTCTCCGATGATTACAGTACTATTCGGTTGTCTGTTTAATTTTGGTTGTGTATTCGCAGTCTGATTTTTCAAGAAACTGACCCTCTAAGTTGTTGAGTCTGTGCATATAACACCCCTGGCAGTATTCCCTTAGTCTCCTCCCATGGCTGCAGGGTATGTTATTGTGTTCCTTGTTTCATCCCTAATATTGCTGATCTCTTTTTCTATTTCTGTCATTTTTCCTAGAGATTTGTCAATTTTATTGATTTTTTTTGAGGAACGCTTCTTATTTCATTGAGTTTTCTCCATTGTTTTCCTATTTTCAATTGCATTGATTTCTGCTGCTAATATTTCCTTCCTTCTGCTTGTTTTGAGTATATTTCTTGGTCTTCCTTTAATTTCTTGAGGTAGACACTTAAACTATTGATTTGAGGCCTGTCCTCATTTCTTTTACAAACACTTAAGGCTATAAATTTTCCTCTCTACACTGCTTTAGCTGCATCCCATGTAATTTGACATATTGGGTTTCATTTTCACTTAGTTCTATATACTTTGATTCCTTTGAGACTTCCTATTTGGCCTATGAGTTATTTAGAAGTGTGCTGTTTAGTTTCCATGTGTTTGGAGATTTTCCTGTTGTCTTTCTGCAACTGATTTCTAACCAGATTCCACTGCTGTCAGCACACTATACAATTTCAATCCCTTTAAGTTTATCAAAGTTTGCTTTAGGGCCCAGCATGTGATCAGTCTTGGTGAATGTTTCATGAGGGCTTGAAAAGAATAATGTGTATTCTGCTGTAAAACCTACTTTTCAATTATATATTTTATATACCACCCTCCACCAGAGTTTAGGATTAAGGAGCCAGTTGATCAATTTCAGCTTTTCCATTTTTTTTTTTAAAGTATGCTTATCTCATCAAGTCTCATTTCTACATAATTATCTTATAATTAAATGTTGCTTGATTGGTTCACTCATCCATCTGTCCAACACAGAGACAAGCTATGCACATTTACGCTCAGATGTCTGTGGAATGCCTACTTTGTGTGAAGTAGCCAGCTGGGCAGTGCAAGGGTTGCAGAGATAAGGCCTCTGCCTTTCGAGCTTATAGCCTAGTCTGACATGAGGCACGTGTCTGAGGCCAGTGCCACAGAGGAGGTCTGGAGAAGTGGCTGACACTGCTCATGAAGAGTAGCAAAAAAGCGTTGTGGAGGAGCATCAGGTGAGTATTGGAGGAGGCAGCAGCTGAGGCAGCTCTTGACAGATAGCTTTCCGTGCAGAGAACAGCTGAGGGCATTCTATGTGGGAGAAGCAGCATTCACCGTGGTGAGAAGAGGACTCAAGTGTGAGAGGACATGAGCGAGCTATTTGGTGTGGCAGTAGCACAGCACGTGGAAGCGAGGGAGGGACGAGCCAGAAAAGAAGTTGGGAACTGACTCAGAAGAGTCTTGGCTGCGAAGTTTGGACAAAGACATTCTGGGCATTGGGGACCCACAGAAGGTTCTCCATGATGGGGTTATCTGAATGAATCCATGTTCCAGAAGTTCTGTGTAGGGGTCTTGTGAGGACGCAGTGGAGGTAAAGATGAAGGAAGCTGAGAAGAAGGGAGCCCATGATGTGGGGACAGTGGTGAGAGGACATGGAACCTAAAGACATGTCACGGGGCTATGGAGTAGGAGAAAGGAGTTAAGATGACCCACCATGCTCTGGATTATGTGACTGCAGAGTTGATGATGTCAGTGATCAAAATGTGGGAAATGGGTCTAGGGTGAGGACACCGGGCTGATGTGGGACACGTGAGGTATGTGGTGGCTGTGGGGCCTCTGGGCCTACGTGTCTGAAGTGGATCTGGGAGTCCTAGCAAGTCACAGTTATGACCTTACTTTCCAAGGACGGGTTAGGGAAGGCAACTGAATATGTGGTCTAACCACAGACAGAAGTATTTGAAATCCACTCCATCTCAGGGTGTCTGAGCGACAGGGTTGCTAGCAGGTAAAGCCGCCTAAGCAGATGAAGTCACCTTAGGGATCAGGCAGGCAAACTCTAAGACAAGGGAGCAAAGAGACAGGCGCAGCCACTGGGCTCTGTCCTGGTCATGTGGGACCGAGGGTGCAGAGGGGGCCACGTAGGGTCTCAGGGAAAGAAGAGGGAGCCTCACTTGGGTGAAGTGTACTGTGTGCAGTCATCTGTAGGGAAGCACAACCCAGCCCCCTTACGCCTTTGATGGGATGGAGAGGTAGCTGATGGGGATAAAGTTCATGAGCATCCTCCTTATAGCGCTTCATTACGTGGACAGTGGTGAGGGATTTTCCTCTATTTCACTTATTTGAGGAAGAGGCAAGGGCAATGTCTCTGCTCAAGCCACAGCCAGGTCCAACTGGATATCAGAATTCACTTTCAGAAGATATTTATTAAAAATACAAAGTGGCAGAAGAAGGTAACTCCTTCCAAAGAAAAGAGTGAACACTCCTGGCGGAATTCTTTGCGAAAAGAAAAACCTCAATTGTTGCCAGTTAAACAAGCAGAAAGAAAAATATCCCATTAAGCTCTGTGGCCAGGAAGCTGAACCTTAAATGCATTTTTTGCCCACTATTAGTAGGGAAAAGGAGAAACTGGAAATTTCTTTCTTGGGAATTGAGAAAACTGGAAGTGATCTTGTACTTTTAGAGTTTTCTAATGCAGTCACAATTTTTCAGTAGCTGGGGAACCTGTTGATGCTGTTTGGAGTGTGGACTATCTCACAGAAAGGTTGGGGTAGGGCTGATGGCCCCGTGGGTGCTGGAAGCACAGCCACCCGAGCTCTCGGGGTTATGGCGCCTCACTTCGATCCGCATCCAGCCGGACTCCTTTTCCGAAGCTCCAACGCAATAAGAACTCAGGGGTGGGGTGGGGAGGGCAGGCAATGCAGTAAAGAGGAAACAGAATATAAATTCTAAGCCAAGACATTGCCAGCTGGTTCCAGCAGAGCTAGAGGACAGCATATTTGGGCAAGAATCCAAGAAGCAGAAACACTGAGAATATAAAAGGAGCAAAAAGCTTTCTTTGCTGCTCTATCGATCGAAAAAAGAACAAGTCAGTTCGAAAATCCATCAGAATGTCTTTCTGGAAACTCAAAACTGGAGGAAGATGAGCTGGTTTCGACAGCCGTTCTATTTTACCGTGTTTCCGGCTCGGAGACTGGCATTTGTGGGTGTTTGAGATTATCCATAAAACGTCTTTTGAAAGTTTCACCCAGATGAGCGTATTTGCTGAGACTGTTTCTTTTCCTTTTTTTTTTTTAATTAGAAGTTGTGTTAGGAAGCTTTGTCCAAGTATCAGCTGAGTCCCAGGTACTGAATCCGCCATCTATGCAGACAAGGCAACAATGGCCCAAACAGGAACAAGGCTTCTCCATAGGGATCCCCTGAAATCTGCTCTTCGGGAGGATGACCCTGTCTTCATGCTCTCTTATTTTAAACTTGAAAGATTGAATTGTGTATGATTAAAAAGACCTCAGTGTGGCATGTTCAGGGCCTGATGGGGGAGTCAGAGGCACAGCCTCTCAGGAGGAGCCTGGTGTCTCCAAGGGGCCTGGGGCTCCTGCCTAATCCGTCTGTGCTGAGGGAATGGGTTCCTTGGCTCCTCTCCATTCTCCTTCAGTTCCTCCTTTGTCTCTGATTCTGCCCCACGAGCCTCCCCTCCTTCTTCCCTGACTCGGACTCTGGGCATGGGGAAGGATAGGCCCGTGGGGCCTGGCAGAGGCATGCAGAGCAAACCCCAGCAAGCAGCCCCACCAGCTGGAGGAAGTAACTGATGGACCCATGCCTGGCTCTGCCAACAGTGGAGCCCATCTCTGTCCCCGTCCCTTGTTTCATCCCCACATCCCATACCCACTCAGTCCCAGACTCCAGTCTCCTATAAAGCACTTCTTCTGTCTCTGCCCCTGGAGCTGTTAAGGAAGCAGCTCTAGGACAGGGCCAGCGGGGGCTCTGCATCCTCCTCCAATGCCTCCTTGCTGGCCTCCTCGCTGACCCGGCCTGGCCTTGATGCCACAACTACAAAGCCAACGAGGGGTCTGGGCCCTGAGAGTCTATGACTTTGGACTATTCACCTCACGTTGGGCCTCTCGGACTTTATCTCTGGGTGCTTTACAAAGTGCCAGAAAGCTCATCTCAGAAATGACTTTGTGTTGAGACAGTGAGATATCTAAGAGTAGCAGCTGACGTCCAGGACAGGCCTCAGACCCAGAAACGCCTCTGCCTCCAACAGTAGGGAGAACAGTCACCCACAAAGAAACTCCTAGTGAAGGAGCATACTGTTGCTGGAACAGCATCCTGCCCCTGCCCCACCGTGGGGTTCCTCAGGGAGGGGTGGGGGCGTGGAGCCTGGAGCTCTAGGTCAGGCCTGAGGGCATCACCCTGGATGGAGCTGGGTGTGGGCCGGCCCTGGCTGCACAGAGCAGTGACCACACGCCAGCCGGACACTCGGCTGCAAGGCATGTCCAAGGACATAGGGCGCCAGCCGTGGCTTTTCAGGATCCAGGCAGCCTGGTTGTTCTCATTAGAGTAGATCAAGGAGAAGGAAGTGTGTATCAATCTCCTGCTACCTGTCTTAAGGTTCTTGGCGGGGCTGGGATGCAGCAGAGTAAAATTATTTATGTGCCCAGAGCCAGGATGCCTTTCACACCTCGAATTCCCTTGCCCCTTCTGGGTTTTACTGGCATTGCCTATGACTCTGGCCTATGGGCCCAGCGCTGGCCTTCCTTCCCCGCTTAGAACTGCCTCCCTTCCCTGCTTAGAACTTTCCACACAAATCTGACCTGGACAGAAGGGGCTCTTGTGTTAACAGATGACTTTATTTTTACCTGCTAGAACCAGGTGCTGTGGGACATCTGAGTTTCACGGAGATTCTGGACACATCCCTAAAGGTCAGCTGGCAGGAGCCCCTGGAGAAGAATGGAATCATTACAGGTGAGTATCCCTGTGCTTGGGAGAAGGAAAAACACACTCGCCCCGATGGGGGAGATGGGCATCGCTGGAAGCCACACAGCTGGCCGGGTAAAAGGGCATCACGGCCTCTCCAGGAAGCGGCATGTCTGCCGGACCTTGGGCAGAAGGCTCCATCACCACACCCAATACCATGTCCCCAGGACCCTACCTCCTGGGGGCATTGCCCTGCATGGGCTGTGGCCTCCTTATGTTAGCTTAACAAACCTCTAAAGCCTTTGATCAGGGAGACTCAGCATTTTGTGGCACATCCCCTCACACTCTCAGTCCCCCACGATTCTCCTAGCCATGCGGAGAGGAGACAGGCCCCAAGAGGCCCTTCCTTAGCAGTCGTGCACCAGAAGTCCACCGTGTGCAGTCTCTTCACTGAAACACTGCAAATCAGCCCACGGCCAGGTCCGTCCCCGGCCAGGATGGGCCCGACAGCAAAGCCTGGGTGCCCTGGCTCAGTGCCCTAGGGGGACCCAAGGTGAGGACAGCCAGCCTGCCATGTCCCCAGACAGACTCCCTCAGGCTGTAGGGGTCTTTTGTAGGGCTTTGATGATTTTTTTCAGAGAGCTTTATCCTTGGCTTGAAAAAAAATTTCTGGGTGGCTCTGACTTCAGGGAAAGGTAGGAGCCTCAGCTTACCTCTCAGACCCTCCATTTCTTCGTGGGGCTGTTGGGAGGAGGCACCAGGGCAGCAGCCGCCAGAGGCCCCTTCTGTTTAGCAAGCATTACTTGAAATGTCAAGCCAGCCACTCATATTCCCACTGCTCAGCCACTGGGTCTGGGACACATACTCTGTGGCAGGTGCTCTCTGGGGCTCTACCTGCAAAACCTCCTGTCATATCCAGGGCTCCTGCCTTTGCCCCCTAAGCCTGGACCCTGAGGCTTTAGGAGTACCCAGCTCCTGAGTGAGCCATGTCCATCCTGTTTCTGAGTCCGCCAGGAGCCTAAGCTGTGTCCGCTGTCCCTCAGCCAACCAGCCTATGCTGCCCGTGGAAGCCCTCATGTGCCCAGCCATCCAGAAGCCCACTCATGCTAACAGGTGTACCAGAGAGTCCAAGAATGATGTCTGTCCCTGATGCCTGGCCTCGGGGTTCAGCTCCCACGGCTCTACCAACCCCATGTCTGGAGAGCATCAAGGGCCACCCTGGGTACATCCACAGGCAAGCACCTTAGTATTACAGGATCTTGTTCAAACAGCCAGACAAAACACCTCCTACAATCTCCGTCCGCCACCGTGGGTGGCAATGTCCTATGGTCACATGGCCAGCAGACAACCAGGCCAGCACAGGGATGCAAGTGTCCGTATTCTGGCCTCTACATCCTCAGTGTGCCGGCAATGGGATTCGAACCCTGCTCCTAACCCAACCCAGAGGCTCCCGTCTTCCTGGGGTGACAGTCTCTCACCAAGTCTCTCAAGGTCCCCAGGGTCAAAGAAGCACCTGACAGCTGTTTGTCAAGTTACTTGGTACAAACAGCTGATTAATATGCTAACAACTTAATAGCTGTTTGAAATTAACAGAAAGAAAAACATTTGTATTTCCTTCTTCACACAAATATGTTGTGTGTTTCTGATGTTCCCAAGGGAATCTGACTCTGCCCACTTTCTTAAACATGGAGTCAGAGTGGACCCACCACCTTCATTTCCTTAATTCCCCACATTGGTCTTCATGCTGTACCTGCCTCTGTATCACAGACACCACCAGAACCTCAGCTTTGCAAAGACAAGGTGTGTGCAAAGACACGTGGCCCGCCCTGATCCTGAAATTGGGAACAGCTAAGGCTGGAGGTCTCCATCATCCCGGGGACACGGGCAAGAGGCACCCAGCATCACCATGTTCCCACGCTGTTTCTGGGCCTCCGCACAGTGTCCCCAGTCGCCTGGGGCATAGCCTGGGGACTGCATTCCTCCCCTAAACTCCCTTTTTCTCTCCTTTAGTGGGGAAACCCCCTGGAGCCAGCCCCTCCCGACCCCCTGCAGAATGGTGTGCTCCGGCCACTATGTCCTCTGGGACGTCTGCCCTGATGCCTCCTCTCCCTCTGACTTTTAACCAGAGTACATGTATGGGTCTGGTTCGGTCCTCAGAGCTAATGCTTTGAAATACCCACTGTCAATAATATTGCAGCTCCAGGAAAGGGGACTGTAGGAGCCAGGATCTGGCCGGTATTCTGCAGCCTCTCAGCACAGGATCCCAAGTGTGAGTGTGTGAAATAACAAAGGCCTCCTGCTGCCTGGAGCAGAGGCTGGGGAGTCACGTGGGGGATGGGCAGAAAGGAAGCCTGGTTGGTTTAACTTTGCTCTAAGCCATGCGAAGGGAGGAAAAAGCAAACCAGGCTGCACTTATGGAAAACAAAAAAGCAAAAACACCAGAAGCGCGTAGAAGGAGGCTGCCCTGGAAAGCAAAGAGCTCCAGCTCAGACCTCTCAGGGACTGGTCGGTGCTGTGGCCGGAATGAGAGCTGCGCTTGCTCACTGTTGATTTCTGAGCCGGGGCGTCCGCGGCTGCCTGCTTGGCCTGTGGGTTTCAGGACCCGAGTCCCAGAAATCTGGCTAGGGTTCCTTGGTAGGCGAATGGACACGGAGACTCCCCTTCCTTCAGATATGCACTGGGTCCTCGTTCCTCGTGTAAATCTTCAGGGAAGCCCATGGGCACACGTAATCACTGAGCAGAGCCAGCATCTCCCGGCTGAGTGGTGCTTGCCAATACTTCCAATTTATGATCCTCTGTTCTCGCCAGCTAATAGAGCTTAATGAACTCATTTTCCTATTTTATTTAAACAAATACGTGTAGTTACAAGCAGCAGCCTATAGTTTACGTGGAGCTTGGCCTTCTGACTCCTGTGTGCTGTGGACCTGGGTTGGAGGCATTGCTACGACTTCAGAGCTGCGGGCAGTGCTCTCTGGTCCCTCTCAGCAGCCACACGGTCCCCATCTCGCTGTGTCTGACCTGTGCCATTATCTGTCTGGGGTCCCAGGAGCTCTGGTGAAGGCTGCAGAGGAAGAGGGCCTACGGGAGCTGAACCCGACGGCTGTGGTTTCCTAGGCCTAGCTGCACATCTCTCCAGCCACAGCCCCAGTGACCCCTGCCCTGGGCAAGGCCCTCCCTGGACCCAGATGCTCTGCCCCCAACTGACGGTTCCACACCCTCCCTTGACGGGGCTCCAGGCAGCACCACAGGGTCTATCCCAGGCTCCAGGCAGAGTAGCTAACCAAGAGGCAGAAGAAAAGCCTGGTCTATGGGCAAACCCAGCCTCGGGAAACCACAGACTATCCTGGAGCCTTCCTGTTAACGCAGCTGCTGTTGGAACGGCTTTGGGGCAGATGACAACGGCCAGGCCTGGTCCTCTGCACGGGGCACCCGATGCCCCAGACACCTGCTGCCAGCCGTACCTCGTCAGCCCCAAGCGCAGTGAGCAGCCCCAGGCCACCCTGTCAGTTTGGGGCCAGAAAGAGAGGGCCATCCTGAGGAGGGGCAGAGTGCCCAAGAGCAGATTGCCCACTGTGCTTATTGTAAATTCCAGCATCTTCCACTCTCCCTGCGTAAACTCTGATTTATGAGGGCCTGGATGCAGACAGACAGCTTGTGATTGGATGTACTGCTCTCTTGTAGAGAATTTACTGCAGATCAACAGAAAATTATTTCTGAAGCTCCTGGGGTCGTTAGTCTCAGGCAGCGTTGGGAGCAAGGAGGACCCCCGCTGAAGACGCCCAGTGCTGGCGGGGCTGCCCCTCCCCCCGCAGGCTAGAGCAGGCAGTGAGACATCCACGCACAGCCCAAAGAGCCATGCCTCAGGGCACTGCTTCCCTTACACCCTTCCTGAGGAGGTGAGGGCCGTTGGGCTTTGCATCCACGACAGCAGCCCAGCCACATACCCAATGTGACAGCAGATCCCAGCGCTGCTGCCCCCACTGAGGGTGCTGGAAGTTTGGATTCCAGGTCACTGTGACAAACAATGTGCTGTATTTTTGTAAATTCTGATGAAGAACAGAATTAAGCAAATAAAACCATAACATACAACAAAAACAAAACATAAAGCAAAGTCTTCTCCTCCTGTACATTCAGGGATGACCCTGAGGATCAAACTGTCTCTTGATGTATTCGGTGGAAACCTCTGAGGTCAGGGGAGTGGTCGGGTTTGCTCGTGAACATCAAGGCTTCGGAGAGAAGGCCTCGGGAGGTTCCATGGGAAGTGTGGGGCCCGGCCAACCCTAGAAGTCCTTGCCAGCTTCCAGCAAGTTCACAAACGGCTCTGCACCTTGGCGTTCTCCATTATAAATAGGGTAGTGACTTCGCAGTTCCGCTATGAGATTAGATGAACTAATGTCAGCGAAGTGCTCAGAACGCCACAGGAACTTTGGGAGCACTGTGTGTGCTTGAAGCTGTTCATACTCATTGCCCAGAAGGCTGGATTTTTAATTGTGTGATTAGATCCGAAATTCTGAATTAACAAAATAAAAAGAACTGATTGGCACACTGAGTGAGGCACGGAGGCTGGACGTGGGGCGGGTGGGCAATGAGGAGGGAGAGTCTGGGGTCCAGAGGGAGTAGGGCAGTGGGTGGTTAGCCAGTAGGAACACTGAGGTCTGGGGGCAGGTGGGCAGCCCACAGCCCAGATGGGCTGAGCAGAGCACAGGGACCTGTGCAGAGACCAGAAGGTAACAGGGGAGGTGCAATGTGCAGGGAGGTGGCCGGCAGCCGGGTGCCCATCTGCTGCTCCCCCCTGGATGTCCTGTCAGCCTGGGGGCCTGGTGTCCTAGTGTCCTGGAGTAGGGAGTAGCTGGGCTGTGGGACCGCAGATGGGCAGCAGCTTCTGACATTAATTTTTTTTTCAAAATATTAAAGTCCCGAGATACTCTTTAAATTCTTGTTTACCTGCAAGTGCAAGTTTCTAACCATATTTATTGCTTTCATCAGAATGAGCTTTAAGATGCCTCTTGGTGTTTCGGTATCTGTGAGTTTATTGACTGGAAAGAAGGAAGTGCAAGTGTTTTCAGCAGTTCCCCTTTCCTTTGGGCCCTCAACCGCCTTCCATCAGTGTCTCCCACTTTAGGAGACCCTCTGCAGGGTCTCTAACCACATAAACTCCCCTCCATGGGGGTCAATTCAGGATCTTGCTGGGGCTTTTCTTCTCTGAGCTTAAAATAGCAGTGGAGTCCAAGGCTGAATAAATTGTGGTCACAAGGCCCCACTGGACTGAACAGAGACCAGGGAAAAATCAGATTTTGGCAGGAAAACAGAGGGTTCAGAAACTGGGGAGGCAGCAGAACTCATGCGCTTAGGCAGAGGGACTTTTTAGAGAAAGCACTTTACACGGGAGAGAGCTTCTATCAATCACTTCATGAGGGAAAAAGTGGCAGTGTTTCCACAAATTAGTTGCAACCCAGGAGCAAGCTCCTGATTTAGAGCAGTGCATAATGAAAATATCAGCGTATAAAAACGGAAATATTGATGAAATGCATCCACATTTTGCCATGAGGTGAAATTGAGCACTGCAGGCTGGCGCCGTCACTCATCTTTCCCTAAGGCAGCTCGGGTGCCAGGGTCACCACCCGCAGGTGGGCCCGGGCTCCCACAGCCCACCAGGTGTCAGGGGGACGGGGACACTGTGGACAGAGGAGGGGCCCAGCTCAGAGTCCATGTGGGCAGAGCAGCAGGTTCTCTCCCAGCTTCAGCACATCTGCTGGGCTTTCATGCTGTTTTAGATCCTCTGTGACAGCGACAGTGGCATCCAGCCCCACCCTCAGCTCACAGGTGGCCCTGCTAATCCTGTGTTCTCGCTCCTCAGGCTACCAGGTTTCCTGGGAGGTGTACGGTAGGAACGGCTCTCGGCTCACCCACACCCTCAGTAACACAACTCATGAGTACAAAATCAAAGGGTTGTCGTCACTCACCACCTACACCATTGATGTGGCTGCTGTCACCACTGCGGGAGCCGGCCTGGCAACCTCATCCACCATTTCTTCTGGAGTGCCCCCAGGTCAGTAAAACCCTGCTGCCGTGTCTCTAAGGGCAGGGCTCAGATATTGCAGGCGCTCTGGGTGGATGGCAGCCCTGTGCACACCCAGGGTCCTTTACAAGATGGGTGTCTGCTATCTGCCGAGGCAGTGGGGTGGCAAGTGTACTAGGACTCAACGTCAGCCTTGTCCTCCAGCCTTATCTGCTGTTAAGGTGTGGACTGAGGGTGTGCTCTCTGTGCCCCAGAGAGCAAGCTGGCCCCAAAGTCCTGCCCTCCAGGGAGACCAGCAGTCAGGGCCCACATACGGAGACACAGGCTTCCTCCAAGAGCGAGCAGTAGGAGGCGTCGATATTAAAACCAAGAATAGGAAGCATAAACCTTGATTCACTCAGTGAAACAGTGGAGATTTGGTCTGAGATAAGAAAAAGGAGTAGGAGGCGGTGGGAGGGAGAGCAGGGTGTTCGTGGGTGCCAGTGGCTGCGGACTATCACTCTGTGATGTGGGCATGGGCTGCCCGTACCCTCCGGTCCTTTCTGAGATTCAGATTATCTCCCTAAACACACAGCACACTCATTTCGGCTTCAGAGAACTGTACTTCACTCTTTCCTCTCTAATTTTAAAATTTACATTTAAAATAAAAGTGTCTTTCCTGGGAGTTCACAAATACAAGGGAATGTGAAGAGGTATTTGGGGCTCTCGGTTCAGTTCTGAAATTAAAGCTGTGGGGCTCTTGCTCTTTAGAAGATGCCTGTTGGCCTTGTGTCAGTTGGTCTTTGAGGCTAAAGCCCTGAAGCTCCCTCCGAAATCAGCACGTCCTCCTTTAGCACCATCCGCCTCCAGACCCATGTTCCTAGCCCAGCTGTCTTCTGGGAAGGGGGCCACTCATGATCTGCACGGGATGCAAAGCAAATAAAATGCATACAGTAAAGAAAGAAACATGCACATGAATGCGTGTGTCCTCCTCACAGAGACTGCATCCAGAGAGAGTTGGGCAGCCCTACAAGCTCTATGTGGTGGCAGAAGGATGAGGGCACAGCATTCACTCTCCCCTGAGCAAGGTGACCTCTTAGGACACTGTCTGGAGGCCAGTAGCCTCCCTTTGAGGCAGCAGTTGGCCACCGTCACCCATAGCAGTGTCCCAGGGGCTTCTCATAAAGCAGATGCCTAGGCTGCCAAGTGTGGAGCAAGGCTGGAGGATTTGCCTCTGGAGCAGGTACCCTGGGTGTGCATATGCTGCTCATCGGGGACCACACTCAAAGGCAATCCGGTGTTTCTTAAAGGCATTTACAAAATAAGTTTACTTTTTTAAAGAAAGAAGTCTTTGGCTGACAGAAAGATTTGTTTATTCTACACAAACAGTGCATTCCCACAGCACACATTTAAAACATTGTTAGCACTCCAGGGCACCTGGGTGGCTCAGTTGATTGAGCATCCGACTCTTGATTTCGGCTCAGGTCATGATCTCAGGGTTGTGAGATCATGGGCTCCGGGCTGAGCTTGGAGCCTGTGTGAGATTCTCTCTCTCCTTCTCCTGCCCCTTCCCACTTGTGCACACACGCTCTCTCTCTTTAAAAAAAGAAAAAAGAAAAAAAAAACCTACATTGATAACACTCTAATACCTAGTGATGCTGGCATTGTAAAGTGTCATTGTTAGAGTCATCTCACACACACAGACTGACAGTAACAGTAACTCTGGGGCACTGGCATGTGTGAGCCGGTTTCCCTGAGATGCTTGGGCTCAGTCCAGGCGGGTGGACCTGCAGAATGAGGACACCAGGAGGACAGGGCCCCACTGCGCCCAGTGAACTTTGATGAACCAAGGTGAAGGAAGCAGTGGAGGTGCTGCTGCTTCACGTCAAGGTCGGGTCCCCCATAGCCAGGGATGGATCCCGGGGTGTCCCTGAGTGCCCTGAGTGTCGGCTGGAAGCAATCTCACAATGACCATCACTCAGGAGGACTGTATTCTGCTTGCTGAGCTTGAAGTGCACATCCATTAATGTCTGGAGCACCATTTAAAGGATCTAGTGAGCTGACACATCCAAAGACAAGAGTCACTTGTCCTTCAATGTAAACATTTTCTGCTTCAGATTCATTAAATGAGACGTGGAAAGGCCCCTCGAGGTCCTAGAGACCCAGGCTGTGCCAGTGCTGACCTGATCACTGAAGTGGTTTTACTGTTCTGTGCAAGTCCTGGTTTCCAGCACTCCTAGCTCCGGAGGACCCGAGGGTGTTCCCCAGAGCAGTGAAGGCAGCAAAGTGTTTCCACTCCCTGCCTGGCATCCCTCCCCCCTCCCTTCCATCCCACTGTCTTTCTCTAGAGTAGCACAGTAAGATAAGAGCCCCTGCCATTTCCAACTCACGATGTTTCACTTTTGAGTGGGACAGGCTCTTTGGGGGAGCAGCCAGCCAGAAGAGCCGTATTCGGTGAGTAGGCTCAAGCCCCAGGTAACCTCACAGGATGAAAGCCCATTCAGAGCCCCCCTCCTCCCATTTAGTTGCCGGAGCAACTGAACTCAGGCGGAGTGGGGAGGGCTCTGCACTTTCACCTGAATGCTATTGTCTTGGAAACCAGACCCAGGAGCCTAAGGCTCAGGACCAACACACCTGGCAGCAGATAATGTGGCACCTGCGTTCTCCCGCCCACCCCACTCGGCTTGCCCCAGCATCATGGTCACCACCAAAGGGAGGGTGGACATTTGGTTGTGTTCTTTTCGGAGCCTGAAAGAATGATATCCATTCATCCTTTCGTCCTTCAACCATAACCTGCCGTGCACAGAGATGAGTGAGTCCTGACCTTCAGAGTGGATCATCCAGAGGCCACGTGAAAATGTGTCCCCACATGGGATATGTCCTCATCCCACTTCAGAGGCCATGATGCCTGATGGGTGACCCCAGAAAGTAAGGATCATGCTGTGGTCATGTTCCCACAAGCAGGCTTCTCACTAACATGGTTTTGAAAACAAATCGAGGCATTTTGAAACCACTTACTTACTGACATGTTTGGTGCATTTCGTGAGCTGTTGGAACTTGCATCTCCACATTTTCCCTCTCCTTTGTCTCTAGAGCTCCCTGGCGCCCCATCCAATCTGGTCATTTCCAACATCAGCCCCCGCTCAGCCACGCTGCAGTTCCGACCAGGCTACGATGGGAAGACCTCCATCTCCAGGTGGATCGTAGAGGGCCAGGTATGCTCTCCTGGGAGTGGACAGCAGGGTTTCCAGACAGGGGACTGATGCTCTGCAGAATGGCTGGTTAGGGGCACAGAGACTCTCAGGACAGGGGGTTTGAGAGGCGGTCAAGTTTGCCGGATGTGAGCCAGAGACTGGAGATGATGGGCTGCCAGGGGCAGGATATGGAAAGGTAAGAGACAGGATGTTAGGTTGGGGTCTGAAAAGACCATAGAAGAAATGATGAGAAGGCTTAACATTCAATTTTCAGCTCCAAATAGGGACCTAAATTGAATGGCATAGTTGATTTATTTCTTTTTAATTCCATGTAACAATAAGCTACCAGATGTACAAATAAGATTTTTTTTTGGTACAACTTGTGTATCCTGTGAATGAACGCGCCCTGTGTAGAGAGCAGGTGTGTTCCCAAGCACTGTTCCAGGCAGGACACAAAGAGGACAAATTTCCGTCTTGGGAGAAAAGAACATGTACGTCACAGTCGAGGACTGGCAGGGAGGCCCGAGGGCTGGAGCAAGTGTGGAGAAGAGTGGGAGGCTTGGGTTCGGATGAGCCCGGGGGCAGATCCCATGGGGTCACGGGCATGGGGTTCCATGGGGCTGGGGCACCACACAAGGCACAGTTCATGTTCCAACAACAGCAGGAGATAAAAAGCTGAAGAGACAAAGTGTGGAAGAGTATAGTGTCAGAACAGTTCTTGTCTCTAGTAAAATCCCAGTAACTTTTGGAGCTGTGCTTGTGCTCTGTTGTAAGACTTGCTTGTGCTCTGTTGAAAGACTTGCTTTTGGAAATTGGCCATAAATTGGGGACCAAGTCCACATACATCCTCAAAACTTTCATTAAGAAACTATTTCTGAGGGCAGCCCCAGTGGCGCAGCAGTTTAGCACCACCTGCAGCCTAGGGTGTGATCCTGGGGACCCAGGATCAAGTCCCACATCAGGCTCCTTGCATGGAGCGGCTTCTCCCTCTGCCGCCTGTGTCTCAGCCTCTCTGTGTCTCTCATGAATAAATAAATAAAATCTTTAAAAAAAAAAAAGAAAAGAAACTATTTCTGAAAACTGACACGCAGGAATCTGAAAGTGCAAACCAGCTGGTTGGGTCCCATTGATAAAAGGGGCTAGAACGACTCTTAGGAAAAAAATCAACAGAATGTCCCTACCTCACATCAAATTGAAAACATAGGTCCCGGGATCCCTGGGTGGCGCAGCGGTTTAGTGCCTGCCTTTGGCCCAGGGCGCAATCCTGGAGACCCGGGATCGAATCCCACGTCGGGCTCCCGGTGCATGGAGCCTTCTTCTCCCTCTGCCTGTGTCTCTGCCTCTCTCTCTCTCTCTCTCTCTCTGTGTGTGTGACTATCATAAATAAATAAAAATTAAAAAAAATTAAAAAAAAAGGAAACATAGGTCCCCAGTGAATGAAAACCAAAATGATAAAAGTGAACTTTAAAACACATAGAGGAAAATGGAGGAGAAAAATCACTTTATCTCATGAAAAGCAATTCTGGAGTCTCAAGGTCCATCAGAAATAGCTGGGCAGGGAAGACAGAATCCCGTGGTACAGCCCTTGGCATCCCTTGTCCTGGGACAGCTGAGCCCTGTGCATGCCAAGGACACAGGTCTCAAGCTTCAGACCTGTGTGTGAGACTCACATAGGCTGCAGTGGCATGGAAATGCCAACGTCTTCTGGTTTCCCAAATAAGGCCTTTACTCCCTGCCTCCAGGGCCAGCCAGGATCAGACTACTCCTGTCTGTGTTCTGTTTACCAGAACTCAGTCGTGAACCTCCAGTTACACAAGACGGGGTCTGGGAACTGTCTTAGTTTCCTTGAGAAGAGGAATCAGCATGGTGGACGCAGAGCAGCTTCTCTGCAGCAGCACATTTGCTCTGCACCGCCATCCCACAACCATGTCCTTAGATTTCTAACATTAAAAAGTTTTAAACATACCCAAGAGGAAAGACGATGACAAAACAAACTCTTACATGCCCATGATCTAGCTTCACCTGTTCCATTACCTAGATCCATCTAGTTCCCCTTTTATTGTTGCTGAAGTGTTTTTTTTAAATGCTTTTATGCCATAAAATGCAGCTATGAAAAAATGGCAAAGTCTACGTTTATTGACTCACTGACATAGGAAGATGTTCACGTGCATATCATTTGATGCACAAACAAGCAGATCAAATGTAGTATCTCTTCTCTTATATGAAGTCATTTATGCAAAATTACATGGTCATATTTGTGTATGGAATGATAACATCAGTGGCTAATCTGCTTAGTTTAACTTCTTTATAGATACATAGCTACACATAGACCTAATTTTATATCTGTATACACCTCTATACATCTATCCCCCCCAGTTTCATTGAGAAATAATTGGCACACATACATCATGGTCTAAGTTTAAGGCATACAGCATGATGGTTTGATTTGGTTGTAGTGTTTTATTTTACTTTTTTTAAAGATTTTATTTATTTATTCATGAGAGACATGGAGAGAGAGGCAGAGACACAGGCAGAGGGTGAAGCAGGCTCCCTGCAGGGAGCCCGATGCGGGACTCAATCCCAGGACCCCCTGAGCCAAAGGCGTGAGCAAAGATGCTCAACCTCTGAGCCACCCAGGGATCCCCAGCTGTAGTGTTTTAAAGCACATC
Source organism: Canis lupus baileyi (assembly GCF_048164855.1). Classification (NCBI taxonomy): domain Eukaryota; kingdom Metazoa; phylum Chordata; class Mammalia; order Carnivora; family Canidae; genus Canis; species Canis lupus. The sequence continues at coordinate 64,371,046 of NC_132845.1, forward strand.
TCAGACCACATGTCATTTCACCATGAAGTTTTCAGGGTGTGTCTCTGTCTATATGTGCAAACTAAATATGGATGAATTTCACAAACGTAATGTTGAGCAAACAAAGCCAGACACACATTTTGAGTAGACACTGTTTGATTCCACTTATATAATAAGTTCCAAAACAAGAAGTCATCTTTGGTGTTGGGGTTCCAGCTCCCCTTGGGGCCTTGTGGTTCCGCAGTACAGGAGGGGTTGACAGAGCCTCCCAAATGCTGGGAATGTTGCTTTTCAGTCTGGGATGTGCTTATCTTGTCTGTCCACCTGTGGTTGGCATACTCGTCTGTATGTCTATATTTCCTTCAGAAAACCTTTACATTAAAACATCCATACTCTTAAAATTATAATGCCATTATTGTACTTAAAAATTCCTTAATATCATCTAATAATCAGTCCACATTCAAATTTCCTGAAAATTTCCAAGAACATCTTTTTACTGTGGTTTTGATGAAAACCAGATCCACACAAACTTGACACTATGCATTTGGTTGTCCTGACTCATAAACTGTTTAAGGAAATTTCTTAACACCTTTATTGGGTTAATTGGCACATAATAAACTTGATATTTCCAGCATATACAATTTGATAAGCTCTGACCTAGATGTATGCATTCCTGTGAAACCATCACCAGGATCAAGTTGATGAGCAAATCCATCACCCCTAGAAGTTTCCTCCCCCTACCCCTGGCCCAGCCCCAGCAATGGCTTGTGAATCCCAGTCAGCTGTCCCTTGGCTTGTCCTGCATCAGAGGGGCACCCTTTACCTCCTTGGCTGTCCCTGGCTCCTCAGCCTCCTGTTTCCTGTACACGGAAGGTTCACTCCAAATCCTCAATGAGCATATCCTCGGGGGACACATCCCAACACCCCCAGGGGATGCCTGAAACCAGGGTAGTGCAGTCCCCTGTGTGTGCTGTGTTCTTCCCAAGATGTACATAGTTATGACAAAGTTTAGTTTATACATTTGCACCATGAGAGATGAACAGCAATAACCAAAAGTAAAATAGAACAATCCTAACAACATACCGTAGGAAAGGTGTGTGAATGTGGTCTCTCTCCCAGAACGGCTCACTGTCCTGTGCCTACCCTTCTTATGATGTGAGAAGATAAAATGCCAGGAGATGAGATGAAGGAGGGGAATGATGTAGACCCATTAGATGGCATCAGGAAGAGGGTCCCCTGCCTCTGGCCCAGGGGTGAATGTGGGTGGAACCCCAGGACGTGGGGCCGTGGGGAAGGACTGACTGCTGCAGACTGGGGCCACTCTGATGCGGTCCCCAGATGGTGCCATGTGCCCCACTCTGCAGCACGCCAGGACACACAGTGGCCGCGCATCCCACTCTCAGGGACACCAAGGATGCTGTGAGGTCCCCCCTCAACCTCACACTTACTGGTCTCAGCCATCGATGGTCTTTCCTGAGTGAAGTATTTTCCTAAGATTTTCAAAATGGTGATTTTCTGTCATCTGAAAAGAAGTGTGTCCCCTCATCCCTCAGGCAGGTCAAGTTACCCTGAACACAGGAAGGTGGGATAAATGCTGAGTCTTTTTCCTGAATTCCCAGCCTCAGAGTAAGGAACTGGTCCCCGCTTATCCCAGTATTCATTCATTCATTCATTGCTCCCTCCATCTCTCCCTCCCTCCCTCATCTCTACTATCTCTTCCCCTAAATTATCAATATGAAAGTATAGTTTTTAAAAATATATTCAGTGCACTTCAATCACCTACAGTCATTATTCTTTCTGAATCTAACCTTGACCCATCTTGGCCAGTGGGGAGCATGTCATGTTCTGGGCTTTCTGACATGGAGTTACCAATCTTTGATGACTTCGTACACAGCAGGATGTCCCGGGATCATCCAGTGCCTTCCTGTCCTGCAGCTGAAGCTCAGATGGATCATTCCCACCTGGTTTCGTTAAGTGTCAGATGGTGTTTAAAGACCAGAGTCTGGGCACTGAGGGCGGAGAAGGGGTGCTCATTGCCTCCAGCTGGACGTTCTAGACCTTTCCCAGGGACAGAAAAAGGAAACATCATGAGTTCATGCTGCTATTTCCAGGCAAATTTAAGATAACTTTAACTTGGAATTTACAGTTGAAATACATTTTTTTCTAAAATTGTGCTTTTAGAAATATTAACATCATCACTTATTTTCATTATCCTACTATCGTATCAAGAGTTTCACAATGATAATTTCAATGGTACTACTCACAATAAGACTACTGAATGCGGTGTTAGTATTTGTCCTTGAGCCATATTACGCTACCGATGTATGGTCAAAATACTGAGTTCTAAATTATTTTCTTTATGTGAAAATAATTACAACTTAATACAAACCAAGGTTCATTCATTTCAGGGTTGTGTTTTGTTTCATTCTTTTGCTTCCATTTTTAATGACTGCCTTCTTTAAAAATCATTTAACTTTAAAAAAAATTGTTAAAATAATTGAAATTTATTTTCGAACATGTAACTCATTCACGCCGGCTCAAAGTCAAAACCACAGAAAAGGTGTATCCAGAGAAGTTCCTCTTTCCCCCTTCACTCTGTGGCCTCTGTCCCCCAAAAGCCCCATATTAGGTTTTTGGTTTATCCTTTTTTTTTTTTTTTTTGGCAAATACACTCGAGTGGGTTCCTCTCTTCTCACTCAGAATGCAGCACACTGCCCCCAGCTCTCTTCACCTGACAGCACGTCCTGAAGATCCTGCAGGCAGATCTTCCTCATCCCTTCCCACAGACACAGTCCTCCCCATGTCTGTGTGCCAGAGCTCATTGACTCAGCTGGGGCTCTGCTGCAGGGGAGGCACCCGCAGTGCACACCCCTTTTCTTTCTGCCATCATAAATGACCAATACCTTCTTGGCTCAAACAATACTTATGTGCTATCTCACAGTTCTGTAGGTCGCAAATCCAATATGGGTTTCCTGGGCTAAAATCAGGGTGTCAGCAGGGCTCCATCCCCATCCCAAGGCTCTAAAGGAGGATCCATGTCCTTACTGGTTCAGGTATTGTCAGAATTCACCCTCTGTGGTCCTAGAACTGAGCCTGGCTGTCACCATCCCCAGTGTCCAAGCAGCCACCATGCTCTTTGTCCCGTGGCCCTGCTTCCTGCACCCTCCCAGCTGGCAGTAATGGGTCCATTCCTCCTCCTCCTTCCATCTCCTGTCTGTGACCAGCCTCCTGTCTTCCTCTGCCATTTTTATGGATTTAGGTGAATAGACTGGACCCACCCAGATAATCCAGGATAATATCCCCATTCCAAAACTCTTCACCTTAATCACATTTGCAGAGTCGCTTTGCCATGTCAGGAAACTGTACTCACAGGTCCCAGGAATTAGAGTGTGGAGTTCCAAGGTGGGGGCATTATTCTCCCAGAAGGTTGTCTTTGGTCTTTTGCATAGTCATCTTGAATCCTTGGAATGGATTCCTGGGACTGGGATTGCTGGATGAGACAATGAATGTCTATGTAAATTCTTTTGCCATGCCAAAAGAAGTAGAAGTCTAATTTATCCATCACTTCTTGCATGCTTTTGGGTTGTCAGCCACAGAAAGGTTTCCCCCACCGTTAGGTTATAAAAGAATTCACCTTTCTCCTAGCACTGCTAAAGCTACTTTTTTCATTTAGCTCGCCAACCATTTGAAATTTGCCCTTGTATGTGGAGTGAGGTATGAATCCATTTTTATAATTTTGAAAATAGCTATGTGATTATCCCAAAGCCATTTAATAAAAAGTCTCATTTTTTTCTCCCACTGATTTGTGATATTAAATTCCCATGTGCACTTGGGTTTATTCCTGAACTTTTTATTCTGTTCTATTAGTCTGGCTATTCATGCATTGATACCACATTGTTTAATAATAGAGGCTTTAAAATGTGTTTGAATATCTGTTGAGCGCTTTCTGACCACTTCCCACCTCTGCAGCTACACACATGCACACACACCACTCACCTTGTTTAGGATTTTTCTGGCAACTCTCATTGATGTCTTAGGATGGTGAGACTTCTATCCAGGAACATGGCCTGTACATCTTTGTCAGCTCTTTTCTTCTTGGCAAAAGTACTGGGCTATTCCCTCTGCTCTGAAACATGCAGGAAAAGTCCAGGGCAATCAGCGTGCCTCAAAAACTGTGATAGATGGAGTATGGGAGGGGCGCCTGGGTGGCTCAGCAGTTGAGTATCTGCCTCTGGCTCGGGGCGTGATCCCAGGGTCCTGGCATCGAGTCCCACATCAGGCTCTCTGCTCAGTAGGGAGCCTGCTTCTCCCTCTGCCTATGTCTCTGCCTCTTTCTCTGTGTCTCTCATGAATAAATAAATAAAATCTTTTTAAAAAAAAGTTTTTTTTGAAAAAGGAAGGAGTATGGGCTTTGCCTCAGGTAGACCTGCTCCACTTCTTGCTACCCTCTTTCCCTGCTCTGTGAGCCTTGATGTATTTAAGTTCGTTATGAGCCTTAATCTCCTCACCTGTGAAATGGGGTCAGCAATACCATTTCCAAGATCACCATGAGGATTAATTAATGTGTGTGTGATTTTTCATTACATTTTCTGACATTCTGCTGGCATATAGGATAACAATTTATTTTTGAATATTTTTCTTCTTTTAATGACCAGCACAAAGCTGCCACTCAGCCTGTGGGAGAGGGTATAGCCAGAAACTCTTGAGAATTCTCTTCTTACTTTATTAATTCTACTCTCTCTTTCTACAGAGGAGTCCTATCATCCATTAATAGTGACAGCTTTGTTTCTTTTTTTGAAATCTTCATATCCTCTGTTTCTCTTTTTTTTTTGTTTCTTTTAACTTATTTATTCTGTAAGCTCAGTGGGAGGGCGAGGTCTTCCCATAGCACATTGAACTGGAGCCATGATAGAACTGTTGTTTTATTACTAACTTTCAAGAAGTTCTGTTAAGATTTTTTTTAAGATTTTATAATTAATTATAACATGTACAATTTACGGTATTTTTGTTTATTTTTATAGCTAGCCTGTATCAGATTAAGACAACTCTTCTAATCCTAGTTTGCTAGGAGTTGATTTTTGTGCTTTTTAAGATTTAAAGAAAATCATTAATGTTTATTTTTATCAAAACATTATTTTGCATCTATTGATATGTTCATGGTTTTTCTTCCATTCTCTGTTGGAAGGATGATATATGTTGATATTTTTAATGTTTGACCATTCCAGTGTTCCTGGTATAAACACAGCTTGATCACGATGGCGGTCTGGTTTGGTTTGGAGCTAAGATTATTGTATTCATGTTCGCAAGTGAACTTGGCCTTTTCTTGCTGTTGGTTTGGCTTTTAAGATCAATAGTTTATTTTCTTACCAGTTTTCATAAACAAAGATTTGATTGCCCTCCAGGCAGTGTGAGGGGCAGGGCTGCTGACTTAGAACTTGGCCTCAGACCCAGAGCCTCTAGGGCATCATCCCAAGGCTTTCTGGGTTTCCCAGTCCTGGCTGAGCCTTAACGAGTAGGGGACTGGGGGCACTGCCTTATGGGTGATAACTGCTAGGTGGCACAGTGGATTAAAAAGCTACAGTCTCTGCTGTGCTGGTCCCATCACAGGGACTCTGGGCACTGGATCTCCGAGCAAACACGGTGATCTAGCCTCTCCACATCTCCTCACATGGGTTTAAAGGCTCCAGTTTCCCCAGGGAAGCATGGTCTGGGTAGGTTTCATGCCTTTCCCCAGCGGTCATGCTCCCCCAGATCTGTCTGAGAGTGTCCCATGTAGTGAAGGTCCTGGGGTGCAGTGCCCATAGCCAGCGACACAGACTCCCCGGGGGTGCGCCCCAGGCTGCTATGCTCACCACTGGTTCAGTTTGTAGCCGTTGGTTAAAGGAGTTTGAGATTTCCCTGAAGTTCACTTTTGCCTTTCACCTCAAAAATATTTCAAAACTAAAGAAAAATCGAAAGAATACTACAAAGACTCAGAGACTCCATACAAGTTTGGTCAGTTGTCCCAACATGTCCTCGGTGGGAAAAGGATCCAGCCCTGGATGACACACTGTCCCTGGTTGTCACAGCTCTCCCATCTCCTTCGACCTGGATTCATTCCCCCACCAATCCCTGATTTCATGCCCTATATACTTTTGAGGGCTCAGGCCATTCATTTCCTAGAATATCCCTCAATTCAGATTTGTACAATTTCTTTATGATTAGAGCAAGGTCATCCTTTTTTGCTCAGAATGTCACAGAAGTGGTTTTCTCCCACTGCACCCTGCACTGAACCTGTTGGGTTCAATATGACATCAGTAGGTCCCATGATTGGTGGAGTTAATTAGCTCACGTGATTAAAACGGCATCTGCCTGGTTTCTCCACACAGAGCTCCTTTCCTCCCCTTCACAGTAAGTATTCTGTGGGAGGCGCTGCAAGATACTGTGAAAATCTCATTCCCCTTCCCGCTCACATCCACTAGTTTTGTCATCAACTAAAGTTTCTTTACTGAAATAATTAGCACAATGAGGGCACCAAATAGTGACCTAATTCAGTTATTTCTTCTGCATTTATTGATTGGACTTTTACTGTAGTGGACAGTTTTTTCATCCCATTCATTTGTTCATTTATTTGTTGACTTCAGTGTAGACTTACGGATTCCTTCTTTACTTAGCAGATACTAATGCAGTGCTATCATCACTTATGTTGGTGCTCTGGCTCTCCCGCCCTTCTACCTGGTTCTCGTGTTCTCCTCGCATGCCCCTGTAACTCTAAGCATACACTTGTGTTCTGGCACAACAAGGTGTTCTAAACTCCTTTTATTCTTTCCTCTCTGTTTTTAGCCATTTTTCCAAGGAACTAGGATCTTTTCAATGGAGAGTAGTGTTTAGAAACCAAGATCTGGGCACTAGATGTGCTCATTGCCACTGGATGTCACTATGTTCAGGCCTTCTCCAAGTGCCTGCAGCTAGGAAATACATACCCTCAGGTGCACACACATCTACACCTTGGCCTATTTCTGTGTCTATCTACATATGCTGAAAACCACTCATTCACACTAGCACCTCCAAATACAGTTTAGTACCTCCAGCTTGTTTATTCAAGCCACTCCTTTCCACATCTATACTAGCCTTTCTTTGGCTCCCACTAACCTCAGTTGTTTATTTATTTGCCAAATCCCCCTGTATGTGGACAGTCCTCCCACATGAGTGGGTTTCCACCAGCTTGGACACCTTTGCGCAGGTCCTGACCCTGCCTCCCACCACCAACTGTCCTAAATAACCTAACATGCAAAGGTAGGTTATCAGAATCTAAAGTTAATCATTATGTCTCTCTTCCTTCTAGTGGCACAGGATCCTAAAATTCCTTAATTCTGAACCAGTCGTACTTGTTCTTATGTCCAGTATTTCAAGTCCACTGTGTTTCTCTCTATCCTCAAAGGCTGTGATTATTACAGGTCTCTTCTCCCTCAGGAAGTGCTTGCTTAGATTTTGCTGTGAGTTTGGTCACAGCTTCACTTCCCACATGTATCAGCCTCTGGATAAGTCCCTTGCTCCCCTAGTACTTGACCAGGCATCTATTGTACCATAACTAGCACTTCTCTGGCTTTGGGGCAGGAGGCTAACCTTAAAAGTTATCTTGTCTGTCATATTGCCAGAACTGGAAGTCCCCCTACAAATATTCTAAGGCATTTTAAAATTTAAAAAAAAATTTAAAGTTTGGTAGTGGTGCAGATAGTTGAAACTTCAAAACCAAAAGAGAATTTTTCCCCCTAAAGCTCATTATCCGAAGCATTTGTGTTTAAATGTTCCCAGAGAGTAATCATTCATCTATAAAAAGAAGTTTAGTTCCAAACCCCAGAAGGTAAGGATTATAGACTTTTTCTGGGCTTCTTAGGACAGAATAATGGCCAAGAAAGAAGACAGAAGACAGGCAATGGACATTTCACTGCTTGTGTGCTGGGAGCCCTGAGCTGGTTCTGTCACAGAGCCAGCGTGCCCTGCTCCTGTGACTGCTTGGCCACATGAAAGAGATGCCTTTTTCCTCAAACATCTGGATTGACTACATCGATAGACTGCTACCCTTCTTTATGTTGTCCTAATCCATTCAGTTTTGGTTGAACATGTTGGACTGGTTTTCAGTGATACAGTAAGTCATCCCCAAGACTATTTCATGATGATGCTGCAAAGGCTAGCATGAATATGAATATCCTTTTTTAAAAAATTTTTGCCAAACCAATCCTGCTTTTATTTGTGACTTGTTCCTACTGACCTCAAAGGCATATTGCAGAGGGTGTGCCCTGAAAACTTAATGAAGGGGAGTCTCTCTAAATGCCTTGGCAGACACTTCACTACTGGGCGAGAGTCTAGTTTTCAGCACACTCTAGGCAGCATACACTCCAAACCACCCCCATCACCTACCAACACTCACACCTCAGCCAGGGGAAGAGCAGATCTGCAGCTCCTCTTCTCACTCTTAGTGCCAGGACTCTGGCCACGAGATCTTCAAGAAACCCCATCCTGCCCCTCTCCCGTGTCACCTCCTGGGCATTTGCCACCTCCCATGGTTCACCGTCCCATTTGTCCCCCAGGAAAGGCCAAAGTTCCCCAAGGATACACGGTGCCCGGATGAAATGGTCAGTGACATGAGGACAAATGGCACAGGCACTGGGGTCAGAGAGACTGGACCTCGAATCCCAGCTCCTCCAGGTCCCAGCTGGGTGGTTTCAGGCAGGCCACCCAGCTCAGGATCTTTGGCCGTGAAGCAGGGATATTAATACCTGTCTTGAGAGGTTGCTAGAAAATTAAAATACTTTGTCATGTTTACTTACCTGAGATGTGCATGCCTCTGCCTTATCTAGGCATGAGGTACTTTGCAAATGCAGTCTCCTCTGAATACCCTCCAGCCCTCCGGGCAGCAGGGGCCATGTCTCTAGCCTTCATGTGTACTGTCCACTCATGTCACATTCCCTCCATGAAGCCTCTCTTCAACTCACCAGTTACTTTTCTGAGAACATGTCATGGGTTCTGTGGTCTAGGCAATCTCCAACTTTCCTAAATTCAGAGCAACAGGGCCCTTGAGACTGTAACTGATTTAAGTGAAACCTCCAGAACATTCCTCACTTAATTCTCTTTGGATGGATGCAAGCTGAACCCAGGCTTTCTGTGCCCTGAGACTCCAGCATCCCTGGCCCAGCCTCTTGCCCTGTGCCTGGTACAGGTCAGAGTTCAGAGAGGAGTAAGATGCTGGAGCACCAGGTCCAGTGAGAAGTTGGCCATCCAACTCATCACTCTGGAAGCAGGGCGTGATTTCAGAGTGAGCCCCGGGTGCCGGCAGAATGTGGGAAGGAGGGACTGCACCAGTTCGGGTGGTGGTGGAGGCCCAGGAAGGAAATGGCATCTGTGCTCCATTGCGAGGAGCCCCCACGTCTGTCGGTCAGGGCAGGCAACAGCCCAGCAGCCTTCCAGATGTGAGGATTTGGCTTCTACCAAGCACTTCATGGCAGGATAATGGTATTTTCTTCCCTTTGATCTGCTTCTCAATCATACCATCTTTGCAGAAAAGTTTCCTTTAAATTCTGACTGCTTTTAAAGTGCACCAGGAAGGTTGTATCACTCAGCATTATCTTCAGTGAATTATGGAAGGAAAGACCCTAATCCCTGGAGGAGTGCATTGCAAGGCCCTGTAGTAAGCTGATGCTCAGATGTAGGTTAAAGTTCTAGAAAGCAGCTTTTATAGGTATATCTGGCTCAGTAATGCTTTGTTTAATTAGTAACCTTTGACTGTAGAGTGAGCAAAACATCTCTTCCCACATTTTTATGGTGCATGTAGAAGGGAAGAATGCAAGTGTTATATGTTTTCATTTGCTGTTTCTGTCTGCCTTCTCACTCCCTCCGTAAACCCCTGCCATCTGCAGCCATTCGCTGTGCTCTAAAAGCCAAAATAACATCTAGTCTTCTCTAAAGGCTGCTTCGAGCAGGTTTCCTGTAATGAAGATGCTGGTGGCACAGATAAAACTGTTTTCATTCCGAAAATGCGAAGGAGAGAGAGAGCCCATGTAGTGCTTATTTGTACATAATAGTACCCTTTTCTTAAAAGGACCTGTTTTAGAGAGTGTTATGGCCTAATAAAATAAAGCACAACCCATCCAACTGTGGTCTCTCAGTAACTAAAGAGCAGTGGAGATGGAGCAGGTGGGGCATCACAAATGGCCCAGGTAGCCCCAGGGTCCACGGCGGTGGCATTCAGAGAGAAGTGTTCCTGGAAGAAGTCGAGGTGCTAGGCAATGTTCTGTGTTGCCCAGCGCCCTTCCCACTGAGAGACTGGGTCACGGGCTGATGAGTGGACAGCTAGGCTTTGCTTTACCTCCCGTGTGCTGGCAGGCTTACCTATGAGCATCGCTTACCAGATGTGCCCTAACCTGCCCAAGCCAGGCCTCTCGCTGTGAATTTCTCCCAGTGGTGACCTGCAGGGAGGACGTCCAGGTGGACTTTCTCTCCTCCCAAGTAGAAGCCCAAACAGCCTGGGTGTTTCTCTTCATGTCCAAGTTCTCCGGGGCTTCAAAGCCAAGTGTGCTGCCTGAGAATTCTGGAACTGTAGCTCTTCTCTGCTCTGCTGGATTTACCTCCATTCTGCACCTTTGTCCACTCCCTGTGGTCCTTGCTGAGCTTGTCCTGTGCCAACCTGGACAAGTAGGAGAGACACTCATGTCCCAGCCTTACAGGGGGAAACAAACGGCTGTGGCTCTGAAGAGGCTGAATTTATGAAGACCTTGCAACTGAAAGTGGAGGTGTGCATAATCAGTTCCCCTAAGGTGTTGCTCTAAACTGTCCCCTTTCTCTATAATGATCACTATTTTCAGTGATTTCTTTCCCTTTAAGAATCCATCAGAGTATTAAAGAGCAAATTTGGAAATGTGGAGGCTAAGAGAGATCTGAGGTTTCTTGCAATAAGATCCTCCAAGCTGCAGCTTTGTCCTTGACCTTTGTAGGATGGGTGGGACGGTGAGGGCCCCTAAGGCCCAAGGCGAGACTGGAGAGGGACAGGCCAACCAGCAAAGCCCAGCACCAAAACAGGACGATCAGCACATTTGTGACGGGCTGGCTTCCAGGCTGCTGGCTGTCAGAGGGTCCGTGGACACTAGTTGGCCAGAGAAGGTGAGGCCCACGCACACTGGGACACGTGGTGGGAAGAACAATGCATTGAAAGCTCTAGCACGGGACTCACACATGCTAAGCACTTAATAAATGAAGCATATAGTAAAAATAATAAAGTCAAGGCAAGCATTTGAGGAAAGGCTGTGTGCCTGGGGAGGCCTACAGGGAGGATGTAGGGCCACGCCTGGAAACACCTGGACAGTCAAGCAGGCCCAGGCCCAGGTCAGAGTGGGACCAGGGCCCAGGCAAGTTCAAGGCAGGAGGTGCTCTGTGGTCAGAGAACTGAGGAGGGCTGAGTCCCCGGTGACAGTGACGGGAGGGTGTGCGGCTTGGGAAGAGGCCTGAGCTCCCGGGACTGGAAGCCAGCCCAGGCTCAAACACCCAGAGTGTCAGTTGAGAGTACCAGAGAATAAGCTGCTGGTACTTAGAACTCACTCACGCAGAACCAGAATCCCACAGCCTGAAAAACGTCCAGTCTGGCTCTCCCTGGCCTTTTCCCCAGTATAAATGAGGCCGTGAATAGCAAGGGGACATCCCCCACAGTGTGCTGTACACTCAGGCTTCACCTGGCCTAGAGGGTGCAGGCCAGCCCATGTGCGCAGAGGGGTGGCCTGTTCCCACCCCACACCCACCAAGGCCAGCGCAGCCCGGGGCTCCTATCTCCAAGCGAAGGCCCACCCACTTGAGAAGCAGACGAGCCAGGAGGGCCCAGAGCCTCTCACTTTGCTCAGCTTTGTCACAGAAATGCTCTTCTCCATTGGTTACATGGTTACAGAGTCTCCTGGGGACCTTGCATGTCCTGTTCCCAGTGCTCACCTCTGACCCAAAACAGGGCCTGCAAAGTGAAAGGAGGTGCCAGGAGAAGCCCATTACCTGTTGGCAGGGGGGTTTGGTGGGGGGTGGTCATGGCACAAGTGCCAGTTGGGACAGAGTTCCCATGCTTTCAAAGCGTTTCCCCTTCTTATGTAACTGGCTATTACCTCTGATGTTGGAAAGGCTTTCCAGCGTGTCTGTCTCCTGCAGGGTCATAGGCCAGATGTTTTTTGTCTCATCACTGTGAGATCTGTAGGTGGGGACTTCTAGTCATTAATTCTGTCTCCTCTCTCCTCCTCATGGTTGGAGGTGAGGGCTGCTGGTGGCCCCCTTCATAAGAATCTGTGAGCATCTCAGCTGTAATATGCTCTGCCGGTAGTTGAATTTCTTTGTCATAATAGGAAGAAAAAGAGTGACATTATTTCTGAATGGTCTGTTGAGTACACAGAGGAGGGCTGTCACCAGCCTCTATGGCTCCTTCACCAATGACTCGGTCACCTGGATTAAAGTGCCGAGATGGGCCTCTCTTTATTCAGGGCCAATACCTCTGCCTAAGCATAGGGGCGCCAGCCCCAAGTGACAGGCGGTGGCAAAGTACACACTCGGATAGTTCAGAATGTTAACTGTTGGCTTGATTATCCCTAATAACACCCTGACAATGACTTTTCTCTTTCACTTCTTGACCAGCATGGGAAATCTATAGAAGATGAATGGTTCAAACTGGACATCCTGTTCATTAGTCTATCAGATCCTTCTAGGTCCTGTTATGGGACTTTTAAAAATACCACAGAGCAGAAAATGTCATATTGTCAGTGGCAGTGCAGGTAGGGCTGAGGGAAACATTCTACTACAAGTGTCGTTTTCAGGAAATAGAGGTCAATGTATAGATAAGTCACAACCATCAAACCAAATTAAACTTTACGAGAAATATTTTCCTATTCTTTTTGAGGACCGCTCAAAATCTTCCATCCTAATTCCCTTGTTGGATTTTTAGGTCCACCCCTCTTTCATTTTTCTGGTCATCAGGTTTTGTACTTTTTCATTCAGTCACCCATTCACCCAGGAAGCATTTATTAAGCACCTACTGTTTTACAGGATTGGGGTCTCATGCGCAATGTTAGACTTTAAAGACTTCCAGAACCTCATAGCCTGGGGGGATGCAGGAGGGACAGCTGACCTATAATCTGGCTGACACAGATGAGGCGCGCTGCTGAAAGAGAACCCAAAGCAGATGGGGCCAGGCTGCAGTTGCCACAGAATGCTCCTGTGGGGGCGGGGGGGATGCCGGGGATGGCAGGGTGAAGGGAGGACTGCAGCATGAAAGGCAGAGGTAGGAAGTTGCATGGCACTTGTTGTTTTAAAACATAAAGTTTTTTATTCAGGTGTGGTGAGGCCAGCAGATCAGGAAATGACTCACTAAAAATATAGTCGTAGTCACAGTTCCAGGAGTGGGGGGCCTGGGATGCCACGTGGGGCCACACGGGGAAGCATCAGGGCTGGTCAGGAGGCACTGTTGGGGGGAGAGCCTGCTTGTGGTTTCTGCAGGGAGGAGGGGCGAGGCGAGGTGAGCAGGCTTAGGATGAGCAGGCTGGGGACCGGCTAATCTGAGTGATTCGGGGGGCTCCAGGGCACAATGGCTATTTGCCTGATCCCTGACCCTGGGTGATTAGGGCAGCGGGACAGTGGGCCAGAGCGTGAGAGCCCATGGAAGAGGGTGTACGGTATGGGCTCTGGACTGGTGGTTTACATTTGAAAGGTGCCTCAGGTGAGTTGTTGGCTGTCTCTAGGGCTTGGCTGAGTCCCTCCTTGGGGTGGCTCCCCCAGTGTCGGGCAAAGCCCGAGATGTCAGGGATCAGATAGGGAAACCAGCAGTGTGGCTGATACACCTGCGGGGAAGTGGCTGCAGAGCCAGGGTGTGTGATTAAGCAGGATGGGCGACAGGAAGGGCAGCTGGTAGGAGCGGCCTGGTTAGCTTCTGGCTACAAGTGTCTGTGGGAAGCCAGCTGCTGGGGTCGGAGCACAGTGCCATGTGTTGGGGTGCCCCATGCCCTTCACATACCCCATCCCATCAGAGTCTCCCGTGACCTTCGGGGGAAGTCGCTGCTGTCCTTGCTTTACAGGCAGGGCTGAGGTCCTGACATCACAAGGCAGGTAGCAGGCTGGTTCTTGCGCCCCCCTGCCTTCCCCTCCACTCCCCTTGAACCCCACTCTGAGCATGATGGGGCCCAAGTCCTCGTGGACATTTCAGCATCTTTGGAAGTGGCACAAAATCCTGCTGAGTGGCACAGGGAGGTGTGAGCATTCCTGTTTGCCCTTGAGAGGTGTTGTGTCTAATGAGAGAGAAGGCGCAGACATAGAGGAGACCACATGCGCTTCAGAAATAAGCCCGGGCAAGTGTGGGGAGGGAAGGGGCCCCCAGATTTGAGGCGGCCATGCTCAGAACCCGGGATCCTGGAATGGGGACTGTCAGGGGGGCCCAGATGACCCGCAGGAGCAGCCTCTTCATGGGAGGGGAACACTTCATGGGAAAACTGTCCCTAGAAGGAGATTTTGGGAGGGGATGCATTTGGGGACTGTGTGTAAGATGAGGGAGGCCTAGGGAGCTCAGGGGAGGTGAGACAGGGAGGACCAGGTGGGCACAGACTCAGGATGCCTGGGGTGTGGGGCGGCAGGGATGACCTTGCTGGTGCCGAATGTTCCTTTACGGCTGCGGCAGCCAAGGCCCTAGCATTCTGGGGCCTGTACAGGACCAGAGGTCTGTGCAGGGTGACTGATGAGGAATGAGCTCCTTCACAGAGATGCAGGCCCCAGTGCCATCAGACTGGCCCAGAGATGACCAGAATTTAGAAGCGTCTGCCTGGGGGTCAGTAAGAATGAAAGCCACACACGGGGGTCTGAGCCATCCATGGAGGGACACCAAATGCTGGGAGGAAGGAGACCGATGCTGAGGGAGACAAAGGAGAGGTCACTGGAGGCACAAGAGGAACCTTCTAGAGAAGAGACAACTGCGAGGCCAGAGGAGGCCAGGAGAACCCAATGTTCTTGATGCCCCACATAGTAGAAGACACAACCATCATTTCCCACTCCTCCTGCATCTGAAGATGGAGAGAATGTTAAACAATGAGGAAAGAATAAATAAATAACCCGCCAGCAGGGCTGTGAATGGAGGGAGGGCTGGGGAACACAGCTCAGGCTGTTGCAAAGCATGAACCCTCCTTGGTCAAGTGTAGGGACAATTTCCCAACCACTCAGCAGGATCGTAGATGTTTTGGGAACTGGGGACCTCGCTCAGGCCCAAGTGCCTTCCTGGTCATGCATGACCTGCCAGCAGCGCCATGCAGAGATGCCCTGTGCGCCCCCCATCCTCACTGGGGGGCTGCACTCAGCTGGGGACATGGGGGCCAGCCCTCAGAACAAGAGGCTACTCGGTAACTGTGGAAGTTGCCTGACAGGCAGGGTTTCCTGCTGACACCAGAGTTTCAGCCAGCAGGGTGCAAGTGGCTTGGTGGGGTTCCATGGAATGGATTCTTGGAGAATCTTTTTTCCCTCTCTTAGCTGGGGATGAAAGGAGAGCTGTCTCCTCCTGCCCAGCCCCGTCCTCCCTCCTCTCCCTGTTCATAGGAACAGACTCAGGTTCCTGTGCTTGCTCTCGGTCTGCTGTTGCCTTTCATAGAATGAGGTTAATGACCGTCCTCAGAGTAGCCGTTCATCTCCTAGCCTCCAGGACACTGACTTCATTGTGGCCACCAGGGCCTCGGCAGAGTGTTGGCAGTCCTGCCTGGGGAAGACTGTCCTCCATCCGCCTCCTCGGAGGCCACCCCAACTGCAGAGGCTTTCCTAGGACAGACAGGTGCAGCTCTGGTGGAAAAGCCCACTTGATAAGGGTGGCGGGGTCTGGGACCCCCAGGTATTGAATGAACCCCCAGCCTCCCAGCCAGACAGGGAAGCAGACTCGCCAGTCGGAGCCTTTAGGGAGGAACGTGATCAGGGCAGCAAGTCCTGGTGCTTTAGGAAGGACAGCAGCTCCCTAATGGGTCCTAAGGACCACCCCCCGATGAGTGGTATTTGAAATGTGTGGCATTTCTGCTTTTGTATTAAGTATTGCAAAGTGCTGTTTGTTAGCTTTAAAAGAAGTAGAAGAAAAAAAACCTGTCAAAATCCCAGCTTCCCCATGGAGCTCTGATTTGTTTCATCTTTAAAGAGCTCTGCCACACGGTATGTCCAGCGCATCATTAGTGAACAGCCAGTTACTTCTAGAACACTTTGTCGTGTTCTAACTAGAGAGCCAGAGGAGCCCAGCAAGTGTTAAAAGACTTCTGTTTCCCACTAAAAAGAATTCTGGTCTCCTTAGATCAAAATGTAAACCTTTTATTATAGAAATTTAAGCGCCCCTCCCCACCTTCAGAGGTCCGTAAGTAAAATCACATTTTCAGTAATCATTTGCTTTTGGAGCTCCGCGCAAGAAAACCCATTTTCAATACCGATCTTGAAATCATGCACGTGGCCGCTGTATATTCATTTGTGCACAAGCCAACAGTGGGGCTGGACCCTGGGGGAGATGCTGGGGGTTCGGTGAGGAGTAAGACCCAGAATCTGCCTGGCAGCTCTCACACTGACAAAAGGGAGAATAAACACGGCAAGACACCTCAGAACGGAGGCAGAGGTAGGACTGCATGTCCTTTTGGTGAAAACACTGGAGCAGGGGTTGACAAACTTTTCCTGTAAAGGGCAAGAGAGTTAATAATTCAGGCCTCTGGGCAGATGGTCTCTGCTGCAAGCACATGGCTCTACCAACGGGGCATGGAAATAGCCACTGGCAAAACACAAACCAAGGAGTGTGGCCATGTTCCCAGAAAACTTTATTTACAAAACAAGGTGGGCAGGATTTGGCCCTCGGGCCGTAGTGTGCTGACTCCTGTACTAGGGCCTGGTTTCAGAAGCCTGCCTACAGCTCATCTGTCTTGAAAACTATAATTGTGTTTGTCTTACTGTTTATGATTTGTCCCACCCTCTGTGAAGTTAGATGTGACCCTTGTAGAAGATTGAAAGTTACACACCCAGAAGTTAGGATCGTCGCGCTCTTATAACTGGTTTTACTTCTAACTTGGCCACCTTGTTGCAGTGTCCTTGTTGGTGGACTCCATATACTTTGGACTCCATATACTCAATACTTTGAGTCTGGTATTCTCTGAACCAGTGTTAGCACCTTTCTGGTTTCCACATCAGTGAGCAAAAGGAATCTTTGACACATACTGTGTATTCCTCTGAATGTCATGTTTTTAAGGGGATGCAACAGGTAGGAGGAGCACTCTGTTGTGTGTCAGGTATGCAGAAGATGCCTAACCAGCACAGAATTAGCAGCCTGGGAAGACACGGGGGCAGGGGTTGTTGTTCACGGAAGCCTCCCAAAGGCCCAGATGCACTCCAGATTCCAGAGGAGCTCATCAGCAGCAAGGACTGGAGAGGGAGGGGGAGCGCACACTTCAGAGAGAGGGAAGAGCATTTGTAAGGTACAGGTGTGTAAGGTACAAGTGTTTGAGACTAAGTGATGCCTCCAGGTAATGACAGGCTGGCTTTGCAGGGAGGGTGGCAGAAAGAGCCAAATGGAGCCATGCGGCGCCCACCTGGGCTCGCCACTGATTTGCCACACATTCAAATCCAGGTCTTTTAAAAAGGAGACAGAGCACCCCATGGGAAGACAGGGAAGTGTAACCTTGGGTGTCCCCAGCCATTCATCCTCACCCTACAGCTGGCGGCTACCCTCGGCAAAATAGAAGCCCTGTCTGCACTCTGCCGGCAGCGACCTTTTCAAAAAGCACATTGGAGCTCGTGGACATGAGAGTAGCAGCAGGGCAGTGGAGCTCCAGAAGGAGAGCCTTCCCTCCTCAGAGAATCCCAGGGGTTCTCCCTGGAGAAGCTAAGTAGGCATCATCATCCTGCTGGCCCCACGCACGTCCTGGCAGTGGAGCATCTCCCGGACCCTCTGCCAATGGAGCTGCAGACCAGTGTTCTGAAAGAACCGCAGTAGCCTGTGGTGTCCTGCGGCTTCAACCTGTCCTGCCTTTACATCGCCCATGGATGGCTAGTGGGTGTCTGTCCCTCCAAAGGCATCAGCAGGAGGCCGTGCCAGTTCTCCCCCAATCTTCTCAGGCATGTGGGTAAAACAGGCTGTGGAACCCAGGGCGGCTGACTCTGCTGACCCTGCTGAGGCCTCCTGCTGAGCCTCGTCAACCAAGGCCACACCCTGAGCTCTTGGTGCCCAGGCAGGCCAGTGGGTGTCCATGGGGTAAGGGCAGCCCCCCAGGCTGGCAGATGAATGCTTGTAGGCCAGCGAGGCAACCAGATAGATGGAATCCAAACATGTTGGGGTTCAAGGCCCAGAGCCTGCCGGCACCAGGCCCCACTATTTCTTAGCCTGGAGTATTCATCTGCACCCGGAGCTCAAACAGAGCATCCACCGTTGGAGGGGTGGCGCTGGGGGCCCGGGGAGAGGCGGAAAAGGAAGGAGTGGCTTTGCAGAAGCACAGCGGCCTCCACAGTTGGGCCTGGGGATTTGGACGATAAGTGGCACTTAGCGTGCAGGTTTTTCCCACACACGCACTGACGTGGAAGGATGCGAATGCACGCCAGCAGCAAGGGCACCACAGGGCTGGACGGTGGTGAGCAGGTGCCTGCGCCTGCCTGGGTCACTCAGAGCCGGAGCCGTGAGCACCGGCCACCCTGCTTGCCAGCACCCTCCACAGCATCTCAGCCTGGGATGGAGCTGTGAATAAAAGGTCTTGAACTGATTGCCCTGAAACTGAAGTCATCTCTTTTTCCTTTTCTCTTTTTCCTCCTTTCCTTCTTTTTTCTTAAACGTCTCCCAAGAAATAGTATAGATGTTCTGATTCAGTCTCTCACGGATCCCTCTCCCTGGGCCTCAGAAACCACTACACGCTGTGAGGCCCCATTTGGGGGGGCGCTCACACTCAATACAGTTCAGCTGGGTTGTTGACATTTCGACGTTAAGGCATTCATAAATCTCGGTAACGCCTAGAATAATGCTAACTGAGCAGAGAATCTGGTCCCAGCCCTCCCACCTCCCCGCCTCCCTGCCTCCCCACCCCGCTGCTGTGCCCGGGGCCCTCATCTGGAAGCACGGAGGGTGTCTGGGAGCCGTGCGGAGCTGTCTGGTGTGCAGCTGTGGCGTGACAGGACCTAACCTCCTCCAGCCCCATGGTTCCTCTCTCAGCCCTCTGCCCTTCATCCCACAGACACCTACTGCATCTCCTCTCGGCTGGACTCTGAGCCCCAGGCCGGGCTCCTGAGTGGACATTAGTGCCCCCCCAACGTCACACCAGCAGCACTGCACAGACCCAGGCCGCGGTCAGCGCTGGCGATCTTCTCCTCCTGGCCCTCTCCTGCTCCGCGGGGACAGTGGAGGAGGCAGGTGGCAGCCGTGGGCCCTGGGGGCACTTGGCACTGTTTCTATAGTTCGTCTAACTCCCATTCTCCAAGACAGGTGTTCTGTGCCACTCAGATCAATCCTCGATCTACATCCGTTTTCTCCTTTTTTCATTTCCATGTCTCTGAAGTGAGGGTCTGGGGGCTCCGCTGGGGGTTGCAGTGCTGAGGACTGGAGGGACTGGAGCTGATGCAGTGGTCCTGGGGGCTGTGCACCCGGCCCCCAGCTGTGTAAACTGCTCCATCTCCTGATCTCACTGCCCCATTCAGCTGCCTCGCTGACTCCCCAGCTACTCATCGGCTCTGATCTCCGGATCTTTCTCCCCATGCGTTTCTGGCCAGTTGTCCCACATTTTATTTTAACACTATTTTTTTTAAGTGAAGTGAAATTCATGTAACAGAAAGTTAACTGTTCTCAAGTGCATGGTTCACAAGTGAGTGCACTCACGGTGCAACCACTACCTTTACCTGGTTCCCAAATATATTCAGCGCCCCGAAACAGTATGCCATTCAGCAGTCACTGCCCATTCTCTCCTCCTTCAGCCCCTGGCACCCACCCACCTGCATCTGATTCTGTGGATTTACCTATTCTGTAAATGGTATGAAGTAGAATCATATAAATGTGTTCTCTCGGGTCTTCTTTTATTTGGCTTCATGTTTTCAAGGACACCGCACTGTAGGTTCCTTTTTACAGCTGGCTAGTACTTCCCCGCATGGACGCTACACAGGTGTTTATCTGTGCATCCACCAGCCGGGCTCCATGTGGCCTCCCGTTTGGCTGTTGAGAATAGAGCCGCCGTGAACATATGTGCTCCTATACTTGCTAGGGGACCAGCTTCCAGGTTTTTCAGTGTCTGCCTGGGAGTAGGATTGCTGGCCCATAGGATCATTCTATGTTTAACTTACTGAGAACTGCCAGACTGTTTCCATGTTTCAACGCTGAGTATTTAGAGCTTTGACTTTGCATGTAGCCTTCTGGAGGAGGTAGGCTGCCCAGCTGTGTGCACTCTGCCTCCTCTATGCCCTCCTGGACCTTCCTCCAGGTTTCCAAGATCTCAAATTCTTATGCCATCCTCTAGCCACCTGGCCCTTGCCGACTGGTCCTCTGCAAGCTTCACGAGCACATTTCTGCGCTGTCATTTGACACATTTACGATGTGTTAAAAGCAAAGGGCCCTAGGCGGACCCACCTCACCCCAGTTTGTTTGGCCTGAAACCCCTTTGGTGCTTCCAGCCTTCCCTCCATATGCATCTGCTGGGGCCCCCAGAGCCACACAGGCTGCACGAGGCCCAGTGTGCCTGGCATAGGAATGCAGAAACCTGTGTGGTAGAATTAGGGCTTTCCTGGCTGACATGATGTCACAATATCTCCCCTCATGGCTCTCTTGATTTGGCCTGCTGGTCTAGCTCCCATGGCAGCAGGCAGTCCTTCTCTGTGCAAGGCCTGCGCTGGATCTTTGGTGTGTGTTTGGGATAGGAATGGGCAGGGTCGGAACAGGGAGAGACTGAGTCCCCCGGTCAGTCCCCCTGACCAAGTCTTCTCTCTGGCCCTCTCTTTGGGTCTTCACCTGTCAACCAAGAGGAAGGACAGGATAGTATGTGAGGTCCTGACCTTTGAGGGAATAGCAGGAGCCATAGCTCCAGGGCTTAGACTGAGGGTGTGTGTGCAAGATCCACTTATGGAGGACACGGGGTGGGTCTGCATAGCCTGATGCACACCAGGCAGCTGCACATCCGGTAAATGGCAGCCTCTGCTCTGCAGCTCATCCATCCCATCCAAGGATCTTCTTTCCCACAGGTTGGAGCCATCGGTGATGAGGAGGAGTGGGTCAGCCTCTACGAGGAGGAGAACGAGCCTGATGCCCAGACGCTGGAGATCCCAAACCTCACGCCCTATACTCATTACAGGTGAGAGGAGCCAGTGATAAACTGCCGCAGGAAGAAGGCTAGCAACTCCAACAGATGGCTTCAGCCAGCAAGAACAAAACCCAGTTATGTGCATGTAATTGAGACATTTCCAAGTGGTAATAACAGTACATTGAACCTTAGGAGCAAGATACACAGCTGAGTATCATTCCTGGAGAGAGTATATCCCCGATGCTAGGTTAGCAGTGCTCCTTCCGTCAACGCTAGCTGCAATGGCTCAAAACTAAGAGCCCCAGGCAGCCGAGATGTGGGGTTTTCCTTATAAATTCTACAACCCCTTGGGACTATTAACATGCTGTGTGTAAACAGGGCGGCTGTCCTGGGAACGTCTTCTGCTTCCCCCTTCCAGGACCCAGGAGTGGCGGGGCTCACTAATCAAGCACTTAACCTGCCATGCAACCTTTAATTCCTTGATCCTGAAACCTATCCAGGCAGTAAATCCTTGGCCTTAACAAAGGGTCGCACAATCGCAAGCTGTTAGAGACGTTATAACTTCCCGTAAGATCGTTGACCGAGATGAAATTTCCAGTTATCATCAGATGTTGAGTTTGATAATGTCATTGTTCTGCCAGAACAGATACGTTCCATAAGATCAGGGAGTAAAAGACTAAGAATGAGTAATTCAGAGAGTAAAAGGTGACATGACATCTTCGTGAAGAACATCCTTTTTGGTATAATACTGACATTAGAGCTTTTTAAAACAATGCTTAATAAGAGATGCTGTTCAGCTCCTGTTCATTGTGACATCCTCCCTGAGACCAGAGCAGATAATCAGGGCACCATATACTCATTTTTAGAGGAAAATATTTCTCAAAAAAACTAGCTACAGGGGCTTCAGGCTTACCACATGAAGCTGGTACCAGCTATATTATTGCTTTGAAGATCAGAAACTGTGACTAGAGACCCCTGTCCCTGTCTTCTTCCAGCCTCTGTGGTGAACAGGCATGTGTGCTCAGGGCACATTTGTGTAGAAGTTCACTCCAAGAAATTGTACATATAAACAAAGAAGAGAGAGCTGAGAACATTCATCAAGACTCTAAAGCACATCCACCCCACCTCGTTTTATAGGAAAGGAGATGATTGGCCTCAGGTCTCAGCTACCAATGGGGTCCGAGTCCCAGGGTGTGGACTCTGGGGCCAGGGCTCATCCCCTAGGTGCAGGCACCTGTGCTCACTGAAACACCAGACTGTCAAGGCTGTCATTTGGCCCCTTGACAGCTAATCCCCTGACCCTACCCTAAACATGAATCAGCTGATGGCATCTGATGACACAGATTTCTGGCCATGTAACCCATCCCATTATGCTTCACTTGGGAATTTAAAATCTTTGCACTGGAACAAATTTATTGTTCTTGGGAGGCTTTGAGGCCAAAGGGCCAAATATGCAATTTGCATTTTTAATGAAACCAAGTGGAAAGAAGGTATCCTTGAGCAACAGCCTTCATGACACAGACGGACACACAGCCTCACCTTCTGAGAAGGTTATGGGTTTTTGTTCCATCCATCTCTCCACATTGTCTTTTCCTGCAGAATAACCATGCCCATGGTTCTCCCTCTAGATTTCGAATGAGGCAGGTGAACATTGTCGGTTCCAGCCCCGTCAGCCAATCATCCCGGGTCATCCAGACACTGCAGGCGCCCCCTGACGTGGCTCCCACCAGCGTCACCGTGCGAACAGCCAGTGAGACCAGCCTACGGCTCCGCTGGGTGGTGAGTTGGGGGCTGGGAGTGGGCTGCAGGGATAGTCGCCTTGAGTATTCATGGTGTGCATGTGAAGCCAGAGTTTAGTGTTTTGTTAGTCATGGCTTTGTCCGAGGCAAAGCTTATCTCTTCGTTAAACCCAAAAGTATTGCATTTTACAGTTGCTGTTGGGTCACAGACCAGCCCAGGAGATCTTGTTAATTAGGAGCATTACTCACAGGCTTCTTGGTGCTGAGGAATATTCTTTGGGGGAGGGAAGCCAGCAGTGCCCCAGGTTGGACCTATAAGTCCTTAAGCTAGGTCAACATGGAGGCAATACTCAATATTTGTAGGAGAGCCAGCCTGATATTTATTCAGAACATTTCCCCCACAAAATTAAGCCAAAATGTATTAAAAGAAATTACGTCCAGCCCAAGTTACTGACAGGATTTCATTTAATTAACAGAAGAAAAGTTCCAGGGAGAAATGTAGTAAAGGTTCTAAGAATATCCCCCCTGCCCCCGGAAATATTTTCTGCGGGATTGGCCTCCTAAGACAGGCCCGCACTGGAGGACCTCGACAGGTGGCGGTTTGGAGACGCCCGCTCACCACGGCTGTTGTTTGCTTCCAGCCCCTGCCCGATTCCCAGTACAACGGGAACCCCGAGTCAGTGGGCTACAGGATTAAGTACTGGCGCCCCGACCTCCAGGCTCCGTCGCTCACACAAGTCATCAACGACCGGCTGGAGAGGGAGTTCACCATCGAGGGGCTGGAGGAGTGGACGGAGTACGAGCTCCAGATGCAGGCATTCAACGCCATCGGGGCCGGGCCCTGGAGCGTGGCAGTGCGGGGCCGCACGCGGGAGTCAGGTGAGCAGGAGGCTCTTCCCGCCCCGGAGGCTCAGCCCCAACCTGTGTCTCCCGAGACAGAGCTCGGTGTCCCCCGGTCCTCTCATTGCATCTCATTGGCTCTGCCCCCACCCCGAGTCTATGCTGACACTTTATTAACCCAGTAATTACATCAATCTCGATGGTAGTTTCAGTAAAACGTCATTGGAGTCCACACCACTAATTTGAAATTAATCATGGATGTTACGGTTGGGGCGGGGGGGGGGGGGCTGGACTCTTGGTATTATCTTTTAAATTAGGTGTAATTTTCACTATCAGTGATAATAAGCAAGAGTTTATTTTCTTTTTTTTTTTAACTTTATTTGAGAGAGAGTGTGTTCGTGAGCAGAGGGGAGAGTCAGAGGAGAGGGAGAAGTAGACTCCTCTGCTGAGCAGGGAGCCCGACGCGGGACTCAATCCCAGGACCCTGAGATCACAACCTGAGCCAAAGGCAGATATTTCACCAACTGAGCCACCCAGGTGCCCCAAGTGTATAGGGATTCTACGGATGTCTTAACACAAGGCCCTCAAGACCTCCTCTTGACAAAGTAGTGTGTGGGATGTGTTAAGATAGTCTCCTGCACTAACAAATAGCCCCTCGAAGGTTCAGTTGCTTTAACACAATAGAGGTTCATTTCTCACTCATCACCGAGGAAGACAGGTGTTTCTGTTCACTGGTGGCTCTCTTCTTTGTGATACAAGGACCCAGACTGTGCTATGCCACAGGCCTAATCCTCATCTGTGCCCAGCTACCCAAGGAAGAAGAAAGAGCAAAGAGCAGGCACGCCTGACCCCTAAAACCTGTCCAGCAATGGCACCCTCCCCTGTGCACAGAGCCCCAGGTTCAGGGTTGCTGCTGGTTGCCAGGGAGGAAAGGGAAAGTACTTCAGGTCAGCCCTCAGGAGTCTGTGCTGACCTGCAGGCCTTTGAGTGCTGACCTGTGGTTTGGAGGACCCTCGTTAGCCTGGTTTGAGTTTGTGGAGTGACAGAGAGGGCTGGTGTCACGTTTAAGACACACCATGACACAGACCAGCTCTTTCCACCTGGTCTGAAATGGCAGGGTTCTCTCCTGAAAAGAAGGAAATGTACCATACACGCCTCTTCCAAGAGGACTGATATTTAAAGAGGGGTTCGCTGGAGCAGCTGGGGCTGCCTCAGATGCCTTCCTGGCTTTCTTTCAGGCTGTAGATTTTATTACATTAGGAACAAAAGATTGAGGCACCACGCTCAGCTTGTGGCTATGTGATCACTTGGATTTCTAAAAAGCTCTATTCAGTCTCTGAGTCTTTGTGACAAAGAAGAGGACTTGAAACATTCTGAGAGGACTGTTCTAACCCCAGTGATAGGCAGACAGACTGAGAAAATACTTTTTAAAAAATCTTTGCTGTGACTAACTAGAAAATTATAGACAGAATATAATTTTTTGAGATTTAGAATTTATTGATGTCCTCATTAGAAAAACAGAGAAAGTCCGCAGATGTCAGAGGCACAAAGGGACTCAAGCAGTAGGTTCTGAGCTGGTGCTGTCGCTGCCTTGCGGGGTGGGCACGGGTGCATCCATCCCAGGAGTTTCAGGACTTGGGACATGGTGCCCACCCAGGAACTGGAGGTTCTGCCACGAGTCTACACAAGGAAGGGAGTTAGAATCAGGGCCTTTGCATGTAGACAAAGCTCCTGGTGCCCCCTTTGAAAGGGGAGATTGAAAATCTCTGCCAGGATAGTTTATCTGTGTCCACCTAGCCACCTGAACTCTAAATAGGAAAAAAAAGGTAACTCTAAGTCCTGTGCCCAAATCAGGTTTGGGTTCTGAATTTACTCTGTCTGGTCCAGGAACTCCTAGAAAAGAAATTAATGTAAAACATGATTCCAGACACCAAAAAGCACAAACAACAAAAGAAAAATTTAGACTTACTAACATGAAAACCTTTGTGCTTCAATGCATACCATAAAGTAAAAAAACAAAAACCAAAACCAAAAAAACAGTCCTCCAGTCATAGAAGATACTTGCAAATCATTCATCTGATAAGGGGCTGGTATCAAAGATGTATATAAAAAAACTCTTACAACTCTACAGTAAAAATATAACCCAATTAAAAACTGGACAAAGGGGGGCAACTGGGTGGCTCAGTATTTGAGCATCTGCGTTCAGCTCAGGACAATCCCAGGGTCTTGGGATCAAGACCCACATCAGGCTCCCTACAGGGAGCCTGCTTCTTCCTCTGCCTATGTCTCTGCCTCTCTCTGTGTCTCTCATGAATAAATAAATAAAATCTTAATAAAAAAATGAAAACTGGACAAAGGATCTGAACAGACATGGCTCCAAAGAAGACATACTAATGGTCAGTTAAGCACATGAAAGGATCCTTAATCAACATTATTCACTGCCAGGAAAATGAAAATCCAAATGTGATATTAGTGATATTAGATAATGTGATATCAGTTCAATCCCCAAGGTGGTTAACATAAAATTGAAAAAGCTGGACAATAACAGTGTTAATTGTTATTAAAATAAGTATGGTTCAGAGATTGTGTACTTCATATATCATTGGAGGGCCTTGAGGAGCATCCTCACTGACCAGAAAATATTACCCCAGGGGAAACAGTGACCCACTCCTCCTGAAATATTATATATTACACCCCAATAAATCATTTCACTGTCCTCCAAAAACAAAACAGAAAAATTTTTAAATGACAAAAAAAAAAAGATAAAAGAAATAGAAACATGGTTCAAGGCCAGACGTTCGGTGTAACCAAAGAAGGAAACATCTCTGGAGAGAGATCACCACAGCCACATTGTCCCAAATAAAGATCAACGTTTGAAAGATGAGGACACAATTTTCAAACACACAAGGAGATACTTTTCCATGACTAAGAATCATGAGAGGGAAGGAAATAGGGTCCTGATTACTTTAAAATACATACTAGTATGAAAGAGAATATGTAATGAGTATATTTAAAATTATTAAAGACTTTAAGTTGTAGCATGAGTAAGTTCTAAGTAATATTATGTATAGCATAGTGATCATAGTTAATACTACTGTATTATGTACTTGAAAGTTGCTAAGAGAGTAGATCTTACATGTTCTCAGAAAGGAACAATAATTTTGTGATTGTTAGCGACGTTAGCTAATGTTACGGTGGTAGTCTTTTTGCAGTACATAAGTGTCTCAAATCAACACACTGTAACATTAATCTTACAAAATGCTGTGTATCAATTATATCACAATAGAGCTGGAATAAATATAAAATAAGACTGTAGTCTTAAATTATGAAAAGAAAGCATTAAAACTTTAGGTAAAGATTAAGATGCTAATTTTAAAATGCTTTTTAAGAAAAACATATAGGACACAGCCACTGAAAATAAAACACTATGATTAGTGAAAAGCAATTTAGACACTGCTAAAGAGAGAATTACCAAACTGGAAGCTAGATATGAGTAAGTAACTTAAAATACAGCACAAAGACACAGAGACTGAAAACATGGTAGAGAAGCTAAAAGACATAAATAATAGAATAAGAAGGTCCTCTTTATACCTAATAAGACTCAGAGAAGAAGGAAGGAGGAAAGGAGAATAAGAAAATATGGGAGATAATAGCTGAGAAGTTTCAGAATTGATGACTGAAGAAAAGTGAATCCTGAGCAGAATAAATAAAATAAATCTACACCAAAATGCATTATGTTGCAACTGTAAAGCATGGGAGCCAAAGAGAAAATCTTAAAAACACTTGGTGTGAAGACATCTTATATCCAGAAGGCAAGACAATTTGAAGTGGACTTCTCAAGATCAGTGGAGGCTAGAAGACAATGGAGCAATGGAATCGTAATGGAATAAGAATAATCTTGAAGAAGCTGAGAGGAAATAACTGCTAACCTCAAGTTTTACACTTGGCTACATTACTTTTCAAGGATTTTGTTCAGAAAACTGTAAACTTTAAATGACACATAAGGATTAATAAAATAATAAAAATAGAAAATAATACTGTTTTGTTAAGTTTCCAAAGAATACTCCTATAAAACAAAGTAAACCAATGGCAAAATGCTGAGATGAGACTGTATTTTTGAAAAAAATCTTTGCTGCTGCCACAAAGCTCCCTTTACAGTGGTCAAGAGAATGCTAAGGAGATCACTCTATGCATAAACTCACTCCAGATGCTTTCTTCTAGTCCTCTTCTCCTCAGACAATCTTGCATCATCTCCTACCCAATAACTCTAAGGCGATCCTCTTGAATGATACCATTTGTAATATCAAGGTAAAGCTTTTGTATAAAAAAAAGGCATAATGTGTTTGTTTTCGTCTTGGTTGACAAAATCTAACACAAACATATGTACGTGTGGCTAAGGAGAATCATAACCAGCCTCCAGAATTAACTGCATTGATTTCATTATTGCCACATTGATCATTCACTTGATGAGAAAGTTTTTGATCTAGAGTAAAAATTGTTCTTGCAATGTAAGTTTTGCTCTATACTATCACATTCTTTCTTATGTTGAGGGTTCTGACTTACATTTTTTTTTTTAGTTTTTAATGGGATGTTTGTTCAATTAGAAGAGTTTTAGTTCTGCAGGTGTTTTCATCATAAATTGAATAATAGGGTTATTGTTCTTCATTTCTAGATGAGATGACTCAGACTTCAGACATTTTTAATGCTAGAAAAGTGAGCTCCTCAGGACCCATCTTAGGCTGTTCTCCCCCCACCCACCCCCACCCAAGAGTACTGGTGCTCAGACATCATTCCTCCCCAACCTGGGGCATTCTCTGGCACCCCTTCCAGTGTTGCTGGTCCTGTGGGGCTTTGGCACCTCCACATCTGAACAGCACTTCCAGAACCTCCTGCTGGGGGCAGCCCCTCACCTCTGATGAGCAAGCCCCTCCCTGTCACAGCAGTTTTGATGTCTTGCCTTCCCTGGTCCTGATGAATTTGAACACATGGCCTCCCCAGCGAAGAAATCACCCCTTCTGAGAAAAGACCCTGCCAGGCACCACTCAGCCCTGGGTGGGGGGAGTAGGAGAGGATGCAGGGGTGGTGAACCCCAGTGGTGGAGTGCAGTTGATGGGGAGAATGAAAGTGCAGACCCGTGTCTCATGGAGATGGCCACACATGGGTACCTATACACAGTCATAGGCATACAGGAAGCTGGTGTGGGAAGAACAGAGCAGAACATTTTGAACCACATTTAAATGACATTTCCTATTTTGAATTACAATTTGAGTTTCATGACATCCTATGATTTATTATGATATATTATAAGATAAATGTGGCCCTAAAAATCAAAAGACTGAGCAGTGAGGAATCCTATAGAGGAGTGAGAGCAAACGAAGGAAAAGAGAAGTGTTTTGATCAGGATTGTTCTTAATGAAAGGGAATCTCTGGGACTGCTCCCAGACATGAGATGACAGGTTGGAAAGGGAGTCGAATCTCCCTCAAAACCAGATAATGGGAAAGGTGTTTGTTTTGTTTGTTTGTTTTTTGTTTTGTTTTAACCAAATCTTAAAAACATAGGTCCTCTGTTACAAAATGGTAGATTGGTTCACTGAAATTGTCATCCTGAACGCCACCATTTTCTGTGGCTCTGTCCTTGGAGACCCAGCTGAGCTCTGGGTGCCACGTACAGATCACCCCTCTCACCAGCTGGCTTTCCTTCTCCGGGGCTGTGGGTACCCTTCAGGAAAGGGGTGCACATATTACCACACCTGGAAAATCATTATTATTTGTAGATCCACGGTGAGGACTGAACACTCATGGCGTCAAAGACTGGCCTGCAGGAAACAGTTATGGATTGGAGAGGCGGACCCATTGTGTTGCTATGATAGTGGCCTTTCTCTGCCTTTCTCTAACAGTTCTCAGAACACAGCACTGCTATCATGAGCACGCAATACCTTTGGAGTTCTCATCTTACTCTAAATAAATTCAGACAAATTGTAGGTTTACCTTTCCTTCGTGCAGTCGTGACTCCTTTAATTCACAGTTGATTCGAGGCAGCAGTGTATTGCTCATTTTTTTTTAAATAAAATAAGCATATGTGTGAGTGATGTCCTCATGACTGCCATGGTGGGAGCCCCTAGCCGGGCAGGGAGAGCATGAATGAGCCCTGTGGAAGCCACCACCAGAAGACACTAGGGACACATAGAGGCATGGGTGGCAAGCACACTTCCCTTAGAGGGCTGAGTAAACTTGAAATTATAAAAATATTCTTTTTTGTGACACTTAGCTTCTCAGATAAAAGTGTTTTATTGAATGACTGGCAAACCAAATGAATGATTCTTGACTGACATATTTGGGAAGAAGAAGTGTATCTACCAGGTGTGGGCTGACCAGCATTCTCTCTCTCTCCAAAAGTATGAGGAAGACCCCTGAACCCTAATGCAAACAGACACAAACAGGTGGCTTTTCTGTTCTGGGGACATGCTGGTTGCCTCCACTGGCAGCCAGTCTAATGCCCGAGTCCTGAAGATGGTCATGTGGTGAGTAGCAGAGGACAAGACCACTGCTGGGGTGTGGAGGCCGGAGAAGTCACCCTGTCTTAGGGTTAGCATCCCAGGCCTTTGCCTCTATGACTCCCCTCTCTGGGGACCAGAAAGTGCCCTGCCTCACTTCAGGCTCGTGTCCCCTCAGCAGATCCCTATCTGCGGGAACCACTGACTGCGGTGGTGACCTGGCCGTGCTTCCAGAAAAGGTAACAGGTGAGTCCTGGCACTTTTTTCCTAAAGACAGTATTGGTCTCCTGCGGCCGCCATAACAAAGCAGTCCAGACCGGGGCAGCTTAAAACAAAGATTTATTCTCTCACCATCTGAAGGCCAAGAGTTGGACACCAAGGTGTTGGCAGGGCCATGCTCCTTTGCCTACTCCAGTATGGCCTCATCTTAACTAATGACATCTGCAGTGACCCTAGTTCCAAATAAGGTCACATTCTGACCTACTAGTAGTTGGGACTTCAGTTTATGAAGGCTAGGAAGCAGCAGACACAATTCAACCCAACCCATAACAAAGACCAAATCACATCAGTGAAGAAAATCCGGAATCAAATGTTGGAGGGCAGCATTACTGTGCAAACCCTGTCATTTTATGTGTTCAGAGTAAATGACTGACCTAGCTACGACCAGTCACTTTGCTCGAGGAGGGAGCACTTGTGTGAATAAATGAATGAATGAATGAATGAGTGGGTCTGTGGATGGAGGGTGGAGAGAGCCCCCATGAGCGAAGTGTTCCTGCTTCTGAAGTGTGCTCGTGCACTACTTCCCCCTAGTCTGTGGAGCCCTGGTGGGCCTGCGGAGTAGACACTGAGGGTGCAGGGTGCTCGGTAGCCTTTCGCTCCCCCTCCTTCCGTAGAGCAAGGAGATCATAGTGTTGTCTTACTGTCTTCGAACAGAGCCGCTGATCACCTGCTCATTACGGAGCCTAGTGATGGGTACCAGGATGGGGGAGGGAGAAGATGGGCTCCAGGACGTGTGGGCTCTGCTTGACTGTTTCTCAGATGGCACAATCAAGGCACAGAGGAATCGAGCAGCTTCCCCAGGTCACACGGCTCAGGAGTCTTGTGGAGTCTGAGTTTGCTGCAGAGCCCATGAGCTTGTCTCTTCCCTGTGAACACCTCATGACCTCCTGGCTTCTGCCACTTATTAGTGATGTGGGCAGGCCATGTGCCTTCTCAGAGCCCCCTTTTCCCCCTTTGCAGAGTGATCCCTCCCGCGGGCTTGTCCTGAGGTTGAGTAAAATACCAAATCCTATCCCATATTACTCGCCATGAAACGCAGTGAACCTGAAGTGTTTCTCCTCCTTTTTGACCACGGAGGCCCTGCAGGATGGTAGGTGGCACCACAGCCAGCAGCTGCCTTTTGCTCGGGGCATCACCTGTCTTTACCAGGGGACTCTGGATCTATCTTTTCCATCTGCATAAAGTTTAAATGGGCTCACAAGCAAATTATCAAAGCAAATTGAGATTATCTCGACTATAAAGCCTTTTAAAGCTTAACTGTTGTCTTTACACATTCTATCTGGACCATTGCAAATGCATATGACAAATTAATGTAGGTTCAGTCACATCCATACACAGAAGAGATAAAGACATCATCTTACGTGTACATGGGTCAAGAGGTCCACAGCTCGCCTCCACGGGCCCACCTTGTTGTAAAAAAGCACTCACTGGAATGGGATGTATGGAGCGTCCTCCAGCCTTGGTATCTCCATCTGCAGAATGGGGCTAATCACCTTGCCTTGCTGGGCTATTGTGGCTATTAGATGCAAGTGTGGATCTGAAGACCTCTAGCACAGGATGCACGCTTGGGACCTAGGAAACCTTCCCTCTCCTCCCCTTCATGATGACACCTCCTCTCTCCTACACCCCCAGCCCCCTGTCAGAATACTGCATTTACAGATGTCACTCAACTGGTGTCTGGGAGTGAGGATTTCCCATCTGAGATAAAAGTCTGTAGCTCCCAAAAGTTAATATAAAAACAGACCAAGCACATTTTCTTGCTGGGTGGATTCAGGTAAAATTGAGCTCCTAAATACCCAGGATTTGTGGAATTTGTCGCTAATATGAAAAAGATTTACATTTCTGTTATACCTCCACAGGCTTAATCTGATCACTCCAAAACGCTCAGAATTCATTGCTCTTTCAAAGATAACTTGATTGTTTGAGTGAAAAGTGGACCTTTATTTCTAGAAACCTTTGGACTTTGGCTACCGATCTTTTTTGCTCATCCTTTTCAGTTCCTTCAGCGGCCCCTGAAAACGTGTCTGCAGAGGCTGTCAGCTCCACCCAGATTTTACTGACATGGGCTTCAGTGCCCGAACAGGACCAGAACGGGCTCATACTGGGCTACAAGGTATGTGTGCATAGGCTGCGCAGGTGCTACCACATGTCAGTCCCCTGAACCAGCGCACTTGCATGGTCTTACGGACCTCCCACACCAGCCCAAGTTGTGATTTGCACATCTTGTGACTTCTCTAAACTTCATTACCATCTGGGGCTGAGGCCTGGGTCTAACCTCCCAATCTGGGGCTGAGGCCTGGGTCTAACCTCCCAAGCAAGGCACTGATAGGAGCCAGTGACTTAAATTGGCCTCGGCCTCTTGACCTGTAAAATGGGAGTGATCATGGTAGCTAGCTCCGAGGTTGGTCTGAGAAGGAAAGGGGATTTTAGTTTGTAAGCTGCGTTCTGAGGCTAGAACATGCTGGGTCGGTGTTCTCGCCTCCCTGCACGTCTCCCTGCCTCTCTGGGAGCCCTTGCTGGGTCCAGTCTATTTTTTTTAAAGGTCTTATTTATTTATCCATGAAAGCCACACAGAGAGAGAGAGACAGAGACAGAGACATAGGCAGAGAAAGAAGCAGGCTTTCTGCAGGGAGCCCAATGTGGAACTCGATCACAACCTGAGCCAAAAACAGACACTCAACCACTGAGCCACCCAAGGTCCAGGATCACAACCTGATCCAGGACAGACGATCAACCACTGAGCCACCCAAGGTCCAGTCTGACCTGCACTCACCCACTTGTGTTTTTGTTCAGGTGGATTAAAGCAGTTCTCCTGAAGCAGATGCCCAACCTCCCAATAAGCTGGGAACCCTGAGTGGGGCGCTGGCTCCTTCTGTAGGAAGCAAAATGTCTTTGTTCATAACTGAGTCCTGGTTTTGGGGTCTGCAGTTGGTGTGGCTACTGCTATGTGCTCAGATCTTGTAAATTATGGCTCAGGGGCCGCTCCCCTAGCTGCGGGCTGGGTTTCTCTTCTGGGGTCTGTCTTCCCCACAAAATACCAGCGTACGGAAACAAGATCCCTACGCCTTAAACACAGCTGTTCTGGGGGAGAAACCACAGTTGGCTGGTGCTAGCCTTGTGGTTGAAAGCCCCCATGACCACCGAGGCCGCTCCTGGCACGCTGCAGAGTCATGACCGTGGGCTTGTGTCCTGATGCTCCAGGTTCTGTTCCGGGCCAAAGATCTGGATCCCGAGCCCCGCAGTCATGTCGTGCGAGGGAACCACTCACAGTCGGCACTGCTGGCAGGTCTTCGGAAGTTTGTGCTGTATGAGCTCCAGGTACTGGCATTCACCCGCATCGGGAACGGAGTCCCCAGCTCTCCCCTCATCCTGGAGCGGACCAAGGATGACGGTACGGTGACGGTGTGCTTGGATAACCCAAAAAATCTGGATGGTTGGCATTTTTAATTTAATTTACAAACCACTCCCCCCCTTTATTTCAGTGGAGGAAAACAAAACAGAATTGTTTTTCAGCCACTGAGTGTTTATATGGCCAATTTCAGCCTGGAGTGAATTTTTACAGCCTAATTATGAACCTATGAGATTTTCAGCCGTAACTCTGCAAGAGGCAGTGCTATAAAGGCCCGGTGGGCTGGGGCCATAAAACCTACGGCCGCTCCTGTTGGCGGTGTCTGCACAAATCTGGCTAAGAACCCCCCTCCCCGCCTGGGTTTTCATTGTGCCACCCGCCTCCATCGTTTGCAGGCCAAAAGGTCAATAGGAGTTCCCGCATGGAGTACAGTGTGTTCCATGGGCCCCCGGAGTGCCCCGCACCCCTGTTTCCAGGCCAGAATAACAAGTACATCTTGATGGCTCTGTTTTTATGGAAGTCTAAATCATCCGCAAATATGTTTTTCCACTTTGCAGATGTCAAACACTTAAAGGTTATCTCTTTTACATTTTTATTGTTACACTGACTGTAGCAAATATCTTGGAAGGGAGGTGTATTCTGGGGGAAATAACTGCTCTCCCTGCCCCCCCCCAAACCCACCTTAGGGATCAGAAGCTTCTCGCAGAAGTGGAAAAACTATCGATTTCCTTACACGTGTCCACTGAAATCATTAAATCAGCCTCCACGGGGCTCTGGCTGCTGAGCGGGAACCGTTCTCCAGGGAACGTTCTCCAGGAACCATTCTCCGTGTTCTACTGGGAGACAGCCCTAGTGCCGGGCTTCATTCGAGGAGAGGAAAGAGCTCTGCACACTTCCTGTTAGTCCTTTCCTGGATGCAGGGCCTCGGAGTGGGGGTGGGGGGCTGAGGTCTGAAGGGGCAGTGACCTCAAGGTTGTTTGCAAAACTATGCAAAGCCATGGCAGCCCAGGTTACACAAACTGAAAGTATAAGGGGCCTTAAACCTTGGTCATTCACAAGTGTTTCGTCCTAAAGTAGAGACTAGAAGTCACAGATTTTCCTTCTTCTCCCATGGTGCAATTATAAGCATCTTTTCCGCTCCCTCTTTTCAGGGTAATCCAGATGATCAGCCTCGGGACAGCACAGGGAAAGGATGCCACTTGAGGCTGATGTCAACATTCGCATATTTGTGCAAATCCGTCCTGGCATGCAAGCCTCTTACCAAAAGCAAGGGTCACAGATTTATTTAAACACAAGGCTTAAATTTTGAAATACTATTCTCAACTTAATAGCCAGAGGCAGAATTCAACAGCCTCTACATGACTGTGACACACATCATTTCATCTCTGTATTCCACGTTCCCTACTCATTGCCTCTTATCTGGGAACCAGTCAGTTAAGTTCCAACAAGAAGTTCTGATTTATCTAACACCTGTTAGCAGGTGTCAAGCCCCAAAAAGAATTCAGCCCAGATTGGCAAGATCTTGGCCTTGGGCTTCACACACCTTGCACTCACAGGATTCCCAGCAGTTTGTGAGCACTCCTTCTGGAACTTGGACAGCAGATGAGATGGATTCAAAATGAGGTATTTTCTCAAAATCACTAAGGGGGCCACACAGCCAGCTAGATTCCAGAAGTCATTTGCAGCCTTGGAGTACCTCATCCATGAACAGAG